>NW_026713059.1:0-2400000 GCF_030625045.1 Achroia grisella
TCGGTCTGAGTGTTTTCTATATATAATACGTATATATATACGAAAAAAATCTATGTACTTGTATCAGTTATCTAGTACCCGTAACACAAGCTTTAGCTAGCTTAACTTGGGACTAGATGGCGCTGTGTGAATTGTCCTGAAATTATTATAATTATTAAAGTCACAGTCCACGTCCCGACTCCGCGTCGAATGCACGCGTTACTACTAAGCCATGTAGCACACTAAATAAACTTACTAATATACAATAAATAGTACAAATATTTCACCTGTATACTCACTACCTATTTATCACAATAAACAATATATTATGTAGCGAAACCTCATCGTATCATGTACAACGCTACAATGGTGAGGTGATAACCACAGCGCTACAGAATAAAGTGTTTAAATGGGAGAATTTTTAATTAACTCAAAGTGAAAGAACATATGTCTTAATAAACGTGCAACAAACATGCCTATAGTAAGAATTAAACGTGTAAGGTTAAAAGGAAGTCTGTACATTATTTATTCTATAGAAATATGAGTCCAAAGAGCCCTACGGTATGAATCAATACTAATTATGATAGATAGGTCAGGTGCCTAAAATAACAATCAGTTCAGTATGACATTAACTTAGTTATTTTGTACCGAACATGTTCTACATATCAGTAATCGATGGTTATGTTCCAAAAAGGGATTGTAGAATGTTTCACGGATGTTATTGACAAATATCGATGTCCCAGGGGGAAAAGGTGATTGTTAGTAATGTGGACTATTAATCTTATTGCTAACAATGTACAATGTCAGGTTGACCTCCACGCGGTTCCCCCTGCAAACGATCCTGATAAATTCCTGGTTAATTTTTCACGATGGGCTAACTGACCTGACCTCATGGTCATCTTATCATCCTCCACTGGTGCTCCGCCAGCGTAAAACGATAGCGCAGGCGGGAGCATCATTCCATTATCATCCATAAAAAAAAATGTCGAAGTCCTTATTACTCTTATTAGAATAGAATAGAACAGAAGATCCTTTATTCAAATAAACTTAATTTAAGCACTTTTGAATATGACTATTCAAAAGTGCTTTAACTTTAAAGATATTTTTTTTTAATCTACCGCTTATTCGGAAAGCTGTCTCATCACAAGAAAAACGAGCAATAAATTGCGTTGCTTTTGTAAATATTTGTTGTAAGTTTAAATTTTTCAAGTCGAAACATGTGAATACAAATATTATTCTCTTTGATAAAAATTGGTTTGTCTTTTATATTATCGCTTTTATACTAGTCACTAAAATCCTTTGCACAGTTTAAAAGATCTAAGTGAACCGACAGCAGCCACTTCATTGTATGCGATGTAAAGATTTATATTTAAACTCCCCACGCATCTAGTCCAAAATATTAAAAAGAAAACATTATATCATGCATATCATGTTTTTGCAATCGCAAATAGCCAAATAATGCATTTAAAAATAAAATTATAAAATTCAAATTTGGAACATCGTTTTTGTTTTGTTTTATTTATATTTCATTTTTTCACTTCTTCCCGATCATTCCGTGGCGCCACTATTCAGTGTACAATAAATTCTAACCATTTTTTATTTCATTATTATAACAACTTAAAGAAAGCACTATTCCTGCAATCATTATGCATACATAATATATTCATCACTTTCTTTTTTAACACAATTTTATCTTACATATGTTTACAATATTATACATATATTAAACAATACGATAATAAAGTTATTGTTCTAAAAGTCCTGAACAATATTAGGTCCAATTATGTAATAGATTTCATGATAAACTCTAACAACATTAGAGGAAAGCCCTTGGCCGAGGATTGCAACTTTGTAATCTCATTAGCAAATACAAGCTTACACGGGCCAGACCAATAAACTTTGTTATGTACAGCCAGTAGGCAGTACTACGCTATTATGTGCCACAATTTGAACCTACACCTGCTATTAATTCGTAATCAATATCTGCAATCCACTACTGGGGAAAAAGATTTAGAAAGATGCTGGGTAATATGATTTAAGAAAGATTAAATACCAGAGGTGTTTAAGGCATCCAGGGGTTGCTGACCCATAAGAAATCTTAATGTACCCTTACTGAAAAACTCCATGCTGTAGTATCTCAAGAAAATCTCAGCAGATAGATCATTCCACAATCTAAGTGTACGTGGAAAGAAGCTTCTCTATAACCGCACGGTCCGTGACCACTTAAATTCTAGGGTGTGGGGATGAATTCCCTATCGATGACGTGACCGTAGAAACGTAGCTATGAGCATCATATCGAACTATTTCATAAGAACATCGTCCGTTGTATATTTGATAGAACATATATAATGATACTAAGGTTATTTGTTCCACTAGATGTATGACCTACCACTGCTACTTCAGCTTGCAAATTCAATGAGCTATGACGGTAACTTTCATCCTCTTGCGAATAAGTTCATTACATCTCAATCCCTGTGCGAAATGTCAAGTAGAGCTAATGCTATTTCCATTGTCATTTGAGAGACTTTCGAGTACAGTTGGTGGACTAGATGTATTGATATTCGTTTGTAATGCAGATTCTAAATCAATAGCTACCTTACATGTTGCGAGAGTTGAGTTATATAGTGGAGTGTCTCCAGCTAGTAGCTTATATTCACCTCGTAAGACAAAATAAGAGAAGTTTGAATATAAATGAAAAAATACGGAATACGGCTAATAACCATGTACAAAACAAAATTTAACATATATATACAGTATATGTATAGATATATGTACATAAACAGCTATAACGACGCCCGTAGAACAAATCTATAATATACAGAGATTCTTTCATACTGTTTAATTACATTATAATAAAATAGTAAGCATTCAAATAAATTAAAATTTTGCTATAATATATACTCATTATTTCAAAAGGATTAATAAAAAAAAAAATGTTCCTTAAAAATAAAAAATAAAAATAGAATTAGTACTTTAAATATTAAAGAATCATTAAAATATTTTTTTAATCATTCCGCAATAGATTATACATATTAGGTTTTAGATATTTATTCTCATTAAGAATTACAAATAATTCACTTAACATGAGAACTAAATGCATTAACTTATACAAAATTAAATATTAGTGGATACATATATAACCTTGAATACCAGTCCACGCTTTACACTTTAGAATACAAAATTCAGCCAACAAACTTAGAATTCTACAGATAAATCTAGTTACTATTCAGAAGCCACACCTCCAATCAAGGGCACACACGCCCTCCAATTTTTTCGTCAGCAATTATTGTCAAGTACGTAATTGAGTTATTTCCAAAGGTCGGAATGCGTGCTTCGAACTCACTTGAATGTGTTATGAGCACGCTATATTTCGGATATTTCATTACAGATTGCTATTAATCTACTGCAGTGGAACAGGGTCAATGTTAATTTTATTTATTTTGTAACTAGCGTAATAACAAATCAAATCAAAATATCTTTAGTTTGTATATTACCTACCTGTTCGACATTTAATAACAATAATCTCAGGACAATTTACACAGCGCCATCTAGATCCAAGTTAAGCTAGCTGAAGCTTGTGATATGGGTTCTAGACAACTGAGACAAATACATATATATATATATATATATATATATATATATATATATATATATATATATATATATATATATATATATTTTTACGTAAATACATACATATTATATATAGAAAACACCCAGAACGATACAAACAATCATACTCGTGAAAACAAGTATTTGTACCATGCGAGGAATCGAACCCAGCGACCATCGAAAATAAGGCGGTGTGCTAAACCGCTAGAGCACCGAGGCTGCATATTTAAACCAGTTTCCCTAAATATGCTTTGAAAAGATTGCTTTCAGCAATAAGACCGCCTTATTGTATGTGTTCTTTAATATATTGTATATGCCATTTCTTTACTGTGTGTTACAAATATAATATATTCTATCTATCTATCTAACTTTATTCATATAGGTCTATTACTAACTCTTATGATATGTCTAATATACCGTTAGTGCTTTCGAGCTGAAAAGAACTGATAAGAAACTCAGCCCTTATTCTTTTTAAATGAGCTTGTACATGTTTACAGTTACATTCATTCATTTTTAAATTCAAACTTAGGAGAATAGAGAGAAACAGAGAGGTCGTTTCAATGATTAGGTAGATTTTTTTTTTATCGTACCGTATATTCTCCACTATGATTGGAGATCCTCTAAGGAATCAAATCAGAAACGAAGTAATTCGACAAGAAACTAGAGTCACCGACATAGCTCTTCGTATTTGCAAGTTGAAGTGGCAGTGGGCTGATCCTATCTATTGCAGAGCCGATGCTAACTGGAGTTCATGCGAATTGGCAAATGTAGTGTAGAATGGGTCCATTAGGTGGAGCGATGGCACACATAGGGTTGTGGGTAATAACTGGAAGAGAGGAACTGAAGATCGTGCCTAGTTGCGTGCCTTGGGAGAGACCTATGTCCAGCAGTGGACTGCAGAATTTCGCGTAAGATTCCATTGGAGCTACTGCTTGATTTTTTATGGAAATTGTTCTTTTTTTATTTGACAAGTGAAAAGATAAGAAAATTCATTAAATATTTTTTTAAACAATAACAGCAATTTGATCCGATATAGAGGTAAACAGCAAAATAATGGATTTAATATATTTAAAAGATACGTCACTATATTATACTTGTACAGTTGTTGTACGTGTACTAGTATAATGTAAATAGTGATCTACTGATGATGATAATGATGATGTTGAAAACCATATGCTAAAGCTGCAATTTTGAAATTACAAGCAGACGTTTCAACGTTACTTATTTGTATAGATTAGCACAGATTCGTCGCTCAAATTAATATATTCATTTCTACACAAAGTACAAATTCTAAAGTCATTAGAATACCCAGAGATGGAGTTTTTATTCCCCAGTAGCTGAAACTTTCGCCTTCAAGTACTGTAAATTACCATTGAATCGTTGAACGGTATCTTTATTGGTTGAAATGGTCTTAACTTTAAGGCTTTCCCGACTTCCGCTGAAGTAATGAAAGCACAAATAAGAAAGCGAATTAAACAGAAAACTTACTACCTAATAAGATTTACGTTACGTATTTAGTATACTTAACTATAATTTGTTTATTTGTTTTACGATAATGTATTGACGGCCGCGGTAGTCTAGCGGTTTAGCACACCGCTTTACTTCCAATGGTCACGGGTTGGATTCCTCGCACGGTATAAACATTTGCATTCACGCGTATGATTGTTTGTATAGGTCTAGGTGTTTACTATGTATATATGTATGTATTTACAAAAAAAGTATCCATCCATGTAGTTATATCAGTTGTCTAGTACCCATAACACAAGTCAATAATGCATAAGCGATAAGACCGCCTTTTTGTACCCTCTTAATTTTAATTACTCTATTAATGTAATTTTCCTGGTGCAATAAAGAGTATATAAATAAATAAATAACTAAGATCTGCTTAACTTGGGACTTAGATGGCGCTGTGTGAATTGTCCAAAGATATTATTATTATTACAATGTATATAAGTAAAATGCTTAACAACAATTCCTGCACTAAGCTCAAAGTTTTTGTCGCAGGAATCAAATATCTTTTAGCACAGAATCCTTATCTTAATTCAAGCTCCACTTCAACCATAGTCTTTTTAATGTCAGAGACTACATTGACAGGTGTAAATGTAAAATTTTCAAATGATGTACACCTATAGCGGGGTAGTGGCGTACCTGCGATACCAACTTGTTAAATCGGAAATTTTTATTTTAACATATTAGTTTTAAATCTGTACATGACATTTCCACAACTGATTTTTAAAATTTAAGTACATATACTAGTGTTTCCATTACTGTCGTTGTATCAATTAGTAGGAGCCGAGTGTCTTATCCGATCTAATAGACTGAAAATTATACATTCTACATCAACTGTTAGAAAGTTCGGAGATCGAATGCGCTACTATCGGAAGGTGATTAGCATTATGAACCTTTCGACCACAAAGATCCTTAAATTTAATATAATTATTGATGAGTACTTATGAACTTTCAAAAACTGATTTCGAAATTGATGTTATTCCAATAAAATTGCTTTTTTGTTATATGGGCCTATGTCAGACAAAAAAAAAAAAGAATAATATATATTCATTTTTTCTTTTTATTTAAAATAACTTACGAACTTTACTGCAGTATCTTCAGAATGACTAAGTACCTGAAAATAGAGAATTTCAATTAAATATTATTAATAAATAAATAATAAACATAAATAAACCTGGACAAAGTCCTATGGTAAACAGAGCTTGTGTTATGGGACAATTGACAACTTCCATTTAATACTGCTCCAGTTCCGGAGGTAGTTGAAGTTCCACCCTATACAGTTAAATTAAAGAGCTTTAAAATTAAATTTAATATTGAACCTATTGCACAAAATCTATCCAAAATTATTCATAGTATCACAACATTCTATATTACTTTTTATTTCCTGCACTTTTTATAATCTGGCCTTGTGTAGTATATATTGCATGCGTCTGTATAATTTTAGGCATACACAATGTTGATTTACAATCCAGTTTTGTAACAATTACACACTTCTTAACAAATTCTTGAACTGGCTGTAATCTGTTTTGTGTGCTAATAAATAAATTAAATAAATAGTTTTTCACTGCCTTACCCTTAAACCGAAACACACCTCCTTTGCTCCTGATATAGGTAAACAAAGTTACGCAGAGCATTTTTACCACGTTTACCTACATCTTATCTTATTTGGTATATGAATTGTTAACAAAAAAAAGCAACAGTACACGGTTTTCGTTTCTGTAACAGTCATTCAGAAGACACTCCCGGCCTTATGTGGCTGCACGCGACCATTTGCGGCAATTACGCTGCGCACGTCTGCGTTTTATAGCTCCGTCGCACGTGTACGGCCGGCCTACGTATGGACATGTATGTATTTATCCATAATTACTGCAGTAGCAGGTTCCTAGGTTCCTTAATATGGTAGACGTATTCGAGATAATTGAATCTTTATTTCACAATTTCATGAAATGTTACGATTATTAAATTTCATAGACAGTTAAGTTCGTATCAGTTACCAAAATAAAAACGAGTTTCGGTTTCGTCGTGCGTAATAAACCTATAGAAGCCTACGATTTGCGTACTTTTCAAGGCATTATTCCTTTATTAAGGGGGTATTCTGGTCTAGAAATTTCAAAAAATCAATTTTTTTTTTTCGTATTTTCAAAGTTTAACTATTCAAGAAAGTGTATACGAGAGGATTTTTGAAAATTCGAATTATTTTCTGAGATATAGGCATTTTGCTGGCGCGGCATTCAAACTGTAAGTACAAGGTGACTTGTATCTTTTCTATTTAGTATTCCCTGAGATTCAGCTGCTGACAACAGTGTTATTCTAACCTCTAAAACACGTGGACTTGTGTAGTGAGTGAAATAAAAATATTGTGAGTGATTGTTTAATTAATTAAGTGAAAATATAGATAAAAAATCCAAAGAAACAAGAAGAAACAAACTTCTTAGCATTTCGTGGATTCACCGTGTTTTGTGGCACCCGAGTCCATCGTGTAGCATAGAGGGAACCTCCAAGCAGTTCCCGAGACTTGTGACCCGGGTGTAGGTTTAAGGGACCCCTTTTCCAACGTCAACACTCATCTTCGCCGCTCGTGTTTCTCTCCCAACCCGGCCAAATCTGGTTGGAGCCTGTTAGTACAGCTTTAGATACACATTAAGTACTAGACATGCTTGCGACTGATACCGATTTATGTTTACAACATAATCGCACGCTTGTAGTCAGCCTTCTGCCCAAATGTTCATTTATTCATACGGCCCAGCCGATATCACTGGATGGTAACACGCGATCATGATTATATATTAATAACAATAATTACTTTAAAATGGTTTTTTAATATACATCAAACTTATTTAAATTGTTAGATTTAAAATTAATACGTATTATTAATCGGAATTTTGAAGCTAATTATAATGTACAGAGGCTTCATTTTACATTACAACAGTGTCTTTAATAGAAATAATCAATATAGTACTGGATAAAATATAACTTTGTAGCCATTTTCCGAAAATTACGTAAATACAGAAGCATAAGTTCGACATCAAATGTGTTTATATAGTACTAGCTGTTCAGCGATACGTCCGCGTGGAAAATAACTTTATTTTTCTAAAATAAAAGAATTTTCTATAATAAAAGTAGCCTGAGTTACTCCTTATTATACCAGCTACCTGCCAAAAAAAGTCCCGTCAAAATCGGCCCAGCCATTTCAGAGATAAGGCGGTACTTTAAACAGCTAAACCACAGCAGTTTTTAACAAACGACAGAATGGATGTTAATGAAATTTGCTATATAGATTTATTAAAACAAAAACAGCCTTAGACAGCTTTTCTTTTGAAAAATAGGCAACAATAATACTAAAGTATTCGCTTTCATACCAAATTAGTATAAATAAAGGAATAGATAATGTATATTTCAGGATCTGTATAAAAATGTATGTGTATATAAAAACAGGACCAAGTTTTTGTATTTAATATGCGAGCAGCGTTTTACTCTGATCTCTGTCTACGGTTGTTTATAAGGTTCAATTTTGAATGGAAAAAAATTACGTAGCATAATGTGAAATTTATGATAATACTAGAGACAAATAGGATTATCAAAAGACTGATGTTGTAGCTTTTGAATACAAAATATATCATACTAATCGTATGCCGTGGGTTCGTCTGAGTGGGATTCGTTTTATCTGAATCACTTCCGGCCTTTAAGGACTTCTACACAAACGTCTTCTAGAAGGCCAAGGTTATATAATAAATAAAGAAATATATAACCCTGGTCATTTAACACAGTGCCGTCCCACGGTAAGCAGAGGTTGTGTTGTAGGTACACACAAATAAATTTCATTTCAATTAATTTCAATATTTAATAACTCGATTCGTACCGATCGATATCTGAATATCGGATATATGACACTTTTTGTAGATAATGATGTGCTCTACAAAGTCGTAGTACAACATTTTGTTCTATCATCAAGACTTTTAGCAGCGCACGTGGTGTTAGGTATTTTTTAAGTAATATTTTTACACCTTGGGTTTTTGGAAATATAATATAGCCTATGTCACTCAGGAATAGTGTAGCTTTCTAATGGTGAAAGAATTTTTCAAATCTGTCCAGTAGTTTCGGAGCCTATTCAATACAAACTTACACACAAAAATACAAATCTTTCCTCTTTGTAATATTAGTATAGATATATTGTATGTCGTAACAATAAAAGACGTAGGATAAGACTTTTTCTTATATTTGATCGTGACGATCGAGTTTATTACAATAAGGAGGTTAACAATGTTACTCGAAGTAATACATGCTACTATACCGACCACGGCAACCTGTCCCGTCTACATTATGCCACCGAGGCACTTGATATTGAGGGTAAAGCAGCTGGAGTCGAGTTTCAAGGCGTTTGTGGTCCGGGTCCCCACAAACACGCTGTGCAACTTCATGAAGGAGACCTACTGGCGAATTTGATTCTTGGAGATTGCCGTCATCAGTGACATGACCATATAGACAATTTCAATATATGAATATATTACTTTTATAATAACAATAATTCATATGTATGTTAGTTTATAAGGTATGTATAATATAGACCTAATAGCCTGAAATAAATAAATAAAAAATACCACGCGAACAAAGTCGCTGGCTTCAGCTAGTTGTAAATATATATATCGACTACTAAAATATAATCTACAAAAATAAAATATGATAAAACCGCGTGACATCTCTAGTTCGGTATAAAATATATTCAGCTGCAACTATAATCTCAAACCGGTAGGAAGGCTTCACAAGTTTTTCACAACTCCAGTACCAACTAGTTTAAAAGTAACAAATTATTCAAAGGAGGTATTTTTAACGTGGAACATTTTTCTTTACCTGAATCATTATGAATATTTATCATGAAAAATGAGCACTAAACTCGCTGTAATTAACTTGAAACATGAGTATTATGTTTCATAAATTCATATAGGGCGTTAGATACCCACTATGTTGGGTACAAAATTATTGGAGTGGCAACACTGGAATGATGAATGATGTCAATCATTATGGTGATAGAAATAGACGTGTTGGTACAATTAGTGAAATTGTACGAACATAAGCAGTGTTATAATAACAAAAATGTGTGGATTTGAACTCAGATCATGAAAATACTACTACGCCATTTATAATATGTTATTATTAATAATTATATATATTGTTATTTCGCCGGTTTAAGCTATATTACTGTAAAGTTTAACAAAATCCGTTTAGTAGGTTTTGCGTGAAAGAGTAACGAACAAGTTTCGCATTTAATATTACTAGCTACTCGTCCCGGCTTTGCCCGGGTGTACATGTATTATACATATAAACCTTCCTCTTGAATCACTCGATCTACTAAAAAAAACCACTTCAAAATCCGTTTTGTAGTTTGAAAGATTTAAACATACATAGGGTCGGACAAACAGAGACAGCGACTTTGTTTTATACTAAGTAATGATTAAGATAAAATTTATGCCTTACCGTATTTATCAACAAATTATATATAACTTTATTACAAAAATAGACAGCTATTTTTAAATATAAATATACATAATTGTCAGAGTGAGTCAGAAATATAAATTGATACACAAAGATTTTTTATTGGCCAGATTACAATTAAATAAAACTCACTTTTGTTATCTACATCTGCAAGATATGTTTTGCTTGAAGAATAAATATTCTTTATTACACTTAAATACATTTGTAAGTAATGTAATATTAATTACAACTAATGTTAACAATGAAGGACTTATCTCTAAAAGAGATCTCTTCCAGTCAACCCAATAGAGCGTGGTATAGGAAGTGCTGAGTGGGTCAAATTGTGCAAATAATAATTTAATAAAAATGTCAAATAATTAAAACTAAACATAAAAATATAATGTCCAAAATACAGATACTAATACAATATACATAAAGATAAAAAAATATTAATATATATACATATATATATGTACTTGAATACCTAAACAAAATTACATTTATAATAAATATATGATAAACAACATAAATATATACTAAATTAAACATTAAATACTACAAAGATATATATACAACGATGACACTAATCGTAGTCTTCTGGAATGACAGCAACTACATGAGTGGTACTACGAGTATCATATGATAATATGATCATATGATGACATGATAGCGTGATTTTAGAGGTATTATATGTATAGGCGGACCTTCAGCTTGTTTGTCATTCCAATTATATATAAAAAGGTATAATTAACAATGAAAAAAAAGGGCGTAGACACATTGTAATAATTTACGATACAGCTACGATACCGCTACAATACCGCTACGATACCGCTACAAAAGTGCTACGAAGTGACTAATACTTCTATTACTAATTTATACAGGTAATGTAAATTTTAAAATTTAAAATGAACTTAATCGACACAAGTTATTAAGATTCAAAATCGGCTAATTGCGTGTTGAACATCCGTTAATAAATTTCCGTAATTACATTCAACATTTTAATGTTACAGTTATAAATATATTATTTTTATAACAAACGACAAAGCGACGTGTCTCGGTTTAGCAAGGATGCATTAAACAAATTTTTGTTTTTTTAGTTTGTTGTTGTTCTATTCTACTATAACAATCATGTATGATACATGTATACCTTCCTCTTGAATCACTCTATCTATTGCTAAAAACTGCATTAAAATCCGTTGCGTCATTTAAAAGATATAGCGAACAGACAGCGGCTACGACTTTCTTTTATACTATGTAAACTATGTATACTATGTAAAGATACAAATTAATGATATACAATAATCTAGATGTACTAAAGTCTAATAAATTCACACTTTATATGATATATCTTTGTGGAATAAGATGCTATGAATTTTCTTTTTAATATAAAACATATTCACACATTACAAAAAGTATTTTTAAGATTGGGCTTTTCATGTCATTGGATTCAAACTCCCGATTGTTATTCTATAAGTCGGAGTTATATACCACTAATCCATTACGCTTTCTTATTAGATCTTACTTTAATATTACACTTACATATAAATACACTCGGATAATATTATTGATATTCATTACTGAGAAAAGTGGCTTTATTCTGTTGCTAATATTCTTGGAAGACATTCTATTCCCAGAAGACAATATTAATTAAACATAACAAATATGTCTGTTCCTTTAGAAATTCGGGGCGTAATTATTTTTGCTGATAATATTTTTTTTCTAATATTAATACGATAATAAACAATAGATTAGATACATTTAAAATAATCCGATAAAAATGTTATTAAAACAAGGAAGAATGTAACGCCAACGAAATAGCGCGTATCATTAAGTTCAATATTGTTTTATGGATGATAATGGAATGGTGCATCCGTCTACACTAACAGTTTACGCTGGTGGGGCACCAGTGGAGGACGATAAGATGAACATGAGGTCAGATCAGTTAGCCTATTGCGACAAATTCACCAGGAATTTATGACGATGGTTCCCAGGGGAAACTGCGTGGAGGTCAACCTGACATGGTGCATTGCTAATGATGGGGTCATTATTTAACATTACTAATAATTTCCTTCTACCTACTTTAATATTAAGTACTAGGTATTACCCGTGATTTTCTCTGCTCAAATTTACATCTCTTCTTCAACCTCCATCCAGATTATTTTTGAGATAAAACACGACCTATATCCGTCCTCGTAATACAATCTAACTTTAGTCAAATGTCATTAAAAACCTTTCAGCAGTTTTCTCTCAGAAGGTAACATATACACAAAGACACACTTTCTAATATATTATAATAGTATGGATTATAGTATATGAAATAGAAATAGAAAAAATAAATTGAATACAAGTACTTTTGGATAGTCATATTTTTTATTCTACCACTCATTTGGAACGCAAACTCATTACAAGATGAATGAGCAAGACTTGTGTGTTGCTCTTTTGAATATATGGTTTTTTAAAATAAATAATTACACAATAACAAGTAAGAGGCATGCGACAATCAACATAGAAACCGCTACGCACTCATTCTTAGTGCAATCAGATAATATTGTCAGTCCTATGAATGAAATGAAGTTTTTCTACAAATACATGGTTAACATTTACAAACTCTTCAATTTTATAATAAGCATTTTTACAGAGAAAGTGCATATGAAACGGAGCTAACGAATGATGGATGACTGATGAGGGAGGAGATACTAAGGGAATATGGAAAATATGGATATAATCAAAAGAAGACACTTTTACAACTGGGACATAATACAAAACACAATAAAAAAAATAACAAAAACAAAATATATCAACTAATTTTCTATGGCTTACAATACAACTACATAAAGTAAACTAAAATTAGTCGAGTCTGTTCGAGTACCGATGGTTTCATGATTCCGATAGTCGCCGGTTCAATCCTCGCACAGTACATGTGTATTCTTGAGTATGATTGTTTTATCGATTTGGGTGTTTCATAGGTATATTATCTATGTACTCGTATTTATAAAAAAATGTATAACAACTGATTTATCTTATATATAAAATTCTCGTGTCACAGTTTTCGTTCCCATACTCCTCCAAAACGGCTTGACCGATTCTCATGAAATTTTGTGAGCGTATTGAGTAGGTCTGAGAATCGGCCAACGTCTAATTTTCATCCCCCTAAATGTTAGGGGTAGTCCACCCTTAAATTTTTATTTTTAGACAAAATTGGTAGTTTATTTTTTTTATGATACAACATACAAAAATACATACAATCCTAAATTTTCACCCTTCTATCATCAACCCCTATTTTTTTATAGCGTTATTAATTTATATGGCAAAACAACGTTTGCCGGGACAGCTAGTATTCATATATATTTATATCAGTTGTCTAGTACCCACAAGCTTTGCTTAGCTTGGGACTAGATGGCGCTGTGTGAATTGTCCAGGGTTATAATAATAATATTATTATTGATGCATATAGTAGGTACAAGCTCGACTTATTCAATTGCCTTAACTTAATAATAGCCAATGGCAATTTCTAAAGATTAGAAGTTTTTTTTATGAATTCCTAATGCAGTAATTTGTATAGAACTTAAAAATCTTGTTAAAGCAACTATTAAAATACTACGTCAAGCAATCCATTAATCTTTTAACAATACAGAAAGAAATTCCATTTGTAAGTAAATGTAGTTGGGTTTCCTTTCAGTTTCAGTAATTACTTCATCCATTACGCTTAAACAAAACCGGCTCAAATTTAGAGGACGAGAAATATCATTTACCATGACAAACGATAGCCCGTCGTTATTAGAAACAAGTTCATTTTGTTTAACACAAAATTATTTTAATTGTGATACATAATTTGAATTTGTGGGTGTTCTGACATCCTTTTCCAATCCCCATATCATTGTATTAATCAACGATCAATAAGAAGATATTTCATTCGTTCAATTAATTCCAAATTCAAATATTCCCGCCAACCGGTGCTAACTGCGTGAGCGTGTGAACCCCGAAAAAAAAAGAAAATGTGCAATTCATTATGGCTGCCGTTAATACCTGAGTTGACATTACTCATATTCTAATTGAGATTTAACAAGAAAATCTGTGTGTATTTACGTATCCAGTGCATTATGTAGTAGAAAATTCAAAATACATGTAAATGTATTACAGACTCCTATGATACATCAAATCCACCGTCAGTTCGGAATGACTTCGAGATGAGAAGAACTGACAAGAAACTCAGCTCGTATTCTTTTTAAATAAATGTTGTACATGTTTACAATAATACAGATTCATTTTTAAATTCAAATTTAGGAGAATAGAGTGGGCACTCTAGTAGAACTACTTTAGGTAGAAAGAGGTTGTTGGTATTGAGGAATGGTTCTAGCTACAGCGCGCGTTTAAGGAGGGTAAATGGAACCAAACCTGATTAATTCCATATGATTTTGCGACAATGACCTGAACTGACAGAATTTTATATTCTATATCTTTCGATACCCATGCCTCGTTATTTTCTTTAAGACTCTTAGTCAAGTCTAGTTTTTGTTATTTTGTAGTTAAATTTTTTTCTTATAATTTTGTAAGTACATAAGAACTGTGGCAGAGTATTGTAAATTTTAGTGGATATACCCAAAATACTATTACATAAAAGGGGGGATTACTTACAAGGATTGACAACCAACTATAAACTACCCAACAATACATGCACATATTTTGCGGGACATATTTGCATTCAACATTGCGGAGATCACTAGTGTGTCGTGGATTCATTTGGCTTATATTATACATATAACCCTTTTGAATATAAATTAAAAGCCAAGTATATAATTCACATATAATATATAGTTCGAAAAGAAAATAAGTAAAGTCTCAGACCCATAAATAGTAATAAAATTTTCCATCTGCAAACGAAGATATTTCATTTTGATAAACGACTGAACAAGAAAAGAAAATATGCTTATTTCATACGTACATTTCTTACTCAACTTTATAACTGGTGCCGGATGAAATCAGAACGGTTTACTCTTTGTCAAACACATCCGGGGCTTAATATGCGTACATACATACACAAAATGGAAATTTAATGATACTCTTTGAACTTTCTTTGCGAGGAAATTGTGACAAGCCAAACTCGACTCTACGTGGTACGCGAGTGAGTTAAAAGTTAAGTAAGAGAGTCGCTAATGTCTCAGAACTGGGCAAAGGCCGCTATTATTTAGGTCGATCTAAAGGGATAGACAGTTTATCAGAATATACATAACACATTAGGTCAGTGATTGCCAAGCTTTTCAAAGGACCACTTGATTTTTTTATTCAACCCGTAATACAAAATTTTAAAAATAGAATATGGCTATTTATATTCCAATTATAATTAGCTGTAATATTTAAAAAAAGAAAGAATGCTATTTACTGACCGATTCATATCATATCGTTATAGGCAAATGATAGATATTTGCCTTATCAACCGCGTTCGGTACAACCCATCCGATTGATCCCCCGTCAAATTCAAACGAGAGCCGAGCCGACCTGAGCCGAGGTTCGATCCCCAAACGGTGCCCTTAGACTAAAGTCATATCCAGCTGCGGCCAACAGCATTAGAGTCGTAAAAAAACTACTTAAAATGTGCGGAAGACCGTCATTAATGCAGATCATCAATATGATATTTAAATTATCACAAATAGATGAAATGAATAAATTATTTCCTCGATAAAATATTTCAATTATGAGTGATTATATTAAAAGGTGTCAACAAATATAATTATTGTAAATATAAAAAAAATCGTTAATGCTATGAAAATATTTTCTGACAATCAATTATATTTTTATATCAGTCTATTAAACACACGCGCACAACTAGACCCGTTTAGTCCGTTCCTCTCGCCGGCTGCTCGTGTAATACCTTTTTGTCTGAGTCACTGTTCATACGCCGCCATCTTGTACCCCACTACTCTCGAATAACACTAGTTCAATGCCCTTTCTGTCCGAGTTCCTGTTCATAGGCCACCATCTTGTGGGCACACTACTTTCGAATAACAGGAAGTGATAACAAGTCGGTATTTTATTGTAAACTAGCTTTTGCCCGCGGCTTCGCTCGCGTTAATTTATCCCTTTAGGGGTGGAATTTATCAAAATCCTTTCTATGGGGATGCCTATGTCGTAGTAGCCTGCAAAATCTCAGCCCGATCGGTTTAAAATTGACAAAGTTTCATACAAACTTTCATCCCCTATTTTATCCCCTTGGGGGTAGAATTTATCAAAATCCTTTCTTAGCAGATGCCTACGTCATAACATCTACCTGTATGCCAAATTTCAGCCCGATCCGTCCAATGGTTTGGGCTGTGCGTTGATAGATTACTATGTCAGTCACCTTTGAGTTATATATATTCGGATTTATATTACCGTATGGTAACTATTAACTAAAAAGAGGTTTAAATACACAAAAGGCTCTTCCAATATCCTCATTTCAATACAGTAGACATTAAGCACTCAAGTATTTCGTTCACTTCAGACTCATTTCATGTCTCACCAAACCCTATTTATATTTCGCCCGTCGACTGAACTAGGTCACAATACAATAGGCTTTATTAATGCGATAAACGACTATTTTCCACTTTCCCACATTAATTCAGGGATGAAAAGAAGTCCATTTAGTGGTAACGATGACTTATTGCCGATAGCGGTGTCATTGTAGCGAGGGGTCGGCTTACCCCTTTACAGAAAGTGGGAAATGCAATTTTGTGCCGTTCTATTTTGGTATCTGATTACTTATATTAGTGTTGTTAATTGGGTGCTGATATGATGTACTTAAAACGTTATTATTTCTAATAACAGTATAATTATGTTTATAACTAGCTTTTGCCCCCGGCTTCGCTCGCGTTAATTTATCCCCTTAGGGGTGGAATTTATCAAAATCCTTTCTTAGGGAATGCCTACGTCATAGTATCTTTATGCATGCAAAGTCTCAGCCCGATCGGTTTAATTAAAATTGACAAAGTTTCATACAAACTTTCATCCCCTATTTTATCGGCTTGGGAATAGAATGAATCAAAATCCTTTCTTAGCGAATGCCTATGTTATAACATCTACCTGTATGCCAAATTTCAGCCCGATTCGTCCAGTAGTTTGGGCTGTGCGTTGATAGATCACTATGTCAGTCATCTTTGAGTTATATATATTTAGATAAGATTCCACCTAGGATAGACTTTGCAGAAATGATGTCTGCGTGGATACCACAGTCTCACCTTCTTCACCCGCCAAATAGTTTGTTTTGTAAGCTATGTTTCATGTGGTTCTGGTGAAACTGGTATAAATACTACATAAATAAAATATGTATATATTTTTTTATAATAAGTAATTGCTTCGCGAAGTCTCAACCCGATATAATAATAAAATATTACTTATTTATTTATTTTATAAGTACCTACATAATTCCCTAAATTATATATCAATACTCTAGCCTAGTAACCGTATTTATTACAACGATAATTATATCGATATCTGTAATAGTTACTTTATCTTTGAATATAACATGTATATTTTCTCATCTAAATTATTGTAATTTTGAGATTTGTATTCATGAGTATGAATGTTTGTATCGATCTGGGTGTTTTCTATGTATAATATATATTTATGTATTTACAAAGAAAATCTAAGTATTTGTATCAGTTTTTTAGTATCCATAACACAAGCTTAACTTGGTGGCTAAATGACGCTGTGTAGATTATCCAGGATTATTATAATTATTATTCTATTATATACTATATTATATTTATTGAAAAATATAATAAATAAATTAAAGTGAAAGTGAAAGTGAGAAGCCTGCAGGCATATGTATTTCTATGTTTAAAAAGAGACTTCAAAGACTTCAACAATTAAATATAATAAGTATAAATTAACATAATTTATACTTCATTCTCTCCAATTGTTGAAGTCTCTTTTACCAAATAATGAAATATTATTTGGTAAAAGGGACTTCAACAATTGGATAGAATGAAATATTATTTGGTAAAATAGACTTCAACAATTGGATAGAATGAAATATTATTTGGTAAAAGAGACTTCAACAATTGGATAGAATGAAAATATTATTTGGTAAAAGAGACTTCAACAATTGGATAGAATGAAATATTATTTGGTAAAAGAGACTTCAACAATTGGATAGAATGAAAATATTATTTGGTAAAAGAGACTTCAACAATTGGATAGAATGAAATATTATTTGGTAAAAGAGACTTCAACAATTGGATAGAATGAAAATATTATTTGGTAAAAGAGACTTCAACAATTGGATAGAATGAAATATTATTTGGTAAAAGAGACTTCAACAAATGGATAGAATGAAAATATTATTTGGTAAAAGAGACTTCAACAATTGGATAGAATGAAATATTATTTGGTAAAAGAGACTTCAACAATTGGATAGAATGAAAATATTATTTGGTAAAAGAGACTTCAACAATTGGATAGAATGAAATATTATTTGGTAAAAGAGACTTAAACAATTGGATAGAATGAAATATTATTTGGTAAAAGAGACTTCAACAATTGGATAGAATGAAAATATTATTTGGTAAAAGAGACTTCAACAATTGGATAGAATGAAATATTATTTGGTAAAAGAGACTTCAACAATTGGATAGAATGAAAATATTATTTGGTAAAAGAGACTTCAACAATTGGATAGAATGAAATATTATTTGGTAAAAGAGACTTCAACAATTGGATAGAATGAAAATATTATTTGGTAAAAGAGACTTCAACAATTGGATAGAATGAAATATTATTTGGTAAAAGAGACTTCAACAATTGGATAGAATGAAAATATTATTTGGTAAAAGAGACTTCAACAATTGGATAGAATGAAAATATTATTTGGTAAAAGAGACTTCAACAATTGGATAGAATGAAAATATTATTTGGTAAAATAGACTTCAACAATTGGATAGAATGAAATATTATTTGGTAAAATAGACTTCAACAATTGGATAGAATGAAAATATTATTTGGTAAAAGAGACTTCAACAATTGGATAGAATGAAATATTATTTGGTAAAAGAGACTTCAACAAATGGATAGAATGAAAATATTATTTGGTAAAAGAGACTTCAACAATTGGATAGAATGAAATATTATTTGGTAAAAGAGACTTCAACAATTGGATAGAATGAAAATATTATTTGGTAAAAGAGACTTCAACAATTGGATAGAATGAAATATTATTTGGTAAAAGAGACTTCAACAATTGGATAGAATGAAATATTATTTGGTAAAAGAGACTTCAACAATTGGATAGAATGAAAATATTATTTGGTAAAAGAGACTTCAACAATTGGATAGAATGAAATATTATTTGGTAAAAGAGACTTCAACAATTGGATAGAATGAAAATATTATTTGGTAAAAGAGACTTCAACAATTGGATAGAATGAAATATTATTTGGTAAAAGAGACTTCAACAATTGGATAGAATGAAAATATTATTTGGTAAAAGAGACTTCAACAATTGGATAGAATGAAATATTATTTGGTAAAAGAGACTTCAACAATTGGATAGAATGAAAATATTATTTGGTAAAAGAGACTTCAACAATTGGATAGAATGAAAATATTATTTGGTAAAAGAGACTTCAACAATTGGATAGAATGAAAATATTATTTGGTAAAATAGACTTCAACAATTGGATAGAATGAAAATATTATTTGGTAAAAGGGACTTCAACAATTGGATAGAATGAAAATATTATTTGGTAAAAGAGACTTCAACAATTGGATAGAATGAGATATAAATTAATATAACAGAATTTAGAATGTTTGAATTTCGAATTGCAATCAGATAGTATTGAATTACGGAAATACAATTTTTAATTTCCCCGCTTGAATTATACAAGAAGGAAGTTGTAACTCGCCTTCACTAATACCTGTCCGGGACAGTCGACTTCATAATATAATCCGGGGTCGTCCCTTACTTAAGAGGTACCACCAGAAATGCGTCGAGAGAGAACGCCTACACTTATTAGGTACACTCGAATTGAAATTAAATCGAAATTATGTCAAATTGTATTTTTATAAAAAAAGTAATTTTAATTATTATCTTATATATAAAATTCTCGTGTCACAGTTTTCGTTCCCATACTCCTCCGAAACGGCTTGACCGATTCTCATGAAAAATTTTGTGCCAACATCTATTTTTCATCTCACTAAATATTAGGGTAGTCCACCCCTAAATTTTTTATTTTTATTTTAAGGCTAAACAACGTTTGCCGGGACAGCTAGTGTTATATATATCTGTCTAACGGTTTAATACACTACCTTACATTCGATAGTCGCGGTATCGATTCCTCGCACGATACAAACATTTGTGGGTGGGTATGATTATTTGTATGGCTGACTGGATGTTTTCTATGTATAATATGTATGTAATTACAAAAAAATGTATACAGGTATGTATTAATTTCAGTTGTTTAGTACGCATAACATAAGCTCTGCTTTGCTTGGGACTAGATGGCGCTGTGTGAATTGTCCTGAGATATATTTAGTTATAAATGTTTAAAATCTTTATTTACAGATCTTTCAAAATTTAATGAGTTTTATTCCTCAAAATTAAATATATGACATCTTACGTTTAAACACACTTGAAAGTAAATTTTGTATTCTACCTATTGATGTCAGCTTTCCGTATGTCTGGTTGATTCATCTACTAAATTAAAATATTTGTTAATATGTACTTTAAAAAATATTGAGCTTAGAAGATTGAGAAAGATTAGAAATAATTTTTATTTTTATTTTATGTTCTGTTACATTTCTGTGGATAATATCTTCATAGATACACTATTACACAAATTTCAATTAAAATTGTTTCTGCCGTCGAGTCGTGAAAACATAAGAAACATAAATCCACTGTCACCAGTTCACAATCCAGTTTCAAGCTCCAAAAAACAGTACACAAATGTTTCTAAAAAGTTTTGTACATAATTGTTGTCTTCGCATATGGTAGAGCGAACGTCTAGAATGTTCTAGAATGTTCTAGAATATGTTAATAAATCTCCAAGCACTTGCCAAGAGGCTGACGATGTTTTGTTGCACATTCCGCGACGGGAGCCGTGCTCTCTTGATTTATTTCTATGCAGTAAGCAGTCGTAGGGTGAGCCCATAAATTTCATTTAGCCTCTGCGCTCTATGAATAAATGTTGGTCCTTATAGCTCGGTGGTGAGATTAGACAAGGTTTACGGATACAATGTTTTGAATGTCTAAACTACTCTAAACATATTACAGACTAGTTGTACCCGCGGCTTTGTCCACTTTGTTATATTTGTAGATCGCCATCTTTTGACGATAATAACGAATAAAGCATTTTTACGATGTATTTTTTTTTCAAGATACAACATTTTCTATTTCTAAATTAAGCTATTACGTGATTAAATTAATTAAATCGTAAAAAAAATATCTTCAGTCCTTACGTGACAACTTAACTTTTTTTACCTTACTTACCTTACATAACTTTTTACGTAACAAATTAACACATAAATGAGGAAGAAATTGTTTTCGGCACGTTTTTATTATATGTAATTAAATGATATAAAATATAAAAAATATTCAAAACATATCAAATATCAATAATAGATACAGTAATATATAAATATATATCACTGTATTTAGATCAGAATAAAAGACTATTACATTATATGCCAAATATAATATCAGGGGTATACTATGAATGTGTTTACAAAAAAATTTCAAGTTATTTTTTTTGTATTTTTTTGTAATTGTAATTGGAAGAATGTAATAGTCTTTTGTTCTGATCTAGATACAGTGATATATACTTATATGTTACTGTATCTATTATTGCTATTTGATATGTTTTGAATATTTTTTATATTTTATATCATTTAATTACATATAATAAAAACGTGTCGAAAACGCTGTGTGATTCGTCTAGGGTTATTATTATTACTATTAGATCATATATAATTATATACCACCAGGTATAATTTATTTGAATTATAATCTAAATGGTAGTATTATCTTCAAAGTTTCAGGACGCTACAATCGTCGACAATAAAAAAAAACTTAAGTCTCTAGCTTTATAAAGAGTTAGTATGTAATATTGTCTATGTTTATATGATGTATATGTATATTATCTATGTATTATTTAATATTTGTGAAAATGGTAACCTTCTTAGCAAAGATTTTTAATCCAAATACCCTAACTAGTATTAATAAAGTTTTTCATACACTACAAGATACAACATATTAAAAATACAAACAATTTATAAATACACACTTATAGTAAACCCATACAAGTGGTTGCCTAATAACTATAAATATACAACTACAGCAATATCAATAACCATTGAATAACAGCAATAAAAATATTTTTAAAACTTTCATAAATAGAGTTAGGTGTCCTTATATGTGAAAGCAATCTTTTCATGGCAACCTTACAGTAATGGATTTGATTATCAAGCCGATATGTACGTAAATATTGAATTATTTAGTCAAGGCGTAATAAAAAGTGATTAAGTCTCACTATATTTGTCTCTATCCAATTTATATGATTACTGATCATAGATATGAACTTCCATTTGCTTAATTATAGAAAACCGATACGAGATCAAATAATTTCATATCATAAATGTATAAAAATCTACCAACAATAACCACATAGGTATTAATACACGAGACATTATTTTTCCGTAACTACATCCATTGAAAAGTACAATGGAAGATAATATCTTGCTTTACGTACTAACCGAGCGATGGAAACGAGATAAGCGATAATCTGAATTTGTATAGATTACTTAAGGCGAGGGAGGCCAACAATGAGATGCATTAGCCTAACAATGGTGTGGTCGTTTCACGGCCGCTTCGCCCAGAAAATGGTGTACCTCAAAAATGAACCAACAAAACATTATGTTTACTTTCAATAGTACCGGGGAAATTGCGACTCGGATTAGCACAGGGAGGGTTCTGAACAAATCATGTAGTACTTACTAAACCTCAAGAATGATATGACATTACATTATTTTAATCACACACAAATTTAACACAAAATATTAATTGTTATATATTAAGTTACGAAGAATTGCAAAACTGAAGTGGCAGTGAGCAGGGCACATAGCTCGTAGGACAGATGGCCGTTGGGGCAGTAAAGTCCTCGAGTGGCGACCGTGGATCGGAAGACGCGTGCCTCCAGCAAGGTGGACCGACGATCTGGTCAAGATCACTGGAAGGCATTGGATGCGAGCAGCGCAGGAACGATCGTCGTGGAGATATTTGGGGGAGGCCTATGTTCAGCAGTGATGATGATGATGATAATAAGTTACAAATTTGCTTGGAGGTTTACTTACAGCATAAAAAAATATATTAGTATTTTATTAGTTTAAACTACAGAACTTTAGTAGATATAATCTAACATTGAATAAAAATTGTGTTTTCGTGGAGATTTTTGATCAAAAACTATACTAGTAAGAAATACAATTATAATTTTGCTACAAAATCTCTGTTATATCTAAATATACCTACAGCACTAACTGTAATTATTTGAGATGTTCACTTCTCTAACATAAGTGACAATATGACAGATTTTTTTTTAAATCGAATAAATTTTTTGTGATGGGCATATTTTAGTAATTTGTATTAATATGATATCTCTTTTATTACTTTATATTTCGATATGATATTCTTTACTTTTTAACAAATAATCATTATCCTTATGATGAGGTTACAATAAAACTGTTCCAAATTTAAAATCGATGAGCAGTTTCTCTAATGTTACGCTATTCGGACAAAATTGTACCAGTTCCCTTTTTGTTTGGGAAACCCTAAAAAACCCACCCGAGTAGAAGCAAATTTTCTTCTAAATATGCTTATTCAAGGTAATTTTGTTTTTAATTCCGCGATCGTATTGCCGCACCCCTCTTTGTGAGCGGGATGATTTGATGGTATTCAATACAGTTTCCACCTTTACACAATAAAGGTGCTCTGATAAAATTATTTTATACGAAATTTGAATAAAGTTGAATGGAACTCTATGATAAACTCTATTCAAATTGAATTTGCTTTCTCGTATAGAAATAACAAGTTACTTGCCTCTATACAGGAATTCATTTCTAGCTATTCATATTGACTTTCTTTACTCGTGTGCAGACGGATTGATAACCTAACAAGCATAGCATAAGTAAGCTAAAAAGAGCAACACGCAAGTTTATAGCTCATTCTTCTCGAAATAAGGCTGCATTTCGAATGAGTAATAGAATATTAAAAAGATAATTTAAAAGTGCATATATACAAACGAACAAACAATATTTCTATTTATATTTCAGGTCCATTACCTATACCGCTTCTGATGTATAAATAATAATATAATTCAGTTATATTATATCACTTCTTTTTGTGTGTCAAAAAAATAGTATATATAAGTTCATTGTTGGTATTGAAATTTTTTAATCGAACTTCAGTATAGAACTTCATATATCTTAAAATTTGTTTTAAAATAATATACACGTTTTTTATCTGATTAAACTACATTCACTTCATTACTATTGTAAATAGATAGAAGGGCTGCATTTATATTATTAAAGGGTTTAAAATTAAATATACGTTTGTTTTAAGATTAAACATTCACTTCATTAGTAGATAGATTATAAAATCTAAAATTACTCTACATCTAAAACACTATATATTTCTAAAACTATAATCATTATATAGACTATAATTTCTCTACAAGTACAATAACCTAAAATTTAATCTTTATTTAAGTAATTATAACAAAGACCACATTGTATATATTATTAATACAGAGGGTTAACATTTATGAATATCGAATGGGTTAACCGCTAAAGCAAATCGCACCAACCCCTCGCCGCTCGCGACAAATTTCAATTGTAATCAAATATGTCTGCGAGGGTTGCCTTCTGAGTAAACAAGATAAAGCCCCGATGTGGAGGCGTGTAAACGTGTAATTCTCAGCTTTGACAACCCTTGCGTAGTACAAATGATGAGTGAAATTGTTGACTCGTAAGTGATAAGAGGAAGGCGTTTTTAGAAATTGTTACTCTTAATTAAATGTAGCGTTCGGAAACTGTAACCTAACTAGGTTAGTTAGGAAACAGTTATTGGATAGGAAAAAATTGAATAATAGGTTTATTTTTAATTTCTACTAGCTGATTATCTCACTTAATTGATATTTATGATATTATATTTCGCCCAGTTTATATAATATCTTTTTAAATTATAGCTTATGTATTATTCTGATAGCTATATTACTGTAAAATTTCACCAAAATTCATTCAGTAGTTTTTGAAAGAATAAATAACATCCATACATACTCACAAACTTTCGCGTTTAATATTATTAAGATGTAATGTAAATTGCAAATAAGCTGACGGATCAACTGAATAAAATATGCCTACATTCGTGAATAGCAACAGAATTTAGTAAAATTTAATTTTATTAATGACTAGCTACTCGCCCCGGCTTCGCCCGGGTGTACATGTATTATACATATAAACCTTCCTCTTGAATCACGCTATCTATTAAAAAAAACCGCTTCAAAATCCGTTGCGTAGTTTTAAAGGTTTAAGTATACATAGGAACGGACAGACAGCGACAGCGACTTTGTTTTATACTATGTAATGATTAAGATAAGATACAAAAATAGACAGCTATTTTTAAATATAAATATACATAATTGTCAGAGTGAGTCAGAAATATAAATTGATACACAAAGATTTTTTATTGGCCAGATTACAATCAACAAACATCACTTTGATTATTCAAAAGTGGTTATATTAAGTTTATTTGAATAAACAATTTCCTATTCTTTTCTATTCCACTAACAAAGCCGGTACTGTTTTTTATGGATAAACTAGATTTCTGTCTTGCCACTATAATCGCTCAAAGTTCCTGACTTGCGGCCACATCGAGGGATTACTGAATGAACCTTTTCCTGATTTTCTACTTTCCTCAATTAATATTATTACTATAGTTTATTACTTCTAATTTATCGAGTACGCTTCTGGGAGATGGAGTCGGCATTTCCATTATGATTACTCAGTAATTATTGTTATTTTTCTTGCTTGCAGGAATGTTGTAGCTTTTCCGGTGTAACTACATTAATGTTGATGGATTTATATTACCCATAACACAAGCTCTGCTCAGCTTGGGACTAGATGGTGTTGTATGAATTGTCCAGGGATATTATTAATGTTTGCGTTCGTAAATAGCCATATAAATAATAATAATTTAACAATTTGTATGGCCAAACACCTTTTTTGGGGTTAGCTAGTATACTTATTTATTTTGCGAAAAATAAATAACACAAGTGTAAAAATTCACAGGAAATGTTCAATACATAGTTTGAGGATGATTACACAGAAAACTATTTTCTACAAATCGAAATATCACAATGAACGAGTTCAGTTAATCTGAACGTATCTAGCACCATTAAAAACGTCAATAAATAATACTATTGGCTTAGTGACAATTATAAAATTCAAATTTGTCTATGTTCCAAATTTGAATTTTATAACATTATTTTTAACCTATTGTATGTTGTTTTGTTTTACTTTATATACATTTTTTCACTTCTTCTCGAACATTCCGTGGCGTCACTATTGAATTGAGTGTACAATAAATTCTAACCACATTTTATTTGGTTATTATTATTAAATGTTACGGTCTGAAATGACGATAAATAATCATGATTATTTGTCATTTAGATAATAATACTAATTAGTTATTATAATCAAATATTTGCAAAATTCAGCAATAGGACTTCAGATATCATCTAAGATTATTTGGTAATAGAATATACAAAATATAATATAAAAATGAATTATAAATAAAACTTAAAATCGATTAAAAATTTGTTTTTTAATATCCAGTACTCAGACTCAAAATTAAGTAGCATAAATATGTATACACTTAACTAGTAGGCTTCCCAGCTTCACTCAGGTGCTTGTAACTTTGTGAGTTTATATATATTAATAGTATATATAACCTACAATAATGTCCTTTCGAATAATGAAAATATTTCTCGAACGGTGCAATGGTTCTGGAATCTACATTCCTAAATAGATATTACAAAACAGCAATAGCGACAGTCACAGGCTCCCTCCGATCGATCCCCCGTCCAATTCAAACGGCGATTGAAATTTCAAGGGCCTGAGTTAAAGTTCGAACCCATAGTAGCTTCTTAGGACTAAAGTTGACCTTCAGCCGCTTCATAAGTTCTCTTTTCGTAATAGTTCTCTCTTCATAAGTTCTCCTTCTCGGATTTGGAATGCCATCTGAACTCGCCTCCTATCATTCGGTACAGCTGTATAGGCTATTTGCGGGCAACAGCATTAGAGTAGTTCGAAAAAAAGGTTGCAATACGCTTAAACTAAATTAAAAAAATAAACCTAGATTAAAATCATACTCTGAGTATCTACATATATATATACATAGCATATTTTGCCAAATATTTAGTCAGCGTAACTCAGTACAAACTATTTGCACTGTTGCCCTCAAAGGGCGTTAAATAGTTAATTAAACATTACTCGTGGTTCCGCATAAAGGCGGGAGATTAACAAAATCCTCACCTTATCCCCGCTATAAAGCGCTTTCCAATTCTTTTTTGTTTGTATGTAGAAGTGGAAAGTCTTTGTAATATCAACTCATTTATACATATAAATAAAATTGGAGTGTCTGTTTGTAATATAGAAAAAAACATTTTTTTACTATATGCATATGAATAGGGTACATGCACCAAAATAACATTTTTTACAATTTTTGTCTGTTTTGTTCTGGTTAATCTCTGAAATGGCTGGACCGATTTTGATGGAGTTTTTTTGCCAGGTAATGTAATAAGGAGTAACTTAGGCTACTTTTATTTTTAAAAATAAAGTTAATTTCCACGCGGACGAAGTCGCGAGTACAGGCAGTGCTTAATATATCTTAACGGGTATTATTTTCATGTAAATTTGTTTGAATGGCACACAAGCCCTCCCGATAAGTGGTAACCAATATACATATTAATAATAATAATAATAAATGCAGATATATAGAATAGAATAGAAAATCCTATATTCAAATAAACTTAATTTAAGTACTTTTGAATGGTAATCACATTTTTTTTAATGAACCTTTAAATAATCATTGTAACTTCACACTTTTAAGTCGAAACGTATTCCGACTTGACATATTTGTACTTAATTTTGGTAAATTTGTATTATTATTATGTTTTTATATTATATTGACATCCATAAAATTGTTATATGGGGCCTGACCAAAATAGATTTACTTAAATAAATCAATTTAAATCAAACAATAATGTAAAAATTAACTTAATAAGAGCACGGACTTTGTGTCTGTGGTTATAAAATAAAAAATAAAATAAAAAAAAAGTCGAAACGTGAATACTAACTACCAACTAGCATTAATTTATAAACGTATAATATATATATATATGTTAGAGTAGAATGTATTATAATATATACATACATTATAATACATTATATTCTAATAATACCAGTTGTAAACATAAAGTAGATATAATTATCTCAATTTATACTACGGACTAACTGCTACTATGGCACGAAGCAGATTCAGCTTATTACATAGCGAACCTAGTTCAATACCGGATTAACTAAATACAATTTAATATTTCTATAACACTAGTTTAATTCTAAGAGCAGTTTCATAATTACATGAACAAATATTAACAAATCTTATTATATTATTTACAACAAATTACAGAGCGCCATTATCTTAATCAAGTTGCTTAATACGACGTCTGATTGACACAAAATGAAGTTTGGAAAAGTTTATGGTATTTTCCCAATGACTTGAATGACAAAGTTCCAACAATAGGCATACTTGTAAAAATAATAAACTTATTGGCTGTATTCAGTTTGTAACATTATTTTAGCATTCTATAGGCTTTTGTATAAAATACAATAGTTCAAATTTAACTCTTAAAAAGTCTTTTAGTAGTCTATTTTCCCGCGCAAACGTAAAGCGCCACAGATTCGTAATACTGCAAGGCGCACAGTAGACACAGTGGCATGACAAGCGCGTCGCGTCATAGCTGTATAAGCCATTATTACTATGTAGAAATAGAAATAATCTTTATTCAAATAAACTCATTACAAGCACTTTTGAATAGTCATATTTTGATTCTACCACTCATTCGGAAGGCAGATTCATCACAAGAAGAATCAGCAAGAAACTTGTATGTTGCTCTTTTTAATAGATGTTTTTTTATATAAATAATTACAGCATAACAAGTAAGAGGCATGCGATAATCAACATAGAAATCGCTACGCACTTTATTGTCAGTGCTATGGATTTAAAGTTTTTCTATAAAAACATTATTATCGTTAACGAATTCTTCAATTTTATAGTAAGCTTTTTTGCAAAGGAACTGTTTTATTTGACATTTAATTATTTTTTCTGGCAGATTTATAACAGACTCTACAGTATTTTATATTAAATAATTATACTAAATTAAACTAATTCTGTATTATCCTTATTGTAAGTATACATGTGTTCTTTAATATATTGTTTATGTCTTTCCTTTAGTGTGTGTTACAAATAAAGTATTTATTGTATGAAACAATCTAAATTAACATTGTAACAGCGTTATCAAATTATTCGTCATTCAAATACATACACATACATATATATAAAATTTTTTATCATGTTGAAGACCTCATTGAAAAATCTTATTTTTTACATAGGGACGGCATGTATTTTATTGTTAACTAGCTTTTGCCCCGCGGCTTCGCTCGCGTTAATTTATCCCCTTAGGAGTGGAATTTATCAAAATCCTTTCTTAGCAGATACCTACGTCATAGTAGATTTATGCATGCAAAATCTTAGCCCAATCGGTTTAAAATTGACAAAGTCTCATACAAACTTTCATCCCCTATTTTATACCCTTGGACGTAGAATAATTCAAAATTCTTTATTAGCAGATGCCTACGACATAATATCTACTTGCATGCCAAATTTCAGCTCGATCCGTCCAGTGGTTTGGGCTGTTGATAGATAACTATCTCAGTCACCTTTGAGTTATATATTATTATTAATTACGTATAATATTTTTTAAATATGTTTTTTCGTGTACAAAAATTTGAGGTAGAGATTATTTAACCCCTAGATCTGTCTCACCTACATTTGCTTCCGACGCGAAATAGTGACGTAGAAAACTTTATACGAAGTCTGGCTCTGTAAAAAGTCTTCGATGGTAAAATATCAGTTTCAAAATACAAATCAAACAAGGTTCTATCTTATATATAGACTTAGGCAAAAATAGTGACGTAAACGACTTTCTACAAAGTAAAATATCAGTTTAAAAATACTATATGTATCGATCAAACAGTTTTCATGCGGAAAACGTTTATACCGTCCGTCCATACCGCGGATTAGAAAATTTTAAAATTATTTTATGGTCCAGTAAAACGGTTTTATAGTTGTGTTCGTGATACTCAGAAGGCTTACGGTTTCGAGGAATGCTATACCATATTTTAAGTGGAATAATATTGTATAAAAGTCAGTTAAATGGAACGGCTACTATAAAGATGTAATAATAATACTATAAATCAAACTTAACACGGGTAATTAAATCGTAATTGCATCTAAATAATACCATGTTTTCTAATAATTGCGTTTTTTTATGTAACTGGACTACTAAACACCATCAAACGCCGTATACTGTTATACCTGGGTCACATAATGCGGAATGAAAAATACAGTCTTCTGCAATTAATAATACAAGGAGAAATCCAGGGTTACCGAAGACCAGGCAGACGCCGTACTTCCTGGTTAAAAAACCTCAGGCAGTGGTTTGGGTTGAGCACCAGGTCCCCTTTCAGGACCGCCGCGGATAAAGTAAAGTTCGCCATAATGATCGCCAACCTCCGATAGGAGATGGCACCTAAAGAAGAATGTAACTGGAAGGAATAGCTGACGACTCACCTCTAAACAGCTCAGTAACAAGACCACCCTCAGACACTAGTAGTGACTTGGAACTCTTGAATTCATTTAATTATCCCTACAGAATACCGTTCGACCATGTATAATAAAACGTCCATTATGTTTAACTTTTATATGGAGTCATGTTCTAATTATGCAAATTTTAACCTAATCGCATACAATCTAAAGCAGTTAACACATTGCACACTGATCAACACGAGCTATTAAAAACATATAAAATTTTAATAGGTATGAATGAAACCATCTGATCGAACGTAGTGGACATTGAAACCCACGTAATGGCGCTTCGAAGGGGATTGACGTGATCGGAGCCATTTTTGATTGATGTTGACGTATTATACGACACGACTAAGCTGTTAGAGTTAGAAAATTTAAAGTACTACGTAATCTATATCCGGATATACTCTGTGTTTAGATCTTTTCTAACCTCGTCGTAAAATAGTTTGAATTAGCATTATATTGAGGTAAGTGAATAATATAGGCTGTTAAGAAATATGTAAAGCCTTAAAGCAATTAAAAAAGAAAATTTTAACAGTTTTGGTCAGTTGTGAATTAGACATTTTGAAAAAAGAACTCATTTTGAAAAAAGAACTTTCCATTTAGTTTTGGCGGGAATTTAATTGCAGACATTTACACATGTTAGAAAATTTGAATTACTACGTATTGTATATCTATATATATATCTATATCTTGATATACAATATATTTAGACATTTTAAAAAATCATTTATTAAAGAAGTATCAATTAGCATTTTAGAGTTTCATACTGAAAGAATACATAATATTGGCTTTATAGCTTTGAATAAGGCATATCCAAAGCCGTAAAGCTATTAAAATATAAACTTTATCATAATATCGCTAGTTAAGAATTGATCATTTTGAAATAAGAACATTAATTTGATTCCAGATTATGTTTTGAAAAAAGAATTTTCCCCAGAGAATTTAGTTTTGGCGGGAATTTTTTTGCACATTTTACAACACGACTAGACATGCTTTTCACGCTATGATAAATTACTAGAGCTACAAAAAACATTGAATCTGAAAAATGTTATGAAATTTTAGCTTTTCTGTTACTACTGATGTTGCTAGTTCAAAAGTAACAAATCTTATTTGTTGGTAATATGTATTTAAAGGCAAATCTTACCATTTATCGATTCAGATTATTACGTAATTTTATTTTTCTAAATAAAAACATAAAAATCAGCAATGTAAATAAATGTGTTTCATATCAATTTCTAATTAATGATTGATATTAATTATTGAACCTGACGTCTCTGTTGAGTCGATTGAACTAAATATAGTAACAGCATGAGTAGCTTTATTTTTCTTTTAGCATTATATACAGATTTTACGTTCCTACTTCCAATGAAACAACTACACGGTAATATTGGTAAAGTTTTCAGTATCATGGTAGTAATATACGTAAAAACCATGAAATAGAAATAAATAAATAAATAATACGAACTAATTAACGAATTTACGAAAAATAGCTATGTGGTTAATTTAGATGCGGTCGAAGTAGGAGCGAGATATACTAGCGAAATCTCGCTACAATCTTCTAAAAGATCTTGGGCTGGCCAGAACTGCAATGAGTTTTATATATAACGTGTATCTAAACCTGCTCTAGCAGGCTCCTACCAGAGTTGTCTGGGCAGAGAGAAAAACACGAGCGGTGAAGGTGAGTGTTGAGGTATGTCGGCAAGAGGCCTAAACCTACATCCAAGTCACTAGTCCCAGGAGCTGCTAGGAGTTTCACTTTGTGCTACATGATGGACCCGGTACCCTCACGGTGAATCAATGGAATGCTAAGAAGTACGTATCCGCAAAGCCGCCGGCTCCAGCTAGTAGTAAGTAGTAAATGCTCGTGAACGAGTGCTGCTTGTACGGACTGGACTGCTCTTATCACTACGACTGATTTAATCTTATTGTATATTTGACCCAAATAAATTAGTGCTAGTTGGTAGTTTGTATTCACACGTTTCGCCTTGTAAATGTAAACTTACAAGGATTATTTAAAACAGCAACACACAAGTTTCTTACTCGTTCTTCTTGTGATGAGACAAATTTCTGAACGAGCGGTAGATAAAAAATATTGTTATGACTATTCAAAAGTGCTTATATGAAGTTTATTTGAATAAATGATTTTCTATTCTATTCTATGCTGTCGTCGTAACTTCTTAATTAAGGAATATATTCTTCTATAGGTTTATTATAAAACGAATTTGAAATATTTAAATACTGATTAGGAATATTTGAAATGTTTCCACAGACGGTCGCCTACGCTTGTATTATTTCGTCATTCCATAATGAAAGAGGCAAAGAAACTGAGCTTCAAGGGTTAATATGCCGAAGGCAATTTATTTAATATTTCAATTAAGTATTACAAGGATATTTGGCTTACTAAATTTGTAAGTAGGTATGTTTATAATTGCTGTGTTACCTTGTTTGTTCTAAAGCAGACTAAGAATTAAATTACCTTTCCGCCTGATTTTCATAATTCTGTTATTAGCACATTTTTTTATAATTTTTCTAATGTAATGTAACATTATTTGCAATTCTCATGTTGATTAAAATTTACAAACAAGAAAACCAACCTACCGTAATTTTCAAAATTAAATAAAGTCAATAAAAATTTGTTAATTTAATATAAATGTAGAATTATTAAAATTACTGCTCACGATTTTTTGTATCAAAGAATACATTACAAAACGTGATAGATAGATAGATAAGAATTTGTATTTGTATCTCAGTGCACACATATAGCTGTATACAAGTAATATACAATGGAATATCATCATCATCATCATTAGCCCACTGCAGTCCACTGATGAACATAGGCCTCTCCTAAGGCATGCCATACAATGGAATATATATGATAGCAATGGAAATTGAATAATAATAATAGCCCTGGACAATTCACACAATGCCATCAGTCCCAAAATAAGCAGGGCTTATGTTATAGGTACTAGACAACTGACATAAATACTTAGTCTGATTATATACATAGAAAATACTCAGACCGATAAAAACAATCATACTCATGAATATAAATGTTGTACCGTGCAGAAATAGAACCCGCGTCCATCGGATGTAAAGCGTATGTTATTATGGGCTACAGATAACTAGGTTAACAGGGGGAAGGTAATGGTTAGTATTGTGGACTAATAATCGCATTTCTATCAATGTACTGTGTCATGTTGACCTCCACGCGGTTCTCCCTGGAAACCATCGTGATAAATTCATGGTGAATTTACCACTATGAGCTAACTATGACCTTATACTCACCTTATCACCCTCCACTGGTGCCCCGCCAGCGTAAACCGTTAGCGCAGGCGGGAGCACCATTCCATTATCATCTATAAAAAAACCATCTTAACAAGAATCAGGTGTTAAGTTTCTTCCTGTATTTTTCATTCAGTGCCTTAATAATTAAGGAATAGTTGAACAGAAAATTACTCTGGACGGCGACCTCTGTAATTTATAGAGCACGTCGGCCATAAAACACTGGGTTAGCGTGGGAAAACATCGTATGGACCGTTGACAAGAAACTATAGAAGCGTAAAAGATCGATTTACAGGGAACGAAGTTTACAATTTCAATTATAATCTGCTAGTTTTTGGTACTCTGTCGCCAGGGACAACTAGGATATATCATAATGAAAGCCACGACCACTCAAATAAAATAAAAATATATTTATTCATGTAGGTCTATTACAGACTCTTATGATATGTCAAATCTACCGTCACCCTGTCAAGAGTGTGCGAATAAAGAAGATGAAGTTTTTTTTATTTTGTGAAAATAAAATTTAAAAGGAACATGTAAAAAACAATTGCATAAAAAAAATTACAATAGAAGTATAGAATATAAAGGTAACTATCAACTAACTATAGGGCGGCCTTATCACTAAATAGCAGATTAGACTTTGAGTCTATTCGAGGCATAACATTAATGAATTATTAATTTATAAATATTTTATGTATATCTTTGTACAGTTCTGAAAGTTTTCAGACAAAGTGTTAACTGAAATCACATAATTGTACTCGTCTATTGGTCACGAAAAAAACTTATAAAATTAAAGATTTATACTTCGAAAAGTAATAATTTAAATGCACATTATTACGAATAACTCAAAAACTATAAATACTAAAATATGGTACCACATGAAAACACCAGTTCTGAGATAAAACTGAGGGCACTCAAAATCGGTTCACTTAGAAAAATGTACCTATTATATAATTTATGTTTTATACACATTTATAGAAAAACCGTCTTTATAGAAATCAGTCGATCGGTTAAGGAATTAAATACCAACTTATATTGATTTTTAATATTTTACAAGCTAGTTTTTTTTATTCTCCTATGATTACAATAATTGTTACACGATATCTTCAATACAAATTAAGCCTAGATATAAAGCCTAAATATCGTAATTATAATTATGAAACATATTATGTTATTAGTTATATTGTATACATATTTAATTAATGCAATATTATTTATTAATGTAATGGAAATAGATTGAATTTATATAAATACTAGCTTTCTGCGGCTTCGCCCGCGTGGACTATAGGTTATCGCGCGATTAAAGATACGTGCTCAGTAGTGGGATGTTGTATTGCTTAAACAACGTATCAATATGTATGTTATGTCTTACCATATATGTAAAGAAGTTTTACATTGGTTAATAAACGAAATATGAAAAATAAGAAACGTTCAGCCGGTTAGCTGAATCCTAATGAAATTCGTGAAATTACTACAGAACAAATATTCAAACCAAAATACTATACTTTCTATTATTTTATTGATATATATTTGTCATATTTTGCAATATATTATTTGTATACATTTACATCAAGATTATAAACAATTTGTATTGATCTCTAAAAACGTAAAGTGCCAATATGAGCAACTGAACCACAGAGCACTTTTCAATGAGCAAATTAAAGTCAAGGTTCATAGCTTGGTCGCCTAGTAACGAACGGTTACACCGGCCGTTTGTTTGTACATAAACACCATTTATTGTTTTTGTAACATTTCTAGAGGTAATTATTTCACTATAGAATAATGACCTTGTCCAAATAAAGAATAAATATTTAATAATCTAACCCAAAAAATACAAAAGAAAAATAGCTTTAAAAGTGACGACACTTACATACTACCCTTCATTTTTCCTTACAACCCTTTCTTCGCATTAAAAAGTAGCCTATGTTCTTTCTCAGGAGGTAGACTATCTGTGTACTAAATTTCAAACATATAATTTCAGTAGTTTTGGCGTGAAAGAGTGACAGATAGATAGAGTTACTTTCGCATTTGTAGTATAAGGATATATACGACATATATTATTGTCACTTTTTCGATGTTACTGTTCGTACCTACTTTATAATAATAATAATAATAATAATCTCAGAACAATTCACACAGTGCCATCCAGACCCAAGTTAACCTAGGTAAAGCTTATGTTATGGGTACTAGACAACTGATACGTATACATATCTTTTTTTGTAAATACATACATATTATACATAGAAAACACCCAGACCGATACAAACAATCATACTCATGAATACAAATATTTGTGCCGTGCGAGGAATCGAACCCGCGACCATCAGTCGTAAAGCGGTATGCTAGACCGCTAAACCACCGAGGTCGTCGACAGCGTGACAGATAGACAAACAGAGTTACTTTCACATTTATGGTATAAGGATTTTCGACATATATTATTGTCACTTTTTCACCGTTACTATTCGTACCTACATTATAAATATTCTTCATTTTTTATCATGTTGATAATATTATAAACGAGAATCTTTGTGTGCATGAATGGATAGATGGCTGGATGGATTTTTATTACTCTGTCACGCAAAAAACCTTTTTTCGTCATCTTACTAATTTTATGAACGCGAAAATTTGTGAGTACAGATGGAAAGATGGACGGATGTTCGTAACTCTGATGAAATTTTACAGTAATATAACTTATACATAGAATAACATATAGCTATAAATTTCATGTGAGTGAAACCGCGGGCACAGCTTGTTATTAATATAGTCAAACAAGTTTTCACGAATAATTTTATACTATAGTAAATCATGAACACGGATAGTCCAACCTGGTCGAAAAATCGAGAGAGGTAAATACCTATGTTTACCACAAAATTATTCGAGTTAAAACCTGTTTAACTATACAAATCTTTTTCTATGAATTGCATAATATCACACATACAATCCACTTATTAATCTCCCACATTTAGTATAATAATGGAATAATTAAAGATTACTATCAAAACGCACCGTTGACATATTGCGTGAAGTAAAATCAACTTATGGTGACCTTATCTTAACAATCTACTAGCGATAGTGTAACAATGTAACGCTGATCTATCGCCTGACATTACTAATAGGATATTCGAAAGTGAGTTTAATTGTCACGCTTCTATAGCTTACTGGTTAAGCCAATCGTTTTTTCTTTTTAATTATGATATACTTGCTGTGCACACGGTTTTCCCCGCGTGAAACTTATAGCCTATGTGTTATGTTTCATTAAAATCCATTCTGTAGTTTTTACTTGAAAGAGTAACAAACATCTGTACATTAATCCATTCACAAAATTCTGCGTTTATAATTATAAGTTTATGAGCTCAAAATGATCTTAGAGGTCAAATTTGCACTCTTTGTCAAAAAATTCATCGAAGCTCCACCTTCGGGAGTCCGTCGTTTACCACTCAAAAAAATACCCGACCGGTTAAGGTCAACTTTTAAAGAATAAACGGGTGCCACTCAACATGTGACCTAGTGTATAAACAACACACGGGTAATAAACCTATTTAATAAGAAATACGTAATGGCTATTACTCACAACTTCGTCTGAATAAACTTTCATCCCCTATTTCATCCCTTATATTTTTAGATAAAAAATAGCCTCGTGATACCATCTATCTTCATCCCAAATATCATTAGGAAGATAGGTCATTCTTTATTCCAGTTAATCATGTTTACCTGTACGCAATTGCCAGTAAATTGAATATTTCATTCGTGAAATTTCTTTAAAATGTATAATTAATGTAAATTTATACTAGATATTTATGGTATATGATTTGTAATTTTACTTTTATATTTTTGACTTGTTCAGAATAGCTTTAACTGATATAAACACAAGCTCCGTACATACTGTATAAAAAAATTGCAATCATGTATATATACGAAGTTAACCGTCTAATCTGAGATAAGATAAAAGTATCTGAAACCCGAGCAACTATAAAACCATTATCATTCAGACCTTTTCCCTATATTTAGGGTTGCTACAGTATGCTTATGGCTTCCGTTATTATTTTTATTCAGCCATCCCGTTTGTACAGAACAGAGATTTCTTCTTTTACACAGCCCTTCCGCCTTCCTATACTCTTGCTTTCATAACAGTAAGAGCGCTTTCCTTTGCTCAAATTTCACCAGTCAAATTAAAACTCGGAAGCTAAATTTTCCCTACTATTGTGAAACGAAATGTTTTAGTCATTTACAAATTATTAAAACCCGTTCTCCATTTACATATTTTTTTTTGTCAATTAAAAATATGTAAATTTCATAACACTTCACACTCACCTGCTTAGTTCGTTTCCTGTCACCAAACACCCTCAACGACTGATATATTTGAAATAACACCTCTAAATATTAAACAGAAGCTTAGAGCTTATGAAAAAGTTACTTAAAATTATTCTCACATTTTTCAAATGTCTACATTATATTTTTTAAGTCACAAAACAGAAGTCGTGTTTCTGTTACGATAGTTGCGAGGCGAGTGCGCGCGACCGCCCCGTACCGCAGTCGCCTATCGACTGACAGAGGCCAACTGATAGCAACACGGCGTGTTGGGAACTAGCGGGCTGCATTGGCTGCGCATGCTCCGTGCAACTACCCTCCAGGAGCACCTAACAATCAACGACACCAGCTGTTGTCGAACGAGCAAATTTGACATTTATCGCGGGGCAATAACGTCGAGATGTTTGTAAAGTTATGCATTTGTGTCTCGATGCGAATCTTTAAAAGAAAGTTTAGAACCGTATTTCGCATTAAGAAGACAGTTTGAGTACCACCGCTGCGGATGATGTAGGAAATGCACGGAAAGTAGTCTTTGTTTGCGAATGCGATCATTTTAGTAATGTTCCAGTGTATTTGTCTTGCTTCTCTCATAGAAAAGTATGTTTAAATGCGTCTGCAATTACGTGGATTTAAAAATAGATATTTATTATGATGTATAATTAGACATGAACAGATAACAATAAAAACCGTAAATCAAACTCAAAACAAATAAATGAAATTCGCAAGTTTGGGCATTTTGATAGACGATTGTTAAAAAGTTAACAAAATAGTAATAATTATTTTTAACATAAATGAAGTATAATATGTCCTAATTCTTTTATCTCATATGATAAAAATATTAGAAAATATTTTGGAATTTTTATTAATAGCTGCATATTGGATTTAAATTATTATAAAATTAAAAGTTGCACTTCGCAATTTTTTTATCTCCCCTCTTTATTCAGTACGTGAGAAATTTAATTAAAATACTATACAATTAACCAGTTGTAAATTTCTTTCAAATATTACATCACGCATTTGTATTCAATGCGCAAAATCATCCTCTGATTCAGGGGTAACTACCCTTATGGTCTATAAATCCCTACGGGTATCATTATAACCCCATACTTTCCACCCCTAAGTCGTCACCTCGTTAAATTTGTGTGAGGGGCTTTAGATATACTTTTTCTAATATTATTTACTTGAGTAGATAAAATTTTTAAACGTCATAGGTATTTAAATTATTATCCTAAGGATCCGCTAAAAATCAGTGCTGTAGCTTTAGCTGCAGCAATATGCTGAGCGGAGTCCTATTTAGCAAATATTTTATAATAGCATATTGGTTTCTAATTCGTTTTATTCTATTGGTGTAACTATCTGTTTATATCGGTACGTATATGTACATATACATTTAAGACTTTTCAAAGAAATAACGAAAAGGTTAGTCGACGTCACAGAAGGCAGAAGAGCTGGCAGCTACCTTGGACAAAGAATTAGTCTAGCTATTCAAAGAGGGAACGCTGCTGTATCTTCGGAACTTTGCCTAAAGGGACCCCTTTTAATAATATATTTTAGTTATTATATTTGAAGCTTTTTAATTTTAGGTTCTTAGTTGTACGATTAAATTATGTAAATATTCTAAATAAACCTTATAATTATTGTAAATTAAAAAAAAATATTAATTTATGCTAATATTACAAATAACATGTTAATATCAATAATATTTGCTAAATAAATGTATGTTATAATTAATAAATGATGGTTATAACTTTTCTACATACTCATTAGTTTTGTCTGAAATAAATCGGTAGTGGAATAACTGCGTTTCATTTAAGAAACATTACATTGGAGTAATTAAAAAATCATTACATAGTATAAAACAAAGTCGCTGTCGCTGTTTATCCCTATGTATGCTTAAATCTTTAAAACTACGCAACGGATTATTAAGCGGTTTTTTTAACAGATAGAGTGATTCAAGAGGAAGGTTTATATATATAATACATATACACCCGTGCGAAGCTGGGGCGACTAGCTAGTATATTAATATATCATGTACGATGTGTGGTATCTTAGTAATATTATAAATGCGAAACTTTGTGTGTATGGATGGGTGTTTGTTATTGTAACTACGACTTTTTTAAATAAGTTTGATTAGCATAATGTAGGCCAGTGAAGTGTTAAATTAATCTGCAATAATAACTTGTTAAATTAATAGTAACCACGAATCTGAGATTACTCTGGGGTGAGTATATAATAATCATTTTCCAAGAAATATCACAGAGCGCCATGTACTCCCAAGCTAAGCAGAGCTTGTGTTATAAGTTCTAAACAACTAATATAAATACATAATTACTTTTTTCTATAAATACATAGGAAACGCCCAGACTGATACAAATATACATACTAATAAATACAAATGTTTGTCCCATGCAAAGAATGGAACCCACAACCAACGGAAATAAGGCAGTATGTTAAACCGCTAGACCACCGAGGCTGTGAAATATATTTTTATATGTACATTCATTCATACATTAAGTAAATTATTATATATGTATGTTAAATAATAATATATGTAAATGAACTACCAAAATATGCGACACACATACAAAAACATCCATTTAATTCTCCCTTGAACCGCCCACCTGCCCTAATTTGCACAAAAACCGCAATTTTTTGCGAAGTAACTCCGAAATTAATTAACCAAACAAACAAATTAACAAAACAAAACAGATTAACCCGCTTTGTTTCGAGGGTTAAAACATAAGATGTTTATTTTTAAGAAAACAATGTAACAATTGTTTGGGGCTCACATCTGTTTTTAATTTTTCAAAAGGTAGAGGACAAATGAAAGTAAAAAATAAATCTATGAAATAATCTTCATATAATAATCATCTCAGGACAATTCACACAGCGCCATCTATTCCAAAGTTAAGCTAGATAAAGCTTGTGTTACGGGTACTAGATAACTGATACAAGTACATAGTTAATTTTTTTTCGTAAATACATCCATATTATACATAGAAAACACCCAGACCGATACAAACAATCATGGTCATGAATACAAATATTTATACCATGCGAGGAATCGAACCTGCTACCATCAGAAGGAAGGCGGTGTGTTAAACCGCTAGACCACCGTGGCCGTCATATTATTGGCAGTTTAATGATTATACATATATTTTATTTCATCACTAGTAGCTTGCCTCGACTATGCCCTTATACTAAAAACTCTTTGAATTTTATTAACATAAAGTCTTATTATTATTATAAACGTGAAAGTTTTTGAGTATGGATAGATAGACGGTTGGATGTTTGTTATACTTTCACACAAACCACTGAACAGATTTTGATAAAACTTTACAGTAACATAGCTATAAAATTTACATTTCATTATGGTGAAACGCGGATACAGCTGGTATGTATATAATAATATCCCTAAGCAGAGTTTGTGTTATGGGTACCAGACAACTGATATATATTCTTATATAGATACATAGTATAGCTTATTTCACTCAACTTTCGATTGTTAGAAATTTTATCTGTTTGTCATTTGTCAATTTTATTTTTTTATTTATTTGTCACCATACTAGCTGCGCCCGCAGTTTCTCTCACGTCAAACTTATAGCCTATGTATTATTCTGATGTATAAGCGATATTATTGTAAAGTTTCATTAAAATCAATTCAGTAGTTATAACGTGAGAGAGTTACAAACATCCATCGATACATACTCACAAACTTCCGCCTTTATAGTTACAGTAAGTTAACAACAAAATCTTTATACTCAATGAATTTACATTATTTTGTTTAATTCCATTAGAAAGAAAGAACATACAATATTTTACAAAAATTATAACAAATTAATTACAATTTACAAATTTATTACAATTAGCATGTATGGGATCTCAAATATTCAGTGCGGAAATTTGACTACCATTACGACCTTCTCTAGTGGTAATCAAATTCCGCGCGTTAAGGAGTCTATACCCATATTGCGACACGTGTTTCGCCTCTGAACGAGGCATCATTAGGCATTGAATAGAGTTCGGATATAGCTTGAAACACTAGGCAGTGTTGCTGTTCGGCGACCAAACCGCGACTCAAAAATCTTTATATTTTGTTATTCTGCTAACCGGGGACACGGAGTCGTGGATTGAGTATGTAATATATTAATAGCAAATCCTTTTACTTCGGCTCGTCTTATACGTAATGCACTGTGAGTATATTTATCACGACAAACTGTATGAAACGTAAGCCATAAAATATTGAGCCTAGAAGTACGCCATTGCTCAACGGTGCGCGCTGGAACGCACCCCAAGGGGCTTCCCCAACTATTCATATACGTTTCGTTTTAAATAATAAATCTTGATATATTGCGAGACGCATCCGAGCCAGGGGCGTTGGGATTGGATTGTCCCCATAAATACGATGATCATTTTGAGGAAAGTGTCTGTGGTCTAGTTCATATAGAGAATAGAGTTTTAAACGTTTTTTTATATTGTTTTACTAGCAGTATACCGTGTCGTTGATTGCACAAAATACAGCTTATGTTGAATGAACCCTAATAACGTAAATTTCTTTTGGTGAAATATTTTTTTACTTCCTTCGTTACAGATTCCTATTTGATATTGATAACTGGTAACCCTATATCCAGGTAGGGTTATAAAATAGAATAGGAAATGTTTTATTCAAATAAACTTAAATTGAAGCAGTTTTGAAGTCATGTTTATTTTTTTAATTTATCACTCGTTCGGAAAAGTGTTTCATCACAAGAAGAATGAGCAATTTAAGCAATTTTGAATTGTCATACTTCATAACTAAATAAATAGTTGCAACATTACATTTTGAAGAAAATTATTAAACATTAATTATTAAAAATAAAAAAAGAAATTCAATTGACTTGTTTCCGAGTTCTTCTCAATTGAATCTATATACTAAACCGGACAGAAGAACAAAAAATATACCTAATATAAAAAAAAAATACATTTATAAGCGGCTAAAATGTCCTACATTAATAAATGATTTTTTAATTTGAATTTGAATTAAATATAAGAAATTTGCTTACGTAAATGTCTGTTAAATTATATCAAATACCTTTATTCATGTAAATCTATTGTATACAGTGATGCTGAATCACATATAAGAGCCGAGAAGAACTAACGAGCAATAAGTGCGGTAGAAATAGGTAGGTCGGAAAGCCCACCCTGTCGATTCTGTACAAATCGTTCCCAGGTAACAACAAATTAATTATTTCTGTAATAGAAATAATAGAAATAGAAATAGAAATAATCTTTATTCAAATAAACTCATTACAAGCACTTCGGAATAGTCATATTTTGATTCTACCGCTCATTCGGAATGCAGATTCATCACAAGAAGAATGAGCAAGAAACTTGTGTGTTGCTCTTTTCAATAGATGTTTTTTTTATATAAATAATTATAGTATACCAACTAAGAGGCATGCGACAATCAACATAGAAATCGCTACGCACTCATTATTAGTGTAATCAGATAATATTGTCAGTGTATTTAAAAATTTTCTACAAAAACATTATTATCGTTAACGAATTCTTCAATTTTATAGTAAGCTTTTTTGCAAAGGAAGTGTTTTATTTGACATTTAAATCTTTTTTCTGGCAGATTTATAACAGACTCTGGTATTTTATTGTAAAACCTTACGCAATTGCCATAAAACGAATTACTAACTTTAGCCAACTTGTAATAGTAGAAAACATTGACTTTTATTATTTTTGACTATCTTATTCTTCATTCAATACCACAGTCTAAATGCAAATTGCAAAGAACATTCTAATATAAACAAAAATAGAAATAATTTTTATTCAGATAAACTCAATATAAGCATTTGAATAGTAGTTTTAGCATGGGGTTTTTCAAGAAGGGTATATTAAGATTTCTTAAGGGTCGGCAACGCGCACGTGACACCCCTGGTGTTTCAGGCGTCCATAAGTTACGGTAACCACGTACCATCAGATGGGCCGTATGCTTGTTTATCACCATTGTAGTATAAAAAAAACGTATTTTATTTATTCCACTATTCATTCTGAACGCAGACTCATAAGAAGTATGAGCAAAAAACTTGCATGTTGCTCTTTTAAATAAGTGATAACTGTAGTTCCGAATTATATTATTAAGATTTTGTGTAAATTGCCTGTGGATGTAGCGCAGTGGTTATCACCTCACCACTGTAGAGTTATAAATGATGTGATGAGGTGTCGCTACATAATATATTGTTTATAGTATGTAGGTAGTGAGTATACAGGTGAAATAATTGTATTGTTTATTATACATTAGTAAGTTTATTAGATAGTGTGCTACATGGCTGATTAGTAACGCGTATATTCGACGTAGAGTCGTAACGTGGACTGGCTTTACACTTAACTTAAATCTGTCATCTGGAAAGGTAAACTAACCACTATGACTGATTTAATCTTATTTAGTATTTATATTTGACCCTAATAAATTAGTGCGAGTTGGTAGTTTGTATTCACACGTATTGACTTGAAAAATGTAGATGTACGATTGTTTAAAAGAGAAACAAACAAGTTTCTTGCTCAGTCTTCTTGTGAAGAGACAGCTTTATTAGGCACATTGATTTTAAAAGAAAAACTCTAATCCATCACATTCAAAATAAGTAATCATGCTGCTAAGTAACAGTTTATATGTAACGTGCAACTGTGATCGGAACGAGAACAAATTATATTTACTGCTGTATATGTGTAATCCACTGAATATCTCCATAAATCTTTCCGAATGAGCGAAGATTAAAAAAAATGTTATGACTATTCAAAAGTGATTAAATTATTTTTTTTTAAAAAAGGATTTTCTATTCTATTCTATTCTAATGGGAGTGTGCCGAGTGTTGATAGAAATATTATAAGTGTAGGCACAGATACCTTGAGTTAACGGCACTCTTAAGAATCAGTAACCACGGCAGATAGGAAATAAAGGTCATTAAAATGTAACTCTCGAAACAGCGTTAAAAAGCTTAGGGATAGGGTTGCCAACACTTCTAGCTGTATATGGGACAGTTACATTCCGGCAAAGAAATTGGGACACGTATGTACTAAGCAGACATTTTTTTAATTCAATAAAGTAATACTTTCCATATAATCGATGGTCTATTGTTTTAGCACATCGCCTTACTTGCGATAGTCGCGGGTTCGATGCACAGTACAAACAGTTATATTCATGAGCATAATTGTTTTTATCGGTCTGGATGTTTTCTATGTATATTATGTGTGTATTTACAAAAAAAAACTATATATTTATATCAGATATGTTACATAACACAACCTCTGCTCACCGTGGGAGTAGATAATCTTGTGTTAATTGTCCAGGGTTATTTATTTATTTATTAAGTGTGATCTTTCTGTTTTCTGTTATATTTTAAAAAAGTATATTCTATCTATATATGCCAGTACTTCTCAATTGGATCTATATACCGAACTGGACGGTAGGGAAAAAATTAAAATCATAATGTAAAAATTTGATGTTCATAAGCGGCTAAAATGTCCTACTTGAATAAATGATTTTGAATTTGAATCTATATATCGTAAACCTGAAATGAACCTTGGTTTAAAAAGTAGGTGAAAGCTAAATCAATAATACAACCGTATCATCACGCTTGTCTGCCATAACGGGTAGACAGTAATGTTGAATGCAATATCTATATATATTATGTATGTATTTAAAAATTTATATATATGTAAGTATTTGTATCAGTAGTCTAATACCCATAACACAAGGTCTGCTTACCGTGGGACTAGATGGCGCTGTGTTAATTGTCCAAGGTTATTTATTTATTTAATTCATACATACCTCTTTTGCTTCCTCTACATTCATCAATCTATTCATAAGTTAGTTACGGATATTTTATGTACAAGTCATTATAAAAGTATAAAATGAGTTTTGTTCGACTTATTGTGATATATTCGCTTTATAATAAATCTTTATAAGAGATGAAATATTTTCTTTCTTTCGTAGTTCTACATGTAAATGTAGATAAAACAAATGAAGTTAAGGTACGTAGCGATATATTTTAATTATCTGCCTCGTAGAAAAGTTTGTATTTTGTATAAAAATAATATGTGTATAGAAATATATACATATTACTGTTGTAGTTTTATTTTATTTGTGTATAGGTAAAATGAAAGAGATTAGGTATACGGAGAAAATATATTCAGAAAGACTATTGACAACAGAAAAAATGTATCAAAACAAGAATGTACAATGAAAGTACTATAAATTTAAAATCAAATTTAGAATAAAAAATACATTTCTGATTAGCCAACACTCCCGTGTGGCGGCGTGGTGGGCCGGGTCATTGGGCTCCCTAAAATATGGTCGAGGACAGTGATGGCTGGCTCATCCGTCATACTCGTGAACGAGTACTGCTTGTAGGGACTGGTCTGCTCTTATCACTACGACTAATTTAATCTTATTGTATATTTATATTTGACCCAAAAAATTTGTGCTGGTTGGTAGTTAGTATTCACACGTTTCGACTTGTAAATGTAAACTTACAAGGATTATTTAAAAGAACTACACTCAGGTCTCTTGCTCATTCTTCTTGTGATGAGACAGTTTTCCGAACGAGCGGTAAATAAAAAAAATTGTTATGACTATTCAAAAGTGGTTAAATAATGATTATTCGAATAAATTATTTTCTATTCTATTATATTCTTTTCCCCCATAATCAGAAATGGTCAAAAAGAAAAAAAAGGAATTACTAAAGAAATATCTGTATAGCCAGTTACAACAATTACTTAAGCCCTTTTGTCTAACAACCAGAGGTACTCAATTTTCAGTCATATATAGAGTACTCAATTTACACGTTGCATTCTTAATGTAATTATAGAATAGAATAGAAATAATCTTTATTCAAATAAACTTAATATAAACACTTTAGAATAAGTTTTTTTTTATTCTGTCACTCATTCGGAACGCAGATTCATCACAAGAAAAATAATAATAGATATTGAAATATCAAAAAAGACTGCCAAATAATCAGTTATATATGAATATGTTTATTTTACTATTTATATAGCGAACAATATGTTAAATTGTTATCTATATATCTATACATATAAATAAAATTGGAGTGTTTGTTTGTAATACTGAAATAACCGTTTTTTACTACATGCATATGAATATAAATACGGTACATACACTAAAATAACATTTTTTACAATTTTTGTCTGTCTGTCTGTTTGTTCCGGTTAATCTCTGAAATGGCTGGACCGATTTTGACGGGACTTTCTTTGGTAGGTAGCTGATGTAATAAGGAGTAACTTAGGCTACTGTTATTTTATAAAAATAAAGTTTTATTCCACGCGGACGAAGTCGCGGGAACAGGTAGTACTAACCAAAATTTTACTATTTAATATTCTGTAAATTTCTTTGAGCACATATTAAACCTTGAGTCTCAGACATTCTCTACACAAAGATTAATTCCACTTACTTTAATAATTTACGTGATAAGTGGATTTTGTTCTACAAAAACTACTATCATCTAAACCAATTTAGTGCAACAAAAACTCTCAAAAAATCAATTATAATGAAAACTATTAAAATAAAATATTAAACATAAATAAATATTTAAATATATATAAAAGTAGGCACGTCTCACCATTTTCCATTAGGCAAATTCTCGAGTAACTGTATTAGATAGTAAATGTATAATAAATTAACATATATAAATATTTAAATATATATAAAAGTAGGCATGTCTCGCTATTTTCCAATAGGCAAAGTCTCGAGTAACTGTATTAGATAGTAAATGTATAATAAATAAACATATATAAATTTTTGAATATATATAAAAGTAGACACGACTCGCTATTTTCCATTAGGCAAAGTCTCGAGTAACTGTATTAGATAGTAAATGTATAATAAATAAACATATATAAATATTTAAATATATATAAAAGTAGACACGACTCGCTATTTTCCATTAGGCAAAGTCTCGAGTAACTGTATTAGATAGTAAATGTATAATAAATTAACATATATAAATATTTAAATATATATAAAAGTAGGCATGTCTCGCTATTTTCCATTAGGCAAAGTCGCGAGTAACTGTATTAGATAGTAAATGTATAATAAATAAACATATATAAATATTTAAATATATATAAAAGTAGGCACGTCTCGCTATTTTCCATTAGGCAAAGTCTCGAGTAACTGTATTAGATAGTAAATGTATAATAAATAAACATATATAAATATTTAAATATATATAAAAGTAGGCACGTCTCGCTATTTTCCATTAGGCAAAGTCTCGAGTAACTGTATTAGATAGTAATGTATAATAAATTAACATATATAAATATTTAAATATATATAAAAGTAGGCATGTCTCGCTATTTTCCATTAGGCAAAGTCGCGAGTAACTGTATTAGATAGTAAATGTATAATAAATTAACATATATAAATATTTAAATATATATAAAAGTAGACACGACTCGCTATTTTCCATTAGGCAAAGTCTCGAGTAACTGTATTAGATAGTAAATGTATAACAAACAAACATAAATAAATATTTAAATATATATAAAAGTAGGCACGTCCCGCTATTTTCCGTCATTCTTTGTCCCGAATTATATACACTTCACTAGCACCGCTCGCCTCGACCCCAGTTTCTTAGGCCGTATCTAATTCTTTAATTATAAAATGCAAATTCTGCGAAATCCGCGTCGACAATCAATGCGTCCCCCGGGACGTTTATGAGGTGGAAAGTTGATAGAACCACTAAAATCGTTTGAGTTAACTGCCTCCTGAATTAAGGGAATGCAGAACGTATCTACCGTCAACGGCGCCGTTTTTTAGGTGGACCTTTTAGAGTGTAAAGTTTGAGGACGTTTAAAGATTAGTAATTTAGCGAAGGGAATATTGTATTACTTTAGTCAGTACTCGGCTCGGATTTAGATGAATATTTCAACAAATTTACACCAAATCTTAATCAATTATACACTTAAATGTTCTGTAGAAATCACTTTGTTAATGTATGTACCCTGTTGAAAATCCGTTCAGTAGTAATAGAAACATAAATAGAAATAATGTTTATTCAAAGAAACTTAATGTAAGCAATTTTTAGCAAGAGCAAATAATTTGTGTACTCTTTTAATTCCATGTTGTTCAATTACAAGTAAACATACATTAATAAGGATTAGGCATGCAACTATCGGAATATAAATCGCAACGCACTCCATTTTTGTCCAATGAGATGAAACCTTGATCGTAACTCTTATCGTTGTCACCAAAATCATATTTTTCTAATTAAACAGAGTTGAACTTCTTATCTCGATGTATTCAGCACTGTCTGGATTACAGCCTATGTTACTCACTAATTGTATAGCTATATGTAAGAGATAAAATTGTAGGTTTTTTAGTGCGGTCAGATTTGAAATACAAACTAGGGCACAACGCTTTAAAAAAATCTGAAATATATATATTTATACTATATAATACTAGCTGACAACAACTTCGTCTGCGGTTCATTTCCCCACCTTTAGCAATATTTTTCATTGCAGCTCTGCTCCTATTAGTCGTAGCGTAATGTTATATAGCTTAAAGCCTTCCTCGACAAATGGACTATCAAACACAAAAATATTTTTTCAATTCGAACCAGTAGTTCCCGAGATTAGCGCGTTCAAACAAATAAACAAACTCTTCAGCTTTATAATATTAGCATAGATAATATAAATTCTGCCTATCAAACAGTATATATAATACAACAAGCTCCCTAATTGACGTGAATAATTTGGTGAAGTTCGTCACAGGCTCCCGAGAGGGCCAGATGTCACTTTAATAAAACCAAATCAATGTTCACTCAGCTCCCTAAGACAACGAGCTAGGAAAATATTACGAATATATTGAAGGCATAATCAGCAAAAAAAAAAATACTGCACATCGAGACACAACAGTTTTCAATTGCTGTCATTTTTATCGATAGCTAAAATGATATTTGTAATATTTTTTTATATACTTTCGCGTTTTATACACATTATTAATATAAATAGTTAAACGGACTTTAATACGAATAATTTTATGGTAAACTAGCTGTACACGCGACTTCGACTGCGTGGAATATAACTTTATTTTTCAAAAATAAAACATTTTTTCTAAAATAAAAGTTATCTAAGTTACTCCTTAATACATCAGCTACCTGCCAAAAAAAGTTCCGTCAAAATCGGTCCACCCATTTCAGAAATTAGCCGGAACAAACAGACAGACAAAAATAGTAAAAAAATGACATTTTGGTGTATGTGCCGTATTTATATTATTATCATATGCATGTAGTAAAAAACGGTTATTTCAATATTACAAACAGACACTCCAATTTTATTTATATGTATACATGTATAGATAAAGGATAACCCAGACCTACACGTTTGTATCGTTAGAGGCCGTCTGTCTTATAGTATAACTATTAAATATCTAGCAGAGGCATTAGACAGAAAGTCACCCCTCCATATTAATATAAATGGGAAACAATTTTATATGAAACAAATAATAAACTTGTACCACAATTAAAATACACACAAAATCAAATAAATCAAAATACAACATACTTTTAGGTGCTTGTATGGAGTAAGAGATTATTAGTAATGTGGATTAATAACCCGATTGCAACCAATGTATCAGGTTGACCTCTACGCGGTTCCCCAGGAAACCATCATGTTAAATTCCTAGTGAATTTCCAACGATATTTCTAACAGCTAAATATTTAAAGAGGAATATGTTTTATGAAATACTAGCTTTTGCCCGCGGCTTCTCTCGCGTTAATTTATTAGGGGTGGAATTTATCAAAATCCTTTCTTAGGAGATGCCTACGTCATGGTAGCTTTATGCATGCAAAGTCTCAGCCCGATCGGTTTAAAATTGACAAAGTTTCATACAAACTTTCATCCCCTATTTAATCCCCTTAGAGGTAGAATTTATCAAAACCCTTTCTTAGGGAATGCCTACGTCATGGTAGCTTTATGCATGCAAGTCTCAGCCCGATCGGTTTAAAATTGACAAAGTTTTATACAAACTTTCATCCCCTATTTAATCCCCTTAGAGGTAGAATTTATCAAAACCCTTTCTTAGGGAATGCCTACGTCATGGTAGCTTTATGCATGCAAAGTCTCAGCCCGATCGGTTTAAAATTGACAAAGTTTCATACAAACTTTCATCCCCTATTTAATCCCCTTAGGGGTGGAATTTATCAAAACCCTTTCTTAGCGGATGCCTACGTCATAACGTCTACCTGCATGCCAAATTTCATCCCGATCCGACCAGTGGTTTGGGCTGTGCGTTGATAGATCACAATGTCAGTCACCTTTGAGTTTTATATATATAGATAGATAGATGACCCTATACAATCATTTGTTAAATAAAAAAGACAGTTAGTATTTGTTTTAGTGAAAAATATGTCCATTTTATAAAATCTGGCTAACTGATCTGAACTCACACTCATCTGATCGTTCTCCAATGGTACCCCGACAGCGTATACCGTCAGTGCAGGCGATTGGACTCCATTCATCATCATCATCATCGCAGCCCGGAAGACGTCCACTGCTGGACATAGGCCTCCCCCAAAGATCTCCACGACGATCGGTCCTGCGCTGCTCGCATCCAATGCCTTCCAGCGATCTTGACCAGATCGTCGGTCCACCTTGCTGGAGGCCTTCCCACGCTGCGTGTTCCGGTCCGTGGTCGCCACTCGAGGACTTTACTGCCCCAACGGCCATCTATCCTACGAGCTATGTGCCCTGCCCATTGCCACTTCAGAGTCGCAATTCTTCGGGCTATGTCGGTCACTCTGGTTCTTCTGCGGATCTCCTCATTTCTGATTCGATCACGCAGAGTAACTCCGAGCATAGCCCTCTCCATTGCCCTCTGAGTGACTCTGAGCTTATTGATGGGGCCCATAGTTAGCGACCACGTCTCTGTTCCGTAAGTCATCACTGGCAACACACATTGGTCGTAAACCTTCCTTATATTATTGGACTCCATTATATTCCTTAAAAAACAACAATTCAATTCAGAACCTGAAACTTTTAAGGAAACCATCATATTAAACTTCGGCCTTAATATTATGGTAGAATTTACTTATTATATTAACTTGAAATTTTATGGTGACTCCACTGGTGCCCCGACAGCGCAGGCGAGGTATTTCCATTATCACCCCATAAAAGAAACAACAATTGAATTCAGAACTCCAACTTTTATTGAATCCGTCGAAAAATTATGCACATTAAAAAAATTTGGCAGCCAAACACTTTTACCAACATTAACCGGTCATTCCGGAGCCCGTAGTCATGACACGTGACGTTTTCATAACTCCGTTGATTTATGGCGACCATGACAAATGACAGCATAACACTTTTTAGCACGAACGGGGAGGCTTGTTTCGGCAAAAAAATTATGTCTTCATTCTGCCGTTTCATATTTCTATACAATGACATGTTGATGTGCCCGCGATTTCGTTCGTAGCCACCCTTCATTAATTAGTAATAGTATGTAATATTATATTATCTGTGGTAATAGTATAACAGTATCCCTGGACAATTGACACGGCACCATCTAGTCCCAAGCCAAGCAGAGCTTCTGTTATGGGTACTAATTAACTGATATATACATACGATTTTTTTTTCAAATACATCCATAACACATATAGAAAATACCCAGATCGATATGTTTGTATCGTTACTTAGGTATCGGTCAGCTATTTAATAGTTTTACTATTAAATTGTTAATGAAGATAAATATATAGAAGGCACCAGACAGAAAGACACACTTCTATATTTATAATATTACATAGTATGAATGGAAAACAACATTTTGGCCTTTCATATTCTATACAATCACATGTTGATGTACTCGCGTTTTCGTTCGTAGCGACCCTTAATTAATAATATCTGTTAAACCTACAGTGAGAATTCGATTCGAAACTCGATCGGAGGGGCAATGAGAATAACTGGCAGTTTGTATATTCATTTATCCATATTTAAAATAATAATAATAATCTCAGGACAATTCACACAGCGCCTTCTAGAACCAAGTTAAGCTAGCTAAAGCTTGTGTTATGGGTACTAGATAACTGATACAAATACGTAGATTTTTTTTTTCGTAAATACATACATAATATACATAGAAAACACCCAGACCGAAACAAACAATCATACTCATGAATACAAATGTTTGTGCCGTGCGAGAAATCGAACCCGCGACCATCGGACGTAAAGCGGTGTGCTAGACCGCTAGACCACCGAGGTCGTCAAATAGAAGTATTCTTTGTATACATTTATTTTTTAAACACTTCTGTCATTGCGCTCTGCTGTATTGAACATCTAAAGAGCATATCTCATCTTTTCATTTCATATTGCTATTGCTGTGGACAATTCACACAGCGCCATCTAATCCTAAGCAGAACTTGTATTATGGGTCTGATAGTCTTGTATATAAAAATATATTATGTATGTACTGGCTAAATTGTATTTAAAAGTACTCACGCATTTTTTTCATTTCATTTTATATATTTATCAGCTACTTCAGATATTAGCAATAACAAACTGACAGACAAATATTTCAAAAATTGATTTACTGATGTGAGTACCGTATTTACTTTTATATGCTGCTATAAGCTATAAGCTGTCAATTTGAAATTAAAAACAGACACTTCAATTTTAGTTATATTGTATGAATGAATAAATATATCTTATCCTAATAATATTATAAACGCCAAAGTTTGTAAGTATGGATGTTTGTTACTCTTTTACGCAAAAACTACTGAACTGATTTTGATAAAAATTTCAAGTGATATAGCTTATACATCAGAATAAGATATAAATTTCATGCGGATGAAACGGCGGCCACAGCTAGCATTTAAATAAATGAAATAACACATAACAGTGTATAATTGAAAACTTCAACATGTTTTTTTAATCCCATTAAAAATGCTCACATGTAAAATCTAATTTAAAATCACAAAGCTAGCGATACAAGAACTGTAAACATTCGCTGTTTATTAGATCCCTTCTTTGTTTGAAATAATAATGTGGATACTGCACCAGGGTACGTAGTAATAGGTTCTGTTTGCATGCATTATAGATAACCAGGCTTTTATGAACACTGGCCGTCCCTGGTCAGGTAGTAGGTGTACGCAAATATTTGTATGAGATGTGCCGTACTCATCTCACTTACCATCGAAACTCGATTTGATATTTTTAAACATCCGTGTATCACCGAGGCCTACCAAAGGCGGCAAATAATAATCAGGTCGCGGGTTCGATTCCTCGCACTGCACAAACTTTTATTTTCATGAGTATGATTGTTTGTATAGATCTGAATGGTGATCGGAAACGTAATATTATGTATTTACTAGCTGTCCCGGCGGCTTGTTTTGTCTTAAAATAAATTAAAAAATTTAGGGGTGGACTACCCCTAACATTTAGGGGGATGAAAAATAGATGTAGACCGATTCTCAGACCTACTCAATACGCTCACAAAATTTCATGAGAATCGGTCAAGCCGTTTCGGAGGAGTATGGGAACGAAAACTGTGACACGAGAATTTTATATATAAGATTATCTTTCCTATTAGTAAAATAAACTGATAATTGTAGAAATATTTAAATATAACTAAATTTATTTTAAAATATTAAGCTTATTTTTTTTCGTTCAGATACTCAATACCAGTTACGCAGCGTAGGTAGTGAAACAAAATGAAATAAAAGATTATAGTGAAATGTTAGGGTATATTTCCAAATAGAATTTTATGAAATAATATTCAATTAATAACCTGCCAATGGAATTTAATTAAATAAGAAAATTTGTCTTTGTAATAAAAGCATAGAATATTGAGTCAAAAATTTAATAAAGCGGATAAAAGGTCAGGATTTTATTATGACTTAGATATATACTATATTTTTAAAGACAGCTCACTGTAACGTTGCTTTGTTTGCTGACATCGAAGGTAATTCGTATTCAGCTCTTATACATAATAAGTAAATTTCATATCGGGTCATCGTGTCCTGACAGCGGTTATGGGAGAGGATCTGTGACTATATGCTGTACTAAAATTCATGGTTTCCAGCAATAGAAATTCTGTGTGGAAGTCTTTTTTTCTGACTACTCTAATGGGTACTCTGCAGCTGGCCTTTACAGTTTCCAAACCCGCGGAAGGACTTATAGAGCGACTGAAGGCCAACTCCCGCCTGACGGATAAAACTTTAGTTACTTTAGCTAGGGGCTCGAACCTCGGCACAGGCCGTCGTAATTTCGATCCACGTTTGAATTGGACGAGGATCGATCGGAGGGGAGATGCGATGTGAAGAAATCATGGCGAAAAAGGGAATACAGGAGATCGTTGCATTGGATACGTCATCAGAACTGGACGTTATAATATATTACGACCTCTATAATCGAACTTTAGTGTACGCTGAGGCATGCCATCTCTGTAAAACAGGTTCCGAAAAGATATGCGCATGTTCCTGCGTACCTTCTAAATATCTTATAACCAAGGTTGAAAGTTTATAAGATTAAAAAATGAGAGGTATCTACTCTAAACATCTCACAGTGCAGGTCGCCGCTACAGCAGTCGCAGTAGAATACAAATATGTTTCCCATACTGCCTTGGCGTACTGAGGTACATCCTGGAGATTTTAGTAATGTGAGTCCACGTTAAAAAAAAGTTAGCTAGACTTCGTCGAAAGTTCTCTACGTGGGTACATCTGTCTCACCCATTTCAGTTAACCGCAAAGGAGTTCCTTTGTATGCTGTGTATTGATTGAAGATTGAAATATAGCAGTAATATTACAGCATACGGAGACATGACAGCTTAGTCTTCCCCAATAACAACACCATTTGATGTCCAAGGTGCTGTTCATGTATATAGACATATCGACAGGGAATTCATCCCCACACACTGGAACCTAAGTGGTCCCGAACAGTGCGGTTTCAGAGGAGTTTCCTCCCGCGTACACTTAGATTGTGGAATGAACTTCCTGCCGAGGTTTTCCCACGAGACTACAGCATGGGGTTTTCAAGAAGGGTATATTAAGGTTTCTTAAGGGTCGGCAACGCGCAAGTGATACCCCTGGTGTTTCAGGCGTTCATAGGCTACGGTAACCATTTACCATCAGATGGGCCGTGTGCTTGATTGCCACCATAGTAGTATAAAAAAAAAAAATAGACAGCATTTACCACTTACCAATAGCTGGACCCGCGGTTTTGCAGAAATGAACTTTTTAGTATTCCATGAATTCACTGTGCGCATATCGGGTCAGTGTGTCGTGTAGCACAGACAGAAACTCCGTGGAGATCCCAGAACTTTTGACCCCGGTGTAGGTTTAAGGGACCCCTTTTCCGACGTATGTTAACACTCAACTTCACCGCTGGTATTACTATTCTTGCACAGCCAAATCTGGTAAAAGCCTGCTAGTGCAGCTTTAAATATTATATACTAGAGTATAAAACTTACTGCAGCTCTAGACAGAGCAGGATCTTCTAGAGGATTGTGGATAGATTTTATTTAGCATAGGTATTAATTAGTATAAAGTACATAGTCCGAAGAATTGCAAAACTGAAATGGCAATGGGCAGGGCACATAGCTTTTAGGACAAATGGCCGTTGGAGCAGTAAAGTCCTCGAGTGGCGACCGCGTAACGGAAGACCTCCAGCAAGGTGGACCGACGATCTGGTCAAGATCGCTGGAAGGCATTGGATGTGAGCAGCGCAGGACCGATCGTTGTGGAGATCTTTGGGGGAGGCCTTTGTTCAGCAGTGGACGTCTTCCGGGCTGAGATGATGATGATGATGATGATGACGATTATTATTATTATTATTATTATTATTAAACTGTAAAAATATAAAGTATCTCGCTAATAACTGTAATAAGTATTGGAAGATAACGAGTTGAGGTTCCGTAGTAATATGTACAAACATACAAACAAGAGACCCATCTCATAACCGTATGCATTAGATACATGAGCGGGCACTGATTGGTTTAGCACGGATCTGACGCAGCGCCGCTACTTTGTGAATATATTTATATTTTATGAGTGTCTAAATATATTAATTTGTGTTTGTGTAAATTTCTAAACTACATACCCGGCTTCGCACGTGCTTATTCTTCTTCAGATCAGCTTTTGGAATGAGCGGTAGATTAAAAAAAATGTGATGACTATTCAAAAGTGTTTAAATTAAGTTTATTTGAATAAAGGATTTTCTATTATACTTACTAAGCATGATGTAGGCCGTATAACAACACTAGCGACCCCACACGGTTTCGCACGGGAATTCAAAAAATAAGAATTATAAATACACACACATATTTAACGGCCTCAGTGGTCTAGCTGTTTAGCACACCGCTTTATATCCAATGGTCGCGGTTACTATTCCTTAGACAGTGCATTCGTAACACGATCATTAGTATGATTGTTTGTACAATATTAATCTGGGTATTTTCTATGTACATTATGTATGTATTTACATAAAAAGTTACTAAGTATTCATATCAGTTGTCTAGTACTCCATAAAATAAGCTCTGGTTAGCTTACGACTAGATGGAGTTGTATGAAATGTCCAGGTGGATATTATTATCGAAATTTGCAAGGATATATGATGAACGATGATATATTTTAATTTTAATCTTAATATAATGTTATAAACGCAAAAGTTTGCAAGTTTGGATGTTTGTTACTGTTTCACACAAAAACTACTGAACGAGTTTTGATGAAACTTTACAGTAATATGGCTTATGGATTAGAATAACATATAGGCTATACATCAGAATAATATACAGGCTATATTTTATATTGAAATTTGACGAGGGTGAAACCGCAGGCAAAGTAGATTATATTGTTATTGCAGCGTGCGAGGATTCGAGCCCGCACCCATCAGAATTAACTGTGTTAAACCACTATACCACCTATGCCGTCAATAACTATTAATAAATAAACATACTTATGTATTAAGCTACGTATCTATTCAACAGCGAGACAATCCCAACATTAGACCCATATTTGGCACAACACAAACAAGTTAACAGTCTACGCGCGTGTCTTACCATAACCACTTCTCCATATCGCATGTGTTCCCGAGTACATTATATTGCTTTTCTAATGTATTACCTAATGGATTCATATTATTATATTTAATTCCACTATCATTATGATGTGGGATCACAAATGGTGATGGTTTCGTCATGGTGCAGAACAAATCTACTGCCACGGCAATGCACATCAAGGAACAGGACATCTTCGACTATATCCGGACCAAAAGTAACCTGACGTTGTGGGGGACGCAGCTGGAGTCGAGTCACAACGCTTCGAAGCTTCTCCATTTCGCAAGTGTTCTCGAGTACCTTACATTGCTTTTGTAATGTATTACTTAATGAATTCATATTATTATGTTTAATTCCATTACCATTATCATGAGTGAGATTATAAATGATGATGGTTTTATCATGATAGAAAAGAAGCGCCTCTTCCTTTCTACCAATAATAACAAATCTAAACAATTGTGGCACAGCACCGACTGGGCCCAACTTCTTGTTGCGTGCCGCAACACCGACCACGGCAATAAACTTGTCCTGCTTACATTACACACCAAGGAACAGAACATCTTTGTGCGCCACATTGTTGCGCCGCCTTACAACTTACAGTATATACATAGCATTACTTGCTACTTAATCTGACTTTATTGGGATGACATAATGACGTGATATCAGTAGTGCTTTTTCATGCCTCCTCCTTGTTACTAAAAATAACATTTACAATAATTAAAAGAGCAACACGTCAGTTTTCTTCTCATACTTGTGATGAGACTGCTATCCGAAAGAGTGGTAGAATAAAAAATGTGTCAATTCAAAGATGGTTAAATTAAGTTTTTTGAATAAAGACTACTTCTATATTTCTATTTCATGTAGGCAACGGTTTTTACATACCATCAGGGAAGTTCCATCCATCAATCCAGTTTCATGGAAAAATCGAACTTCAGACCAAACTAATCTAAAACTTGGAGGGTCATAGCCTAGGTTTCTTGTATTTGGTAAAATAATAACAGTTTGTTTCAAGCTACAAGAAAGGGGCGAAAGAATTCTTAGTAATTAGAACCAGTATCTTCAATATAAGCTATATAGCTTGTTAGTTGATAGACAGCTGAGAGAAATTGATATTTATTAGCATTGGCTTCATTAATAGCAGCGGTACAAAGAAAGGATTTTTTAAAGGGTGATAATGGAATGATACACTCACCTTCGCTAATGGTTTACACTGTGCACCATTGGACGATCTAGAGTTTGAAGTCGTGTCTGTTAGCATATAGTAGCAAATTTACCAGGAATTAACGATGATTTCCGGTGAAGACTGCGTAGATTTTGACCTTATCAGCAATGATGTCATTAGTCCTTATTACTTATATCAATCACCTCAGGAATTCCACAATATCCTATCCCCGAGAGGTCACGGTGATATTACTACTGACCGACTAATCAAACTGAAAACTGTTATGGTTAAATAATGACTTGGTGAATTTGGAACATGATAGATCAAATGTCCATATATCATTATTAATATATATATAATGAAATGTAGCCATTATATAACTATAAACACAGGCAGCAATTTTAAAAAGGCGCAAATACACGATTCTGTAAAGATCATGTTGGTTTTTTCCATTTGCCGTGGAGATATTTGGCCCATGGAGCCCGGAAGCGAAATTGTTTTTGACAAGTGTTTCAGTGCGGCTCATCGAGGTAACTTGTGATCCAAGAGCTGGTAGTTACTTTGCCCAGAGGCTAAGTATGGCCATTCAAAGAGGCAACGCTGCCAGTATCTTGGGTACGCTGCCTCGATGTGCCGCGTTGGATTACAATGATTGTTTTTTTTGTGAATTTTTACATATGTAATTATTTATTGATGATTATTTCATTCAATAAATGAACTATGAATATAAATAATCCCACCATTCAAGTATTGAGAAATGGCTCCTTTTAAGTCGGTTAAAAATTAAATGTACATACACAATGGCTAATTATGACAATTATAAAGGTGTGTTCTTATGGAAACAGTAATTTAAATTACGTACGTATGGTCGTTTTGCGAAATTGTTACGAACAATCATTAGTCAAGCAAGTACAAATTCATACAAATTGGGCCGGGGACGCCCAACGCAGCACGTCTCTCAGTCGTTTACCGTTTGCGACTCTAAATTTGTGATGTGAGAGATATTTACACATTACGTAATCTTACTAAGTTAATGTGTATAGACGGATAAGTGTGTGTTTATTCCTCTTTCACGATAAAACTACTGAACGGATTTTATTGAAGCTTTTCATTAATATAGCTTATATATAAGAAAAAATCATTTTTTTATAATATTATATTTATATTGAAAATAATTTGTTTTTTTGTCCGCTGGTTGCGAGTACCGTAATTAACTTATGTATTGTTATATTTATAAACGTAAATGATTGTTATTGGAATATTATTATTGTTTTTAAGACTATGCTACCAAAAAGTTTGTGTATAAGTATATTTTTTATAACAATATTTTAAATTACCTTTAAATATTTCCTGTCCATGTTACAATACAACTTTAAACATTAAAATGCAGTAAAGAACAGTAAAAATTTACGTAAATTAGAAATACAATTCCTCCCTTCCTCATACACGGCGCAAAACAAAATATATGCCTTTTAACTATTTGAAACATAATTTTCCTGCCTGGTTTCATTTTGTAGCAATAAAAGAATCAAGAATAATTACAGCGGAATAACGTAAAAGTAATTGTAAGGAAAGTAATAAAAGAATTTGCACAAAAGAACGCGAAACGTTTAACACGAACATAAACTGGGAATAAAATCGTAAAGTGTAAATAGTAACACGCACGCTCGTCGAGTATTCCGCGACTGCCCATTAATATTTTAAACTTCATTTTATTTTACGACTCGAAATACAAAAAAAACGGTCGAACACGAAAATGGAAAAGTTATATTTTTAATACCTAGCGAGGATCGACGTTACGGTGTCAGAAAGGAGGTAAACAGTTAAAGTTCTAGCTTTGACTCGTTAATACCAGTCCTATCCATATCTTATATATTAAAATCTCGTGTCACAGTTTTCGTTCCCATACTCCTCCGAAACAGCTTGACCGATTCTCATGAAATTTTGTGAGCGTATTGAGTAGGTCTGAGAATCAGCCAACATCTATTTTTCATCCGGCAAAATCATTTTTTCCGGGACAGCTAGTAATACATGTTACTATATATGTATATATATGTCATATATAAATATATGAGGGCCTCGGTGGTCTAGCGGTTTTGCACCGCCTTATTGCGGATAGTCGCGGGTTTGATTCCGCGCTTGATGCATTTGTATTCATAAATACAATTGACAATTACGAAAAAAAATGTATTTTTATCAGTTGTGTGGTACCCATAACACAAGCTTTGCCTAGAGCCTTAGGACTAAATGAAAGGTATAAATCGCCCGAGGTTATTATTTATAATTTATTTCGTCACTTTTCCCAGTACGGGCCGACGTAATTTCGATCCCTATTAAAAGAGACCAAATATTGATCACAGGAGCTTCAAATTTTACACCAGTTTAATTAATGTTTTTTTTAATTATATGATTAAGAGTTATCTTAAAATGTTAACTAAATAAGACTCATATGAAGCACTCACCAATACAAAACAGCAGATGACATTGGTACAACAAAGCAACCCTTTTCATCATGTGGAAAAATCTTTACAAAGATGGCGGATGTGTGAGATTCTTACTCACTACAAAACCACACAGTGTACCTATGAGCCGCTGATGCCGAGTCATAAAGTTGCGGTCTAGCGCGACTCCGGCGACGTCATCCCGCACTGTAGATGGTGTACAGCAGACCTCATCTCATTATTAGACGACCTGTTTCGCCCTACTCAATTGTGGAAACATATGGGTACACGCGTACGCCTCCAGGGCCTTTTAATTCGGGCGTTGCCTCGCTCAAGGTGAGCACCTCGGCACCAGTGGAGGATAGAGGTAAGGTAGAGTTGGGTACGTCCCTGCCTCTAGACCGGACTCTTCTCCTGCGGCTGATGAGTGCAGCGGAAAGATCAGACTTCCTCTCCGCGATCAGACGCCGTATCCTTCCGCGAGGTAACTTCCTAGATGAAAGCTAACGCCACCTTTCGCTACTGACTACACACTGAGCTACATTCGACAGAAATCGACTATCACTATTCGAATAAATCGAAGATATACTCAACAAAGCAACACCAAAAAATATTTGAAGACGTTATCAAATAAAATATCTTTAGAATATAATATAAAATCCTTCATTCAAATAAACTTAATTTAAGTACTTTTGAATAGTCATAACAATATTTTTAATCTACCGCTCATTCGGAACTCTGTCTCATCATAAGAAGAATGAGCTAAAAACTTGTGTGTTGCTCTTTTAAATAATCGTTGTAAGTTTACATTTTTAAGTCTTTATTCATATGGGCATATCAGACTCTTATGGTATGTCAAATCTACCATCAGTTCGTAATGCTTTCGAGATGATAAGACGTGACAATAGTTAATAATTTAATTGTCTACAATATACAATATGGGATGTATATATTAATTTGACTGCAATCTATTCGTGGAGCCTGTTTGCCGCCGTGACATTTATAACAGTACGAAGGTTTCTAATTGATTAATCAGAGGAATCGATGAACCCTCCATAATTGGATTACAAGGTGTTTGCTTGACATAATTTTCCCTCACAATCTTAGTAATATAATTATTTTGATAGATTATTACAGCGTTATACAATTTTCGGGGAAGTACCTAATTAAGTTAATAGGCATTAATATTCCTTTGTTTTGTATTACAATTATGATATTAGTCACTAGCTGTGCCTGCGACTTCGTCCGCGTGGAATAGTGACTTTCGATAGCATTAAATATTTAATAATCAAACCCAAGGAACCAAAGAAAAAAGTTTCATCGTTCTAACATCATAAACGTCAAATTTCCATACAAACTGTCATCCCCTATTTCATTTTACCCCTATAAGGGTAAATTTTTGACAAAGTTTGATTGTCATATTTATTTATATTTAATCTACAACCTAAAAAATAAGATTTAAGTTTAAAACTTACGGTAATATATTCTATATTCTTTATCAGGGTCAAGACAATCTGTGTACCAAATATGATTAAACCCGTTTTAATACTTTAGGCGTTAAAGCACGACAGACTAACAGACAGAGTTACTTTCATATTTATAATATTAGTAAGGATAAGGATAAGGATAAGGATAAGGACATAAGGATTAATAAGGATTATAATTATTAAAAGCCTACTGACCAGAACAACAAGATAATTGAAAACAATTTTAATACTAAAATTAGTTGAAGCATTTTGCAGCTACAATGCTAAACAGTATACAAACTAAGGCTGAAACTTTAAGTCTCTTTCGCCGGGACTATTATTAGTTATCGCGTTAATATTTTCGAATGCTAAATTTAGTATTCAAATGTACAGTTGTACTCGTATTATTAAAATGCTAAATACAGAGCCTGTTATTATATAAACTAAAATAGATACAATTAAATACTATACTAAAACATATATTTTCGATATACACTAATATATATATAATATATGATACATCGCACATACGTCACATCATTTTTTGTACCTATATTGTATTTTATCGGTATAACTGTTGGTTACGCCATTTAGAACATTTTTATTGTTAACAATTATATATAGTATATATTGTAATTTAGCGGGTAAGTATGTACCTGTAAAGTGGAGCCTCTGTCGCGTCACTGCGAGTGCAATTGTGCATCTATTCACTTCGAAAAAGAAAAAACTCTCTGCTTTTTTGTGCAATCAACCGCCGTGCACGCTGCTAAAAGTTAATCGCGAATTTGGACAATATTTTTGTGTTTTTTGCTTGTATCATTGTGATCTGTGCAACAGCCGTTTAGAGGTGGTCTCCAGGAGTACAAGCCCAATATATTGCAGGTAACAATTGAATGTTTTAATCAGTCAGCGAATTAACATCATATTTCTGAACCAGCGACCGCGCCCTACCGCATGGTGGTGAAACCTTATTTGCTATATTTTTCCGCAATTTCCCACCACTTGTATTGTATTTTGTTTTCTGACCAATTTAATTGTGTGCCTACATTTTATTTTGTTGTTAATATTACTGTGCATTGTGTGTGTGTGGCTTTAACGTAAATAAAATTCTATCTTATGAAGATAAAATATTTGAATCACTCTATCCATTAAAAAAACAGGGTCAAAATCAGTCGCGTATTTTTAAAAATTTAAACATACATATAGACGGACAGACAGTGACAGTGACTGTTTTATACTATGTAATTATATATATATTATTATTATATGTATGTCATATATATTTTATAAATTACAGTAATTTTCTATAAATATATGTCAGTAAAAAAAGTGGGTAGTCGTCACCATAAGTAAAACTGAACCTATTCAATTACTAACCATTATATACTAAAAGTTTCCAACTAAACTAACTTAATTACCTCCATTTCAGTTCAAAATAAACATAATTACTCAATATTGAACCTCAATTATTATTGCTTTGACAATTATTTGAAACCACTTGTTTTTTATTTGTCGGGCTCGGTGATTGAGCGGTTTAGCACATCGCTTTACTTCCGATGGTCGCAGGTTCAATTCCTCGTACGGCACAAACATTTGTATTCATGAGCACGATTGTTTGTATTGATCTGGGTGTTTTCTATATATATTATGTAAGGAGTTAGAAGAAAAAAAATAACTAATTATTTATAGCAGTTGTCTAGTACCCATAACACAAGCTCTGCTTACCGTGGGACTAGATGACGCTGTGTTAATTGTGCAGGATTATTTATTTATTTAGTTGATTGGTTTATAGAAGTATCCTTAACAAATTAACATAATACATTATCAAATCAAATCTAAATAAATTTATTCATGTAGGTAAGTCTATTACAGACTCTTTTTGAATTAAATTAGGGACACAACAAGTAATTTGTTGATATTTATATGCGTTTTTCATTTATTATTATTTTCCATATTTTTTTTTAAATAAGTGTTATTTTGTGGAAATCAATTTCTTTATTTAATAGATTTATATTATTTTGTTTAATTCCGATATTCCAAGGTGCAACGAGTGTCGTAATATGCGCGTAGATCTCATAACAGTTACAATTTGATCACAATTAGAGATGGAAGGGTTAGTACCTAATACTCTCAGTAACCGTAACAGTAAACTCTGTAACTGTCATTCATGGTATAAAAATACACTGAAATTTCACGGCCACATCTCAAATTTCAAACCAAAACACGGATTACAAATTTGTACATACTTGGTGGCTGAACCAGATAAGAGAGGTTGCTTATCCTGACTTTATTCAAAGTCTAGATCTGTAAATAACTAGATAATTACTACAAATTTCAAAGAACGTAATTAAAACTTGTTCTTGAACCGTAATTATTTGTTAATAACACGAAACGAATGTAAATCAGCTGCATTCGGGAATGACATGATGTCTAATTATGGATTCACGCGAAGTACTTAACTTTAATTGTATCAAGAGTCGACTGAAGTTTAAAACAGGCGTCGTTTTGAATAAACAATCGAGATCCAGTCGCTACTCGGTTTACAGACGTTCCACGTAATGCTTTTAGAGCGAATACTTCTGTTACTAATGGTTCACGATCTTAATACACTGATATAGTTTTTAACTCACATTGAATAACAAGTCTATATTACAAATAAGTAATTCTAGAAGAAGAATTACTTATTCTAGAAGATAACTCGTCTTTCGCGGAGGAAAAGGTTTGTTAGCAATCTCGACCCCATTACTAGCAATGTAACATATCAGATTGACCTCTAAGCGATTCCCCCTGGAAACTATCGTGATAAATTCCAGGTGAATTTATCATGATGGGCTAACTGACCTGACCTCATGCTCATATTATGCTCCTACACTGGTGCCCCGTCAGTGTAAATCATTGGTGCAGGCGGGTTCACCATTTCAATTTCATATATAAAAAAAACTCGTTCGTTCGTTTCGTTCTTTTTGTTATTCAAAAGTTAAAATGAGATAAATTAAAAAATATATTTTTTTTAAATGCATATTTCAATCTCTGTTTGCCTTATGGTTGACTGAGAGAAAATGCCTCAAGATGTTAAGTCCACCATATGCATCTATAGTTGTGTATTTGTACATCAAAATTTTAATAAATAAATAAAAAATTAAAATAGCCCTTTTTTTTAATTGCCCATATAGATTATTTGGGCTCTGGCTTCTGTCTTTTTCTGAGAGCCTTAGATAAAGAATCATGAATCAACAATATGTATTGACTTTACAATTTTTAATTGATGGCGCTTCACATCATAGTTAACATTATATATATACCATTACACTCGAGTGTTGTACTTAATCTTATTAATATTATAAACGCGAAAGTTTGTGAGTATGGATGGATGTTTGTTACTTTTTCACGCAAAAACTACTGAACGGATTTTGATGAAACTTTACAGTGATATATCTTATACATCTTAATAATACATAGGCTATAAATATCACGCTGATAAAATCGCGAGCATAGCTATTATATATATTGATAAATTAACAGAGCATATCTCTACTTCTAATATATATATATATATATATATATGTGTCTAAACAATTTATGGTAGCTAACGAACCGGAATGATGAATAATTCAGATTTATATTTATCTACTTCAGAATCATTTAACACAGCCTCTGGAGAAGTGGTAAACAAATCTATTTCTCAAAATAAACTTTACTAGTTCCAATCATTTTATTTTTTTCTCGTTGACAACTCTCGTAAGAATCTGATGGATTAATAAGGCACATTATAAGTTTATATTTTTACCCAATTTAAGCGATAAGTAATAAATTAAAAAACTGGAGAAGTTTAATAAGTTGTTTATTAAACTTGCCATTTAGAAAGAAGTATCTACCTATTGTGTTAGAATAAAGCAACATATGCGACGTCTCTCTCTATCTCATGCATGCAGCAGCTCAAATGTATTTAGAATGCATTTTCGTACATTTTCATTCATCTAATATTTTAGATCTTTTGTTCGGTGTACGTACAATTTCACGGAACATATATCCAATATTTCTCCCCAAAAAGGAAGTAGAAACATTATTTATTTAAATAAAACTAAATTTGAAGCACTTTTAAGTGATATTTTTATTTACTCGAATTTTTACAGTAGATTAAAGCTGGAAAAAAATAGTGAGAAATTTTATTAAATTCTAACTCTTTTCTAAAAAAATACAATTGATATTAACTTTCAATTTGTAATTTAATAATATCAATTACTATATAATTATGACTATATTTAAACTCCACTTTTTTAAATCAAATCAATTATAATTTATTCATGTATGCTATATATTTTAGTAGTCGAGACGTTAAGTTTTTTTATTATTTTCCTATTCAATATAGTATCAGAGTCAATTGAGAAACTGGCAAGAAATTCAAAATATTAAACCACTTATATAGGTGTTATTCATTTTAATTGTCATGTTCTTTGACGAGACATCTTGCTTACGGTTTTAATCGGCGTATACACCAAATATCCAGGAAAGAAACGTAGTAGGGCTTAGCTGCCTTATTTTCTAAATATTTATGTATTACCCTCGAATCCTAAGTGCACTGTGGGTTCAGTACTATATTTCTATTGCACTTTAAAACAGCGAATGTCCGACAATATTTCATATCATTTGCAATTCTTTGCATACCCTCCAGGTAACTCCCAGCCGAGTCTTTTTCTACATTCTTTATTTTTACCCTGCAAGTGAGCACAGTTGGTCTACATTAACATATACCTGCCATCTTTAGTTACACCGTCAAAGAGCATTTGTTAACAGTCATTTATTTTAAAGATTTTCTTTGAAATTGTTTGACTTTCTCATATAAGCTGTTAAAGACGCTAAATATAACTAGGATAGAGAGAACAATTTAGAATTGACTACAAATTTTTACTTATCTCTTATAAAAAATATAACTAAAACAGACTGAAGAATTGACTATGACAGATACGTCGATGAACGGATGATTGCGACGATATTAGAAAACATATTTCTTTATTAAACAAGATCTCATTTTAATCCATTTTAAATTACAATCTTAATGGTCCCGACGACCAGCACTATTCATAAACTAAGCAAGTGTTTTTTATCTAATTGAAATGGGAAAGAAATGGACTGTTCACCTGATGGAAAATATTTCCGCATCAATACGTAAATAGTAAACTGTAGATTATTAATAAATATTTAAATACAAATTTTAAAAACAATTTATTCATTGTATGTCATCATAACAACCAAAAGATAAAGATGATTTCACGTCAAGAGCTACAATATTTTATACGTATCAACGTTGTATCATATAAGTTTACAAATCATACATGAACGGGAAGATATTGTATCAAAAACACATTCTATTATACAAACCCGGACTCGACACGAGTGAATCCACAAAAAAAATAACAGACGAATAACCAAAAAAGACATATCGGGAATCAGTGAATCGACACAAAGGGTGTTACTAGTCCTACCGACTGTTACCATTGAGTTATTTGAATCGAGATAGCGTCCGCAAAAGTGCGCTCACAAGTGAGTTGGCAGTGAGTTCTGTATGAACAATATTATTTTACTAAAAATATTTTATGAATAAATAAATATATTTTCTCGTATGAATAAATGGACTGATATGGTATTCTAAGAATAGAAATTATAAAAAGAACCGTGATTGAATATGTGTGATATGTGTACATATAATCTTATTTTACAATGTCTATATGTTTATATATGACTGATGGAATGGCTGAATATAAATGAGGAGCAGCAGGTGCAATCTAATTTAAAGCACATTAACTTAAATTATATGTGAGTTTTGTATATACGGTGATCTAGAGGTTTAGCGCACCGTTTTACTTCCAATGGTCGCAGGTTCGATTTAGTACAGTACAAACATTTGTATTCATGAGTATGATTTTTTGTATTAGTCTGAGTGTTTTCTATGCATACTATGTATTTACAAAAAAAAATTAGTTTTATGTCAGTAGTTATGTCATAATTTCACTTCCTAATGTACCTGAACCCTACAACCAAAACACAAAAATTCAATTTCAAATTCAAAATATCTTTATTCATATAGGTCTAATACTGACTTTTATGATATGTCAAATCTACCGTCAATTCGGAATGCATTCGAGATGAGAAGAACTGATGAGAAACTCAATTCGTATTCTTATAAAAAAAAATGTTGTACACGTTAGCAATAATATACAGTCATTAAAATTCAGATTTGGGAGAACAGAGTGACCACCAGCATATGTTATTCCAAAAAACAAAAAATCTAATCAGTTTTCGCAACCTGAACAGACCAGTCCCCACAAGCAGCACCCGTTAACGAGTATGACGGATGAGCCAGCCATCAATGCACTCAGCCATATTAGAGGAGCACATCAAGCCGACCCATCACGCCGCCACAAGTTTCAACTTTATAGCGAGCATGACTGTTTCAAGTTACTCCACTACGTCATTTATATTATTTACAGCATAAACTGTACCAATTACAATTTTCACCCATTACAATATTTCTTTTACATTACATTACACAGACTACAAAGCAAGCAGCTTGGCGGCTGACAGTTGAGAATGAGGTATCTTCGACTTTTTATAGTCTAATCTCTCTCTTTGGTTTTTATTTTTAATGTATGATAATGGAATACCAGCCTGTGAAAAGGGTATACTCTGGCGGGGTACCATTTGCACAGGCCGGTAGTGGACCCTCCACTACGATAGCATGAGTGCATGGTTAACTGATTATGACCATATACTTTTTTTTTTTATTAACCAATGTAAAAAACTTCTTTACATATATGGCAAGTCATAACATACAGTAATTCATATTTATATAAATTCAATCCAATTACAATTACATTCATTCATTCATTCATAATTTAAGAGCTACGCTCTTGTCAATAATAAACAATTACATTAATAAATAAAATTACATTAATAATAACTAATAACATAATGTTTCGTAGTCATATATAGGCTAACTAGCCCATGGTAAATTCACTAGGAATTTAACACGATGGTATCCAAGGGGAACCGCGTGGAAGTCAGTCTGACATGGGATTTTGCTCACAATAAGGTTATAAACAGTAATGTGGACATTACTAGTAATGCTTTCCCCCCGTACAGTTACTTTATTTACATATATACACAAACCGTTAGCGCACGCAGCGTGGCAATGAAATGTGAATTATTTCCTTGTCATCGTTTAAAAGTGATTCCCAAAGTGGTCTATATCCACCCCCAGGGGTTTAAGACAAACTACAAGGGGTCTACGACAGCGATCGTCTTGTTGTTTTTAATTTATTTTTTAACACTTTACTTTACTACAGTTAGAAAATTCTTAAGTAAAGTAAAAATGGGGGTCTACACAAAACAGAAAAATATGGCAAGGGGTCTACGACACAAAAAATTTTAGGGACCTCTAGTTTAAACTAGCAAATTAGAATTTAAAAAAGCAAGTACCTTATACATACATCGCATACAAGTATGGTTACAATTTTTTTTAACTTATATACCACTAGCTGTAACCGCGACTTCGTCCGCGTAAAATAGTGACCTTGAGCAAATAATAAAAAATATATATTAATAATCTAACCCAATAAAAAAGTTTCATCGTTCTAGCTTCAAAAATGAAATTTCCATACATAATTCCATACAATTCAATCAACAGCCAAAAACTAAGTTTCAAACTACTATCTTTAAAATGAAGATACTTCCATACATACCATACATACATTACATCTCCCCTTTCAACCCCTTATAACCCTTTTTCTTGTTTTTTTTAATGCTACTTATATTAGTGTCATCATGTACCAATGATAAGATGTCGCTATACTGTAACCATTTATGGCTGAGTCCTGTGGCGGTAGGTACTGATATTTTCTCAACAGCCTAAAAAATGGGTTTCAAGTTTCTAGCTTTAAAAAATGACAATACATGCATACAACATTTTAACTCCCCTTTTGACCCTTACAACCCATTTTCGTTAATTATATTTAATCAATACGCAAAAAAATAAGATTGAAGCTTAAACTTTAAAAAAATTCCTCTTTCAGTCTCTTATAACCCTTTTTAGCATTAAAAAGTAACCTATGTCCTATCTCAAGATCTAGACTTTAAATTTCATTTAAATCAGTTCAGAAGTTTTGGCTTTTAAGACAGACAGACAGAGTCACTTTCACTTTCATAATATTAGTAAGGTATTTATTAAATAAACTGACCCAAAAAAGCGTAAGAAAAAAGCTTCATCGTTCTAGCTTCAAATATGACGAATTTCCATAAAAACTTTTATCTGCTATTTTATTTTACCCCTTGAATGGTGACAATGTGATATTTACAAATTTAAATGTCATATTTATTTATATTTAATAAACAGTTTAAACATTTCTTTAAATTCTTTTGAAAATTGGTGGTCCAGTTGGCCAATAACATAATAAAATTTTGTTAAATCAAAATAATAGATGTGATATTCTAAATTGCAAACTATCCCTCTACTTGCGCGAACCATATCTCTGACTCTACTGGCCAGAATGGAGAAACGCGTATTCCGAACCTGAATAGCTCGGATGGAACGGTAGATGTTGTTTCTTCCAAGGAAATGTTGTTCATATGTATTGACAACATTTTTAATATTATATGTTGTTTTATTCTTCAAAAATATTAATAATATGTTCTTACGCTCTTGTCCAAGAGCAGGGTCATCAGTTATAGGCTATACCAGGATTATATTTATGTATTTATAAAATAAAATTGCAGAGCAAACGTTTATTCATTTAAATACATAAGGAGACAACGGATTGACAATAATCAGTTGCGCGCGCTGCTTATACAAATGACATATATGTTTATTTATGACATATGAGCGTATCTAGTACAATACTGGTGTAATTCAGAAATTAAAAATTTTTGAAAATAGACTTAATAACACAATTATAAAGTAGACTTTCCAAAATATCTAATTTTTTAGTTAAGCCATTATTATAATAAGTGTGTATTCAACCGCATAAAGATAACCTTGCATTACAATTTTCAACCCCTTACAACCCTTTTTTCGCATTAAAAAGTAGCCTATGTCCTTCCTCGGCGTCTAGACTATATGGGTACCAAATTTCATTTAAATCAGTTCAGTAGTTTTGGCGTGAAAGCGAGACAGACAGACAGACAGACAGACAGACAGAGTTACTTTCGCATTTATAATATTAGTAAGGATTAAATAGTTAATTAATCATCTTACACTGTGTAGGTAGTTACAGTGTTTATTTATTTATTTATTTTTAAGGATTACCAACATAAGATACAGCAATAAAAAAATTGTTATCATTCTATACAATTCTAATAGTCTTAAACTAACTGTTAAGCATGCTTTGAGTTACAAGATTATATCACTACTATTACATATATCAATAAAATTAATTAAACTTGATTGCTACTAACAATAATACAATAAAACATACATATAACAACGTTGTTATGTGACAAGGAACGTCCACTTTTGAGCTTAGTTATGAACTCGGAGTGATTGTCAAAATGAATCAATTTCAGGATTTTCCTCTGCAAGATCGTTGTACAGGCGCGATAAACGGACGACAGGTGAAACACGACCCAAATTAGTTCTGCAAACTTTACTTTTGAATAAGTTGCAAGGATGACGTGGTATTCTTGTGTAATTAAGAAAAGTACATACCAAGTTGTAATTGTAAAATTCCTTTTTATTTTATTGTTCAGGTTTATTTTTTGTCAGTTTTTAACACAATTACAGTAAAATGGGTCAACACATAAATATAAATTACTTTCACAGGTTTCAATCACTAATTAGTTTAAGTTTTTATGCATGTAATATTGAGACTTGTCACTTCGATTTCTATGTTGATTGTCGCATGCCTCTTACTTGTTACACTGTAATTATTTATATAAAAAAAAAACATCTATTAAAAAGAGCAACACACAAGTTTCTTGCTCATTCTTCTTGTGATGAATCTGCATTCCGAATGAGTGGTAGAATCAAAATATGACTATTCAAAAGTGCTTGTAATGAGTTTATTTGAATAAAGATTATTTCTATTTCTATTTCTATTTCTTCGTTAAAAGTTCATTTTAAATACGTCCAAGGCTTAGATAACACTGTCACTAAGAATTTAGACTACTTTCTATAATTTTGACTAGTTGTAACTGGTCTTGACGATGTATATTATTTTTAAAAAGCAAAAATATAGGGAGCTAATGTTTACTGTGATAGCAGCGCAATCTGAAACTGACAATGTTGCTAATATATAGCAACACTGTAACTACCTACCAACAATAAACGCATGTATAGGAGGTATGTGATTATTAACCGACATTATTTACAATCCCTTCTGTCTATCTCTTTGGTAATTTAAGATTGATATTGTTTTCTACAACAGCACTGTTATACCTATATATATACAAAGTGAACAAATTCATGCTCAATTTTCCCGCCAAGCTAGCGCCTCAGTTAAGCCCTATAGAGGCAGTAAATCGGAGAATTTGGAAGCTTGCCCGTTGTTTCCGGTCCCTATAACTCTTGTTACGGTTCGTTTTACGGTATAATATTATTATTAACATTATCTACCAGCATTACTTATTAATACAATAAATATTTTAACGGAAAACGGAACATCACTAAATCTATGGATTAATAGAGATGTTGGTAATAAAAATAATGAATACATATTTTTTTATGGGCGGGAAGAGGATTGTTAGTAATGTGGAATTATATGACTTATATGGACCATTGCTAGCAATGGATCATGTCACGTTGACCTCCACGTGGTTCCCCCAGGAAACCATCGTAATAAATTACCATGGTAGATGGTGAATTTACCAAGATGGTCTGACTGACCTGCGGTCAGGTCAGTCAGACCATCAGGTACACCCAACTGCGCTAACGGTTTACACTGGAGGGACATCGGTATGTCCCTCCAGTGCAAACCGTTAGAGCAGATGGGTGTACCATTCCATAATCATCATAAGAATATCTTTATGTATTTGGAATAGCAAGACACGCCACATGATTGAAAAAAAATAAGGGACGGCTGGCGTCCCATATATTGTTTTAACTCCAATAGTAAACAAGGTTATGATCCACTTAATTGTAACCGTCGGCTAAATATATGAACAAGTACTATGAACGTCACAAAATATTTTATTGAAACCGTAGTAGCATCCATTCGTTACTCTAAAATTTTGTTACCTGACCTTTCAACCGAAATACAGTTTACAAAGCAAAGTGCTTTACGGCTAAAATAAATTGTATAGCATAACAGTTAAATTAAGATTTCCTTTTTTTTTTATATAACTTTTGTACATTATTTTGCATGCTGTCTTCGCCTACAAATGATTGTACAATTAGACCGTAACCCATCACATGTAATTAAATTAATAGTATAAATGTAACAATTGTTGGTGATGCTAAATAAAAAAAAAATATATAGTGGTACGAATGCAATAAGAAAGTGCATTAGCCGGCATAAGCCGTGGTACAATGCTAACGCGACCTCGAGATCCCCAGCGCTAACAGTGCATGGAGTACACCCCGGAGTTAGCTGGTAGGAGGCCGATACTACCCATCTTCAATCTTTAGAAAGTTATTAAATAATTATGGAATATAAAGAAATAATACATATAAATTATTTACCATAATATTTAATTTATATACTTCTCCATTCGAAATGACAAGAAGTTTTGTGTTAATAACATAACAGTTTTATATTTATACAATAACAAATTCGTTAAACCTACGATATTTTTATGCAGTTGACGTACATTATTGTTATATATTATGTATAAACAATCGTATAAATTGAAAATGTCACACAGATGTGTTAATGGGAATGGTCGTGGGTCTTCAGAAGGATTTTCCCCAGGTAAATATATCAGACAGAGGTACCAACATGTGCATGTATAGCTGGGGCCAGGATAGAATGCTGACATGGCCGGCGACTTCCGGTACTAAAAGAACGTGGAGAACACCCTGGGCTTTTTAGCCGGTAAGAGACCAGCAGTTGCGGCATAGATCCCCCGATGCGGGCGGGTCTTCATGAGGATTTTCCCCATGTAAAAAAAGGTATCAGACAGAGGTACCAACATGTGCAGGTGTAACTGCCGGGTAGAATCCTCCAAATAAAGATGGGTGACACTGCATGTTATCAACTCACCCGGCCGGCCAGCGGTGGTTCTGGGCCAGACGGATAAGGTCTGCCTCGGTGTCACTGTTAGGCAAATTGTAACATCTCGGCTGGAGTTGTACAAAAATGGAAATTAAATAAATATTATAATATTAAAGTAAATTAAAAAAGGCACGGACGAATATGTCTGTGGAAAAATGTATTTAAATAAAAAAAAATAAAAAAAACTGCCGGGTAGAAAGCTTGCGCAACTCGTGACCCCCGGCACTAAGAGAGCGTGGTGGAAACCCTGGGGTTTTTTGCGTCTAGCTCCTCCGGGGGCGAACGGGTAAAAAAGGTATCATACAGAGTTTTTTAACAGATATTTAGAGTAAATCTATTAATGTCAAAAAAAGAAATTTCATCCACACAAGTTTCATAAAGTAAATGAGGCTTTAAACTCGTTCGAAGTTACAACAAACAAAAACAATAAATCACAAAAATATTTAATTACAATAAAGAACTTTAGTTTGTAACTAGTAAACATATCTATCGTGACATTAAAAATCCATTTGTAATAACCAACGAACGATTTGTCTTATCTTAATGGTGGAACTTCTGGCCCATTCCTTATGTGTGCTTGTTGAGTATACCTTCCAGTGCAAGCGAACACGATGCGAGTAATAAGCTACCTGTTCTGTAAGCATCACTTACGAATTTTTTTTTCGGGATACTCTAATGCTGTTGGCCGCAGCTGGCCATTACAGCTTCATCGAACGATAGGGGGCGAGTGCAGATGGCCCTCCAAACCTGCGGAAGGACTTATGGAACGGCTGAAGGCCATCTCCCGCATAACGGATACGATTTTAATCTCAGGTGATCGTAATATTGATCCCCGTTTGAATTGCACGGGGGATCGATCAGAGGGGACTTACGAATGCGAAAGCGGAATCCGCAGTGAGAGTATACATTGGGTTTCTCTAAAACTCGTTAGGGACTGCAGAGACATATGCTCGAGAGCGGGATGGTACTAAAACAGGCACTAGAATTTTTTTAGAAATATTGACAAACTCGATATCTCAGTATAAACTTTATATTTGTAAATGGATACGAGGGCTTTGAATGAAGATATATGTGAAATGAGTTAATAAAACGCTTACAGAATACCAATTCTGTTTCTAAAGAGTCCATAGACGCGCCTCTGTGAGACCGTATTTCATTGAACAACGTATAATGATAGTTACATCATTGTTCATATACTACTCCTTGTTAGACATACACGAAAAGAGCAATACACTTCGTAAAAAGGCGGATAACCATAATTACATGACACGAAATGGACATAAATTAGTATTACATATTATATTATATGTGGTATTACTAAGATTACGACTTGCAAAAACAATTATTTGCAAAACGAGGTAATTACTTAAAAATAAAAATGTACTATAAACTACCAAATAAAACAATGGAATTGACATAAACAGAAATCATATTTCGAACAACATCCTTTTTACAACGTGACGGAATATCTGAATTCCAATGTATAATTATGACATTTTCCATTAAGTGACTTTTATGTATGTTATATATTATTTAATTTATTATTTTGAATGCTTAAAATTGTAATTGTGACATAATTATCTTAAAAAAATGTAATTACTATTGACGTGCTATTGTGTAACGAGATTTGTTACATTTATGAATAAAACAATATGACATAAAGACTGTTACGTATAAAGTATTATATATATATATATATATATATAAGTACATGTAGGTAAGTATAAGCTGTATAAATGTATAATATGAAAACGACAAACACTAAAATTTAACCTAAATTATATTCAAATAGTGTGAAAGATACGAAACTATATTTTTTTTAATTGGAAATCTTTTCCATGTATTACACTTAATACTACACTACACTTTTTAGTACTAAAAAATATTGAGTTATATCATAGGACTTCAAAGAGGTCGCTTAGCTGTAAAGAGTATAAAACGGATATAAATATTTTATATGAAAAGATATGGCCTTTAAAATTTTACAACATCAGTATTTTTCTTTGTATATAAAAGTCTCAGATTCGATTATCGTTCCGATTAGTATTATCGTATATGAATCGGTATCCTCAGATGTTAGTTATATTTGTATACTAGCTATTTCCCGCGACTTTGTCCGTGTGGAAAATTAAAATCGTTAAAATTTACAAAATAAAAGTAGCCTAGGTACTACTTATAATATTAGCTATCTGCGAGTGTAAAATCATTACAATAGAATAGAATAGAATAGAAAATCATTTATTCAAATAAACTTAATTTAAGCACTTTTGAATAGTCATAACAATTTGTTTTTTATCTACCACTCGTTCGGAAAGCTGTCTCATCACAAGAAGAACGAGCAAGAAACTTGTGTGTTGCTCTTTTAAATAATCCTTGTAAGTTTACATTTACAAGTCGAAACGTGTGAATACAAACTACCAACAATTAATTTTTTGGGTCAAATATAATCATACAATAAGATTAAATCAGTCGTAGTGATAAGAGCAGACCAGTCCCTACAAGCAGCACTCGTTCACGAGTATGACGGATGAGCCAGCCATCACTGCGCAGTCGTTTTAGAGATTAGTAAGAACAAATAGATAGACAGAGGGACTAAAATTATTCTAATTAAATTTGAAGTACCGTATATATTTTCATATTCATTTAGTGACAGTTAATTTGATATTACGAAAAGAAACTTTAATGTTATATATTTGTATAGATGACACATGATATGCTGTCTCGTATTAACTTGAGTATCAGGTACAATACAATTGCACTGTACATTCATCATAGTACATCTTTTTCATTTAGAAATGTGTGTAACTTTCCAAGCGACAATCTACTAGACGTCTTTTTTAACAGATGTTAAAGTATTCAAACCAATTTCTTATTGTAAACACATAGGTATGTATTAGAGATGTGTCAACTCGAGTTTACTCGAGTTACGGTGAATTCGAGTTGAATTCTGCCAACTCGAGTTGGAAGAATTCAGCTGGTAAATGAACAACTCAAGTGAAAGAGCGGGAGCATGATTCTGTCGTCGAACCGATAATGACATGAAATTTTCCGATCATTTGATATCATACAATTTTCACTATTGGTGAACACACAAATGTTTCAATATTGGTTTGAGGTCGTTATCATTATTTTTCCGCATACATATTTGTCCGGTTATGTTATCATTCCATAGGTTCTTCCGCGGGTTTGAAGTGCCATTTCTACACGCCCCCTATGGTTCGGTGAAGCTTTCAAGGCTAGGTGCGGCCAAAAACATTAGACTTGTTCGAAAAATTTAAAAAAAAACGGTTTTTTCCAGGTACCTCGAGTCAACTCGAATTACCTGAATTTCAACTCGAGTCATGTTTATTACGAGTTAGCACATCTCTAGTATGTATCACGTGAGTCACGTGGTTCAAAAAATCGCTTCGCTCGGTCTCTTTAGTGTAGCGCCGTCCTATTACAATGTTGTTTTTCATCGGTGCCTACTTTAATTTACGTTTCCTTCCCAGTATCTTTGAATAAGGCTTTACTTTAAAAATATTCAAGTAACTCGGATAAGTACAGACTTAGTTTTAAGTTGGTAGTGGTTAAAGGAACTTTTATCGCAGATAAGTTGTAACAGGTATAATACGGTCTCTGTGGTTCAGCGGTTTAGCACATCGCTTTACTTCCGATGGTCGCGGGTTCATGAGTATGATTGTTTTTATCAGTTTGGGTGTTTTCTATGTGTACGTATGGATTTTCAAAAAATATATTTAAGTATAATATTTATATCACTTGTCTAGTACTCATAACTAAAAAAATGTAATTAAGAATATTTTAAATAAAATTTCTCATTTATAATCTTTATTATTTTCATGTAATGAAATAATAACGTTTATTCGAATTTTTTTTTTATTCGAATATACGTAAAAAAAATAAGTATGACTATTCAAAAGTGCTTAAACTTTTGAATAGTCATACTTATTTTTTTTAATTTACTGCTCATTCGGAAAGCAGTCTTATCATAAAGAGAACCAGCAAGAAACTTGCGTGTTGCTCTTTTAATTAATTGTTGTAACTTTACATTTTTAAGTTAAAATATGTGAATATAAACTATCAACCAGCACTTTAATAATAATAGCACTAATTCATTAGAGTCAAAATAATAAATACACAATCGACTGATTAAGCAACTAAATAAGATTAAATTAGTCGTAGAGTAGAACAGAGCAGTCTTAACATGCAGCACTCGTTTTCAAATATTATGGAAAGTTTTAGAAATTTAAGTATTTTATTTTTGATTATTGGGATTTTCGGCTATTATCAGGTACACCTGTAACACTGCGACCTGCGAGGATCTATTGTAGTTACCCTTTTTCAAAAACAAGAATTGAAGGTTGTTCTTAGGAGCGACCGTTTTTATCTCCTCAGGATAGAGTACGCTTCTAAAGGAGACATTTCATTTATGCATGAGTGGGCTACAACCACATAGGATGTGCAGTGGCATTTCCTCTTCTGCTTGGCAAAATCTACAGATTGTTGTTAAACTAATGCCTAAATAAATTTACGTAACGTTTTTTCTTATTAATATGTTTGGGCTATACATCGTCATCATCTCAGCCTGGAAGACGTCCACTGCTGAACAAAGGTCTCCCCAAAGATCGCCACAACGATCGGTCCTGCGCTGCTCGCATCTAATGCCTTGCAGCGATCTTGACCAGATGGTCGGTCCACCTTGCTGGAGGCCTTCCCACGCTGCATCTTCCGATCTGCGGTTGCCACTCGAGGACTTTACTGCCCCAGTGGCCATCTATTGGGCTATTACCTGTATCTGTAGCATTGCGACCTGCATAGATCTATTCTGCTGGACCGTCAGGGGCAAGAATTAAAGGATATTCTTAGGAGCGAAGGTTTTTATCTCCTCAATATAGGGCGTGTACTTTTCAAAAGTGTTATATTTGTTGTTATATATTTTTAAACGATGGGAGTACCCCACCCAATCCTGCCGAAGTATTCAGACGGTTTATTAAATCTGCAACATTTTTGCGGTTGATCCCTTTAACTTTTAATTAGTTACCGGCCGATGTTATTTGAGAGCCATTATGTGCGGCACTCACCTCCAATAATTAAAAGCCGTTTCAGCAATAATGTGACAGTAATTCATTAACGTTTCTGTCTGTTTGTCCCGTTATTGCAATTATAAATATAACTGTGTGTAATACTATTAATATTTAATATTATACGTCCCCCAGTGTTCAAATTCGATCGTAGTTCATATAGTTTTTAACAAAAGAATTTCTACAACTTTATAGAAATTATTTTGTTAAATATCAGTGTATGTTTTTGTTTTATTTATTACATAACCCAGTAAGGCCTCGGAGAGAGCCTGGAGATCTGTAGTACAGGTTTCGACTTAGTTCAGACACCAGACTCTCACAAGGAATAGTTTGTAAGTTTAAATATATACTTTTGTTCCTTTGTTTAATATTTATTATGTATTTATATTAAGAAAGTTCATAATTATAATTTTTAATGATATAGTTATAGAGTACATGTCCAATTAATGCTGGCAACACCTAAGATATCATTCCGCTGAGTAGATATTCAATTCAATTCAATTACGTCAGCGTCAAATCTATCCAACAATAAAAGTATTTTCAAAAATGTTTCAGTAGTATCGGAGAGTACTCAGAACTTCTATAGTGTCAAACTCGTTGGCTTTACCTCTAGATTAAGAAAAGTATAAAGGATTATAATAAGGCTGTACAGGGTACATAAAGGCTATATACATTATGATATCGAATTTTGTTGATTACTAATTAATAATTCTTATGTAGAAATAGAACTGACCCGTCAAATACTGTTGTGCCACATAAATTAAAGTACTAATATTGCTATAAAAAGGTATAAGGCTCAGTGGTAGGTTTATAATAATAAAGTCTAGGTATTTTCAATGCCCCATCATAAGAATATTGTCCAAACAAAACAGCCTTGTCACTTAGGGGTATAAAAAATAGGGGTTGGTGATAGAAATGTGAAAATTACTAATGTATTTATTTTTATACTTTACTAACTTTGTAACCCGAGAATTATTACCACTACATAGTATAAAATAAAATCGCTGTCGCTGTCTGTCCGTCCCTATGTACGCTTAAATCTTTAGAACTACGCAACGGATTTTGAAGCGGTTTTTTTAATAGATAGAGATATTCAAGAAGAAGGTTTATAAGGTTTATATATATATTGACGACCTCGGTGGTCTAGCGGTCTAGCACACCGCTTTACGTCCGATGGTCGCGGGTTCGATTCTTCGCACGGCACAAACTTTTCTATTCATGAGTATGATTGTTTGTATCGGTCTAGATGTTTTCTATGTATAATATGTATGTATTTACGAAAAAAAATATCTATGTACTTGTATCAGTTATCTAGTGTCCGTAACACAAGTTTTAGATAGCTTAACTTGGGACTAGATGGCGCTGTGTGAATTGTCCTGAGATTATTATTATTATTATTATTATATAATACATGTACATCCGGGCGAAGCAGGAGCAGTTTTATATTTCATGAGTATGAGTGTGTGTGTCGGTCTGGGTGTTATCTATGTATAATATGTATGTAATTACAAAAAAAAATATGTACTTGTATCAGTTGTCTAGTACCCATAACACAAGCTTTAGCTAGCTTAACTTGGGTCTAGATGGCGCTATGTGAATTGTCCTGAGATTATTATGATTATGATTATATATAAAATTATTTACTAACTGTTTAATTTAAATTTAGACTAAACCAATGGATTGCAGGATTTAATAGCACAATCTGAATAGATCCATAAAAGATCCAATCACTGCAGCTCAGTCCCACATGTTCAAAGGAATATGCAGCCAATAAAGGGGAATAAAATTGCAATACAGGCAACGGATGATGTACCGCCCTGTTTTCCTGTCTCCTCTTCGGACATACATCTCCTTTGTTATATATGGCTTCAGAGCTTCACTCATTTTTATGGCGTAACCATGGGAATAACTCAACGAAAGTTACAGGCTACGTTTGTGTAAATCATTTTGTTATTTCGCAAACTTGTGAGAAAACTGTGTGTTCAAAATCTACTCTGTACCATCGTAAGCACAGATTATTATATTAGAGTCCGTTAGTTTCTGTTCCCGCGCTTTTCCTTACTTTCGAGGTTCGATTCCTCGCACGGTGGACATCCTTATTTGTATTAATAATATAAGTATATAAACACTCATAGTGTTTGTAATTATCTGAATATTTTTATGTACATATGATGATTCATGATTAATGAATGTATTGACAAAAAGAAATGTATTTAACTATATTAGTTGTTTATTACCCATAACACAAGCTCTTATCTTAGCTTTAGACTAGATGGCGCTATTATTGTTCAGAGCGCGTATGAATTGTTCAGAGTTATTACTAGAATTCGTAATGTAGATTTAAAAGATGTAAAGAGCAAGAAATTTGTTTATTACTTATGATAAACAAACAAACAAAATCTCTCTATCTCATTACAGAAAAATTTTGGTTGTTTGTTTACATTAAAACACGAGAGAGTATCTGTGGCCAACCTTGACTTACACTATCAAAGTTTGCACATTGCCAGGTAACGAACCCGCGACCATCGAAAGTAGAGCATATCGACGGTTAAATAAAAAAATGGCAGTATTCAAAATGTAATTTTTTTTTAAAAGACAAGCATTTAAAGGTTTTTTTTTTAATTATTTATAGAATAGAATAGAAAATCATTTATTCAAATAATCTTACATTGAAGCACTTTTGAATAGTCATTACATTTTTTTTTAATCTACCGCTCGTTCGGAAAGCTGTCTCATCACAAGAAGAACGAGCAAGAAACTTGCGTGTTGCTCTTTTAAATAATTTTATTCTTACTTACAATTTAAGTTTAAGTGTATGAATACAAACTACCGATTAGACTAATTCAATTAAATAATAAAATAGAAAAAACAAACAAACAAAACACAACAACTGGTTAAACAATTAAATTGGTTTTTCTTTTAAAGTTTTAAATTTATACAGAAGTATAGTATATCATTTTAAAAGTATTTAGATAATGATTAAGACGGCGTGGTTAATTTAATTGACTTATATGTCATTTTTCTATTTAATTGACGATATCGCTTTAAACCTAAGCTAAATCGCTACCCTTCCGAGGCCGTCAAAATATTTCCCTACTATAAGTAAGTACTTAGTAGATGGTAACTTTTTATTGTTCACTAGCTGTTCCCGCGACTTCGTCCGCGTGGAATTTAACTTTGTTTTTCTAAAATAAAAGTAGCCTAAGTTACTCCTTATTACATCAGCTACCTGCCAATAAAATTCCGTAAAAATTCGTCCAGCCCTTTTAGAGATGAAGACAGACAGACAGACAGACAAAAATGTTGGCGTATGTACCGTTCATACGCATGTAGTAAAAAACGGTTATTTCAATATTACATACCGACACTTGCAATTTTATTTATATGTATAGGTATAGAATTAGATGGTAATTTTTTTATTGTTCATTATCTAGCCCGGAGGTACGGCGCTGGAGAGTAGAGATGATCGCTTTTCCAATTTCACTTATCTATCGTCCGGTTTGTTGCCTCGTCCGATCTCCGCGGAAATGTAATTATATAATACAATATAACAAAATTACGGCCAAGCTTAACAAGTATTTTACAAGATGTGAACTTGAAATTTAATACTACTTATGATAAAAATCATAATACAAATATTATTATATTATGAAATAATATTTATAGTCTGTTTTTTAATCCCGGAGACTAAACTGACAGGTGTAAGTGTCAAATTTTCAAATATTGTTACCATCTACAGCGGAATAGAATAGAAAAGAATAGAAAATCATTTATTCAAATAAACTTACATTGAAGCACTTTTGAATAGTCATTACATTTTTTTAATCTACCGCTCGTTCGGAAAGCTGTCTCATCACAAGAAGAACGAGTAAGAAACTTGCGTGTTGCTCTTTTAAATAATTTTATTATTACTTTACATTTTTAAGTTTAAGTGTGTGAATACAAACCACCAATTAGCACTAATTCAATTAAATACTCAAATAGAAAAAATATTGAATATATAACCATATTGGTTATATATTCAATATTTTTTTCTATTTGAGTAGTGATGTCCCTGCGTTACCGATTTGTTTAATCGGAAACTTTTATTTTAACACTAGCTGAGCTCGCATCTTCATCCGCATGGAATAATAACCTTAGATAGAATAAACACCCACAACATTTTTTTTAAATTTTACTAGTATATTTCCATTACTATCGTTGTATTACATAAAGTAAAAATATTTTTTGTCCTTTCCGTTCAAATAGTAATTTTTATAGTATTAAGCTACAAACCAACATTTTTTTTCTTTCAAACAACTAATTATTTTAGATAGCTGTATGTCAAATATACCTAAACACCATGCAATAAAAACAAGTAAATACTACGAACAAATAAAGGAATTAATGAAACATGGCTATGTGATCAATTTATATGCGGTCGATATATTTCAATGATATTAATAAACGCGAAAATTCGTGAGTATGAATGGATGTTTGTTACTACTCTTTCACGCAAAAATTACTGAACGGATTTTGATGAAACTTTACGGTAATAATAATAATAATAATCTCAAGACAATTCACACAGCGCCATCTAGTCCCAAGTTAAGCTAGCTAAAGCTTGTGTTATGGGTACTAGATAACTGATACAACTAAATAGATAATTTTTTTTTCGTAAATACATACATATTATACATAGAAAATACCCAGACCGATACAAACAATCATACTCATGAATACAAATGTTTGTGCCGTGCGAGGAATCGAACCCGCGACCATCGGATGTAAAGCGGTGTGCTAGACCGCTAGACCACGAGGCCGTCATATATGTAGCTTATACATCAGAATAACAAGGTATAAATTTCACGCGCATGAAATCGCGGGCAAAACTAATATTATCATATACGTAAAATTTTATAATAGCTCCAATTAACATTCGCAACACGGAAAAAAGATAGAATAGAGACAAGGATGGGAAGCAACATAATGATTCTTCTCACAAGTAAGTTTATAAGTCATCAAAGTTGATACGGTGTTTCGATGACGTCATAATTGCGGCAGCTAGTGTAGACAGAGGAGTCAGGTCACGTACTTATATAAAAGTAATTTACACCGTTCGCATGGTAACTCCATCTAACTTAGCGAAAGTTGGTTGATTAGGCGCGTGACACGACTACGCGCGCGTTGCCTAATTGTTTCGCCAATGTGCACCCAGCTTTAGATCGAGCTTCGCCCTTTGCTTGCCTTGTTTTATTGACTTGCAAGGGTAAGTTCGGGACCTGGATTGTTTGAAACCGTAGCCTTACGGAGGTGAATCAAGAATCGAGATCTGTTTGAATGGAATCAGTGAACTAAATAAATCTGTAATTAGTTTAAAACACATATATATATATTTTATTAGATAATAATGGTATAGTGCAGCCGCCTGTACGAACGGTTTACGCTGTGCAGGTGGCAGGCAGTGGAGGACGATAAGATGAGCATGAGGTCAGGTCAGTTAGTACATGGTGACAAATTCAGCAGGAATTTATCACCATGGCTTCCAGTGGGAACCACGTGGAGGTCAACCTAACATGGTACATTGCTAGCAATGGGGTCATCAATCCATATTACTAACAATCCCCTTTCCCCTCATATATATGTATTTACCGTTGGCTTCACTGACTTCAGTCCGACGGAACTTTACAGTTTATATCAGTTATTTCATATTGTGGTATTTTATTTCTCCTGATGACTTTGAAGTGTATTTTGGAAGTAACAGCTAAAGTAAATGGGGACTATTGACCGTGTTGCTAAAACCTTTTTTGTATAATCAATTATAATATCTCAGGACAATTTTCACAGCGCCACCTAGTATGGGACTAAGCAGAGCTTGTATTATAGGTAGCAGTTCAAAGTCATCAGGAGAAATAAAATACCACAATATGAAATAATATAACAGTACACATTTTTTTTAGACTAGTCTAATGCTGTTGAGCCGCAACTGGCCTTTACAGCTTCAATGGACGATAGGGGGCGAGTGCAGATGGCACTCCAAACCCGCGGAAGGACTTATGGACTGAAGGGCCAACTCCCGCCTGACGGATTCGACTTTAGTCGGGCCATCGGACCACTACGGGCTCGAACCTCTGCTCAGGCCATCGTAATTTCGGTAACCGTTTGAATTGGACGGGGAATCGATTGGAGAGGAATTAAATTATAAAATAAAATTTAAAAAAAAACTGCTACAGTTTATAAGTAACTCAAAAACGAAAACATATCGCGTTATAGCAATTGAATTGCGCCATCTAGTGACAAATATAGAAAAACTAAATTTACAAAAGAAGATTAAAGCCCCCTCTCATATTGCTTGTTACACCTGTTATGATTTGTTGGTTAATTAGTTTGTGAATATTAAATTAAACTTTAACTCGCGTTTGTAATTACTCGCAGCAATCCGCGTCTGACGATGTGTTGATTAGTTATTCATTTATCTACTGCGGCTAATATTATAATTAGATATACGTGCAGATATCTGAAACTTAATTATGTAACGCTGTTATTAACAATTCATAATTGTAACAGATTAAAGAACGATAAGTAATCTTAATTTTTGGACTTTCATGTTTAATATACATTATTTATATTGTAAACTGGGTTTAACAATGAATAATTTTAAGGTAAATTAAGGTATTTACCTCTCTCGACGATTCGAATAGTTTCTCACTAGCCGTGGTCACGAGCTCACAGGAGTAACAGAAATGTCAATGCCATTAGTTTTCTATATTTACCATAAATATTTATTATTTACCATAAAATTTGTGTTTACAATATAAAGAAATAATATTTATTTAAATAAACTTAATATAAGCATTTTTCAAATAATGCTACACGCGTTACTTTATTCAAATTGTAAAGTCAACTTTCGACCTTGAACCAACCAGTGGAAAAAACACTGCTAAATTCCTAGTGACCAAACTTACTGTTCTTCCTACCATCCTCCACTGATGTCCCCCCAACATATATGTAGATAACATTAGCACACCGGCTTGCACACCATTCCATTAACACCCATTACCAAAAAAATCAAAATCAATAAAACTGACAATAACATTAACACACTACGTTAAAAAAATAGTAAAAATAAAAATAATCATAAAAGTGATAGTGGACAAACTGTGTAAATAAACTTCACCTCCTATTTCCGAACTAGAGTTAAAAAAAACATACGCGTATGCGATACAAAATAAAACGCCAATAGCCAACAATAGCGTACTATTCCGCCGGCAGGAAAACATCACAGGAACTGTCAAAACATATTTTGTCAAAGCACAAATATGTATTTATTCCTTTTTGCGGGCACTTCGATGTCATTGTGAAAAATGATAACGGTATTTGGGTTTTTGTTTTGAATGCCATCAAACGCTTTGTTGCAACGCTTCTGTCTCCATACGGAATTTTGAACTTTGTTTCTTTTGTTTTACAGTCGCAATTGAAATCATAAGTCTTCTTATTCTCTATGTCAAATTCTTTAATACGTATCAGTAATAAATATATATTACTATATCACCCTATTGCTAATAACTCTCAATTAACATGTAACAGATCAAAATTGATAGGTTTACAATATTGGACCACATCAAAAACATCCACGTTCGAGGTAGTTTTAAGGTGACTCCCATACAGGAGAAGATTTTAGAGAGCCGCCTAAAGTGGTACGGTGATATCATGTGGCAACCATTAGACCACATGACAAGAACAGTGCTTAACATAAGTACCCAGCCCAGAAGACGCGGCAGACCTCGTCTCACATGGATGTCCGTTATTGACAGGGATATAAAAAGCGCCAAAATAACATCCCAAACGACCCAGGACAGAACGTCCTGGCGAAGACTGACCAGACGGGCCGACCCCAAAATAAATGGGACCAAGGCTAGGCAAAAGAAAAAGAATTCAAACGGGAATCCAAATTACGGCCTGAGGCGAGTTTCGAACCCCTAGCAGTGCCCTCAGAGTAAAGTCGTATCCGTCAGGTAGCAGTTAGCCTTCAGGTCTCCCGCGGATTTGGAGTGCCATCTGCACTCACCCTCTATCGTTCGCTGAAACTGTAAAGGCCTCTCTGTGAAGCCTGTGAAGACACCGTAAGACTTCTGGACTTTTGGGAGGTGCTTGGCTCTCTACTTTAGTAGTCTCAGCTCTATACGTACAGTGGCTAAGAAGAGAGGCTGATTGCGTAAAATGATGTCTACATTTACATTTACGACTGTAATGGCCAACTCAAGCCAGCAAAAAAAATAGTGTGACTGAAGCAGGAACACAACTACTAATAAAAATCTTTAATAATTGTAATGAATGTGTATATACCCCAAAAGAGCTCACAGCAAAGAAGAAACAATTAGTCAAAAGTGACATATAAAAAAAAACGAAGTTTATACAAAGAATGGTAGACAAGCTACCAGCAACAAATAGCATTAGAACAGGACCAAAAAATGGATTGATGAAATTTAACAACTGCAATGACAAGTTAAATTGTACTGTTCAGAATTGCAACCATTAAATAGTCCTTGCATATCCGCAAAACTAGGTTTTAAACTATTTCAAATTATAACATTACCAAAACAAAGTCGAAACTGCTATCTAGTCGCTTATATCTTTTAAATTACGCTGCAATAAAGACTTTAATGCAGTTTTCAACAATATACAACAAGATAGAGTGGTTCATAAGGAAGGTTTATATGTATAATGCATGCGTGTTATAGTATTGTATAAGTCGAGAAATTCAATGATTTGTAATGCATCCCTGCGAATCCAGAACAGATCGTTAGATAATCTAATATAGGAAGTAGACAAGAGGTAGACGAATAAATACATCAGACATGTAAATATTTTTTAAATATTAGGTCTATTCCCGATGCTGTTCGATTGGAATACGCTATAATGTCTTTTATAGATAAGCTTTATCAATCAAAAATAATCTGAACACAAGTTCCGGGAACAGCTCGAAGTTGCTCTGTCACACGATAAACCCGGCACCCCAACGCCGAATCCATAGAATACTAAGAAATGCGACTCTCTTATTAAAAAAACACATATAAGTGAGTACACATATAAGTTTTCACACACAATAGGAAATACATTTTATGAAATAATTCAAATATTTTTCATTTTATCTATTACGAAAGTTTGTGAGTATGGATAGATGTTTGTTACTCTTTCACGCAAAAACTACCGAACGGATTATGATGAAACTTTACAGTATTATAGGTTATACATCAAAATAACACATAGACTATAATTTTAGAAATATAATGATAAATGTCATGTAAGAACCGCCGTCTTAAACTAGGGCTCTTGGGCACACAGGACTACGGGGCCCTCTTGGAAAGTAAAAAAAAAAGCTCATTAGGCATAACAACAATAACATTACTTATTTGTTAAAAAAGTGTAGTGTGCCCGACAAAAATCTTTTGAGAATAAATGTTATTTCTTCGGGGGCCCTCTGAAAATGGGTGCCCTGGGCACGGGCCCCACGTGCCCTTATGGTAAAGATGGTATTGCATGTAAGTATAATGCAGACGATATTACGCGGGTCAGCTAGTTACCAATAGATTTGTAATTAATTAAATAACATTTAAATTCCATAAATTTTCAAAACTAAATGTCAAAGGAGATTTAGAAGTTTCACTTTTCATAGAAATTATTCAGAATCATCGACAGTGACGTGCCATGAGTACGTGTACTCTCCAAGAAACCACACCGCTAATATTAATGAGTATTTTCTGAGTAATCTCCTAATTTAGAAAGTGAACATCTTTCCAATATTTATGAACTCCATTTAAATAGCTCTCTCGTTTCTAATTAACATAATGCGTACCTACACCCAAATCAAAATCTGACATCCCGAAACGCAAGCGAAACTCAACGAAACTTTGGTAAAATTATTAAATTTACATCCCTTTTTCAATTCGGTAGGAAATTTAATAAATTACATTACATGCAAAAACAACGATCATTCAAAACAACAATTTTTATTTTTCAATTAAATATTATACAACGGCATTGCTTTTTTATTAAAAAGCGATGCTGTACATAATACACACATAATGCTGTACATAATGCACATAATACACTTAACAGCGTATTTGTTATTACAAATACGCTGTTATGTGTATTATGTGCTGTATATTTATGTATTTTTGACGACCTCGGTGGTCTAGTGGTCTAGCACACCGCTTTACGACCGATGGTCGCGGGTTCGATTCCTCGCACGGCACAAACATTTGTATTCATGAGTATGATTGTTTGTATCGGTCTGGGTGTTTTCTATGTATAATATGTATGTATTTACAAAAAAAAAAACTATGTATATGTATCAGTTATCTAGTACCCATAACACAAGCTTTAGCTAACTTAACTTGGGTCTAGATGGCGCTGTGTGAATTGTCCTGAGATTATTATTATTATTATATTTAATGAATCCTATATTTTTTTTAATTTCTATGATATTTTTAGTAATATAGCTTATAATTAAGAATAACACACAAGCTATAATTTAGAAAGATATTATGTAAATTGGTTAAGTAAGTGTGATGCAGACGAAGTCGTACGGGTCAGATAGTTATATGTATGTATTTATTACGTGTTATGTATTATTGTGTTATTCAATTATCATATAAATAATAATAATACATATATATACATACATAATAACAATAGATTATATAATATATACAAACAGCGTTATTTAGCCCTGAGCTTGTGTTATGGGTACCAGACAAATGATACAAATACTTTTTTTAAATCCATAATATACATATACAGAAAGCACCCAGAACGATACAAATAATCATACTCATTAATACAAATGTTTGTACTGCGCGAGGAATCAATGCCGCAATCATGAACTTGACTTGCATGATAGACATAGATAAAGTATTATTTTTGAAAAGTAAATTATTTTTTAATTAACCCACTTGTTTCTATTATTAACAACCGTCTCCACTGAATAACAAAAAGTTCTTTGTTAAGATACAGTGTAGGGTGCTATGATATTAACTGCTCTCTAAATATATTAAGAGTTCTTAGAGAATGGCAACATTCACAACAATGTTTTTATAGAAAAACTTGAAATCCATAGCACTGACAATATTATCTGATTACACTAATGAGTGCGTAGCGATTTCTATGTTGATTATCGCATGCCTATTACTTGTTATACTGTAATTATTATATAAAAAAAAACATCTATTCAAAAGAGCAACACACAAGTTTCTTGCTCATTCTTCTTGTGATGAATCTGCATTCCGAATGAGTGGTAGAATCAAAACATGACTATTCAACAGTGCTTGTAATGAGTTTATTTGAATAAAGATTATTTCTATTTCTATTTCTATTTGTGACACTCCTGGTGTTTCAGGCGTCTATGGGCTACGGTAACCGTTTACCATCAGATGGTATGTTTGATTGCTACCTTCGTGGTATAAAAAAATATCATACAAAACTAGGTGCACAGATAAAATAATTTAACAGAATTAAAAAGCACATTAATTTAATAGATTTATTTGTAAGCGCTTTTAACGTGTACTCTCCATCAGATTAAATATGATAATGAGTTAACGTGACGTTCATTAATAAGTTAATGAATCAACAATATTTATAATTAACTAACAGAAATGTCGCTGTAAACATTTTGTATAACACTGAAACTATGCAGAAATAATATGAACTACATATAATAAATTATTAATAATGAATGAATGAAAAATTTTTAATTCTCCGCAGAAAAGAAAATGAAATTAATATATATATAACTCTTTTAATCCAATCAAAATTCATTTATTCGTGTCGGACACTTCAGCCGATATGAACGTAATTTTTTTTTTGTATTAATATTTTTCACGACCGTCCAGTTCAATATACAGATTCAATTGAAAAGAACTAGTAAGAAACTCAACGAAATTTCTTTTTAAAAGCCTATTCATCCACATTGTCTACTTATATTTACATAATACTGAAACTGTACTGAAATAATATGAAATATAATAAATTATTACGACTGAATGAATGGATATAAAATCTTTTTTTAATACAAAATCTACTCGCAGAAAATAATGTTTATATACTGTTAGGTATAAAATAAATATATAAAAAAGTATTACATATTTATGTGGATAAGGGCAGAAAGACCGAAAAAGAGATGGACTGTGTGAAAGATGATATGGTAGTAAATAACGAGATGACTGCAAACAGGGATGAATGGAAGAGAAAAATATATTACGTTGACGCAAATAAATGGGATAAGGAAGAAGCAGATATGATGTTATATATAGTTATACATCATATCTGCTACTTCCTATATTCCTTATTGTATAAACATACAATGATGAGCAAGACTAAGAAGTAATAATGGGCGGCCTTATCGCTGAAAAGCGATTTTATCTTATTTCGACTTGCATATAGCGACATCCTGTGTATGTTTAGATAAATGTAAGCTATATCCTTCACATCAAAAATTTAATTAATATTCGTTCAGCCTTTTAGTCACTAAAAGGTAGTGTAGAAAGCAGTCATCCCTTTGCATTTAAAATATAGCCATGAATATAGATTTACTCATAATTTACTAGCTTCTGTTATCTGGCATCGCACTTGCAATTCCCCTAGTGCTCATGGGCGGCGGCAATCACTTACCATCAGATGGGCCGCAAGTTCGTTTGTCCCCTATGCTATAAAAAGTATATTTTCATCCCCACACTGATTTAGCATTTCAATTTATAATATTCTACACAAGATTTGTAAGCAAAAAGTAATATCCAACATCTTATATATCTGAAGCATCTCGTGTGTTATAATTTTGTGACAGCTCTAGCATTGAAATATGTAAAAGCTGATTAAAAATATTATTTTTCACAATGCAGACATATCATTACATTTATTTATTTACATATGTTTTACGGCCTCGTTGGTGTAGTGGTTTAGCATACCGCTTTATTTCCGATGATCGCGGCTTCGATTCCTTACACTGTACAAACATTTGTATTCATGCGTTTGTTTGTATCGGTGTGGGTGTTTTCTATGTGTAGTTAAGCTAGCTAAAGCTTATGTTATGGGTACTAGATAACTGATACAAATACATAGATATTTTTTCGTAAATACATATATACTATACATAAAGAACAGCCAGACCGATACAAACAATCATACTTATGAATATAAATATTTGTGCCGTAAATCGAATCCGCAACCATCGCACGTAAGGCAATGTACTAAACCACTAGACCATTGAGGCCGTAAAATATACCAAATAACAGTGTGTGTACAATAAACGAATAAATAATAAAGATATTTATATATTTGAAAAATTTACTTTGTTAAATTTATATCTGGCCGTAATTGATAGACAACTTGAATTTTATATTTAGAAATATCTTCTATTGTTCGCGAATTTTTCCTATTGACATGTTGTGAGTGAGCCTTGTTACTTTTATATATATATACCAAATATATATATTTTATCATTTACCATCAGATGAGGTAAGACCAAGCGCAATTTCATTATTAATAAAACAAAAAAAAAATAAACTACTTTTATATTTCGCTATATTTACTGCCGCTGCACATTCAACCTCTCCATTATACAATAGAAACAGGACATTGTCGATTATATCCGTACTAAGAGTAACCTGACATTGAGGGTGACGCAGCTGGAGTCGAGCCATAACGCGAGTTTCAAGTCGTTTTTGGCCCGGGTCCCCACCAACATGCTGCCCACCTTCATGAAGGAGAACTACTGGCCAAAGGGTGTGGTGTATCGGCGCTACCGTGGCAGATTGCCGCTGTCAGTGCCGTGATCACACATACAATTTTATATTATCACTAGCTTTTGCGTGGCTTCACTCGCATTAATTTATCCCCTTAGGGGTGGAATTTATCAAAATCCTTTCTTAGGGGATGCCTACGTCATAGTAGATTTATGCATGCAAAGTCTCAGCCCGATCGGTTTAAAATTGACAAAGTTTCATACAAACTTTCATCCTCTATTTTATTCCCTTCCCTTATAATTCTACCCATTATCAAAATCCCTTGGGGGAATTAATGAAAATTAATGAAAATCCTTTCCTAGCGGATGCCTACGTCATAACATCTACCTGCATGCCAAATTTCAGCCCGATCCGTCCAGTGGTTTGGGCTGTGCGTTGATAGATCACAACGTCAGTCACCTTTGAGTTATATACATATAGATATGTATGTTAGTGTATATGGTATTTATAATATTAGACTACTAGTAGCCTGAAATAAATAAATAATATTATATGCCGTACGTTCTCTAGTACCACCGTAGTATAATACCTCAATGGTTTTTCAAATATTTTCATGAAGACTGGGGTGTGATCACAATATGGGCTGATCGTACGGGGTTCCTCAACACGTAACAATATTGATACGCCAGTCTATTGGAAAATGTTCACGTTCTTCAAGGAAATTGGATTTTCGACTGTCACACACGATCTGTAGGTATATGAGGGTAATATAATAATAATATCTGCTTATACGACGCGTCGTGTCGTCTGCGTTTAGTTAAACTACATTTTTTTTATTTATTTATTTATTTAAACTTTTTATACAATAGACGGGCTTAATGCTAATAACATTCTCTACCAGCCAATCTTAGGGAGTGAAGAGATACTCGAAGTTTGCTGAATAAAATTATATAATATATTAAACAGTTATAAATATAAGAGTATACATATATATAATACATAACACACATATATATACATTTATATAAATATATATTATAAACAAACTACGCATATAAATAAGATGATGTTAATAATAATAATAATATCTCAGGACAATTCACACAACGCCATCTAGTCCCAAGCTAAGCAGAGCTTGTGTACTAGACAACTAATATAAATACATAGATACATGTTTTGCAAATACATAAACAATATACACAGAAAACACCCAGGCGGATACAAACAATCATACTAATGAATACACGGAGCGACCTTACTATTCCGAGGATTGTGTACGTCGTGTGGCCACTGCTACGCACTCCAGGATTACGTGAGCGACATTTCTGCAGCTTCAAAACAGCCCCAACAGATGTGTATTTATATTTTTTTTATACAAACAGGCATACGGCCCATCTGATGGTAAATGGCGCCTGAAACACCAGGAGTGTAACGTGCGCGTTGCCGACCCTTAAGAAACCTTAATATCTCTTTGACTTACTAAATAACAAGTCTTGATCATACCTAGCTGGAATTTCGAATTTCGAATCCGTGGTGTTTAGATTAACAGTGGTTTCTAACAATAATAGTTCCGACGGGTCGGTTGTCACACCGCTTTACTACCGATGGTCGCGGGTCAAACCCGAACAATATAAACAATCATATACCTGGCGAGGAATCATACCCTTGACCATCGGTAGTAAAGCAGTGTTTTTACCTACTAGACCACCAAGGTGATGATGCAGGTGATAACTTACGGCACAGAGACGTGGTCGCTAACTATGGGCCCCATGAACAAGCTCAGAGTCACTCAGAGGGCAATGGAGAGGGATATGCTCGGAGTAACTCTGCCTGATCGAATCAGAAATGAGGAGATCCGCAGAAGAACCAGAGTGACCGACATAGCCCGAAGAATTGCGACTCTGAAGTGGCAATGGACGGAGCACATAGCTCGTAGGACAGATGGCCGTTGGGACAGTAAAGTCCTCGAGTGGCGACTACGGACCGGAAGACGCATCGTGGGAATGCCTCCAGTAAGGTGTATCGACCATCTGGTCAAGATCGCTGGAAGGCATTGGATGCGACCAGCGCAGGACCGATCGTCGTGGAGATCTTTGGGAGAGGCCTATGTCCAGCAGTGGACGTCTTCCGGGCTGCGATGATGATGATGATGATGAGACCACCAAGGGCGTCAAATTAATTTCCACATATTGTTATTTATTTACATATCGTTAGATTTTTTATTGGTTGAGTATCACGTGCCGAATATTCAATTCAATATTCAATTCGGCCGAATTGAATATTGATCAACCGTATCCACTCAATACAATGTTATTTATGAAACCTTCAAATTTCTTTAACAGGTCTACACTGAGAAAAGGTCCAATACTTTATTTTCTCAGCTATGAAAATATTTCAGTATTTACCTACCATAGATAATGATATTTTTTACTTTTATTACGATTTCAGACTTAGCAATTATTTATTGGCAATATTTTTTTATTGAAAAATATATTGAAATATGAAAATGAGGTTTTTTTTTCTTCTCTGCTATTTCGGGTTCAATCTGCGACTACGTTAATATTTATTTAAATCATACAAAAATAATTGGAGTGTGTTTAAACCGATTTTAAAAATGAAGGTTATTTTCTAAAACCGTCTGTATTTTTATGTATAGGTTACGAGATTTTAGTAAATTAATTATGATTCATTTTGCAAACAAATATATACTTCTTCCGTTTCATACTAATTTTATTACTACTAGCTTTGTTTTGTGTAACAAAACGTTTTTTTATAGGAAAATGCAAAAATTGTGCAGCGACCTCTAAATATTTTGAAATTATCTATTATCTAAAAAAATGACATTAAATATTGCCCCTTCAAATTAATTAAAAAAACATCATACATCAAGAGAGAGATAGACTTAGCAGTCGGTGACGACGTGTCCATCGTGTGGCAGAAAAGGACACTCCGAGCAGTTGCCGGGACTTGTGACCCGGGTGTAGGTTTAAGAGTCCCCCTTGCCGACGTACCTCAACTCTCACCTTCACCGCTCGTGTTTCTCCCCATGCCCATCTATTTCATATTAAAAACTATTTTGTCCTTTTCCGTGAAGCTATTTTTGTAACTTGTAAGAAAGTGACATAACACAATAATCGTTACAGAATAGAATAGTAATAAGTTATAATAATATTACATATATAATAATAATAAGTTTATTTGAATAAAGAATGTTTCTTTATTCAAATAAACTTAATACATGCATTTTTGAATTCTATTTTCAAAAACCACTCATTCAGAACGTAGTAGAACGAGCAAGAACTTGCTTTTTTAAATACAAAATGGGTTACTAGAAGGTTTTAGGTTTTGTGTGCAACATTTCCTTCTTTCTTTATACCATAAAGAAGGCGTACAGTGAATTAAAGAAGTTGAACGTGTCTATGACAGGGCCGCCTGCAAAATCTCCACTTTACGTTTCTCAAAACAATTTCCCGTATCAAACTTGAACAAGTAGTTTTTATTTGTTCCCGTCACGTGCGTCCCTAGAGCTGTTTGCTGTTAGTGACGCTATAAGCGAATTTACTGGAGTTTTACGACACATAAAATGGCGCTTCCCAACTATTCCCGCGGCCTCTAAACGTTACTGAAGTGAGTATTAAAGAAATATCATTTTATTATTATCTAAATTGATTTTGGAGTTTTTGTTACCAAATGTACCAATGTTATACTTTGAGTTAAAAAAGTGATAAATAGTAATAATTATAATATCTCAAGACAATTCACACAACGCCATCTAGTCCCATGCTAAGTAGAGCTTGTATAATGGATACTAGACAACTAATATAAGTACATTTTTTTGTAAATACATAATAAACATAGAAAACCCAAAGCAATACAAACATTCATACTCATGAATACTAATATGTACCGTGTGAAGAATCAAACCCGCGACCATCGAAAATAAAGCGATGTGCTAAACTACTGTACCACTTAGGCCGTGAGTTTCCTAAAGAGAGTTCAAATACTTTAACTTTATATCTGTATAAATATTTTTATTAATCCAAATTATTACAATACAGTTTAATTTTATATGTAAAATTAAGTAATATATTCTATGTATACATCTAGTAGGATGTATTACTTAAATAGTTTATTTCATCTGCGTAAAATTATGTTCCCTGTAAGACAGTCAGTTTTGTAGACCTAAGGAAATAATAAAAAAAGTATATTAGAACAGTACCGTAGTAACATTTTAGGGCTCCGCGAGCAGGACGTGCATGCTCCCAGGGGTCCCGCGGACTCCACGGATCACGTCGTGCCTCCTGTATGTACTTCTGTTTATTGTTAGTTAATATATAGCAACACTGTAACTACCTACACAGTGTAAGCTGATTAATGGCAACCATTTTAGATGCTCTACAAGTTAACAAGAACTGTCCTGTAAGCCTACATGTCTACATGTAGGCTATGTACTTGCTTTTTTAAAGGATGATAATAAAATGCTGCAACTTGCACTAAGGTATGCACGGATTATAGAATGTGTATGAAATCAGGTAGTTAGCATATAAGGTTTGTTTTATAAATAACTTTGCACAATTAACACTATTACAATACAATTAGCGCCATCTAGTCTCACAGTAAGCAGAGCTTATGTTATGGATAGGTAGATAACTGATATAAATACTTAGATATTTATTTTATTTTATAAATACATACATAATATATGTATAGTATGTCATATACAGATAACATAAAATTTATATATGAATTCTACAGCTGAAAAAACTCAACAAGAAACTCGGTATTTAGTTTTGTATAATATTTCACAATATTATTCGTTCATATCGACGGTCTCGGTGATCTAGCAGTTTAGTACACCGCTTTACTTCCGATGGTCCCGGGTTCGATACGTCGCACGGTACCAACACTTGTATTCTTGACTATGATTATTTCTATCGGTCTGGGTGTTTTCTATGTATATTTTGTATGAACAAACAAAAAAAATCTATGTATTTATATCAGCAGTTTAGTACCCATAAAACAGACTCTGTCTACTACTGTCTACTACAAGTACAATTAACACAGTGTTTTCTAGTCCCACGCTAAGGGACTAGAAGACACTGTGTTAATTGTATAGGGTTATTTATTTAGTAATATTTATACAAAATACCCAATAGCATACAGTTTCACTAACAATTGATCCATCAGCACCAGTGTCCAAAACACATCCATTCCTAATTGTTCAAAAGTAATTTAAAATAATATAAAGATTATATAAAAATAAGCGATCAAAGTAGATTAGATATTTATCTGGCAAAATCAAATATTGTCTTATTCTACAGAAGCACTAATAACAAAATGCCTGTACAGTACTATGGATACAAACTCCAATTTCTAAATACTTTGTATAAATACGAAAATTCAAAGGTTCTGTTGATCCCATCTTATAGCTGAAAGCAGAAAATGTCTCTCAATTTCTAGAACAAAGTTCATATCGGTTTAATAAAAGAATCTACTCGAGCTACCCCTTTGTGAGTTTAATGTAATTGGACGTAAAATAAAAGGTTGATATTTTTAGTAGATATATATATATAAATAGATTTAGTTGTCTGTGTGTATTTTAGTAATTATATTGTACAGTATCTATTATAGTAATGATCCGAATATGCCGATGTTTATATTTAGGTTTTGTATATATGTATTAACGTACATTTTTAGTTAAATTAAATTATAGACTTTTTAATTTTTACTGTAACCTTGTACAATTACAATACAATTTTTATGGTACAAAAAGCTATTCTCCATGTCTCTATTTAATTACTATTAACAAGGAAATTATTGTTTTATCTTTAATAATAATAATGACCCATGACAAATAACACAGCGCCATCTAGGCCCAAGCTAAGCACAGCTTGTGTTATTAATACTAGACTATAAATAATATACATAGGAAACATCCAGATCGGTACAAGCATTCATACCCATGAATACAGATATTTGTACCATGCGAGGAATCGAACCCGCGACCATCGAAAGTAAGGCGGTGGACTAAACCACCGAGGTCATATAATTGCACATATACGTTTTCTTAGTTGGTTATAAAAATACATTACTCCTTTAACTATACATGTATTTGTATATATATGTAACTTCATATTTTTCCAGTTAACCCTCAACTGCACATAAAATAAATCCACTTAACGGAATACAAGATTATACAAGTTGCTTGTAATACAGTAAAAGGTTTTGCTAAAGTAACGCTTGAGACACGTGCACCTCGGATAACGGTTAAATAATGCAGACTGTACACATTGTACCAACTGAGATATTAAAAATAAGGCAAGTAAATCAGGACTATTCACACAGAGCCATCTAGACGCAAGTTAATGTAGCTAAAGCTTATGTTATGGGTACTAGACAACTAATATAAAGATAGTTTTTTTGTAAATACATTCATAATATACATAGAATACACCCAGACTGATTCCAACAAAAATACTCATAAATACAAATATGTGTACCGTGCATGGAATCGAACCAACGAGCGTAAAGCGGTGTGCTAAACTACTAGACTACAGAGGCCGTCAAAATGTGGAAGAAAAAGATAACTTACGACAATTCTATGATAAGAAACTTACTGCACTTATATTATAAGAACATGGGTACCTAGAACAAAGTGAAATTCATCACTTCAAAATAATGGTACCACGCAGTATGTTGCTGTATGGTGATGAATGCATCACCTAGGTACGCCGCAACACATGCTTCTGTTAAAGACAAAGTGAAGCAGTTTATTGTAGCCATTTAATTTCATACATGACTATATAACACGCAAGTTTCTTGCTCGTTTTTCTTGTGATGAGATAGTCCGAATGAGCAGTAGATTAAAAAAATAAGTAACTATCTAAAAGTGCTTAAACGTAACATTATTCGAAGAAATAATTTTTTATTCTATATATGGCTGTTCTTTTTAACGGCTTCGGTAGTCTAGCGGTTTAGCTTTATTTCCGATGGTCATGGATTCGATTCCTCGCACGGTGTTAATACCGTGTAAAAATGTTAGCAATTATATCCATTTTTTACACCATTATAAAGTCTAAGTTGTCATGGCAAATGCTGAGTATCAGCCATCTTGCCAACCATTGTATATAAATGTTATAGATGTTTATTTGTAATTGTTCTATGTATGTATGTATGTGTATGTATATATGTATGTGTGTGTCTGTGTGTATGTGTGCATACATATATATATGTAAAATGTACCAATGTCAATTGTGTAAATGTATGTTCATATCAATAATGGTTGTCAATATGTTTTTCCTTTTCTCTTTCTTTCTTTCTAAGTGTTGTCTAGAAATTACTTAAATACTTTTTTACATACATAATATACAATTCTGTATGTAAAACTGTATTTAAGTAATTTCTATAAGTTGTCTAGTACCTCAACGCAAGCTCTGCTTAGTTTACAACTAGATGACGCTGTGAATTGTCCAAGGTTATTAATAGTAAGTTCATTAAATTCCCATAAATAATTTGAAAATTATTATTGTAAATGAACGCTAGTTTTAAAACTAATAATATACTTACAAAACGAGACCAGGTGCAAATTAATCTGCACTGAGTTTCCCTTACATCACTATTTGGCAGCGTATTACCCGATGATATTGCGCGGAAGATTTAGTGCGGCGGCACCGCTGAGTTATTGGGCCTCGGACTGGCCCGATGTGTGACACATTACTGTAATTGTGCGCCATCTACAAACACCGTGTTTACCGTGAAACACCATAGAACAGTACTTACGGTGGAGTGGACATTTATTTTAATAATTTTAATCAATAGATATCAAATCTAATTAAAAGAGCAACACACAAGTTTCTTGCTTATTCTTCTTGTGATGAATCTACATTCCGAATAAGCAGTAGAAGCAAAAAACTTGACTTGACTATTCAAAAGTGCTTATATGAAATTTATTTGAATAAAGATTATTTCTATTTCTATCAAATCAAAATATCTCTATTAATGTGATTTACTCTTTATGTCAAATTCACATTTCGAACTTAGAAGAACAAGAAATTCCGCTCTTTTTTCTTTTACATAAGCTTGTACATGATTATAAAATACAGATTCAATATTAATATGGTTTAAACTAGTTATACAGGGCTTGTGTTATGCTACTAGACAACTGACATAAATACTTAGATACCATTTATTTTTGTAAATACATTCATATAGAACTTACGGTGACTTACGGTGGAGTGGACATTGACGGCCTCGGTGGTTTAGTGGTTTAGCACTTCACTTTCTATAGTCGCGGGTTCGATTCCTCGCACGGTACAAACATTTGTATTCATGAATATGATTGTTTGTATTGTTCTGCTTTGTTCTATATGAATGTATTTACAAAAATAAATGGTATCTAAGTATTTATGTCAGTTGTCTAGTAGCATAACACAAACTCTGTTTAACTAGTTTAAACCGTATTAATATTGAATCTGTATTTTATAATCATGTACAAGCTTATGTAAAAGAAAAAAGAGCGGAATTTCTTGTTCTTCTAAGTTCGAAAAGTGAATTTGACATAAAGAGTAAATCACATTAATAAAGATATTTTGATTTGATAGAAATAGAAATAATCTTTATTCAAATAAATTTAATATAAGCACTTTTGAATAGTCGAGTCAAGTTTTTTGCTTCTACTGCTTATTCGGAATGTAGATTCATCACAAGAAGAATAAGCAATAAACTTGTGTGTTGCTCTTTTAATTAGATTTGATATCTATTGATTAAAATTAATAAAATATCGCAGTTTTTTTATGGTTGATAATGGAATGGTGCACTCGTCTGCGCTAACGGTTTACGCTGACGGGGCACTAGTGGAGGATGATAAGATGATGAGGAATTTATCAGGATGGTTTTCAGGGGGAACCGCGTGGAGGTCAACTTGACATAGTACATTGCTAGTAATGGAGTCATGAGTTCTCATTACTAACAATTCCCTTCCCTCTGTTCCCTCTATACTTTCGCAGTAGGTAAGGTAAGGTAGCCCTTCCACTATCATTAACTCCCAGTTCATAGATAGATGGGCCACTGTTCCACATCCAACAAGACCAAGAAAAAATGTGCGACCTTCGCGATTTTACTCTCCCTTTATTTCGTCTCCGTTCGGATTTTCTATTTTAACAGCTTATACGTTTGTCGTACACCTGAAAAATGGTTTCTATTAACGATAATACAGCGATATATCTTTATCTAGTTGCGGTAAAAATAATACGGTATGTGTAATAATGGCTTTAGTTAGGTCTCGGTGGTCTAGCGGTTCAGTACACCGCTTTACTTCCGATGGTGTCGGGTTCGATTCCTCACACGGTATTAACATTTGAGTCAAATAGGCGTCTTTTTATATAGCCCTCGGTGATTTAATAATAAATGTATCTAAATATATTAACATGAATAACATAGATACATTTGATTATAAATACATATATGAAGAAAACACCTAAGCCGATGCAAACAATCATATTCATGAATATTTTTTTGTACCGTGCGAGGAATCGAACTCGCGCCCGTCGGAAGTAAAGCAGTTTACAAGCGCTAGAAAATTAGTACTATTCTAATGTTCCTTAGTAACAGTAATATCATACATACAACTCGAATGGTGTGACATAACCAAGAATAAATTATATTTACTGTTGTATAACCAATGAATATCTCCATCAAAATTTTGATTACTTTTTATATTTATTTTATAAACATATAAGCCTATTAGTATTAACATTATAGTCAAAATGAAAAGCAAATATACATGAGCAATCATTTAATTAACAAACTTATTTTTCTGTTTGTAAATCATTATTGACATCGTCTCGAATATAAAAACAATTGTAGACAACATTATTCCTGAAATATAAATATAAAAAGTTACCATTAAATGATTTATAGAGAGAACTGTAGTAGATTCTTCTAACGGTAGCTTCGCAGCGATTCTTCTTTTGACAGAGTTTTCCACAGTTTGATCAATGCTCTGAATAAGACCACTATCAACAATTTTTAATCCAATATGTTCACACAAACCTAACAAAGGATCTCCACGTCTAAAGTAAAAGGATAAAGGTACAAAATATACCAACTCTTTCACCACATGAAATGGCACATCTCCGAACTTATTAATATATTGGTGTAAATTGTAAAAATAATTTCGTCGATACATGAACGCAGCAACGTTATCTGATGGATCATTTGCCAAATATAAAAGAGGATTATTAACTAACTCAAACCTATTATGTGGAATAAAACAATCAGATAGCTGTAATCCATTAGTAAAATGCATATGATTAACATCGGAAACGTAGATTTTGAAATTACCCACGCAAAGCTCTTTCAATGTGTCTATTTGTTTGCCACACTGCTTTTTCACAAGAAAACTTATTAGAAGAGTTTTGAATGAATTTCTCAAAACGAATGTGAACAATATCCATACCAAAAATATGAGTCTTAAAGATTTTACTCTTAAAGAAATCCTCGTGCCCAACGAAACTCCAAAAAGATTTAAAACTGTAAGTGAGAAACTTAAATTTGTCTGACGTTTAATGACCACGACAGTGTACATTACATAAATAAAAATAGCATTAATGATAAAAATAAATGCCCAAGATTGCTTCGTAAATACGGAGAAGATACTGAAAACGTCTTGGTTATCGTTTTTCTTGACAACCGCAATCAAATCAGCGTAGAAAACAGGGTAACTTGCTTCTATGTAAGCGAATTTTTTAAGATGTAAACCACCAAAAAGTATATCAATGTTACCGTTATAAAATTCCTTTAATACATTATTACTTGATTTATTATTAAAATCGAAAGTAGCCAAATTATGAATTGTAGATACAACTCCATTGAGATTTGGTATATTGAAAATAGCAGACGCTATCTTTGTTTCTATTCCCGTGTATAAACTTGTAACATTCTTTGTCGTTTCAACAAAATTTATATAAGTATATGGTGGAACTAATTTAATACCAAACTTTAGTTTACATTTCAAAAGTATATTCTTATTAATTCTTAGTTGCTTATTTTCATTTGAACAATTATACATAAAATTAAGGCCAGAATCAAAGAAATCAGGACATCTTGATATAGAAACGTGAATGTGAAGATAATTGCTTTCCACAATCGGTAGTAATGCCGCTGCAAAAATTCCTTTATTGTTAAACACTTTCAGCATTTCATAAGCATCATTAGCGGCATTTGTAATCACAATAAACCTAGAATCTGAAGACCATTCAGCACAAAGGTAGACATTTAAAATAAAATCCAGTTCAAACTTATTGTTAGCGCTTAACAAATATTGGCGAATTGGCGAAAGACTTACTTCCGTACAGTTGCGTTGTTTATTTGTGCGTAAATCTATATCATACATGTTGGAAATCATAAGTGACTTTATTATGTCATTCATTGCCATTCTTAAAGTTCCATTTGGGTATTCCAATTGTCCATAAACTAGTATTGTTTTATACCTGAATATTTCTTCGAGATATCTGACTATACAGCTTATATATGTATCAGAAATTGTAGCTCTGTGGTATGTAGCTTTTATATCATTGAGTTTTAGATCTTTCGAGTGTATTTCTATAGTTGTTACAGAAAGCAACATGAATGAATATATCCAAATTCTCATACCACTCATTATCGTATCGTCTTCGTATGAACTATGAACAATTCCAAATAATAGGCTATGGTGGGTTATGGCATATTTCATTATTTTAATGTATAGATACATGTTTTATTAGAAACATAATCAGCCTTATAAGTCAAAACATAATAAATTGTAGTCAAATATGTAACTTTAATAAAATTGTTTATGTTATTACTTTCTTTAAAATAAAATATAAACGTGTAATATATAATATAACTAGCTGATAACCGCGACTTGTCCGCGTGGTATTAAAATAAACTCAGAAATGAAAAGAGCCTAAGTTAGATACTCACTATAACATTAGTTATCTGCGAATGGGACATCCATTCGCAGATAACTAATGTTATAGTGTCGAATAAAATTCAGTAATTAACAAGAGCAAACAAATCATTATTTTTTTATGAAAGTACCTTATATGTGAAAAGCTGTGAATTTGAAATTTCAAGCAGACATTTTTTATTTATTGGTAGATATATAAATATATATATAAAGTCTGATGTAAGCTTATAAAAATCGTAAGCTTGCTGTTTGCAAACCATTCGTCATTACTGCAACCTATAGCGTGGTATAACTACGTAACTCGTTATACCAACTCATTCGAAATTTGATGAAATCCTTCCTTAATTGGTAACGTCATAAAAATGCTATTGATGTCTAGAAAATTCTTATAGTGTCCGCTATTTTCAATATCACCATAGTATTTTATTTTTTTATAGTTTGTACAATTGCTTATGAAGTCCCTTACTTCTGAGGCCGGTATAGAATATACCCTGTATTCCAAGAATCAGTCTCTTCTATATGATGTTGTACTTGAGTTAATTAATCAGGATATTTTTAACAAATGAAACAAAATTGAAATGAGTTATAAAAAATATGCAATTATTTGACTCACGCGCACAACTCATTGGTTCCGTTCGCCGAATTCTCTCTTCTCCGGTACAAGATGGCGGCCTATGAACAGTGACTCGGACACAGAATGGGTATAATGCCATTTTGTATCCAAATAACTGTTCATAGGCCCACTACTCTGGAAAAACCGGAAGTGATAGTACAATATGAAAAAAACTGCAAAGAATATACGAATAAAATAAACTCTTGTGTGTTATAATACTGACCTTCAAGTATTTCATTGTTTATTTACAATACAGACGATTACTGTGTGAATAATAAATTTTTGATGTGAATACAATGTCATTATTACGTATATGATTGATGACGTAATTATGTCGAGTGCTAGTTTATGTATAAATTATTTATTAGACGAAACATTTTGATGCACTTTAGTTACATTTTGTTATACCTTTACATTATAAAACTTTTTTATAGTGCAATAGAAATAGAAATAGAAAGAATCTTTATTCAATTAAACTCATTACAAGCACTTTTGAATAGTCATATTTTGATTCTACCACACATTTGGAATGCAGATTCATCACAAGAAGAATGAGCAAGAAACTTGTGTGTTGCTCTTTTTAATAGATGTTTTTTTTTATATAAATAATTACAGTATAACAAGTAAGAGGCATGCGATAATCAACATAGAAGTCGCTACGCACTCATTATTAATGTAATCAGTCACACAACTGTCATATAAAAAAACTTTAAATGTTTATAGAAAAAACATTATTATCGTTAACGAATTCTTCAATTTTATAGTAAGCTTTTTTGCAAAGGAACTGTTTTATTTGACATTAAATATTTTTTCTGGAAGATTTATAACAGACTCTGGTATTTTATTGTATTACTAACTTTAGCCAAACGACATTTAGGTAAAATCAGTTTGTTATTGTTACGTAAGCTTTTATTAGTGTTTTATTTAGTATTTCACTAACTCTTTTGAAACTGTCTATATTCCGTATATTATAAAAAGTGTCAGATTTTTTAGATAGGAAAGGATATACATTATACATAAATAAATAAAAGCGCTTTTTGTATTTATTGTCTCCGTAATCTACATCATCAATCTATATCAAACATCGGTAATTTTATAAAAGATTAGTTTTTTTCTTTATTAAGCAATACAAAGAAGTGTGAATAAATATAGCACTTCTCGCTTATATCATGATTACAATCGGAGTATTAAAAAAATGTATTAGATGGTTTAAGAATATGAACAAACAACGCTTTTTGATTATTTCATCAAATCAATCACGTCATTAAATTATGTATATTAAGACTTTTTTGTGTGATATGATTAAGGGATGGTGTGTGAAAGTGAGATCAGTAAAATATAAACATGTGGGGTCGGTAACAATAAATATTCAAATAAAATAGACCCTCAACTAGTAATTAGTATATTGAAAAAATATAATATTAACAATAGATTATCTTAAAGAAAATATATATATGGAACAGAGTTGTATAAGACGAGTGACGGATGCCGTGAGAATATTTTATAGGTGAAAATATGGAACATGTCTGTCTTGTATATAAGCGGCCAGTTGTCATGAAAAGAGGTAATGATGTGAAATGATTATAACACAAATATATATAGTACACCATAAACTGAATAGTTTTTTTCTGTTTGTTAAGCAGTAAAAGGACAGAATGCGAAAAAAACACTTTTCGATTATTTTGTCAATACAATCTTCACAGCAGAGAATTTAAAATATATATAATACTTTTTGTAGTAGGCAATAAAACAAAACAAACCATTCTTTTATTAATTTGATAATGCAATCAGCTCATCAGTAAATTATAAAAGATATTTTTTTATTAACTAATGATGGAGTGGAAGCATAAAGAATTATATTTTACTATTCTGATTCTATTGAAGATATCCAAATTAAAAGTTATGTTTTTTCTTTTAAAAAAACTATACTTATGTAGTTTTTTTTCTTATTGTATTAGATAAGGACAAAATGTGAAAAAAACAAAGCGCTAATCGCTTATTTCGTAAATTATAATTATTACAAAACAAAATTCGATTTTTTTTTTTTTGTAATAACGATGCAGTCAACAAATTTACAGCTTTCATGGAGCTTTCGTCTTTGTAATCAATACATCAATAAAATGTATGTAATGTATAGTTTTCTAGTACATATATTTGTATTGTATTAGACAGTATAAGGACTGAATGTAAACAAAACAAAGCGCTTTTCGCTTATTTCGTCGGTGCAATCAATCGCGCGGAGTGGGCGCGGCGTATAAGCTTTCGCAATTTGTCACCCGGCCGATGACAGACCGGTCTGCGATATTCATGATTTATTAAATGCAACCGTGACATATTGCATCCAACTCTTGTCCTGAGAACTATTCTGTCAGGTACATTTGTCTGTCTTAATCTATACATATAAATAAAATTTGAGTGTCTGTTTGTTATGAAATAACCGTTTTTTACTACATGCATATGTATATAAATAGGGAACACGCACCAAATTAACATCTTTTGCAATTTTTGTCTGTCGGTTTGTTCCGGCTATCAGTTAAGCATGAGCTCAGGTCAGTTGCCCGTCATGGCGTGACTTTACCAAATGACGCATCCCGTGAGCTGCTATATATTTTTTATAGGAAATTCCTGACTCCTCTAATATCTTGTCGCACTTTGTCAAACCCCCTTAATTTATGGGCCCGTACATTCATTTATAAGACAGTACTACTGGCACAAGGTTGATATTAAATGAAAATAGCTCCTGTATATTCAGAATCAGCCATTCCATGGTTTATGCAAATATCGAATATATAGTAGGTACTCTAATACCGAATGCCCGTGGGTACCAAGGGCGCGGCTGTTAGTCCGATGAATAACGATGTTTGCCGAGCACCATCTTGTAAAATATTTATTTACGTGAAGTGATTGTCTGCTTTTCGGGTTATTAAATCATACGTAGAGGAAGTAGGGATTGTTTATGATGGGGAGAAGTCGACTATGTACATATTCTGGCCATAAATACTGTTACAATTAAAAATAAACAAAATGTTACATTTAAATTTGGAATCTGTCCTGAGTAGACTAAGATGTACGGTCTAAGGATCTTTGCTTATACCATCATTGAAAAGAAGAATATGGAGAAAACATTTGAATCTGTCATTCTTTTAAGAATGTTCATTGAGTTTTCACATTTTCGCGCCAATATAATATGTTTATGATATTAAAATGGGGAATAGAAAAACTAAAGATTTTGTCTTTTGTAGCTATATTTATAGCAGGACTAGGTGACCCTACTAGACGTCCCGTTTTGATCTGGTCTGACCCTTTTTATAATTACGAGTCCCGGTGTCCCCAAAATGAATATTGGACTCATAATTGTCCCGTTTTATAAAACCGTGCGAAAATGTTTGTAGTCGAGCCGACCAGTTATGATGTTGATAATTAAGGTGAATACAAAAAAACGTGCTAAAAGTATCATTTTTACTTAAAATTCTTTTTTTACCAGCTAAATTATTTTTTATTCGTAACTTTTAAGCTAACTTATTCTGAATTAATACCTTTAATAAAGTATTCGTTTCATTGACTATCTGATAATTGAACTAAATATAGCAATGTCCTGATTTAAATAAAAGAAAATACCGCGTTAACATGTTACCCTAATTTGTCTAACCAAGATAGGTCTCAGGGGTAACCTAGTAGAGGTCTCTTCGGAGACCTATCTTGGTTAATTCCTCGATATGCTAACTGACCTGTCCTTGTTCTCATCCTATCATCCTGCATGTCCCGCCAGTATATACAAGCAAGAATATTAGCACAGGCAGTTGCAATATTTAACAATAATATAATAAATTTTTAAGAAATAAAAATAATAATTTCAGGATAATTAACACAGCGCTATCTAGACCCAAGTTAAGCTAGCTAAAGCTTGTGTTATTAATACTAGATAACTGATACATATACGTAGATTTTTTTTTGTAACATACATATTATACATACAAAACAACCAGACCGATACAAACAATCATACTCATGAATACAAATATTTGTGCCGTGCGAGGAATCGAACCCGCGACCATCGGTCGTAAAGCGGTGTGCTAGAACGCTAGACCACCGAGGTCGTCAAATAGAAATAATCTTTGTATAAATATACTTAATATAAGCACTTTTATAGTCATATTTTTTTATTTTACCACTCGTTATAAAGGCCGACTCTTGAAGAAGAATGAGCAAGAAACTTACAAACTGATTTATATATTTAGTGTTATTTATACATAAACAAATCATACATTTAGTGTTATTTTCTAGGTTTCAAACATATGGCCTAATGGAAAATGTTATTTCATAGGCTTTGCGTATAAGCCGGCTACAGACGAATTCCTCAGAGTGAACAGATGAGTGCTTAGTGATTCCTACTAATATTATAAACATGAAAGAGAGTCTGTTTATCTTTTGATACCTTAACGTATGTAAATTATGAAACTTTTCATAAGATATTTCAGGTACAATAATAATTTCGGGCAATCCACACAGCGCCATCTAGTCGCAAGCTAAATAGATATTGTGTTATGGGTACAATACAACTTATATATGTAAGTACTTAAATACATTTTTTGTTTTTTCAACTTTACAATAATATAGTTTATACATCGGAATAATATATAGGCAACAAATTTCATGCAGATGAAACCGCGGGCACATCTAGTATGATAATAAAATAAGAATAAATGAATTACGGAATTGTGTTCCTGATAAATCCAAGAACTGAGCGGGATACTGAGATACCGTGCTCTAGCAAGGAAAGTCGAGGGAAACATTTAGTCTTCTACGTCTCCTACTTATTATTCATAAAAAACATACAGATATAGTTCATAAAGAGACTGATTCTTATGCCAGTCAATAAATATAATATTCCAGCCTTATAAACAAAGTAGCAGGCTGGAACTAGCTAAAAGTTAATTAAAAAACAACTTCAAACAATATAATATAAGTAAATATATACATAAGATACGTTTACAAATTTGTAAACATTAGTGATTATTTGTTGTAATTATTAATTTGTAAATAAAGCGAGAAACTAATAATTTCTTATTTGTAATTAATAAGTTAAAATAACTTATCCTTTGTACACAAATATTTTTATCTATAGAAAACTACACAGCCAGTAATACAAGATTAATTTTATTAAAAAAAACATATTCGTCAGCACTCGTATGTTTTCGGGGCGTATCGCTATCTATACATATAAATAAAATTGGAGTGTCTGTTTGTAATATTGAAATAACCGTTTCTTACTACATTCATATGAATATAGATATAAATACGCCATATGAATATAAATACACCAAAATTACATTTTCTTCAATTTTTGTCTGTCTGTCAGTCGGTCGGTCGTGTCTGTCGGTCCGGCTAATCTCTGAAATGGCTGGACCAAATTTGACGGGACTTTTTTTGGCAGGTATCTAATGTAATAAGGAATAACTTAGGCTACTTTTATTTTAGAGAAATTCTTTTATTTTAGAAAAATAAAGTTAAACGCCGCGGGATCAGCTAGTTATGGAATAAAAAATAAACATGAAGTTAATGCAAACTCACTTTATTGAAACAGAACCATGCAGACAAATAATGTAGGAGATAAACATAACTTAACATTATTCGGTGTCTATGCTCTTAAATGGCACGCTGGCTGGCTCCTTGCCACTTCATCTTAGTACTGTTGCAGCCTTATTGGAATCACAGAATAGAACGCGCTGGTAATCGTTTTGGCAGAGTTTTCGAGAAGTTGCTCTCTCGATTTTTGTATCGATTGCTTACGTCAAGGGAGGACAAACAAATGGCTATACGGTTAGCGATTTACGATTTACGTCATCCCTAATGCGAGTTATTTCGATAACTTTGCAAATGATTAGTATTTATAGTGTCCTTCCTTCTTATTTTCCTTTCTTTAGTGGCCTACTCTAAGATAATTAGAAAAGTAAATAAATATAATTATTTGTTTTCTTTTTCAGTCAAAATCATAAGTGACTACTCGTCACTTTTATACACATAAAATCGTATCTGCATCCCTACCATCCAGTTCGGACATCTACTTTATTACTGATAACTCACCAACCTCAACAGAATCATTTTCATTAAATGAATTAGAGAAATATTGACGGTGGTCTAGTGGTGTAGCACACTGCCTTACTTCCGATGCTCGCGGGTTCGATTCCTCGCACGGCACAAACATTTGTATTCATGAGTATGATTGTTTGTATAGGTCTGGGTGTTTTCTATGTATAATATGTATTTATTTACGAAATCAAAATCTATGTATTTGTATCCGTTATCTAGTGCCCATTACACAAGCTTTAGCTAGCTTAACTTGGGACTAGATAGCGCTGTGTTAATCGTCCAGGGTTATTTATTTCTTATTAAATATACAAATTCAGAATGAACTAAAATATTCTTCAATACCTAAAACGCAATTTTATGTCTAGGTAAGCTCATATAAACTATGATAGATAAACGAAGAAATAGAAATATTAATACTTTTTTTATTCTGTTACTCATTCAGACCACAGACTTATCACAAGAAGAATGAGCAAGAAACTTACGAGTTGCTCTTTTAAATAAATATTGTTGAGCAGTTTTTTAAGATTATGTGTGAGAGTCGCTGGACCCTTACGGTTCCGTTTCATCATTACAGTGTATATACTCTAAAAACGAACTTCCAGTCTATGAATAGAAGATTTTAAATTAAAGTAAATCTCACTTCACACACCTCAAAGGGGTTTCGACAGTTCCAAATGCATACAATCAGTGGAATCGCCGCAAAAGATCGTAACTTGAATAATACAGCAACTGAACTGAATTGATGTTTGAATTATGCAAACATCGCACAATTGGGGTCTAATCGAATACAAACATGCGGCTCCTGACCTCTCATCTTCCAGATGTCACCTCCACTTAAATATTGTCACATGTATTTATCTAAAACACTATACATGTAATGTAATGTAAATTGGCCTTTAGTCTTCGCATTTAGCCACTCATTTGGGCCATTCGCGTGTACAGCCAAGACTACAAATTAGTTCAGTTCCACTATTTAGGTTCAGTACACGTTTTGTTAATCGTTGGTTTACACCTGATCTCTCATCTTCCAGATGTCACCTCCTCTTAAATATTGTCACAAGTAAAACACTGTGGGACATATATATGTAATGTAATGTAAATTGGACTCTATTCTTCGCATTTAGCATCGCATTTGGACCGTTCTGCGTGTACAGCCAAGACTACAAATTAGTTCAGTTCTACTATTTAGGTTCAGTACACGTTTTGTTAATCGTTGGTTTACACCTGATCTCTCATCTTCCAGATGTCACCTCCTCTTAAATATTGTCACAAGTAAAACACTGTGGGACATATATATGTAATGTAATGTAAATTGGACTCTATTCTTCGCATTAAGCGTCTCATTTGAGCCGTTCTGCGTGTACAGCCAAGACTACTAATTTGTTCAGTTCTACTATTTAGATTCAGTACATATTTTGTTAATCGTTGGTTTACTCCTGACCTCTCACTTTCCAAATGTCACCTCCCCTTAAATATTGTCACAAGTAAAATACTGTGGGACATATATATGTAATGTAATGTAAATTGGACTCTATTCTTCGCATTTAGCGTCTCATTTGGGCCATTCGCGTGTACAGCCAAGACTACAAATTAGTTCAGTTCTACTATTTAGGTTCAGTACACGTTTTGTTAATCGTTGGTTTACACCTGATCTCTCATCTTCCAGATGTCACCTCCTCTTAAATATCGTCACAAGTAAAACACTGTGGGACATATACATGTAATGTAATGTAAATCGGCCTTTATTCTTCACATTTAGCGTCTCATTTGGGCCGTTCTGCGTATACAGCCAAGACTACTAATTAGTTCAATTCTACTATTCAGGATCAGTAGGCGTTTTATTAATCGTTGGTTTATTTCTGACCTCTCATCTTCCAGATGTCACCTCCGCTTAAATATTGTCACAAGTATTTATCTAAAACTTGGAACGTGGCGATTTTGTTACCTACGCTATATGTAAAGGCACTAGCTTTACGTGTAGTGTAATAAAAACCAGTGGTGTGTCTTCCAGAGCAAACAATTCACTGAATTACAAACTTTTTGCATCACTGTGGTACACAAGTAAAGAAAGAGGCTATATATATAAAATTTTATATATATTGTATTTACTTCTTCCTTTATTATATACCCTTTTTCATTAATAGTTTAAAGTAAAAATTTTGTACTATAGACTACAGAATATTATCTATATAAATAGACATAAGTACTAATAGATAATATTACTTATAATAAACACATTTCAATGTTAATCCAAAATACCAACGCGCAATTCCCACGGTGGGTAAGTACCTAATTAGTGGAGTATTTTACTAGTTAAGTTCTCCAACTGAAATAGTTCAATGAAGCTGAAATAGTTCTAAGACAGTGGTTATTATTAATTTCAGGAGAAACACGCAATTTACTGTATTAACGTGCGATAAACTGCTTACGCGATTGTTTGTAATGCTTCATCTTATTCAGTAACTAGCTGTACATACACGAATGGAACATAACTTTATTTTTCTAAAATAAAAGATTGTTCCTAAAATTAAAATAACCTAAGTTACATCAGCTATCTGCCAAAAAAAAGTCCCGTCAAAATCGGTCCAGATATTTCAGAGATTAACCGGAACAAACAGACAGACAAAAATTGTAGAAAATGTTATTTTGGTGTATGTACCGTATTTACATTCATATGCATGTAGTAAAATGGTTATTTCAATATTACAAACAGACACTCCAATTTTATTTATAATGTATAGATTAGGTTTTTAATCCTAGACAAAAACTTTAATTGAGTACAATAGCAATGATGTATTTATATTATTTTGTTTAATTCCTCTACTATTGTGAGACCACAAACAATCAGTACGGAAACATGATCACCCTAACTAGAAGCGTTACAAACTTCTCTATCTGTGATCAATTTCCGAACGAACAGTCGCCGACATTCAAGTCTATGCTTTAAACAATATCCGAACTCTATTCAATCTCTCATAATGCCTCGTTCAGAGGCGAAACACGTGTCGCAATATGGATGCAGACCCAATAACGGTCGGAATTTGATCACCAATAAAGAATGGAACACATACATGGAACGAAATTAAGTATGGTCAAAAATAATGTCTTCCATATGGCGATAAAAATTTATAATAAAATACCAGATGATATAAAGACACTTCCACGAGGACGATTGACATATAAATTAAATAGTTGGTTACTCGACAAATGTTTTTACTCCGTAAACGAGTTTTTAAATTAATAATAATGTAATAATAATAATATGTATTTATAATTCTCTGATGACAATTGATTTAATAATTAAATAATATTTAAAATTTATATATTTTGCATGCCTAATGAGGCAAAACATAATGGGACATTATATTACAATAACAACCAATGTAAACCTATGTTTAGTGCAAATAAATTTGATTTGATTTTGATTTAATTTGAATGTCGTAACGCTTCCAGTAGCGGCAGTCAGGTTTCCCCACCGAAGTTTCGTAGTCTCATACATGCTTAATCAAACTTTATAAAAATATTATAAATCCTTTAAGTAATGAAATGGATATCCAAAATATAACATCTAATTAGATAAATTATGTACAATATCAATCACAACATGTTTCACTTAGATTGTTTATTTAATAAACTGGCTTCCCGCCCCAGCCTAACACGGGTACATATAAACCTTCTTCTTGAATTGCTCTATCTATTGCTAACTACATTAAAATCCGTAGCGAAGTTTAAAAGATCTAAGCGAAACGACAACGGAAGCGACTTCATTTTACACTATGTAAAGTGATCCATGCTTTCTGCTTCTTGTGATACTATCTATCTGCACTTCGAGGTTCATTATTTTTTTCAGACATTTAGTTGAAAGATACAGAACACATATACAGATGGACACGCTTTTATATATCTAATATTAATGTGCATGGATTCGTATAACATCAATGTACTGAGTGGTATCGCTAGTCTGACATGATAACGTGATATGTACATAGTGTTATTTATATATACAGACTACAATTAGCGCACACTATCAGGTGAGCCGTCAGCTTTTTTGTCATTTTAAATATATAAAAAGTAACAATAATTGCAAATATGATATCCAATTACTAAAGGTCACATAAAAATACTTCTTCCTAAATATAATATAAGTTATATTGAACTATTATCGTCTTTTCACATATTTATTGTATTCAGGGCGGTCGCAGGAGGAAGTACATAAATATACGGGCACTTTTCCGCTGCGACGCATCCAAAAATACTTTGTCAAGTAAGCAAATAAGAAACCGCTTAAGGCTACAAGACAATGCCATCAAAAAATCAAAAGGAAGCGCACGAACTACTGAATAAAATATAGAGGTCCGGAAAGGTACGTTCAGTTTATATGGCAACACATAATAAACTTGCTTTAGTTTATTATGTGTTGCCATATAAACTATCTTTTCTTTTATCATATATTATAAATTCCTCGTCTCACAATTTTTGTAACAAAATTTTTCCGAAGCTACTTGACCGATTTTAATGAAATTTTGTATGTGTATTATAGTTCTGAGAATAGAACTTAGACTATTTTATAAAAACCTAAATATTCAATTCTTGTCTTGTCCCTGACAGGTCTAGGTAGCGAACTTTGAAAAAGGGTGAACACAATATATCTATGCAGGTCGCAGTGTCAATTGCCCAAAAACCCCAATAAAAAAAATCTCTAAATAATAAGGGCGGTCCATACCGTTTATTTTTTTATTTGGAGTGGCTGAAGACTAACTCCTACCTGACAGATACGATTTTAATCAGAGGGCGATGACCGCTAGGGGTTCGAACCTCGACTCAGGCCGTCCCAACTTCTCTCTGACGGATACGACTTTAGTCTGAGGGCATCGCTAGGAGTTTGAACCTCTACTCATCCGTCATAATTTCGGTCCCCTAAGGATTGATCGGTGGGGTAATTATTAACTACGACTGATTTAATCTTATTATGTATTTATATTTGACCCTAATAAATTAATGCTAGTTGGTTGTTAGTATTCTTTTCGACTTGAAAAATGTGAACTTACAAGAATTATTTAAAAGAGCAACACACTAGTTTCTTGCTCGTTCTTCTTGTTGAGACAGCTATCCGAATAAGCGCTAGATTAAAAAAAATGTTATGACTATTCAAAAGTGTTTAAATTAAGTTTATTTGAATAAAGGATTTTCTATTCTATTCTATTCTATTAAAGTCATCTGTAGATGTCGTGAACAACGAGTTAACTCAGATTTCTATCTAAAGTAGTAGGTATATACATTAACTATGATATTGTAAATAAGATACTCACTGTCATAAAGCAAGTAACAAGACCTCTCTTCCTTTCCAACGAAGTTGTACGTTTTCCGTGACACATATATAAGGACTGTTGTACCCTTTAACGTTGCTATTCAAGGTAAAAGGAAACAAAAGGTCCCTTACATAATAAAACGTCAGGCAAATGGATATGCATGATGTAGCCACATGTTTTTCCGGCTGTGCAAGATAGAAAATGGTACGGTTACGTTGAGCATAAATACTTTATGTTGAACATTAGTTACACGATGCCTACCTACTTGTTTTGTATTATGTTATTGTGTTTTTCTTTTGAACAGAGATAGAAATTAATTTTATATTATATCGCGTCGTGGTGTTGCTGAGTCTGAGTCGCTGTTGCGGAGTAATAATATGATGTTGTCGCTTGAGACAATGTGTATTACAGATGATAATGAACTGACAAAATGAGCATTATATGTTCATTTTGTCAGTCAGTTATATATTTATTTTAGATACTAAATAGCAATAGTAAAATTTAAGGTGATGTGACACAATTTAGACACGGCAGTGCTTAGTAGACTATATTTAATTTGTCTTCCTAGCTATAATTAATTAATTATTGCCTTGAAGTATCTAAGTACCTATATCCTGTAATTACTATACTTTTTAAAAATAAAATGGAATATAATTCTTAAATATTTAAATAATAATAACCAATTCTATATTTAAAAAGTAGTAATTTGTAGTACCTTTTTTAAAAATAGAATGAAGTATAAATGTAAATATTTTAGGAATAATATTCCAATTCCATTTTAAAAAAAATGTAGTAATATTTAACTATTCTCTACGATTTTTGTTTACCAGCTATCTTTCGTAAATTATTAGTGTAAATTTTTTTCAATGGATTATTATGAAATATCGAGTTGCGACCACGGACCGGAAGACGCAGCGTGGGAAGACCTCCAGCAATGTGGACCGGCGATCTGGTCAAGATCGCTGAAAGTCAATTGGATGCGAGCAGCGCAGGCCCGATCGTCGTGGAGATCTTTGGGGGAGGCCTATGTCCAGCAGTGGACGTCTTCCGGGCTGCGATGATGATGATGATGATGATGACTATAAAATATTTGATTTGGTAGATAAAACCATTTATATTATATATACATATATATTATTATGTATACATTCTGTTACTTACTAAAAAGCACTGTATAAATATTTTTCTTCATTTATTTAATTTCTGAAAAGAACTCTAATAAAAAAACACGAAAACTGTGAAAAAGAGTCATAAGTAGTAAGTGTAGCTATAGCAACCGCGGAATTATTGCAGAGATGGCTAACGACCGAATATCCACCCCGCAACATAATTAAAACTTATTTCGCCTTTTTATTACTTGTATATGAGAAAAAAACGGATTTCCTAAAAAGAAAAGCGTATTGTACACACAAATGTTATATTTCTAATTGTTTCCTCAAAAACTCCAGGCTCCTTTTAATTTCTTAGGAGATATCGAAGTTTTAAGAAGATAATGGTTTTCTTTATTCTCTCTCGTGGCTTATCGACCTCGGTGCTCTAGCAGTTTACAGCACTGTCTTGTTCATTTTCAGGTGGTTGCGGGTTCATTTCCCACTTACTGTAAATATTTATTTTCATTAGCACTGTCTGTAATAGTCTGAGAGTTTTCTATATATGATGTATGTACTGTCTAAAATCTTTTTAGAGTGCTCACGCCATTTGTCCGCCTATATATTTTAGAACAAACTTTTTTTTATTTTTTTACTTTATTTGAAAGGGTATCCTATTGTGAACTAAAATGTTTAATTGATTGATTGATTGCTAAAGATGATAATATCAATAAAAGATGATATACTTCACAATCGTAATTTAAATAAATTAGTTTAGCATTCCTGTAAAATAAAAAAACCAGAACCCAGGACAATTCACATAAGCCATCCAATCCCAAGCTGAAAAAATCTTGTGTTATTAGTATTAAACAACTAATAGAAAATACTTAAGTAGCATGTCTGGATGTCTTTTAAGTATACCTACATGATATACTTAAATTAGTTCAGCATTCCTGTAAAAAAAAACGTTAATAACTGTATAATAATATATAATAACAATAAATGATGTATAATAAATAGCCCAGGACAATTCACATAAGCCATCCAATCCCAAGCTGAGAAAATCTTGTATTATTAGTATTAAACAACTGATAGAAAATACTTAAGTAGCATGTCTGGATGTCTTTTAAGTATACCTACATGATATACTTAAATTAGTTCAGCATTCCTGTAAAAAAAAACGTTAATAACTGTATAATAATATATAATAACAATAAATGATGTATAATAAATAGCCCAGGACAATTCACATAAGCCATCCAATCCCAAGCTGAGAAAATCTTGTATTATTAGTATTAAACAACTAATAGAAAATACTTAAGTAGCATGTCTGGATGTCTTTTAAGTATACCTACATGATATACTTAAAAACATCCAGACAATACAAACTATCATACTAATTTGTACTGTACCAGGAATCAAACCCGAAGATCTGTATGTTAACATTGAAAACTATCTGCGTTTACGATTTTACTAACAAATATATATATGTACTTAACTCGCGGTACCATCAAAGTAATGGAGCGACAAACGCGAAATTGACAAAAGCTGTCGCATCCGACCTCCCTACGTCCAAACAGACAATTCACGCACCATTTAGTTTTTATATTACATTAGAATATACTACACCTATGATGATGACGATTATGATGATGATGATAATAATAATAATAATAATATACCTTCCATATCTCCTCCTCTACAATAGAACTATTACAAAAATCCGTCATACTAAACACATGCCGAATAGTAAGAAAATTTCTTTCTTCATCACATAACTCATCCATGCTTGGCTAAGGCCCGCGTGTTTGAATATATTACCCCCGTAAAAAGGGAGATATAATATATATGTATATAATAATAATAATAAGCGATTTTAAATACCTGTCGTATCATGTGTAAACTTTTGCAGAAGAAATTCGAGACTATAAAACACAAACGTTTTATATTCTCGAATTATAAAATAATAATATAAATAATAATAATAGTATATTTATTTTTCTCCACAAAAACATACATAATATAAAGTGATGCAGAGCCTTTGAGCCATGTAAAATCCTATGCTAAAATACAGATTAGTCGAGAACTGGTGCCTGTACTAGGTATCCAAAGAACATGTGGCACGGGTCACCAGGTCCTCTCCCCCTATATATGTATACAATGCAAATAATCTGGTATTTAATAAAAAATAAATTCAGTTGATTTTTTTCCCATATCTAAATCACCAATATCATATTTTAATTATTTATGATATCACCTATGTATCATAAATAATTAGAAAAGAAGGACCACGTGGAGATCGACCGAACAGGAAATATATGGAGACAGCTATATCCCATTACTGATTTTATTTTTTACACTATAATATGTATTATAAACATGAAAGTTTGTAGGTTAAAAAAAACTCAAAAACTACTGACCGGATTTTGATGAAACTTTACAGTAATATAGCTTATACATCAGAATAACATACAGGCTATACATTTCACTCGGATGAAACCGTGGGCACAGCTAGTGTATCATACTCGTAAATGATTAAAAAGGACCACGTGAAGATCAACCGAACAGGAAATATATGGAGACAACTAAATTCCATTACTGATTTTATATTTTACACTACATAACAATATATATACAATATTATTTATTTATACTAATCTCTAACTAGAAATAAAATGATAAAATAACAACGGAGGTTGCCATCGCTTTTGTGCCCGCCCCGGGGCCGCCAATTAAGAATTGTTTGAAGGTATAAGATTTTCATAGTATTAATTATACCAGATTCGAAACTTGCTCAAATCTTAGTTTCCTCTGTAATTGGATATTTATTTATAAAAGCATTTATACTCCATCCAATTATATTGTACTTATATATTTTTTATTTGTGCCCTAAATCTCTTTGAAGCACCATTATTTTCTAAATAACACAAATTGATCTTGAGTTCAGAATATAGGATTATATAAAACTAGTGAAGAGCGTCACTAGGAGTTGTATAGAAATATATATTTTCGTAAATGTACTTTCAGGTTTTATATCGACTTATTTATATTACTTATTATCGATATTTCGGCAGTGTTTCAACCGACATGATCACGGTTGAAAAGGAACGGGTAAACAAAATTATGGGCAGACATATTCATCTACCTTCACACGTCTTCGTTTGTTGCTACTATTGAAAGTCACTTGATATTCATCTCGACAAGTTATACTCACAATATCTTCACGTACACTCAATACTCAATACCTACACTTTATGATCTCCACTTTTGTTATCGGGAACAATAATAAATAAAACGTGGAAAGATCCCGTAATTTTTCCTAATTTTATGTTATTAAGACGATCTTTCAAATATGTAGAAATAATATTAAATATATTAATTTATTTATATACATAAAAATTATATTATTTCGTATCCGCTAGAATTTAGCTACTTGTCCACTGTAAGTTCAAAGAATCGACATTAAAACAGATTAACTTATCATAACAAATTAACCTCACCAACAATTAACCTCATTGATATTCGACACCGTCCTCGCCGGTGAGGACGACGACCTCAACCACACCATATAGCGCAATCAACCGGGGAAACAACATTGCTAATAGTGGGCAAATGTACCTATTACCTATTAACAATTCAAAATATCTTATTCATGTAGGTCTATTACAGACTCTTATGATATGTTAAATCTGCCGTAAGTTCGGAATGATTTCGAGAAGAACTGACAATTTATTTTATATTTATTCATTTAATTCAGGATACATGGCCCATATTATACATACTTTATGGACTAAAATACATAAGAAATAATAATAAAAAGTAAATAAAATTGTTTCTATGGTCACGGCACTGACGAAGGCAATCTCCCACGGTAGCGCCGGTAGATCACCTCCTTCGGCCAGTAATCCTTCTTCATGAAGGTGGGCCGCATGTTGGTGGGGACCCGGGCCACGAACGCTTTGAAGCTCGCGTTGTGACTCGATTCCAGCTGCGTCACCCTCAATGTCAGGTTACTTTTGGTCCGGATATAGTCGACAATCCATCCCTAACCAACTATCTAATTATACTTATCAGAATTAGGCAGTTTGTACGTTGTGTTATCCGCCTTTCTTTTATTAACGAACATTAGGTAAACCTGTGTTGACCAGTACTAGCTTAACTATTTGGAGTTGTCATGTTACATTACCTAGTTTGGTAGATATCACCGGAATAATAAATAAATGGATACCGCATCGCTCTAGGCAGTTAGGCTCACTGAGCTTACTAACAGCTACACTAGGTTAAATATTTAAAAAATATGGGTGCAAGAAATAAATAAATAATTCTGAATAATCAACACAGCATTATCTAGTCCCATGATAAGCAGATCTTGTTTATGGATACTAGACAACTGTTAGAAAATACTTACTCAATTTTTTTTAAACACATGTATAATATACATAGAAAATACACAGATCGATACAAACAATCTTACTCGTACTAAGAAATAATAATAACAGCATCTAAGAACAATTGACACAGCGCCTTCTAGTCCCAAGGTAAGCAGAGATTATATTATGAGTAAATAACAACTAGACAACTGACATAAATACATATATACATTCTGCTGTAGATACATACATAGTATACACAGAAAGCATTCAGATATCATCAAACATTCAACAACAACAAACATACTCATGAATACAAAAATATGTACCGTGCGTGGAATCGAACCCGCTATTGAAAGTAAATTCTACTAAACCGCTAAGACCACCGAAGCCGTCAACCTCTAATATTGTATTTTTTATTGTTTTTGAAGTTTCAGACGTCTGTATGCTACGGTAACCGTTTATAATCCTATGAGATGTGTACTAGTTTTTTCACCATCCTAGTACAAAAAATGTATTAAAAATAAAGAATATGTTCAAATCAGACTCAATTAGGGAAAGATACTTTAATCATCGTGACAGTTGGTTTATGTCTAAACATATTTTTATATATAAAAACTACCACCTCAATTACGCGTTAATTTTTGTTTCGTATGTCGTTGCCACTCATTCTCTGGGCATAAGTTTTAATAGCGTTATACGAGTTTCTGAATGTGGACCCGAGAGTTCCACAAAAGGCTTATATACCTATTATTGTAAACATTTCGTACAACGCCGCATTCATCCATTAGCTTTTCTGTTAGAATAATTGTTTATGACAAAGTATCCCAATTTCCACTGACTACTACGATTCTGTGATGGTCGTTTTTGGTGATCATTGATTAATCCGGCTCGAAGGATCAAAGAATGTGGGGGTTTAAGACCACAGTTCTGTGATATTGATTAATTGATAATACTTGATTTTGAGAGACTTGTTTGTTTGTAATACTTTATTGTACAATGATATTATAAATAAAAGGACACAATTGACTTAATAAAAATAAATGCGTACAATGGCGGACTTATCCCAAAAGAGGGATTTTGTATTATATAAAACTCCGGTACTTTTCACTTAGGTTGCTACTTGAACGCAAAATTATGTACAATAAGCAGGCATTTGCTGTTGGCCGTACAAATACTATTACTATGTACGTAATGTACCTTGACGTCTGCTAATCCAAATTGAGTAGTCAGGCACATTGTTATACATCAATTTGTCATATCCAATTTCCACTGACTTCTGCGTTTCTAAGATAGCCAGTTTTTGGGATTATTATTGCAGAATATTGTTGGATATACAATTATACTAATGTACCACTATGAAAATAACGTAGTCAGATGCATTGTCAGGTATCACTTTATCATATCCCAAATGTACACTGACTTCCGCGTTAAGATGATCTTTTTTGTGATATCCGATTCCAAAGTGGCGGAGAACGATCCGGCACAGTCGGATTCAATATTTCTCAGATTATGTTTGGTTTAGTTGTTAGTGTCTCCTTCACCAGAGAGTCGCTAAGCATATTAATTACACGCAAATATTTTTAAGTCGCGGAGAATGATCCGGTACAGTAGAGTTAGATTATGTTTGGTTTAGTTGGGTGTCCTTCACCAGAGAGTCCGCTAAACATACCAATTACAACCAAATATTTTTGGTTTGTGTCTGATTTGAACTCACCGCCTTGGTATCTAAATCCTCTCATTCCAATGCTTTGACGATATATATCTATGTCTTCATTTATATCTCCCTCTATATTTTTATTTATTTGTAAAATACACGTATATTCATTTATTATATTTGCACCGCCAATCATTATTCTCTGCACCACCTATGGTTGCTTGGTAGAAAACACCGTATGATGTTAATTCCACCACATATACTACCTTTTTTGTATTGTGCGTTAAAAAAAAATATTCAGTATAGCACAATTGTATTGCCAACGATTACGTTTATGTACGTATGTCCCTATGGGATGAAACACGTCCGCGTACAAATTAAAAGTTACCCCTTACAGTATCCTACACCTATACCCAAACATGAACTACATTCAACATCCGGAGGGCAGAAATGAATTCATACCCGAGTCAATTTTAATAACTTCAACTCCGAAGTAAAGAAACAAACCTGAGCGGTCGAGAATCGAATCTAGCACTTCAGCCTACAAAATTCATTGCAGGACAAAATCCTCAAACTGTTCTTTGACTAGAATATGGAGCAAAAAAAGAACTGTATTAAATACCCACATACGACGTTTTTCAGTACACTTGCGAGGAAATAGGAAAAAAAAATCATGATATAATATTTTGTTCGTTTTTAATTATTGAAACAGTGAAAATACAAATAAATAAACTCCACCATATGTACTGTTGAAGTGAAGCACACTGTTGCTTTCCTGCCGTTTTACTTTTTTAAATCAGCGCACTGCCTACTGGCTGGCACCGCGCGACGGCGCGCCGCGACGCCGACGGTCAGTTAGAAATTTAATAAAAACACAGATAACATAATTGAAGCGGAGGTATCAAATGTGTCTGATGAGTGAGAGGTGCTGAGGGTTTTAATGAGGAAAATACGGAGATTAAATAAAATCGACTAGTATGACAGCGATATATAATAGAAAGTAACAAAAATAATATGTCAAAGAATATTATTATAAAATTTAAAAATGGTATAAAAACTTATCAAGGAATTCGCTACAATAATATTACACAATAACAACATATTTGCTATTTTTTATCAAATTTCTATTGCGGTTATAGACTAACTTCACTATTTATGTTTATTGTACAATCAAGTGTTGTGAAAATAAACTTACATAGTACTTACTAGTTACCTACATCAGGAATAAAAAATCAATAAATTTGAGGGTTAAATAACCTACAAAATTAAATATGTTCTCTGAACCAAACCCCATTATGTATTTCCTGCATAACACATGACACTAGGATTCAACGTTAGCTACCAGGAAATCATAGCACAATTGCGCTCTCTAATTGAAAGCAAACAGCCCGTCGTGATGCGACACAAAGCACGGTGAGTATTGCGGCTGAATTGTTAACGTGCTGGCGTTGTCTGCTATCCTGGTACTATCTGTTACAATTCACGTGTTAACCTCTGGTGACCTGTATGTAGCGTTGAAAAAAAACAAATTAAATATTAACAACGAAGGTTAGTGTAAGGTGAAGAAATCGATTGATTACAAGTACATTTATACTAGTGACCCGACCCGGTATGGGCTAAAAGGACATAACTTAGTGAGTTTTATTCACTTTGGAATAATATACATTTCATAAAACTAGTTTTTTTTTCAGTTTATTTATTATTTTTATTTATCTTTTTTATAACATTTTAATACTAGAACATTTAATGTTAACCGTTTCCTTCCAACAGCCTCTAGTTATGCCATTTAAAATAATTATTAATAATTTTATATATTACTAGATACCCGCCCCTGCTTCGCTGTACATGTATTATACCTATAAATCTTACTGTTGAATCACTCTATCTATTGCTAAAAACTGCATTAAATTCCGTTACGTAGTCGACAACACTGATATTATTATATAAAACTAGCTTTGCCCGCGGCTTCGCTCGCTTTAATTTATCCCCTTAGGGGTGGAATTAATCAAAATCCTTTCTTAGCGGATGCCTACGACATAAGAACTACCTGCATGCCAAATTTCAACCTGATCCGTCCATTGGTTAGGGCTGTGCGTTGATAGATCACTATGTCAGTCACCTTTGAATTTATATGTTTAGATAAATGTAAATAAAAACAAATAAAAAACGAAAACATAATTATAATAATAATAAAGTAAAATGCATTTTCTCATCCACCTTTTGCAGCCAAGGTCTGTTTATTTGTAATTTTGCGGGTGGATGTGTAACTGTAAAGGGGCGCCTCTGTCGAGTGCAGCATCCAGTCACCTCAAAAAGAAAAAAAGTTACTTGGATTAGTGCAATCAACCTCCGTGCACGCTGTTAATACGTTAATCTCGAACTTGGACATTTTTTTGTTGTTTCTGCTATATATCTTTGTGAACTGTGCGACTTCCGCTTTGTGGTGGACTCCAGGAGTCCGAGCTCAAAAATTTCAGTTAGCAAGCTTTAGAAATTGAATTAATCAGTCAGTGAAATAATATTATATTTTAAGACAATTAGAGCACCACCTAGTCTAAGCTAAGCAGAGTCTGTGTTATGGGTACTAAATATTTTGTTATCTGTAGTACTAATTACTTTTTTTGTAAATATAATCTATAGGAAACACCCAGACCGATAAAAACAAACATGAGTATGTTTGTTTTGAATGAATACAAAATAGGTGACAGAAAACTAACCAGGCTAACGACAAAGAAGGTTAAATATATATAACTTAAATTGCTTCTTAGGTACCTGAAAGTTGTTGATAATTAGGAATGTCTCTTTATATTCACAAAACAAACAAACGTGCTCATAAGAATTCATGACATCAGGTAATTCAAAGTATGTAATGAATCCTTATATAAGCATCATCTCAAAGACTCTGCTACCACATACAGTCCACAATTTCTAATCAAATGTATACGTGAGTCCATTAAAAAATCGATTTCATGATGAAACGGACTGCATCGAAAGGACTAACACGGGGCCAGTGTAGCCAGACGATTTTCTGGTATTCCTCAATTTTTGTCCATAAAAATTCCGCTTACAAAAATATTTTTTTTTATTCATACTACAACGATGTAATTGTGTTTGACAATGAATACAAATTCATAAAAAAATCGTAATCAAACTAAATTGTAATAATTTTTGTTCAGTAACCATAACCTTAAATAAGTTAAGTCTGTGTGTATAAGTGTGTATTGGTCTGGCGTCCTTTTTTGTTTTCGTAAAAAAACTGTCGACCAAGCGTCCGTAGCGCTTTATCTACAGACAGTCAGTTGTTTTTTCTCAACAAAATATCTATTTGTCACAACAACAATAGAACCATTGTAGGACTATTGTATGAGACAGATAAATTACAAAAGTTTATTAGCTATATTAAGAAATTAATATATTATTATTATTTATAAGGAATCGATCGAATAGAAGAAGGAAATCGTAATTCTGAAGCCAGATTAAGTAAAACAGTTACAATTATTATTAGTACTATGTTCTTGAATGTAAATCTGTCTACTCCATAGTGCGTGTTCATTCTATGGAGATTCTTGATATTTTAGAGATACTTGGACTTGCCAAAAACCTACAACAAAATGAAATTGGAAGGTTCCAGCTTCATTTTTTTCTCCATACATTTATACGCCCATATTTTCCTCCTCCGATCGATCCCCCTCCAATTCAAACGGGGATCGGAATTACGACGGCCTGAGCCGAAGTGAATCCCAAGCGATGCCCTTAAATTCAAATCGTATTCGTCAGGCGGGAATTGGAATTGGCCGCTCCATAAGTCCTTCCGCGGGTTTGGAGTATCATCTGCACTCGCCCCCAATCGACCGGTGAAGCTGGAAAGGTTAACTGCAGCCAACATCATTAGAGTTGTCCCTAAAAAATGCCCAAATTTTCCCCTATAACATCAAAATCTACCCAAATTTAGGGTAAATTGTATATCTAGTATCTGCTCGAGGCAGTAGCAATAAAACATCCATTAGTGAATACAAGTAATAAAATTGGGAGGACTCAATCAGTCTAAGTAGTATCCTTTCTACCTGTCGCGTAGTTAACACAATTTAGCATTTAAAAGTGCAGCTAGCTACTTGAAATGTAAAAGAACAGACACGGGACGCTAAGGTCCAGTTTCCCTTGTTATTTTTGCAACTGCTCGCATAATATTGAATGTTAGAAATTTATCAATGCGATGTGAAATTTTCATTTAATCAAAAATACTTTTAAAATGTGTAGCCACGTTTGAAAAATATAATATTCTTAGAGTATATTTAATAGGATTTGAACAGGCATCTCTCAGTTATTGAGAGTGGTAGTTTTCTCAGATTTACACTAATATTTTCACTTATCTTTTCCTAATATGCGTATATTACTATACTTGGCGTTAAATAGCTTTTTAAGAACAAATTTCTTATATTAATAAGTACCTACTGGATATAAAAACTTAATTAAATTCATTAATGTAACAGTTTTTATGTACAATAAACTTTATTTTTATTATATGTTACTTTTATTTGATAATTGCTGTTTTTTCTGCTCAAACTTTCACGCCCTATTTCACCCCCTTCTATATTATCTCTTAAAGTAAAATAGATAGCCTACGAGTATGTAGTCTCGTGATACGATTTATCGTTTTCTTAAATTTCATTAAAATCCTTCATTCATGAACAGATAGACAATCAATCAATTTTGTATATCAATAATAGTATGGATTGAACTGTATATAGTACTAGCTGTGTCCGCAATTTCAAACGCGTGAAATTTATAGTCTATATGTCATTCTGATGTATAAGCTATATTACTGTAAAGTTATATAGTTTTTGCGTGAAAGAGTAACAAATATTCATCATACTTACAAACTTTCGCGTTTATAACATTACTAATATTAAGAGAAGATGACCTTGTCATAATAAGACGAACAACTTACAACTGTTGATTTCTATTATATTTAGTTTATATGATCTTATCACTACGACTGATTCAATCTTATTGTATATTTATATTTGACCCAAAAAAACTAGTGCTGGTTGGTAATTTGTATTCACACGTTTCAACTTGTAAATGTAAACTTACAAGGAATATTTAAAAGAGCAACACACAAGTTTCGTGCTCGTTCTTCTTGTGATGAGACAGCTTTCCGAACGAGCGGTAGATAGAAAAAAATATAGATAATTGTTATGACTATTCAAAAGTGCTTAAATTAAGTATATTTGAATAAATATTTTCTATTCTATTATATTCTATTTATATGAATAAAGATTATTTCTATTCTATTCTATTTTGAATATTCTTGATGTCCAAAAACGTAAAGATCTATTTTAAAGCCGTCTAAAATTCGTGAATACGAACTCTCGAAAAGCTAGCCTGACAACTGAACTCGTTTTCATTCAAAGTCTGATGAACGTATCTGAACGGGTCCACACTGAACCGATAGTCACTAAGTATAGACGCATTAGCAGATTAGTTCTACCATGTGCAATGGATATGTAACTAATATCAAAACTACTAGAAGTGGTATCTTATCTATACATATATTACATATAAATAAAATTGGAATAAAATAAAATTGGTCTGTTTGTTATATTGAAATAACCGTTTTTTCTACATGCGTATGAATATACTCGTAAATACGGTACATAGACCAAAATAATATTTTTTATCATTTTTGTTTGTTATCTGTCTGTTTGTTCCGGATAATCTTTTAAATGACTGCACCGATTTTGACGGGACTTTTATTGGTAGCTGATGTAATAAGGAGTAACTTAGGCTACTTTTATATTAGAAAAATAAATATTAAAAAAATAAAGTTAAATTCCACGCGGACGAAGTCGCTAGTACAGCCAGTTAATAACGCTGTTGAGTAAAAAATTTGTAAAGATGAGTTATATACATAAGCCTTCCTCTTGAATCACTCTATCTATTAAAAAAACGTTTCAAAATCCATTGCGTAGTTTTGAAGATTTAAGCATACATAGGGACGGACAGACAGCTACAGCGACTTTGTTTTATACTATATAATGATACATGTACACCCGTGCGAAGCCGGGCGAGTACCTAGTTATTACATAAAATATCTTAACAGAGTAAGTAATGAAATTATATAATTACTAGCTTTTGCCCGCGGCTTCGTTCGCGTTAATTTATCCCCTTAGGCGTGGAATTTATCAAAATTCATTCTTAGGGGATGCCTACGTCATAGTAGCTTTATGCCTGCAAAGTCTCAGCCCGATCTGTTTGAAATTGACAAAGTTTCATACAAACTTTCATCCCCTATTTTATCCCCTTGGAGGTAGAATTAATCAAAATCCTATCTTAGCGGATGCCTACGTCATAATAACTACTTGCATGCCAAATTTCACCCCGATCCGTCCAGTGGTTTGGGCTGTACGTTGATTGATCACTATGTCAGTCACCTTTGAGTTACATATATTTAGATTATGTAGATTAAATATACTATCATTAGATATTTTATTACTAATTTCGAGCTATAGCTTCTCGTAATTACTAAGGTATCTAAGGTTTCACAACATATCCTAAATGTAAACTAGACAAGGCGTCTAATAAGATATCTAAGCAGATTCAAAGGACACTTCTAATTAAGCCTTACATCTAATTAGTTTCATTTTAATTATAGATAATGTGTGGCAGATTGGAGATATAGATGTGGCATCTCAAATTAATTATTAATAAGAAATGGTACTGTTACAAGTGAGTTCTAATTCAGATACAATTATCGTATTCATAAGTATTAAATTAAGTATTCTATTACTAACTAGGAATGAGTGCGTAGCTGTTTCTATGTTGATTATCATATACCTCTTACTTATTATTGTGTACATCATATTATTTATCTAAATATATATAACTCAAAGGTGACTGACATAGTGATGTATCAACGCACAGCCCAAACCACTGGACGGATCGGTCTGAAATTTGGCATGCAGGCAGATGTTATGACGTAGGCATCCGCTAAGATAGGATTTTGATTAATTCTACCCCCAAGGGGATAAAATAGGGGTTGAAAGTTTGTATGAAACTTTGTCAATTTTAAACCGATCGAGCTGAGGCTTTGCATGCATAAATCTACTATGACGTAGGCATCCCCTAAGAAAGGATTTTGATAAATTCCACCCCTAAGGGGATAAATTAACGCAAGCAAAAGCTAGTTTTAAATAATATCTATTCAAAAAAGTAACACACAAGTTTTTTGCTCATTCTTCTTGTGATAAGTCTGCGTTCCGAATGAGCGGTACAATAAAAAAAGGTATGATTATTCAAAAGTTATTTTATATATTGTGAAATTTATATTATTTAAATTATAGTCAGCCATAGAATTAAAAAAAAAATTGCGTGTACACTCCATCCGTTAACCAACTTTCATTTTGACATACCGGATTATTAGACACGCACACAACTCGCCCGTTTCGTTCGCGGGCTGCTCGTATAATGCCCTTTTCCGAGTCACTGTTCATAGGCCGCCATCTTGTGTCCCACTACTCACGACAAATTGTAAGTGATAACAGGATGAAAAGCAAACAAATATATATGAGCTTCTATATTTTGCTTATTTATAGAATTATATAATTTTATAAATATATTAGTATGTTATATTATTTTTCTGTATTAATGTATTTTATTGAAAAAGAAATGAAATGTAAGAAAAGAAAAAGTATTGCTCAGGGTGAAAGAAAAAAGGCAGATATTGAATGCTATAGAAAGTAGAAGAGGAAAATGTTGGTGCACTTGATACGTCACGATCAATTTTTGAAACTAATTATTGAGGGAAAGATAGAAGGAAAGAGGGGGAGAGGAAGACCAAGGCACAGTTACATCAAACAAATTAAAGACAGAATTGGAGTCGTGTCGTATCAAGGCTTAAAGAGTATGATGGAAGATCGTAGACAGTGGCAAGAGCTCAACCGACAAGAGCGTTGCTCTTAAGATTATGAATGAATGAATGAATTTTATATTTCAATACTATCCACTTATTAAATTGCACCACCTTATTACCTCTGATCAACGTGACGGTTGACTGGTACTGAATGCCATCATGTAGTAAGAGTGCCATGTATACAATTGTGTGTGCAAAAGAATAAATAAATAAATATATGTACCTTTATAATAGAGTGTAAAGGTGCTTTAGAAGTGAAACAAAGGAATCGTTTCCAGTAAATATATATTTGCAAGCGTCGACACTCTTGTGAGACCTACAAGAGAGCTATCGAGCGCGATAGCGACGTTACATTTGCATTCAGCTAAATTTATAGGAATTACTTCATTCAAATTTAATTTACTCAGAACATATGGGTATGTTTGTTTTTTATTCAACTGGGGATAGTAAATAAGTTAACCACACGCCGATAAAATACTGTAAAGTTCTTTAACATCTTACATCTTTACATAATAGAAAATAAAGTCGCTTCCGCTGTTTGTTTCCTTAGATCTTTTAACACAACTGATTTTAATGCAGTTTTCAGCAATAGATAGAGTGACTACTTAGTGGATTTATATTATAATGCCTCGTTCAGAGGCGAAACACGTGTCGCAATATAGGTGTAGATTCAATAACGGTCGGAATTTGATCACCATTAGAGTAACTCGTGACGGTAGTCAATTTTCCTCACTGAATACTTTTGATCTAACACATTCTAATTGTAGCGGATTTAAACAAAAAAATATAAAGTGGAATGGATTTCCGCAAAATAACACCTAATTCGATTAAATATATAGATAGAGTAAAGATTTAAAAGATTTAAATGTCAAATAAAACAGTTTCTTTGCAAAAAAGCTTACTATAAAATTGAAGAATTCGTTAACGATAATAATGTTTTTATAGAAAAACTTTAAATCCATAGCACTGACAATATTATCTAATTACACTAATAATGAGTGCGTAGCGATTTCTATGTTGATTATCGCATGCCTCTTACTTGTTATACTGTAATTATTTATATAAAAAAAACATCTATTAAAAAGAGCAACACACAAGTTTCTTGCTCGTTCTTCTTGTGATGAATCTGCATTCCGAATGAGTGGTAGAATCAAAATATGACTATTCAAAAGTGCTTGTAATGAGTTTATTTGAATAAAGATTATTTCTATAGAGTGACCCAAGAGGAATATTTATATGTATAATACATGTATACACGTGCAAAGTTAGTAACTTTTAAAAGAAACTCATGAAGTTGTTTAATATTTTATCATACGTTATTGTTACCATACGTATTAATTATACGTGATTGGGAGGCTCGAGATTTGCTAATTTTGAATACTCATTTTTATATACTTACCTTAGTTTTATTTATAATTTATATTATACTAGCTACTCGCCCCGGATTCGCACGGGTGTACATGTATTATATATATAAACCTTCCCCTTCAATTACTCTATCTATGAAAAAACCGCATCAAAATCCGTTTCGCAGTTTTAAAGATTTAAGCATACGTAGGGACGGACAGACAACGACAGCGACTTTGTTTTATACTATGTAATAATATACTGTGTGGATTGTTCAAGGTTTTTCTTATTATTTGTTTCCATATTTAATAATATAAACATATTAGTATTGGCAAATTTACCTGTTAGATAAATACCAATAGTATGCCATTTTCCATTACTGTCCTTCAACCGCTTTCTGTTTTTACCCAATGGTTTGCTTGTAGTTAATACCATATGGCATTAAACTCGCCAATTGTATATTTATTTTAGATACTGCAGTTTTATCAATTTATTTTATTACCTTCATAGTAATAAAATAAATTCATAAAATAATCATCATTATCATCATCATCTCATCCAGGAAGACTTGGAGATCATTGGGGGAGGCCTTTGTCCAGCAATGGACGTCTTCCATAAAATATTATTTCGTCTAAATATTTAAGAATTTTACTTTAATATATAAGAATTCTTAAATATTTTCCCAGATGAAGTTAATCTGTTGAGTTTGAGTTTGATTACAAGTGCTAAACGTTGAAGTCCTATCTATCCTATAATTGCTGGGGAGGCAAGACAGTTTCTGCGGTGGGCATAATAAACTACGAGTAGAAATTTAATTAGTCGGAGGTCTAACACGACCGCACAACCGTCGCGGAGACAGTTAAACGGAGGGGGTCCTAGCACCACAACTGTGATTTAAATAGTATAACCACACAACTTTCCGGGTTGGATTGCTACTTGGGATTACGTGAATGCAGGAATTCATACTATTGATTACAGTTCGGAAGTACAGATTACATTTTCATTATTTTATCTATAGTCGAAAGCTAACATTTGTAGACGTATTGATTCTGTTATGAAATTTCTGAACGCACTATAAATATTTGACAACAAAACATTTGTCAACTTTACCACGTTAATAATACTAATAATATTTCAGGACAGTTTCACAATGTCATCTAGTCCCGAGCTAAGCAGAGTTTATGGATACTAGACATCTGATACAAATAAATAAATATATTTTTTATAATTACAATCATATTATATATAGAAAACACCCAAATCAATAAACAAACACAGTCATGAAAACAAATGTGTGTCTTGTGCGGGGAATATAACCCGCGAGCATTGGAATCGGAAGAAAAGAGGTTGTCGAAATAAATGTTTCTAATTACTCCTTCACAAGTATTATATTCAATTTTTTTGGTATTAAAAAACAAAGAACAAGCTGTCTGTAGAAAAAGTTAACATGAAGCGTTTTTATTTTCCCGCTTAAAACGAAAGATTCCACAGATTAATAAAATTTTCGCGGCAAACGCATTATAGCTGTATGTTATTAAGTGCCAGTATTAACAACGTCTATCAGTTCCCTATAACAAAGTTTTTTTTTTAAATTATGACTATATAGCGCTGTGTCATATGTCTATTTTTTTAAACAATTCTAGTCCAACGTTTAGTAAACAAAGTGTCGGGATACTAATTAATTTTGTCAAGTGAACATGTCAGTTTAACGGCCGGCTGTGTTGTTCTGAACTGTCGATGTAAGGGCCCCGGAGAGCAATTCCGAGCCGTGACATGTTATGCATTTCGCCTGCTGATTAACTGTGGGACTTGTGTAGTATCGTCTCTGGTTTTCGTCAATTCATCATTGGTCTAATTCGGTGTTTTATTATGTACTACGCCTATCCGACTAATGTCATCCTATCTTAATAAATCCGAACACTCAAGCGCGCGAAGTTAAATTGCATTTTTTTTAATGGTATTTTATTTTTTAATTGATCTGGCAAACTGCAGATTTTAATTTCTAAATTTATTTTGTGGTTTTTGCACTACATCAATATAATTATTTTTCTGTTAGTACTGTTATAGTGTCTGATATATAAGCTATTTTATGGTACAGTTTCATCAAAATCCGTTTGGTATTTTTTGCTTGAAAGCCTAACAAACATCCATCAATACTCACAAACTTTAGCGTTTATAATATTAGTAAGATTTCATTGGGCCTAGATGGCCTTTCGTAATTTAAAATGACCTATCTAGTCTCGAAGTCTGTAAACTAAATATAATAATAATAATAATAATCTCAGGACAATTCACACAGCGCCATCTAGGCCCAAGTTAAGCTAGCTAAAGCTTGTGTTATGAGTACTAGATAACTGATACAAATACATAGATATTTTTTTTTGTAAATATATACATATTATACATAGAAAATACCCAGACCGATACAAACAATCATACTCATATATACAAATGTTTGTGCCGTGCGAGGAATCGAACCTGCGACCATGGGTCGTAAAGCGGTGTGCTAGACCGCTAGACCACCGAGGTCGTCGAAATATAGGTACTTCGGATGTTTCTACTTTTAAAAGAATCACGGGGTAATTAATTAGTAAGTAACATTTGTAAATTTCAAATCCATATAAACGCCTTGTTTCAGGATCAACTTCTTTCGCCAAACGAACTCTACACCCCTTGTTTACCGTGATTTCACTTCGACCCACACTAAAGCAGCTTTCAGTAAAATTCAATTTTCTCGTTTAACTTTTAACTTATTTATAACTAAAAAGTGGTGTTTGTGCAGCCCTGGCGAACAAGATCTTTTTGTTATTGGATTTGTTTCAACGAATGTTTCTAATAGAGATTTTCTCTTCGTCTTTAAGCTGCGGTAATAAATTTTAACTAAAAAATTTAAGAACCAAGGTTTTTAGTTTAGTTGTATGTGTGAAATAAATTAGTTTTTCACCAAAATACTAAACATAACGATTTTTCTGACTAATACATTCTTTTATGAAAGAACAATACTTATAGATACTAACATCACAGATAAAATAACATTACAACTGCGACATCGAGTCTTTCGGAACGTCTGAACAGATCTTAATGTAATTTGAAAAGAGGATAGATTGTATCACTAGGTTAGACAAATGCTATTTTTTTAAACTAAACTAATTAAACTAGCGTACGCTAATGAATTAATTTTATCAAATTAGGAGTGTATTGCGCAAGCGCAGTACACTACTAGATGGATTTATATTATTTTGTTTAATTCCACTACAATTAGTTTTTTTTTTTATTAATAATGGGATTGCGCTTGGTCTTACCTCATCTGATGGTAAATGATGGTAAGAGCTAGGATGTAGCGCGCTTACCCAGAAGATATCTATTCACCATAGACTTGAAGAATCCGGGGTTGTATTTCTCCGGGAACACAAAAGCTGGAAGTGTGTTCCACTCTTTGGCAGTGCGTATTAGGAAGGAAGATGCGAACCGCTCAGTGCGAATGTGCGGAATATGTGAGTCTGTGTGAGATCACTAATATTCAGTGATAAAGTTGCCACGATGGGCTAACGGACCAGACCTCATGTTCATCTTACCATCCTCCACTGGTGCCGCGCCAGCGTAAACAAAATATCACGAAGGTTTCCAGGGGGCACCTCGTGGAGGTCAACCTGACGTGGTACTACCAATTCCTTTTTACCCCTAAAGTAAACCGATAGCATAGGCTGAGGCATCATTGCATTATCATCCATTAAAAAAAATGTTACCAATATCACAAGATTGTAGCTCGGAAATGGGACAATATAATAATAACAATCTCAGAACAATTCACACAGCGCCATCTAGACCCAAGTTAAGCTAGCTAAAGCTTGTGTTATGGGTACTAGACCACTGATACAAATACATAGATTTTTTTTAAATACATACATATTACACATAGAAAACACTCAGACCGACACAAACAATCATACTCAACAATACAAATATTTGTGCCGTACGAGGAATCGAACCCGCGACCATTAGAAGTAAGGCAGTGTATTAAACCGCTAGACCTCCGAGGCCGTCAAATATAAACTGTTTAACACAATTTCTTTGCAAAACTAAGGCTCATGATACGTGGACACGCGTTCATTTCTAGCTTGCTGTACCACCGTATCTTCCATCTCTCGTTCCTGATGGATGAGTCGATCAACTAGCCAAATTGTCCTCTACATCACGGGCGCTAGTGTTGCATAAACACAATCTTTTTCTTAAGAATCCACACTATCCACTCTGTAAGATTTGCTAAATCGAATATAGATTTTATTAAAGAAAATCTAGGAATAAAATAAATTGCGGTAAATAAGTTATATTTGGTACTTATTATCTTCAAATGTTCTTAAATTAAGTTTATTTATATACTTATTATCTTTCTTTACTTCAAAAGTGCTTAAATAACGTAAGTTACTTTGAATAAAGGATTTTCTACTCTATTCTATTTACGTATTTAACATTCATATTTAACATGTAACGTGTTATATGTTTTACAAACACTTTGTCATATGCAAATAATATAGTAAATTGTGTTGCTTAAAAAGAGTTTAAATTCAATTGTTTTCTATAAATATTTCAACAACATATTACCAAAAATAGATCTTTAAATAATAATACTGAAAAGAAAAGAACATTTCAATTACTTAACAAAATAGAATAAAATTTAGATATATTCTTCTTTTATAAATATATAAAGTAATAATATGTTACAGCTAGAAATTTCCTTTATGAATGTCGTATGGTATTCTGACATTTGAATCAACTGTGAATGCGCGCCAATTTCAAATAACGAATGTCAATGATCTTATATATATATATATATATAAATGAAATAATGACTACCGAAGACAATGGCTGTATGGGGTGAGTCCTTTTGTGTTTTCCTGAAATGGGAAAACCTAACCAATAAAAAATTAAATGACGTTTGTTCATTTCGCGAAGGTAGCAGTCAAACCCTAAATCACATATTTTTTTAATGTTCCGCTTATAATATTCAACGCTTGTTTTTATTGATTATTTACTGAACATTTATAAGAAATTGGAAAAAATCCCGCGCAACATCCAAGACATGTTGACTAATTTTGAAACATATATATTTATTTATACGTTACCTCTATATCGAGATAAATTTAAATAATTGATGCAGGGATATGGACAAAACTTAAGTAATTTTAAAATTACTTAAATTTTGTCCATAATTGGCATTTGGCCTCATTACCTGTACATAAGAAGAAATTTAAAAGTAGACTAGGCTGTACGATCTCAGGATCTTTGCCTGTTCCATCATTGAAAACGAGATGTATGAATATGAAAAAAAAACATATTTTTTTATGTTGTTATTTTTTTTAAACAGTCGGTTCCGAGTATATTATTACCTAATGTGCTATATATAAAAGTAGCAGTGTACGTACAAAATAGATAGATAGCTAGTTGGTAGTTGGTCGGTATCAATCACGCGGCGTTCCTCGATGTACCGTGCCTGACGGATTGCTCGATCGACGCAGCAAATTGTCCCCTATATCACGCTCCGATATTGCATAGCAAGTAATAGGGCACACATAAACAGACGCTTTTCTTGGAAATTCCAGTCTTTTATTGATGTTTCCTGAAGCGTGGGTAATGTGTGGAGTCTCAGTAGAGAGATTGTCTTGCAGACGATTTAAAAAACGCAGAGTAAGTAAGTAGTAACGCAGGAATGTTGCAATTAATTAATGTTATTGCTACGTAATAATAATGATTTATTTTCATTCAATATACATTCGAATTAAATTAACAGTATATTCATGTGCATATAATTTTATTCACGAATGCAGCTCACTTCAATACATCTCGTTACACAATGGCATGTCAATAGTAATTACAATTATGTCAACAGATAATTTTGTCACAATTACAACTTTAATTATTTAAAATTAAATAAAAAACACTATTATAATTGACATAATTTTACATTGAAATTCAGACATTCAGTCTTATTGTAAAAAACACTATTAAAATTGACATAATTTTACATTGAAATTCAGATATTCAGTCTTATTGTAAAAAAGGATGTTGCTCGAAAAATTTATTGTATTTTGTTCGTAAATTCTATTAATGTTATATTTTTTTATTTATTACACTTTATTGTACTAAAATAGAAGGATATTAACAAAATACATATTATATGACAACATCTTCATTTTCTTTCATCCATTTCACACTACGTTTCATCACAAAAGCAATCAAATTTACAAATTACAGCTACTTTTATAAAACATAGTTGAATATTTGTGGAGATAAATGAAACGCCATGATGGAATTTTCACATCTCTAATATTTTTATTTTTAAAACAAATAAATGCGAAGCGCGTTCGAAATTTAAAATAAATACAAAAGAGTTTTTATGTCTCGTACACTACACACACGAGTAATAAATCACATTAGAGAATTACTGAAGGTGATTTCCTCTTCAAATAGTTTAATAGTATGTAGTAATAGGTACCTATCGCTGCTGAATCGCATGTAACCTGAGGGCGCCCCGTCTACACGAAAGGGGCGTGACCACAGGTGATGTACCCCATGAGCTCTTCAGAAGCCAATTACGGATCTAACAGTGAATCTTCCAAGAATAGGCCTGTTAATGTTTCGAACATTGTCGAATTTGGCAACAATTCTAACATGTTATTGCGTATTGTACATCTTGAATCTGTACTGTTCTGTCTCGAACAATCTAGCTTTGTGGGAGTCGTATACCTATATCAAATAGATCACTCCAATATAAATTATCCTAATTAAATTGACAAATAATAATTTTATTTGTAAAAGATTTTTGGCTACATTACATATATTGTCTAAGACCTTAAGTATTGTTATTTATAAGGGTATGCAACCTCTTTGCTACTTTGTATAATGTTACTTTAAAAAAAATTCCTTGGAGGATAAATAGAATTCCTTTAAAATAGAACAAAATATTTGTTTTATTTACGTAAGAAGGGATATTACGAACATATACAATATTATTAAAAACATAGCCCTTACAAAATTTGCTTATATCTATAGTGTACAAGTCTTTTAGTTCAAGTATAACTATTTATTGTTTATATAATTATTGGAAATTTAAATAGAATTAGTAGTAATATTCATTCGTTAAAGTTCATTTTATTTACTTTTCAGCCTGTCCATTTATTGTCAGTTATATTAAAGTTAGTGATAATCAGAATGTAATTTATTGTTAAGGAGAAACAAATATTTCTATATACAACACTTTTAGAAGAATATGTTTTTTATTGTTTGTATTTGATATCTGTAGATACGATTCAATACTAGCATAGCTATAAAATAACAACTTAGATATAACTTAAAGCAGATTATAAATTGATTTCAATCAAACAAGCTTAACCCAAGCGAGCCAAATCAAAACTTATCTAATACAAAGACTCAGAAACTCATTATGCAAATCCAGAATGAAACATAACCATTAATCAATTAACATCTGAATACAACAGTGGGATAGATCATCAAAGACCACAAACACTGGCCGAATTGTAAGAGATCTAAAACTATCCTCTGGGGCACATCAATCTGGGACGCTGCGAGACTGTCCGGCCTGTCATAACTACGGCCTATTTGATTAATTTCATCTGCCAACAATATTCGAACACTGCAAGTTTGTGGAACAGCGATCGAAGCGATGCTACACGATTTATACGCTTCGGTAAATTGAAATAAAGTTTATATTAGTAAGTAAGTCGATTGAGTTTCTTGCCAGTTCTTCTCAATTGGATCTGTATACTTAATTGGACAGTAGGGAAAAATATATAATATAAAAAATTTTACGTCCATAACCAGCTAAAATGTCATGAATAAATTATTTTTGAATTTGAATTCGAAATTGAATATTTTTTACTTTGTTTAATTCCTCTACCTATGCATGTGTCAGATCAGAAATATTCATACGTATAATTAGTAAAAATCACGGGATCTTACCACGTTTTATATTTATTTGCTGAGTTCCCGATATTTCGGTAGTGTTTCAACCACTCAACCACCATGATCACGGGTAAACTCAGTTTACCCGTGATCATGGTGGTTGAGTAAGATCCCTTGATTTTTACAATTATACGTATAAATAATGACCGCGTCAAGTTTAAAACAGAAATATTCAGTACGGAATTTAAAACTAAATAAATAATAAAATAAATCGAAATTGTGACACTCTGAGGTAAGATTCGAAACTCTAGCGGTGCCCTCACACTAAAGTCGTATCCGTGAAGCAAGAGATGCCCTACAGCCGCTTCATAAATTCTTCCTTTGGTTTGGAGTGCCATGTGCAATCGCACCCTATCGTTCAGTGTAGCTGTAAAGGCTAGCTCTGACAAACAGCATTAGAATTGTTTAAAAAAAACTGTACAGAGTATAAAAAATAATTTACATTCAAACACATGAATATTATGATCCTACTATTTATGCTATCATAGTGATAGTTTGTGAAGTTATTATGCTCAATGAAATGATTAAAATCGTGTAGGTTCATGATTGAAGGAATTCGAATTAAATTTAATATACACTCCATGATCCCGCGACTTCGTCCGCGTGGAATTTCTAAAATAAAAGTAGCCTAAGTTACTCCTTATTGCATCAGGAAGGTCCCGTCAAAATCGGTCCATTTCAGAGATTAGCCGTAAAAGACAGACAGACATAAATTGTAAAAAAAAATATTTTATTTTACCCTTATAATTGTACATCTATATGTTTATATATACATAGATATGAATAAAAATGTAGTGTCTGTTTGTAATACATATACCGTATTTATATGCACGTAGTAAAAAACGGTTATTCAATATTAGAAACAGGCACTCCAATTTTATTTATATGTATAGATGTACAATGATAAGTCTAAAATAATATTAATGTGCACAAAATAATGTGTGCCTCACTGTGCAAGCATAATTTATACAAATAGATCAAATTGAAGTGTCTCTTTGTAATTTCAAGTTAACAACTGTTAACTAAACATATGAAAATATATACGACAACAGATAGTTGTCATGCGGTTCCACTTAGAAGCCATCATGATAAATTCCTGGTAAATTTGTCACGATGACACGATGAATATAAGGCCAGTTCAGTGAGCCCATCTCACTGAACTGGCCTTATATTCATCTTGTCATCCATCACTGCTGCTTGTGTGGACTGGCCTGCTCTGATCACTATGACTTATTTTTTCTTATTAATTGTTTGTACACAAGTTTCTTGCTTGTTCTTCTTGTGATGAGCGGTAGATTAAAAAACAATGTTATGACTATTCAAAAGTGCTTCAATGTAAGTTTATTTAAATAAATGATTTTCTATTCTATTCTATTCTATACTGGTGTCCCCACGCCAGTATAAACCTCGTGTCATAATATTAGTTACCATACTCCGAAACGCCTTGACCGATTTTTATGAAACTTTATATGCACATTCAGTAGGTCTGAGAATCCGCTACTATCTATTATTCATACCCCTAAGTGATAAGCACTGACCATCGTTACTATTTTCTTCATAATTTTTTTACAAATATATATATATTTTTTTTATAATGTGACATTAATAAATACATATAACCCTAAATTTTAACCCTTCTACCACCAACCCCTATTTTTAATAGCAATATTAGTACTGAATTTTCTATAGCTAAACAACGTTTGCCGGGACAGCTAGTTTACCATACAATTATTCGTGGTAAGATCCGGTTAAGAGTAGGTATAAATAATGAATGCGAATCGAAAGCGAGCAAGCAATATAGTAAAGTAGCTATTAGTGTGTGACAATCTTAGTGCAGACTAAATCCGGCTTATTGTTTTAGTAAGTTATCAGTCCAAGTTGTTAACAAGACGTCGCGGCGGCATGCTCATTTGATCCCTCGCTCGTTATTAATTATTTAATCATAATATAATAATAGTTCTAGTCACTGGATATTGTTAAATCTTATTAATGTTATAAACGCTAAAGTTTGTGAGTATGGATGTTTGTTACTCTTTCTTGCAAAAACTACTAAATGGATTTTGATGAAACTTTACAGTGATATGGCATAATGCATCAGAATAACACATAGGCATTTTTTATTTAAATTCAACGCAGGTAAAACCGTGGTCACAGCTTGTAAGTAATAATAATCTCTGTATATGAATCAGCGTTGTCTAGTCGTAAATTACACCCGAATAGCACCCGTAAGGTAGCGAGTTCAGATCTGACCTTACTTATATTACTTACACCAATCCTTCATAATCTAATTAATATTATAATGTCGAAAATTTGTGAGTATGACTGTAATTTGTACTGAACGGATTTTGATAAGATTTTACAGTAATATAGCTTATACATTAGAATAATACATAGGCTACAAATTTCATGCGGATAGAACCGCGAGCAAACCTAGTAAGTAATAATAGTCTGTGTATATTATTATGAATCCGCGTTATGGTCTAGTCGATTAGGACCCCGAATTACACCCGAAGATAGTGAGTTCAAATATGTCACTATAAAATAACTTTGCCTCAATTTATAGTAATAATAATAAAACTATATATTGTGTATAACAGAACAAATAATTACAAAAAATAACAATAAAAAATATGTAAACAAAAGCCGGCCAAAACAATCAAACAAACAATTAAATCATTGTTCTGCTGCTTATGCAATTAGAAGGATAAGGCAATTAACAGACGTGGCGACGGCAAAACTTGTATATTTTAGTTATTTCCATAGCATTATGTCATATGGCATACTACTATGGGGTAAAGCTGCCGATATAAATACTATATTTATTTTACAAAAGAGAGCCATACGTTCTATTTATGGTATGGGTTCTAGAGAGTCATTACGTCAATGCTTTAAACAATCAAATATCCTCACCGTTGCCTCACAGTACATTTATGAAAATATTATGTATACAAGGAAAAACTTAGATAGTTTCAAGAAACTTAAAGACTGTACAAGTAGAAACTTACGCAATAAAAATAAGCTAATTTTACCTAAATGCCGTCTACACAAAGTTAGTAATTCATTTTATGGTAATTGCGTAAGATTCTATAATAAACTGCCAGAGTCTACGCTAAATCTTACAGAGAGGCAATTCAAATCTTATATTAAACAAATGTTATGTAAAAAAGCCTATTATAAGATAGATGAATTTATAGATGATAGCAATATATAGCAAGAATAAGTTTATTTGCGGACAACGTTATAATTTTAATTTTCATACTGCTTTCTTGATATATGATAGCGTAGCGGCTTTTGTATTGATTGCCGCATGCATCCTTATGTAAAGTGCGAATACTGTAACTACCATATAGTAATTTTTGTAGCTGTGACGTGGTCGTGTGGAATGAGTAGTCATGCTCACTAAAATGTCCAGACATGTGGCGGCGTGGTGGGCCGGGTCAATGGGCTCCCTAAAATATGGTCGAGCGCAGTGATGGCTGGCTCATCCGTCATACTCGTGAACGAGTGTTGCTTGTAGGGACTGGTCTGCTCTTATCACTACGACTGATTTAATCTTATTGCATGATTATATTTGACCCAAAAAATTAGTGCTTGTTGGTGGTTTGTATTCACACGTTTCGACTTGTAAATGTAAACTTACAAGGATTATTTAAAAGAGCAACACACAAGTTTCTTGCTCGTTCTTCTTGTGATGAGACAGCTTTCCGAACGAGTGGTAGATAAAAAACAAATTGTTATGACTATTCAAAAGTGCTTAAATTAAGTTTATTTGAATAAATGATTTTCTATTCTATTCTATTGCTTTATAATCGTATTATAAAGAAATCTTGCTAAAATATGTTTTTTTAATGAAACTTAACTATGACACATAGTAAAATTTATTACAGTACCTATGACAATTTATGTAATGTTGGTCACATTACATTCCATACGTTACTACCATAAATAAATATTAGCTGTTTTTTTAATACTAAATCTTTTTTTTAAATGTGGATACTATCATACTATTTAAAAAAAATCTAATCTTTATAATTGGGTACATTTTTTTTTGGAGGATGATAATGGAATGGTACACCCGCCGACGCTAGCGGCTTACGCTGGCGGGGCACCAGTGGAGGATGATAAGATGAACATGAGGTCAGGTCAGTTAGCCCATCGTGACAAATTTACCAGGAATTTAACACGATGGTTTCCAGGGGGAGCCGCTTGGAGGTCGACCTGATATGGTATATGCTATTTGGTATATTACAACTACAAATTGCAGATAAAATTTGTGATATTATATTCACCTTCATAAGACAGGTTTTAAAAATGCCTAGAACCCGGGGTGAAGAGAATTGTTAGTAACCAAATCCCATTGCTAGCAATGTACCAACTAATGTCAACCTGACAGGTTCACATCCACGCGATTCACCCTTGAAACCATCGTAATCAATTCTTAGGGAATTTACCACGGCAGGCAAACTCACTTATCTCATGCTCGTTTTATAATCGTCAAATCGCCCCGCCAGCGCAGAACTATTAGCGCAGGTGCATCATTTCATTATCATCCATAAAAAAAACTTAGAATCCAGTAGAAGAAGTGTGTATGTACAGAAATAGGAAAGAGAAGGTAAATTCTATTATATTATATTCTATTCTATTCTAATTATATTCTATCTTATTGAGCCTCATACTACTTAGTTTGTCTAAGTAGTATGAGGAAATAGAAAAGAGAAGGTAAATTCTATTATATTCTATTCTATTTTAATTATGTTCTATCTTAATGAGCCTCATACTACTTAGTTTGTCTAAGTAGTATGAGGCTCAATAAAATAGAACATAGAGAAGGTAAATTTTATTATATTCATTTCTATTATAATTGACGTTTTATTATTGAGCCTCCTACTTAAACTCAACGTATTCCCTCTCCACGATGGCATATCTTCGCTTTTTTCTTTTATGCGTAAATATTCAGGCATAAAAAAGTGAAAGCAATAGCTTCGTAAACCTTCGGCTGAGGACTCTCATATCTTAATAGCCAGGTAATATTATAGGTCAGATTTGAAGTGGTGGCACGAAATTGATTTAATGAATACACCCTTATCCCATTTCAAACGCCACAAGAGTGCTTTGCTGGCCCTCCAATTTGTATTATCGCCGCCAACGTGTCCCGCTTAGGGATGTGAAAAATAATAATAATATAATTTATTTATTATACCTCACTAAATCGATTATGGAAAAAAAAATCTACTATAAAAACAATATTGATCGATTATGTTATGTAACAAGCTACCCGCCTCGGCTTAGCACGGGTGTACATGTTTACATAATCATTCCTCTTGAATCACTCTATCTATTGTTAAAAATGAAATTAAAATTCGTTGAGGAGTTTAAAAAATCTAAAAGATCAGACAGCGGAAGTGACTTCATTTTCTACTATATAAAGATTAACAATTATATCCGTTACCCTAAGGTTAAGGTTAAGACTGCCTTATTACTAATTGCAAATTTAAAAAAAAAAGACTTTTTTTCAATTTGCTTGTAAAGTTGCCTTATTATATTTATACAGATGTATAGATGTAAAGTTTTTAGGGATTGGCAATGCTCACATGATCACCCCTGATATTTCAGGTTTGCATAATCTACTGTAACCTTTAACAGCAGATGGACTTGATTGTCATTGTCAGTCATTATAACAAAATCGATTGTTTATAAATCGATTATAAAGAAGCGGACGATAAATTAATAATCGATTAAATTAATATTTTTTATACAGAATGTGACATCCCTAGTCCCGCTTCACTGAACGAAAATGTTATTATTCCTGTCGGTTTGATTTGAATGACAGAAATGTTAGGGGTGTCATCTAAATATAAATATTGCTACTGTTCATTGCTTCATGACACCATGTGGTGATTTTAATATAGCTACAAAAAACAAAAAAACAATACGAAGAATAATTACGGTCAAATTTGGACCACTAGTTATTATTACTGGTCCAAAATTGACCATAATTAATTTAAATTATAAATTAGAACATTATTAAGATTCTATTGTCAAAGACTATACTTCTGTAATCACAGCCACTGGCAATCACACAGCCAGTAAACAAAAGAGTATATATGCGTGTGTGTGCCAAATCATAATAGTGGGTGTAATGTTTTTTTTTATTGGTTTAATGTATTATATATGCGTAATTAAAAGTATATATATTATTCATTCATTGCATTCTGCACTCCTCTATATAAACTATACAATTCAGACTCCTCTATCCGCACCATTTTCGTAAAAAGGGGAACAAAGTTTTTGCTTCACGTATTAATATTGTGAATATATATGATTATTATGAAAAGATAGTAATGCGAATTAGGCTTTTAATGTAACAAACAAATTAGTAAAATAATTATAAAGACAGACATAATAATACAATATTTTATTATAAAACAGATATCTATAAAAGTTAATAATAATATAATATGGTAAAAGTACACAAATGTTATGGCAGTTGACTAGCATTTGACTTCAACGTGGCAAAGGACTGATGTCTATCCCCGTCTCACGATTTATTTCATTTGTTATCGGTGTTTCCATCCCCAGATAGTTAATCAGGAATAAAAATTATTGCATATGACATATTTTCTTTTCCAGCCAGTCCAAATCCTGTACTGTACTGTAATACAGACTGAGCATTCCAGATCGGCTCATTGCCAATTTGTCTTGCTAATTCTTTAGACTAAGTATAACATGCCGACCACCTTCATGAAGGTGGACTACTAAAGGAAGGGGAGTATTTATCAGCACTACCGCAGATTGCCGTCATCAATGACCACAAAGACAATTTATATTTCATATTAATTTTAATATCATTCATATATATGTTAGTCTAGGTATTTATAATATGGGCCATTAGTAGCCAAGTAAATAAATAGATATAAAAAAATAACAATATTACTTCTGCGAATAGCCTAATTTCAGAGTCTATGATAAATCCATCAAAGTGAAACTCCTAACTCTTCAAATAGCCCTTCTGTGGTATTTCCTACAGTGCTATAATACCAGAATTATACCACAGTACAGCAAAATAAGGATTTCCCCTCTGATAATTTTGTTTACATTTCAAATATTTGAATACAAAACTCCAAGCCACAGAATGCCGTAATAATACAAAATATTTGGAACTTCCACCGAATGACCACAACAAACGGATGAATGAAAAGTTAACTGAAATCATTTAGCTGCAAACTCTGTAGTGCGTTTAAAACAGCATTTCCCAATTACTCTGTCGTGGTAACCAGTTATAACCAGTTATAACCAGTTATAACCGCTGGAAACTGGCGAGAAGCTCTATTGTATTCGAGATGAATTGGCGCGAAGTTTCAGTTTGGAGTGACTTATGCATCGATCTCGTTTCGCCCCTCGATTTCGAATACTTCGTTATTTTGTAAGATGAAATTCAGTTGTTGTTTTGAAATTATTATTAATATTGTTAACAGATTGAAAAGTTTTCTCTTTTCAATACAACTGCTCCCCAAGAAGAATATTTTAGGTTAATATCGAGTAGGTACAATCATCTTATTAATATTATAGAGGCGAAAGTTTGTGAGTATAGATCGATGTTTCTTACTCTTTCACGCAAAACCTACTGAACGGATTTTTATCAAACTTTACAGTAATATGGCTTATACATCAGAATAACATCTTATATATTTAAAATTCTCGTGTCACAGTTTTCGTTCCCATACTCCTCCGAAACGGCTTGACCGATTCTCATGAAATTTTGTGAGCGTATTGAGTAGGTCTGAGAATCGGCCAACATCTATTTTTCATCCCCCTAAATGTTAGGGGTAGTCCACCCCTAATTTTTATTTATTTTAAGGCAAAACAACGTTTGCCGGCACAACTAGTAATTTATAAAGATATTATGTAAATTGGGCGAAAGATAAAGATAAATGTTAAGTAAGTATGATGCAGACGAAGTTGCGCGGGGCAACTAGTTATAAATAATAATAATAATATTAACCCTGGACATTTCACAGAGCGCCATCTAGACTCAAGCTAAGCTAATAATAATAAATATAATAATCTCAGGACAATTCACACAGCGCCATCTAGTCCCAAGTTAAGCTAGCTAAAGCTTGTGTTACGGGTACTAGATAACTGATACAAGTACTTATACATAGAAAACACCCAGACCGATACAAACAATTATACTCATGAATACAAATCTTTGTGCCGTACGAGGAATCGAACCCGCGACCATCGAACGGAAGAGGTGTGCTAGATCGCTAGACCACCGAGGTCGTCGATATTTATAATATTAGTAAGATTTTTAAATGAATGAAAATAGAATGAGGGCCAGTTCAAACTATAAAACAATTTGCTTATCAATTTACGATTGGAGGTTAATAACACGGAAAATGTGTTTATGCTGAACAAGGATACCGAAAGCAAGGTGTGTATAAATTGAAAATTTATACAGAAATCGGCCTGCCTGCCGCGGCCATGGAATGGAAATCAACGAACACAGGTGTTGCGATATTGTTTTGGGAATATTGAATTTTGCTCAACTTATTTTACATCTAGAATTAGATAGGGTATCTTGTTCGCCAATGTTAGGGACTGCATACATTTGAATAATGTATTCTGCTGAATAGCCGACAGTTATTTTATTTAATAATATAACGCTCGTAGCTATCTCGTTTGTTTACTTAGCTGTTAAATATGTGACGGACAAAGAAATATAACCATTATATTAATACATGAGGCAAAAACTTTGATCCCCTTTTTAAGAAAATCGCGCGGACTTAAAATTTATATAGACATTTATGCAGAACGCTAATATTTTTTTAATTATTCATAAAATATATAAATCCATTAAAAAAATCATTACACACACTACCATATATTAGACACACACGCACATATAAACTTTTTTTCTTCATTATTCATAAAACATATTAGCTCAAGAAAAAATTATTACACTATCATGTATTTGACACACACACACACGCATATAAATTCTTTTGTTTATTATTAAGTCTGTGGTCAAATTGAAAACAGATTAATATTATATTTCTTTAATATTATTTGTCTATAGTCTTTCTGAATGTTAAATTAATTAAGGTCGAATTTCGACCACTACAACTTTGTAATTAAAAAGGAAAAATTTGATACATTTATTGTACTTTTACAAGAAAAAGAAGTACACGCGACGAGTTTGACCATCTGTATGGCTGTAGATGTCCAGACGAGTTAATTAAGTTAGGGGAGAGAAAAAAAGGGTTCGCCTAATGACGGACAGCTTGCTGCAACTGAGCCACATTTGACAATGATTTATAGAGGCCTCTTGCAGGAAATCCCTTAACAATTGGTTGCAGGGTGAGATATGGCAGTGTATTTACAAAATAACTACACATAACATCTTAGTCATCATTGGCAACGCCCATACAATGGGCATCACATAATGAAGTAATGTCCTTAGTGCTACGCATGGACATACAATCTTTAAGCAATCACCTATTTCAATCTCGAAGCAACTTACTCCGTAGAGAATACAGTATAATAAAGTAAAATTCTTGGTGCTACGCATGGACATACAATGGGCATCATATAATGGAGTAATGTCCTTGGTGCTACGCATGGGCATACAATGAGCATCATATAATGAAGTAAAATCCTTGGTGCTACGCATGGGCATACAATGGGCATCATATAATGAAGTAATGTCCTTGGTGCTACACATGGGTATACAATGGGCATCACATAATAAAGTAATATCTACTTTATACAAACTTGTATGCATGAGTACATCTCTCTCACCTATTTCAGTCTCTAAGTAACTTACTCTATAAGCTGTTTCCATTGATTAGTATATAGGGTAGTAAATGTAGAAAGTAGGGTGCACGGTTTTGTGCAAAGTCTGTCTCTGGCATAATGATAAATCAAAGCCAAGGTCGAATATTAAAATTTCTCATATTTAGTTACTAATGGGTCCCACTTAAGGCTGCATATCCCTTACCTCTCTTCATACAAAATGATTAAATGATTCGTTTTCGTAAAATCTTTTTTTTATCAAATTATTTCATCGAAATTTTGTCATTATAATGAGGCAACTAATATCAACATTTCAGTTTGACTATTCTCTAAACACAATGGCGTATGGCACAAATAGCCAACTCCATTTCTTTTATTTGTTCATGTATTTTTTCTGTAACTCGTGTACGCTTTGTGTCTGTAATTGGTGGATAAAAAATTTATATATCTATCTACCTATCTACCTAATCAAGGCATGGACATCCCCTTAAGAAGTTTTGATTAATGTGCCGCTGAGGAACTCTCCATTGCGCCGGCTCTGTCTATTAATCTTGTGATGCAACTATGAAACGGTCTACAACAGCTTCATTGAAGTAACAACAACTTATAAGTATTCTCCAGTTTGTTATTGTACTCACATTTTATGAAAATAAAAAGCTGTTCTAAATTTCTAAAGCAAATATAGGCAGAAAAGAAATAACATTAACGTAGGTATATTAAGATAAATTCAATTTAGAAGAATGGGTAAGAAACTTACCCACTACTATAAATAAAAACAATTCCCTCGTCCCATATGATTACTACCAGTTTGTAAAAAATACGCACCATACTTCTCAGATCGATCCCCCGTCTAATATTCATTCATTCATTCATCAATTAATTTAACATTCAGTAAGACTACAGACGAATAATATTAAAGACAAACAATATTAATGTATTCTCAATTTGACCACGGGCTTTAACAATAAACAAAATAATATATATGAGTGTGTATGTCAAATATATGGTAGCGTGTGTAATGTTTTTTTATGTATTTTTATATGCATAACTTTTAAAAAATAAAAATTTTCTGTACTCCTTCTTTATATAAACTATATTATAAGTGTGTGAAGTTTCATATTCCTCCGTCTGTGCAATTTATGTAAAAATTGATACAAAGTTTTTGCTTCACATATAATATATAGATTTGTTATCTGTGCCGTGACGTACACAGAGAAAACATACACAATACATTGATGAAAACAATACCAACAATGTTTTCAAAAGTATTGAAATTTGGTACACAAATACCAAATTTTATTTAAATCGGTAAGTAGTTTTGGCGAGACAGATAGACAGACAGACACAGAGTTACTTTCGCATTTATAATATTAGCACAGATAACATCAATATTAGTAAGGATAAGCAAGTAACTAGGAAGTAAGGATTAGGCAAGTTTGAAGGACAGCTATTTAAAAATTGTTTAAAATTAATATTTGCAAGACATTGCGTGGCGAAACTAAATAAATAAAATTTCCGTGCCGTGACGTATACATAGAGAAAACGTACACAATGTATAGATGGAAAACAATATCGACATTGTTTTCAAAAGTAATCCAATCCAAAAGGATAGAACAGATCAAAAATGTGATACGGCCGTGACACCGTCCTCGTATTACGGTATTGTAGAAATCTGGAAAACTAATCCAATAACCGATCCGATTGGGTACAAGGGAATCTGTAAACTGCACAGAAAATAGTATTTGAAACACGCCAGGGCTACACGTGGGTATAGTAGATTGATCCAATCTGCGCTCTTGAAACATTTCTATCGCTCCATCCAAGAGAATTGACTTTTTGACGTCTGCCGTCTGTCTGATGAGTCGGCGGAGTCAAGACTTCTAAACCACGTTTATGTATGTGTATTTTAAACTTCTTTCTCAATTACACACATTCTATTAACTTCGGATATTTATCTTAATAATATTATTTATGGATCATCTAAGAGTTGACTTTTCACGGCTGCCGTCCATCTGATGGCGGAGTCAAGACTTCGGAACCACGTTCATGTGTATTTAAACTTCTTTCTCAATTATACATATTCTATTAACTTCTGATATTTACGAGTACCATATTAATATTATTTAAGAAATCCAGTGTTAGGTATCCTTAAAAATAAGGTGAGTGTATCTCATGTGTCTATATAGTGTTTTCCAGTGTCGCTAGTAGATTTAACAGTATAATTATGTATGTATATATTTACATAGCTGACTGCCTATAGTCGTATATGTATGTAGTAGACGGATAATCGCGGTTCGATTCCTCGCATGGTACAGACATTTGCATCCATTTTTTTCATACTCATGTATGAGTATGAAAAATATATTGTCTTGTACCTGTAACATAAACTCTGCTTACCTTGGGACAAAATGACGCCGCTATGACGACGATGACGCTGTTGAATTATCCAAGAATATTATAATTATTATCTGAATCTCAGAAAAAACAAATAAATACTATTTTATTTATCCTAATGAAATGCTAAACGAAGTGACGAAATTACAAGTGGTGATTAATTATAACGATGATGAATAAAAAGCAAGACCTGTGGCTTACACTTTTTGACCTACATACCCTTTTTGAGCCAACTTTCCTTTAACAGATGAATATATAAATAAACGAAATAAAAACAGACTTCAATTTTATTTATTTGTATACATAAATACAAATCGTTCAGCATTATTATCTATATTGAATACAATTTGTCTAGATCAGATATACAGAAGTGATGTAGCTAATAAATCCAATATTCCCAATGCATCAAGATGAACTCGAGATATCTTGTACAGTATTGCATCCAATTTTTATTATCTATACTAAAATAAAATTATAAAATGGAAACAATTTTTTTCATGTGTGTAATAGTAGATATATATATTAGTTTGTCGTGGTATGGACATGTAATGTATAGGAATGAAGATAATATTTTTAAGGAAAATGTTACATATGAAAGTGGTTATAAGGAAAAAGAGATGGATGGTCTGTGTGAAAGATGATATGGTAAGAAAGGGAGTAAGTAACGAGATGACTTTGAACAGGGATGTATAGAAGTGAATAACATACTACGCCAACCCCAAATAAATAGGATAAGGAAAAAGCAGATGATGATGATGGTGATGAATTGTAATAATATATAATCCTACACATGAATATGAATGTCTGTACCGTACGAAGTATCGAACCCGTGACCATAGGGAGTAAGACGGCTATGGAATACCATACTAATATAAAAATATGGCTGTAGGAATACAGGATTGTATCTGAGACCAGCGATAAGGCACGGTGCCCTCTCACCCCGTGTGACAACACTTATCTTCTACCCAATGAGTTATGAAACAGGATTAATTTTTTTTTATTCAAAGTATGGTAATGTTGGGCAAAGGTACCTACTTTATCCCGCCAAATATTTTTGATATTAAATAACCAGATCAAAGTGATTTTTTTAAGAGTGTACTAGCCGTTACCTTTGTCTTCGTCTTCACAAACTTTCGCCGTCTATTTCATCCCTAAATATTTTTGATGAGGCAATAAAATATTCTATGTTGACAGTCTCAGTGGTCGCGAGTTCGATTCCTCGCACGGTGCAATTTCTATTAAAAAATATAATTGGTTACATCGGTCTGGGTCATTTCTATGTATAATGTAATGTTGTGAAAGGTCGTTAATAATTGTTTTATGAATATAATAGACCCTCAACAAATAATTAGTGTATTAATATATTAGAATATAAAAATTAACAAGAAAATGCATATATGGAATAGAGTTGTATAAGGCGAGTGACGGATGACTTGAGAATATTTTATAGGTGAACTATGCAGTAGCATATGCTGGTGGTCACTCTATTGTCCCAAATTTTAATTTATAATGAATCTGAATTATTGCAAACATGTATTACATTTATTTGATAAGAATACGAGGTGAATTTCTTTTCAGTTCTTCTCATCTCGAAATCATTCCGAACTGACGATAGATTTGACATATCATAAGAGTCTGTAATAGACCTACATGAATAAAGATATTTTAAATTTTATATTTTATAATTATTTACCTTATCCAAATCTTTTGTGCATTAAGTGAATGCAGATTCCTGCGATCAGATTTCGGTGCACGCCTGACGTTGCGCTCCTGCCTTCGGTAAGTCGTATCCGAGTATATTGATGACTTACTTAACTTTATTTACTTATTTAACTTAGCTAACCGTGCCACTTGTATTGGAAATAAATGTGCTGGGTATATCTTAAATCATTGATCAGCTCTCAATATTGCTTTTTTTATTATGTAATTGAAATGGATTATCAGGTGATGGTTCACCAGACAAAGTACGGAGCGCCATCCCAGACTATGGCCCATCTATTGACCTGCCCTTTGTGCATCCTGCACAAAGGAAGATCTATGAGGTGCGACAGAAAGCGCAAAAGTCGTCGCCACGTTCTGGGGAAAATATATTTAGTTGCCGTTGAAACGAAAAAAGAAGAACCAGACAAAAAACAAGCAATATTATATAGCTTGCTTTATATTGTCATATGGACCCTTAAGGGTAAACCGGCTGAAATAGGTGGAACTAAAGTACCCAGGTACACTACCTTTTACATTGTGCCTGTTTAGATATTTTGAAATTATTTATTTATCATAAATAACCATGGACAATTAACACAGCGCCATCTAGTCGTAGTAGTAGGTACTAGACAACTGATATAAATACTCAGATATCTTTACCGACAAACAATAATACTCATGAATACAAATGTATGTACCGTGCGAGGAATCGAACCCGCGACCATTAGATAATAAAGCGGTATGCTAAACGACTTGACCACCGAGACTGTCAGAGTCACATTATTAAATATCATCATTGCCTTGCCTTTATCCCATTATTTGGGGTCGGCGCAGTATGTCATTCTCTTCCACTGCTCTTTATCGGTCGTCATATCTAAACATACTCTTCTTTTATTCATATCATCTTTCACACAATCCATCCATCTTTTCTTAGGGCGTCCCCTGCCTTTACATCCATATTCCATATATTGTTTCCAAAAGAAAATCTAGATTAAAACCTATGCACGAAATAATCTAAGATGCTGGCGACTAATAAAAACAGACAGGGTAAATAGTCCCCACAAAACTTCCTCTTCACCCCGATCTGTGCTAACTTTTTTCATAACACGAATACTTGTTCATTGTGCGGGTTGAACGCCTAAACTCGTGTTTTATTGCGGCCTCTTTTTTATTGGATTGTTTTATTTACTGCCTCCGGTCAACGGCTTAAGTTGCTCGAATTGTTTGCACAAATTGATAAAATATGGTCATTGAATTCCTAATAAAAACAAAAGAAAATAAGCATCTTAAACATGTATAGTTATTTACTTAATATTCACATACAAGATTTGTGAATGTACTTTGATTTTAAAAATAATAAGAATATACAGCCATATTCAATTAGAAATTCAAAAATTTGAAAATGGAAATAATTTCAAAATTCGAATGGCCATTTAAAAAAGTATAATTAAACCCATTACTGTCTTAATGTTACCAGAATCTACCAATTCAAAATTTGAATAAATAAGCGAGAGAACTTCGCTCAAGACTTTTTATAAAACTAAACGAAATGTCATCGTCCATAAGTATTATAATCCAACTGCTGCAAGCGACAGCAACAGAAGATTGTCCAAGTTGCTAATTACGTATTCTCGGTTATTTTATGTTAAAATCTACTCGAGAAGCACGTCTAATTTGTATGTTGAGTGCAACATCTTCTTACTCGAGGGGACTTCAACACTGTCTTGTTATTGTTATACAACGCAAACCAACGTTCGAACATCGAGATTTTGTAGTATTTGTAACTACTATACTACTTTTATGCGATCATTTCGTTTTTCTCAACACTATTCAGAAATCATTGTCATAAAAATAATTAAAAAACAAAAAAAAAACATATTCTCAAATTAATTTTTTTTTTGTCCGCTTAAATTATTGATTTAAAATTGGATGCTGATTATATCTGAGCTTGTGATAACATGAAAATAAAAGTTTGAGAAACTAGGTGGCAAATCATGTATATCTGGATTGGTTCAGACGTGGTTGTAATTAAAAAGTTAGGCGCTAAATATAATATGTACCACTTAGTTCATACTCGATTGTTTACCATCATATGGCAGTAAGCTTGTTTGCCACTATCGTAGTATAAAAAAGTAAAAAAGTCCCAAGTTGGGTGCCAAAATGTGCCTTTTCAGACATGTTTACTATCGTCTCAATTTACGCGGCAAATAGATCAAACTTACTCTAGTGTACACCTCATTGAGGTTGTACTTAATCAGCAACAGCTGAGGCGCTCAGCTATTGACAACTTTATATGTTATTTTTATTTCTTATTTTGTGTATTATTTGTAATTATATTGTGTTATGTTGGCAATAAAAGAATTATCCATCTTCATAAACTGTCTGTTAGTTTAGAAATAAACGCCCGTTTGCCGAACCCGGTCACAGAAACAAAAATGCTAAACCGAATGCACTCGACGTGGGCGGCAAACGCCTAGAGTGCATCGTGCCTTGAATACAAATCACTAACAAATGCATAACGCAGCCATCATATTGCTATACACGAGACAACTACATCTGCACTCAATATTTCTCCACACTCCTTGAGAGACTACAACAATCATCGGCACTAAGATAGATTCCTTAGGAGTTAGTTAGAGACACGTATATAGATAAAGAAATAACCTTTATTCAAATATATTTAATACTAGCTGTACACGCGACTTCGTCCGCGTATAATTTAACTTTATTTTTCTAAAATAAAAGTAGCCTTAGTTACTCCTTAATACATCTGCTACCTGCCAAAAAATTCCCGTCAGAATCGGTCCAGCCATTTCAAAGATTAGCCGGAACAAACAGACAGACAGACAAAAATTGTAAAAAAATGTTATTTTGGTGTATGTGCCGTATTTATGTTCATATGTATGTAGTAAAAAACGGTTATTTCAATGTTACAAACAGACATTCCAATTTTACTTATATGTATAGATGAGCGGACTCCGTGAACTCCGTTCGAACAGTTTGTATGAGAAAATTAAATTGTTGTTTTTAATATTTTCCATGCAATTTCTTCACATTTTCTCACCACTTAAACCTTCCTTGGAGTTCTACAAAAACTTCAAAACTACAATTAACCGTATCGGTCCAGCCATTCTCGAATGTTAGCCAGACTGACAAACGTCATTTCATATATAAGATAACAACTTTTTATTTTTTTATAACATATGCAGCAAACAAGCTTGTGGCACACCTGTTGGTAAGTAATTACCGCCGCCCATGAGCATCTGCAACAAAGGGGGACTTACAAGTGCGTTGCCGACCTTTTAAGAAGGAATAAGCTCTTTTTTTTAAGGTTTCAATATTGTATCAGTATCATATAATACTAATTTTATTATTCTACCGTTTTTTGGAAGATATACTCATTACAAGAAAAACGAGCAAGAACATTGCGTATTGCTCTTTCAACTAAATGTTGTTCAACGTTACATATTTAGAATTTCGAGTGAAAACAAACTGCCAAATATCAGGACAAAAGTAAATAAATATTGCTACTTGATAATTTATACGTGCAAAATTTATTACAAATATTTTTATGTTTGTAATTAGTTAAGGTAGAAGCTAGCTAAAATATAACGATATTACCTTGATACAGGTTTAAATATCTCTGTATTTTATTTATTTTTTTCTTAATTACTGGTAACTACTCCTGTAAACCTCGTCTCAACTTTGTCTAACGGGCGCTCTCTCTCCACACCTCTCCTCTATCCCGTATCACATCATTCACTCTTTATCCTGCATTATACACATCTTGCAAGACTTCTCTCTCTCATCCATCCTACATAAATAATGAAATTTTATTAATATTATAAATGCGAAAGTGTGTGACGCAAAAACTACTGAACGGATTTTGGGGAAACATTACAGTAAGATAGCTTATACATCAGAATAACATATCTTATATATAAAATTCTCGTGTCATAGTTTTCGTTCCCATACTCCTCCGAAACGGCTTGACCGATTCTCATGAAATTTTGTGAGCGTATTGAGTAGGTCTGAGAATCGGCCAACATCTATTTTTTATCCCCCTAAATGTTAGGGGTAGTCCACCCCTAATTTTTTTTTATTTTAAGGCAAAACAACGTTTCCGAGACAGCTAGTAGGCTATAAAATTCACGCGGATAAATCCGCAGACATAACTAGTAAATAAAAAACTACTAATTATAGTTCAAAGTTATAAATTTACAAAGTTATATCAAATAACCTAAATATTTGCACAGATATAACAATAATTTCGTCTACAGAAACCCGACGAGGAACGCGAGTATATTTTATTTGTATTCCAAAATCTTATTCACCTGAATTTTAAGGTCGTTAAATAAATGAGATTAGGTGCCCTTACCCCCCTGAGTTCCCCAGCGGACTCCCCGAAGGGAATGAAAAGGCTTTGTGTTATTATGAAAAATAATTGGAGTAACAGCACGCATTGAACTTTCACAAAGGCCGAGTAATACTTGGATATATTTCTGGACATTATTGAAAACCATTTTTATTAATAATGAAAAATATAATATTTATATTGAAATTTGTGTACCAATATTCTTATTTACTCTAAAGGTAATCGGTTTATTTTTATTGTGTTACTAGCCATTCGTTCCAGCTTTGTATGTATATATGTATAGGAGTGAGTTTGTGCATATGTGTATGTATATATATATGTGTAAAGTGTACAATTGTCAAATGTGTATATGTAATAATGGTTAACAATAAATGTTTTTCTTTCTCTCTTCTTTCTTTCTTTGTACGAAACCATTACAATATTTTGAATTTATCGGCTTGTTCTATGCTAACACGCATGTATTATACATATAAACCTTCTTCTTGAATCACTCTATCTATTGTTGAAAGCTGCATTAAAACACATAGTATACATGTGGCACATACAACACATATAATACACATGTAAACACATACATGTGTAGTGGCGTTATGTCTTCCATTTGGCAAAACCTTCAAATCTTTGTTTAGTTCATTCTCTGTTGGACTACTTTCTTAATTTGAGAAAGAATCACAAACACTAATACTTATTTTTACCATAGATAATATAATCTTATTAATATTATAGACGCGAAAGTTTGTGAGTATGGATGTTTGTTATTCTTTCACGCAAAAACTACTGAACGGATTTTGATGAAACTTTACAGTAATAGAGTTTTTTTAGATTAGTATTGAATTATATTTATTGTATATTATATATACTATTATAAAATTTATATCTGACTCTGGCAAACAGATGACATTTTAATTAGAATTTTATACATATTTAGAAAGATAGTGAAAAAAAACCTCTTCTATTGTTTCGTAGGTTTTGTTAACATTGTGAACCTTTTACCAAGTATATACACCTTTTACTACCCCTACAATATATTACGAGGGAAATAAGCAATTAAACAAATATTTATGTGCAACAACAATATATTTCTTCTAGAACTCATAATAAACCTTGCTCATAACAAAATAACATGACATCTAAAAATTACAATTGTGAGAGCAAATTTAAGTTAATAAAAATCTGTAATAAATATTATTATTATAACACTTTTTTATACTACGATGGTGGCAAACAAGCATACCATCTGATGGTAAATGGTTACCGTAGTTATGAACGCCTGAGATGATATAAATTAAACTGTTTAAATAAGCATAGTATTCTCTTTAAAGACCTAACTATTTATCTATTATAAAACATTGGCCGAATATAAATATACTACTTCAGAACGAACCCAGTTGGCGATTTGTTCAATACAAGATTTGTACAAAGAACAGGTTTAAAATACCATCCAACTAAAGATATCCTTATAATTATAAATGCGAAAGTAACTCTGTCTGTCTGTTTGTCTGTCACGTTTCACGCTAAAACTACTGTACTGATTAAAGTAAAATTTAGTACACAAATATTCTAGAACCTAAGAAAGGACAGGCACTACTTTTTAATGCGACAAAAGGGGTTGTAAAGAGTTGAAAGAGGAGATGAAAAATTGCATAGAAGTATCGACATATTAAAGTTAGAAGTTCAAAACTTATTTTTTGGATGTTGATTAAATATAAATAAATATATTATAAAAAAATAAGTAAGTAATTAAAAATGATATCCAAGGGATTCCACGCGGATGAAGTAGCGGGAACACCTAGTAGAGTATAAATTAAAATATATAAATTACCCATTTAAGCAAAACCAAAAAAAAAGGTTATAATTTTTTTTATGTATATTTTATTTGTTATAAAAAAATATGATATTACAGATTAATGTTCACTTTTTCAGTTTTGATTTTATGTTGATTTATTTACATGTTACTAGTTAATATATTTAAAATTTTGTCCTAGGAAATCTTCATTCCATGTGAAGACTTCTACTAGTAATATTTTACAACAAACAACCCTCTTCAGATTCGAACTGGTATTCAGTTTATGTAATTAAGGTCGTATAACTACATACATTCATGGTAGATATAAACTTTACAGTAAAAATCCACAATAAGATAGTAGAAACCTTATCAAAATCTGTGACGTGGTTTAAAAGGAAACGAAAAGCAAAACAGCGACTTTGAGTAATGACTACAAAAAACAATGGGGACACCAAATAAGAAATAAAAACAACGATACATAAAACTGAAGTTTCTGTTTGTAATTTCTAAATAACAGCCTTTCAATAAATGCCTATGAAAGTATATATATATACGGTACTTACATAAATAAAATAAAATTTTAACGAAATGCATATATACCTATGTATTCATATGAAAAAAATCAAAAAATATATGTATTAAATTGTCCGTCTGTCTGTTTGTTCTTGCTAATCTCTGAAACGGCTGAACCGATTTTGAACCTTATATAGGAGTAACTTGCGCTACTTTCGTTTAAAACATTTTATTTATTTTAATATGAAAGAACTGCTCAAACGAAATCGCGAGTAACAGCTAGTTTATAAATAAATAAGGAGAAATGTCAAAATTTTAATATATGTTAATTATTTAAGTAACCTAGCAGTATGTCAGTAGTTCATTGATGCTGCATGGCTTGTCACAGCACTCGCTGACTATGCCCTGGTATCTCTTCCCCCGTGATGGCAACCCCATACCCCTCGCCTTGTGAGGTGTCAGCCACGGCCAGTTCATCGACTCCTGCTCCTTGTAGTATGGTGACAGAATAGCCCCTAAAAATAGAAATAATCTTTATTCAAATTAACTCAATACAAGCACTTTTTAATAGTCATATTTTTTTATTCTACCACTCATTCGGAACGCAGACTCATCACAAGAAGAATGAGCAAAAAACTTGTGTTGCTCTTTTGAATATTTGCTCATTAGAATATATGTTTTTTTTAAATAAATAATTACACAATAACAGGTAAGAGGCATGCGATAATCGACATAGAAACCGCTACGCACTCATTCTTAGTGCAATCAGATAATAATATCAGTGCAACGAACTTTAAGTATTTTCTACAAAAACATTATTATCGTTTACAAACTCTTAAATTTTACAATAATAATTTTTACAGAGAAGCTGTTTTATACGATATTTGAATCTTTTTTCAATTGTAGAATCATTTCACTTTTGGCAACTGCAATCCTTATCGTGTAGTTAGCACATATTTCGCTGAGTATATTTTAAAGCAGGGATACCTACCATCCTCTCTCGGATTAATAATGTCACTGTTACCATCACTGGGGATTCAGTCAGAAATATAAATTGAAAGGCTTTATTTTTGTGTAAGCCAATTTCGATTTCCCAACCTTCGTTATATATAGTTTTTTACTTAATAAACTCGGAAACAATTATTATTAAACTAGCACCCGCGAGTTCGTCCACGTGGAATTTAAGTTTATTTTTCTAAAATAAAAGAATTTTTCTAAAATAGGCTACTTTTAGCCTAAGTTACTCCTTATTACATCAGCTACCTGCCAATAAAAGTCCCGTCAAAATCGATACAGCCATTTCAGAGATTAGCCGGAGCCAACAGACAAAGAGACAGACAGTCAAACGGCCAAATAAAAATGGTATACATTTTTTTTGTTGTAAAAAATGTTATTTTGGTGTATGTACCGTTTATATTCATATACATGTAGTAAAAGATGGTTATTTCAATATTTCAAATAGACACTCCAATTTTATTTATATGTACAGTACAGTATATTTGGGTGTGTAATTTGGTCCAAATTTAAAGAATGGATAATTTATTCACTATATTAGAAATACTGACCCAAGCAAGACACTGTAAGTAGTTGTCTGCGTGGATACCTATTTCAATTGCCAGTTTGCTGTGTAAATTGTATTTTTATTGTAGTGTGGGATTAACATTGACAAAAGGCATGACATCTTAGTCCTTAGTCCAACGTATGAGTAATATCACGGGCGTCACATGATAACAGTCCATAGTGCTATTCGTAAATTTACTTAGTTACTTATCATTTGATAACTAAGTAACTAGCTTTGCGTCGCACGTACACAAATGAGAGTATTGTATACTTCAATAAGTTATATAATAAAATACCAAGAAATATGCTTGAAATCAATCATCTTAATTTGTTTAAAAGATATTTTTTTATATCTAAAAATTATTGTAAAAGTAATAGCTATTTCAATGGTAATTATGATAATATACTATACAATTTAACAATTAAATTGACTGCTTACTCATAAACAGTGTAAACCGTTAAATATTAACACCATTTCTTTATTCAAAAATAAAAAGATTGAATGCTCGATTGATTCTATCAGTCAATCAATCAATAAGTCTTTTAATTACTATCTACGACCAAATCATCTATTAAAAATCCTAATTAACAATTATACTTACTGTACATAGTTCCAATATCAGATTTCTTTTCCACTGCGCCATCATCGAAGCAGAGGACAGCTAGAGCCCGCGCAAGGGTTCTTCCGCAGTACATTTGAGGGTTGACTTCTTGGAGTGGCATCTGACCTCCGCCGATGTGACCCCAGCATATTGAGATCAGTGCAAAGAATGCCAGAGTTCTGATGGACGTTTGGATCTTCATCTGCAAAGCAAACATTTATAATACTTTATTCTTCCATTCAACCTTTGAATGACAGAGGAATTGTGAAGTGGTGAAGGTGGTGAAAACATATACAATATATAATACGCGTCACAATATACAATATACACAAACGTATATAAATTGAAATAGTATAACTAATAAGAAAATATATACTGATAAATTTAATAAAATAATAAATTATTCAATATATATATATACACATATACATATGTATGTACATACACATACAAAAGAAAAAAAATTGTAAATGAGTGAAGTATAAAAAGAGCGCAGTGTTAGAGTGACCCTATAAGGAGCCTACTATATACTTATAGTGCATTTTATTTTGTTGTTGTTATGTTTATTTTTATGTAATGATTTTATATCCAATTTAAAGTATTTTTTTACTACAATTTACATAATATCATCATTTATATGCTACTGTGAGGATCATCAATATTGTGTTGTTATCGACATCTGATGGTAAACGTGATGGAGATATTCAGTGGATTATACAGCTGCAAATATAATTTACTCTCGTTCTGATTCAGTTGCACGTTACATATCAACTGTTAATTAGCAACATGATTACTTATTTTAAATGTCCATCAGATTATACTTTTTCTTCTTAAATCAATGTGCCTAATAAAACGGTTGCCGTAGCCTATTGACGACTGAAACACCAGGGTTGTGTTGCGCGTTACCAACTTTTAACAATCATATCCCTTTCTTGAAAACACCATACTGTTGTCAAGAAAATCAGCAAGTAGTTCATTCCACAATCTAGTGCACGTGCGAGGAAGCTCCTCTGAAACCGTACTGATGAGGTGTTGTAATCAATTTTATTCTATTCTTATTGTCAGATAATTTTAACAGATCTACGCTTTTCCTTCCAATACTAGTACTATCTCTTCTAAGAAGTCTTTAATCAAGGTGCCAAATCTTAGCACCGCCCTTATGACTAATCCAAAAAGATATCTATTTTGCAACTTAGCTTTAGGTATTAATAAATAGCACAGTTTTATAGAAAAAAGCTTAGCTCTAAGCAAGGTGGATGCGCATAGACTAAACCTTTATAATGAATGTATTCAAATGATTGCTTGGATATATTCCTTAGAAAATAGTTACACAAACTTCAACAAGTATCTATTTGTGTCCGTGTGGATTACATTTATTATTCGAAGCTAATATTTATTTATAGTACAGTGGACAAACGAGCTTGCAGCTCACCTGATGGTAAGTTATTACCGTTACCAATGAGCACCCGTAACACCAGCGGAGTTTCAAGTGCATTGCCAGTCTTTTAAGAATATATTATCGTAAATTATGCTAAAGTCAGTAAACTGAGACGATTATACTGCGTCGTTCCCAAATCAAGAGACAAATGTACAGTAATGATGATGTGCTATATATATATTTATATACAGTAGACAAATTATGTATATGCATATTTCTTTTTTCAGAGACAAATATATAATTACAATACACAAAAAACACTCAGAGCAATACAAACAAACATTATAATATAATAATAACCACGTACAATATACATAACGCCATCTAGTCCCAGTCTAGCTAAACAGAGCTTGTATTATGGGTACTAATAATAATATACATATATATAATAATAAATACTGATAGAGTACTTACATTCTTTTTGTAAATACATACATAACATATATAGAAAACACCCAGACCGATACAAACAGGCATACTAATAAATACATCTTTGTGCCGTGAGAGGAATCGAACCCGCCATCATCGGAAGTAAAGCGGTGTGCTAAACCACTAGACCACCGAGGTCGTCGTAACACATGAACATAAATGCTCGCATTATATTTACCTTTTTTTTCTAATTTCCTACCTTTATTTATCCACGTGCTCTCCTTTCGTTCACTTGGTCGGATTATGGCGTATCCAGTCGAATATTGACATTATATAGTCCTTCAGCTCATTAATATTCATTACCTAATATGTCGGGATGAAGAACAACTTGTGGAATCCTAACGAGATGTGATCCTTCAGTTTTAATAGGTCTTCCCGTAGGTATTTGCAAAATAGCTGCCTGCGTAATACCTATATTGCTTTTGCGACGTTATGATTTTTTCTATACTTATTCAATGTTGATACGCAAACAAAAGAACTCGCAACTAATTTTGTTAAATGATCAAAATATATTCTAATATCTTGTTGAAGGTCTTCAAAATTCTATATACCTCTCAGGTTGTCTATAAGATTGTATTAAACGATAAGACCGCCTTTTGTTTGACATATTTACATAAAGTTCATATTTTTCTAAATGTTTTTCTGTGTATAATAAAGAGTTATATTATTATTATACTTTACATTGTTTTATCTGTATTGCATGGCTAATAAATAACTGAATATTAATTAACCGATATCATAGAAAGGCAAGTTCACAAATATAGATTTTATGAGGAAACTTGACTAAGTACTTACCCGTACTTACCCGTTGAACAGTCTATTGGCGGTAGTTGAACAAGTAACACTATCTCTGCCCAGTCTGCATCCGACCATCGCGAAGCGGTTAGTGCAACCTAGTCGATAACAATTTAGAATCTTGCCTTAATAAAGTCATTTATATATCATACTGCGTCACCACCTGGAAAACATAATTATAACCACTCTATATAAGAGGGAAAGAGGATTGTTAGTAATGTGGACTAATAATAATAATTATAATCTTTATTTATACAGCCACAACATTACAAAATTAAAAAGAGAGTACATAATAGTTGAAGTTCATTAGCTAGGTAATCAAATGGCAGAAAGTTGTGCAATACAAAATGAAAACCCTGATATCCTACACTAGGTATTCAGAACACACGGTTGATTCTTTGCTAGAAGTATATGACTGAAGTTTAAGGTTCACATATACTGTAGTAACTCAAGTTGTTGCTCATAAAACAAAAAGGCTGTTTTGCACATATAAAGTGTCTTTAAACTTTAAACTATATAGATATCAGTGCTCTCTTGTCACATGTACTATACATATATTACAAAATAATACAATTGCTAGAAATATACCATGACAGTTTAACCTCCACACTCTTGGAAACCATTATGGTAAATTGCCATTAACTAAAATGGGCTAACTGGGCTGACTTCATGCATTTTATCATCCTCCACTGGTGCCCCGCCAACGTAAACCCTTTGCGCAGGTAGGTGCATCATACCATCGCCATTCATAAAATAAACGCTCTGTGTATATAAAATAATAGTATCGTAAATAGACATAAATAAAATTCTCGTCTCACAATGTTAGTTACCATACTCCTCCGAAACGGCTTGATCGATTTTTATGAACCTTTGTATTCATATTCAGTAGGTCTGAGAATTGGCTACTATCTATTTTGTCATACCCCTAAGTCATAAGGTCATAATAAATAAATGTTAGGGGTGGACAACTCCACTAACATTATATTTATTTTTTGCCAAATTTTATTATTTACTTATAATGGAGCATTAAAAAATATATACAACCCTAAATTTTCACTCTTCTATCACCAACCCCTATTAGTAATAGCGATTTTAATGTATATGGCAAATCAAAATTTGCTGACTAGTTATAATCATAAAAATGCTTCCAGAATTAGTGAAGTCTGCGTAAAAATGTAGATCTAACTACAAACTACCTATTTCATGATTTAAAATTTACATGCCTTAATAACTAGGTTTGTTATTTAAATATGTCGAGGCGTCGCGGCGCCGCGGCGCTATATACCGACGCTTGCTAGTCCCAATCTAGCGCGCACTTAAACCGTCAAATAAGATGAAACGGAGCGTAACATGGGATCTGACATGCCCTCCAAACAACACAGTGTTGCCATACTTCTTTTGCTAGAATTCAGTTCCGCGCCGTTGAACATTTTCATGGAATTCCACCCATATAGGCTTGAAGTACATAATGTGTTACATAATTTATAATCTCACCCATCATAATTACAGGTACATGCATCTACCTACATCAATGAGGTTCGGTAATTAGTTATGATCATTCATTACGGAAGATCTGCTACTGAATAATACGCCTACGTTATCTATCAATTATATAATTTTATTCCTACATACTTAGACATTATACATAGAAAACACTCAGACCGATTCAAATAATCATACTCATGAATACAAATATTTGACCCGTGCCAGGAATCGAACCCGCGACCATCGGAAGTAAGGCGGTGTGTTAAACCACTAGACCACTGAGGTCGTCGAATTCTACCTTGCCCTCTGGGTTACATGTGAATCCTTACTGTCATCTGCACAGGTCATACATTCGATAAGAGGGTTCCCATCCCAAACAATAGATGCTTACCCCAACTCAAATAAAGAACCTAATATACTAAAATATATATATATACAATAAACAGTATATACAAATATACTGACGGCCTCGGCGGTCTAGCGGTTTAGCACACCGTCTTACTTTCTATGGTCGTGGGTTCGATTCCTCGAACGGTAAAACATTTGTATTCATTAGTATAATTGTTTGTACCTAGCTGTGTGTTTTCTATGTATAATATATATGTGTATTTACAAAAAATATATATATGTACCTACTTATATCAGTTGTCTAGTACCCATAACACAAGCTCTAGTTAGCTTGGGACAAGACAGCGCTGTGTACATTTTTTTTTTACATTTTTTTTTCTCAGGACTATTCGTCCTGAGAAAAAAAATGTAAACAAATACAGAATCCAATAAAAATACTTTTATTTTATACATTTCATTTATTTTAACAAAACAAAGGTTTCATTCCATGAATGCGATGTAATAGGTAATAACTAGCAATTTTCAAATTCAAAATTCATTTTAATATAACAAAAAAAGTTTAATTCCACGAGTGCGATGGAATGGGTAATAACTACCAATATAATTAATAACAGACAACTTCAGATAGCTTAATTAGAAATTAGCATAAGTTAAAAAAATAAACCTGATATTACTACGACCAAATTTCTTGAAACCAGTATGACCAATTAATGACCCTGACACAGTAATTCAAAAATGCAATTCTATGTGTTACACAATATCGAAAACAACGTGACTGATGACATCCATGAGAAAAAAAATATGATGAAGCGATGATGAAGCATCATCATCATCATCACCCGCCTGCGCTAACAATCTACGCTGGCGGGGCACCAGTGGAAAATGATGACATACAACGAGATGGACATGATGTCAAGTCAGTTAGCCCATCATGGTAATTCACCATGAATTTATCACAACGGTTTGAGGGGGAACCACGTGGAGGTCAACCTGACATGGTACATTGCTAGCGATAGGGCTATTAGTCCACATTACTAACAATTGCCTTCCCCCCACGGATTTTGATGAAACAGTAATATAGCTTATGCATCAGAATAACATATAGGCTATATTTTTTATTGAAATCTAACGCGGGTAATCTCGCGGGCACAGCTAGTTTATATATAAAAAAATAAAATTATAAACCAAAGAATAAAGTAACTGTACCACATTATAAGCCCTTCAAATTGTTACAAGAAATTTAATATTAACTATACCTAATACCTATATATAATGAAAATTTATATAGACATCATTCACATATCTGCCTATCCAATTAATGAAGTCTAAAGATAGAAAAGTATGAAACAATACAAAATACTCAACATTCATAAGCGGCTGAAATGTTTTACATGAATAGGTAAATTAAGTTAATTATAAATTACTAGCTGTCCCCGCAAACGTTGTTTTGCCATATAAATAAAAATCGCTATTAAAGAATAGAGGTTGATGATAGAAGCGTGACAATTTTAGATTGTATGGATGCCTATTATTAAAAAAATTGTCCAAAAAATAAAAAATGTTAGGGTTGGACAACCCTTATCACTTAGGGGTCTGAAAAATAGATAGTAGCCTATTCTCAGACCTACTGAATATGCATATAAAATTTCATATAAATCGGTCAAGCCGTTTCGGAGGAGTATGGTAACTAACATTGTGACACGAGAATTTTATATATAAGACAAGAAGAAGAGCGGCACTAGAAGGCAAATTTACCACTAATCCGGGAACATCTGCCCCCGGAGAAGTAGCCGGGATATCGAGTTTCAGAGAAAAAGGATGGATGTCTCGAGAGACATCCATCCTTTTTCTCTTTGCCTCACCTGCACTCTCCCAGAAGAATAAGGAGAACCCAGATTTATTAATTCCAAAATATGTTATAGTCCACATCGTTTAAAAGCATATTTAAATGTAATTTTATTTTTAAAGTACATTAGATAAAAAATTTTTTTTAATAATCTCTATTCCTTGAACTTTATTTTCATATCAATATTTTATTCATAATTTTGGGATTCGTAAGTTCAAAATTTTGGGGAAATTAGTTACTTTGGAGGAAAATCACAGTGCCGTATGGCAACACTGATTTTGACATTGACAGTTTCAATAAGTTTTTTACGTACAGTTTAGCACGAAGTATCAATAAATAAACAAACCTGCTCACTTTACAATCATTTAGCAATTTTATATACCTATACTAGTCAACGCAACCTACTTTACTTACTAAGTTTTAGAAAGTGCCTAACTATGTACACAATACCGTTATTCGTGTTCGCGTAGTGAATTACGAAATATAGCAGTCTGCGCTGTTTCTTGTTGCTTTCTGTTTAGTCCAAATTTTTAAAATCGTAATTTTAGAATGTTAAATATTCTAGATATTATTTTCTTAGGCTTAGCTTTCACTGCGACAATAACTGGAGTTTTAATTAATAATTTCGAAAAACATGTGCCGCCTTTTATAATTAAGGGATATAGATATGGAAGTTTCGCATATAAAGGGTCAGATGCCAATTTTCTACAAGTAATAGAAGTGCCTAAAGCCTGGTACCGGCATTTTTATTTATTTTCTTCTGTGTTCGGAGTGGCAACGTTGGCTTATATGATATTGGTGTACTACTTCAATTTTACTGTAAACCACTTTTTTACAATTATACTGAGATTGTTACTGGAGCAAGATGAACCTGCAGGTAAATATTACATTTTTTAAATATTTACAATAAAAAAATCATTCAATTATTGTAGGATTATTTAATAGAATTGCTTAAAAACTTTTAAACTATTCAGAATAATACACCTGTCTGCCTGGATCACCTGGATTTGTTTTTAAACAGAGGCACTGTTTAAAAATAATCCTTTCTCTACCACAGATTTTGTCATAATTTATGCTAGTTTTTTTTTAAATGTAAATTATGTTTCACAATGTAAAAAAGAACTTATATTACATGATAACAAACCCTATTGTATTAACAAAAGAATTGTTAGTGTTAAATCTTGGTTAGACGAAAATTGGGCAGACTTATTCCAAAAATACTTTTAAATGCATATATTTTACATCTTATATCCCATAAGAATAATAATAATAATAATCTTTATATAAGTGAGTCACTACCCATAAGAGAATATTTTCCTACAATTATTATGCTAGGCATCACGCTATATGCTTTACAATGAATTTTCCTTGTTTTTGGACCTAAAACTATCATTTAGAAAGATTATATAAATTGGCTAAAATATATCAAGTAAGTGTGATACAGAGGAATTTGCTCAGGTCACCTAGTTGATAATAAATTTATTTTCATTCTTATTACAGTGTCAGCGACAGCAGCAGTGATTGCAATGACTCTACTGACAATACAATGTATAAAAAGACTGTACGAGACATATCTCATCCAAGTGTTTGCCAAATCGAGTAAAATGAATCTCAGCCATTATTTAGCTGGTATTATTCACTATTTTGCATGCATTATAGCAACAGTCGGACAGGCTCCTTTATTCTGTGGTAAGAAATATTTATATGTAATTTTTTTTAAGTAACTGAAATAGCAAAAATCTTATGGCTTACCTGATGTTAAGTGGTAACTTAAGGATGATAATTTAATTAGGAATTAACCACAATTGCTTTAATTAGGAATTAACCACAATTGCTTCCAGCAGGAACCGCATGGAGGTCAACCTAACTTGGTAAATTTCTAGTTATGTTAGGTTGACCTCTACTACACTAGACCCAATTACTAACAATTCCCTTCCCCCCAATCCATCATGTATATAATGTTGTGTGTAATAGAGTAAATAAATAAATTTTGTGATATATCCAATCTATCGTCACTTCAGAGTGCTTGACATGTCATAAGAGTCTGTAATAGTCATGAAATTAGATATTTTGATTAGATATAATATTAGCATTGATAGAGATATGTTTTTGGAATGGTACACCTGCCTGCGCTGGGCCACCAGTGGAGGATGATAGGATGAGCATGAGGTCAGGTTAATCAGCCCATCATGATAAATTACCGTTAACCCCGATGGTTGAATCTTTCCTTCATCATCTACTAGCTACTCGCCCCGACTTCGCACGGGTGTACATGTATTATTATATATATAAACCTTCCTCTCACTCAATCTATTAAAAAAAACGCTGCAAAATCCGTAGCATAGTTTTAAAATTTTAAGCATACATAGGGACGTACAGACAGCGATAGTGACTTTGTTTTATACTATGTAATGATAAAAAAAGATGAAACTAAAGTACTCATGCAGAGGACTTCCATCCTGAAAAGTAATTCAGTAGCTATAACATACCAACCAGCTATCAGTGGCCAATCTCAGCCACTGTCCATGCTATGCTGCAATCGTTCACGCATGTCTGAAGTGTGTTGGAGACCTTGAAACTAGAATATTCTATCCTCTAAAATTATTATTCAAGCCGACAATGTGATAATGAACGTGACAGGTATGTTATAGAATCAATTATGTTGCTTGCACGCTACAACCGAGCAACAGTAACAATGAAAAAACTATATATCGTAACTACATGATGATCTATGGTAGCAAATCCCAGATCTTTCTGGATTATAGATCTATATGTTATTTGAAATAAAAGCTTTTTATTTAACTCAATAAAAGTAAATAGAACGTGGTAAGATGCCATGATTTTTTTTAATTGTATTTATAAATAGAATAGAATAGAAAATCATTTATTCAAATAAACTTACATTGAATCACTTTTGAATAGTCATTACATTTTTTTAATCTACCGCTCATTCTGAAAGCTGTCTCATCACAAGAAGAATGAGCAAGAAAGTTGCGTGTTGCTCTTTTAAATAATTTTATTATTACTTTACATTTTTAAGTTTAAGTGTGTGAATACACCACCAATTAGTACTAATTCAATTAAATACTCAAATAGAAAAATATTGAATATATAACAAACTGGTTAAACAATTAACTGTTAATAATAAGAGGAAATCAGTCATAGTGATTAGAGCAGACCAGTCCCTACAAGCAACACCCAATATATATAACGTCAAATTATAATAAATAAATAACCCTGGACAATTAACACAGCGCCATTTAGTACCACGGTAAGCAGAGCTTGTGTTGTGGGTACTAGACAACTGATATAAATACATAAATTAATTACTTAGTACCTTGCGAGGAATCAAATCCGCGACCATCGGAAGAAAAGCGGTGTCCTATAATACTAGACCACCAAGGCCATCAATTAAAATATACTTTTATTTTTTTTTATACCACTTAGGTGGCACACAAGCATACGGCCCATCTGATGGTAAACGGTTACCGTAGCCTATGGACGCCTGAAACACCAGGGGTGTCACATACGCTTTGCCGACCCTTAAGAAACCTTAATATACCCTTCTTGAAAAACCCCATGCTGTAGTCTCTCGAGAAAACCTCGGCAGGTAGTTCATTCCACAATCTAAGTGTATATACTAACACACTTATACACTCACTAATAATGAACTTCATTTTTGTTACAGGTAATCAAAACAGACAGAACGTTAATTGGAATGATACCCGTACATCAATCTTAGTTGTTCCCTGCTCTATTATATTTCTGCTCTCCTGGTATGAACAATTGAAGACGAATATTATATTCGCGAATTTAAGAAAAGATAAGAAATCCGGTGAGGTGGTCACCGAAGACCATGGTGTACCTAATGGAAGGTTGTTCAGTCACATATCGAGTCCGCACAGATTGTGCGAGATAATTATATATACAGCTTTATTGTTTTTGATACCAACGAAAACATTCTTCTGTATATACCTGTGGGTTCTGGGGAATCAGGTAAGAATTCAAAAATTTGAAGAATTTTGAGAAAATACATTAATTCTAATACTACTAGCTGTGCTCGAGGTTTCAACCGCGTGAAATTTATAACCTATATATTATTCTGATGTATGAGCTATATTACTGTAAAATTTTATCAAAATCCGTTCAGTATTTTTTGCGTAAAAGAGCAACAAACATACATTCATAAACTTTTGCGTTATAATATTAATAAGATAATAGTTTGTCAATTTGTGTGTCTCAAATATTTAAATAATGTACACAAAACACAAAATAGACTTGAATAGAATATATCTTTATTGCTAACTGTGTGGGTATATTTTTTTGTAGTTGGTATAACAATATACAGTGGACCCGCGGTAATCCGGCCCCCCTTGTAATCCGACATTGTCTATTATTTGTTATTGAATATTACTTTGACAATATACTTCAGAGTGCATATACATACATACATATATAACATAGAATCTTATCACTGGATCTGTAATTTGTCGGATTACAAGATACTCTTTTGTAAAAAATTCCGGACTATAAGCAGAGGACCCTTAAGCAGCACTCTATCATCCGACAAATACGATGGTCCGACACTGCCCTGCAAAATGTTTGTCGGATAACCGGGGGTCCACTGTATATGTATATAATATAAAGAATCATCATTGGATCTATAATTTGACGGATTACAAGGTACTCTTTTGTAAAAAAATTCGGACTATAAGGGGTCTTAGGCAGTACTCTATAATCCAACAAATTCGGTAGTCCGACACTGCCCTGCAAAATGATTGTCGGACTACCGGGGGTCCACTGTATATAGTTTATGTATCAACAGTTCACCCTATCGGACATGCAACAATTTACAACATATTTGATTTTAGATTATAGTATAAATTACATTAATTAATTATGTCATGGTATTATTATAAGTATATTGTCAAGACTGTCTATGAACTATATATTATTACATGCTTTAAAATTACGTTATTGTTCTAAAATATTCATTTATGTCATAGAATACATTGTCAAGCAGCCAAGCTCTTAGTCGAGCCTTAAACATTGAATTATACTTAATACTTTTATTTCAACATACTGGACACAAGTCTCAATAAAACTACCCCTATTCATATACATATGTAGTTAATAATTCTAAATTAATATATTTGGGAATTTGATTTGTAATGTACTTACAACAGCTTAGTCCCATTGCTAACAAAAGTAGTTAAGTTTTACCTCCCCATCATCCTCAATAAAACTGCAGGGGATACGTTTATTAATTTCATCCCTTAGCCCTCGCCGTACAATAAATCTCACCGGAACACCATTCCATCAACCATAACAATGACCAATCTTTTGCTAGGAACGACTAGAAGATACATTATATAATGTAGGTCATCTAATTGTCATAGACAAGTAACTTGATGTTTTTTTTTTCAGATACAAACAGCCATCCAAGCTCATGAATGGTACAAGAAGACATTCAAAAACTACCCTACAAATAGGTTCGCTGTATTTCCCCATTTGTTATAAGTTACAACTTTATAAGACTGAGAATTGAGGCCGATTCCAAAACGCCCTTCCCTAAAATTCCAATAACTAGAATTTTATTCTTAATTACGTGAAGCCTTTAGCTTTGAATTATTTATAAACGATCTCTTAATTATCGTAAGAAGTATATTTTACCAATATAGACTACAATTACAAAGACCTTGCTTTATAAACTGTATTTCGTTTTAAGCACATTTTTGTTTTTAAAACTTTACGAATGCACCGCAAAATACAACTCAATAATAATAATTCTAATTGTATACATGAAATAACTTTGTATAAATGTGCTAAACGGCTACATTATTTTTTTTAAAGGATGATAATGGAATGGTGCACCCGCCTGCGCTATTGGTTTACGCTGGCGGGGCACCAGTGGAGGATGATAGGATGAACATGAGGTCAGGTTAGTTAGCCCAACGTGACAAATTCACCAGGAATTTATCCCGATGGTTTCCAGGGGGAACCGCGTGGAGGTCGATCTGACAAGGTACATTGCTAGCAATGGGATCATCAGTCCACATTGCTAATCCCCTTCGCCCCACTAAACTATATTTTTTTTTTATTGACGATAATGTAATGGTGCTTCCGCCTCCGCTAACGGTATACGCTGGCGGGGCACCAGTGGAGGATGATAAGATGAGCATCACGTCAGTTTGCCCATCGTGGTTAAATAAGCAGAAATTAACAAGTTTCCAGGGGGAACCGCGTGGAAGTCGACCTAACATGGTACATTGCTAGCAATGGGGTCATTAGTCCACATTACTAACAATCCCCTTCCCTCCCATGTGTATGATTTTTTTTTTTTTAAGAATGATAATGGAATGGTGCCTTCGCCTGCGCTAATGGTTTACGCTGGCGGGGCACCAGTGGAGGATGATAAGATGAGAAAGAGGTCAGGTAAATTAGCCCATCATGACAAATTCACCTAGAATACTAAACTATATTAGAAGACTGAGACAGATAAATACGTCAGACACGTGAATACGTGTCACGATAAAATGAGGAGGCTATATATTATAACTAGCAGACCCGGCCACGCGTCGCTGAGGCTAAGGTTCTTGAATAACATAATATTGAAACTATAAATTGAGATGTAAGCTATCCTATCTTTCAAGTTGGATCAAATTGCACCCAATGTGCAAATCAAATTTGCAATCGGTTCAGTTGTTTAGGAGTCCATCGCGGACAAACAACGTGACACGTAATCATTATCATTACATAGTATAATTTAAAACAAAGTCGTTGTCGCTGTATGCTTAAATATTTAAAACTACGCAACGGATTTTGGAGCGGTTTATTTTTAATAGATAGTGATTCAAGAGGAAGTTTTATATATATATATATAATACACGTACACCCGTGCGAAGCCGGGGCGAGTAGCTAGTTTTTATATATACTACAATATAATTATAAAGATTATTATGAACTAAATTGAATATTGTTGATATCATTACATTGGTTGAGGGAATGGCCTATTTGTATCACACCAAATTATTGTTATATTTGTATATTTAAGAGATTATATTATTAATATATTTATGGTTAATAATAAAAGTGTATAATGAATTTAAATAATTTATTTGACTACTCACATAGAATTATAAAACATATTGCAAACACACCTCAGATGATAGTTCTTTACTCCGTGATATTCTTATAAAACTATTGTAAATGGAAAACCTCTTACTTGAATAGGAAGCTGAAACAAAATTATGAATTGGTTAATATACACTTACTACTTATTTTTAGAAATAGATTTTTTCACCAGTCAGATTTTTTTTACTACTTTGGTGGCAAAAAGTATACAGCCCCCTCTAGTGGTAAATGGCTACCGTATCCTATAATAACTCAGGATAATTCATAAAGCGCCATCTAGTTCCAAGATAAGCAACGCTCGTCTTATGGTTACTAGACTACTGATGTAAATACTTAAATACATTTTTTTGTAAATAATATACAAAGAAAACACTGAGATTGATACTAATAATCATACTTATGATAAAGAGGATACAAATCGAACTCGCGACTATTGGAAAAAAAAGCCGGGTATTAAACCGTTAGACCACTGACGCTGCCCAAGAAAACTATCACATACTTATTGTATTTTAATAAATATATATTTATTACACTATGTTAAACCGACTCTTAAAAAAGGAGAAGGTTGTCAGACCGCATTTTTTTTTTTGTCATTGGCTGAATTAGGGACAGGCATTTTCTAGTCTACCTCTAGTTGTTGTAACACGTAATATTATATTTTTCGTCCATATAAATAATAAAACAGTGATACATACCTATAGGGATAACCCTGTGTTTTAGCTCTGAATACAGATAACAGCAATGAGAAGAATACACAAACTAGGACTAGTCCCACAATAGATTGCACCCTCCGCTTCCTCCCTTCTGCCGGTGTTCGCAATAATTCTGCATTATTAACACCACCCGCTGCTTCTATCATTAGGATCATGCCTATGACAACAGCGCAGTCTGGTGGAGGAGTTAAGGAACTTATAGTAATAATATTCTACGACAATATACACAGCGCCATCTTGTCTTAAGCAGAACTTGTGTTATGGGTACTTGACTGACTGGTGTGTTTTATTTTATTATTAAAACACTTCAGTTTTCAGCACTTTTACATGTTTTTTTTTTAAATAATAACGTTCTGAACTGTTTACACGTCGTCCTCATCTTTGCACTCTCTTTCACACTCATATATTCTATCTCGCTCACTCGTTAATCTTCATTCACACTCATGTTTGAGTACCATACCATCTCGCTATATACAGCCTATCCACCCGTTAATTATCACACTCCTACGTCACCAATGTGAATCTGAAAAATCTTTTTGCTTAAAACCAAAAACAAAACTGCATTTTTCGACGCACTAATCGAAATCTCTATAGGACACTATCAGGACGGTTCAAAATTGTATTCATTCATTATCAGGATTATATTACCGACTAAAATATAGTGTGTATATTTTTTTTTATCTGGAATAATGAGCAAGCTAACCTATTATAGTGTTCACCATTCGAGTTAAAAAATCTATAGGAATAAGGCAACTGCCACCTGAACTGAACATCTATATAAACATTGCCAATGCCCTCACCATGTGACGAATTACCACGTCATCATGTGACGAATTACCATTCCTATTTAGGAATGGTAATTCGTCACTAGAGACTAACATCCTGTATCCTGTAACATTCAATTTGAAAAATAATGCACAACTATAGTAAAGGATACTTAATATAGCTACAATGTAGCTCTCCAATATAAACTGTCCGTGGGATCCACCATTAATGTAGACAGGGCCATTCTTGGTCCTATGGTAGAATGGAGGCCCTCTAATTTGGTTCCACATTTGCCCGGAGACCATGGCAAAACAGAAGAAGACAGCTGCGACTGCCCACATTTGCTTGTTGTAGAGGAATTCTAGATTGTTCCTGCGTAGGTACAGGAAGCCTGCAATGAGAGCGAACAGCATAGCAAACGCTGCGGCTCCTGAGTAGTTCGGTGGACGGAATACACGAATCTGCAACATGAGCAGGAAACATTTTTATTCTGTTCTCCTATCTGTAATCGGTGTCTTAACAATAAGCAGCTGTATTAAGTTTGTGAAGTCATAATGGAGTATCACCCCAGCGGGAGCAGCCGCTTCTAAGGATTACTACGAAATTACATAATATTGCTTTGCAATTGCATAATATTAACATTTTATGTGCTTAGGGTAATGTCCTTATAGTTCTAATCTAGCAGGAAAAATTAAATTAAATTAATTTATTTTGCAATGTTTGTGGTAACTATATGTATTTGAAGTAGTCCTAAAATTCAGTCTATTCAACATGCAAAAAAAATCTTTAATACTGAAATTTATTAATTTGTATTATATTAAGCTATTATTATATACTATGTATTATATTTTCTACAAAAATTTATTTAATATTTCATTTCATCAATTCACTGTTGGATAATGTTCATGTTGGATGGAAGATCTCACATGGTTGATCATGTGAGATCTATGACTATACAAAAGTGCTTAAAGTTAAGTTTATTTGAATAAAGAATTTTATATTCTATTCTATGTATAAGTACATGTACTTGTGTATAGTCTATGTATGTAATAATGAAAAACAGTTTTAAACTACTTTTAATCAACTAGTACCAACCTGAACATCTGTACGATCTTGAATCCACTTGGCCATAGCCTCTGCGTGAATACCCGCCCTTTCGAAGTCCATAGAGTCGGCTGGTTTTGGCTTGCCTTTGGCAGGAAAATGCATGATAACAGGCGCTGTGTTAAGGCGAAGCTGAAAATTTTAAATTCAAACACCTAAACAGCCATTGCATCACAATGTAAAGTAAAACAAAAGACTATTCAAAGGTGCTTGTATGAGTTATTATTTAATAAAAATTATTGTACATACTTCTTCAGTCATAATTTCAAAGAAAATATTACCAGAGTAAAATTTTAGCCTGTTTAAGTTCAAAATATATAGAATACTAGTTGACCTTCCCAACTATGTCCTTAACACATTTACAATTGGGAGTTTTAACTACAATTTTCTTTGCAACTCTTCTCCTGTTGGTCATAGTCTGATCTTATATATGCTTATGACTATCACAAATAACAGCTTTTTATTTGTAAAAGAATTTTCTTAATTGGTTCAGTAGATCCAGAGATTACACCCTACAACCTCACAAAGTTTAGTTCTTTATAGATAGATAAACAATTTTATTTACCCAATTTATACAATGTTTACAACCTTTGTCCTGCAAAACTTCTGAGGGTTTGACTGCAGAATATGAGTATATTATAATACTATCTGACCACTCTACTTCATATGCATACCACTTATTTGACATTGATCATTACATTTCTCTCAATTTACATAATATCCTTTTAAATTAAAGCCTATGTGTTATTCTGATGTATAAGCTATATTATTGTAATGTTTCATTAAAATCCATTCAGCAGTTTTTGTGTGAAAGAGTAACAAACACCCATTCATCCATCCATACTCGCAAACTTCTGTAATTATAATATTAGTGAGATGTGATACCCATATGATGAGTCATCATCATCATCATCATCATCAGCCCACTGCAGTCCAATGCTGGACATAGGCCTCTCCCAAGGCACGCCACTGGGTACTATCTTCAACTCCTCTCTTCCAGTTTTTACCAGCGACCCTATGTATGTCATCGCTCCATCTAGCTGTGGGGTGTCCTACACTACATTTGCCAATTCACTATCTCCACTTTAGAACATGCCTACTATATATAGTATAGATGAGTATGATGTACAAAATACCAACATACCATTTGGAACACTTCAGAGCCTTCATCAAAGTCTACCACACCAAAGAACAGTTTATTGTTATAAGATGGTGTCATTCTAAATGAATTTGCCACAATCAGATACTCCTCATACACATGTTGACAGATGGTACAGCGGCGGGACGGAGCCATGGCTGTGAACATCACAACAAAGGAGTAATCCCTAGGTGGACTTTTCACATATTCCTTAAACTTGCTCAGATTCAATGATATTAATGCCTTCTTCGATGCTAAGTCGGTTAACTGCTGCACTTTCTCCTCCAGCTGGAAAAGAGTAACAGATGTTTTTTTGTTATATCAGTATATAATATACACTAGCAGATCCGGCAAACTTTGATTTGCCATATAAATTAAAATTGCTACTAAAAGCTATTTTTAGTAGCAATTTTAATATTTACATTCACCCTTCTCACCAACCCATTGGGGTCAGTGATAGAAGTGTGAAAATTAGGGTTGTGTGTATTTTTTAATACTATTGCAAATAGATAGCTGATTCCCAGACCTACTGATTATGCATATAAAATTTCATCAATATTGGTCATTAACATGTAACTAACATTGTAACAAAAATATATTTAATATATATAGTGGTGATCTATCAGATAAGGTATATTGCTAGCTATGAGACCACTAGTTCCCATTACTAACAAAGCACTAGGGCGGGAGGGACTACTGCCACTCTATCGGCTGGCAGTAAACAAAATTTTGAACTGTTATGTATGGATGTAAACTTGTATGTCTGTACCCACCACTAAGCTTGTCATAAAATAAAACAGTGTGTGTATTTATGGATGGTTTACCTTTCTGTTGAAGGATACAAAAAAAACCTATTTTTATGTTGATTTATCCTTGTCTCCACTATTCACATATCTAACATTATACTCCTTGGTACTCTGCCACCAAATGGAAAATATAAATATAACCACTCTATGCAGAGGAAGGGGATTCTTAGTTTTGTAGACTGATGATCCCATTGCTAGCAATGTACCTTGTCAGGTTGACCTCCATATGGTTCCTCCTAAAAACCATCAAGATAATGTCATGATGAGTTAACTGACCTGACCACATGATCATATCTTCCGCCACTGGTACCCTGCCAGCGTAAACTGGCAACGCAGGCGGTTTCACCATTCACCATCACATATCATAATTAAAAAAAAACTATTCCACATTTTTCCATTTAAAATATTTTGACATAAAATTAAAAATTAGAGAATTCCCAAATTTCCTGGATCTAAAAAATTTTGTGTTAATTTATATTTCTGACCGATTTTCCAATGATCGAAATACGAATCAAAAACAAAATTCATCTCCCATTTTTAGCCAAGTTCAAAACATAGACATGTTCAGGATTACGTTCACCACCACGTCCATTGCCAACAGTGCTTCTGAATATTATATCTGGGTTAACAATCACGAAACTATATACATAGAAATAAATTATTAACCGGTGTTTTTCAAGTCATAAAACATACCCCTTTTGCGCGATTTTGCGCTTCTCCACCATAATACGTTAGAAGCACGATGAAACATAATAACGCTTTGTACTTCATAGTAAATTTAAATTTAAATATAATTAGAGATAATATATAGAAAATTTGAAATAATATTTTATTTCTATGAGCAAAACAAGCTGATCGAAACGTCAAATATTTCAATATGAAATGACGTGTTCATGTTCGCGATTTGACAGTGACAATTCGTGTTAATATTGTACATTCACAAAGTTAGGTGCTATTTTCAAATGACATAGACAAAAAGGAATATAAACTAATCTTCCTTCAACTTATCGTCATTCCCTCGTGCAATTTAAACGGGGATCGAAATTACTACCTGAGCCGAGGTTCGAAATAGCGGATCCTCAGATTAGTCGTATCTGGCAGGCAGGATTATGCGGAAGGACCCATTGAAGGGTCCATAAGGCTCCATAAGTCACTTTTCTTCCACGGGGGTTTGAAGTGCTATCTGCATTCGCCCCCTATTATCCGATAAAACTTAAAAAACTAGTTGCGGCCAAGATCAGTAGAGTGAGGCGAAAATAAAATTTAACTTATCTATGTTAAAATAGATTTCATGTGAATAGAAATTTCCCATATTCATACATACATTAGAAAAGAGAAATTGATCTCATAAAATTTCGGCAAAATGTAGTTTATAACCTTTATTATTCAATACTGTGCCACTGAATAAATTTATATATTATAGCTACCCGCCCCAGCTTCGCAGACAAACAGACAGCGAATGCGACTTTTTTTTATACTATGTAATAATGATTACCTTAATATGTGCAGCGTCTATATATATTTTTATACTACGCAAACAAGAATACGGGCCATCTGATGGTAAACAACTTTGGCAGTAGGTAGGTACCTATAGGGGTCTCAGCTTAAAACACTACCTCTCATTCCGGTGATGGCGGGTTCTATTCGCGCATAATAATTATATTTATTTACAAATCTGTGTTGTTATTTAGTAGATATCAAGTTCCTCCGTATCATTCCATATATGGTTTAGAGATAGGTTTATTCAGTGATCGGTATTCAGATATTTCTAAAATTGTCTTATAAATTGAAACACATACCAAATTATTAATTTGTTTAATACGTTAGGTACCAAACAGTACAAATAGCTACATAACCTTGAGTAATTCAACCATATCAATTCTATGGTTCTCGTTGAAAATATACTTCACTCTTAACGGTCAGCAACAAGCACGTGACAAGACTTGTTTCCGGCGTCCATAGACTATGTATGTAGGTCTACCATAAGATGGGACGGTATGCTGGTTTGCCGCCATTGTGGTATAGTCAATGATATAGTATACTTGTTTAATATAAGCCTTTTATTACAGAAAAAAGCAAGCCTACTAACAACCAAGTAGGTGAATATCGTTTAATAGGTCAAAATTTGTCATTTTGTTTTTCCTGTATAATGTTGATCTCGGCCATGCCAATTTCAATCTGTATATTTATTTCTGACGAAGAGTGCATATTATACTAGTTGACCCGCGCAACTACGTCTACATCACTTTTAAATTTACATATCTTTTAAATAACAGCCGATATGTATGCTATATTACAGAAAATTTTCAACAAAATCAGTTAAGTAGTTTTTGCGTGAAAGAGTAACAAACATCCATCCATACTCACAAAATTTCCCGTTTATAATATTATTGAGATATAGAACTTCGATTAATTATCGTTTCCAGGTGTATTTTTAAACTCTAGTTGCAGAACTATTTATATTATAAACATAAACGGATGTGTGTAAACATGCATTTTTCTGGATCATGGATCTCTCAACTATAGGAAGGTGTAGACTAAACAAAATTTAAAATGGATTCAACAGAAACACTTGATTCATAATTTACAGTAGTTATTTTCAAAATATTTTATTAACACAATTCATTCAATAACACCAAAGATTATAACATTATCTAACATGAACCTAAAATAAAGTACAATTTACCTAGATGTATTTACTTACCAATTTATAATCATTCAAACATCATTTCGACTATGAGGTATACAGAATAAATATATTTGAATTATTTCACATTATAAATTGTCAGAAATGTACCATTTTAAATATCTATATGATTACGATAGTGCAGTGTCTATAGACATGAAAGCATCTGGCTAGGCTGCCTTCCTAATATTATATTAATACTTTCGTTCGTAAGATCGTGAAAGGAAAATAAAACACACAGAACAATCAAGTAAGAAACAAAATAATATGGAATGTACAAATCATGTTTATTTACGGATTCCTGGCAATACAATGTTTGTGACTCGCTTTCGATTTGTCACTCGATAGTAATAGTTATAAACATCCACAGGGCCATACAGTTCCATAGGATACATACATCCACTAAAACACTGAAAGCTATACAGCATGATTACTTAAGCCAGGTTTAACCTCAACTTCTCAGCAATAGAGATACGGTACACAGTACCCTGGGGGTTTTAACGGTTCATAAATTATGTTAACGTATATTGGACTTAAATTTCTACTCTAACTGTACATTAGTTTCGCCTTAATGCTAAAATAATCTAAAAGTGATATCGTCAGATTGTATGTAGTATTCGCGAGGGATGGAACGCGCAAAAAAAATTGATATGTCGTAGGTGAAACAAAGTCCCCCTGTCACCGAAAATGAAATACAACTGCGGCAATAAATTAAAGTTAAATTAAAGAGTGTCATCGCGCGGTAGCTTTTATAAAACATGATTGGGATTCGAATATTACGATCGTATTATAAAATTGAAATAGAAAAATTATTTATACAGTTCGCGGGTCGAGGCACGGCGCCACCGCAGCATCAGGGCGGCGCGGGGCCGGACACCGGCGGGAAAATATAAATATGATTAACGTTCAAGTATACTCAACAAGTAATTACTATACAGGGTGTGCTCCGAGGCCCTATGCGGTGCCGCTACCGGCGACGACTTCCCTGTGCGCGATGACTGAGCAGATTCTGGCGCAATGAGCATAGAAACTCGGAGCACGGCGACGGGAGAAGAGTGTGCTCAGCAGATTTACTGTTTCGTGTATAAGTAGATGGCTACGATGAGACCGTATAGACCCAATACTTCTGCGAAAATGAGAATGAGGATCATGCCGACGAATAACCTAGGCTGTTGCGCGGTACCACGTACACCAGCATCACCCACGATGCCTATGGCGAAACCGGCCGCTAGACCTGAGAAACCTACGGCGAGACCAGCACCCAAGTGGATGAACCCTCTGAAAAAATAGATAAAACATTTCTTTAGTATACATATCAACAAAATTGACTTATTATCTAAATAAATAAAAAACGGTCTCTCTGCCCACCCCGTAAAGAAGCAGACTATAAGATAAAACTATCAATTATATAATCTCACAATAATGACGGTAATAATCATCATACAATGCAAGGCTTATTGTTGCAGTTTTTCTATTAACTGCATAAAAAATGGATTCTCATTCATTATTCACATAAATCGTTCCAAAACCAGTTGAATACACAAGACTAAACAAATTAAACAAAATAAGGCAAACTACTAGTGACCCACCATTTATTCGCTTGGGTACTCATAATTGTGCATTTTTAATTGGTGTAATGTTCTCTCTCTTTTTAATATTACTATAGACAAGTTTTTTTATTATTTTATTAACAAGCTCCTATGATATATTGATACTTCTTATCATTGTGATTGTTGTGTGTGATCAAATAAAATTATATAACACAATCATTATATAATATTATTTAATTAATGTTATTATGTTTAAATATATTTTAATAATTGCAAATCTTTTACTGATCATTTCATTATTGCTTACTTTAAATCACCTACTGGTATATTTCACTTTTTATATAAGAAATTACTAGTTGCACTGCAATAACCAATTTAATATAATTTATAATCTTATCTTGTTTATTCAAGTGCTTACGGCATGATAAATCATTGCATAATTGTAGTATTTTTCTATAATTTTATAAATTTTTACAGTCAATATTTTCCATTGCTGTATAATGCTAAACTCTACATTATATTCATGTTTTCACAAATTTTTCATTGAAGCAGCATTTACAACATCGTTAAAGTTTTTTGCTGCTGCTTGTAGGATGGCTTGTATAATTGCTGGGTCTGCTCTAATAACTACTGATTATTTTGTTACTCAAGTAACTATTTATTTACTTATGTCAACTTTGCTATTTGTCAGTTTGTATTGCTCCAAAACTCTTAAAATGTGATTCTGAACAATTTTTATTATAAAGACCAAGAGCAAGTTTCTTGTTAATTCTTTTTGTGACGAGTTTGTGGCTGCATTCTTAATGAGTGGTCAAAATAAATATGACTATTTAAAAGTGTTTAACACAAATATTATTCATTTATATCAAGGATCTGTTTCTTTTTCCAATTTAAATTAGGTAATATTAAAAATTATAAAAAAGTGTAATTGTAAACATTAACAATTAACTGATGGTCTGTGAATGGTAAAACTCATTGAAACCATTCAATAAAGGCCATACCATGTCAAGCAATTTGCCTGTAACCTTGTATTACGTCATGACAGTCCATTGAGAAGCTGCAGGAAATAGCAAAACCACTGAAGCACGATGTTTGCAAAAAACATTGTACAGTCTCTATTATAATCATTAGATAACACTTTTGTATTACATAATTATAGTTCAAAAAATTGGCAATGTAGGACATTTATCTATCTATACATATAAAATAAAATTGTAGTGTCTGTTTGTAATAACAGTTTTTATAATAATATTGAAATAACCGTTTTTACTGTTTTCACTACATGCATATGAATATAAATACGGTACATACACCAAAATAGCATTTTTTTTTAATTTTTGTCTGAAATGGCTGGACCGATTTTGGCGGGACTTTTTTTGGCAGATTGCCGATGTAATAAGGAGTAACTTAAGTAAAGCTACTTTTATTAAAAAAATATATTTTATTTTAGAAAGAAGCGGACGAAGTCGCGGGTTCAGCTAGTACATAATAAAAATGTAACTAATCTCTTTTTGTACATGGTAGATACATATGATTGAAACTATTATTGGGATGACTTAATTTATATATTTTTTAATTCTGCTAACATCAGAAATATTTAGTGCAGAAATATGACCACCCTTACTGGAAGTGTTACGATCCTCTCTTTTGGTGTTCAAATTCCAACCGTTATTAGATCTATACCCATATTGCTTTGTAACGTATAAATACAAAAGATATAATATTTGTATGTATAAAATACACTATTTAATAAATAAAACAGTGTAAACAATGTGTTGAAGGCAATACAATTTGTCCATTCACCACAATATGATAATTAAGTGACCATTTTATTGCACCAACCACAAATTCATTTAGCTATGTATGCTAAACATGTTTTGCTAATTACTTGTCAGAGAAATGATATTTGTAAATGTTCAGCATTATATAGTACTTCATTGCCTATTTATTGTTAGTATATCAAAAAGTGATTTAACTATCTTTAGAAAGTAAGTCTTTAGTATTATGAATAAATGTTTAAAAATAGTAATTAGGTTATTATTAGCTATTACTGCATAATATTTATGATATGCTAGTAATAATAATAATAGAATATAAAAGATTAAACTTAAAATAATAATAATAACCCCGGATAACTCACACGCGCCATCTAGTACCAATCTAAGGAGCATGTACTATTGGCGCTAAACAACTGATAGAACAATTAACTATTTTTTTTTAATCAAACCTTCCAGAATGTTACCAGTGACCAATGAAGTAAGTTAGTGTGCAAACAGCTGAACTATGAAGACTGTGTAATGTAGAAATAATCATTATTACTAGATATAAAAATGATGATCATGTCCTTGACATTTTAGCAATGTTCTGTGAACATATGGTGCTAAAATGACTAAAATGTGTTGTTATGTTTATTTGGAGTAAGTATAAACATTTTTTATACTATAACTGGACTTAATATTAGAAAATTATAACTTTAAATGTAACTATAGTATGTTAACTGTTTAAGATTCTTGTCAGGGAAGATTTAACTATCTTCTTGATATTTACTTTTGATAAATGCTCACAAGTTAATCAAATTACGTGATAAAAATAGAGAAAATTAGTAATCTTGTACAAATATTAATTTGACATGAAAACCTATTTACTATATTTAATTAACCCAAATTCTATATTTTTCATTTTGTTTCTTGCTTTTTTCCTACAAAGTGTCTATAGTTTAAAAAAATATATAATGACGGTATAATTTTTGGATATAAAATTGAAAGCTACCCAATATTAGTACAGTATTTATCTGGCATATTGCGAATTTCCCAAGATTTTTTTTGCTTAGATTATTATGTAATGAGATACGGCAGACTTATAGAATTCAAAATATAATTAGTATAATAATAAATAGTAGTAGTAGTAGTAATATAGTTTTCTTCTTTAAAATTTATTTTTAATATTTATACTACAACAAGAAATACTACTAGCTGACTCCGTCTGTCTGCATCACACTTACCTAACATTTATCTTTATATTTCACCCAACTTCCATATCTTTTTATACTATAGCGTGTGTTATTCTGATATTACTACATTTTGTTATTCTAATGTATACGCTATATTACTGTTTCATCACAAACCACTCAGTAGTTCTTGCATATAAGAGTAACAAACAAACAAACAAACAAACAAACAAACAAACATCCATCCATCCATCCATACTCACAAACTTGTACATTTATACTATTAATAAGATACATTGGTGTGAAACCGAGGTGGGCAGCTATTGAAGAATACAACTATATAAGTGGATACTAACTTGTACAGGGTGTAATTGGCAGGGCCCTCCAGGGATCCTGCAATGAGCACAGCCACCACCAACCCGTAGATGGCAATGATACCCGCCATGACGACGGGAATGATGGACTTCATGATGAGCTCGGGCCGCATCACCGACATGGCTGCGATACCCGTGCCTGATTTCGCTGTGCCATAAGCAGCTCCCAGCGCTGGAATTTAACGAGATAAATTATTAGTAAAGTTCAACATATGTACCCTAAACACTAGAACTTTGAGGACAATAGAAAGCTTTTTTATTTATCTTAAATTACTAGTGACTGATTGTCAGTGTATTACTGTGTCACACACAGCCTCGATGAGATGCTAATTGCGGAAAATGGAGTCCAATTTATATTAATATCTGAATAAATCTGAGATTTTTTTTAATAATGTCAAAATAAAGGATGTTTTTTTGATGGCAAAGTTAAAATTACTTATCACTATAGCTACTCCAATTGAGAGGAAATGGCGATAAACTCTAGTGTTCATGTTTCTATTCTGGAATATTGCTCTAATAGTATCCACTAATAGGACATAAGTGTATAATAAGTATGATTTCAAAAATTCCATTATGACTTTCAGAGGAAATCACATGAGATAGATCATTACTAGCAAAAGATTTACAACTAAAAGTTCTGCATCATTAGTAATTTAGGGTCATGTCATTATTACTTAGCGAAGTTCTAGTGGGAATGGGAGAGACACTTGTTCAGGAATGTATATTACCAGTGTATCAAGATGATATAGTATTGATCAGGTTATGTACCAGTTGATTGACCAAGATGATGTAATAGAAATAGCTGATAATACCAGCATAAGATCTCAAAAACTGCCACAAATTGGGAGTGTTCGGAGTTAGGAGTGAAACATTAGCATAAGATCTTAAAAACTGCCACAAATAGGGGTTTTTCAGAGTTAGGAGTGTTTGAAATGGAGTTAGGTGTGTTCGAAACATTAGCATAAGATCTCATCAACTTCCACAAATAAGAAATGCTCAGAGTTAGGAGCGTTCAAAATTAAATTCGTAATATGCTTACTATCTCATAGGGAGGCTTATGTCCAGCAGTGGGCTGATGTAACATGATTAGATAACTATCAGGTGCTGTTTGCATTCTTAAGATGTATGAAGCATGATCACATGATTTAGTTACTATTTCAATATTATATATTCATTTTGGACTATTGGAACAAACTCCATATTCTACAGAACACTTTAGGGAACACAATTTTGGGAAACTCCCAATTTAGAGATTACATAAGCAAGTAAAGAGCCTATTTCAAGTACAATTACATTTAGATTGAAGCTTACTATAAAATTGAGACTATGATCGTTAATGAAAATAATCAACATAAAATTGAGACTATAATTGTTAATGAAAATAATCAACAATTTAGATTTGTTCTTGGAATAGGCAATTTGCAGAGAATGTATTTGTAAGCTATATCTCTAACATATTTAACTAACATAATTGTATAAGAGGTATATGATCTAGTCTCAATATAGAATAAGGGGAGCAAGTATATTTCCAGTAGTAAGTAAGGGTAGTAAGGGTATTTCCAGTGTCTAATTAAATCTGTTAGTTAATTAAGTACTTATCTTAATTAAAAGGACCACAGAATTATATTTGCATTGAAATATCAATGATAACTACTGTATCATTATTGATTACAAGATATCAGAATCTATATTATTTAATCAGTACAGTGTAGACTAAATACAAGAAGTCATATGAACATAATCATGTGATTCAAATGATCATGAAAAATATCCTTTATTGTATAACAAATAATAGGATATCCACTAAATATAGTGGGGATTGTTTGAAATTGTGTTTTATTGTATAAATAATAACAGTTATTTTATATTGATAATAGTACTGGATAGGTTAAGTTAAGCATGACTAAACAGCTGACTGGTCACATGACCAAGACTAAGTCATGTGATGACTTAAGTACATCATTATGATAGTTCTGTCTTTTTTGTCTGGAATTAAGTCAATTTGATATTAATACAACTATTCTTTGTGATAGTAACGTGATATATGCTTATGTATTTGAACATAGCAATTCTTTGAGATGAAATTTCTATAATCACATTTCTTTAAGTACTTTTATAGTCCTAATCTTGTTATAGTACTTGTTACAAATCTGAATAGGGCTCTTTAGTATAGAAATTACTATATAACACGTAAACTTAGTCAGTTAATATGCTGTAACTAACTCTCTTTGTGTGATACTCAATGTCCAGATTCTATACCTTAATATTGATTTCAGAAAGCTATATAAAGTGAATGTATAAAAGATAAAACATTTCAGGTCAGGCTGGTGTTTTTCCAGTACTACCAACATGGAGATAACTACAAGTCACATGACTAATGATTCACAATCTTGTTTCATCCCTCACGCTTAATTTCCTTGAAATTTAAGCTTCAAACTAGTTTTTTTACCCAACAATCGTAACAAATCACATAATCATACAGTTTTATCAGGGGTCCAAATTTATCGCTAGGTACTAAGGTGCGGCTATTACTATAATTAGGATGCTCAAAATAACGTAACCAGACAGCTTTTTTATAGCCGACCAAGGTAACAATTTAGAATTTGTTCAGTGGGACAGGTTTTCGGGACACTACAATCCTAAAATAAAAGTGCAGACTTCGAGGATCGATAATGATTCAGACAGCCATTCCAATGGTATCAAGGCGCACTAGGTACATACCGCTAAAGATGATAGCTGACGCCGCCCCCATAACTCCAAAGAAGGGTCCGTAGATTGGGTTTTCGGCCATTTTGAACTTGAAATGTGGGAGTATTTACAGGTCCCAAAAAACTGTGATGACTATCTGCACACACTCACTCCACAGAACTACTTAGTAGAGACAAATATGGACCAAGCTTTGCAGACACGACAGACTGGGTCATATGACGATTGATGTCGAAGGCAGTGCTCGATATGACCCAAGTTCTGATTGGTCTGCGTACGTCACTTCCGAAATGCGCAGCCAATCGTAGGCATATAACTTTGCGGCGATATGACGTTCAGCATTGATGTGGATCGCTGGCCAGCATTTTTCTTCTGCGCATGTACTGTTTCGTAGTTTCAATACTTTTTTAATGTGAATATAGATAAATGCATATTTTATAATAGCAATTATACAGTTTTCGGACATAAAATAATATATTATTAAATTATGTTATAAATAAAAATAGAAAACAGTTATAATTATAAAATTAAAAATGAATGTGACTAGCGGTTAAGGTTGCCAGCAAAATAAACTTAGTACTTATTATGTAGTTTAGAACTATGAACACAACTAACATTTTTTTTACAATAATATAATTTCGTAATTATGCGTATTAAAATGTTTCATTCAAATAAACGATATTTTTTATTTTTATAACTATAAATTATTATACACGTAGATGACTTCTTACAATCTTGTGTAATTACGTTACATTTCGCTAGATTACTCACTTCACAATGTATGAGTACCTACACGCATACTAAGCCGAAAGCCAGGTAGAATATCATGATTCAGAAAGTTATAAACCACATAATATTTTATGTGGTTCATGTCCTTCCGAGTCATACAACTAACGAAATTATAAAATTATATTATGGAGTTTTTATATTAATAAATAAGCTTTTGTAAAAGTAAATATGAACATGAACATAAAACAAAATTACACATTTATGTTTTTCTTGCAAATAACGATTATTATTGTTATAACCACAGAAAAGAAATCCCAACTAATTTGCTGAGCCATGCTAGAGAAATATAAAACTTTAAAATTAGAAATTAATATTTATTCATCTAATGGCTTAATAAATAGCATAGTTATCACTTATAATTACAGAAACTAAGTAATAGTATGTAATATTATATTAACTGTGGTAATACTATCTTCTTGAGGTTTACAAAATACGTAGGTAAATGATGAATATAAGATTGATGGTATATAATATTCTGATAGATTTCTATATTTATCCCTATATCAGATATGAAATATTCAAGTATTTTCTTTTTAAATATAACTATCAGAGATATAGACAGATAGACATTGTCTGCATTATGAATATGGAAGTTACACTGTAATGTTTGAGCATGTGTATTTTATTTTTAATTTTTACATCCACACTGGCTTAACTGAAATTGAAGTAGTTCAATTACGTCTTGATTACGTCACTTGTATAAGTAACTAGCGGGAAATTTAAAATCATATTAATATACAACAAATAAATTTTACATTATAAATAAATGAAACACTAATATATACTGTATCGATTGATATGAAAACGACATTATTGTGTCGGATCACCTATTTAATTGTAAAGCTTATTGCCTTTTATTAAGCCCTAACTAACCTACCAAAGAATACAGGCATTCCCTCTGGTGGCTGAATGATGAATTCTTGTTCAATTCGACAGGATTGACTGTAATATCGTAATATAGAACCTACTGACCTACATTTACCCGTATCCTGTTATATTCCTCTAGTCTCCGCACAAGTAAATTCAATATTTTATTGTCGTTAAAGAGTAAAGAAAACGGATTTGTGACAACTTGAAAACCCAACCTTAGAAAAATATTATGTCGATTCTTTTATTTCTAAGTCGAGATAGAAAGTTGAAAATTAGCATGTAAATATATGAGTTATGAATTTTTTAAACAGTTTCTTGGATGTGGTGTATAATTGGGTTTTTTAATTTACAACAATTCTGTTTTTTTTTCTGTTGTTAACAAAAATAGAATACTACTTCCCTGAATATAAATAATACTATTTGAAAATAGTACACTCCTCCCCCCACACCCCGCCAGCTCTGCGTCATTCCCGTCATGATGATTGTCATCTACTGCTTTTTTATGAATGATAATGGAATGATACACCCGCCTGTTCTACCGGTTTACGGTGGCGGGGCACTAGTGGAGGATGATAAGATGAACATGAGGTCAGGCCAGTTAGCCCATCGTGACAAATTCACCAGGAAATTATCACCGTGGTTTCCAGGGAGAACCGCGTGGAGGTTAACCTGACATGGTACATAAACCGTGTAACAGCGTATACCAGCACAGGCAGGTTCACCATTCCATTATCATCCATAAAAAAAACTGTCGCTGTCGGAGTACCAGTAGAGAATAATAGGAAGAGCATCAAGTCAGATCAGTTTTGAAATTATAACCACAATAGCTTCCAGCTCGGAAGGTCAATTTGCCATGGTACTTTAACTACAACAGGAAGGGGGGGCAACTGTTTCTCAACTTCTCACTAATAACGATCTTCTGCCACCGATTGTTAATATAAGAATTATAAGAAGTTGAGACTTTGGAATGGCATAGCATCAAAGGTACTCCGGTACAGACGTCGCAATGTATTTCATGATGACCGTCTGTGGTAGGTATACAGTTTGTTTGCTATTTTACAGATACATAAAAGAGCCTAAGTACCAACTTCTTGCTTGTATTCTTCACCCTACAGTTGTAGATGGAGTGAGTTGTTGTAATTCGACTTAACCCAATTGTTACCAATGAAGGTAGATAAGTCGATCTGCATGTGGTTGCCCCTGAAAAGCTTCGTGGTAAATTCATAATAAATTCACCACGATCGAATTTATCCTTATCATTTTTTCCCCTTAAGTTTGACACGTGACTCACACGTCGTCGCCGTAACCTACCACCACTTTATACATCCTGCGTTAAATTCTGTGCTTTACGGTTCGGTCTAATTCGCAATTAATTGCCATTGCTTTGGAAAAGTGGATCTAGATATCAAAAAAGTAATTTCCATTCCATTCTATACTAGACATTTAAAAAAAACTATCAATTGTTCCTCCAAGTGACTTTCGGTGTTTTTTCAAATAAAGTAAATATTTTTTAAAGAGCAGTTAAATATAAAATAATATTTATTAATTAAAATTATATTTTTAAGTTGTCATTAGACATCATAGTTTCTTACGTTGGCATATCCTAAAACAGTAATAAAACAAAAAAAAAAAAAGTAATAAATTATGACTTCCTGTCAAGTTTGCATTTGATATAGCTGTATGGGCACAGTTCCCTTTGTCTTTCTTTTAAAGGAGAAACAGAACAAAAAAAATACATTCTGACAGTCAACTGACAACTTTATCAAAACTATTTCAAACGTCATGTGCACATGTTTATCGTGATTTTGAATTTATTTTAATATATTCTTCGTTTTTCTTAAAATAATGGCATTATTATTAGTCTGTTATTAAATATTGATAAAACGGCCCTGCAAGATGAAGTTCAATTATAAGGTAATTTCAATTATTAGGTTTTCATTTTCAACAATTACACTTTTAGGTTTTATTTATACTTATTGCGACAATATAAAAATTATTGCTTTTAATTCTTGGAGCTTTAACTCACGCAGAAAAGAGAAGGGTCATGTATATTTCGTCGTCATGTATAGGTCTACTATATATTTAATACACAAATGAGACTAAATCGCAGCTCATATATCTTTAACATTTGGTTAGATTTGGCGGTGTAGTCAATAAATTTTGCGTATACGTTTGACTTAGATCCAGTGATGGACTAGCCTGTTACCAAGAGTAGCAAATGCTTCGAACTCCGTACTATACATGCTATCTAACATAATTATAACAACTACAATAAAAATCATAATAACAATTAAAAAATTTCCGACTGAGCTATATTGTATATCAATTGATTTTTGTATCAGTACACAATTGAATTCGAATATTAAATTTATTTTCTTTATTAAAATTAATATAGTTTTAAGAATAGTGATTTTATTTTATTGAAATTTATATACTTAATGTTGTTAAAATTTATATTTTTGTTATATTTATATTATTTTGTTCAATTGAAATTTATTTCTTAACTAGCTGTGACCACAGTTTCAGGGAAGTGTGTGTTATTCTGAGATATAAGCTGTATCATTGTAAAGTTTCAACAAAATTCATTCAGTAGTTTCTGCGTGAAAGAGTAACAAACATCCGCCCAACAAACAAACAAACTTTCGCATTTATAATATTAATAAGATGTACTTCTGTGTTACAGTTTAGCAATTTACTGGGAACTGTATATAAGAAAGGAGATATAATATTTACACAAGATGGCAACTGTGTCATTAGTCCTGTGGGTAACAGGATCACCGTATACAACCTCAAACAGTAAGTGACTCCATCATTGTATTTAATATTAGTGCATTAATTTCGAGAGTTATAGGTTTGATTCCTCGCATGGTGCAAGGAATGAAAACTGCAAGCACTGGTAGTCAGTTTCATACATGACTACCAGTGTTTATAGTGGTCTAGGTGATCTAGCAGTTTAGCACACTGCCTTCAACAGTCAGAACATTTGTATTCATGAGTATGGTTGTTTTGTATTGGTCCGGGTATTTTATATATATATTATGTATGTATTTACAAAAAAAGTATCTATGTATTTGCATCAGTTATTTAGTACCCATAATACAAGCTTTAGCTGGCCTAAGTTGGGACTGGATGGCGCTGTGTGTATTGTTCTGAGATTATTATTATTATTATATTATGTATTTATTATTAGTGGTCTGTATATTTACAAAAAAAAATGTATTTAAACATTTCTATCAGTTGTCTAGTTGTAAACTTATGTTGTATAAGCTTTGCTTAGTATGGGACTAGATGGCGCTGTGTGAAACATCTAGGGTTATTATTGTTAACATTTTGTTTAAAAAATATACATTTACAAGCATTTTTATCCAGTCAAGGCTGGATAAAAATGCTTGATTCTTACTTTGGTTACCTCATGTAATGCAACACAGCTTTTATGTAAAAGACAAAACAGCAGCAAGTTTCTTGCAAGAGTAACTCTTGTGTAGTCTGCTTTCCAAATATGCAGTAGAGTAAAAATATTATATGACTGTTTAAAAGTACTTATGTTAAATTTATTTGAATAAAGATCATTTTTATTGTGATAATGATACTTTCTCTGTGGTATATTAAAGTTTGGTATTACATTAATTTCCAGTAATAAAAGCAACACACTGTCTGTGGAAGGTCGCTTCAACTACACAGCTATAGATCTGTCACCCAGTGGGTCTATGCTCTTAGCTGTAAATGAGAGTAAGTATTTAGTTCAATAAAAAATGTACATATATGAACATTTTTTTTTAATTATGAATATGGTAGGCTTTAAAGTTAAGGCTACAACTGATTGATTTTTAATATTACAAACTTTCTACAAACGGTTTCACCTGCTTTCAATTTCAATAAAAATATAGCACCTATATATTATTCTGATATTATTCTGAAGGCTGGAAAGTTTCATAAAAATTCAGTGATTTATGTGTGAAATAGTATTATACATCCATACTTACAAACTTTCGCGTTTGTAATATTATTAAGATTATATATGTTATATGCCCCTCCTCATCAAAATTTAGAAAGCTAGCTAGCCTTTTAAAATAACTGATTTTTAACATAAAAAAATTGAATGATAGGTTTTAGAAAGAAATCACTAGGAAATTGGTATGGTGAAAGGAATGGTGGGGAATGCCACAGTAAAGCTTAATCCTTAATATTATAAATGTGAAAGTAGGGATGTTCGTTACGCTTTTACGCAAAAACTACTGAACCGATCATTATTAAATTCTGTACACATGTTCTTGAAGGTATTGAGTATTGAGGGAGTGAATATATGGTAATTTATATTTAAAAAAACAAATATTTTTGATTTAATGTGAGCGAAGCTGCAGATAAAAGCTAGTATTTAATAAACAATATCCAGCAGTAGATTAATGAACATATTTTTTTGCAGAGGGTGAAGCACAAATGATCAGCATGCTAACCAGTGCAGTAGTACACAGGTACAAGTTCAAACAGCATGTCAATGCTGTTAAATTCAGTCCGGACGGAAAGTATTTTGCTGCTTGTTGTGATCAGACGGGTTAGTATTGCCATTTAATAAAATAAATGGAAAAACCTTGTATGATGGTCTAATTTATTTTTTAAATGGCCAATCTGAATTAAATTATATCAGCATTGAGTATCAAAATATGCCACTTAAAAACAGTATACACATATATGTTATTTTCTTCTATTCCAGTGTTCATAATGACAGCTCCCAGCTGTTTCACAGGCGAGTTCCGTTCCTTCGTCATAAAGCGTGTCTTCCAAAAGGCCCACGATGAAGTAACTTGCCTCGACTGGTCCTCATGCTCCAACCTCCTTGCTGTCGGTTCTAAAGATACAACAACTAAAATATACACACCTGAATATTTAGAGAATTTTTATATGTATTCATTGGGTGGTCATACTGATAAGGTTGTTGGTGTTTTCTTCGAGAAAAAGAGTTTGGACCTTATTACAGTGAGCAGGAATGGTCAGATTTGTTTGTGGGAGGCGAGTATTGATTCGGATGATCTGGTAATCTCGGAGGTACAGACATCTCATAGGAAGAGGAGAAAATTGCAGAAGAAAGAGAAGGAGCAAGAGAGTGATGATGATATTGATGAAAAGAATGTTGTTGAAAAAGATAAGGAATATGTAAGTATAGATTTTATATTTTTAAAATTCAGCGTTTAATATACATTATTTATATTGATAACAGGGTCTTAAGGCGAATCATTTTATAGTAAATTAGCAGACCAAGCTACGCGTTGCTATGGCTAAAGTTCTTGAATAAAATAATATTGCGATTATAAATTGAGATGTAAGCTATCCTATCTTTCAAGTTGGATCAAATTGCACATATTGTGCAAATCAAGTTTGCAATTGTTTCAGCAGTTGTCCGCGATGGACTAGGAGTCCATTGCGGACAACTACTGAAACAATTTAATAATAATAATAATAATCTCAGGACAATTCACACAGCGCCATCTAGATCCAAGTTAAGCTAGCTAAAGCTTGTGTGGGTACTAGACAACTGATACAAATACATAGATAATTTTTTTTTTCGTAAATACATACATATTATATATAGAAAATACCCAGACCTATACAAACAATCATACTCATGAATACAAATGTTTGTGTCGTGCGAGGAATCGAACCCGCGACCATCGGTCGTAAAGCGGTATGCTAGACCGCTAGACCACCGAGGTCGTCATTTGGTAATTTGATACATAATTATGTAATATAATTTGATACATAATTGAAAGAAACAACGTGATACATAATTTTTGTATATAAAGATAAAATTAAAATTATCATGGGCGTCCAGCATCAATAGTCAATTAGTGTAAGGATATAGTAATTACTGTGTGTCCCGATCTTTTGTTGGAGAATCTAGTGGATGATAGTAGAAACTGCTAGTGCCCCGCCAGCGTAAACCGTAAACCAGGAGGGTGCACCGTAAAAATCAGTTAAAAAAATCAGTTTTGTGGTACCTATAGTACAAGCTTTTATATGTTGTATTATTATAATTAAATTTCAGGAGAGTGACAATGAACAGGATGCAGAAATAAATAGCAATGATAAAGAAGACGGCAACAGATTGTATTATAAAAAACTAGGTAGACATTACATAGGCGAGGCGCTCAGGAGATCCGACTATAAGATTAAATTGACTGCAGCTCAGTACCACAAGGGCACTAAGTTGTTAATCACAGGTAATTTTTATTAATAATAGTTTTTAGACCTTAACATAAGGGTTAACTAAATAAGGGTTATTATTTGTACCTAGTTGTTAGCCGGAACTTCGTCTGCATGGAATTTCACTTTTTTATAATTAAAAGTAGCCTAAGTTACTCCTTATGACATTAACTTAGTAGAGACGTGAAAGTGTGAGTACCAGAGTGAGAGTCCCGTCAAAATCAGTCCAGCCGACAGACAGGCAGAATTTTTTCTCTTATTAGTTGTCTAGTATCCATAACACAAGCTCTGGTTAACGTGGGACTAGATAGTGATGTTAATTATACAGGGTTTTTGTTTATATAAATAAATCTATCCTCAATTTGACCACAGACTTTACCAATAAACGTGGTAGTGTATCTAATACTCGGCTAAGTACTGTTTTAAATCTAAATGTACAATGAATAATATAACAAACTAGCTGTACCCGCGACTTCCTCCGCGTGGAATTATACTTTATTTTTCTAAAATAAAATAATATTTCTAAAATAAAAGTAAGTTACTATTTATTACTTAATTACCTGCCAAAAATATCCCGTCGAAATCGGCCCAACCATTTCAGAGATTAGCTGGAACAAACAGACAGACAGACAACAATTAAAAAAAATGTTGTTTTGGTGTATGTATCGTATATTCATATGCATGTAGTAAAAAACGGTTATTTCAATATTACAAATGTTCAATATTCAAGAAATTACTAATTATCCCATATATTGAATATAAATTAGCAGTTTATTTTTATTTATTTATTTATTTACTCTTTATTGCACTAGAAGTATATTACAAAGAACATAAGTACTTAATAACTAATAAGGCACAAAAGGCGGTCTTGTCGCGTAGCAATCTCTTCCAGACAACCTTTGGGTAGAGGAGAGAAGTTTATTAAGTTTTATTTTATTTTATGCTATTTTTTAGGTTTCTCCAGCGGTATATTCTTTCTCCACGAGATGCCAGATGTGAACCTTATTCACACGCTCAGTATATCGGAACACAGGATCAGCAGTATAGCAATATCACCGCCTGGAGATTGGATAGCATTTGGATGTCCGCATATTGGTCAACTGCTCGTATGGGAGTGGCAGAGTAAGTGAAATTCAGACGGGCCGAGGTACCAACTCTTAGTGGGGTGCCCTCAGAGTAAGGTATCTTGCAGGCAAGAGTTGACCTTCAGCCACTCCACAAGTCCTTCCTTGGTTTTGGAGTGCCATCTGCATTCGCCCCCTCACCGGTGAAGCTGTAAAGCCTAGCTGCGGCCAACAGTATTAGAATAGTTATTAAGAGTAAACGACTATTTATTGTATATAACTAAGTTGTTCATATCTTTCATAATCTTATTTTATAAAAGGAATATTAGAATTCTGCACTCCTTTTCTACATAAACTATAAGTTTTCGAACTTCTACATCTGCACAATTTACATTAAAAAATTTTTGCTTTACCTTTTAATATATAGCTAATGCGATTAAATAAAATAGTCATTTTGAAATAAGGCCATATTTCTAAAAATTGCCGTGCACGTTGCCACGGCAATTTTTAGTCTAATTTTAATTTCTAATTTTTATGTTAGTTTTAATGTCTAATTTTCCTGGCAGGTGAACAATATGTAATGAAACAACAGGGCCACTCTCTAGACATGACCTGTTTCTCTTACTCACCCGACGGCCTCTACATAGTAACGGGAGGGTACGACGGGAAAGTCAAGGTGTGGAATACAAGCACAGGATTCTGCTTCGTTACATTCAGCGAGCATAAGTCATCGGTGACCAGTATAGTGTTTAGTGCAAATAAGAAGTTCTTTGTGTCATCATCACTTGATGGTACAGTCAGATGCTACGATTTAACTAGGTAAGTGTTTTTTTAAAATAAATATACGCATTTTGATATAAACTAAAACAACGGTCTATACAGGGAAAATTTAATATTGCATAAAAAACTGTCCTCTTGAGTATACATGCCATTTCAATTCAGTCTACAATTGTTCTGGAGAGGTATAAGTAACGTGTGTAACATTTTGTTGTGGAAGCGTAGTGGGACGGGTCATCGGGGTCCCTAAAATATGACTGAGTGTAGTGATGTCTGTCTCACACGTCATACTGATCTGCTCTGATAACTATAACTGATTTATTTTGTTACTCAAGTAACTTTTCATTTATTTATGTCAATTTTGCTATTTGGCAGTTTATAATTTTTTTTAAAAACGTACTCCTGTATAACCTTAATTTAAACGCATATTTCTTGCTCGTTCTTCTCATGCAGAGTTTGCGTTCCGAATAAGTGGTAGAGTAATAAAAATATGATTAGTAATATGTGCTTACATTAAGTTTATTTCAATAAATATTATTTCTAATTATATTTTTACAAAGTCTAATCATATCAGTGTATAAGATATATATATATTATTAGGTACCGCAACTTCCGGACCCTGACTTCTACCACCCTGGTGCAGTTCAGCTGTGCAGCGCTGGACGCCAGCAGCGAGCTGTGCGCTGCAGCGGGCCAGGATGTCTTCGATATCTGCCTCTGGTCCATTAAGTTTGGAAAGCTTCTCGATGTTAGTCCCTTTATTATAACTAGTGGTCGTTGAATGGTTGAAATTCGATCATAATTAATTTAACATGCAGTAAAATTATAGACAAATAATATTAAAAACGAACAATATTAGTCTATTTTAAATTAAACCACAGACTTTAATAATAAATAAAAGATAAAAGAGTATATATGCACATGCATGTATACTCTTTTATCTTTTCAAATACATGGTAGTGATTTCTTTATTGATTTAATGTATTTTTTATACTTAAATTTAAAAAAATACAACCATTCTTACTCCTTCTGTATATTATAAGTGTAGAAAATTTCACAATCCTACGTCCGCGTAATTTTCATAAAAAGAAGCATCAGTGGAGGACTATAAGATGAGTATAAGGTCAGGTCAGTTATAATATCATAACAAATTCACCAAGAATTTATCATGATGGATTCCAGAAGGAAATGTATTTCTAACAATGTAATTTTATTTATATTGCTTCAGCAACTTAATATTATTTATACAACAATATTGTCCTGTATTTATTAATCTACGTAACTTGCATTCCAAATAAATAAATAAATCGCCTTGCCATATATCGTGTACAGGTACTAGGAGGTCATGAAGCGCCAGTATCCAGTTTATCATTCAGCCCCACGCTGACAAGTTCCCGCCTTGCGTCCGCCAGCTGGGACAAGACAGTCCGACTGTGGGATTGCATCGAGACCAGCTCTGAATGTGAGACCATACAGCTCTCATCGGATGCGCTGCAGGTCGTCTTCAGGCCTGATGGAGAAGAGGTATGTAAATTAAATATTTGCAGAAAAACCTCAGTTGTGTAGTAGTTTAAAACACTGTCTTTTCGTGCGATGGTTCTGTTTTCATTCTTTGAACATAGATCTTTATATCCCTTTGTATTGATTTGATGTATTTTATTATGTAATCAAAATAAGCAACTATTGAATAGTATTTTTTAAATAAATTTTCTGTAATTTCAATGATATCCAGGTAAACTTATTGTGTCTTCTTATATATAAAATTCTCTTGTCACAATGTTAGTTACCATACTCTTCCGACCGATTTTTATGAAATTTTATATGCATATTCAGTAGGTCTGAGAATCCGCTACTATCTATATTTCATACCCCTAAGTTATAAGATTGTCCACCCCTAACATTCTTTTATTTTTTTGTTATAGAAAAGTTAGGGTTGTACGTATTTTTTAACCCTAACTTTTCTATAATCAAGATAGAAGGGTGAAAATAGTAACATAGAGGTATACATAGTACAGAGTAAGTAACACATCTGTGTGTTACTTACTCTGTTTCTCCTTTTAATTAAAAGTGTATTAAATTTTTTCAGATTGCAGTCTCAACATTGGACGGTAACATTACCTTCTTCAACACAACGTCGAGCGAGCAGACGGGTAGTATAGAAGGTCGTAACGACCTCGGTGCGGGACGAAGTGATACCGATCTTATTACCGCTGCTACTAATCTCAAATCCAAGTGAGTTTACAGTTTATGACATTTTTTTAAAACCTGGATATTACCACATTATATATTACCACAGCGCCATCTAGTCCCACGGTAAGCAGAACCAGACGGTTCCAGACGGTACCAGACGACTGATATAAAAATTTAGATATTTTTTTGTAAATATATACATAATAAAAAACCCTAGACTGATACAAACAATCATACTCATGGATACAAATTTTTGCACCGTGCTAGGTATCGATCCTGGACCATCAGAAAAACGGCGACCTGCTATACCGCCACCACCGCCACGAGGCTGTCAAGTAGGGATTTGATGCCGCTGTGTTAATTGTCCTGGGTTTTTTATTAACTATTTTTCTATTCTATTCCATATGTGCAAGAAATCGTATTTTTTTTGTATTTTTTTCATCGATGATAATGGAACTGTGTACCAGCCTGCACTAACGATTTACGCTAGCGGGGACCAGTGGAGGATGATTAGATGAACATGAGGTCAGGTCATTTAGCCCATCGTGACAAATTCCCTTCCCTCCAATTGTAAATAATTATTTATATGACTACAATTAATATTTATCTACAGAGCATTTACAACTATATGCTACTCAGCGGACGGCAGATGTCTGCTCGGCGGGGGTAACTCTAAGAACATATGCTTGTACAGTGTGAGGGAAGCGATACTGATCAAACAATTCGTCATCACGCAGAATAGATCGTTGGATGGAGTCAACGTGAGTTTATTTCACTTAACTGGTTTATTATCAGATCAGCGCGACGGTTGACTGGTAGAGAATGTCATCAGGCATTAAGTTCGCCATGTATACATTTTGTATACATACTGTCAGCGCTGCACTACACCAGGCGCCTGAGCGCAACCGATGGCGACAGCTGGTCGACAAGATAATGTAGAGTCGCGATCCTCAGCAGTGAGGGAACGATTAAGAAGTATATATTTTGTGTAATTTGTTCATGGGCAAGATTGCGATATTCGTTTTAAAATCAGTGTTTCCTAACATTTTTAGCATTTCTAAAATGCATACGCCCCCTATGTAACATACATAATTTATAATATTAAAAAAAATCACTTAAATGATAGGTTAGAGGAAGGTATCATTAGGAAATTGTTAATGAAACACAGTAAGTAAATTTACAAAATCTAGTTGTACATAAAAACATAATTTTAATAAAGATTTTTCTATTTACTTATTAATCTATTAATTTAATTTAGTGATAAAACAATTATTTAAAGAATTTCATTTTTTCATTAAATTTGGCACTTAAATCTAGCATTGCATTTAAATGGCCCGGAGAGAAAGGGTTACTTTAAGTTAAGAAACTCGAGTTGAGTAAATTTGTTTTTTTTTAATTATACATAGAAATTATATTAGATCAATAAAAATAACATTATACACCTTACCATGTATTTGACACACAGACTCTTAAGTCTATTATTAAGATGTGTAGTCAAATTGAGATTAATATTGTATGTTTTTAATATAATTTGTCTATAGGTTTACTGAATCTCAAACATAATCATAATTTAAATTGATGATAGTCGATTTTAGACCAATGTACCACCACTAGTTTAAATAAATACATAATATACAATTAGATCATAAAAATACCTGAAATAAATAAAAAAACTATACATACTACCATGTTTTTGACAAAACACGTACACTCTTTTGCTCATTGTTGAAGACTACAAATTGAGAATAGATAATATTGTTTGTCTATACTCTTTTCTGAATGTCAAACATAATTTAAATGAATTATGGTCCACTAGATTAAATAAATACATAATATAAAATTAGATCATAATAAATACCTAAAATCAATTTTTTTATTAATATTGCTTGTCTTTAATATTATTTGTCTATAGACTTATAGAATCACAAACATAATCGTAATTTAAATTGATTATAGTCGATTTTCAACCAATGGGGCACCACTAGTATTAAATAAATACATAATATACAATTAGACTAATATACAATTGACATTAGTCAGATATGCTGAAAGAGAAGGGAGATACAATTAGATCAAGTCATGTATATAATAAATTTGATTGCAGGATTTCGTAAACCGGCGCCTAATGACAGAGTTCGGTAATATGGCTCTGATTGAGGAGAGGACAGAGCTGGAAGGTGGGCAGGTTGCCATTCGTCTCCCCGGCGTCAAGGACGGCGATATGGCTGACAGGAGTGTAAAGCCGGAGGTAAGTGTTGTATATAAAACTAGCTGAACCCGCGACTTCGCCCGCGTAGAATTTAACTTTATTTTTCTAAAATAAAGGTAGCCTAAGTTGCTCCTTATTACATCAGCTACCTGCCAAAGAAAGTCCCGTCAAAATCGGTCTAGCCATTTCAGAGATTAGCCGGAACAAACAGACAGACAGGCAGACAAAAATTCTAAAAAATGTTATTGTGGTGTATGTACCGTATTTATATTCATATGCATGTAGTAAAAAATGGTTATTTTAATATTACAAACAGACACTTCAATTTCATTTATATACATAGATACTAATACTAATAACAAACTAGTTTTATCTAAATGCCGTTTAAAGTTAGTAATTGCATAAGGTTTTACAACAAACTGCCAGATTCTGTTCTAAATCCGCCTGAATAATTAAACGAAATTGTACAAGAACACTTGTACACATCTTGACAATCATTCAAATCTCTGTAGTCCTAGTATAGTTCTGTCAATTCTGTTTACCAATATCTTTACACAGTATAAAATGAAGTCGCCTAGGCTGTTTGTTCGCTTACATCTTTTAACTTGCGCAACAGATTTTAATGCAGTATTTAGAAATAGATAGTGTTTCAAGAGGAAAATTTATATATATATTACATGTACCCCAGTGCGAGTAGCTAATATACATACAACAATAAAATTATAACAGTAGAGTAGATAATAATAGAGTGTAGATAGATATACAGATAAGATTTTTTATTTGTATCTTACTACACATATATATTCTTAATAACAAATACTTTATAATATAGACTATTGGACTATTACAAAATGGGAGTTGTCTCGTATCAATATTTAAAGAGCATGATGGAAGATCGTGGAAAGTGGCTAGAGCTTCACCGACCAAAGCGTAGCTCTTAAATTATGAAACAATCATTGTATAGACTATTTAAACCACAGAGCAAAAAACTTCTGTGTAGATAAGACGAACTACATGATAAGGCGTTTATTGTATTCGTACGTAACAATTACACATATATAAATGTGGACTATACATGTCTGTCTGTTCAGGTAAGAGTGTACTGCATTCGTTTCTCCCCGACCGGCGAGAGTTTCGCCGTCGCAACCACCGAAGGTCTCCTGCTCTACAGCCAAAATGCTGGCATCGACGGTACATTTAGGTGAGTTCAAATGTTAGATACATTTAGACTTTAACGATTTTATTACAAAAAATCTGTTAAAACTCGGACGAAACGTGGTCTAAATGGTCGTGGTTTAAACCATTCCTAAAGTTAATACTTGGAATAAACCTAACATTATTACGAATCCAGATCTAACAGAGGACTACTTAGTACTACAGTTAAATCGTTCATTATGTATTCCATACAGAAATCAGTCACTCATGTCTGTTAGCGTACAATTACGTTCCGTTTTACCAGAAATATGAAAAGATCAAAAATAATATTACTTCAAATAAAAATGTATAAACTAAAAATAAATTTATTTCTATTTATCTATTTATATCTATTCTATTCATTATAACTATTTCATTAATATATAATATTTGTTAATGTACTATTAGGCTGAAAATCAGTTTTAAATTACAAGTAGGAGTCCTATACATTTCTTGTCCTATACATTGTAACACAGAACAACGGCACTCTACTATATTCCAAACCTAGACTATTGACGCGAGGAGTCCCGCAGGGATCAATTCTGGGTCCCCTCTTATTCATTCTGTATAGTGCTGACATTGCTAGATACTGTGAAGGATGTTTATATCACCAATATGCGGATGACTTACAAGTTTACATGTCTATAAATCCTCAAGATACAAACATGGCGGTTAGAATATTGAACTCAACACTTTTCCGTATATCGAACTGGTGTAATAAAAATTCTCTTGTTTTGAATCCGGCTAAGTCGAAATTCATGATATTGGGTTCTAAATTGCAGGTACAAAAAATTAAAAATCAAACACCAGTTATAACAGTAGAAGGTACACCTCTGTTGCAAGTAACTGAAACGCGCAATCTGGGTCTACTAATGGACTCTGGTCTTAAATTCGAAAACCATGTCCTAGATTGTGTGGGGAATTGCTTCTACAGACTAAAGATATTATACAAAATTCGAAATTATCTTTCAACTGATCTACGTGTTCGACTGTGCGATTCTCTGATATTGTCCAAGCTGAGTTACGGTTTAGCTGTTTTCGGTTCATGTACACTAGCTAGATCACGGCGGCTTATCCAACGTGTACAAAATGCATGCGCCTGTTTTTGCTTCCGTATACCACCGCGTAGTCATGTCTCTCCTTATCTCAATAATGCTAAACTACTAAATATGTCTTCACGTTACAACCTTTATTTTGCGACTTTGTTGTTTGATGTCATTGAATCCAAAATGCCTGATTACCTTTATAGAAAACTTGTGTGGTCTGGCAATCAGCATGCTTTTAAAACCAGGGCTTCGTTGTATCGACTAGTGACTCCAGCACATCGGACTACTGCCTTCAGAGGCAGTTTCAGATATATGGCCTCCAAGTGTTGGAATAACTTACCTCCTCCTATTCGTAATATAAAAACTAAAGTGAATTTTAAAAACCTTTTAAAAAAACACTTATTGTCTGAACAACTGACTTTAAATAGGAGGTCCTTTATCTGAGGAGTCTTTTTTTCAACGACCGAAGTCGGTAAGCATGGTCAGGAACAATAATGTCTGACTCACGGCGCGTTTAGCCAGCGACCTTGTATATGCAACAACTATTATTTATGTACGTAGTATGTATCTATAGGTTAACAATATATGTATACATAACACACCACTTCATTTTTAATCTATTTGTATATTGTATAATGTTTTGTAATAGTATAATTTTTTAAGAGCTCGAAGTGTAATATATAAACATTCACGTATATATGTATGTATTTAATTATAGGAGCCAACAGAATATCAGCGCTGCAGACTTATCTGTAGCTTCATGCTGAGTTGGTTGCCTCTTCATCATTGCGACACATAAAGCCACCTCCATTTTTATTTTATTTTGTAATATTATATTTCTGTATTATTTAATCTGTAAACTTTATTTCTATTTATAAAATGTATCTCATGTATGCTATGTGTTTGTAATGGTTGAATAAAGAACTTATCTATCTATCTATCTATCTATACGGAGAAAAGGAACGGCGGGATATTTTTATTGGATCGATGCGAATGGTGACTATTTCAAAGTCAAATGAGTGAAAAATTAACAAATAACGTCTTTTATATATTTTTATTATCGTAAAATTAGCTTTAAATATTTTTAGTTAATATATTTTTAATTTAGTTAAAATATTTTTCGAAAAACAACAAATTAAAATACAATTTTTAAAATAGTTTGATTTTTTGCATTTAGACCACTGTTAAACTAGGGGCATCGCAGGTCTAACTTTAGACCATAGACGAATCACGGTTTAGAGATAAACTTCATTTTGTAATAAGGAATACATTGGTGAATGGTTTATTACTAGTGCTAAACCAGGTTTATCTTTTGTAATAAGGCCGTAAGAGTTTACTACTAGACTCACTGTCCTATTTATAATTTATATATTCATACCATAAGCAAAAATTGTTTACCCTTTTTACGAAAATTGCGCGGTATTTACTCGACAAGCATGAAATATTGCACACTTGTCATCAGACCACATAACTAACAATCCAAATTAATCTAAATAACAATGAAAAATATTGGTAAAAATTTATTATTTATTTTAGTACATATTTAAGCAAATTAAACTACGGACTATAACCCATTTGCATTACTTTTTTCTATTTCTAACAATGAATTAATAATTAACAGGCCCTATCGGTTGGAGTCAGGTTCTACTCCTCAAATGGTGAAGCAGCATCTGCGAGAGAAAGCCTGGGGGAACGCACTACTCGGCGCAATACAACTGAACGAACTCACTATTATACAGGAGTGCATTGAATCCATACCACCTTCTGATAGTAAGTTTCTTATAATATTATAAGCTAGCTGACATCATCTGCATCACATACTTACTTGACATATATAATTATTTTTCGCCAAAATTACATGATATCTTTTTAATGTATAGCCTATGTGTTATTCTGATGCATTAGCTAATATAGCTTTCCTTCTATTTAGTTCTAGCTGACCTCAGAACTTTGTCTGAATCTCACTTACTTGACATTTTGCATTATATTTCGCCCAATTTACGTATCTTTTTAAATTATAGCCTATTTGTTATTCTAATGTCGAAACTATAATAATGTAAAGTTTTATCAGAATCCCTTCAGTAGTTTTTGCGTAAAAGAGGAACAAACATCCATCCATACTCACAAACTTTCGCGTTTATAATATTATTCAGATATATATAATTAATATTTATTCAACTTAAGTTAACGTATACATATACATCTATATACGTAAATACGTTAAGTTAATGTATTTACGTATATAGATGTATCTAGGTAAGTATTAGTATTAAAAAAACTAAAATATCTTTCCAACAAATAGGTGTGCAGTTTGGCGAGTCATTGTATAGTAATAGGTTCATTTAACCTATTTTTATTAAAAAAATAAATAAGACTCAGTTTTGAATAGATTTTATTTTATTATTTTATTCTACCGCTTATTCGGAAAGTAGATCACAGGAAGGTCTAATAAAAAGACAGATTTTTACTCTTTTTCTTTGTCGCATTCGGATAACTTAACCGTTAATAACCGCATTTTGTCATTAGCTAACCATACAGGTTAAATAACGGTAGCTAACGGGTTTATAACTATAGTCCAGAGTCATAATAAAAATATCATTTCAGTTGAACTTACGGTAACGAGTTTAGAAGAGGACTACAATAGTCGTCTTCTAGAGTCAATAGCGCGACTTCTAGAAGACAGTCGCCATCTCGAGCACTTTCTATTGTGGGTGAAGGCAGCGTTGTCAGGGAAGAGGAAGATACCACCAAATGTACTGCTCGCGTTGGAGAAAGTACTCACCGTTAAGTACTCGCAGTTGAGCAAAATGTAAGTTGGCCTTTATAATTTTTTTTACTGGTCACCATATCCTATCCTGACGATATTAATTTTGTCCACCGCTGTTCTGAACAGGAATCTGGTGCTAATCCCGAACCACTGTTTTAAATTCTTTAGCCATCTGCTTCTTAATGATCCCATTTATTTGGGGTTGGAGTAACATTTCTATTGCATTCATCCCTGTTCGCAGTCATCTCGTTATTTACTCCCTTTATTACCGTATCATCTTCCACACAGTCCATCCTCTTTTTCGGCCTTCCTCTGCTAAGGGCAGAGGCTGAACGATCCACATCCATATGTAACATCTTCCTTAAAATAATTACCTTAATCTTCATTTCACACACAGGAACAGCAAATTACAAATAATAATAATATTTTTTTATTAAGCCGCTATCATTACATCATAGAGATCTTAAATTGTTTTATGATAATTGTTTTACGTAAACAATAAGTATTATGATAAATGTATAGTAGCATACAAAGGTGAGCTTATCTCTATAAAGAGATTTCTTACAGTAAACTTAAAAAATGTTATAGGATAACGTGTTAACTATATCAGCCATACATACGTGTAGGAAAACAAAGACATGCAATATTGTTATATATTTGTATTCATGAATGTATGTAGTTCTTTCTATTGGTCTGGGTGTTTTCTACGTATTTAAGAAACATGTGTAATTAATGTATTTAAGTATTCTATCAGTTGTCTAGTACCCATAACACAAGCTCTGATTAGCTTGGGACTAGATGCCGCTGTGTGAATTGTTCTGAGATATAGAATAGAAATAGAAATAATCTTTAATCAAATAAACTCATTACAAGCACTTTTGAGTAGGCATGTTTTGATTCTACCACTCATTCGGAATGCAGATTCATCACAAGAAGAATGAGCAAGAAACTTGTGTGTTGCTCTTTTTAATAGATTTTTTTATATAAATAATTACAGTATAACAAGTAAGAGGCATGCGATAATCAACATAGAAATAGCTACGCACTCATAGTATAATCAGATAATGTAGTCAGCGCTATGGATTTAAAATTTTTCTATGAAAACATTATTATCGTTAACGAATTCTTCAATTTTATAAGCTTTTTTGCAAAGTAAGTGTCATTTAAATCTTTTTTCAGGAAGATTTATAACAGACTCTGGAATTTTGTTGTAAAACCTTACGCAATTACCATAAAACGAATTACTAACTTTAGTTAAACGACATGTATTATTATTAATCTCAGGATAATTCAATGTATGAGGTGTTTATGTATTCAGATATTGTTGTATATATCATAATAAGTTAAAACTATAAGACTGTTATCAATTTACACGATTTAATCTTGATTACGTTTGAAAAGAACCGTACAAAAATGGATTGCATTGAAATCTGTACTAAGATTAGATACCAGAGAAAACTCTCTGGTTTTATGTTCTATTGGATACAATTTAGCAAAGACATTCAAATGACATCATGTAGTTATTTAATACTAAAATTATTACAAAACGAGTTATCGTCTCGCAAAATTCAGTATAGCGTACCTGAGTTGTTATCATGATTGATTGTACCGCGGACCATTGATAAAACGGTATCTGTGCTGATAATAGTAATAAGGCCAAGAGTAGCCGAGGTTCCTGTATACACTACAATTTCGGTATATATCAGTAGTCAGAAGTCTATCGATAGTTATTATTAGAACATTGTCATCTCATTCATCAATGTACTGGGTCAGGGTGACCTCCACTCGGGTCCCACTGGAAACTCATCATTTGCTTCTTCCTTATCCCATTTATTTGGGGTCGGCGTAATATGTCTACCTGGAAACTATCATGATAAATTACTTACTTAATTTAATTTATCACGATGCACTATTAGACCTGACTTCAAGTTCATCTATTTTTTTAATTATTCTACTATGAAAATTATTTTCTTATGTACTATATGTTGACAAATTACTAGTGAATTACTACTACAAATTTATTTCATTAATTACTACAGATTCATTAGTATTTTGTCAATTAAAAATATATACATATATTACATCGGAAAATAATTTTCATAATAGAACAATAAAAACCTGACCTTTAAGTTTCTATTCTTTTTATTGTTCTTTTATGAAAATTATTTTTAATTAGATTTTGCCCGCGGCTTCGCTCGCTTTAAGAAGTATTATTATTAGGTATAGTTTTTGCGGCTTTACAGTACTTTCATCCCCTTTTTTATCCCCTTGGGGGTAGAATTAATCAAAATCCTTTCTTAGCGGATCTACGTCATAACATCTACCTGCAAAATTTCAGCCCGACCCGTCCAGTGGTTTGGGCTCTGCGTTGGTAGATCACTATGTCAGTCACCTTTGAGTTATATATATATATATTTAGATTTCTTACATCACCAACAAGGTTTACGCCAATACAACTACTTAACAATATATGAAATACTAAGCGCCTTAATTATAGGCAACTACGATATTTATATCAAAAATTTCTGCTTACAATTAATAAAACATATGACGTCACAAATTTATTGTTAAAAATATATAAAAATAGTTTACAGTACTGATTTGACTGGAACTATTGAGATATTTATGGAATTTCCAATAACTATCACTACATATGTCAACTGATGAGTGATTTTTGTAATAGGACATTGTAAATTCTCATTACTTTGTGTAAAGGTATTGGCTAGGTTTGTACCTAGCCGAACTGGCCTGTATTAAGTTGAAGTTTGTGTACTTAAATATTTCTGATTCCTGCGACACAAGCCTTGAGTTTAGTGCAGGGATTACTGTAAAAACATTTTATCTATAATCATTGAAAAGTGTACACAATTAATAAATTAATATCTTATCATCCTCCACTGGTGCCCCGCCTGCGTAAACAGTTAGTGCAGGAGAGAGAACCTTTCCATTATCATCTATTAAAAAAAATGACATAATAGTAAAATACCGTAACAATTTCAGAATTTTTAAACGGTATGCGAAATGTAGTTCGTAACACTTTAGGCTTTTGGAATGTCTAATCAGGGCCGTCACATAATAACGTGATGTCCATAGACCTGTGGGCTAATTATGTAACACGATATGAAATTGTTTCTGTTGAAGTTGTGATGCAATATGAAATCATTTCAATTTAAAAAATGCGATCAAGTAAGGTCGAATGACCGCAACATAAATCATTTCTATCGATAAAACACTACTCTGAAGTTGCAGCGGAATATTGTTAATCCGACCAATTTAAAAAGTCAGTACATTAGATAGCTTATACCTTTAGAGGGATACATTTTAATTTATTGGGTTGTTACACTAGTTGGTTGATTTGAAACAATTTTTATTGCGTTCAAAAATTACAAAATATACTGCAGCGTTCACTTGTTCTTTTATTTTAATTTTATTAATAGACATTTAATAAAATAAAATAAAGAAAGTCTATTCTATTCTAATGAAAAAATAAGGTTAATAATTTTGAATATAAAAGCATATTTTATACAAACTATTTATAATCATTAATAATATTAATCTAACCTACAAATTAAATTTTCTTTTGTGCTATAGATACCTAGGTAAGTACGTAGGTATCCATATAAATTTAAAATGATATGGGCACATCTTTTTAAATTTGTACATAATTGTAAAAACTTTAAACAAATAAATTTATTTACTTTAAACAAATCACAGAGCATCATAAACGTATTCCGTTCACAGAGCACCGTATTCATTGAAATAGTTTTTTAATTATATTAATATCATAATCAACCCTAATTTTATATTAAACATTTACTCTAGTTAATACAACATTCTATGTGATTTGGGACGAAAATAAAATATCGAATTGGCAACACTGATGTCGTGTTGTGAGTCGTGACAATTTTCCCATTTTAATAAATTTAAAACCTTTTCACGACTTTCTACGTAATATTTAATATAATAAAAATATATGTAATACTGAAAATTACCAAAACAAGATAAATAATGCTGCTAATGCTGATATTTTAAAGATTGTAACCAAAAGAAACACCTTCTAAATTGTTTCTCATAATGTAAAAACCGTTTCAATTCCACGCTGTCATTTCGGCAAAATAGCGATTACGTGACGTTGCAACGAGGTTACTAAATCGACATTCGATAGAAATAATTTTTATCGATATGTAAAGTTGCGTTTACGTTGCAATGCTAGTTGACAGCGTCAAATGGCGTCTATATGATCGCATTATTGACAGATGACGTCATTTTCACTACGTTACATACGAAAAACGTTGCGAACGAAGTTACATAATTAGCCCACTGTTCATACATACTCGTAACTGATCAGCTGGGCCATTAGATTGTTTGCCATTTACATAAAAAAAAGAAATAAACGTCAACGTTTTTATAATCTTCACATTTCTGTGTCTGTAGTAGCTATTATGACTTTATGGTATCATTCCTTTATATGATCTTATAAAACATATTGTAGCGAGCTGGAAAGAAAAATTCAGTTTTTTAGTACGACATTTCGTACTCAGACACGTTTACAATATTAAGTTTTAAGTACATGAGTGAAGTAACTTGAAACAAGGCCTTACGCTGTTAAATGTAAGAGGAGTTTCCATATATTTTATTATTGACGGCCTGATCTAACGGTTTAGCACGCCGCTTTACTTCCGATGGTCACGTGTTCGATTCCTCGCACGGTACAAACATGAGTACGATTGTTTGTATTGGTGTTGTTTTCTATGTTTATTATGTATGTATTTACAAAAAAAACTTGTGTAATGTATTTAAGTATTCTATAAGTTGTCTAGTACTCATAACACAAGCTCTGATTAGCTTGACACTAGATGTTTAAATATATTTGATATGATATACAAATATACACATATCCATATATCAATACACATATATCATATCAATTTATAATTAATCTATAAAATCTATAAAAAAATTGAATGCATGATTGAATATTTCTATTCAATTTTAAAAAAGTATGTGTTGTTATCTATCTATATATAACTCAAAGGTGACTGACATAGTGATCTATCAACGCACAGCCCAAACCACTGGACGGATCGAGCTGAAATTTGGCATGCAGATAGATGTTATGACGTAGGCATCCGCTAAGAAAGGATTTTGATTAATTCTACCTCCAAGGGGATAAATTAGGGGATGAAAGTTTGTATGAAACTTTGTCAATTTTAAATCGATCGGGCTGAGACTTTGCATGAAAATCTACTATGACGTAAGCATCCCCTAAGAAAGGATTTTGATAAATTCCACCTCTAAGGACGGCGAGCGAGCGAAACCGCGGGAAAAAACTAGTATAAAATATATGTAATATAGTGAACTGAAGTGTACATATACTGCATATTTTTGGTATCCGCGCTCCCAGCCCCCAAAGATACAGGCCTGACCTACTACAGATAATAGAAATATATAAAAAATTGTATTGTAGTAAATATGTAAATGTAAATCTATATACAAATGTAAATGTTAATCTATATAAATAAATATATATATTTTGTTAAATGTGAAGTGAAATATTCATTCATTTTTTTAATGTTAGTATAGCCACATTTAATAATTTGTTTTTACTTTAAACAAAATTATGAAAAGTTTCTTATCCATTCTTGGCTGAATCTGTATTGCGAAGTGTAAAGATTATTTCTTATCTTTAACATATTGTGTTTTGCAGATGTGATTTCAACAAATACACAATTCGGTGTATAAAGACAGTTGGAGAGATGAGACCCAAACATGAAGCGGAGGCGATGGAAATGAGCGACAATGACTCCAGCGGCAGGGGAACCTACTCAGATAGTGATTAAACAATTATAATACTGTATCTATGGTATTTTTTTATTTTATGTCTTAACTAGCTGAGCCCCGCGGTTTCACCCGCGTTAAGTTTCAATATAAAATATACGCAATGTTATTCTGTTGCATAAGATATATTCTGTGCGTTTGTTTGTCATCTAATTCCTAAAAAGCGATTGGACCGATTTGGATGAAATTTTGTATGTATATTAGAATGTTTCTTGGGTGGTTTACACTGTTTATCCGGACTGCTGGGTCCGTTAATATGTGTATAATATATTAAGATTGTAAAGAGAAAAAATACACATTTGAAAAATCTCGCACTTTTTGGAATGTACATTACAATTATATGTTATTATACATTACATATGACGACCTCGGTGGTCTAGCGGTCTAGCACACCGCTTAACGTCCGATGGTCGCGGGTTCGATTCCTCGCACGGCACAAACATTTGTATTCATGAGTATGATTGTTTGTATCGGTCTGGGTGTTTTCTATGTATAATATGTATGTATTGACGAAAAAAAATCTATGTATTTGTATTAGTTATCTAGTTACCCATAACACAAGCTTTAGCTAGCTAAACTTGGGTCTAGATCGCGCTGAGTGAAGTGTCTTGAGATTATTATTATTATTACATTATGTGGTGCATGAATGAATGAATATTTATTTATTTCTGCAACAAGTTTGAACATAAATATGCTCCAGAGTGATATAATAATAATAATAATAATAATAATAACTTTATTGGCCAATAAAACACTTTTACATTCAATACACATTACTGCGAACCACACACTAGACATGCAAGTCTGTATCGTGTGGTTCAGAGGAGATCATTACACATAATTGATGTTAGGTGCTCGGCTGACTTTAATGAAATAACTTAACAATATCATGCAACACTTATGGCGTTATATTACAAAGTATATATATAATAAATAAATATCTATAAATAGTAATAAATATAAAATATATTAATACATACAATAGATATACACATATTAAGTACTACTGAGGCTTTATGTAATTAAAATTCGGTTTGAAACAATTTCTCACATTGATCATAGTCCAGACTTATTAAAAAATGTTTTATTTTTATTTTGGCTTGAGCTAGAGAACATTTTTTTATATCACATGACTTGCTTATTCTATTATATAAATTTACAGCTATATATGGGCTAAAACGTTTAGCAAAGGTTGTCTGTACCATAGGCAGGGGTATCTGAAAAACTCTTTTTTTTAACAGGTTTCCATATTTGGTGGAATTCAGTACATCTTTATGAGTGACTAAAGTCACTTTCCTCAAAAATTGTTTCCTAACACTAAGTACTTTGCATTCCTTATATAACTTAGTTGTAGAATACCTATATCTTTTTTTCAGCATTGTTTTAAGAACTGATCTTTGGGCTCTTTCGACTTCAATCATGCTTGACTTGGCTGCACCTCCCCAGCAGATGATGCAGTACGACAACACAGAGTGACAGAGGGCATAGTAAACAGTCATGAGTGTATTTATGTTAGCCGACTCTCGTAGTTTACGCATCACATGAGTTATGTTTCGAATTTTGTTTGATGTCATTGAGATATGTTTTTTAAAGTTAATGTTTTGGTCAATATACACTCCGAGATATTTTGTGTCATAAACTTTGTTTATACATTGGCAGTCGCACGCTACGTTATTCAAACATTGATTGTGAATTTTAATTTGCAACCCTAAAGGCGGTGCTGACATTCTAGTTTTGTGGAAACAAATATAATTTGTTTTTTTAATATTGATAGTTAGAAGATTCCAATCTAACCATTTGGTTATTTGAGCCATTCCTCTTTCGGCTTTTGAGTAAACACTCTCCCATGATTTGTCCCAAAACAGTAAGACTGTATCGTCGGCATAACATATCATTTCACTATTTTCTAACTTAATATTATGTATATCATTTAGATATAATATAAATAGTGTGGGGCCGAGAATGCTACCTTGCGGTACTCCGAAATTTGTGGTATGGGTATTACTTGTGAACTGTCCCAACCTTAGACAGTGCCTTCTGTGGTTTAAGTAGCTGCTGAACCAATTTAATGCTAAACCTCTGACACCTGACTTTTCCAGTTTTTTTAGAAGCAGTTTATTAGACACTGTGTCAAAAGCCTTAGCCAAATCCAAAAACACACCTACACATTGTAATCCTTGGTCAAGTTTGGAGGTGATAGTTGTAATAAGTAGAGACACGGCATCCTCGGTGGACTTTCCTGATCTAAAACCGAACTGTTTAGGAGATAGCAGATTTTGGTTTTCAAGGTATTTAACTAATCTTTTGTTGACAAGTTTCTCCAGTAATTTTGAGAAAGTTCCAAGTAGTGCTATTGGGCGGTAATTATCTGGAGAGTATTTACAGCCTCCTTTATGAATTGGGTATAATAAAGCTGTTTTCCAAGAGTCCGGAAAGATACCTGATACAAAACTAAGGTTATAAATGTGTACTAGAGGTGTTAAAATGAATTCCTTTATTGTTTTGATTAAACTATTGGTTATTCCATCAATTCCAGGAGATTTATCATTTTTTAACTGAGTAATTAGGTCACCTATTTCAAATTCATCAGTCGGAGCCATGAAAAAAGATCCCAATACGCCATCCATTTTAGGCATCAAGTTCTCCTCTTTTTCTTTTAACTTTTCTAAAATATTATTTGCAAGTGTATTACCAGTGGTTGAGAAATGGATATTGCACATGTCAAGTGATGTCTTTTCGTCAATTGAGTTTTCTATGTATAATAATTCTGTTGATTCTTTCTTGTGTGTTTGAATATCACAAATGTTTTTTATTGTATTCCACAGTTTCTTAGGATCACCTTTATTTTTTAATAATTGTTCTTCTTCAAATTTCGATTTCAATCTATGTAAAAGGTTATTGCAAAAATTACGATATCTTTTGTACGTTGTTTGTATTATTAAGTTTTGTGGATTCCTGGTAGCCCGTTGATGAAGCTTATCTCTGTGTTTTATACAGCGTATAATACCTGGAGTAATCCAGGGTTTAATACTGAATTTGGAGCGACTTACTTTAACTTTGCGGGTATGAACGTTAATAATGTTTTTCAAACAGTTTTCGAAATTTGTGACTGCCTCATTGACATCTTCTATATTAGTTACTATTGACCAGTCTATTTCGGCAAGATCTTGCTTTATCGCTTCAGCATTAATTTGAACTTTTTCTTTGTTCATACTCTTCTGTTTTGGTATTTCTAAATTTATTCCAGCAAGAACCATGTTATGATCTGTCACATCACATGTACATACAATGCCGAAAGAAACTTTATTTGTTTTTATGAATATATGATCGAGACAAGCATTATTTCTCGTTGGGATAGTTATTACCGGCAATAGTTTATATTCAGCATTAAGACACATGTATTCACTGTTCGTAATTCTACCATTTTGTAACAGATTTATATTAATGTCGCCAGTAACAACTAGAGTAGTTTCTTTTTTGTGATTTTCAAGATTTTGATGTAAGTCAGTTATAAAAATATCTGTATTTGTAAATGAAGGAGAACGATAAATACAAAATATTGATACACTATTTGGAATATTTACTAGTAAACAATCAGCTTCTCTGAAATTTGGCTCTAAAACTGATGCGTTCCAAGTGCTTTTTATGTATACTACCACTCCACTGTTCTGATTAATTATTTTATTAGTTTTGTGTGAATCATATCCAGGTATGTGTGGTACCACTGGCACATCCATAAGTCTACATTCCGTCAAAACAATAACATCGATTTCAATATTTAGTCTATGGAAAGATATTATGAAATTGTCAAAGTTTTTATTTATGCTACGTATATTAAAATTTAATATGTTAAAACTTCTTTTAGCGGCAAATAATTTATTACAATTTTCAAGTTCAGAAATGTGGTAACATTTAATGTTTATTTCTTCTAAATTATCTGTAATGTCCTGTATTGTTTAAGTATAAATAATGAAAATTTGTTGATATCGTATGAACTCGACATTTCAGTTTTAATCCGCTATTGGAGATTAAAGCATAACAGAATATACGTAGATGAGATCTCTTGACAGACAATTTAGTATTGCAAATTATTGCCTCTTGAATGAATGATAAATATATGTAAGTGTAAATATAAAAGATATACATTACAATAAATACAAATACTGAAATATAATACAACAATTGATATTCATAAAGGTAAACATTCTCAACTTTACAATGATAAGAGGAGTTTTACTATAAGTCACTTTAAATTTGCAATACCCAGTTTCAAACTTATTATTATGCTGTTTGTTCCTTAGTTTGTAAACCAGAATCCAGAGGAAAAATGTGAAAAAGATCCTGTTGTGATCGAATATGTTTTGCTGGTTTGCCTTCCCGTTGCCGCACATATATATTTCCATTACTACACCAACAGTACAAAAAGCCGCATTCCTTTGATCTTTTTCTGGTGTCGCGAAATAAATTTCGGTTTCCTTTGGACCTGTGACGTCAATATCATGGCTTGTAAGATTTCGTCGATTTTTTGATTCTTTAATTAAGGAGTTTCTTTTTGACCGGCGTAAAAGTCGCAGCACAACTGGCCGTGGAAATTTACTCTCACCATTGGAGGTGTCAGTTTTTGTCGCCTTTGAGAACCTAGGCCCAACACGAGTTACCCAATCAATGTCCTGCTCCGTTAAGTCTATTCCAATACATACATATATATACTATATATTATGTTAATATACACAAAATTACCATAACACAAATTGACAAATAATAATAATTATAACCCTGTACAATTTACACAGCGCCACCAAGTTAAGCATAGAATAATCTTATAGTAACGGAACCATTGACATAAATACTTTTTTTTGTAAATGCGTACATTATATCTTAGAAAATACTCGAACAAACCTGCCATTCTCATAAATAGAAATGTTTGCATCGAACCTGCTGCCATCGGAAGTAAAGCCCAATTTACACTCAGCCCGAGTGGGCAGGGAAGTGAGCAGCGCGAGAGTGTAAACACGATACTTCCAATTCCAAGGCCGCTGCCACTCGCGCTGGCCGGCGCTCCCTCGATTGTAAGTTTTTCGTGCGCGAGTCAAAAGACTGGCAGCGCTAGTGGCAGCGTGTGTTTACATTCAGCCCTCTCGCTCAGTTGTCGCACGGCGTTTTAAGCGGAAGGTAAGGAAGAGTCGCCCGGTAAATAAGTATGAGTGCTGACTGTAAACGACACTCACTCGCGTCGACTCCTGTCGACGCTGAGGCGGCAATATTTCCGGCAGCGCGAGTGGCAGGGGAAGCGGCTGAATGTAAATGTAACATAAGACGGTGTGGTAAACCGGTGGATCACTGAATCCGTCAAATGTATTAAAGGTAATTAGAAGTAACTAATAAAACAACTGCATACTATCTATTCTTACATTGGTGGGTCTTAATATAAAGCTGACAGAGTTTCGTCCGGCCCAGCCCGGCAGCGTGGCTCTAGCTACAATGATAGTACTTATTACGGCCGCGATGATAGCTAGCGCTAATATCACCCATCGAGTTGTTTGCGTATCCGATCAGGTTGAGTGACTGTCGAAACTCCATAAACCGGCAAATAATATTAATAATAATAATTGTAACCCTGGACAATTCACACAGCGCCATCTAATCCCAAGCTCATGGAATATGAATAATGTTATGGGCACTGACCAATAGACAGAAGTACTTATATACATAATTTTATATATACTTACATGATATGATAGAAAACACTCAGCCAAAACCGCCATACTCATAAATACAAATGTTTGTATAGTTCGAGGAATCGAACTTGCGACGATTGGAAATAAGGCCGCGTGTTAAACCGCTATAGGTAGTAAAATATGTATTAAAGGTGAAATTTTAAAAGTAAGTAATAAAACAACTGCATACTATCTATCCTTTATTGAGATCTATGCCGTTAACATTGGTGGGTCTTAATATAAAGCTGACAGAGTTTCGTCCGGCCCAGCCCGGCAGCGTGGCTCTGGCTACAATGATAGTACTTATGACAGCCGCGATGATAGCTAGCGCTAATATCACCCATCGAGTTGTGTTTGCGTATCCGATCAGGTTGAGTGACTGTCGAAGCTCATCTTGGATAGAGGTCGGCACTTCTGCGCTCTGAAAAATATTGTCAAACAGAAATATTATTAAAATAACATACCTATAATTATCGGCCTCCCTGTTCATTAGGAATGGTTAAAATCTATACATATAAATAAAATTGGGGTGTCTGTTTGTAATATTGTAATAACCATTTTTTACTACGTACATATGAATATAAATACGGTAGATACACCAAAATAACATATTTTACAGTTTTTGTCTGTCTGTCTGTCTGGCTGTTTGTTCTGTTTGATAGGACTTTTTTTTGTCAGGTAGCTAATGTAATAATGAGTAACTTCGGCTACTATTATTTTAGAAAAAATATTTTATTTGAGAAAAATTAATTTAAATTCCACGCGGACGAAATCGCGAGAACAGCTAGTATAAATTAAATTATAAAAAATATATGGTGCTATAATCCCGTCCTAGTTTTCACTAAAAATATTAATTATATGTAAATTGTGGAATAATAATAACCCTGGAAAATCCACAAGGGCTTGGGACTAAATGAGTCCCAAGCCCTTGTGCCCTTGTGTCTAAGCGAAGCTGAGCTTGTGCTATAAGTACTAGACAACTGATAGAATACATTTCTTTGTAAATACATACGTAATATGTATAGAAAACAACCAGACTAATACAAACAATCATACTCATGAATACAAGTGTTTCAACCATGCGAGAAATTGAACCCGCGACGAAATAAATCATTGTGCTAAACCTCTAGACCACCGAGTCCGTTGATGCAAAAACATAATGTTTAAATTTGATGACCTCAGCTTTAACAGTAATGCATTTTCATACAAACTGGGCGATGACTGTTGGATTCAAATCAAATCGAATCTAAAAACATTATTCACTGCTCTTTGACCGTTTTTTTAAATTAAATTTTTTTTCGATACCGTCTAGTTCAGTATACATATTCAATTGAGAAGAACTGGCAAGAACCTCAACTGATTTTTTTTTTTAAATTCAGTTTATTTGTACTGTTATAGGTGTCTAACATTAAATGGAAATCCCATGCGTGAACAACTATTGCCATATATAACTGTTTTACCTCTTCTATCCAAAGCATCGGGAATAGGCCTGTGGGCACTTTCTGCAGTTGGGGTATCTTCATCTGCCTCAATTCCACGTTGAACTGCAAACGCTGGACTCCCTTCAAGACTGCTCCTGTGTTCTATTACATTACATTTTTAGTTAATTTGCTGTATGACCCAAGTCTTAATTATTTAATGTTGCTAACGATTCTTATTTAAAATGGATTGTTAAATAAGAATTATTTGCTATAGAATAGTTCAAATTGCAAGTCTTAGGTTGCATGTGCAATAGGACCCAAGTTATAAACTGGCAGATTTGTGTAATTGTATTTCTGACTAACCTTCCGGCAATGGGAACACCAACAAACCATGTTAGATTTAAATATAGCGAGCGGTATGTGGCATGTCATGTGTTCACCATAATATTAGACAACCAGTTGTTTACCATTCGGATTAATATCTTGATGTGGATGACGATGACGATGATGATGATGGTGATATCAATCATCATCTACATCATCAACAGACAGATGACAATGTCTCTGAATACAGAAGTGAGAATATTTATCAATGTGTCGATAAACTCACCGGCTCCAATAGTATGTAAGTTTTATGTTTGTCTTTATCGGGTTTGATGCCTTCAGCGAAAAATTCGAGCAACTCCTCAGAAGCCAGGTAGAAATGTGGCAGAGAAGCAATTGCTGGTGCCTGCTGACACGGCATCAGGTTTAATACGCCCATCAGCAGACAGCCGTCATGGCTACCGCTCCAGTTCCTGAAATATAACATATAATTTTGTACTATTATCGAACAACATATGTTGGAAATATTTTATATATTAGAACTAGATTTCAATCTACTTCTAATCTATTTCCAACTATATCTGTACAAACATAAGGTTGTATTTTAAAATTGTTTTCTTGGCGAGTTTATACTCGATCTATTTGATTTGCGTGATTTTATTTATGAATGGCTCCAAATATGGTCCATCTCAAGGAAAATAGCATCCATTATAATTTATATCTAAACAAACTTAATTTACTTTTTAATAATATATTTATTGTTCTATATAAAAAAAAATAGTGACCCGTCCCGGCGACGCAAGTTCGGCATGTTCTATACACGCATGCATATAAACCTTCCTCCTGAATCACTATCTATTGCTGCCGACTTTGTTTTATAGTAAAGATTGCAGATAATTTCTTACATCCATGTTTCATCCGTATTGTTTCGTAGACATTTTTTTAAAATATATATACACACCCATATAGTATATTCGTATTTGAGCATGATGGTCATGCGAATTTAGTGATTTTTGCTCATCCCAAAAGTGTTAAACATATTTAAAGAAGCTTTCACTACAAAAACTATCGTGACTGCAATAGCTGTATCTTTCTTACCTTTAAAAAGAAAAGACCATATAGTACTCACTTTTTACAGTAGCACTTGTTGTTTGGATTAGCACTTTTAGACGCGAACGCCGATTCTGACAGCTCGTAGTGGTAAGCTGTTATGTTAAAAATGCTTGTTTTCTCCACGAAATCAACGTGAATAGATCTGAAATTTGTAAGTAATTTTCTATGAGTCTTGAATCTTACTAGTATTATAAAGCGAAAGTTTGCGATTATGGATGGATGGATGGTTGTTACTCTTTCACGCAAAACGTACTGAACGGATATTTATGAAACTTTACATTAATATAGCTTATACATTAGAATAACACATAGGCTATAATTGAAAAAGATATGTAAATTGGGCGAAATATTATAATGTTAAATGTCAAGTAAGTGAGATGCAGGCAAAGCTGGAGGTCAACTAGAATTATATAGAAGGAAAGAGGAAGATCAAGTTATATCAAGCACATCAAAGAAATGTTGGAGTCGTGTCGTATCAACGATTAAATAGATTCATGGAAAATAACAAGAGCTCCGTGTAAAATAAATTTTAAATGAATCTGCCGACCACGGCAGAATAATTTACAAATTAAAGTCTACTAGTACAACAGCTGAACCCATCTCAGCTGTTTTACTGTTAGACTAATTTTCCCTTATATCAATACACAGTGACGCGGTGACGATGCTCCACAGTGGTGGATAGGCCATACAAAACTATGTATATTTTGCTTTGTTATTATTGTTTTGATATATGTTTTAATGTATCGTATTATTTTTATTTGTATGTCACTAGATGTGTCCACGGCTTCATATTAACGACATATATATTTTTGGGTAACTTGAATCGTTCACGCGGCGCACGTAACGGAAACCCTCAAATAAACGGTTCAAGTTACCCAAAAAATATGTATAAAAGTTTTGACAACCATGCAAACGAAGTCACGGGCACAGCCAGTAATTTATATGCTGATGTGAGCATCGTTATTGTTGTGTTGTGATGTGTGATGTAATAAATATTATTCTATTCCATTCTGTTCTGTTCTGTTCTATTCTATTCTATTCTATTCTATACTTTGTATGTCTCATATTACTCCAATTTAATCGTACATACCTGCAAATATCAGGTTGGAACGTATACAATCGTTTCGGTACATTATTCTCGTCTATCGGTGGAAAGATCGACCCGTCCGACCCATTCAGTTTCCCGCAGTAGGGGTCTGAGCCCCAGTGGTTCATGAATGTCTTTTCTTTGTAACTTAATATGTGACCGAGATCCTTCACGTTGTCTATTCCCCGCACCATGTTGTAAGGACCTGTTTCAGTTCTGTTTAACTAAAACGAAATAGAATTAAAGAAAGATTATTATAAAAGTAAGAAAGTAAGCCTACATTGAAAATAATACTTTATGATTATGTTCTGAAGGAATAAATTGAGTGTTAACTACGTAGGTAGTTAACACTCAATTTATTCCTTTATTTATTCAATATATTCTATAGTATAACAGTAGTGTTATACTATAGAATATATTATACTATATTATACTATATATTATACTACCTACTGTTAGACATAATATATATCTATAAATCTTATATATAAAATTCTCGTATCACTATGTTAGTTACCACACTTCTCGGAAACGGCCGACCGTTTTTTAAGAAATTTAACATGTATTTTCAGTAGCTCTGCGAATCGGCTACTATCTATTTTTCATACCCCTAAGTGATAAGATCAACCCCTAACATTTTTTTTATTTATTGGAGATGTTTTTATGTAGCATTTCGAAATTACATAGATACAATTCTAAATTTTCACCCTTCTAACTTCAACCACTATTATTTTATAGCGATTTTAATTTATATAGCAAAACAACGTTTGCGGCGTCAGCTAGTATAAATATATATATATACATATGTATTGTATCTATTAAAGTAAGTATTTAAGTTGGTATATGTATATTATTCTTCTCTAAGTAATACATATACTTAAACGATACCTAACATAGGTAAATACACAAAATCTGCCTTTTCCCATACCATGAATGAATGCAAGATATAGATAGATAGATTAGATAATTTGTAGATCACTGTCCATCAACGGCTTTCTGGTTTTATTTATTTATTTGTTTAAAATAGTTACAAAGGCAGTCTTGAAACAGTTACAATCTTTGCTTGAAACAATTACAATACAATATGTTCAAAAGACTTGCCAGTTCCATCCAATGGTGAATTGGTAGTCCGTTATAAGAATACTTACGTGAGAAAACATTGAGAAATAGAAACCGTTGCCGTCTTCTGTGGGCCGCATGGTCGGCGGGCTGGTCGAGCTGATTTGAGAACATATCAGACCTGGAATGTAAATTTATTAAACTTATATTATAACACTAGCTGTACCCGCGACTACGTGCGCGTGGAATTTTATAACATTACTTCATTTTTCTAAAATAAAATTACCCTAAGTTACTCGTTATTACAGCTACCTGCCACTAAAAGTCCCGTAACAATCGGTCCAGTCATTTCAGAGGCTAGCCGGAACAAACAGTCAGACAGACAAAAATGACAAAAAATGTTATTTTGGTGTATGTACTGTATTTATTTTCATATGCATGTGTAGTAAAAAACGGTTGTTTCAATATTACAAACAGACATTCCAATTTTATTAATATGTATAGATAACATAACATATTATTGTAATGTTGCGCGGTGGTTATCACCTCACCACTGTAGCGTTATATATGATGCGATGAGGTGTCGCTATATGTCAGCAAGCGGATGTTTCAATGGCGCCTGAAATTCTGCAACTTTGTAGTACTTACTATTAGTAGATTTGCTGTTATTGTTCTAACAGGGCATATTTCTAAATAATCAGTGTAAATTTCAGTATTATGTATTAATGAACGAGAAATAGAGAATATAGACAGTTTCAAAAGAGTTAGTGATTGCACCAATAAAAGCTTACGTAACAATAACAAACTGATTTTACCTAAATGTCGTTTGGCTAAAGTTAGTAATTCGTTTTATGGCAATTGCGTAAGGTTTTACAATAAAATACCAGAGTCTGTTATAAATCTGCAAGAAAAAATATTTAAATGTCAAATAAAACAGATCCTTGGAAAAAAGCTTACTATAAAATTGAAGAATTCGTTAACGATAATAATGTTTTTATAGAAAAACTTTAAATCCATAGATAGAGATATATAATCAGATAATATTGTCAGATTATCTGATTACACTAATAATGAGTGCGTAGCGATTTCTATGTTGATTATCGCATGCCTCTTACTTGTTATACTGTAATTATTTATATAAAAAAACATCTATTAAAAAGAGCAACACACAAGTTTCTTGCTCATTCTTCTTGTGATGAGTCTGCATTCCGAATGAGTGGTAGAATCAAAATGTGACTATTCAAAAGTGCTTGTAATGATAGTCATATGCATATAGCGAGAAGTTGTTAATTTGAAAATAAAAATCATTTCTATTATATTTGTTTGTATACACTATTAGAGCCTCACCTAGAGAAGATTGATTTCCTTTGCAATTGAGGAAGACACCGTCGAACAGTAAATCCCGAGCTTTCACTGTAAGAAATGGATCTTTCAAACCAAATTGTGAATACATCTCTTCGAATCCCATATTCATTGTTGGGATTAGTGTTGGCATCATGTCATTTATAGTCAACAGGGCCGCCTGGAAAATAAACATACACTGTTATAATACTTATTTTTCTTTTGTTTCCGATGGGTGCCGGTTTGATTCCTCGCATGCTTCAAACATATATCTAAATATAAGTATATAACTCAATCGTGACTGACATAGTGATTTATCAACGCACAGCCCAAACCACTGGACGGATCGGGCTGAAATTTGGCATGCAGGTAGATGTTATGACGTAGGCATCCGTTAAGAAAGGATTTTGATTAATTCTACCCCCAAAGGGATAAAATAGGGGATGAAAGTTTGTATGAAACTTTGTCAATTTTAAACCGATCGGGCTGAGATTTTGCATGCATAAAGTTACTATGACGCAGGCATCCCCTAAGAAAGGATTTTGATAAATTCCACCCCTAAGGGGATAAATTAACGCGAGCGAAGCCGCGGGCAAAAGCTAGTTTGATATATGTAATTCATGAGTATGATTGTTTGTATAGGTCTGGATGTTTTTATGTTTAAGTGTTGATACTGGAATGTTGCACCCGCTTGCGCTAATGGTTTCCGCTGGTGAGGCACAAATGGTGGATAAGATGGACATGAGGTCAGGTCAGTTAGCCCATCGTGGCAAAATCACGAAGAAATTATCAACTAACAATAATATAATAAAACCCTAACATGGTGTATCGTTAGTAATGGGGTCATTAGTCCACATTACTAACAACCCACTTGCTATTATGTATATATTTACAAAAAAATGTATCTATGTACTTATATCAGTTGTTAGTACTCATAAGCTTGGGACTAGATGGCGCTGTGTGAATTGTCCTGAGATATTATATAATATTTTGTTGGAAGATTCGCATAAATCTATTTGAATAGTAGTCGTATGCAGGTCTTCTATATTGCTATGTAATTGTTTTATAAAGAAGTGATAGGTAGTGTCAGTTACGTGGATTTATGACCTCATATACTGTAATTATTTATATAAAAAAAACATCTATTAAAAAGAGCAACACACAAGTTTCTTGCTCATTCTTCTTGTGATGAATCTGCATTCCGAATGAGTGGTAGAATCAAAATATGACTATTCAAAAGTGCTTGTAATGAGTTTATTTGAATAAAGAATATTTCTATTTCATTGCTGTACCATGTACAATGCAATGTACCATGTCAGGTTGAACTCCACGCGGTTCCCCCAAGACACCATCGTGATAAATTCTTGTTGATTTTGCCTTAATGAGGTAACTGACCTGACCTCATGCTCATCTTATCATCTTCCACTGGTGCCCGCCAGCGTAAACCCGCACATGCGGATGTACTATTCCATTAATATCCATAAAAAAACTTACCATGTATGAAAAATTTATGACTGTCACCACTTCATCTTCTGTCAACGGAGCGCTGGCTTCAGCATCGAAAATAAACGTCTTTTTGAGCATATATCTAATTGTATCATTACTTCCATAACCTAATACATTCCTCTCTCGATATTCTCTGAAATTGAATTTATTAATTCGTAAAATAAAATCTTCAAAAAGTCAAAGTTTAGTTTGGTAAGTACAAAAATGTTATGAGTAATTATGTTACTAAGTAATAATTTTTATTTATTTACATGTGTGTTTTTTTGTAAACTTATTTCAAGTAATATGCAACTAATATACCGTTTTTAGTCATGTGATCTGGAAAAAATAGACCACTCAGCAAATTATTGAGTTCCCAATATTGTTTATACGTATAATGACCGTGCAAATTTAAAACGGTATGTAAAAAAATAGGCATAGAAATAAGTAAATAATAACTAACCTATATACAAAAGGGCCAATCTCCTGCAGTTTTGGTTTTCTGCCATTATTAATTTCGTCAACGTTGGTAACATTGAAAATTGTTATCTTGAACGTTAAGGGCATCGGTATCTTCCTCCATTTTTCATACATCATCGATGTGTTCTCTAGTTGTATGTTCTGAAATAGAAAAAAATATTTTAGCAATTGTTTTAATGTAATAATCATTCATTCATAATTTAAGAGCGACGCTCTTGTCGGTGGAGCTTATGCCATTTTCTACGATCTTCCATCATACTTCTTCAGGACACGACTCCAATTCTGTCGTTCATTTGCTTAATAAAGCTGTGCCTTGGTCTTCGTCGTCCCCTCTTTCCTTTTATCTTTCCCTCAATAATAACTTTCATAAATACATCGTGCCACATTAAGTGTCCTAATATTTTTATATATTTACGATATAATAATAATTAATATTATATAATACATTTTATTATTAAAACAGAAATAATAAATTTTATTAAATAAGGAACGTAGAGAATAAGAAGGAAATATACATTTTATTTTTATAAATATTATTAATTTTTATTTGGTATATGACGCAAATTTTTAATATATATCGTAGTCAAATTTTAAGTATATAATTTGAAATATGTAGTACCTAAGATTAAGGCAACACCGCCGTGATGAATATATATATATGTATATATATATTTACTTACGCCATTCTTTGATACTTTTTCTCAATTATGTAACGAGAACAATATATATAATGTCAAAAATATGAACAATGAAATATTTAAATATCAGCCCTATATGATTTGTAATTGCTGAGAAAGATTGAAATTACTGACGTCAATATTTGCCGATTAAAAGACATAATAATGTGAAAAGAAAACATTTCGCCAGTTTGCATCCGTTACCCAAGGAAATTTTATGGAATACCTATTATTTGTTTTTGTAGCAGGATGTTCTTTTTGATATTTATAAGTGTGTACAGTGATTAAGTGCCTGAATCTCGGAGGGTTGTAGTTCCAATATTTTGTTGCTTGATAGCGGAAGCTGCCAGTGAATGCTACAGTCCAGTGCACTTGGAATAATTTCGATCGAATGACTTGTTTACTATTTCTATGTCATAAACATGGTATTTTATTCTACAAATATTTGAATATCCTGTTATTTATTTTTGAACACAAATGAATGATGCATTTCAGTAAAAATAGTATTTGTAATATAATAATAATATCCGAGGACAATTCACACAGCGCCATCTAGTCCCACAGTAAGCAGAGCTTGTACTTATTATATTCAAGAACTAGCAGTTCCCGCAACTTCGTCCGCGTGGAATTTAACTTTATTTTTTTAAAATAAAAGCAGCCTAAGTTACTGCCAAAAAAAGTCCCGTAAAAACGGTCCAGCCATTTCAGAGATTAGTCGGAACAAACAGACAGACAGACAGACAAAAATTGCAAAAAATGTTATTTTGGTGTATGTACCGTATTTATATTCATATGCATGTAGATACAAAAAACGGTTATTGTAAACAAACAGACACTCTAATTTTATTTATATGCATAGATATACTTTTAAAATTAAGAAAATATTTTTGACAAACGAATGATCTCTTTCAGTAAAAATAGTATCTGTAGTAACAAGTAGGACTAGCCCAAGCTAAGCCGAGCTTGTGTTATCGGTAGTAGATAACTTATAAATACATAGATACATTTGTTACCTATACAGATTTCATATCCAGTCAGATACAAATACTCATGAATACAAATGTTGGTACTGTGTGAGAAATCGAACCCGCAACCATCGGAAGTAAAGCGGTGTGCTACAGTATTATACCACCGAGGCTGTCAAATAATATTTATGATAGTTAACTTCGTCTAGTGGACAATTATGTATTCTGATCTCTAAGGTACACTAGTTCGGTTCACTGTCTATAAAGTTATATTATGCAAAAACATATGTTCAGAGTTGAGTCTAGAGGGAATGATATAGGGTCAGTGCGAAAGAAATTATCCATGAATCAGAGGTCTAGTTGTGTTGTGTATCTATTTTATTATATGACTGAGTAGAACTGTTAGTTTTCGTTTCAGTGCCGCATTAAGTTACGATTCAAAGGCCCTGTTGTGTCAATGAAACATTATGTTACGACGATCACTGCTTTATTCTAAATAAGTAGGTAGGGAATACAATAATTAATGTTGACCTACCTACAACATCTTTCCCTTAAACAAATAAACAAAATATACTTTCTAACACTGGTATGTATAAGTCTACGTATGGAAATAAACAATAAAGAAAAACTATTGATTAAAACTACTTATACACTACCACCCCTATTCTTACAGTTAGTTACAGTGTAAATTAATATTATCAATATTCATTTTCATTTCCTTAGCTTTACTACGAGTAAGCGGTGGGGATATGGATATGGGTTTTTTGCCCTCAATTTGTTTTTTATGGATATTAGATGAATTAGATAAATAATTAGTATTACTTGAACATGGAACGGCAAAATTATTTTTTTTTAAAGTATCCTGCTCAGTATTATCCCCATCGCTTGTCGTACTGCACTTGGGCTCGCATTTTATTAAATGTCGGCGGTTACGTCGATATGTTGCACCTCGTCTATTTTTCACTATATAAGAACGTGGAGTTGGGCACTTAGAAATAACTTGTCCATGCATTTTGTTATTATGATCCAATATCATGACGTTATCACCAACATTTAACTCTGGCAATGTTTTTGTATGCGAGTCATAATACATTTTACTTTTCAATTGTTTATTTAATAAACTCTTATGAACAAAATTATGAGATATTTTACAATCATGCCTTAACAACTTTGGATGTACAGGTAATTTACAATTTAGGCGTCTCCCCATCAGCAGCTGTGCTGGAGAACCCAAATTATCCCGGGGAGTATTTCTATAACTCAATAGACTCAAATAGAAATCTTCATTACTATGAACTGATTTTTTTATCATTTTTTTTACAGTTTGGACGGCTCTCTCACTTTTCCCGTTTGATTGTGGATAATTAGGGGATGACGTTATATGTGTAAAACCCCATTGATGTGCAAATAGTTTAAAATCACGACTTGTAAATTGTGTACCATTATCACTTATGACTGATTCCGGTATACCATATCTTGCAAAACTTTCCTTCATTATGTTTATTACTGAGTTTGTGGTTATGTTGTTTAGTTTTCCCACTTCAATGAAACCCGAATAATAGTCAACTAAAATTAAGTAATATTTTCGTTGGTATTCAAAAATATCTGTACCAATTTTATTCCATGGTAAGTTAGGTATTTTAATAGGGATCATGGGTTCTTTACTAGGATAATTTGAGTACTCTCGACAAGTTGAACACATTTTAACATGAAGTTCGATATCATGCGTTATATTTGGCCAAAAAATCACCTCCCGCGCTCGCCTTTTGCATCGGTCAATACCAAGATGACCCTCATGTACGATAGTTAGCATTTTATTCCTTAATGATGGCGGAATGACAATTAAATTATTTTTGAAAATAACTCCATTTATGCTATGTAATTCATCTCTGTAAGACCAAAATTTCTTTAATTTTTCAGGTAAATTATTTTTGTATTTAGGCCACTTGTTATTAATGTAATGGAGCAATTCACAAAAATCAACATCTTTACATGTATGTTCTCTGACTAAATTTAATTTATCGTTTGACATTTTCACATTACTCATAAGGAGATTAACTTGACATATTATCTGGCTACTAATGTCATTATTACATAAATCGGCAAGAGGCGCGCGGGATAAGGTGTCAGCAATATACATTAATTTTCCAGGTTTATAATTTACAACTAATTCATAGCCTTGTAATCTTAATAACATACGTTGTAATCGAACGGGAACCGATTCTAATGCTTTTTTGAAAATAGATTCTAACGGCTTATGGTCTGTTTCCACCATAATATTTTTCTTGCCAAATATATACTGATTAAACCTTTCACAAGCAAACACTATAGCAAGTAGTTCCTTTTCGATCTGTGCGTACCTACGTTGTGTATCAGTTAATGTTCGTGACGCATATTCTACTGGACGACCATCCTGCATAAGCACCGCTCCTAAAGCGGTACTGCTAGCATCCACTGATAATACTACCGGGCGTGACACATCAAACAAAGCTAAAACGGGCGCATTACATACTAATTCTTTCAACTTTTCAAATGCATTTTGTTGCTCCTGACTCCATTGCCATATTATATTTTTTTTTAATAGACTAGTCAAAGGAGTGATACATGTTGAATAATTTGGTATAAATTTTGATAAATAATTAATAGCACCTAAAAATCTCTCTAATGATTTTCTATCAGTAGGGGCTGGCATATTCTTTACAGCTTTAACTTTATTCAGATCTGGCTTCATACCATGCATATTAAATACATGACCCAAATATGATACCTCTTCTACACACAATTTACATTTCTCAATATTAAATTTTAAATTTACTTCACGTGCTCTTTGCAGTAAAGCTTTTAAGCGTGTGTCATGTTCAGCTTTTGTGCGACCCCAGCAAATAAGGTCATCTATGAAAGATTCCACTCCTTCTAAATCCTCAAATAACTGTTTAATTTTTGCATGGAATACTTCGGCGGCACAATTTAAACCAAACGGTAATCTTAAAAATTGGAACCTTCCAAACGGAGTATTAAATGTGCAAAGGTCAGAACTGGAAGAGTCCAGTTGTATGGCCCAGAACCCAGAATTAGCATCTAACACAGAAAAATATTTGGCACCTTTGAGTTTAGTAGCCAGTTCAGTTACTGTAGGTAGTTGAAAATGCGCTCGTTGTATAGCCGTATTTAAAGGTCGTGGGTCTAGACATAAACGGATACCACCATTTTTTTTTGCAACTATTACTAACGAATTAACCCATGGGATAATTTGGGTTTTCCACCTTTTCCATGCGTCGGCCCGGCCGACAGGGCTACCGTCCATACTTAACTCCGGAGGTGGCCTTGCGTGTTCCATTTTTATTAATTTAATAACGGCACTATTTTATTATTGTTACTCGTATAAGTTAACAAAAGTTATATCGACAAAAACTCTTTAATTTCTAAATAATAAGACCGCTGTCACCATGTTGTGTCACTGAAACATTAGGTTCCGACGATAACTGCATTCTTCTAAATAAGTAGGTAGGGAATACAATAATTAATGTTGACCTACCTACAAAAGGCCCTTTGAGGCTCCTTTGAATGTGATGTGCCTACATCTATACTAATATTATAAAGCTGAAGAGTTTGTTTGTTTGTTTGTTTGTTTGAAAGCGCTAATCTCAAGAACTATTATATAATCCATTTGTAGAGAAAGACTTTAAGCTATATAACATTACGCTACGACCAATAGGAGCGGAGTTGCAATGAAAAATATTGCAAAAGGTGGGGAAATGAAATGCAGACGAAGTTGCACGATTCAGCTTAATATGTAATATTTCTGTCAACTAAGTTTAGCTTTCCAGATAACATAGATTTAAGTTAGGTGTAAAATCAGTCCATGTTACGACTCCGCGTCGAATGTACGCGTTACTAATAAGTCATGTAGCACACTACCAAATAAACTTACTAATGTACAATGAATAGTACAATCATTTCACCTATATACTCACTAACTAGGTACTACAATAAACAATATATTCTGTAGCGACACCTCATCACATCATTATAACGCAACAGTAGCGAGATGATAGTCACAGCGCTACAATAAATTGTAACAATTAATTCAAATGGCCCGATGTTGGGTTTAGAGTTTTTAAAATGTATTTTTTTTTATTCTATTTATAATATTATAAAACTGAATTGTTGTTATTTCCTTGTTCTTTAATATTTAGACAGTTGTAAATAGGCTCCTTATTGCGTAGTGCTCATAGCGGTTGCTACTATTACTTTTTCGGCACTGTATCGGATAGGATCGGATGTAGCCACTGTTCCCATGGGAAATAAATGCTTCGGACGTCGGAGCTTAGTGGAGGGTTATACCAGCCTAAAGGCCTTAAAAGTCTTGGTCAGTCTTGAGTACCAAGTCAATCATCTTTGTATTTTGATATACTTACATATATTTATTAGCTTCGTCCTATTAACCTATGTGGTATGTATTATCAACCTATGTGTTATTCTGATGTATAAGCTTTATTAGTGTAAAGTTTCATCAAAATCCTTTCAGTACTTTTTGCGTGAAAGAGTAACAAACATCCATCCATACTGACAAACTTTCGCATTTATAATATTAATAATAAGAGTTCTTATTATCTTTCTATTGATGACGACACTACTAACAAGATAAATTAATTGAGGAATAAGGGCTGGCTATACTAATATATATGTATATAACATATTTATATATATTGCGTTTACTTTGACTATTATTAGAAAAAGATTGAATTTAGATGGTATTTGTGTGCGGCGTTTTTTTCAAAGCGCCTGTCTCGGTTGATATCGCAAATTCGCAATGTGTGCCTAAATTAAACGCGCAATATATCTTGTAGGTACTTTATTCTGAAATATCAAAATAGATACACGTAGAAAAAAAACGTCTTAAAATACAGCTGTATACGTTAAGTATTTAATTTTCAGTTGGTATCATTATTACATTGTATAAAACAAAGGCGCTGTCGCTGTCTGTCCCTATGTATGCTTAATTCTTTAAATCTACGCAACGGATGATGATACTTTTTTTTAATAGATAGAATGATTCAAGACGCAGGTTTATATATATAATATAGTAATATTGTGTTATCTGTGATATAATACATGTACACTCGTGCGAAGCCGGGGCGAGTAGCTAGTGAGGTATATACCTACATTTTTTTGCGAGTAGAGATACTGCTTAAAGACCGGATTTTTTAATAATTTTTGTATAGTTGTCAAAAATAAAATTTTAATTATTTAAATTTTTAAAATAAAATAAATTAAAGCCAAGAGGCGATGAAAGAATGACAGAAATTTCTCTCATACAGATGACGAATTTTTTTTACTTTTATTTAATTTTATAATCTTTTTTATTTGCGTACCTACTAGTATTATGCCTATTTTTACTGCACGGTAAACAACATCATCCGGTATAACCTGATTTCTTAGAATGGAATTTAATCTCCAGTTTTCTATAATTAGCTCAATGTTTACACATACAATCCTATAACCGGTATGATTTCCAATCACAATTTAAACTCTGATTTACACAATATACCTACGTCATCTTTTGACGTCACCTCAGTATGTTTTTTACCACGGATGAAAACAGAATCATGTTTATATCTTCGTACATACTCGAATAATGAGTTTAAAGTTCAAGTTTTTACTAGTAAAATTAATTTACTTGTAGACATACATGTCTACAGTTCACAGCCTCAGTGGTATAGTGGTGTAACATACCGTTTTGCTACCGATGGTCGCGGGTTCGATTTCTCGCACGGCATAAACATTTGTATTCATGAGTATGATTGTTTGTATCGGTGTTTTCTATGTATATTATGTATATATTTGCAAAATGGATCATATCCGTGTATTTATATCAGTTGTTTAGTATCCATAACACAAGCTCTGCATAACTTGGGTCTGGATGTCGCCGTCTGAACTGTCTATGGTTATTTTTACTATTAAGTGTATACAGAATTAATAATTTATTATATTTTTATATAAATACACTTTTCATCCTAATTATGATCAAACGAATAAAGTTGCTATTATTAAATATTATTAAACAAATAATATAGTACATGCTTATTCAAATTTGCTGACATATTGCAATGAATTAAGCTAAGCTAAGCTCTCCTTGCTTGTCTATAATCAAGGAATTTATTTATTAAATTAAACTTGTGTTGTTACATTTACTACTGGCAATCTTATATCATGAGGTCCCCCTCCGGTAATTGTTAATAATACTAACTAGGACTCCATTGTCACAGATAAGATAATATTCCATTGTTAACAATGTACAATGTCAGGACCACCTCCACGCGGATCCCCCTGAAAATCCAGTGATTTCATCATGATGGTCTAACTGCAGGTCAGTTAGCTCATTAGCCTAATTCTCTTTTTATCATCCTCCATGGGTGCCCATTCCATTGTCATCCATTAAAAAAAACCTCTTATTATGTGTACAATGCTTATACTAAGTATAAATATAACCAGACAATTAAGTTTCTTGTCAGTTCTCATCATTTTGAAACTATGTATTTATCGAACTGGACGAAAAAAAACTGAAATAAAAAACGCATCAAGTGTCTTCTATAAATTTAATAATAATAACCAAGACAATCTAGTCCTAAGGTCCTAAGTCCTAGAAATCTAGTCCCAAGATAAATGCTTATCTTGATTGTACTTATTCTTGCAAGCTTGTATTATGGACACTAAACATCCGATAGAAACTAAACATTTTTTTAAATACCTACAAAATGTACATAGAAAACACCTAGACCAATACAATCATACTTAAGAATACAAATTTTTGTACCGGGCGAGGAATCGAAACTGCGACCATCGGAGTGGACGGTGCTAAGTCGCCGCTAAATCATCGAGTCCGTCAAACTTACATGAATATAATATATTTAGTAATCAAAATTGCCAATCTATTTATAAAATAGGCAGCAAGAAGCAACTACCAATGTAAGGTAACCAGTTTAGTTTTTATAATTTGAGTAAAAAAACTATAAGGTTATTAGCAGGTAGATTTATAAACATTTAAATTAACAGAATAACATTTTAACTAGAGTGTAACATTTCGATTATAGTCAAAAACAATCGAATAGAGCCAGATAGCCAGTATAGAAGAAGACAATTAAAAACCTAACAGATAGAAATATTTAAAAAGTGAGTTCAAATTCTAAATATCTTTTCATGTAGGTCTATTACAGACTCTTATGATATGTCAAATCTACCGTCAGTTCGGAATGATTTCGAGATGAGAACTGACAAGAAACTCAGCTCGTATTCTTTTCAAATTAATATTATACATGTTTACAATAATACAGATTAATTTTTAAATTCAAAATTGGGAGAATAGAGTGACCTCCAGCATATACTATTGCAAAAGCAAATAGTCTAATCAGTGATCGCAACCCAAACAGACCAGTCCCCACAAGCAGCACAAGTTCACGGGTATGATGGACGAGCCAGCCATCATTGCACACAACCATATTTGAGTTAGTACTCGAATACTCATATTTTTATTGAATTTTTTTACTTATACATTTTGGCGGCATTGTCACTCTATTCCTCTGATCGATCCCATCCAATTCAGACCGGAATTGAAATTACGGCCAGAGCTGAGGTTCGAACTCCTAACGGTGCCCTCAGACTACAGTCTCATCCGTCAGGCAGGAGCTTGCTTTTAGCCGCTCCGTAAGTCCTTCCGAGTGTTTGGAGTTTTATCTACATTCGTTCGGTAAAGCTGAGGGCCAACTGCGGCCAATAGTATTAAAATAGTTCGAAAAAGTCTTGTCATACATTTACTTTTTAAGTGTAACATCATAACATCAATACAAAACTATCAGTTTTAGTTATTGCGAGGTTATGTTTATGGTCAGTATGTACTTTTTGGCGGGTTTTTCGTCAATGCCTAATCAATTTTAAAAAAAGAATTTATGGATACGGAACAAAAAATGAAAAAATATTCGATAATGGATTTATTTTTATTATGTAGCGGCCTCTAAGGCAAAGACAATCTATGTTAAAGGTTATGTTTATATTTAATTCATATTACTTATACCTAATGTAATTAAGTATAGTGTCCATAAAATATCCAATAAAACATAGATTAAAACGTACGACAGTAGTGTTAAGTTATAAAAGTAAAACAGGTTACACAGAGCATTTAAGTTTACTAATCTAGAAGTGTTTTTTTACATTTATAGTACACAGATGAATTAAAGCAACGGAATACATTCTGATCTAGTAACTTACTTCTACCACAGATAAGATAATATTACATACTTCTACTTTCAAAGCAATTTCTATCCGTTTATTCCGGAATAGCATGTTGCTTGGCGTTCCTTTGGAGTTCTCCAATTTTCCTTAATGCTACGCTCCTATTGGTCATAGCGTGATGTTATAAAGCCCGATGTTATATATTTCTCGATAAATGGACTTTCTAACATTGTAAGAGTTTTCGAACTTTAACTTTATAGTTACTCAGAACGCGCTAAGTGTCTATCTAAGAAAACAAAAAGCTTAATAATATAATAATAGATTTAATTTATATGGTCCAAAATATCATCCTGATCAACTGGACGAATAGCGGTCCTCCACCGTGCGTTTTTTAACAAACTTTTTACAACGCACTTTCAGATTGTAGAATCACCTTCCATATACGATATTTCCGAACCGATACGATATTGAAACTTTCAAGAAAAGAGCTTATTCCTTTTTAAAAGGCCGGCAACGCACTTGCAATTCCCCTGATGTTACGGGTGCTCATGGGCGGCGGTAATCACTTACCATCAGGTGAATCGAAAGATTGTTTGTTCCTATGTTATAAAAAGATATAATAAAACTTACCTTTTGAATTTGATTGCTGATAATTTTCGGAAATCCCCAAAAAGCTAATATAATAGATATAATCAGTGCTCCCAGCGATATCCCGAAGAACAATCTCGAACGTTTCCCCAACATTGTTGTATTAATATCACAAACTCGTATACATTCCAAATTCAAATAAATATTATTTTTAAATTCACTTCGTACGTCAACAAAGTACGTCTAATTCACATGCGCGGTTATTAATGGATGACTGAAAATTATTTCTATAGTTTTACGTCGCGTAATTTTAAACAGTTTTAAATATTTATTAATTTATGTTAATTAAGCCACTGCTCGGCACACGTATTCGTCTATCTTCATAGGTATCTAGCCAACGATTATAGCTGTATCGTGCTGTTCGTCGCTTGTAATTTTCTCATTTTTTTTTTCTGATAAATGGAGACTCGTTAAGAAATACAATGTCCGGTGTATTTACTCAGCAGATTCTATTGTATGAACGATTGTGTCATTAATTATACGCAGTCGTGGATTATCGGTGTGTTTATTTTTATTCACAAGCATGTCAAATGAATGTTCTGCTTCACAGAAATATAAATAAATTAAAGTGCATATCCATAAATATTAAATTATAGTCAGGGACGATTTTTTTTTTAGTTGTCAGTGCTCAAGTAGTTTTTAATATTACATTCAAAGACGCTAGAGGACTAAATTATAATATATAGACATTTCGTGTCATGTCGTTTGTCCGCGATGGAATGTTAATTAACTAGTGTTCCGATTATGATGAAGTTTTATAGGTACTCGGTAGGTCGGTCGGTTTTATGAGTTTAAATCTGGCCGATATGAGTAAAAACTTAGTGCGCCAATTTATATTTCTGACTGACTCTACGGTGACGAAAACACCGTTAACAAATCATAAAATAATCTGAGAGAAGCATGTATTCACGCCCCTTGTCACGTGGATTCAAAATATATCGGGCGAAATGGGCATTTCAAGTGTTGCGTTCACGATATAAACAAAAATCAAATTAAAAAAATATTATTTTATTCATGTAGGTCTATTATACTTTTATATAACCAAATCTAACGTCAGTTAAGAATAGAATAGAATAGAATAATATTCATTACAATCATAAGAGTGTTATAAGAGTGTTTACAAGCTGAGAAGAACTGAGAAGAAACTCGGCCTTTATTATTCTCAAATGAGTTTGCACATGATTATAGAAACACAGATTCATTTTTAAATTCAATTATAGAGACGTGACCTAAAAATATGTTAATGTGAAGCATATGTTATCGTATTATTGTCAAAATGAAATTATAGAATAGAATAGAAGAATAGAAAATCATTTATTCAAATAAATTTACATTGAAGCACTTTTGAATAAGCATCACATTTTTTTTAATCTACCGCTCATTCGGAATGCTGTCTTATCTAAACCGTAACCCAACTAGACCAGAAGTGTTGACAATGGCTCTGACTACCCCCTCTGGGATTACAGTCTTGTCATTATAAAATAAAATAAGTAAATAAATAACCCTAGACAATTAACACAGCGCCATCTAGTTCCACGATACAGAGCTAGTTGTAGAGTACCATACAACTGATATAAATACTTAGATTTTTTTTGTAAATACATACATAATATACATAGAAAATACCCAGACAGATTCAAAGAATCATACTCATGAATACAAATGTTTGTAGCTGCGAGGAATAGAACCCGTGACTAATGGAAGTAAAGCTGTGTGCTAAACCGCTAGATCACCGAGGCCGTCAAAGTGATCCTCAATGAAAACTTGATTAAAATGCAAATTTAATTGTACACGATTATTATTGAGAACTAGTTACACTAACAGTTTACCTATAACAGAGTGCAAATGCAATTAAATGCATATAAGGGCCGCGGTAAGCCTTCATTGATGGAAGCCTTGACCGGCTCTATAGGAACTGGCTAACAGGGAGGCCATTGTCACATATGACCGTAAAATATATTAGGGATGTGAAAATTAAACGGTTAAAGAATAAATCTTTATCAAATATCTCAAAAGAATTGATTATTTAAAATCTATTTTTTACATGCTGTCCCAAAAAAATAAGAAAACTAGACAAATCATTACAGCGTAATTTAACATGCTTGCGGGCTTCAAGGAAACAAGGCCTGGGGGCTCAGAAATTGATTGTATATGAAATATATTTTTAAAATCGATTATTATGCTAACAAGAATACAGATCTCCACACACTGTCACATCCCTATAACATATATAGGGTCTTAAGATTGTAATCCTGATGGTACTCTATGATAAGACAAAAGGTTGACAAATACGGGAAATACACCAAAATAACAGTTTTACAATTTTTGTCTGTTTGTTTGTTTCGGCTAATCTCTGAAATGGCTGGACCGATTTTGATGGGAGTTTTTTTGGCATTTATCTGATGTAATAAGGAGTAACTTAGGCTACTTTGATTTTAGAAAAATAAAATCTACGCGGACGAAGTCGCGGGAACAGCTAGTAACGTATCCATAAAAAAAGAAACATATGCAAGAGTTACGATATAGTAAAGTCGAATATTCAGGATATTAATACAGGACCATTCACACAACGCATTTAGTCCCAAGCTAAGCAGAGCTTCTATTATGGGTACTAGACAACTGATATAAACAAATGGATATATTTTTTTGTAAATAAATACATATTACATGAAAAAAAATTGCCTGTTGATTAAAAAGGTTTGCTCACACCTGATTCAGACAATTGCTTTGACTTAATACGGAAGATTCCCGTCTTTCGGGTGAAGACGTAATCGTCGAAAATCCCGTAAGTCTCCTGTAAGACTCCCGAAAGAAATCAGGACATGTCAAAGCGACGTAGTAAGCACAGTAACTTATTTAAAATCCCTTAGATAGAAAATATTAATAAAAAAATGGAAATATTTATCTTAGTGTAGCTCCGATGATATCAAACTGTTTTTTATATATTTAAAATACAAGTATATATAACTACGAGTACATTATATGATATCTATTGCGTAAATGGATTTTCCCCTTCCATATGTCGTGGACAGAACGTAGTAGTCGTATGCATTTTTAATCTTTATTCTCTACTTTTGTACACCTACTTACGTTACTTACATAGATTTTTTTTTGTACACGTTTTGTTTATAGTTAAACAATTCAAATAATATTAAACATCAAACAAATAAAAACGACATAGTGCGGTAACAAAATAAATTTAAGTCCTTATTAAATGCATGCTGATGAAACAATTATCAATTCTAAGTAGTTAGATAATAATTTGTATGTTATGATAATAAATAATTGAATTAAATTAATTTATTTGCAGAAAATAGTTGATAGAATACAAAATTATAATGGCAACATTATAACAAAATGTATAGAACAGCTGAGTATATTATGAAATTATGATTTTATGAATGAATCGACAAATTTATGAAAATGTCAGTTCTGGCCACGACATATATCTCCGCCAATAACTTTATAACTTGACAGTTTTATTGAATAATATTGTTTCTAGTAACTTCTGTTTCCCGGAAATTTATTTAAATTTCTAATCTTTGCTAATAAATATGATACTGAGTATATTATTTTGTTTGTTACGCCTTGACTATACCAATCGTGATAAAATTTGGTACATACGTAGTATTTCGTAGGAGAAAGGCTTATTCAACTTTTCATCCCAGTTTTTGGTTCGGCCATGGGAATATTAATATAATTCATGATACGATATATTTGAATTAAATATTTTATTTTCTTACTGTACATACTCGTATATTTTTTATACGGATTTCACATTTGAAGATATATTTCGATAGCTTTCAATAAAACAATCATCAAAATCAGATAATTCTGTAAAGATACATGCGTCATTATCTATCTGAAGCGGCAATCATATAAATATTATATATTATCTCATATTTTTACATTCTTATTTGTTATTTTAGTAACCGACTTGAAAAAGGTATAAGCATCTATGTAATTATTATTAAAAAAAAATTATTTTGATTATTTTTGTTCTAGTTTTGATTTATTTTAATCATTTTTTTTATAATAATATATCAAATATAGTGTTGATTATTTTTGTTCTAGTTTTGATTTATTTTAGATAACTAAGTTAGACTATACATATATAAAATTAAGTATATAATATTATATATAATATATACATATATAATATTAAAGACAAACAATATTAATTTATTCTCAATTTGACCACAGACTTTAAAAATAAACAAAAATGTATAAATGCGTGTATGTGTCAAATACGTGGTACTGTGTGTAATGTTTTTTTTTTTATTAATTTAATGTATTTTTTATGCATAATTTTGAAACAAAATATTAGCATTCTGCTTTTCTTCTCTATATAAACTATAAGTGTGCGAAATTTGATACACCTTCGTCTGCGCAATTTTCTTAAAAAGGTGTACAAAGTTTATGCTTTTATAGATTTATATAAATAACAAGCTTTTGCCCGTGGCTTCGCTCGCATAGTAGTATTATTATTAAGGTGTAGGTGTAGTTTTTGCGGCTTTACTTTTGTTTAGCGTGTGTAAAAAATAGGGGATGCCTATGTCATAGTAGCTTTATGCATGCAGTCTCAGCCCGATCGGTTTAAAATTGACAAAGTTTCATACAAACTTTCATCCCCTATTTTATCTCCTTGGGGGTAGAGTTAATCAAAATCCTTTCTTAGCGGATGCCTACATCATAACATCTACTTGCATGCCACATTTCAGCCCGATCCGTCCAGTGGTTTGGGCTGTGCGTTAATAGATCACTACAGCAGTCACCTTTGAGTTATATATGTTTAGATAAAATGTGCGTATCTTGTAACAGCAATAGGTAATATTTACATAAACATATTGTACCTAAGTACATTTAAGTTGTTCATTGTACACGCGTGACTTTAGTAAAACTTGTCTTTAAAGAACACCAAGGACAAACATATACGGTTATATAATATACCTACAAGTCATAGATGTTATTACAGTTTTTTTCCTCTACTTTTTATACCTATATAATTTTAATGGTGTTATTACACTTACAAAAGGTAACAAAGCCCAATCGGAAAATTTTCTGGTAGAAAATTATAATTATTGTAATAATTTGCAAAGTATAAATTTAATTTGAAAAGGTACTATAATAAACTTAGTAGGAATAAAATATCTGACATTCCGTTGTTGGTTTATGCTGGCAGGGCAGTAGTGGAGGACGAAAAGAGCATGAGGTCAGGTCAGTTAGTCCAACGTGGTGAATTCACCATGAATTTATCACGATAGTTTCCAAGGGGAACTGTGTGGAGGTCAACTTGACATGGTACATGCTAGCAATAAGGTTATTAGTCCACATTACTAACAACTTTTTTAGTGAAGAGAAGTGGTCTCTTCACTAAAAAAATATTCACGATAGTGTAACGTCATTAGGCAATAATTTTTAATAACTTTTGCATATAAAATACAATCTATGAATGTCTATTGTCTATGGTTTAAGTAATTTTAACCTTGTGAACACGCGAGGAAGTTTATTTTGCTAGAAATTTTTTATGCGTCTTTTTTTACTAAAAACAACTCAAAGACTAAATGTGTGTGTCTAACGCATGGTATTGTGTGATATTTTTTTATTAATTTAATGTATTTTTTACTACATGATGTAGACAAATTAACTTCACCGTATAAACAGTAACTGTGCCAAATTTCAATTAAATTAATGTAATTGATTAATAGTTTATTACTATTAATTAATTGAAGTGATATTTTTTAAATAGGTGTACAACAGACTTTTTTCTTCCCGAATGTATATATTGATACGTGAAGCAAAAACTTTGTATCCTTTTTTACGCCGTCGGATGAGTACGAAATTTCGAACTCTTATAATTTATATAGAGAAGGAGTGCAGAATGCTAATATATTTTATTTTAATGCCTAAAAATGCAATTTATATTTTCCTTATACGAACTAAAGAGTTATTAACAAAATAAATTCATTTAATAGAGAATGGCAACACTGTCCACACAGCAAGCAAAATTGCCAGTATACGACATCGTTTATATAATGTATATGTTAATAAATAAATCAATTAGGTTACATATTCACAATAAAAAACTATTACTACGCAATAATCTGTATTTAGCAGACAGCTGCATAGCCTTTGACAATAGTACCTTAATATTGTTCAAACTTATAATTTAAATTAATTATGGTAGAATTTCGACCACAATTATATACAAAATATATAATAATAATATATATTAGGATACATTGGCTTCATGTATATATTTACACACATACATATATATGGCCGCCCCAACATAGTAAAACAATTAAAAAACAATATACTAGTAAGGAATATTTGCAAGGACAAAAAGGACTACACTCAGCATATTGCTGCAGCCTAAATTTCAGCGGAGGCCAAAAGATAAATAATAGTTTATAAAATATAATTGTATTATGTATGAATCGACAGCACACGTTATATAACATATAAACCAGTGATCTATAAATACGTTTTCAATAGCAATTAACACGGACACCGAACAAAAATACAGATATCACTATAATCGTGGCAGATTTAAATTGAACATTGTTTATCGAAAACAAATTTCAGCGCGATCCGGACCGAAGCAAACGAGCTACCGATGGCTTATGTACGATTAATTTTGTATTAAAATTGAGCTACCGGTACATTATGTATGAGTAAATTTGTATTAAAAATAACTTGTATCTGTATAAAGCAAAGTAACAAGTACAATAAACTGATTGAACAGCAATATACCCCATCAGGTACGACACAATACTGATGGTGTGCAGTACTGATAGATAATCTCCCACGGTCACGTCAGGCGTATTTAATTGTCCGTGACATGACCACTATACTGTCCAATGAATGTTTAAATAATTTATGCGGTGTGGAAACTAATCCCCAAACATTAATGTCATCCTTATTATACATATTTTTAGGGTTCCGGTTCAAAAATATTGTGATTAGATTTTAAAATTTCTCAATTTTTCTTTTTTTTTGTTAAGTTCAATAGCAGTCGTGAAAAATTGAAAATTGATGGTTATGTTGTCAAATGTCAAATTCACAACAACATTGAGAGTGGGGGAAGGGGTTTGTTTGTCACGTCGACTGATGACTCCAATGCTAGGAAGGGATCATGTCAGGTTGATCACCACATAATATTATCGTTACTGTGATCACCACGCAGTATCTTCTGGAAACTATCGTGATAAATTCCTGGTGAATTTGCCACAATGTGCTAACTGACCTGATCTTATGTTCATTTTATTATCCTCCACTGGTATACCGTTAGCGCATACCGCAATTCCATTATAATTAATTAAGATAACACCTTGAGAGTGGGGGAAGGGGAATGTGCATTAACCCCATTGCTAGAATTACACCATACCAGGTTAACCTCCACGCTATTGCCCCCTAAAAACCATTGCGTTATATTTCTGGTAATTTGCTAAGATGGGCTAACTGACGTGACCTCATGTTCATCTTGTCATTTTCCACTGGTGTCCCGCCAGCGAAAAAAAGGTAGAAAAATATGTATTCAGTATTTTTTAAAAATAGATGTTGGCCGATTCTCAGACCTCCTCAATACGCTCACAAAATTTCATGAGAATCGGTCAAGCCGTTTCGGAGGAGTATGGGAACGAAAACTGTGACACGAGAATTTTATATATAAGATTATAGAAATTCATTGTCAGTTCAGGACCAGTTTCAGTAATAAAATCAAATCAAACAAGCATAAACACGATTTGTTTGTTCATCTTATTGTGTTGTTTACAAGTTATATTAGGTCGGATTATTTATGATTATTATTTATCTCTTCAGAAAAAGAATTTCTGGCGAAAAACGTACTCTCGTATTTCACTAAATGGCAACAATAATAGTAAAGAAGGATTTACTTTTTCAGGATCATAACATATTTACAATCTCAGTATCTGTTGAATACAAAATTCGTAGATTAAATATTTTATATCCAGTACAGACGTACTTGAGACTACATGCCTATTACCACAGATAAGATAATATTAGATATAAGCTGCGTGTTAAGTATGATCATAGAGGCTGCATTTATATTTTGGTTTGTTGTATATAAAATAAATAAATAAAAGTAGTATATATTGAAATAAAAGTAAATTGCAAACATAAATAGTATGTAGAATTTTGCCATTTTGTCGTCTTATAGTTTTCCCGCGCAAACGTAATGGGCCACAGATGCAGAATATTGCACAGCCGCAGTAGGATGACGAGCGTGTCATGGCTGTATGCGCGATGTTAATACTGGTACACTGCGTATTTTTTGCCGCCATTTTATGATTTTCGCATGGGATTAGGTTACTTAACAATACCAAATACTTTTAAGAATATTTATTGTAACATCTGTTTTTAGGGATAATAATATAATAATACAAATAAATCTAATTTAAAGCATTTTATTTATTGTATTTATTTTTTACTCTACCACTCATTCATAATTCAGATGAAGGCGTAATGAAACTTGCCTGTTGCACTTAAACAAGTAATCAATTTTACGATTCTAAGTTAAGCTACTGAATGGGACAAATTTATAACAGTCATATTATATATAGAAAATAAATCAGTCGTAGTGATCTACAGAATAAAGATCTATTTTTTTGTTCTGTGTTAATGATTAGTAGAATAATCCCTACAAAGAATGTGGAACCAGACTGCGCTAAGGATACTTAGGTATTGCGTGGAAGATGACATATCGTGATGATTCACCAGGAATTTCATACTAAGGAATTAAGTCTCTTGGTGGGCTAGTCGCGTAGCACACCGCTTTACTTCCGATGGTCACGAGTTCGATTCCTCGCAGTTCTTGCACAGTGCAAACATTTATATTCATGAATATGATTGTTTGTATCGATCTGGGTGTTTTCTATGTATATTATGTATGTATTTAAAAAAAAATGAGTATTTATATCTACTAATAATAATATAATATAAATACTAATTGTCCAGGATTTTTTTTTACCTTTCAAACCTAACTCTACATTTTTATGTGACATATATATATATATATAGCATGTTTGAATTACCTTGACTTTCCATTATAATAATTGCAATCACGAATATAATCCTACAATGCAATTTAAACAAACTGCCCCGCAGTAAAATACAATGACGTGCGGAATAATTATATATTTAAACATTTTATCATAATTGGTTTATTTTTGATCAGATAGGCCACACACATCCGATGAGAAATAGCATTAGCAGTATATAGATATGATAGAACTTAAAAAATATAATGTGGATAGAAAACGTAAGTGACTTTAAGTACAACTGTATGTCTTTGTTGTCTCTTTACATTATCATATAGTTAGAGAAAATCTTTACAAAATCCTTTGTGATATTTATATAGTATATTTTTATCGGTATCTTGATGTACAAGATATTCATTACAGGGGTCTAGGCTCCGAATATGATTTTGTTCCATTCGGTCGAGACCCCTGGTCCGTGGGGTTCTAGCGCTATAAGGCTTTTTATGGTAATAGCAAAAAGGTTAGTCAACATCACAATCACAATCTCTTAAACACATGTTCTCGCATGAGTCAGCATAATCGACCAAGAAAAAAGATATCTCACGTAACTAATTCAAATTCAAAAATCATTTATTCATATAGTAAGTACATGTTAGCTGCTTATGAACGTCAAATTTTTTACATTATAATTTTAATTTTTTCTTATCGTCCAGTTCAGTATATAGATCCAATTGAGAATAACTGGCAAGAAACTCAATTGAATATTTTTTTAGAAGCCAGTTTATTTACAATGTATATTTATATAGGTGTCTATGTCTAACGTTAAATGAAATTCCCGTGCATGAACAACTATTGCCATACACGTGCGTCATTCAAGTAATCGTTGAGTGAGTAATAGACTTTGCTCAGTAAATATGATTTAACAGATGTTTTGAGGGTTAGTGGGTAGGTGATTTTTATTTATTTAAGGGTAATTCTAGTATATCCTTTGGTATCTTATTGTAATTTTTTATACCTATTCCCAAAAGTACTGACGTCAAATTATGTCAAATGGCTTGACTATTAGCGAGATGCTAAATCTGCAATGCTCATTACTAGGAGTCGTGACCTCCTTCAAATAAATTGATAATCGACCGCTTTCTGTATCTGTCGCACGGGATTGTGAACCTTGGGCATAATGGTCTCAGATGGGATAGACTTACGTGAGTCTATCCAACGCGATCGAGTCACGTTTTGCTCATCAATTTCCATCTATATTCACTGTGATCTCAAGTTTTTTCTTAATCTAGTCTCTTTTTTATACCGTTCTGCGATATTATGTGAATGTGTGAATGGTAAACAAGTTGACAGCATACTTAGTGTGTTTACCTTTTAATATATATTGCACACGTATAAACTTGCTCTCGTGACCAAGACTTGTAACAGAGTCGAAATATCGGGCGCTCATTTACAATATCATCATGATAAATATGTCGTTTATATAAAAAACAACCATCGAGGAGAAGGGGATTGTTAGTAATATGAATGAATAACTTCATTGCTAGTAATGTACCATGTCAGGTTGACCTCCACGCGGTTCCTCCTGGAAACCATCGTGATAAATACATGGTCACCTGGTCATATGTCACGATGGGCTAACTGACCTGACCTCATTGCTCATCTTACCACACGCCAGCGTAAACCGTAAGCGCAGGCGGTAAAAAAATAAACAACCATGATAAAAGTTTAAAATAGTGCTTTTTTATCGCTTGGAATAAACTTCATCAGACCGTTTCCTCGTCAGTGGAATAACAAGGGGTGTATGGAATTCTTAACCCATAAAAAACCGCTATCAGTACCTACGAGCGCTATTGCTAGATTTATAAGATCGCGTTAGCATTCTACTCAAGTGACATCGGCGACATCGGCCTGCCCTATCTGCCTTACACTATTGTAGGGCAGGCCCATCTCGTTGTTAGGGCGACCTACAGGCGTTTACTTTCCGCTAACTATATAAACAGAACCAGAAATATATTAATTTTTATTTATTGTAATAATATATTTGTGGTGCTGTTATTTATTCAGTTTATTTGTTAGTTATAGATAAATTGGAAGTTTGTATATGTATAATTAGTAAAAATCACGGGATCTTACAACGTTTTTTATTGATGTCCCGATATTTATTTATTAAAGTTAGTAATTCATTTTATGGTAATTGCGTAAGATTCTATAATAAACTGCCAGAGTCTACGCTAAATCTTACAGAGAGGCAATTCAAATCTTATATTAAACAAATGTTATGTAAAAAAGCCTATTATAAGATAGATGAATTTATAGATGATAGCAATATATAGCAAGAATAAGTTTATTTGCGGACAACGTTATAATTTTAATTTTCATACTGCTTTCTTGATATATGATAGCGTAGCGGCTTTTGTATTGATTGCCGCATGCATCCTTATGTAAAGTGCGAATACTGTAACTACCATATAGTAATTTTTGTAGCTGTGACGTGGTCGTGTGGAATGAGTAGTCATGCTCACTAAAATGTCCAGACATGTGGCGGCGTGGTGGGCCGGGTCAATGGGCTCCCTAAAATATGGTCGAGCGCAGTGATGGCTGGCTCATCCGTCATACTCGTGAACGAGTGCTGCTTGTAGGGACTGGTCTGCTCTTATCACTACGACTGATTTAATCTTATTGCATGATTATATTTGACCCAAAAAATTAGTGCTTGTTGGTGGTTTGTATTCACACGTTTCGACTTGTAAATGTAAACTTACAAGGATTATTTAAAAGAGCAACACACAAGTTTCTTGCTCGTTCTTCTTGTGATGAGACAGCTTTCCGAACGAGTGGTAGATAAAAAACAAATTGTTATGACTATTCAAAAGTGCTTAAATTAAGTTTATTTGAATAAATGATTTTCTATTCTATTCTATTCTATTCTATTCTATTTCGGCAGTATATATATAATGACCACGTCAAATTTAAAACTTGCATATTATGTGTATAAATGTGCCACTCACTAATTTCTTAGTTTGCCTTATGGTTGACGAGTAGCGAATGCCCTTAGGTGTTAAGTTCGCTATATGTATCGTACATTTATATATTATACTAGCTGTACTTCTAGCGACTTCGTCCGCGTGGAACTTAACTTTATTTTTCTAAAATAAAACTAGCCTAAATTACTCCTTATTACATTAGCTACCTGCCAATAAAAGTCCCGTCAAAATCGGTGCAGCCATTTCAGAGATTAGCCGGAACAAACAAATAGACAGACAGACAGACAAAAATTGTAAAAAATGTTATTTTGGTGTATGTATCATATTTATATTTATATGCATGTAGTAAAAAAAGGTTCTTTCAATATTACAAACATACACTCCAATTTTATTTATATGTATAGATTTGTGCATAAAAGTTTGAATAAATATCATGTTATTAGATCACGGCTGTGGTATCAGTGTAATGTTGCTATTCCAGAGGAATAAAATATCATGCCTCTATACCCTGGAATTTGACAGCATAGGAGACGTTTACGTGTCATAACTATGAAATGACGCTATGAAAAGAGATTTTACTTAAAACTTTATTGACAATAAAATAACCAGTCTTTATTGTTATAGGCGATTTTATTGTTGATACATCTAATAAAACCTTTATAAAATTTCTTACACGTCGCCAACTATTGTAGTTTAACCTAAACAAATATTTTGCCTTGATTACTATATAATTGCGTATTAAACAATGACACACTTTAATATTTTTTTTGTAATTCTTTCTATACTAATAACTAACTAACTAATAAATAAAATAGAAGTGTCTGTTTGTAATTTTAAATCAACGGCTTTTTAATATGCGTATAAAAGTCGTACTTACAAAAAAAATAATTTCGTCTGTTTGTTTGATCTTATAGATCTCTGAAACTACTGATTTTGTCAAGACTTTCACTCGCAGATAGCTAATGTTCTAAAGAATAAGTCACTCTACTTTTATTTTAGAATTGTAATTTATTAGTAAATAAAAAAAATTAAAATCCGCGCAGATGAAACCGTGGGTAAAGGCCAGTATATAATATAAATAGAAAATCTATATTAGCAGTCAAATCTATATCTACAAACAGATTTACTCGAGAATACAATTTTCTATTTTTTGCGGGGATCAAATCCCCGAGCATCAGAAATAAGGACTTCAGTCGCCAAATCACCGAGGTCGGCAGATTATGTTTCTAATTTTAACATTTTATATATAATAATGTAAATTTAGATACTGAGTAAGCTCGAAGATAATAAGAGATGATTATATAAGGATTTTTTTTTACTTATTTATATATATTTAGTGCACATAATACAAAAGTACATGTTAGACTTAGTACATTGCTGCATTGTCTACCAGGCAACCATGAGTGGTGCAGAGAATAATTGTTGGCGGTTCAAATATAGTACATTTATTTTTCGAATTACTGTAATGCTGTTGGCCGCAGCTGGCCTTTACAGCTTCACCGGACGATATGGGGCGAGTGCAGATGGCACTCCAAACTCGCGGAAGGACTTATGGAGCGGCTGAAGGCCAACTCCCGCCTGACAGATACGACTTTAGTCTGAGGGCACCGCTATGGGTTCGAACCTAAGTTCAGGTCTTCGTAATTTCGATCCTCGTTTGAATTGGACGGGGGATCGATCGGAGGGGGGAATATAAATTAATGATATAATAGACAATATATATATATATATAACGCTGCTGCCGCTCCTCTGGTCGATGAACCCCTTCTGGTGGTGTTATTCTTACGGTTACACCGCAGGCACTCCATTGTACTTATACTGTATATGTATGGATAGCACACCTATAGACATATAAAAATGTAAATTTAGATGGCCTCGGTGATCTTGCCGATGGTAGCAGGTTCGATTCCTCGCACGACACATTTGTATTCATGAGTATGATTGTTTGTATCGGTCTGGGTGATTTCTATGTATAATATGTATGCATTTACGAAAAAAATATGTCTATGTATTTGTATCAGTTATTTAGTACCCATAACACAAGCTTTAGTTAGCTTAACTTGGGTCTAGATGGCGCTGTGTGAATTGTCCTCAGATTACTATTATTAACTACTAGATAAAGCTTGTGGTATGGACCACAAGCTTTGTCTAGCTTAACTTAGGACTAGATGGCGGTGTGTGAATTGTCCTGAGATTATTATTAAATTTTCTTGCAGTATGTACGTAAAGGAAATAAATATTCGTTCGTATGAGACCTTGTAATCGTAAAGTATAGATAGATGTGAGTATTTTTAATCTGCGGCCAGGTACCTACTCGTCTCGATTTACCGTTCAGCAGTTTAATTAAACCAAATAAAACCTACTTCGGTGCTAAGTCAGCTCGTGACCACTAGTGCAATCCAGTCGAGTCGTCGAGAGAGGTATATACTTTATGTGCTATAAAATTCGAGTTGATTAAGTACGAGTATATAAATAACTAGCTGTGCCCACGGTTTCTTTCACCCGCATGAATTTTATAGCCTATGTATTATTCTGATGTAATAAGTTATATTACAGTAAAGTTTCACCAAAATTCGTTCAGTAGTGTTTGCGTGAATGAGTAACAAATATGTATCTATGAATAACTAGCTGTACCCATGGTTTCTTTCACCCGCATGAATTTTAACGCCTATGTGTTATTCTGATGTATAAGCTATATTACAGTAAAGTTTCACCAAAATTCGTTCAGTAATGTTTGCGTGAATGAGTAACAAATATGTATCTATGAATAACTAGCTGTGCCCACGGTTTCTTTCCTCCGCATTTTATAGCCTATGTGTTAAGCTATATTACTGTAAAATTTCATCAAAATCCTTCAGTAGTTTTTGTGTAAAAGAGTAACAAACTTCCATCGATCCATACTCATAAACTTTTGCGTTTATAACACTAGTAAGATGGGTACAAAACTGAAAGTCAAATATAACCTGATCACATTTAGTGTATTTATCTTCTTGGCGACCTCGGTGATCTAGCGGTCTACCGCTTTACTTTCGTATGGTCGCAGGCGCCGGTTCGATTCCTCGCACGGTGCAATTATTTGTATTCATAGTTACGATATGTATTGGGCTGGGTGTTTTGTAATACTTTTGGAATATTATGTATGGACGTGCAGAAAAATGTATCGGAAGTATTTATATCAGTTATCTAGTACCCACAACACAAGCTCTATTCAGCTTAGTTTAAATTAATAAAATTTTTGCTATTATAATTTGGATACATAACCAGATAACCGATTCCGTGCAAACAATGCTAAAATATGATTGCACAGACTCATACAGCAAATATTTTGTTCTCAGTGACTTAAGCCTCTTTCTACATACTTTGATATTTTAAATAGTTATCAATTTATAAAGAATGCTAGCTCGTAGCTGCCTCGCCTGCCCGCCCTGGCTTCGCACGGGTGTACAGATTTTCATGCCATGCCGGGCCTCTTGAATCACTCTATCTATTACTAAAAGCATCATTAAAATCCGTCCGGTAGTTTAAAAGATCTAAGCGAATAGACAGCGGAAGTGACCTAATTTTATACTAAAGATACAGTAAGTTTGCTGTTTTAATGAATAGTTTATGTATAAGATTTATTTGTCAAAACTTATAATTAATTACATTAATAATTACATGGTAAATTCATAATATACAATAAAAAAAATATAAAAAAAAACCTAAAAGTTAATTGCTAAGACTGTCCCTCATCGTATCTGGCTTAAAGGTTCCCATAACGCTCGCAGCATTTCCACGTTGAATTGCTAGGGAAATCCTTTGCGCCAGATACAATCCGGAACGTCGATCATGGCCTCTGTCGACAATACGCCGCCCTAACTCGTTTATAAATACTTTTGCCTCCGCCCCCCACATCCCTGTAGTTCCGAAAGCCACCGGTACGAATAAGTACGTCGTCTCCAAGACCCCGTACTTGACGTGTTTCAGCCTGGCTGCGGACTCCGCTGCTGAACCCACCTGACTAATGGAGTTTATGTATAATATATAGTTGTTTTAATATATAGTTTATATTTCTCAGTTAACTATTCCGCCCAAAACATGTAACGATAAGTAATTGACAAAATGTTTACAACTTTCTCGGAAGTACGGGCAATTAATTGATAAAGTTTTATTGCAATGCAATGAACGAGTAAATAAATACGAATAAATAAGCCAACATTTATTTTTTATCTATACTAATATTACAAAGAGGTATGGTTTGTATGTTTGTTTGTTCGGGGCAATCTCCGGTACTGCTGAACCGAATTTGAAAATTCTTTCACAGTTTTCAAATCAAATCATATTTATTCATGTAAGTCCATTATAGACTCTTATGATATGTGAAATCTACCGCCAGTTCAGAATGGTAGTTGGAAGAACTGACAAGAAACTCAGCCCGTATTCTTTTAAAATATGGTTGTACATGTTCATAATAATACAGATTTATTTTTAAATTTAAATTTGGGAGAATAGCTATATAACATCGCACCAATAGCGCAGCAGTAATAAAAAAATTGGCAAAAACAATTATTTTGAGTGCTACAGCTGCGTGTACTGCAGAAACGGTTAATGTTACGCAAAAATGACGGAATTGTTTTGTTCAAATTCTAAAAAAAGGTAAAGGTAATCAAATTTCTTCTAAAATAATGCATTATTTGCGTAGGTGTTTTATAGAGCCTGTGCAAAGCCGGGACGAGTTACTCGTATTAGATATGCAGTAACGTATTATTACCCCGAGTGCCGTTCATATTAGTAGATATTTGCTTATGTGATTTCGGTTAAATTACACTCCCGCTATTCGTGAGAAAACATGAAAAATCTCCGACTCTAATACCTCTTCAAAGGAAGTTAAGATAAATAAATGATTTTGTTGGATTTCTCCTAAATCAAAATTCAATTCGCTATATCTTGAATGAGATATTTTTCCTGTTTACGAATTAATATTCTGCATATTTCTGTCATGTTTTAGTCGTGGGGTAATGTTGAGATGGGTCCTTATATGTACATACATCAATGCACTGGTTTTTTTTTCTCTTCCTATCTGCAATCAGTCCCAGAACTATGAGCAGATTTTTTGCATGTGGGATCTACGAATAGGGTGTCCACCCCAGCGGGAGAATCTACTCCTTAAGCATACTGCAAACATTACACAATGTCGCTTATTTTTAGTCGCTTGGGGTAAAGTATTTGTAGTAATTTAACAGCCAGTTGATTTGGGTGGTTACATAGTCGCTTTTTATATTTTTCTTTACAATTGAGGATCTCCTCCTTTACTGTCAGTACGCCAAGTTCCTTGTGAATTTCGTTGTTGGTGATGTACCAAGGGACACCCGATACTGTTCTCAGTATAATATTTTGGGCCCTTTCAATGATGTTGATATTTGATTTTGACGCACTTCCCCAAAGTTGAAAGCCGTATGTCCATACAGGTTTTAGAATGGACTTATAAATCAGTAGTTTATTGTCAATAGACAGTTTTGTATTTCGACCCATAAGCCAGTAAAGGTTTTTAAAGCGAATCATTAAGCATTCATCAATGCACTGTGACGCAATAACGATTTACGATACTCAACAGTGGATAACCTGCATTTTACTTTATTATCAGGGTTTACGGACCAGAACAGACTATTTCCTTTTTACAAAATTACAATAGTATATGCTGGTGGTCACTCTATTCTCCCAAATTTGAATTTAAAAATGAATCTGTATTTTCGTAAATATGTACAAGCTCGTTTAAATAGTATAAGAGCTGAGTATCTCGTCAGTTCTTCTCAACTCGAAAGCAGATGTATGTGTGACTGTAGATTTGACGTTATCATTAGAGTCTGTAATATACAGACATGAAATAAGATGTTTTGATTTTTTAATATTTAATATTATTTGTTTTTTATTTAATTTCTTTGTTCTTTTTTTATGTTACGATTTTATCTCCATATTAATGCATTTTTTTATTACAATATAATAATTTATATTCTGCTGTGAGCATCACCATTGTTGTATTGTGTGTTGTAAAAAATATTATTCTATTCTATTCCATTTCATTATTCTTATACTGTAGATACAAATATAGTAAATATGATAGCAGATTTTGTTATAAGGATAACAATGTTGCAAATACTGAACAGATTTGAGAATTCCTTCAGTGTTTGAAAGTTCCATTATTCCAGAGTGAGTTTATGTTTCGTTAATATATGTATCTTACCATCGCGCTATAAAAGAATAGGGCCATCACACATTTAGGAGAATTTTGAGAGTGTCTAATACTGTGACAAGGGGTGAACGGAGACTTAACTTTTGTGACATCGCTTTCTAAATCTAATCTAATAAATATATAATAAGCATAATACGTGAAGAAAAAAATTTGTACTCCTTTTTTAGAAAATTGTACATATGGAGGAGTACGGAATTTCGTACAATTATTATTTATATAGTATTCTATATGTGCAGAATTTATTACATAATATTTATTTAAATATAAGTGTAATATTTATGGCCAAAATAAATTCTTATTCAATTAAATGAAACAAATTAATCACTTAGGTAAATTCAGGAGTGTGTGTGTTCTTTAACGCAAATAAGTTTTATCTATCTATCTATCTATGGAGTTCATAGAGTTCATTTTGAAAACAATCGGATGTAACGTGTACTTAGTATTACCGGTGTAATATTTTTGGCTAAATAAATTCTTATTTGGTTAAATCAAACAAATTAATCACTTAGGTAAATTAAGGAGTGTGTGTGTTCTTTAACGCAAATAAGTTTTATCTGTCTATCTATCTATCTAAGAAGTTCGTAGGGTTCATTTTCAAATCAATCAACCTACTTGTACTTAGTTTTACCGGTGTCTTATATTTGGCCAAATTAATTCTTATTCAAGTAAATAAAAAAAAATTATCACTAACGTGAATTTGGGAGTGTGTGCATGCCTGTGTTCTTTAACGCAAATAAGTTTTATCTATCTATCTAAGGAGTTCGTAGGGTTCATTTTCAAATCAATCAACCTACTTGTACTTAGTTTTACCAGTGTAATATTTTTGGCAAAATAATTTCTTATTCGGTTAAATCAAACAAATTAATCATTTAGGTAAATTAAGAAGTGTGTGTGTTCTTTAAAGCAAATAAGTTTTATCTATCTATCTAAGGAGTTCGTAGGGTTCATTTTCAAATCAATCAACCTACTTGTACTTAGTTTTACCGGTGTAAATTCCGTCGTGAGCTACGCACGTGATACACATTGTAAAGATACTCGTTGCCTCCTTATTATTCCAATGTGGTTTATATGACAATTATAGACCAGGGGCCCGCCACGCTTTTGTGTTACCTTGCTGCAAATCTTTGAAATTGTACTTATTATTGTCTGTTTTAAATTATAGATTACTTTTTCTGATTTGTGCGACTACGTGGTCTTTCCTTTATATCTATTATTTTATTCTAGACTCGATCGAGTTAAGTTAGATTGCTATGTTTTTAATTATTTTTCACATTTAGGAAAAAGGCAAGTAATAATAGTTTTTTTTTGTTATGTTTTATTGACTCTTTATTGTGTTAGTAATAAATTATAAAGAACATTAATTTAAGTAATAAGTGAAAAAGGCATAGTTGTTAGTTTTAAGTTTTTTTTTGAATAAATATATAACCCTTAATAATTAAGACTGCTCCATCTAGTCCCACGTTAAGCAGAGCTTGTATTATGTACGGATACTAGATAACTGATATAAATACTTAGATTTTTTTGTAAATATATACATAATATGTATACAACACACCCAGATCGACACCAACAATCATACTCATGAATACAAATGTTTGCTCCGTGCGGGGAATCGAACCTGCGACCGATGAATTAAAGTGGTGTGCTAAACCGCTAGACCATTGAGGTCGTCAAATAGTAATATTAAATATAGTATTTTTGTATGTAGGTATACTATTGTTTTCTATGATTTGTGGAGAGTAGGTTAAAATGTCTTTGTGTTTGTATTGTAAATTAACATAAATTCAATGTATGATTGTGTACATGACCTTACACAAAATTGTTATTGTTAGATTACCCATGACATCTTCCACTTTGGTCACGTGATTTGTCTGCCATGTTGGGTTGCATTGTGTATCTACTATTATGTCCAATTTCATTATCAAAGGTAATATTAAAAATAATGTAACAAATATAACAATTCTATAATAATACTAGCTGTCCCGGCAAACATTGTTTTGCCTTAAAATAAAAAAAAATAATTTAGGGGTGGACTACCCCTAACATTTAGGGGGATGAATAATAGATGTTGGCCGATTCTCAGACCTACTCAATACGCTTACAAAATTTCATGAGAATCGGTCAAGCCGTTTCGGAGGAGTATGGGAACGAAAACTGTGACACGAGAATTTTGTATATAAGATAAAATTGAAATGTTTGTTTGTCTGGTCGAATGTGCTTTATCTCAGAAACTACTAGTTTGATATGATAATATATTTGTTGGATACCCAATTTATCGTAAAAGGATAGTGGCTGTATGATGTTATGTATGTATGTATGTATGATATACCTGGCTAATGTCCCTATACGACCATAGTAGAGCATCAGTGAAAAATTAAACGGCCAATATATAATCTATTCATAAAACGCTTTATGATGACATTTATTACTAGTATGTTAGAATATTATCTGATTTGATACATACAGAATTAGGAATATATTTTTAGAAATCTAAAAATGTCAGACATAACAAATGGGAGCACAATGAAATGAAGAGACAATCGATGGAATATCTGTCGATCTGTCATTATTAAACCATTACGATATTACATAATTTATATATCATATCATTTGATTGTATCATGAAATGTAACAGGAAAATTACATTGTTGGTATTGACCTTTTGAGAACCCAAAATCAAATTGGTATGTAACGGTCTAGTGGTTCAAAACTGCGCCTCATAAAATGTAGAGGTTGCGATTTCAAATCTTATATATTCCTATATATATATTCTTATATATTCCACGCATAGCGGGCTAGAATTTAATAATGTTCAGAATAGGCTTGAAATGAAATATAGAATAATATGAATAAAAATGACCTACTCATGTCTATAGCTATCATTTGAACTATAGATACGAAATGCGAACATTACAAATACCAAAAAACACTTTTGCCAAAACTAGATCTATGCACAACAAAAATCTGCAGATTCTGCTAAATTGAAGAGGAAAGACTACATCCTATGCCCACTTATGCCGATATTAAAACTAGTTTTTGTTTATTTAATGTGTATAACATTGCCTTCTATTTTGTATATATCTAGAATACACATAACATATATATATATATATTGTATAAGATAGAGGTTCGACCTAGTTTGGGGACTACAGACAATAGAAATAAAAAATTGTATTGCAGTAAATATATAAATGTTAATCTATATAAATAAATGAATATATATTATTAGGTCTATAAAATTGGATGTCTTACAGAGAACATAATCTTCCACAGATGAAATAAACTATTTAAGTAATACATCCTTATAGATGTAGACACAGTATGCATTGATTAATTTTTAAACATAAAAAAACAATTCTAAAATTAACATTATTTTCTTCAATTAAATCTATCGTATGGTTTTCGTATACCTACTATGCTACTTCTTTTCCCGCAGTATACGGTATATATATTTGACTAAAAATCTAGTCACCTTCTAGCATTATATTTTCGAGTGATTTTCTTGTTTTTTTTCTTTCAATACAGACAGCCCGTATTTTTCTGGTGAATACTTAACCTTTCACACGAATTGACGTAAATATTCTTCAAAATGTTTAAAATTTAAACATTACAGATGTGTTTGAAGGTTGTTAGATCGACTCTAGTCGGCATTACCAATCATCTGTCTATTTGTCACACATGTAGAGGAGGTGCAAGTCATATACTTACAATTATTAGCGAATAAATACTAATGAAAGTGGTACTACTCATAATATGTTGTAATAAGCAGTACTAATAATGTAATATATATTTTTTTTATTATTCCTGTAATTAACGGCCTCGGGGTTCTAGCGGTTTAACATATCACTTCATTTCCGATGGACGCTGGTTCTATTTCCTACATATATCATGCATGTATTTACAAAAATATGAATTTAAGTATTTCTGTCAGATCTCTAGTACATGACACCAGCTCTACATAGCTTTGGATTATTTGGCACTATGTCTACTATCTTGATATATTTTTATCTAAACTAATATTATAAAGAGGAAAAGTTTGTTTGTTTGTTTGTATTGAATAGGTTTCGAATCTATGTACTGGACCGATTTGAAAAATTCTTTCTTGATTAGGAAGCTACACTATCCCTAAGTGTCATAGGTTATATGATATTTTCAAAAAAAATTGGGATCTATACTAAAACTCTAATAATGTAACCCAAGGTGTAAAAAATACGTAACACCCCATGCGCTGCGAAAACTATAAGCCTTCCTTGACCTGGACCATCTAACAAAAATATTTTTTCATTTCGGGCCAGTAGTTCCTGAGATTAGCGCGATCAAACAAACAAACTTTCAGCTTTGTAATATTAATATAGTTATAATATACAATATAAATTTCGTCCTGGAGATCTTTGGGGGACGCCTTTGTTCACCAGTAGACGTCTTCCGGGCTGAAATGATGATGATGAATATACAATGCAATCAAAATACATACATATGTTGTAAATTAATTATGGAAAAAATATGTTTCTTTTACCGTTACATCCGTTACATACAGTCCGATACAGTCTTAATTAAGAAATTTACTGTATTTCGAGTGTTTCCCAGGTTAGTTAGATCCTCACGTGAATACAGCCGATATTGGATTTAGTATTAGAATATAATTCTAATTGAATATTAGAATTTACTAGGCACGGTTTAATTTGATTATTACCCGAGTTTGCTGAGATACGAGCATGTTAGGTTTTGTTAGAATACTAAAACACGTACCATTTAACGTTTTTCGCTTTTATAGCATTAGTATGGAATAAATCTGTTAAATTGTCTAAACCTATAAACATTTAAATCATTTCTGTATTGATACTTTATTGAAATGGGTTTAAGAATCCTTAGGATATAGGTTATTTGTTATCTCCAACGGTATCAGCTAATCTTTTATTTAACTAGTTATTTAAATAATAATAAATTCTAATTAAACATCTCAATCATCGTGATGACACAGTTTTCCAAATGCGGTAGATTAAAAAATAAATAAATATGATTATTCAAAAGTGCTTAAATTTAAATTTCTTCGAATAAAGAATTTTCTATTCTATTCTATTCTCGGAAATGTATATTCAGTATATTGCTATCTGTAATATTTTTAATAAACAAATTGTGTTCAGGTTATTACTAAATTGCCTTATGTTGTGCTTATAAAAATTGGTAATGTTATTAATAAAATTAAAATATTTTTTGTTACTGATAATATCAATGAAATTGACTGAAGTCAAATTGACATTATTTATTTACGTATGTACTTTTAGTGTATGTGATAAAGTTAGAAGTACCATTAGCCTAATGAAATTGAAATGATAATAAAATGGAGGAACTATTACATCGATTACTATTAAGTAATCTATGTATACTTTTATGATAATTAAAAGTAAAGTCAAATCGCTTCTCTCCATCCTAAGGTTAGAAGAAATCGCTTTACAGCGCTTGATAGCGATAATGCCGATATTCTTGGCTCTCATTACTGTATGTTTACATATATTTATATATTTGTACATAGTAGTGTATATAAATGTTTTTTTTTTCTATGAGGAGAAGAATAAAGAATTTTCATTAACTCTAATACTAAATTTACGCGAGCATAACCTCGTGTTGAATTTTGCAAGTAACTTGCAAATTTACATGACACAGTTACTTTATTGTGATTTTTCATTGTATACTTACTTTTACCTACGTGAATACATACATAATAAGATAAAAAAAGTCAATAATGAGTTTCTGTAATAATTTGCATAGTGAAAAAATAAACATTTAATAACGACTCCACTCTACTGTGGACAGAGATAGAAATTCGTTTGATCTATAGTTATTTGTTTCATATTCCTATTTCTGGACTGATTGGAAAGATATTTGATACATAATAGTCTGAATTCCAAGAACAGATATACGTGTATATATTTATTCGAAAACTATATATTTAATTTAATAGATACATTATTTGTGTAAGTATATATGTATTTATTTATAATTCACTGCTTAAAGATATTTCTGTTTGCTCTATACTTAATTCGAGAAAACTATATAGGACAATAGATCCTATTATACTTACCATTATTTTGTATGTTATTCTATCTTATTAATATTATAATTGAGAAACTTTTGGTAGTATGGGTGGATGATTGTAACTCTTTCATACAGAAACTACGGAACAGATTTTGTTGAAACTTTAGTGTGATATAGCTTATACATCAGAATAACATATAGGCCAGGGTAGGCGAACCTTTAAGCATCAACGTGCCATATTTTCCAAAAAACGTTTAATGGGGTCATTGACGTGCCATCAAATAAATTTGACTTTCTATTAATTTGGAAAATAATAATAATAAATACTATCAAAACTCTCTATGAATTAAACTAAACAAAAGAGGCACATTTTGGATTGTTTTCATTACACGCATAAATTAAATTACTTTTAAAATTAGTTGATTTCTGTTGCCGCAGGTTAGATAACAAATAATTTATGCAAGCTGAACTGGATTTATCTGTCATACGGTTTCTAATCGAGTTTTTAATGTTATTCATCTCTGAAAATAGTGACTAGCAGGCATAGGTAGGCGAAAATATTGTTAAAATAGCATAAGCCAGCTTCTTCAAACAGTATTGATGATCGACGACGTGCCCAAAACATTATGTCGCGTGCTGTCAATGGCACGCGTGCCATTGGTTCGCTAACCCTGATATAGGCTATAAATTTCATGCAGATGAAACCACGGCCACAGCTAGTATTTAATAAATAAATAAACTAAAATTGTATTACTGTTTGTTAGTCCTAAATAAAAAAAAAACTATTATAGTATTAAAAAAAACATATGGATATTCAGAAGTCAGTATGCTATGACTGAGTAATACACGTAGAATAACAAAATAATAAAATACATCGCCGGCTCCTGGCCTAACTTATCTAACGGTTATTAAGTATGACAGAACTTGACTAAATGCATGTGGGTAATTTATATACGACATTCAAATGACGCGAGAATAAATAGGGACACGGTGACATTTGGCTCATTAATAGATAAATTTCCCCTGCGTTCGTATTGTTAAACGATAAAATGTTTTTTATACTATTACTATCTTTTGAGTTTGTTCACACGAGTTCCATTTTTGGTAAGTATTCAGTACTAAAAATTTAGTAAAACTTGCAATTTAGAACTGTTATCGCTAAATCATCATATCTAATGATAAGAACTTATCTGTAGCTGTCTGATTTTTTTTTATACTACTACTAAACCCCATCTGACATTATTTACCAGCGCCATCTGACTAAAAAAATTTACCATTAATAGGATAAACATTTGGTTAGCCTATTGACACCAGGGGTGCCACGTGCACGTTACCGACTCTTAAGAAACCTTAATATACCCTTCTTGGAGAAACCACATGCAGTAATCTCGCGAGAAAGCCTCAGCAGGAAGTTCATTCCACAATCTAAGCATAAGCGGGAGGAAGCTCCTCTGAAACCGCACTGTCCGAGTCCACTTAGGTAGTACTCTAGCGTGTAGGGAGGAATTCCCTGAAATATTACATACAGATATATTCCGTCAGATTTGACTCCAATTTATTGGGGTAGCAAGAAGAACGTAGAGATTATAGATACGTATTTAAATAGTAAGATTATTTACGTGTCTTTTATAGGTCTTAGAATGACACTAAGCCACAAATGTTCATCACTCTTAATCAATTACATTTTTAATGTTATACTTGGCTGAAGTTAACACTTAACTTAGGTGTTTGAATTGAGTCCATTGACTTCCAAATTTGTAAATGAATTCATAATATTATTTCAATGTTTCATCTATACATATAAATAATATTGGAGTGTCGGTTTGTAATATTGAAATAATCGTATATGTGATTTTTATAAATAATGACCGCGTCAAGTTTAAAAGAGTATATATAACCGTATATGCATATAAATACACACCAAAATAACACTTTTTCCAGTTTTTGTCTGTCTGTTTGTTCCGGCTAATCTCTGAAATGGCTGGATCGATTTTGACGGGACTTTTTTTGGTAATGAGTAACTTAGGCTACTTTTATTCTAGAAAAATAAAGTTTAAATCCACGCGGACGAAGTCGCGGGAACGGCTAGTTTCAAATAATATTCAATTAACAATATTACTAGATCGCATTGTAGAAAAAGTAGTATTATAAAGGTTTTGTTTTGTTGAAACCCTATTATGTACCGGTTCATTAGTTTGAAAGAAAAGACTTCCAAGAATTGTAACAACCGTCGTGTTATTTTCATATCTTTTAAAAAGAGGAAGGAAGGTGTGGGCGACAAAAGAAAGTAGCGAATAGTCGTTTCAATTTTCATCATTCTATTGCACGACTTTTAAATCGAACACGCAATAATATATAAGTACTCTCATATATTTTTTCACACACATATCCACATATACACACACATATACAAACTCAACAACTGTATATATTGTATACTAAGATTTATATCCTTTCAACAAGTTTTGTAATAATTACTTATTTGTTTAGTTTAAGTTTCGGCACTGTTTCGTCTTTTCTATTAACATATTGTTATATTATATTACTGGTACAGTATTGACTGTTATGTGCCAAAATAAAATAAAAAAAAAAAATTACCAATGTTATAAACGCGAAAGTTTTTAAGTACGGATTGATGCATGGATGGATGGATATTTGTTACTCTTTCAGGCAAAGACTACTAAACAAATTGTGATGAAACTTTACAGTAATATAGCTTATACATTAGAATAACATAGGCTATAAATTTCACGCGGGAGCAATCGTGGAGACAGCTATTGTATATATTATCAAAATTAAAGACACTCTACATACTAGGACCAGGAAGAGAAACTAAAAAGAACAATAGAATAAAGTGAAAATTTCTAAAATAATAATATTTTTGGACAATTTATACAGGCCCATTTATTCCCAAGTTAAGCAGAGCTTGTGTACTAGACAACTGATATAAATAAATACATACTTCTTTTTGTAAATTCATACATAATTAACATAGAAAACACCCAGGCCGACACAAAGAATCATACTCATGAATCGAACCCGCAACCATCGGAGGTAAAGCAGTACGCTAAACCAACAGACCACCGAGGCCACCTTAGTCATTTAGAATGTGGTGTTCAAATAAAGTTTTTAAATATAACATAAAGTAACTTAGCGGCCTATATTTCACAAAAGACGTATATAAAGGAAGGGGAAAATGATTAGCTACCAGATAAAGAAAGTTTGTGATTCAATTTATCAATTTATTTCATATACGTGGGTCGGATTGACAATTCCTTGGGTCTCTCGTACACGTGTCATAAGATATTGCTTTTAAGTGTATACTTATTTTTTGTTCTTAATGTAATGTACTATGGACTCAATTTTAGTTTCTATTGTAATGTAATAAGGACTCTAATTTAGTTCGCAATGTAATATAAAATAGACTCTCTTTTAGTTTGTAATGTAATGTATAATATGGACTCTATTTTAGTTTGTAATGTAATGTAATAAGGACTCTATTTTAGTATGTAATGTAATGTAATATAGACTCTATTTAAGTTTGTAATTCAATTCCGCATTTAGCCTCTAATCTGGACCGTAGAATGAGACTACTAAAATAGCCAGCTCTTCCAAGAAGCTTTTCTTTAGTTTGCTCTTGATGTAAGAGAAATACACTCTTACATCATATTAGTAACCAGTCACGGTTTCGCCTGTGTGCTCATAGTTTTATGAGTTTTGTATTCATTAACGTTTCTTTATAGATGAAAATAAGTTAATAAAAAATGTAGGTACATTTTTTATGGTAGATAGAAATGGAATGATGCACCCGCCTGCGCTGAGCATGGTGTACACTGGCGGGGCAACACTGGAGTATGATAAGATGAAAATGGTCAGGTTAGTTAGCCCATCCGGACAAATTCACCAGGAATTTATCATGATGGTTTTCAGGTCAGGAACCGCGTGGAAGTCTACTTAATTTATAACTTAGCCTAAGTTAGTTCTTCTAATAGCAGCTATTTGCAAGTGAAAATCTGATCAAAATCGATTCAGCCGCTTCAGAGATTAGTAAAAACAAACAGACAGACAGACACACAAAGTTAATAAAATTATTTTTTTATCTCGTATTTACTTTCATATTTTATTAAAAGTCTGTTAATTTAAAATTTCGAACAAGCACTTTAAGTTTTTTTTTTATTTGTATAGATAATAATGAACCATCATAAAATATTTTCAGGAGACGTACTAATACCATCAGAGAAAGTACCAATATCAAATGACACCATAATCGAAAACGTATCAGATATACCTGAAGAGAATTACGAGAAGATTGTGGGCGGCGTTGAGACTGATATAGAGAAACGGCCGTATCAGGTGGCCCTGATATTGGACAACAAATATTTTTGTGGAGGCTTCATTATAAGCGAGAATTATGTTTTGACCGCAGCCCATTGCGCTGAAGGGTACGTTGTTATTACTTATTAACTTTCAGGTCCTTATTATAAGTTATTAGCTACTTTTCTCTTGAACCACTCTATCTATTGCTAAAAATTGCATTAAAGTTCGTTGCGTACTTTAATAGATGTAAGCGAACAGACAACGGCCGTGACTTCTTATACTATGTAAAGATGACCGGAATCATTACACAATTATTCAATAAAAGGCAGGAATTGTATGTGGATATATTTCCCAAGAGGGCTTATAAGAAAGTTAAAAGTGTAACACAAAGGGGACAAATGAGCTTGCGATTCACCTGATAGTAAGTAATTACCGCCGCCTAAGAGCACGAGCTGGGTAATTGCTAGTGTGTTGCTGCTTTTTTAAGAAGGAATAAGCTCTTTTTTGAAAGTATAGCTTCGGAAATATCGTTGCTGGAAGGTGATTCCATAATGTGGTTGTTCATGGCAAACATTTTTTCAAAGGCGGGCCGCTTGTTGGTGAAGTCTCAGGTCACAAACCCTTGTGACTCGACTCTAGCATCATCCTCAATGTTAGGTTGCTCCTGGTCCATATATAGTCGACAATCTCCTGCTCTAGATTATAAAAACGCTTATGAAACAATTTCAGAATCGCCCCAGAAAACGTGACAATGCGAATCGGTAGCTCATGGCGAAGGAATGGTACGATAGTCCCTATATCAGAAGTGTGGACTCATCCGGAATACGGCCAACCCACGTTTGATAAGGATGTCGCTGTGCTGAAGACTGCTTCGCCATTGGAGTTCAATGATCGTGTGCAACCAGTGAAGTTGCCACCGTTAGGACGGCCCATGGTCGGTAGTACGGACATTGATGTTAGCGGCTGGGGACGTACTCAGGTATGGTTTATAGATTGTGGTAGATTTACCGAATGGACTGTTAAAAGTCATCTGCTTTTGTTACTAGTTGATCCGGCAAATGTTGTTATGCCGTATAAATAAAATCGCTATTAAAAATTAGGGTTGATCGTGAAAGGGTGAAAAATTGAAGTAGTATCTAATTTTATTAATTTACAAAAAAATGTAAAGAAAAGTTGTAAAAATAATTAAAATAATATTTAGGGGTAGGTCACCCTTATTATTGTGGGGTTTGAAAAAATTATATTGGCCGATTCTCAGACCTACAATGGTAAACATTCATTAAAATCGGTAAAACCGTTTCTATTCGGAGGAGTTTTATAACAAACACCGTGACAAGAGAATTTTATGAAATTAAGTTACTACTCGCTAACCTGCAGAACAGGTTGTTGACAAGATATAGCTCAAATTTATTAATACTAATACTTACCTACCCACATCTATACACATGAATACACATTTATACATACGTATACTGAACATTAATTTACTTAGTATTTATTTTTTAACATGTTGGCTTAACGGTATTTTTTATATTTTGTGTTCTTTACTAGTTTGTACGAATGGGAACTTTTAGTTGTTATATTTGGTGTATTGTTGTTATTGTATATTTTTGGAACCAAATACTCTGTTGTTTCTTCCCCGTAATAATTGATAGCTCTCGGTTGCACAAATATATTCTGTATATTATTTCTTGTATTATAGATATTTATTAATACAATTTTGTGTTCATTATTAGTATTCTGCTTGAAAGCTACGCACGGCTAGTATTTTACAATATTTGAATAAATCTTTATAATAAATTTATTCAAATATTTTGTATCGTGCGAGGAATCGAACTTGCGACCATCGGAAGTAACATAACTAACTAATTATAATTCAAAATTTGTTCTGTTCCAGCAAGGAGCACCAACAATACCCGAGAGACTGATGGAAGTGACCATACCAGTAGTCAACTATTACCAGTGCTTTTTGTCATACTACGCTTACTTGACGAAGAACATGTTCTGTGCTGGTAATTTCTTCTTGGGTGGGAAGGGAACCTGTCAGGTATAGTTTTTTTTTCATCCAGTTGATAATGGAACGGTGCACCCGGCTGCGCTAACGGTTTACGCTGGCTGGGTACCAGTGGAGGACGATAAGATGAATATGAGTTCAGGTCAGTTAGCACATCGTGGTAAATGCATGAACTTATGACGATGGTTACTGGGGGGAGCCACGTGGAGGTCAACCTGATATGGAACATTACTAATTACATTCTAAATAACTACATTCCCCGTCCCCTTTGCCAGGTATAGTTACTCGTTTTTGTTGTAGAAATATGTAGTAAAATAATTTATAATATTTTAATAGTAATGGTAGAGACAGTGAAGTGACATATACCTATAGAATTTTGTTTTATAGTTTTGATTAGACTATACAAAAACGTTTTGTTATATGTCTCCGAATAGCAAACGATCCGACATCTAATGTAAGTTGGTGACAAGAACGACAAAATGCATAATAACAAATGTACTCCCTAAATGATTATTAAAATAATAATTATATTTATTTTCAGCCTCATTTAAAAAAAAATAACATTAGAGATTTTTACTAGTTCTCTCAAGTACAATTGATATTCGAAGTCTGAGTCCTATAAATTCTAGTGAATCGAATGTTAACTTACGCTCATACGGTAGTTGTCAAGGTCGCGTTCAAATCTGATGAACAAAAAAAAAACTGTTTGTCAATTTATATTTGTGATTGACTCTTCCAATGACGGAGTTATTATTCATTAGTAGTCATTACTCTTCCAGTAGTAATTAAGTCTAAACATAGTATGGAAATTATTTTTAATTTATAATAAATTTTGCATGCCCTAAAATTTTAAATTTATTGTTTAACAGTAACAATTTATACAATATTACCCATTTTATATATAAAATAATCTTTCAACGAAACAGTTGATAGCCACGAAAGCCAGAAACTTTTAAAGACAGTTGTTAGCCATTCCATTGAATTTGTATTTGAGCCAAAAAAATAATTCAAATAGAGATTCGTTAAAAAGAAATACTGTAATCAGTAACCAGAAGACACTAGTCTAATATAAATTGCGAAAAGAAAGGTATTACAACAAACTGCTAGAGTCAGTCCTAAATCTGCTAGTAAAAGGATTCACATGTCGTATAAAACACTTTCTGAAAATAAAAGTATATATATTTCATAAGTATATATAGTACATAATCTAATAATTATGTTTTTGTAACGTAAAAAATACAAAAAAAAGTAGATTAAAATTTAAAGTTCTGACAATATTATATGATTGCACAAAGAATGAGTGCGTTGCGGTTTTTAAGTTGATTGTCGCATCCTTATTCCTTGCCAATGTGTATTTACTTAAAACAACATTTATTAAAAAGAATAACATGCAAGATTACTCCTTCTTCTTGTAATGAGTTGACAATAGGAATAATTGAAAGAGAAAGAGTCAAAGATATTAGTCAAAGGTTATTTGAATAAAGATTACTTCAATTTTAAAATCACATTACAGGGTGACTCCGGTGGTGCAGCAGTTCAAGATGGATACTGTGTTGGAATAGTGTCCTTTGGCCGCGGCTGCGCACAACCATTATCGCCAAGTGTGTTCGCAAACATCGCGCAACCCGATATCAGAAACTTCATTAGGGAACACACAGGTTTATAGATTTGGATGGTCGACCCCGGATGAGTTACCTTGTTAATTGTGAACTCTAAATTAAACTGCGAAACAAGTTAAAAGTTGAACCCTTTTTGTAACTCTAACTATATCCAACGTGTATTTACAAACTGTAAATTGTTCGTAATGAGTTTAAATTTGATATTTTACAGTTTTATGTGGTTTATGTGTATTTGTAATAATAAACATGTTATTTATCGCGAATATTATTTAATTTTCCTTTGTTATTTTAAGGAATTAGGCATCTAAAGGAAGAAAAATATATTTAATTGAATAAATAAGCCTGAAATATACACGCGACACCAGATGAATACAAAGGTACTCATGAATTTAAATGTTCATATTATGCGCGCTAATACGTTTTCTAGCATACTGTTTTTTATTTGTTCACCGTACGGAATAAAGATCTATTATTATTATTATTATACACAGTATTTCCGGTTTAATAAACATTATAATAGCTCTAATTATAGGAAATTATATGTAATCTGTCCCAAAATATCTATTTCATAGAATATTATGGATGCCCTTTGAAAACTTTTTTAATTTAGACTTGAATTTCACATTGTTGTTTCTTGAAATTTTGCTTTGAACTTGTTGCAAAGACAAGATTTATACTGTTGCTAGCTGCTTCTTTGGGAAGAAGTGGGTTCATAAATTTCCAAGAAAATGCTTGCTATCTTATGCTCACTAAAGCACAGAGTATAAAGGAATATTAGATACAGAAGATTTATTGCATAAGATACTCTATATAAAATCTCAAGCTAACGCAATAAAGTTTAATATAGTTTAAACGTTGTCTGCATAAAAACAAAAGTAAGTGGGGTATTTTTGCATCCGTAGGTTGCCTTAATTGTGAATCTAAGACGTGGTAGTATTGTGTTTATAGTTTTGCGTGAGTTTTTAATATAAACTAAGGTTTAGTTATTTTATAATTATATTTTACCGACGACCTCGGTAGTCTAGCGGTCTAGCACACCGCTTTACGTCCGATGGTTGCGGGTTCGATTCCTCGCACGGCACAAACATTTGTATTCATGAGTATGACTGTTTGTATCGGTCTGGGTGTTTTCTATGTATAATATGTATGTATTTACGAAAAAAATATATCTATGTATTTGTATCAGTTATCTAGTACCCGTAACGCAAGCTTTATGTAGCTTAACTTGGGACTAGATCGCTCTGTGTGAATTGTCCTGAGATTATTATTATTATATATTTTACTAGCAGACTACGCGAACTCCATTCCGCCCCAGAATTATTATTATTATTACTTTTTTTTTATAACACAGGGGACAAACGAGAATGCGGCTCAATTGATGGTAAGTGATTACCGCCGCCCATGAGCACCCGCAACACCAGGGGATTGCAAGTACGTTGTCGGCCTTTTAAAAAGGAATAAGCTCTTTTCTTGAAGGTTTCAATATCGTATCGGTTCGGAAATACCATTGCTGGAAGGTGATTCCACAATGTGGTTGTGCGAGGCAAAAAGTTTCTAGAAAACCGTACTGTGGAAGACCGCCATTCATCCAGATGATCAGGATGGTATTTCAGTTTCTGGCGGGTGGTACGGTGGTGAAACTCAGCAGCTGGTATTAATCCGAACAATTCCTCAGAACACTCCCCGTGATATATGCGGTAGAAAATGCACAGAGATGCAATATCTCGCCGCAAAGCCAATGGGTCGAGTCTGTCACATAGACGTTGATTACCAATGATTCTGGCTGCTCGGTTCTGAATGCGGTCAAATGGAAGTAGCTGGTATTGTGGTGCTCCCGCCCAGAGATGAGAACAGTATTATAAAATTAATTAATATGTCAAATGTATTTTGAAATATTTGTTGCGCATTTAATTTCTGAACGTTGAACGAACGTTTAGAAATTTATTGCGCAACTTCAACGCAAAAGTTACCTACTCTATCACTATATATATATGTCATACTAAATTCATACTTATTATAAATTCGAACACATGTGGCTGTCTGTTTGTTACTTTTAACGACTAAACTGCCTAATGGTATCAGTGTAGGATAATGAGATGAGAATATCAGGTATAATCAGATCAGGTAGTCAATCATGCTGAAATCATAAGGAATTAACCCCGATAGTTTCCGGGACAAAAGGTTCCAGTACATGTCTGTAAATATGTCGAGGTCACGTTGATGAAGGTCCAATTCAAACGGGGATCGAAATTACGATAACCTGAGCCGATGTTGAACCCTTAGCGGTGTCCTCAGACTAAATAAAATAAAGTCGTATACGTCAAGTAGGAGTTGGCCTTCAGCCGCTTCGTAAGTTCGAATTTGTCTTTTAAGTCTCATCTGCGACCTTGTTTGACGTCTGCATTTTTTGGGAATGTATCGAAGGATCGACATAGGCTATTAAAATATGTATATATATAGCTATGCGCTACTCTGAAACTAAAGTGTTATCCATCAGGCAGGAGCTGGCCTTGAGCCGCTCCATATTTCCTTCCGCGGGTTCGGAGTGTCATCTGCACTCGCCTGCTATCGTACGGTAAAGTTGTAAAGGCCAACTGCGCCCCACAGGATTAGAGTAGTCCGATAAAAAAACCGGACGGGGCCAACACCACGGACTGGAAGAAATAGCGTGGGAAGGCCTCCAGCAAGGTGAATAGACTGACGATCTGGTCAAGATCGCTGGAAGGCGAAGTATGCAAGAAGCGCAGGACCGGTTGTTATGAAGATCTTTGGGGCCTTTGTCCAGCAGTGGACGTCTTCTGAGCTCAGATGATGATGATAAAAAAAGGATTATAGAAATAGAAATAATCTTTATTCAAATAAACTCATTACAAGCACTTTTGAATAGTCATATTTTGATTCTACCACTCATTCGGAATGCAGATTCATCACAAGAAGAACGAGCAAGAAACTTGTTGCTCTTTTTAATAGATGTTTTTTTATATAAATAATTACAGTATAACAAGTAAGAGGCATGAGATAATTAACATAGAAATCGCTACGCACTTATTATTAGTGTAATCAGATAATATTGTCAGTGCTATGGATTTAAAGTTTTTCTATAGAAACATTATTATCGTTAACGAATTCTTCAATTTTATAGTAAGCTTTTTTGCAAAGGAACTGTTTTATTTGACATTTAAATCTTTTTTCTGGCAGATTTATAACAGACTCTGGTATTTTATTGTAAAACCTTACGCAATTACCATAAAACGAATTACTAACTTTAGGCAAACGACGTTTAGGTAAAATCAGTTTGTTATTGTTACTAATGCTTTTATTGGTGCAATCACTAACTCTTTTGAAACTGTCTATATTCTTCCTGGCATAGATGATATTATGTAAATTATAGGATAGGTCTGTGTGTTAAATCGCTGGACTACCGGAGCCGAAAAATTATTTATGTTGGTATAAATAGTAATTATAGACATAGAAATTTCATTAGAATAGTCAAAAAAGTAACTGATGAAGTGGCATGCAAGAACTAAGTAAAAATGAAATGAAATAAGTAAAAATGATTCTTAATTACAAAGTTGACATCCAGTTTCTGAAATGATTGAATGAAATTTCAATTTTTGTTAATTCATTCATGCGCCTATGCCCAGTCATGATGATCGTCGAAAATAAACCAGAAGACGTGACAGAGCTTCCTGTTCTTGAAGTGATTTTAATTAATTACATTTCAGTGTATGTACTTACATATTACAGTGTGTCTCAAAGCGGTCGCTACTCAAAATTTTATATATCTGTATTTGAATTAAACCGACACGAATTAAAAATCATAGCGACCAGACCGCGATGAATGGTTTTAACCACAAGTGCGGTTTTCCATACTATGGAATGAATTCTCGGTAAGTAAGTGGTATTTTCCACCTGACACGAAATGAACTTTCAGAACAGACTGGCAACATTATAAATATGATAATAACCCAGGACGATTCACACAGCGGCATCTAGTCCCAAGCTAAGCAGAGCTTGTGTTATGGGTACTAAACACGACACCGATATAAATACTTACATATTGTTTTGTAAATTTATATATAATATATGTAGAAAACCCCCAGATCTATACAAACAATGATACTCATAATTACAAATTGTACCGTGCGAGGAATCGAATCCATGAACGTCGGAAGTAAGGTCATGCGGATAAATTGTGAGACATCTAGTATATTTACTACAACAACAAAAAAAAACCTTCTATAAAAAAATTACATGTTTATGTACGATGACATGAGATAAAGTATCATTCGATGGCAAAACAATTCACGCAGACACGCTATTTTCCAAAGGAATAAAACTTTACAGTTACAAAATGATAGTAAACAGTCAATTGGAAAAAGAACAATCATAATTCAGTTTCGTAGAACATACTGTGAACATACACACAGATAATAACAGATTGAGAAACGATGGACGCTGGAGGCTGAATGTACGTAATCATAGTGTCGTGTTGCGATAATTATATAATTACTAAGACGGTACAACGAGCCGGAGGTATCTATAGTTTTCTATCCTTGTACAGTAATTACAACAAGATGAATCTGTACAACGGCCAAGCTTAAGTGCAATTAAACGCATCTCCAATTAAAAAAAATGTATCCTATTTTGTTCTACCTCGAGTAAAGTAGTCCAATAAACTACTATTAACACTGTAAAAAGAAGAGATTTGGTTTTGTTTCTAAAACAAAAAAAAAAATTACCAAATCGTTAAGTGTAGGTGTTCGTTCGGTTATTTAAAAAAAATAAAACACGGGGAAATCGAGCAGAAGTTAATTCCAAAAAACGTGAAAGATGCCGTATATTTTATTGTTATAATATAACATTTCACTTATATTATAACACTTATATTATTTTTTACTAGCTACTTGCCCCGGCTTCACTTGCTTCACGGATGTACATGTATTATACATATAAACCTTCCTCTTGAATCACTCTATCTATTAAAAAAAAACGCTTCAAAATCCGTTGCGTAGTTTTAAAGATTTAAGCATTCATAGGGACGACAGCGACAGCGACTTTGTTTTATACTATGTAACGATTCCACGTTTAAGATTTATAAATTATCAATAAGTCTATACTATAAGTATGTCTTCGTTCCATAGTCCATAGATTTATTTATTTATTTATTTATTATTTTTCTAATAAATAAATAAATAAATAAATAGATGTCAGCCAATGCAATGATAATTAATTATTACAAAAAGGCGCTAAAGCAAGCACGATTGAAGGTCACGGAAATGTGGGAGCTGGAAGTTCGCGCGGTCAGCCTCGTTCTCTTTCTTAAAGGCAGCTACTTTACATGTACACTCTTATCTTTATATATCTTTCATGTGGGAATCGGCTCAGCAGGAAAGAATATGTTGTAGACAAAGAACAACGACTTCAATCATGCGTGCTTTAGCGTCTTTTCATCATAATTAATTAATATTGCAAAATGGAGGACATCTGACTATGGAGAAAAGATTAATTATAGAGTTATTGATAATTTATAAATCCAAAACGTGTCCTTGGCAAAATAAAAGCTGTGGTATAAAAATATTTTTTTAATAGAAAGTGAAATGACTTTTAACACGCACTTGGCTTTTCCGCGCTAAATTGCAGTGCTCCTGACTGCGCGTGAAACAATATCGTCTAAAGGCAGTAATTTACTTTAGTATAGTAAGTAATACGTTCACCAAACTGTTAGCATATTATATACATTTAAATAAATAGTCCATATTTTATATTTTAAGAGTATATATATCCAAGTAATAACATACAGTCACAGCCATAGGTATGCTTAACTGTCGATTTCTTGGTAAAGCCAATACCTGATAGGTATATTAGATTTCAAAGATTCATCAATCATCTTTCAAACGACTAATTAGAGGACAGTTTACGTACTAAATTAGCTCTGAATTTGATAATTTATAATTCCGTAGCCTAGAATTTTTATTGTCCGTTTTTTCATTACCTTCCCGCTTAGGATGTCTGAAATTAGGGAGGCAAATTGAATTTGCGATGTTCTCGGCTAGTTCATAATTACTACGGGAAAGCTCATAATTGGTTTGGAATTTTTGGGCACTTCTAATGACTTTATTGACTTTCTTACCGTGATTTTTCAAACGACTTCAAAGTAACGTGGAAGTTTCTGCTGTGTTTTTATTTATGCGTGTTACCTTAGAACGAAATGAAATTGATGGGTTATAGAGCCTTTTTGTTTTAGTCATAAAGTGCTGATCATAATCTAAAGGCATAAAAATATATTGTATTAGTGTATTTTTTTCAGGTACACTTTTTCTCGGGTCTGTTTGATGGCTGTTTCATTATCAAACGATTCTTTTTCTGTAGTATTCATAAACTGACTTCAAAGAAAGGCAAATAAAAAACGCTTATAAATTCACAGGTCATTTTTAGTTAGTATACTTAATTCTAGCAATTATAAAATTAAATTAAACTATTAAGAAATACTTGTTAACATGTAAAAAATCTACATTCACAATAAATAATATCTTTTTTACATTTTTACAATTAATACTAACAGAACATTATTTACAGAAAGAATCTCAGCTCGTATAAATAAATTATATCTCCAATATGGCGATTATTGAATAGGCCACGCCGGAAACCATGGCTATCAGCGAGAAGAGGCTGATGATGGCGTTCTTCCATATGATCCAGTAACAGGGTCCCAGGTTCTTCCCCCACCGCCAGACGGTTTCAGTCACAGCTGGGAGCAGCAGACCCATGGTAGAGAGGCAGACAGCTCCCACCAATTCCATGAACAGCTCCAGTCTTGGTACAGCGCAGGCGATACCGACTGCAAATAATGAATTTAATATAGAATAGAATAGAAATATTATTAAGCATCTTTTAATAGCTATGCCTGATTGCATCAAATCACTGGATGCTGGACAATTTAAAAGAACCTTAAAACAATGGTTATTGTGTAAGTGCTTTTACAACTTAGATGAATATTACCTTGGTGGAGGGGAGTGACAAATTGTTTGATCTAAGTTGTGTTGTAGATAGTTATTTTATATTTTTTTTTGTTTTTGTAATTTGGTTATTTGATGTAATTGTAAATTCTAATTTCATATTGTACATCCGAAATGGATACACTGGTCGTTTCCATATATGATGTAACACAGTTATAGACAATAAATGCTTATCTTATCTATTCTTATATAACAACGGGTAATTTACAAAATATATGTATGATGACTTATTCGTACCTATATATTTTTTAATATTCTCACAGGTAAGACATATTTTTATCTGTGGTAATACTAAAAAATATAAATTTTTTAGTCATCACCATCATCAACATTTCAGTCCGGAAGACGTCCACTGATGAACAAAGGCCTCCTCTTTAGTTATTATTTCTTTATTTAATTATCTCCAATTATTTATTTATTAAAACTTAAATGCACACATCTTATTTGCTAATTTTATAAACGCGAAAGTTTGTGAGAATGGGTGGATAGATGAATGGATGTTTTGGTCAAACTTTGCAGTAATGTAGTAGATTATATATATAGTATGTAGATTATACATCAATATGACTGCGGCCACACCTATTATAATGTAAAATGTAGGTGCACATGGCGGACTTATCTATCTATGTATAAATTATATATTATTTAATTATCCTCAGAAATACAGGATTAAAAAATGGTACACGGAAAACTATGAGATCATATTTCGAGTAGACACCTACAATTACATTATTAGGTGAAGCATACATTGGTGGTCGATACTACATATGATTAATATAACTTATAAATTGTGTTACTTCGACGTCACAGACGTACTGATGGGTTAGATGTATTAAGAAGGTAATACATTATCAAATATATACGATAAGATTTTTGTAAAATGTCTCGCAGCGTGGATGTCTCTGCCAAGTAACTTTCTTTGTAAAGTGTATTTTGATTGCAGAGTGAGATATGGCAGACTATATAAATAATTAAATCAGTAGTAGTGATAAGAGCAGATTAGTCCCCACAACCAGCATTCGTTCACGAGTCTGATGCTACGTTTACATTCAGCCGCTTCCCCTCCACTCGCGCTGCCGGAAATATTGCCGCCAATAACTGAGCTAGAGGGTTGAATGTATAAACACAGTACACGCTGCCAGTCCTTTGACTCGCGCACGGAAAACGACAATCGAGGGAGCGCGGGCAACACGAGTGGCAGCGCCAATGGCATGGGACGTGTCGACATCCACTCGTGTTTACACTCTCGCGCTGCTCACTTCCGTGTTCACTTCCCTGCCCACTCGGGCTGAGGGTAAGTTGGGCATCAAGCCCAATTTACACTCAGCAATGACGCATGAGTAAGCTATCACTGCGCTCAAACACATTTTAGGGAGCTCAATGACCCGGCCCACAACGCCGTCACATTTTAGTAAGCATGACTACTCAATATATATCTATCTAGTATTTTTTTTTTACGAATTTTTTATAATATTGCGACAAACAGTCCTATAATAATAATCTGGATAATTTAGACCCAAGTTAAACTAGCTAAAGCTTGTGTTTTGGGTACTAGTTAACTCATATAAATATATAGATATATATTCCGTAAATACATTTATACATAGAAAACACCCTGACCGATAGAAACAATCATACTCATGAATACAAATGTTTCTGCCGTGCGGGGCATCGAACTCGCAATCAACGAAAGTAAGGCCGTGTGTTAAACGAGACCGTCATATCATAATATTTGATAATGTAATAAGCCCCTTAGAGTCTAGCAATTAATATTGTACCATTTCTTGTGGAGGCTTTTATATTAACGGAATATAATGAGCAGTTCTTTTCCTTAATTAATCTGAGTTTTCTATATTTATCTACATTCTGTTATATCTCTATTCCATTTTCGAGAGATGTTATGTTGCGAATGGTTATTAATTATTGATATTACTGATTAATGTTTATGATATTTTACTAAATAATAACATAAATATATGTCTGTTTATTAAAATGTATATAAATGTAGATAGAAAAGTATTAATACAACGAATATTAAGATCAATATGCAAAAAATGTCAAATCAATTTGCCATGTTTATCTTATTTAACAACCTACTATTAAAACTTGTAATCGGCTTTTTCGATGTCAATTATTTTAGTACTTTTTTTGCCCCAATTAAATGATCTGATTAAATGCGTAGCTGTTTCTATGTTGATTGTCGCATGCCTAACCCTTTTTAATGTGTATTTATTCAGAACAAATTTGTTTAAAAGAGCAGTACGCAAGTTTCTTGCTTATTCTATTTGTGATGAGTAGCGTTCCGAATGAGTGGTAAAAAGGCTATTCAAAAGTGCTTATATTAAAGTTTATTTGAATAAAGATTATTTCTATTGTATTCTATTCTTGCCTTTTTTTCAGCAATTTCATGCCATATCTTACACTAGCTGTTCCCGCGACTTTGTCCGCGTGGAGTTTAACTTTATTTTTCTAAAATAAAAGTAGCCTAAAGAACTAAAAAATATTTTATTCGTTCTATTAGGTACTGATAGGTTCAAACTAATACATTTACATCCTGCATCATCCCTTATTTTATCCCCATAGGGGTTGAATTTATCAAAATCCTATTTAAGCGAACGTCTTCTTTAATTTCAGTTTAATCAGTCGAAAATCTAAGAAGATTTATACAAACTTTCATCCCCTATTTTATCCCCTTAGGGGTGGAATTTATCAAAATTCTTTTTTAGTGGATGCCTACTTCATAATATCTACCTGCATGCCAAATTTCAGCCCGATCCGCCCAGTGGTTTGGGCTGTGCGTTGATAGATCACTATGTCAGTCAGTTACCCTTGAGTTATATATATTTAGATTTCTACTAAAATACACATTACAAACAAACTTTTTTTTTATCTCAACAATTCATACAGCACCATTTAGAACCCCAGTTAAGCTGGCTAATGCTTGTGTTATAGGCACTAGATATCTGATACAAATACATAAACAATTGTTTTTTTGTAAATACATACGAGCACATATTATACATAGAAAACACCCAGACCAATACAAATAAATCATGAATATAAATGTTTGTGCCGTGCGAGGAATCGAACCTGCGACCATCGGAAGTAAGGCGGTATGATAAGCTACTGGATCAAATTGTTTGGCGCATGTAATAGGTGCCTGAGGTATAGTTAGAGGTAACGACTTTTTTGTACCTCAATTTAGACACGTGTTTGTAGGTTTAGTTCAAATTTGAATACTATAAATTATAGTGTAATTGTTGTTGTATAATATTCAGGATATGGAATGAAATTATCTAAATGTTCATCTAATGATTCACTCGATGACCTTGCTTTATGAAATTGGTTTCAATTTATTTTAATACTAGCAACTGCCTGCAACAACAACAAATAAAACATTGAGCTAAAGGTCATGAGATTGACTATCATAGGTATTTTTTTAGGCGATGGTTGATAGATAAATAAATTTTATTAATATTATAAACTCGAAAGTTTGCGAGTATAGATGTATGTTTGTTACTCTTTCACGCAAAATCTACTGAATGAATTTTGATGAAACTTTACAGTAATATAGCTTTATACATTAGAATAACATACAGGGTATAAATTTCATGCCGCTGAAACCGCGGGCACGACTATGTAGTAACAAATAAAGAGGGCTTATTCGTGTCAAGACCCGGTACAATATAAATTGTACATTAATCACTAAAGTTTAAAAATAACTGTATTTTCACTGTCGAATATTATCTTCGAACGGAAACACAGCTTGCGAGACAAAACATCGGAGATTGAAATATGCATATATAATAATATATTTTAGTCATCATATTATATATATTTTTTTTAAGCTATTTATTTTAGGTTCTTAGTTGTACAATTAGGTTATGTAAATACTAGTTATATAATAATATGTAGTTACAGATATATCTAAACTTTCCTTAAAATGACGTAAATATTATTAATAATATATATATATAATTCTCATGTCACAATGTTACCACACTCATCCGAAACGCCTAGACCGATTTTTATAAAATTTTATATGCCTATTGAGTAGGTCTAAGATTTGGCTACTATCTATTTTTCATACCTCTAAGTGTTGTATATGCCTATTCAGTAGGTCTGAGACTCGGCTACTATGTATTTTCTATACCCCTGAGTGATAAGGGTTGTGCACCCCTAACATTTATTTTTTATTTTTTAGGACAATTGTTTTTTTATTTTTTCTAATGTGGCTTTAAAAAATACATACAACCCTAAATTTTCACGCTACACCTATTTTTTAAAAGCGATATTACTAAATTATATGGCAAAACGACGTTTGCCGGAACATCTAGTATAGTATAAAAAATAACAATTAAAGAACTTTACCAATAAGCAGTGTGCCTATTAATCTCAAGCCAGCTATGCTCCATCTGTGGTTTTTGGCGGGTATTTTGTCTTGTATCCGTCTCCATATCACATCCACAGGGACATAGTAAATCAATGCGAATGACAGCACCATTACACAAGCCACTAGAATCTTTGCGGTTTGAGCGAGGCTGTGAATAAATGATAAGAATTAGTAATCGATACAAGAATATACAAACAATGTTCGTTGAGGGAAGAAATGGGCCGAATGCTTATTTGCCAAAATCGTAGTTTTAAAAAAAATAACTCTAAAATATAATAACTCATATCATCATCATCATCATCATCAGCCCACTGCAGTCCACTGCTGGATATAGGCCTCTCCCAAGGCACGCCACAGGGTACAATTTCAGCCCTTCTCATCCAGTTACTGCCCGCAACCCTACGTATGTCGTCGCTCCATCTAGCTGCAGGGCGTTCTACACTACGATTGCCAATTCGCGGTCTCCACTCTAGAACACGTCTACTCCAGCGAGCATCGGTTCTGCGAGACTGTTTTATTTTAGGTAATAGACAACTGTTTATACACATAAAAAACACTCAAACCGATACAAACAACATTTGTATTCATGAGTATAGTCTCATGAATACAAATGTTTGTATCATGCAAGGAATCGAATCTGTGACAATCGGAAGTAAGGCGGTATGATAAACTGCTAGACCATCGAGGCTGTCAGTTTTGCTAAATAGTGCGAGGGTTGATGGAGCTGAAAGCAATGGACACAGGACACTATCATAAAACAATACAAACTGTACATTTTGGGGAAAAGGGATTTTGAGTAATGGGGACCAATATACCATGGTCATATTTGAATAAAAAGAACATAGCGTACAGGATTAGTGCTCGTGATCCGGGGGAGTACTAACGATCTGTCGGAATTCAGTCACTATGGAGCATTTCACCGGAATAAAAAATATTTGTTACATAAATAGTATAAATCTGATGATATTTTATCAATATATCAATGTATTATATTATATTATATTTTGTCAATAAACATTTACTCACTTAAGTTTAGGGATTACTTGCCCAAATAATGGGATAAAGGCAAGGCAAGGATGAAGTTTAAGTGATACTTACATTTCATCTTGAGGCAAGTTTAAAGTCAAACTCCCCCTGGCTTCATCACCGTACTTCAAATATCCAGAGAAACCGACGAATCCATACATCAGTACCACAATGACCATGGAGATGTTCAAGACCCCTGGACAGCCGAGAAAGTGTTGGGGCTTGATCATCTCGTTCTCTACCGGCATCACCACGCCGATACCTTCCATGGCGAAGAGACTTGTGCTGTTGGGAGAATATATTAATAATATAACATAAATTCCCAGGACAATTCACGTAGCATCATCTAGTCCTAAGGTAGCCTAGAACTTGTATTTTCGGTACTAGGGGATTATAATACATAAATATTGTTTTGTAAAAATATATATATTATACATAGAAAACATACTGACTTAATACAAACAATCATACTAAAAAAAAACAAATGTTTGCATAGCGTGAGGCTTCGAACCAGCGACCATCAGAAGTACAACGGTGTGCTAAACCGCTATCTAGCGAAGGATGATTGATGGAAGGAACCGAAGAAGAAGAATATTTTATCTTCCGAGAGTATATCACGTAAAATGCTACTAACTTTCTACGTATCTATATCCAATTTGTTTGACCGGAAATTGAACTCCGTATTGAAGTTATACAATGATACGTTCTTACTACCGTGTTGTTGAGGTTTTTAAAACAGGATCCTTATAATGTCGCTACAGTTATTTTTTAGCTACCCGACTAAGATGAAGCAATTATAGGTTATGTTCTTATGTACTAACCATTTTTGGGACCAGATTCTAGGGTCCACTGCGTTTCGGGACCCATTAAACGGTCGGGTGACCGAACAAATTACTGGATCTCAAATAAAGGAGGTGGGTCCTCTTTGAAAAAACACATATATACTAATGACTTTCAGGATTCGCATTTAAAATGTTATCCTTGCAGCGCAAAATTATCGTACCGTTCAGTAGTATTTGTGTGAAATAGTAACATATATCCATTTATATTCACAAACATTCGTATTTATAATATATATATTAGTAAGACAAACATTCAAATATCAAAAATAATTTATTATTATTAGCACATTTAAGCCTCTTATGAACGTCATTTTTTTCCCTACCGTCCAATTTAGTATACGGATCCAATTGAGGAGAACTGGCAAGGAACTAAAATGAACTTCTTTTTTTAATCCAGTTTATTTACAATGTTTATTTATATAGTTATCTATGTCTAACTTTAAATGAAAATCCCGTGCATGAACAATTATTGCCATGCACGCTCGTCATTCAAGTAATCATATTTATTGAGCTTTGCTCAGTAAATATGATTTAACAAACGTCATTCAAGTAATCATATTTATTGAGCTTTGCTGAATGACGTTTGTTAAATCATATTTACTGAATGATTTAACAAACGTTTCGAATTTATTTAAGGGTAATTCCAGTATATCCTTTGGTATTTTATTGTAAATTTTTATACCCATTCCTATAAAAGACCCTTTTACCTTTTCTAAACAATACTTAGAAATAGCAAGTTTGTCTTTAAATCTAGTATTAATATTATGCCAGCATGAAACTTACCTTATGAAGTTAGGCACTCCTGTAATGGACGTTGCTAAATTCCTCTCCGATACTTTCGGTGGGTCTCGCAAGCAGTAATACAGAGATATAAGTATAGATCCCAGCCACACGAAGTTAGCTAACGCCGAGAAGGGTACTAAGTACTTCAACTTGGTAATCTGCGTCAGTGGAACGAGTATGACGAGCGTCATAGCACAGTATACGGTCACTGTCCAACTGGGACCACCATATACGTCTGATATCTGTAAAGAAAAATTGCACTTAGATTGCATAGAGAAAATAATAAGCGATAATAATGTTTTTTGTAGAGAAAACTTAAAATTCATAGCGCTGAAAATATTATCTGATTGCACTAGGAACCGCTACGCACTCACGTAGCGGTTTCTATGTTGATTATCGCATGCCTCTTACTTCTTATGTTTTGCTCTTTTATAAATAATTACACTTATTTATAAAAGAGCAAAACATAAGTTTCTTGTGACGAGTATGTGTTCTGACTGAGTGGTAGAATAAAAAAATGTGACTATTATTAAAGATTATTTCTATTTCTTTTTCGAACTAAAAAGTATGTCAAAGTAAAAGTTTCCATCCTAAATTATACCTTTAAACATTAAAGGCAACCAGAGGCGTAACTCTTAGTCTTTCGAGGTGGCTTTTCATGTGGTGTAACACAGTCATCATATTGATGATGCAATAGTTGTTATTGTATAAGTGCGATGATTGCCATTTATCATCAGACGAACTGTCGTATGTCAGCTTGTTGGTCACTTCCATTATAATACATATATATGCTTCATACTATTTGGTTAACTATTCATCATCGCAGCCCGGAAGACGTCCACTGCTGGACATAGGCCTCCCCCAAAGATCTCCACGACGATCAGTCCTACGCTGCTCGCATCCAATGCCTTCCCGCGATCTTGACCAGATCGTCGGTCCACCTTGCTGGAGGCCTTCCCACGCTGCGTCTTCCGGTCCGTGGTCGCCACTCGAGGACTTTACTGCCCCAACGGCCATCTGTCCTACGAGCTATGTGCCCTGCCCATTGCCACTTCAAAGTCGCAATTCTTCTGGCTATGTCGGTCACTCTGGTTCTTCTGCGGATCTCCTCATTTCTGATTCGATCACGCAGAGAAACTCCGAGCATAGCCCTCTCCATTGCCCTCTGAGTGACTCTGAGCTTGTTGATGGGGCCCATAGTTAGCGACCACGTCTCTGTTCCGTAAGTCATCACTGGCAACACACATTGGTCGTAAACCTTCGTCTTGAGACACTGCGGAAATTTGGACGAAAAGATATATCGGAGCTTCCCGAACGCTGCCCATCCGAGTTGGATTCGACGATTGACCTCTTTCTCGAAATTGGATCTACCTAGCTGGATAGTTTGCCCTAAGTATACGTAGTGATCGACAATTTCGAGTGTAGAATCTCCGATTGTTACGGGAGCAGGTACGAATATCTATTGGTTAACTATTACTATTTAGGTAATATAATTTTTTTACTATTGTTTTTTTTTTTATTATTTTATATATAAGTATTACATATATACAATTTGTTTTTACAATTATCGCCAAACTGCTTTGCAGTATTGTATGTTATACAATTTATCAAGATAGGTACGAAAGGTACAACCACACGCCGCCAGACCATAACTTAATACCGCGTCTGCCACTGCCCAATAAAAGGAAAACAATATCGACCTACTAACTACATATTTAAGCTGGATGAACTTACACAAAACATATCTTAATTTATTACATATATTGTTTATATGTATTTTCCAGTTAAAACTACAGTCTATTGTGATCCCTAAATATTTATATTCATTCACCATCTCGATATGTTCACAATTACATTGTATTTTACTATTGTGAAGACATTGATACGAGTGGCCGACTATTCTAATTGACTTGTTAATATCTTTCATATATGGAGAATGTACAAGCATAGATTTAGTTTTAGATACATTCAATAATATACCATTGTCATGGTATATTATTGAATGTATCTAAAACTAAATGTTTAAACTACATACCTGCTTAAATGATTCAGCTATGACTACCACGTATACGCAGCACGCGCCCATGTGAGTCAAGCCTAACGCCCAGTCAGCTAGTTCTCTGGAAAAAATGGTAGAACAATATTAGAGTTGTAGTTATGTACATATTTTTTTATAGTTGTATAAGTATATTTGACAGTCTCGGTAGTCTAGCGGTTTAACACCACGCCTTACTTCCGATGGTCGCGGGTTCGATTCCTCACACGGCACAAACATTTGTATTTATGAGTACGATTACTTATATCAGTCTGGGTGTTTTCTTTGTATAATATATATGTATTTACAAAAAAAAACAATGTGTATCAGTTATCTAGTACTCATAACACAGGCTTTAGCTAGCTTAACTTGGGTCTAGAGGGCGCTGTGTGAATTGTACTGAGATTATTATTATCATTGTTGTATGTTTTATTTTTACATTATTATTATTATTAATATTATTACAATAGTTTTTATGTTATACATATTAATCACAGTCCAATAGTTTTATTGGCTATACAAGACTAAATGAATTTCCAACCAAAAAGCATACATGAATACAATTTTGCGGGCTCAGCTCGTGATATACGCTTTTATAACTCGATTATTCTATCATTCCGAGTGTGATAAGATGCATCGATGCACGCGAACAGAGTTTACTGAACAACACCGATTCTTTGAAATGAAATATGCTGGAGGAAGAATGAACATTGTTATTTCAAATCGAATTATATCTCTTGGAAATAATATTTATCGGGATTCGAGCGCGAGAATAAGTTACAGGAAAAATTCAATTTTCTATATGGTATTTTGCAAGAATACACAAGTAATACTTTTATGGTGTAATGTATATATTTGTATGATGATCATTTCACATCATTACTTCTTTTCAAGACACGTTACATATTTCACCTATAAAATATTTTCACGTCATCCGACACTCGCCACATAGACAAACCCATTTTCGAGTACGTTATATCAACTTTTCAAGATTTGTAACTTCTGAAGACAATTATTAGAAAAAAAAAATATATAAAAAATATTACTGAAGACAATGGCTGTATGGGATGAGTACTTTTGCCTTTCCCTAAAAAGGGGAAAAAACAAACAAAAAAAAAATACAGCTATAATTCTATATAATATTTTCTAGTATCAATTTCAGCAACTTTTCTTAATATACATTTTTATTATTAGTTGAGGGTCTATTTTATTTACATTACCGTTACTACCACACTTTTGCAAGAAATGTCTGAAATAAGAACAAATTTTATAACTGTCGAATGCATTGACATTCTATACGGTTATTATTAATATCTTTATTCATCATAATCATCGATTGTTTCATTTCTTTCTCACCTATTTCTACAGCCTTACTTTGTAAGTGATATTTAGCTTAACAAAAATCTGCAGATTTTGCCAAACTGACGAGGAAACGCCACTACACATCCTATGTGGTTGTAGCCCACTCATGCATAAACGAAATATCTCTTTTGGAAAGTATACACTCTATCCTGAGGAGATAAAAACCATCGCTGCTAGGAATATCCTTCAATTCTTGTCCTACGGGTCTAGGTAGCGAACTTTGAAATATGGCGAGCACAATAGATCTCTGTAGGTCGCTACAAGTCTTAGCAACTGATAATAGGCCAAAACCGCAAATTAAAAAAAAAATTAACTCGGGTGATTTTGTGAATTAAGGCAGTAATTACAGTGCATCTCTGTGCGTTATAATTTTATTGCCTTAACTCTCATGACATCTTAGTGCAACAAAATACCAACAGATGAGGGCACAATCTTTTTCTCTGATGCTGTTCATGTTTATAAGCGAGGTTGCACTTATGGGTAATTTATTTTAGTTTATATTTTATATAATATATATATAAATATATATATATCATATATAATTTTATATAATTTAAATATCTTAAATTGAAAAGTAGGGTTGCCATCTCTAAAATTTAGAAATCAGGACAAGACGCGTTAAAACCCCGGATGTTAGAGTCCAGAACCCGGACATGTCTACAGATTTTTTAAAACATAAAATATAAAAAATCTTCTTGTTTTTCGGCTTAAAATTAAATGTAGTAATTTTTTTTCATCCTTTTAAATGTACCTTACAAAACAGAATGTTATTACAGTTCGATATTTTTTGTTCTTAAAATAATACACAAGTTATTATAGTTTAATATTAAACCTAAAATAATTACATTACCCAGGACGCTCTCCTCTCCTCTAAACTAGGATAAATTCGGGGTAACCCGGTCGGAAGCCAACCCTACTTGCAGAGATAGGACCGAAAAGCCCGGGGCCCGTGGATAGCTCGAGAAGTTGAGTTTTCTTAAGAAAGGTAGGGGGGGGGGCTTTAAGCCTTATAAACAAAGCGAAGGTACAGTGTCATCCGGATTTGCAGTCTTTAATGAGTAGACACAGACACCCATACAATGTAGATAAACTTGGCTTTTAAAAATAAATAAATCCAGTTGAGTTACTTGCTAGTTCTCAATTGAATCTGTGTACTAAACTGGATGGCAGGGATACGAATATTAGTACAACAAACTTGACGTATATAAGTGGTTAAAATGATGTATATGAATAAACGATTTTTAATTTTGATTTTGATTTTAGGAGTCTCACGCTAAAATATGGTCGAGCGTAGTGATAGCTGGCTCTTACGTCATACTCGTGAACTAGTGTTGTTTATAAGAACTTCTCGTCTGCTTTAATCAATACAACTGATTGTGTATTTAAAATTTGACTCTAATAAATTAGTGCTAGTAGTTTGTATTCACACATTTCGACTTAAAAATGTAAAGTTCGATTATTTAACAGAGAAACACGCAAGTTTCTAATTAATTCTTCATGTAATGAGACGGCTTTCCGAACGTGCGGTAGATTGACAAAATTGTGATGTTTATTCAAAATATGATGAACTGAAATTAAATTTATTTGAATAAAGAATTTTCTATTCTATACTATTCTATTCTATTCTATTCTCACAGTACCTGTTTGCTTTTATCCAAGTAAAAATGGACATATATTTAACTCAGTTATGACGATAATGTTTTAACATTGCTTACCTTGCAAATGGAGCAAATCTTTGAATTGGTTTCGGTCCATTTTGGAAAACGAGTTCGCACGTTTCTGCATAACCTAAAGAAGGCTTCTTGGCTTCCACACACAGCTGTTGAGATGTCTTCACCTGAAAAATTATAATTACATTTTGACTAATACTGTTTTTTTTATATTGATTGATCAATACTGAGAATGAGAATTTGACTACCTCAGTGGTCTAGCGGTTTAGCACACTGCCTTGATTTCTATGGTGGCGGTTTTATTCCTCGCAAGGTACAAACATTTATAATTATGAGATTGTGTATGTGTGTGAGTATGGATATTTTCTAAGTATATTATGTGTGTATTGACAAAAAAAATGTATATTTTATATTAATTATCTAGGACTCATCATATAAACTTTTCTTAGCTTGGGACTAGAAGACGCTGTGAGATACTGATATATTATTATTACCACAGATAACATAATATATTACTGACAAAAAGTAACACCAAGTAGTTAAGAAATAGAAAAATTTCAAGTTCAAATGCCAACTTTGACCCAATGAGTCTGGGTAGACCTTTGGATCACAACGCACAATTCTACAACAGAATTGTAGTGTTATGTAATCGTTTAAAATATTATAATAGTTAGGAAATAAATGAAAACAATGGCGGAGATAAAGATGGTAGCAATGTGCTTGGGAATAATTCAGGTTAGCTATGCGGTAATGGGCCGTTAGACGGAAACTAAAATGTACGTTCATTATTCGTTGGCCAAAAGGGAATGTCGGTCGGTTTGTCATGAGTGAATACAATTTAGTGGCTTTTGAGAAACTTTGCTAAACTCAACATACTATGGACTACACGTAATATGATTATTTATGAAATTGTTCTCTTTTTAGAGAGCAGAAGGTTAGTTTGTGGTTGTACTAACTGGAGGTTCTTTTTTGTGAAACTTTATATATATATGTTTATATATATGTATATATGTATAATGAATTTATGGTAATAATAAAAATTGTTATGATAGTCGGTGCAAATATAAAAAAAATATTCAGTTCAATTCAGTATATCTTACTAGTATTATAAACGCGAAAGTTTGTGTATGGATGAATGTTTGTTACTCTTTCACGTAAAAACTACTGAACGGATTTTGATGAAACTTTACAGTAATATAGTTTACACATCAGAATTACATATAGGCTATAATAATAACCTTGGTCAATTAAAACAGCACCATCTATTTCATAGTTAAGATTAGCTAGTCTTATAGGCATTAAACAACTAATAGACATATTCAAATACACTTATTTGTAAATAATATATAATATACTTTAAAAACAACCAGACATATAAACATTGTCCTGAGTATTTAATTATATTGGGTATATAATAATATATGTGCAACGAAAATTACATCAAACCCTCAACCATAGTAGTGTAGTGTAGTAATTGCTTAAAATAGTCTATATCAATAATAAACGAATTTGACTTTAACCCGCTACTCTACAAGTGTGACTTACCAGTATATTGATAGCGTGTGCGCAAATAAACCCGATAAGTATGGTGCCGATGCTTCCGACCACCAGTCCAGCACTCTTGAAGGCAAGGGGCATAGCCAGCACACCGGAGCCTAGAGAGGCTTTCAGTAAATGCGCCAAGGCACCAAAACTCCTAAAAACGATATAGTAATTTGATAATATTCCAAATTTGAATTTAAAAATGAATATGTATTTTATAAACATGTAGGTTCATTCTCATTTGAAAAGAATAAGAGCTAAGTTTCTACTCAGCTCGAATGCACATCGAACTGACGGTACATTATTATATAAGATCCACAAGAATAAAGATAGTTTGACTTGATTTGAATAAATAATTAAAAAAACGATAGAGCGCCATCTATTTTCAAAAAGATGAAACTAGACCTTTCTGTATAAACATAGTGAGGTAATAGCTAACATTAGGTACTATAATTATTATAACTTGTTTTAAGACTTAAAAACTAGAGATGTTATATGTATAAAGTATGCAAACATCTGGATTCTTATTTCATACAAAGGTACAGGTAGTATACCAAGACTTCAGTCTGCTTCAGGTCAGTGATAGTGTTTATAAAATTGCACAAACTTCCACAAGACGCAAAGAGGAAAATTGAATATAGTTTTAAAAATTTCATACAATATATTTATTTATTTTATCTTATTTATTTAACTTCAATGCACAAAAATAATGTGAACATATGGCGAACTTAACACCTTGCGGCGTACCAGTCAACCATGAGTGGCGCAGAGAAAGATTATTGGCGGTGCACTAACATAAATGAGAAATGTCAAAAAAATATATATTAGGTAAAATATATATAAATTTCTATAATAAAATAATATACATACATAACGTTGCGGACATGTTACCAATTTTGCATGATGAGTTTATGATTTTCAGATTTGATCTTTGTTTCTAAGTGCCTATGGTTCAGATTCATATATATTTTTCTGCTTTTTGACATGTATACCGTTTCAGACTCATGCTGTGTAATATTAAACGAACACTTACGATGTATTTGATGCCAATGGTCTGTGCTCTGATGGTACATATGGCTCTAAGTCTTCTCTGGAACCGTTACACGCTAGCTCCACTCTGTAAATAATAACAAAAAAAAAATAGTTTGTAGAAATTTAATTATTTACGATGCTTGTGGAATTAGGTTGATCTTCTTAAAGAGCTATTCTGTAAGCATCACTTACGAATTAAAAAGTGGAATCCGCGGTGAGAATTAAAATTGGTTTTCTGTAAAACTCTTTCGCGAGCGAGCTTGCAGCGGCACACGTTCGAGAGCGGGATGGAGGTAAAACAGGCACTAGTGATTTTTTTATAAATACAAGCAATCTCGATAGGTTAGTAGTAATTTTATATTTAACAAGTAGATACGAGTGCCTTGAGTGAAGCGGTACCAATACCCTTAGGGTCACGGCTACTGATTAAATTATTTCGTTTTGGCAAAAATCCAATAGCATATGCTATTCACTAGTCACTATATACTGCCTAATTGAATTTAAAAATGGAACTGTATTTTTGTAATCACATACAAGCTTATTTAAAAAGAACCCTGAGTTTTTTGTCAGTCAATGTTGTTTTTTGTAAACACTTTTTAGCTCGAAAGTACTACGAACTGACGGTACATTTCACAAATCACAAGAGCCTCTAATAGGCCTACATGAATAGAGATGTTTTGATTTGATTAGGTACATTATTATGTAGAGAATAGAATGGTAAACAAGCGATGACTCACGATAAATGGCAACCGCCGCCAATATACATGAAAAGCAACACTGACGTCACATCATCATGTGACGCCTGTGCTACCACACTTTGCCGTCCAAAAGTACTAAGGTGTCATGGCTTCGTACCCAATAATTTTACTGCCATATCTCACCAAAAAGTATATATGTACATAGTAAACGCGACCAATACAAATAGTCATTAATACAAATGTTTGTATCATGAGTGGAATAGAACCTGAAATCATCAAATGTAAAGTGGCGTGCTAAACCACGTTAAATCAAATGACTCCTACAACCTTAACCTGATAGATCTGACAATCTCCCGACCAGTCGGATAAAAATATTCTCTCGTACATATACACTTTTATTCAAAAGAGTTTTTTAATGGATGGTAATCGTATCTTTCACCCCCCTACGCTAACGCTTTACGCTAGCGGGGCACCAGTGGAGGATGGTAGGATAAGCATGAGGTCCAGTGGAGGATGGTAGGATAAGCATGAGGTCAGATCAGTTACCCCTTCGTGGTAAATTCCCCAGGAATTTATCACTATGGTTTCCAATAGAACCGCGTGGAGGTCAACCTGACATGGTACTTTGCTAGCAATGGGTCATCAGTCCCCATTATTAATAATTCCCTGTCCCCTATTCAGTCGGGCTCATGAAAATAATCCGAATTATAACATGTTCCTTAAGAAAACAGGGGCTGGAAGGGAACTGCGCTCACACACGAAGTATGAACAAGCAAAGCATTCCAAGGCGATCGACTCATTAATTATAATTATCTAAATGATTCTAGAATAAGACAAGTGATCGTTACAAAGCTCAGGTGTTCCGATTGAATTAATTGCGGAATTAGCCAACTATGGCTTAATTTGTACTTAAATTATTTATATATCCTTACGGCTATCGTCGAAAATGGGGTAATTAGAGATATATTCTATTACTAGCTGTTCCCGCGACTTCGTCCGCGTCGAATTTAAATTCATTTTTTTAAATAAAAGTAGCCTAAGTTACTCCTTATTACATAAGCTACCTGCCAAAAAAATTCCGTCAAAATCGGTTCAGCCATTTCTGAGATTAGCCGGAACAAACAGACAGACAAAAATTGTTAAAAAAAATTTTTTTTGGTGTATGTAACGTATTTATATTCATATGCATGTAGTAAAAAACGGTTATTTCAACATTACAAACAGACCAAACGGCTGAACGGTGATCCCGGTTGGACAGTATATGAAGAGGGCAAGGTGATTGTTAGTAATGTGGACTAATGACACATTGCAAACAATATGCAATGTTAGGTTGACCTCCACGCGGTACCCCCTGGAAGTCATTATTTTAAATTCCTGCTGAATTTACCACGATGAGCTAACTGACCTGTCCTCATGCCCAACCTATGTATCATTTCTCCACTAGTGCTTTCCGGAGTAAACCGTCAGCGCAGGCGGATCTACCATTCTATTATCATCCATAAAAAAATTGTATATGCATACGAGGTACTAGTGAAGCATAGGGTCAGTATGGGGGTCAAATCAGTCAGCCCATCGTGAAATATTCACCAGGAATTAATAGTTTCCAGGAAGTGATTATAAACACGTGGACACTTAAAGGCCGACCTGACATGATGCATTTGTAGTAAAACATAGTAACGTCATTTGTTTCCATTACTAATAATGCTCTCCCCTCATAAAGTTGCACTGTTATATACACGCAATGGTGAACGTAATACTTGACATGATCACATTTGGCATATTTTGATGGCCTCGGTAGTCTAACGGTTTAGCACACCGCTTTACTTCCTATGGTCGCGGGTTCGATTCCTCGCACGGTACAAACATTTGTATTCATATATATGTTTTCTTGGTATTTTCTGTGTACATTATGTATATATCTAAAAAAAATATCTAAATATTTATATCAGTTGTCCTACCTAAAACACAATCTCTACCTACATTGGGACTAGATGACGTTGTGTGAATTGTCCATTATACTTATTTAATCAAATAGTGGGCTGATACAATAGTATATTATCTACGTTTAACATCACCGGGCAGTAAATTTAAATTACAAATGTACTCGTAAACGATTAATGATAATAATATACAATCAAAATACCTCAATCTCTTCAGTATAACGAGTCGTCGGGGCGCAATGGGAAATGATGGCATTGAGTGCATTATGCACTATTTACACTGCTGTTTTAACAATCGCGTGACAAGAAATAAATTACACGTTTCGTCACTTTCGTTGATAAATGGCGTATATTCGCCGATCAGAGGTTATATCAGTTGTCCTGTGACGCCCGCCAGCCATCAATTTAACCCCAATTCAAGGAACGTTGCGTGTTATGATGAAACATCTATTTTTCATTGCATCATTTCGTTAAGATGCATATATGTCAAGTGTTCGATATTTTTAAACGAGTAAGCGATCGCGGCTGAGACAATCATATTGAACTGATTGGTTTTAATGCAAAAGTTCAGGAACTTGGCAATGTATTGAGATATTGCAATAATAATAATATGTCAAGTCAATTCACATAGCCGTTCAGTCCGCAGGTACGCAGATCTTCTGTTATGGGTACTAAATAACTGATAGAAAAGAAATATATTCATATATACATATATATATATATATATAACATGATAGGTATATAACATGAGTTCCAAAATAAACAGAGCTTATGTAGAATCCATAGTATTAGACAATTGAGAGATCTACTTAAATACAGGTTTTTGTGAATACATCTATAATATATGTAGAAAATATCCAGAACAATAGATCAAACAATAATACTCATGAATATCAGGTCAAGTGTTTGCATCATGTGAGGAATCAAACCTTAATTAACTATACAAAAACTTATATTAAAAACTTATATTGTAACTGAATTTTAGGACAATTCACAGAGCGCAATCTAGTCCCAAGCAAAGCAGGGCTTGTGTGTTAGGAGTAGGTACTAGACAACTGATATAAATACATACTTTTTTTTTGTAAATACATACACAATATACATAGAAAACATCCAGATTGGTACAAACAATCATACTCAAAAATACACATGTTTGTACCGTGCGAGGATTGAAGCCGCTACCGTCGGTAGTAAGGCGGTGTGCTAAATCGCTACACTACTGAGGCCGTCAAATGAACACATTGCCAACTATGTGCCATGTTAGGTTGACCTTCACGCGGTTCCCCTAGAAACCATCGTGATAAATTCCTGATGAATTTGCCAAGATGGGCTAACTGATCTGACCTCATACTCATCTAATCGTCCTCTGCTGTTGCCACGCCAGCGTAAACCGTTGGCGCTGGATGCACCATTACACCAATTAAAAAAACTTAAGTAAAACGTGTAGTAGGTATGTATACTAGGGGACTAATATTTATATATTTACAAATATCATCATTACATAGTATAAAACAAAGTCGCATTCGCTGTCTGTCCCTATGTCTGCTTAAATCTTTAAAACTACGCAACGGATTTTGAAGCGGTTTTTTTTAATAGATACACTGATTCAAGAGGAAGGTTTATATATATAATACATGTAAACCCGTACAAAGCCGGGGCGAGTAGCTAGTTTACAATATAATACATTAGAGAAACGCATACACTAACACAAGCCATTTGCAAATATGTAGGATTCGAATCGAATTCGTTCGAATTTGATGCAGTACGTTAAATCACTGTACCATCAAGGTTACCATAATGAAATATATTATGTACAGTAAATTTTAAGTGACTATCATTTTGTAAAACTTTGTTTTCTCTTTACGTTGTTAATATTAACAAACTTCATAAAGTTATTTAATTAATCATTATTGAAAATAATTACTCAGTTCTATGATCATGATACTGATTAAGAATTAACTTTAATTAATTTATTTTTGACATAAAAACACACAGTGTTTATGTATTAAAATAATAAATAAATAGTATTTCAGGACTCTATTTATCTATTATTTCTAGGATCTAATCCCAAGGTAGGCATAGCTTGTGTTATGGGTACTAGACAACTGATATAAATACATATATACATTGTTTTTGTAAATACATATTATATATAGAAAACACCCAGGCCGATTCAAACTTTTTTGTACCATGCGAGAAATCGAACCCGCGACCATCGGACATAAAGCGGTATGCTAAACCGCTAGACCACAGAGTTCTACGTAAAAGGCTGTAATGAAATAATATGTAATATGAAAACATTATTTGGGACACGGTTGTTTTTGTGTTTGGGTTCAGTATCCACATTACATAGTGTAAATAAAACAATTAAAGGTATTTTTGTGAATTAATTGTTTTATTTACATTTGAACGAAAGTAAAAACAACATTTAAAATATATAATATCCCTGGACAATTCACACAGCGCCATCTAGTTCCAAGTTAAATTGAACTCGTGTTATGGTTACTAGACAACTGATATATATACTTAGATACCTTTTTTTGTAAATACATTCATCATTACATAGTATAAAACAAAGTCGCTGTCGCTGTCTGTCCGTCTCTATATATGCTTAAATCTTTAAAACTACGCAACGGATTTGAAGCGGTTTTTTTTAATAGATAGAGTGATTCAAGAGGAAGGTTTATGTGTATAATACATATATACTCGGGCGAAGGCGGGGCGAGTAGCTAGTAATATACAAAGAAAACACCCACAGTGATAGAAATAATAATACTCATGAATACTAATGTTTGTACCGTGCGAGGAATCAATCCCGCGACCATCTGAAGCAAAGCAGTGTGCTACACTCCTTTGACTACCGAGGCCGTTAAAATTTAAAATATAAATGATAACCAAATATCTCTACAAAGCGGGAAATTTATGCTGTCTTCAATTGTTTCAACGTGACTCACGTTTAATACGTTTTAATACGTTTCTACGTCTAATATTTTTGTTACCAGCTGAGAGGCGTCAAGTCTTTTGTATTCATATCCTGACCTAAGATATAATTGAAGAAAACCATTTGACGTGTCCATTTCCATACAAACAATGGTAATTATCACTCGCTGAAGTTGTTTCACTTAAAACCGCTTTTAAAATATGTGAATAACATTATATGTTTGTTTACTTTCAAATGTCATTCGAGTTCGCGACACTTACCATATATTTGTTAAAAAAAAATTAAAAAAATTTTGATTCAGGGACACCTGTCCCTGTCCTTGCTTTTCACGGGTATTTTAATTATTTTACACAAAACCTTAACAAATTATATAGATCTTGACCTGTTTAGAACTGCAGAACAGAAATACGTTCTAGTATAGAACTTCTATACTAGAACGTGTAACTAATCAGCACCAGTAGGCTCCTGCCAGGTGTGGCTGAGCAGGGAGAGAAACAGGAATAGTGAAGGTGAGTGTTAACGTATGTTGGTAAAGGGGGTTAAAACAACACCCGGGTGAAAAGTTGCAGGAACTGCTCGGAGTTGACCTCTCTGTTACACGATGGACCCGGCACCTGCACGGTAAATCTATTGAAAGCCAACAAGATTGATCTATTGATTGACAAAACAGCATGAAAATCTTTCTGTAGTTTTGGAGGTTTCCGCGAACGTATAGACAGGCCGGGACTTTGTTTTACAATATCTAGCGTGCGTGTTGGTACTATGACGTGTTAACTACGAGTAGCCTTGGTGTATCTGTATCACTCATGCGTTGAGAGTAATGAAAATTGACAATCAAAAAGATAAAAAAAAATAATCAAAAGGTAAAGAAAGTTTAACGACGCAACATAACATAACACAATATAAATAATCTTTATAATCCAGGATATTATGTCAAAATTTGTGTGAATACAAACTATCAAATAGCGCGAATTTCTAAAAGGTCTCAATACTATTTCTGTATGAACTAGTACAGGTTTTTGTATAGATGCAATTTAGATTTTATTCTCATAAGAGCAGTGCCAGATTTTAAGAGGACTGAGTCCACGCAATTAAATTACGATGTAGATTCAGTATTCATTTTATCTCCCTCAGAGAGATTCTCCCTTCACCAAACGCGATAGCAATACTTTCAATCGAAATTTTGTCTTATATATTGTATTTATATTACGATCTACTCGACTTAGTCTATTATAGTATTACAGTAAATATAAAGGATTTATTCGCATTATTATGAAAATAATAATTCCAAAGTATTGCACATTATTTCAAATTTTATACTATTGATTGTTTATTTCAAATCAGTTAAAAATATGTCTATTTATTTCGTAAAAATAAAGTTTTTCTGTTACGTGCACTTCTATATAATATAAGTAATAAAATAAATCAGTTTAAAGAAAATCTAACTAGTGTGCAGTGTTGATATTAGTTGTCCTATTTTATGGAGAAAATTTCATTGAGTTTACCTATTGTAGAAGATTTTTATAGCACCTTTTTTATCGAGAGGACTCGGTGACATGCATCCTTAAAACATAGTGTTTATCTAAATTCAGTGACGTCATTTGTTTGCATTTACAAGTAAATTGAAGTCATATTATTAGGCGTTACTTACACAAATGTCAATTGGAAGTTTTGTTATGCGTAGAAAAACATATAGTAATTCTTATACAAACAAAGCACTATTTACCTCTGCTACTACTACTCGTATTAAATATTCATAGTAATATTATGAATTTCAAACTGTCCGCGTGTTTGTTACCTTTTCACAGATAAATAGCAGTTTTTTTTAACTATTCTAATGCAGCAGTTGGCCTTCGCAGCTTTATTGAACGAAAGAGGGCGAGTGCAGACGGCACTCCAGACCGGCGGTATGGCTTATGGAGCGGCTGAAGGCCTGAACTTCTCCCTGATGGATACAGCTTCAGTTTGAGGGCCCCGCATATACTATATGCAGGATATATATATAGATATTTTTAAGAGCCTATGTCAAGAATGCATAAGATAAGGTAGGCAACAGTTTTATATCTTACTAACTACTACCCGCGGTTTCGTCTGCTTTTTATTTTCTATGTATATTATGTATGGATGTATTTACAATATATATATACGTATATATATCTAATTAAATAACTTCTATCCATACTAACATAATTAGAATGTATGTCTATCTGACGTATTTATCTAAATTGATGATAATAATAATAACTCTGGACATTAACACAGCGCCATCTAGTCTCACTGTAAGCACAGCTTGCGTTGTGAGTTCTAGACAACTTTATCATTTATATATGATAGATGGCGCTGTGTTAATTGTCCAGAGTTTTTATTATTGTCATCAATTAAGATAAATACGTCAGAGAGACATACATTCTTATTAATAATGTCAGAATAGATTGAAGTTATTTAATTAGATATCTCGGTAAATATAACAAATTGAGTAATGCTGTACATACATTTGCATATTATAATTAAGTCACATAACCTTCACATGTTTGTACAAGAAATTGTTTTGGTATGATAAAGTGTTTTCTATTCAATTAATAGAATGTCCTATCATTAGTAGCCTTTGTGGTTTAGCGGTGTAGCATATACTTCCGATGGGTGTGGGTTCTATTCTTCGTAGACATAGAATCAGCTTGTTTGCCATCCAATTAGACAAACGAATTAGGTTTTTGTTACTATGCTAATCAGATGATATGGCATACGTTTTTATATTGAATTATCTTTCCCTTGCACAGATTTATTTTATGTTTTCTCGTAATTCTTATTAATATTATAAATGCGAAAGTAACTTTGTCTATCTGTCTGTCTGTCTCGCTTTCACGTCAAAACTACTGAACCGATTTAAATGAAATTTGGTACACAGATAGTCTACACCCTGAGAAAGGACATAGGCTACTTTTGAATGCGAAAAAGGGTTGTAAGAGTTTTGAAAGTATGGATGAAAGATGGTATGGAAGTATCGTCATTTTTTAAGTTAAAAGCTTGAAACTTATTTTTGAAGCTGTTGATCAAATACGAATAAATATAACATTCAAAGTTTTTAAATAATTTACCCTTAAGGGGGTTAAAAATTAGTAGATAATAATATGGATGAAAGTTTCTACACCCGAATAACATATAGAATATAAATTTTTAAAAAGATATTATGTATATTGGGCGACATATAATGATGATGCAGACGAAGTCGCGCGGGTCACCTAGTCTTATAAAGGTGTTAGTAACGAAAAGGAATGAATGATACATTCTGTGTTTACTTCGTAACCACAAGGATAATGTTCAAAATAAACAAAAGTAGCGAAAATAATAAGAAAAGATGGTAATGCGGTCTGCACTATTATTGATTTTATTTTCCTAGTCTGAATAATATCCATTGTTCTTAAGTTATTTATGACATTCATACACACATATATAATTGGTTTTGTTGAAATATAACTCAAAGATTTAAGTGAGTTCATTATAAATTAATTTTTTCAATAACATGGAATAGTATCTTATAATTGTTATTACATTAGATTTTTCGATAGTGGGGCACAAGATGGCGGTCTATGAACAGTGAGTCGGATAAAAAAAACATTATACGATCAGCTCAGTTATATTATTATTAATATATTTTCTATAGCATATCGACTGCTTCAGTGGTCTAGTGGTTTAGCACACCGCTTTACTTTCGATAGTCGCGGGTTCGATAAACCTCGCACGGTGCAAACATAATGAAAATTATTGTTTGTATCGGTCTGGATATTTTCTATGTATGTTATGTATGAGTTTGCAAAAAAAAAAGTATTACAAGCTCTCCTTACCGTGGGATTAGATGGCGCTGTGTTAATTGTTCAGGGTTATTTATTATATATAATTTTTATACATACTTGGAACTATAAGCGTCCGCCACATCTCGAATCGGAGGTGTTGACATATTTTCTTTTGTCATGATGAAGGGTATGATCAACACTAGGTATAATATTCTTGAATTACTCTTCGTTATCCGATGAATATCATCGCTGCAGTTTGATCTGTAAACAAAGATGAAATAATTATTAGTGTATAAGCCATAAAAGAAAAAACGAGTACAAACTACATACGAACACTGGATCAAATTTATATCTTAATCTAGAAGCACTATATTTCAAATAAAATTAAATCATCGAAATCGGATGTTCTAAAAAAAGTTCTGAGGTACATGAAAAATATAAAATAAATAATCATAATCGGTTAACCTACAAAAACGTTCGAAGGTACATATCAATAACATATAAATGAAATAACTCAAAAACCACGACTCAGCTCTTGAACACGTTTATTTTTTAGACTACAATCTAAGTGTACGCAGGAGGAAGCTCATCTGAATCCGCACTGTCCGAGACCACATAGGTTCCAGCGTGTGGGTATGAATTGTCATTGGCGAGTGGTGAGATGGTAAAAGGTACCAGTGGGCATGTAACTGGATATAATAATATAATCAATATCACTACATAGTATAAAACAAAGTCGCTGTCGCTGTCTGTTCGTCCCTATGTATGCTTAAATCTTTAAAACTACGCAACAGATTTTTTAATGGATAGAGTGATTCAAGAGGAAGGTTTATACATATAATATAATACAAGTACACCCGTGCAAGCCAGGGCGAGTAGCTAGTTAATGTATTTAATTAAATGCGAAAGTGAGTCTGTATGTTAAATATCTGTACCCGTTGTCGATCCTTAAGAAACATAATTTATCCTTGTTGAAAAACCTCATGCTGTACTCTAGTGAGAAAACCTCAGCCAGTAGTTCATCCCACAATCTAAGTGTAAGCGAGAGGATATAAGATGAAGAGTCTATGGTTGAAGTTAAAACTTCATTCATTCATAAACTTAAGAGCAACGCACTTGTCGGCTGAGCTCTTGCCACTTTCTACGATCTTCTATCATACTCTTTAAGCCTTGATACGACACGACTCCAATTCTGTCTTTAATTTGTTTGATGTAACTGTGCCTTGGTCTTCCTCTCCCCCTCTTTCCTTGTATCTTTCCCTCAATAGTTAGTTTCAAAAATACATCGCGCCGTATCAAGTGCCCCAACATTTTTCCTCTTCTACTTTCTATAGCATTCAATATCTGCCTTTTTTCTTTCACCCTGTGCAATACTTCTTCATTTCTTACTTTATCTTTCCAGCTTAGAAGTTAAGACTAAGCAGAATAAAATATACGGGAAATCAGACTAGAAACGATTTGAGTAATCTACCAAGTGGTAAATTTTATTACAGTACATTTTCTTCGAATGTCTTTAATTTCTGTTCAATGACTTGGAAGTCCAGCTATATTTTCTGAACCGTGTACAGATGTAATTGTACCTGAATTCTCGTTCGTTCCAGTCTCTAGTGTATAGACAATTGCAATATTGTTACTGGGTGTATTACGCACGTCTACCAACATTGTTGTTGGTATTACCTAGGCCTAAGTTGTTATGTCTTATACTTTAGGTTTTAGATTTTTATTCTCAGTTATAACTACGAATAATTCACTTAACATGAGAATACATGAGAACTAAAAATATTAATTTATACAAAATAAAACTGTTGTCTTATACTTCAATATATAAGCTACAAAATTAAGGGAACAAGAAGAAATTAAATTGATTCATTGAATGCTAATGGATATATATCGTATTTACATCATAGTACCAATTAAAAAACAAAAATTGACCGCTTGTCTGTTTGTTCTTACTAATCTCTGAAACATGTGGATTTTGACGGACTTTTACTCGCAGATTGTAAGGAGTAACTTAGTCGAAGTTCATTAAAAAATATTTAGAAAAGAAACATTTTTCCACGAGGATAAAGTTACTAGTTACTAGTATTATACTATAACCTTCATTTTACTTCCTTGTATATGTCAATGTGGGAGTATATGTATCTATATATGTACTTATGATATTTTTTTATAATTTCTTGATAAACAATATACCGTTATATAGTAATAGAAGGTTGTTTGCGTGTAAGCACGGTAATATATACGTTTGTTTATTTGTGTTGAGTCTTATTTGCGGCAGTGTGGTGATTTATAATAAGGCTGAGTCAGCAACTGTCATAAGAAATAAATATGGTTCTTAATGGAATACCTAGATATAAGACGAATGAACTATTATGCGAAATATAACTATACTACATATAATGCGAACAAACTGCGAATAATCAACAAGAAGTTGTATTATAATAATTCAACAATTTTATACAATTTCAATACAAAAAATAAAGCTGATATAATCTAATTTTACTATACTATACATTAATTAATTTTATTTTGCAGTTAATTATTATAATTACGAAAAGAACTATAATGCGCTTCTTTTCTCATCTGCTTGCTGCCGAACGGAGTCGAAATATGATCTGCCGAATGTTAACCTATTAATTATTAACCTTCTAATGTCACAGTTTTATGTAATGTAATTTACAAATAACCAAATAAGTCTTTATCTATATTGACAACTATTTATGCACGCATTTACGTCTGTGTGTACATTTGGAAATAATAATAATAATCTCAATACTCTATATTTTTACTTAGTCATCACATGAGAATTAGTTAGTTTTTTTTTAATATAGTAAAAGTTGATGAGATTTTGAATGGCATTATTAAAATAACTATGCAAACATGTTAATTAATATCCCAAAGTTTTGCTACAATATTATAATTAATTACTTAAGATTTTCTTAATGATATAAAAATGTATAATTTTACTCTTAAACTGCTTTTTTAGAAAAAGGAATATCTAATTTGAGAACTAATCAAATTATCTCGTAGTATTAAAGGAGATAATTTGGTTGGTCATCAAAAATAACATAATGATTTAAGTCCATTGGAATCCGTTAGTATTTCTAAGAAACGTAACCTATTTTATTTATTTATTTTTTTATTTACATCGTACTAAGTGAGCTTTACAGTCTCCCAATATGCCCACTTAGGAAGATAATATTTTTTTTTTGCTTTTCAATAATGTTACAAACATTATTGAAAAGCACTGGTTAAATATTTATTCTTTCTTTCTTTTATTTATTTATTTCATTCTTTCTTTCTTATAAAGATATTTTTACTTGAAGAATGCAACAAATAGACCTCAAGTCATTGAACTAAGACTTTCGAAATCATTAGTTCCACCACAGATAATATAATGGTTCCACTAACATTATTATTGAACTAATGGTTAAGAAAATCAACGACTTATAGCATCAATGAAAATTTAAGGTTGTATGTATTTTTCAATCTTAAATAATAATAAAATGAAAATAAAATATTATGTCGAAAAATACAAAAAATATATTTAGGGGTCGCCATCCCTTACCACTTAGGGGTATGAAAAATAGATAGTTGCCGATTCTCAGACCTACTGAATATGTATATAAAATTTCATAAAAATAGATCAAGCCATTTGGGAGGAGTATGGTAACTAACATTGTGACACGAGAATTTTATATATAAGAAAAAGATTACGACGGATATCATACATACGTTCGTTACCACTGTCTGGTTTGATATCATTCCGACGCTGCGTTCCGGTTAGACACACCGCTTTAGTTCTCATAGTTACAGATTCGATTTTTCGCACAATACAAACATTTGTATTCATAAGTATATTTGTGAACTTACAAGGATTATTTAAAAGAGCAATACACAAGTTTCTTGCTCGTTCTTCTTGTGATGAGACAGCTTTCCGAATGAGTGGTAGATAAAAAACAAATTGTTATGACTATTCAAAAGTGCTTAAATTAAGTTTATTTGAATAAATGATTTTCTATTCTATTCTATTCTATTCTATTAAAAAAAAATTATGATTATTCAAAAGTGCTTAAATTAAGTTTATTTGAATAAACGATTTTCTATTCTTATTGTTCTATTCTATTTCTAATACTTTGGTATACAATCTACTAAAACAAAGGATGTAACCTCTGTAAGCGTTTTCTAATAATCGGCCGAGTGTAATAACGAGAACATTACTGATTCGATTATTCTATTCGTTTGTTCTTTTACCTGTTTGTATATCCTTCATCTATTTTTATGATTACGTTTTTACTTTATGTTTGATTTACATTCAATTGTCACAATATTAATGTCAGATGTTTATGTAACTAACTGTCAAAAATAGATAATATATAACCTAATACAACAGTGTATATTTAATACGAGTACTTAGTAAATATTACTCGATTTTGTTGTTGAACAAAATTTTAACAATAAATAATAAATAAATTGGCTCCCAATCCGCCTTCGACATAATATGCACATCCTGACCATGCTCTATAACATCCTTAATAATCCCAATGCTCCTGCTTACCTTAAATCCCGATTTCAATTCTTGCCCCCTCCTACTAGACCTAGACGTCTTTGCCAAAACCACTCCAAAATGTTAAAACTTCCACTTGGCAAGTCTCAATTCTTAGGAAATTCCTTTTCATTTCGCGCTGCTCGGTTATGGAACAAACTACCAGTACAGATACAGGAAAGTCCATCAATTGGTTGTTTTAAGAAAAGGTTGAAATCACTCTATTTATCGACCTTATTATGATTAGTTTCAACATGTATTTTATTATTTGTATTTTGTGTAATATATCTATAGTAATAGTATATGTATGTAAATATATATATATAACTTTTGTTAATGTTTATTTTATTTGTTATTGTATATTTTATTATAATTGTAATATAACTTTATTTAATTTGTTGAATTTTAAATGTTTTATAATTCTCAACTTTTGGACATTTCAACGTAATAGAATTGTACAGGTGTTACCTACTCACTACTAGCTATGCCACATTGTTGGGTTGACTGGTAGAGATCTCTCTTAGAGATAAGTCCACCTTTGCTCACTTTGTATATGTTTAAGTTTAGAACTGTATTTAAAAGTGCAATAAAGAATATATAAATAAATAATCCTGGATAATTAATACAGCGCCATCTATTCCCACGCTAAGCAGAACTTGTGTTATGGGTACTATCCAACTAATATGAATACTTAGATATTGTTTTTTTGTAAATACATAGAAAACACCAAGACTGATACAAAAAATCCTGAATACAAATGTTTGCACCGTGCGAGGAATCGAACCCGCGACCATAGGATGTAAAGGGGTACGCTAAACCGCTGACCAATGAGGCCATTAACAATATGATACATTAAAAGATTTTTCATTACAAATATTTCATAATATTATTACAAGTCTATTATACCCGTAGGGGTGAATGGATGCGGACGGACATGATTAAATAGATATATATAATACTTATAGATTTTTTTGCAATTCGACCTCGAAACCACAAGAATTAGATTTTATCATGAAAATACATTGATTCAGCAAATACATTATATCTGAAACGGGTCACGTTTCCACCAATTTTCTCGGCTATTGTTACGATCTCAACCGTATTTTTTCATGTAAGAAAGAATATTTTTATTCCACTCGCAACCCGCGGATTTCTTAGTGAATTAATATGAAGTACCGTAAATGCTTATAAAATTTATTCGATATATTATTACTTAATAGTAGCGTCTTTATTGCTTGTTTTTATATAGAACAGGCTTATACCGGCGACATTGTCTGCAGAAACTTTCATCATCTATTCCCTTCTTCATTATTTAATATCTATAGTTAAATTGCAACGTCTATCTCTATCTATGCCTATCCTGTATCCTCGGGTATAACTATATTTAAATTGCACACATTTCACTGTACCTTTAGTTTTGCTATCGGTGTGTCTCCACCGGCTTATCAGTCATAAATACAAATTGACACCAAGTTTTTTCATATTTGCCAGATTAAAACTCAAGTCTTTTAGGGCATAAGTGGGGTATTAAATCACTAACCTACGACGCTCTCACTAAAGTATAATATTTTAATTAAAAGTTACATAAACGTCTGTATATTACTAATGGTATGTGACCTAGAAACATATCTAATATATAAAATTCTCATGTCACAGTGCTTGTAACAAAATTCCTAAGAAAGGGCTTGACAATGTAACTATGAATTTTTTGTATATATTACTAGGTCGGAGAATAGAACTGACACTATTTTTCTTACTCCTAAGTGATAAAGGTGACCACCCCAAAACTGTATTTTATATTTTTCTAATATTTTTTTTAAAAATTAATTTCATATATGAATCGACATTAAAAATACATACCTCTAAATTTTTCCTACTTTACTTTTTAAAACTCCAATTTCTTAATAGAGATATTAATTTATATGTCAAAATAAGGTTTATTCGGGTCAGCTAGTGTATATATAAAAGTTATTGTAATTTCAACTGCGAATACATAACAAAATATATATGACGTTCGATTTCTAAAATGTAAACATCCATTTTCTATAAATATGATACCGTAAATACTACGTTAATGCTTACTAAACTACAGAAGCAATATCGTAGAAACTTGGACTAGATGTAGGGCATATACGAGCATACACAATCTCTCTTTATGTATATATATATGTATACATAAAGCTGAAGAGTTTGTTTGTTTCAATTAGCTAATCTTTAGAATATTTTTTGATATTTTTAAGTCAACCAGTTTCAATTCTCTAATCTCTCTCGAATTATTTTCGTTACTTTTTATAAGTAAACCAGTCATTCCAAGATTTCGTTTGTTTTTTCTGAGTTGAATATTAGGTAATCATTATCGTCATCATTACCTAGCCTTTATGATGACCCCATGTATGAGACTATAGCATGGGGTATAGGTAAGAAGGGAATAGGGAAGATTTCTTTAGAATCGGCAAAGCGCAACTCATACTGGTGATTCAGGCGTCTATATATAACGGTAGTCGATTACCATCAGCTGTGTCGAAAGCTACTTTGTCATTATAGTGGTATAAAATAAAGGTTAAAAAAATGTGACTATTTAAAAGAGCTTACATTTAAGTTTACTTGAATAAATATTCTTTCTATTTGACGACCTCGGTGTTCATAGATTACCTATTGTCTAGTGATTGTACATACTGCTTTACGTTTTAATTGTCAACAATAAAGAATATTCATTTCATTTCAAACACGTGAAATGAAATGAATATTCTTTATTGTTCTCCTCATAGAATACAAACAAACATATATATACACTATTAATATACGACCCGGTCTAGCGGTCTAGCAAACCGCTTTACGTCTAATGGTCGCGGGTTCGATTCCTCGCACGGCACAAACATTTGTATTCATGAGTAAGATTGTTTATATCGGTCTGGGTATTTTATATGTATAATATGTATGTATTTAAAAAAAAATCTATGTATTTGTATCAGTTATCTAGTACCCATAACACAAGCTTTAGCTAGCTTAACTTGGGTCTAGATGGCACTGTGTGAATTGTCCTGAGATTATATATATATTTTATATTATTATAATTTCTGTATCTGAAATAGAGAAATTCGTATCAAAAACCGTTAAATTATTTAAAAAGAGACAGACAAACAGATAGACATAGACACTATTTAGAGATTTATTACTTCAAAATGTACACAACAATCCTATATAGTTGATAATTTAATAGCCCCTTAAGCTAAATCTGCATGTTTAACAACATTTTACTGTTTTATAATATGTTGTATAACTTACGAATGCGCAATAAGATCAGTTTTATTCTCTACTACATGTTTAGAATTCCGTGAAGTTCTTTTATATTTAAGCTAGATACCCGACCAGGCTTCGTACGGGTTTACATGTAACATATACATATAAACCTTTCTTTTGAATAATTCTACCTATTGCTAAATACAGGATTAAAATCCTTTGTGTAGTACCTAAGCGAACAGACAACGGAAGCGACGTTATACGAATATATTATACTATGGAAAGAAGTACATAAGTACTACAGTACATGATAGGATACGACTGCAAGAGACATGGTATCATAGCCTTCAGGGCAAGAAATGTTATCACAGGCGCAGGTTGATAACGTGATAGGTATCATGTTGCTGTTTATGTATGTAAGTGGTTGCTATTTAATATCAGGTAGGCGCAATCTTATTTACCAAACTAGTTACGAAAAAAAACAAGAAATACTGGTTAAAATCCTTCTTTTTGGTTTGCCGTCTAATAAAAGCTGGATATAGGTAATTATTTCATATTATTAAATCTTTACATAATAAAAATTAGACAAATCGTTAATATTTTTTCGGACGAGGCTCCGGTAAAGCATAGAACGTTGGTCCAGTCCTTTACATTTCTACAATGTTAGGTTACCAAATATAAATGAATATATATTATTAAGTATATACATACATAACAAACACAAACAGAATACATATAAAATAATAATATAATAATCACTGTGTATTGTGTCGTATTCGCATCACAATTTTAACTCTAGAATAGAATAGAATAGAAAATTCTTTATTTAAATAAACTTAATTTACGCATTTAATTTATCTTTGCCTTAATCTACCGCTCATTTGGAAAGCTGTCTCATCACAAGAAGTATAGGCAAAAAACTTGTGTGTTGCTCTTTAAAATAATCGTTGTAACTACATTTTTAATTGAAAAGTGAATACATACTACCATCTAGCTCTATTGTCTCACATGTATTCAATAATAAAAAAAATAATTTCCTAAAAATTTGACCTCTAATAAAGGTTGCATTTCCTTAGCAATCTTGTTATAATTATAAACGCGAAAGTTTGTGAGTATGGATGGATGTTTGTCTTTCAAGCAAAAACTACGGAACAGATGTTGATGAAACTTTACAGTAATGTAACTTATACTTCAGAATAACACATAGGTTGTATATTTCATGCAGGTGAAACCGCGGGTGCAGCTAGTATTATGTATAGGTAAATACAAATTATAAATATTCACAATTAGTTATCTCATACATATGGTGTCTAAATTAATTAACGCATTAACAAATAACAACAGCAATTAAAAAAAACAAATCTATCGCTATCTAAACTCACCAACGGACCGAATTGTTAATTGTAAAAATCACTGTCGCTTCACTAAATGATGATTGATGAAGCTCGTTTGTTATCACTGGAGATGAATCTGTTACTGTTATCTATTATCTCGTGTGTGCGGCCTCATTGCCGCAGGTCGAATACTAATCGGCGCATGCGACGGCTTCACAAGAGAACGTGTTGTATATACAGGCTGTTAACATTTTACAGATCCAATGCTAAAAGTAATTTGATTGAATGCTAAGAATAATAATCCTTTTTATTTCAGTTTTTTTCCTTATGGATGATAATGGAATGGTGCACCCGTCTACGCTAACGGCTTACGCTGGCAGGGTATTAGTGGAGGATGATAAGGTGAGCATGAGGTCAGGTCAGCTGACTCACCGTGGTAAATTCACCATGAATTTATTACGATGGTTTCCAGGGGGAACCACTTAGAGGTCAACCAGACTTGGTACAATACCAGGAATGGGGTTATTAATCTTAATTATTAAACAATGCCCTTTCCCCCGATATACTAAGTAGGTATTACTCGTATTATAATAGGTAATAAGTATTAATTTTTGTCTCTAGAAGCATAGGAGATTTTCTATATATATATATAAAAATAGTCTATGTCTGAATATAGCATTTCAATAAGATCCATTAAGATATATAATCCTAAAAAGTAACAAACACACAAGCAGATTGACATAATTTCAAAAGAAAAGAATGTATAGAGAAAAACCTAAGTTTTCCTTATTAAGTTTTGTAGATATGTTTTACACCTAAAATAATATAGCCGACACAATTCGATAATTATAATAACTATAAATTTTAACACAATTCAAGTATTATAAATACTTGAAATGCAGCACGTTTTTCTTTTTTTATTTATTTATTTTAGGCTACTTAATATAAATACCTTATAGATTAACATACATATAAAATAATGATTAAAAATATAAATTGTAAAAAATATAATTCGCACCACGAACATTATCATCTTCTTCTTCCTTATCCCATTTATTTGGCGTCGGCGTAATATGTTTTTCTCTGTTCGCAGTCATCTCGTTATTTACTCCCTTTCTAACCATATCATCTTTCACACAATTCGCAAAACGGACATCACATCATAATGCACATAATACCACTCATGCTTTTGAAATCTAGAGGACTATGATATCATGCTTCTTATCTCGTAATGTCACTGTCAAATCTCACTCAAAAATTGTTGACAGAGCAAGCTGCTTGCCGCCGGAAATAGCTAAAACTGAGATACCTACGCTATGTAATATTATCTTATCTGTGCCCACGCTGACCACTTTTTACAAAGTCTACCTCGGCATATTATACTTAATACATTTTATTGTTTTTGTAATGGATGATAATGGATTGGTGCACCCGTCTGCGCTAACGGTTTACGCTACCAGGGTACCGTAAGGTAAGATGAACGTGAGGTCAGGTCAGTTAGCTCATCGGGACAAATTCACCAGGAATTTATCATGATGTTTTCCAGGAGAAACCATCACGATTGATTGCTAGCAATAGCAATGTGTTTATCAGTGCACATTACTAATAATCCTTCCCCCACATGTTGTTAGTAATTACCAATAAGTCTGTAAACACCTTTTTCTTTTATTTAATGATCGTGTCGGTCGAGTTCACTACAATAGAAGGTTAAAAATGTCAATCGGAGGAATTACTAGCAATGTACCATTTCAGGTCGACCTCCAAGCGGTACTCCCTGGAAACCATCGTGTTAAATTCCTGGTGACTTTGTCACGATGGGCTAACTGACCTGACCACATGCTCATCTTATCATCCTCCACTGGTGCCCCGCCAGCGTAAACCGTTAGCGCAGGCGGGTGCACCATTCCATTATCCACAAAAAAAAAAATAGAAGGTTAAAAATGTCAATCGGAGGAATTACAAATACCACGTGGACAAAGTCGCAGGCTTTAGCTGGTTACCAATAAGTCTGTAAACAGAACTTCACGTTCATAAGATTTGTTTCGATTTGATTTGATTTGTTTTGATAATGATTATATTTTAAACAAGAGCAACCTGTATGCTGTAATTTTTATTGTACTAGTTGGCAAATTACTTGAACATACCGTCTCCGTAAGCCGTGGGAGATTAACAAGTGACAATTGTCGTTTACGGCATAGTAATTGTAGAAGAGTAAACTGTATTATTTAGTTACTTATGTGCTGTTATCATCAATTTTAGCGACAGTACATTGTCTATAGTAGTTTTTGTCATAGATAATTATTAATTTAATTGAATCTGTATGTATTTTAAATTTGAGTAGCTAAGTTAATGGTTAAATTGCTGTGCATGTTTGCAGTTTCCACTATTGTATATTGAAATTAATAATCATGGACAATTAACACAGCGCCATCTAGTCCCACGGTAAGCAGAACTTGTGATACAGGTATTAGACTACTGATATAAATAATTAGATTTCTTTTGTAAATAGATAAACATAATATACATAGGAGATTGTTAGTAATGTGGACTGTTGACCCCATTGCTAGGAAATGTACCATGCCAGGTCGACCTCCACGTGGTTCCCCCTGGAAACCATTGTGATAAATTCCTGGTGAAATTGTCACGAAGGGCTAACTGACCTGACCTCATGCTCATCATATTATCCTCCACTGGAGCCCCGCCAGCGAAAACCGTTAGCGCAGGTGGGTGAACCATTCCATTATTATGCCTAGAAAAAAATATACATAGGAAACTCCCAGACTAATATTCATACTTAAGAATACAAATGTTTGCATCGTGCGAGGAATCGAACTCGTGACCATCGGAAGTAAAGCGGTGTATTTAGCACACCGCTATACTTCCGTTGGCCGCGATTATTTTTTCCGATGATTTAGGTATTTCGACTTTTTAATATTTATTACATTACCCGTTAATCAAGGTTTTATATACGTGGCTAAAATGAATTTGCATTCCTATTTATTTATTCTTTTTAATTATAAAATATACCTATTTTTTTTTATTTCTGCTTTATAATAATTTGTAGTTTAAAAAGTACGTTAACAAATCAATCATGTTTTATACAGATATACCTGTGTAGGTAAGATTTTTTTTAAATGATCATGAAATATCGGAGGATTACCTCAATTGAGAAGAATTGTTTTCTGAAATTCAGACATTTTACGTACACGTCGCTTTTGTGATAAATGTGTATGAAAAAGGTTTCATTGGAATGATTTATTCTCGTACCAACCCACCATCACAGTAAGTGGAATCGCTTTGTGGGATTGCCAAAAGAATTTATCCGTGAACCCAAGTGCCTTGAGGTGAACACTTAAGGAGTGTTTTGTTCTTGACATTTAGGTAGTTCTTGATTTCATGAATTTTGCATAGTTATTTCTTATACCTTTGATAATGTTATATATATATATATATATATAAATATCCCCTTGGGCACTTTGTGGCTCAGACGTGCCGTATAGGTAGTTTTTTGTTGATCCTTTTTCACTTGTTGATCCGGAGGCCTTTTGTTGATCTAATGCCAGATGACCATATATAAATGTTGATCCGTTTTGAGCCACAACTGTCACGACGAGTAATAATAATAATTAAGCGATTTATACACGATTTTATACAAATCCACCTTTTTGGCATACGAGCAGTTCTTGATCCAATTCAAACGGGCCAATCAGGGTGCAGCATTTGCCAAGGGCTTCCTCATTGGCACGTTTGGGCTACTACATTATGGCTACAGTAACTTAATAATGTCTAGCTAGTATTTCAAAAATAATAGTCTACCTAATCTAAATATTTATAGAAATCAGTCTGGAGTAACGTGACTCCAGATCAAACCTCAATACTTGTTATTTTTTGGATGGGAATCTTTTCTTTTGTAACAACGTTACTGAGCGAATAAAGAGAAGACGCAACGGCGGATCCAGGGGGAGCGTCATGGAGGTCATGGGAGTCATGGGGGCGTCATGACTCTCCCCCCCTTAGCCCAGAACTTAGGTAGACCACTAATTGAACTAAAAAATAATGAAACAGCAAATTTTTTTGCACGATCGGAGTGTTGGTGCAGTAGTATTAATTATAATTAAACATTGTTACTTAAAACATAACAGTTAAAGTACTATAACACTAAAAGCAAAATAGGTATTTTCAAAATACTTTTTCAAAATAAATTACCCTTTGAGTTTTTGTTCAAACCTCAGATATTATATTTATTTTAGGTATATCAATCAATACATAGTATAGCATAGTACAGTCTGTCTGTCTGTCTGTTTGTTCCGGCTAATCTCTGAAATAGCTGGACCGATTTTGACGGGACTTTTTTTGGCAAGTAGCTGATGTAATAAGGAGTAACTTACACTACTGTTATTTTAGAAAAATAAAATAAAATTTCACGCGGACGAAGTCGCTGGGGCCAGCTAGTCTATAGATATACCGAGATTTAATGTTTAAGTTGCTATTATGTTATTGACAAAATTTTACTGTAATGTTACTATTACGTTATCCTACACAATTTGTATTATTTTGGATGAATAAATAAATAAATAAATAAATAATAATCTATACATCTATACATTTAATAAAAATTGGAGTGTCTGTTTGTAATATTGAAAAAACCGTTTTTTACTACATGCATATGAATATATATAAGGTACATATACCAAAATAACTATTTTTATAATTTTAGTCTGTCTGTCTGTCTGTCTGTTTGTTCCGGCTAATCTCTGAAATGGCTGGACCGATTTTGACGGTACTTTTTTTTGGCAGGTAGCTGATTTATAAGGAGTAACTTAGGTTACTTTTATTTTAGAAAAATAAAGTTAAATTCCACGCGGACGAAGTCGCGGGAACACCTTGTTTTTAATAAAAACATCTTTTTTATGGTACTTGAGAATGTTGAAGCCTGTTGTTTGTAATATTGAAATAACCGTTTTTTACTACTTGCATATGAATATAAATACGGTACATACACCAAAATAACATATTTTACAATTTTTGTCTGTCTGTCTGTTTGTTCCGGCTAATCTCTGAAATGGCTGGACCGATTTTGACGGGACTTTTTTTGGCAGGTAGCTGATGTAATAAGGAGTAACTTAGGCTACTTTTATTTTAGAAAAATAAAGTTAAAAACCACGTGGACGAAGTCGCGGGAACAGCTAGTGTATAATATATTAGAGATACCTACGTGTTTTTTTATTGATGACTAGCTGTACACGGGATTTCGTCCGTGTTGAATTTAACTTTATTTTTCTAAAATATAAGAAGTTAAATTCCACGCGGACGAAGTCGCGTGTACAGCTAGTTGTCGGTAGTCTAGCGATTTATCTAGCACACCGCTTTGATTCCTGCTTGGTGGTCGAGGGTTCGATTCCTCGGACGCTGCAAACATTTGTATTCATGAGTATGATTGTTTGTAACGGTCTGGGTGTTTTCTATGTATAGATAATATATATGTATTTACGAAAAAAAACTTTGTATTTATATCAGTTGTCTAGTACCCATAACATAATCTTCAGCTAGCTTAACTTGGGTCTAGATGAAGCTGTGTGAATTGTCCTGAGATTACTATTATTACTATAATAAATCTTTTCAAATCAGCCGATGTTTATTTTTGCCATAATACGTGCTGTTACCATGTGATAATATTACGTACGTACTTATTACTGTTTTAAATGTGATGCGTTCATTATTTATATTTCCTTTGAATTAAAGACAAATGTAAGTATATATATATATATATATATATACTTACATTTGCACACTTAGTTGATCCAGCCACTATCCGTAGATATTGCTGATTCCACTGTCTCTCTCTTTCTACCACTATAACGGTAGCGTGGCGGAACGGCAACATGTTGCCGTTCCGCGTTCTACCACTATCTTTGTATTCTAATATGCGATGTTGCCGTTCCGACCGAGACCATGCGTTGTTGCCAAATGTATTCGTCGATAGTAGTAGATACCTATACTCGATATATATTTTTTCAACAATTTCCTGCAATAGTGAATCCGTATCGGCATTTTTTTTAAATGCACAAAGATTTTTTGGCTCTGAATATATTTAAAAATCATTTACTTGTGTGTTGATGAATTTATATACTAGTACATGAAGTACCTAATACTTGTTTTGATTTGAATAGGTAGCGATATTATGAATTTATTATACGTAATCTAAAGATTTTGACGAAATAAAAGTAATTAGTTATCTGTTAACCTTGACTTCATGCTGGCACCAGTATTATCAGATGATGAACATACTCTTCGAAAACTTACAGCAGAAATATCGTGTTTGGACTCATTAGATAGGTCTCGATGAATAGAGTTTAAAAAACTTAAAATAAATGGTACATTAGAAATAATGTATAAAAACCCCTTACGTAAAATTCAACCACTTTAAACTTAATAATAATAATAATTAGGAAAAGAGAAAAGCTATACATGCACTGAAAGTAATTGATGCCTTCCACACAATATTTTCAGTATTAAACAACTCTGTTTGTTCAGTAAAAGTGTAAATACACTGGTAACCTTTAATCATATTTTATATGCAAACATTACATATACAAACACTAAAGTTTTATTTCAGAATAGCCAGTAGTTTTCAAGAAATAAGTCTTTGAAATTGTACGTGTAACTTATATATATACCTACTAGTTTTTTCACCATAACAAACAACACCAATATGGCCTAGTTAGTAGTTTACCTGTGTACCAATTAATAATAATAGTAATCTCAGGACAATTCATACAGCTTCATCTAGACCCAAGTTAAGCTAGCTGAAGATTATGTTATGGGTACTGATATAAATACAAAGATTTTTTTCGTAAATACATATATATTATCTATACATAGAAAACACCCAGACCGTTACAAACAATTTAATAATAAGTTAATAGTTTAATAAGTACGTACGTAATATTATCACATGGTAACAGCACGTATTATGGCAAAAATAAACATCGGCTGATTTGAAAAGATTTATTATAGTAATAATAGTAATCTCAGGACAATTCACACAGCTTCATCTAGACCCAAGTTAAGCTAGCTGAAGATTATGTTATGGGTACTAGACAACTGATATAAATACAAAGTTTTTTTTTCGTAAATACATATATATTATCTATACATAGAAAACACCCAGACCGTTACAAACAATCATACTCATGAATACAAATGTTTGCAGCGTGCGAGGAATCGAACCCTCGACCACCAAGCAGGAATCAAAGCAGTGTGCTAGCTAAATCGCTAGACTACCGACAACTAGCTGTACACCCGACTTCGTCCGCGTGGAATTTAACTTCTTATATTTTAGAAAAATAAAGTTAAATTCAACACGGACGAAATCCCGTGTACAGCTAGTCATCAATAAAAAAACACGTAGGTATCTCTAATATATTATACACTAGCTGTTCCCGCGACTTCGTCCACGTGGTTTTTAACTTTATTTTTCTAAAATAAAAGTAGCCTAAGTTACTCCTTATTACATCAGCTACCTGCCAAAAAAAGTCCCGTCAAAATCGGTCCAGCCATTTCAGAGATTAGCCGGAACAAACAGACAGACAGACAAAAATTGTAAAATATTTTATTTTGGTGTATGTACCGTATTTATATTCATATGCATGTAGTAAAAAACGGTTTTTTCTATATTACAAACAGACACTCCAATTTTTATTAAATGTATAGATGTATAGATTATTATTTATTTATTTATTTATTCATCCAAAATAATACAAATTGTGTAGGATAACGTAATAGTAACATTACAGTAAAATTTTGTCAACAACATAATAGCAACTTAAACATTAAATCTCGGTATATCTATAGACTAACTGGCCCCAGCGACTTCGTCCGCGTGAAATTTTATTTTATTTTTCTAAAATAACAGTAGCGTAAGTTACTCCTTATTACATCAGCTACTTGCCAAAAAAAGTCCCGTCAAAATCGGTCCAGCTATTTCAGAGATTAGCCGGAACAAACAGACAGACAGACAGACAAAACTTGTAAAATATGTTATTTTGGTGTATGTACCGTATTTATATTCATATGCAAGTAGTAAAAAACGGTTATTTCAATATTACAAACAGACACTCCAATTTTATTTACATGTATAGATGTATAGATTAAAAAAAAGTAACAGTCATAAGGCTAGTCGTATGCCTAATATATATAATAATGTAATAAATTCATTTAAACAGAAATTGCGGGAACATTATTTAAATTTGTAACTTTTTTACTGTCCTTCTCCTTTTTTCACATCTTTCTGTTATATCCATATAGTTCTCTCTATATTTTCTGATTTTCTTACTTTCAATTTGAGACTGTACTTATAATTTGATTATCGGATCATTATGTATTTACTTATATATAATATTTATACATTTATGGGTTATATTTAGATATATATTTATGTATGTATATTGTTATTTTTTTATAGAAATGTATATTTTGCTTATCTTTATTATCTTTATAAATCTTTTTTTGACATTTCTTATTTATATTAGTGCACCGCCAATAATCTTTCGCTGCACCACTCATGGTTGCCTGGTAAATAACGCGGCAAAATATTAAGTCCGCCACATGTACAAATTTTTTTGTGCATTAAAGTTAAAGAAATAAAAAAATACAATACTGTTTAATGAAAATGCGTGTTGTCTAGTGCTTTGAGATGTATCAAAATAAGGTCAACAAAAAAGTCCGTGATGGTATATGTCTATCTCTTAAGGATAACCAACAATAACCATTTTTTATCTTTTACATTTTACGGGATTTTTTTTTATCGTATGTTTCCCTTAAAATCATGTAAACTATGTTATTATGTCATAATCTAAAGAAATAATAATATTTTATAGTGACATATCCACTATAAAATACCAAAAAGTAGCAATGTAATTCGTTACGCGCGAATCAGGTGTTATAAGGTCAAAGGTCGGTGCACCCCGCGTATTTGATAAATAGTGCTTCTCTGGATGTCTTTAAGAGAAAATGGCAGTATGTACGTGTATATGTACAAGTCCTTAAGTGTTAAGTTTTTCAAATGTACATACAGTAAAGAATAAATATTTTTAAGTACAGTACTTACGTACATTAATATAATACCTACTTTTTACTTGTATCTATTGTTATCAAAATTAAATTATAAGTTCTTAACTTGACCACGACTATGTGACCCTCTCTTGGCGCCAAAACGAGTGAAAAAATGAACAGCATACGACGACGACGCAGTACCTATAGAGTGGAGCAACTGCTTATTCAGTTTTATTCAACTATTTAGTCCCTCCACCGTTACAATGAATGGAGGCGGATATTACAATGTACGTAGCATTGCGAATATAAAATATCTAGATTAGGTATAATAAATTCATAATTCATAGGCCGTTACGGTATCAGAGCCAAAGTCTTCTTTCTTTGTTTATGTACTGTTAGATGCGACAGCGACTTTGTTTTTATATTACTATGTAATGATTGATATACCTAAAATAAATAAAATATCTGAGGTTTGGACAAAAATTCAAAAGGTACTTAATTTTTAAAAAGTATTTTGAAAATACCTATTTTGCATTTAGTATTTGAAATACAAAACACAAAACTATTTTTGTTTTTAGAGTGACATTTCTATGAATTCACTGTCGATAGCGAGCGGTGCGATGGAAAAAGATAACCGTTTATAAAAATATAATAAATAACCCTGGACAATTAACACAGACTGATACTGAACTGATATAAATAGATATTTTTATTTTGTAAATACATATATAATATACATATAAAACACCCAGACCGATGAAAACAATCGATGACCGATGAGTACAAATGTTTGCATCGTGCGAGAAATCGAACCCGCGGCCATCGGATGTAAAGCGGTGTGACCACCGAGGCAGTCGAAATATATAAATAATCTTATGAATTTAATTTATTCTAATTTGTTTATGTGCGCGGGGTGCGGTGTACGGTGCTCCCCCTGCCTCCACCGTTGCTGGAGCTTGCATGTATGGAGCATTGCGAATATAAAATATCTAGATTAGTAAATTCATAATTGATAGACCGTTACGGTATCTATATATATTCGGATTAAAATAAGTATCGCAGTAAGGACCAGTATATAAAGTGATCAACACAATTAACTGATTTTTGAAATATATATACAGAGCCAAAAAGTCTTTGTGTATTCAAAAAATATCTAATTTGTTTGTGTGCGCGGGGTGCGGTGTACGGTGCAGGGGGGACCCTGCCTCCACCGTTGCTGGAGCTTGCATGTATGGAGCATTGCGAATATAAAATATCTACATTAGTAAATTAATAAAGTCATAATTGATAGACCGTTACGGTATCTATATATATTCGGATGAAAGTAAGTATCGCAGTAAGGACGAGTATATAAAGTGATCAACATAATTAATTGATTTTTGGAATATATTCAGAGCCAAAAAGTCTTTGTGTATACCAAAAATTTAGCCGTTCGGAGCCATTCAGTCACGAATTATTAGTAAAAAAAGTGTCGAGTATATCGTACTATCGACGAATATATATGGCCGCATCGCAAAATAGAATGCGACGTTGCCATACCGCCTGAGATATACGCGATAGGAGTCAAGTTATTCAGTGCAAAAGGTGGAATCGGCAAGTGTTTAGGTTGTGGCGTGATCAACAAAGTGCCCAAAGAGGTGTTTATATATATATATATATATACATATATATATATATATATATAAATATCCCCTTGGGCACTTTGTGGCTCAGACGTGCCGTATAGGTAGTTTTTTGTTGATCCATTTTCACTTGTTGATCCGGAGGCCTTTTGTTGATCTAATGCCAGCTGACCATATATAAATGTTGATCCGTTTTGAGCCACAACTGTCACGACGGGTAATAATAATAATTAAGCGATTTATACACGATTTTATACAAATCCACCTTTTTGGCATACGACCACTTCTTGATCCAATTCAAACAGGCCAATCAGGGCGCAGCATTTGCCAAGGGCTTCCTCATTGGCACGTTTGGGCTACTACATTATGGCTACAGTAACTTAATAATGTCTAGCTAGTATTTCAAGAATAATAGTCTATCTAATCTAAATATTTATAGAAATCAGTCTGGAGTAACGTGACTCCAGATCAAACCTCAATACTTGTTATTTTTTGGACGGGAATTTTTCCTTTTGTAACAACGTTACTGAGCGAATGAAGAGAAGACGCAACGGCGGATCCAAGGGGGAGCGTCATGGAGGTCTTGGGAGTCATGGGAGGCCATGACTCTCCCCCCCCTTAGCCCAATACTTAGGTAGACCACTAATTGAACTAAAAAATAAAGAAACAGCAAAATTTTTTGCACGATCGGAGTGTTGGTGCAGTATTATTATTAATTATAATTAAACATTGTTACTTAAAATATAACACTTAAAGTACTATAACACTAAAAGCAAAATAAGTATTTTCAAAATACTTTTACGAAATAAATTACCTTTTGAGTTTTTGTCCAAACCTCAGATATTTTATTTATTTTAGGTATATCAATCATTACATAGTATAGTATAAAACAAAGTCGCTGTCGCATCTAACAAGTACATAAATAAAGAAAGAAGACTTTTTGGCTCTGAATATATTTCAAAACTCAATATCAATTTATATACTCGTTCTTATTTCATAGTACTTGTTTTGATCCGAATGTATACAGATACCGTAACGGTCTATTAATTATGAATTTATTATACCTAACCTAGATATTTTATTTTGACGAGACTCCGTGTAGTAGTAGTATCCGATAAGGGTATGCGAACCCTAAGTATTATTTCAAAATGACCAGTAATTTCGAAGAAATAAGCCTTTGAATTTCAAATCAACTTACCAAACGGACGCTCAAGGTTCGATTCCCGCCACCGATTTTTTTTTTGTTTTGTCTTTATTTTATATTTTAAATTAACTATTTTAATAATTAAATGAATTTAATCGAACAAAACTTCGTTAAGTATTAAATTGATTTTAATTTACATTACCTATTATACTTTCTAAATTGTAAAGCAGCTAACAATTAAAGTAAGATCTTATAAATAATTAACACAACAAGTAAAACATTTTAAATGTATTTATCACAAAATATTTTTTATGCATAATATAATAGTATGTAATATTATGTTATCTGTGATAATAGTTAATATCACTTAAAATTAATTTAATACTTAACGACGTTTTTATCGATTAAATTCATTTAATTATTAAAATAGTTAATTTTAAATATTACTTTAAAAAAAATAACAAAAAAAAGCCAATGGTAGGAATCGAACCCGGGATGGCTGTGTGGTAAGTTGGTACACAGGTACATTCCTAACTAGTAAAATTAATTTAATGCTTAACTACATTTTTATTATAAATTAATAGTCGTATAAATTAAACTGATTATTAAAATATTAAATTTAAAAAAAAAAACAAAAAAATAAATAATAAAAGTAAACGGACGGAAAGAAATTCGAACTCGGAGTGTCTGTGTGGTAATGTGGTATTGGTACACAGGTACACTACTAACTAGGCCATATTGGTGTTGCTTGTTATGGTGAAAAAACTAGTATATATATAAGTTACACGTACAATTTCAAAGACTTAGTTCTTCAAAACTACTGGCCATTCTGAAATAAAACTTTAGGGTTTGCATATGTAATGTTTGCATATAAAATATGATTAAAGGTTACCAGTGTATTTACACTTTTACTGAACAAACAGAGTTGTTTAATACTGAAAATATTGTGTGGAAGGCATCAATAACTTTCAGTGCATTTATAGCTTTGCTCTTTTCCTAATTATTATTATTAAGTTTTAAAGTGGTTGAATTTTACGTAAGGGGTATTTATACATTATTTCTAATTTACCATTTATTTTAAGTTTTTTAAACTCTATTCATCGAGACCTATCTAATGAGTCCAAACACGATATTTCTGTTGTAAGTTTTCGAAGAGTATGTTCATCATCTGATAATACTGGTGCCAACATGAAGTCAAGGTTAACAGATAACTAATTACTTTTATTTCGTCAAAATCTTTAGATTACGTATAATAAATTCATAATATCGCTACCTATTCAAATCAAAACAAGTATTAGGTACTTCATGTACTAGTATATAAATTCATCAACACACAAGTAAATGATTTTTAAATATATTCAGAGCCAAAAAATCTTTGTGCATTTAAAAAATTTTGCCGATACGGATTCACTATTGCAGTAAATTGTTGAAAAAATATATATCGAGTATAGGTATCTACTACTATTGACGAATACATTTGGCAACAACGCATGGTCTCGGTCGGAACGGCAACATCGCATATTAGAATACAAAGATAGTGGTAGAACGCGGAACGGCAACATGTTGCCGTTCCGCCACGCTACCGTTATAGTGGTAGAAAGAGAGAGACAGTGGAATCAGCAATATCTACGGATCGTGGCTGGATCAACTAAGTGTGCAAGTGTATATATATATATATATATATATATACATTTGTCTTTAATTCAAAGGAAATATAAATAATGAACGCATTACATTTAAAACAGTAATAAGTACGTACGTAATATTATCACATGGTAACAGCACGTATTATGGCAAAAATAAACATCGGCTGATTTGAAAAGATTCATTATAGTAATAATAGTAATCACAGGACAATTCACACAGCTTCATCTAGACCCAAGTTAAGCTAGCTGAAGATTATGTTATGGGTACTAGACAACTGATATAAATACAAAGATTTTTTTCGTAAATACATATATATTATCTATACATAGAAAACACCCAGACCGTTACAAACAATCATACTCATGAATACAAATGTTTGCAGCGTGCGAGGAATCGAACCCTCGACCACCAAGCAGGAATCAAAGCGGTGTGCTAGATAAATCGCTAGACTACCGACAACTAGCTGTACACGCGATTTCGTCCGCGTGGAATTTAACTTCTTATATTTTAGAAAAATAAAGTGAAATTCCACACGGACGAAATCCCGTGTACAGCTAATCATCAATAAAAAAACACGTAGGTATCTCTAATATATTATACACTAGCTGTTCCCGCGACTTCGTCCACGTGGTTTTTAACTTTATTTTTCTAAAATAAAAGTAACCTAAGTTACTCCTTGTTACATCAGCTACCTGCCAAAAAAAGTCCCGTCAAAATCGGTCCAGCCATTTCAGAGATTAGCCGGAACAAACAGACAGACAAAAATTGTAAAATATGTTATTTTGGTATATGTACCTTATATATATTCATATGCATGTAGTAAAAAACGGTTATTTCAATATTACAAACAGACACTCCAATTTTATTTATATGTATAGATGTATAGATTATTATTAATTTATTTATTTATTCATCCAAAATAATACAAATTGTGTAGGATAACGTAATAGTAACATTACAGTAAAATTTTGTCAACAACATAATAGCAACATAAACATTAAATCTCGGTATATCTATAGACTAGTTGGCCCCAACGACATCGTCCGCGTGAAATTTTATTTTATTTTTCTAAAATAATAGTAGCGTAAGTTACTCCTTATTACATCAGCTACTTGGCAAAAAAAGTCCCGTCAAAATCGGTCCAGCTATTTCAGAGATTAGCCGGAACCAACAGACAGACAGACAGACAAAACTTGTAAAATATGTTATTTTGGTGTATGTACCGTATTTATATTCATATGCAAGTAGTAAAAAACGGTTATTTCAATATTACAAACAGACACACCAATTTTATTTACATGTATAGATTAAAAAAAAGTAACAGTCACAAGGCTAGTCGTATGCCTAATATATATAATAATGTAATAAATTCATTTAAATAGAAATTGCGGGAACATTATTTAAATTTGTAACTTTTTTACTGTCCTTCTCCTTTTTTCACATCTTTCTGTTATATCCCTATAGTTCTCTCTATATTTTCTGTTTTTCTTACTTTCAATTTGAGACTGTACTTATAATTTGATTATCGGATCATTATGTATTTATTTATATAGAATATTTATACATTTATGGGTTATATTTACATATATATTTATGTATGTATATTGTTACTTTTTTATAAAAATTTATATTTTGCTTTGTATTTATATATCTTTTTTTGACATTTCTTATTTATATTAGTGCGCCGCCAATAATCTTTCTCTGCACCACTCATAGTTGCCTAGTAATTAACGAGGCAAGATATTGAGTCCGCCACGTGTACAATTTTTTTTGTGCATTAAAGTTAAATAAATAAATAAAAATACACTACTGTTTAATGAAAATGCGTATTGTCTAGTGCTTTGAGATGTATCAATATAAGGTCAACAAAAAAGTCCGCGATGGTATATGTCTATCTCTTAAGGATAACCAACAATAACCATTTTTTATCTTTTACATTTTACATCTTTTAATTTTTTTTATCGTATGTTTCCCTTAAAATCATGTAAACTATGTTATTATGTCATAATCTAAAGAAATAATAATATTTTATAGTGATATATCCACTATAAAATACCAAAAAGTAGCAATGTAATTCGTTACGCGCGAATCGGCTGTTATAAGGTCAAAGGTCGGTGCACCCCGCGTATTTGATAAATAGTGCTTCTCTGGACGTCTTTAAGAGAAAATGGCAGTAAGTACGTGTACTAGTGTTAAGTGTTAAGTTTTTCAAATGTACAATAAAGAATAAATTTTTTAAGTACAGTACTTACGTACATTAATATAATACCTACTTTTTACTTGTATCTATTGTTATCAAAATTAAATTATAAGTTCTTAACTTGACCACGACTATGTGACCCTCTCTTGGCGCCAAAACGAGTGAAAAAATGAACACCATACGACGACGACGCAGTACCTATAGAGTGGAGCAACTGCTTATTCAGTTTTATTCAACTATTTAGTTCATAATTGATAGACCGTTACGGTATCAGAGCCAAAAAGTCTTCTTTCTTTATTTATGTACTGTTAGATGCGACAGCGACTTTGTTTTATACTACACTATGTAATGATTGATATACCTAAAATATCTGTGGTTTGGACAAAAATTCAAAAGGTACTTTATTTTGAAAATACCTATTTTGCATTTAGTATTTGAAATACAAAACACAAAACTATTTTTGTTTTTAGAGTGACATTTCTATGATTTCACTGTCGATAGCGAGCGGTGCGATGGAAAAAGATAACCGTTTATAAAAATATAATAAATAGCCCTGGACAATTAACACAGATTGATACTGAACTGATATAAATAGATATTTTTATTTTGTAAATACATATAAAACACCCAGACCGATGAAAACAATCGATGACCGATGAGTACAAATGTTTGCACCGCGACCATCGGATGTAAAGCGGTGTGACCACCGAGGCAGTCGAAATATATGAATATTCTTATGAATTTAATTTATTCTAATTTGTTTGTGTGCGCGGGGTGCGGTGTACGGTGCTCCCCCCTGCCTCCACCGTTGCTGGAGCTTGCATGTATGGAGCATTGCGAATATAAAATATTTAGATTAGTAAATTCATAATTGATAGACCGTTACGGTATCTATATATATTCGGATTAAAATAAGTATCGCAGTAAGGACCAGTATATAAAGTGATCAACACAATTAATTGATTTTTGAAATATATATACAGAGCCAAAAAGTCGTTGTGTATTCAAAAAATATCTAATTTGTTTGTGTGCGCGGGGTGCGGTGTACGGTGCTCCCCCTGCAACGGTGGAGTTACTATGTATGGAGCATTGCGAATATAAAATATCTAGATTAGTAAATTAATAAATTCATAATTGATAGACCGTTACGGTATCTATATATATTCGGATGAAAATAAGTATCGCAGTAAGGACGAGTATATAAAGTGATCAACATAATTAATTGATTTTTGAAATATATTCAGAGCCAAAAAGTCTTTGTGTATACCAAAAATTTAGCCGTTCGGAGCCAGTCATGCACGAATTATTAGTAAAAAATGTGTCGAGTATATCGTACTATCGACGAATATATATGGCCACATCGCAAAATAGAATGCGACGTTGCCATACCGCCTGAGATATACGCGATAGGTGTGAAGTTATTCAGTGCAAAAGGTGGAATCAGCAAGTGTTTAGGTTGTGGCGTGATCAACAAAGTGCCCAAAGAGGTGTTTATATATATATATATATATATGATGCTATCCGCTACTTCGTTCGCAATATAAATAATTTTCTAAATAAAAGTGGTTTAAGTTTCTTCTTATAACATTACCTATGTGAGTGAAAATCCCGTCAATATCGGTCCAGCCGTTTCGGACATTTGTAAGAACAAACAAACAGACATAGAGACAGACAGATACAATTTTGTTTTTGATGTAAATGCCGTATATACATTTAATATAATCAGTGAAAAGCAATTAATTTGAAATTACAGACAGACACTACAATTTTATTTACTTGTATAGATTTATATAAATGTTTGGACCCCAATGGTTTAGAAGTTTGACCTCATTTCAGATAGTCGCGAATTCGATAAAAAATATTTATATTCTTAGGATGACACAATTATTGATAATTGATATACATTTTTTTTTTTTTATTTATTTATTTAACTTTAATGCACAAAAACAGCATGTAGGTACATATGGCGGGCTTAACACCATGCGGCGTTATCTACCAGTCAACCATGAGTGGTGCAGAGAAAGATTGTTGGCGGTGCACTAATATAAATGAGTAATGTTAAAAAAAAAAAAAGATATATATAAATATAAAGCAAAATATTTTAAATATAAATTTCAATAAAAATTAATAATAATAATAAACATACATAAATAAATGTATAAATATAAACATAAATATATAAATATTATATATAAATAAATACATAATTATCTGATAATCAAATTATAAGTAGAGCCTCAAGTTGAAAGTAAGAAAATATATATATATAAATATAGAGAGAGCTATAGGGAAATATCAGAAAGATGTGTAAAAGGTAGAAAGACAGTAAAAAAAAGTTACAAATTTAAATAATGTTCCCGCAATTTCTGTTTAAACGAAATTTTACTCGTGGCGGTCTTGATATCAAGAGGTAAGTCATTCCAGAGTTTGATAGCCTGAACGGCGAAAGAGTAATGGATGAAGCCGGATAAATGAGCCGGGATATGAAGTAAGAATTTTCTGGAAGTTCGTAGAGAGCGATTGGTGTTGTCCCCATGGAAATGAAATTTATTACTAATGTATTCAGGATAATTAGGATCGTATAGAATTGAATATAGTGTGCATAGCATACGTATATTACGACGATAACGGATAGGGAGCCATTTAAGCTGAGAACGAAAAGAAGAGACATGATCGAATTTACGCAAATTAAAGATGAAACGGATAGAATTATTCAGAAGACGATCCAATTTATTTAGAAGATCAACGTTCATGTCAGAACAGCACACATCAGCATAATCATATTTATGATGTATGATAATTAGAGCTTTTGGAGCGATACCCTAATACATTTTTTTATTATTCACACACCATCATCTCTTACCAAGCTAAGCAGAGCCTGTTATGGGCACTAGACAATACTGATATAAATACATGAATACGTTTTTTATAACATACATAGATAGCATACCTAGATCGATTCATATATAGGTGACACCCAGACCGATAAAAATAACAATCATGCTCATGGTAACCAATGTTTGTACCGGGCCAGGAATCGAACCCGCGACCATTGGTACTGAGGAGGTGTGCTAAACTGTAACGTGGCGAATTCATGAATTAAGCATTTTTGTTTCCGCGGAGATCTAAAAAGGGAGAGCAAAATCATGTAGATAGATAGTAGTAGTAGATAGATTTTTAGCTGAACAACAAATATTTTTTTTTATTAAAGATAGAAATCAAAATAGTTTTGTTTAAACGTAAATTATTTGTCATATTCTGCCTCTATTATAACATATGTATATATATAATATTGTAGAGATTGAATGTCTGTTTATAGAAAAAAAACTACTACTAGCTACTAATACAGTCAGGGGGATATTAGAAATGAAATAGAACATGACGAGATTTAATTTTTAATTTTTTGTATCTCTGTCTATTTGTACGAGGGAATCTCAAAAACTGTTGGACCGATTTAATATTATATAAAAGAACAATTTTACATTACATTTAATTTATTGGAAAATAATGTCTTTGTATATGCAGTTGTACTTTATTTGATCATATGCTAGCTGGCCAATTGTGTTCAGTTTATAATGACAATGACGCACGTAATTCCAAGACTGATGTAGATTGGGTACCATCAGTATTTGATCTTACTAATGTTGTAAATGCGAAAGCAACTTTGTAGACAGACAAAGTTGCTTTCGCATTTACAACATTTGAGCAAAACTACTGAACCGACTTAAATTAAATTTGGTTCACCATAGTCTAGATCCTGAGAAGGATATAGGCTACTTTTAATACAAAAGAAAATGATGCAAGGAATCTATGGAAGTGTCATAATTTTTAAGCATTTAAATTGAAATTTAGTTTATAGGCTGTTGATTAGATATTTAGCTATTTTGGGCTAATTTTTTTTTATTTCACCTAGGTCACTATTCCGCGAAGTCGAAGTTGCAGGCTCAGCTAATATTCAATAATTATAACTATCCAAGTATAGCTATAACTTTTGTAATTTACAATACTTATGAAGCGTTTTAATATTACATACTGTAAACAACGCAAATAAAATGAGTCTAATTTTCGAAGCCATTTATGTTTAACAAATTGCTACGCAATTACTATTGTGTTTTAACAACCAGGGCCGGTGTAATATGTAATATCGCAATAGTTAAGGATAATTATGTTGACGTTTAAATTTTTGGGGTACCGTGTATTTTAATTTACATAATTTCAACCCTGGAGTGCAAATGTCGCTAGCAGCCTAATATGCTAACGTCGTCAGAATTTTCGTACAAATAAGACTTTTTGGCTAATATACAAGGATGTTTTTACCCTTATACATAGTACAGATGGATTTTGCATATAGCGTAGCAGTTTCACTAGCGTCATCTAGTTCCAAACTGAGCGATGCTTGTAAATAATATTAGACATATTTGTTTGGGCGGGAATTGAAGGTACATCTTGCTAGTTGGTCGCAATTAGCCTTTACAGCTTCATCGAACGATAGCGTGCGAGTGCAGATGGAATTCCAATTCCGCGAAAGGTCTTTTGGAGCGATTGAAGGCCTATTCCTGTCTGACCGGGGCAGGGTATCAAACCGTGGCGCAGACCGCCGTAATTTCGATCTACATTTGTATTAGACGGGGGATCGATGGGGCTGGATATGGGTATTGAACAACCCAATATCGTAGGGGGAAAGGGGATTGTTAGTAATGTGGATTGATTAACTTATTGCTAGCAATGTTAGGTTGACCTCCACGCGGTTCCCCCTGGAAACCATTGTAAAAGCATCGTGACTGACCTGACCTCATGTTCAACTTATCATCCTCCACTGGTGCCCCTCCAGCGTAAACCGTTAGCGCAGGCGGGAGGACCATTCCATAATCATCCAAAAAGAAAAAAAAATCCAATATCGTCAATTAAGGTAAGTGAAACAGCCCTACTCAAGCGAGTTAAATATAGAATAAATAAAGCAAAAATATATGTACCACGAGTAAATAGAGATCACTCTTAATATTCTGACATGTTGGTTATATAATATGTTTGTTTTCTTCGAAAAGTGCTTGCCTATATAAGGAAAAGTCGCTGAAATTGTTCGCAGAATCCAGAATTATTTTGATCTTAACGGACCGTGTACACATGTATCGGATAATAATTAGTCATGATGACAGGTCAGAAGCCTTTTATTATTTTACTTATTGGAGGTTGGGGCTATAGTTAGACCTGAAGCACTAGGAACTATATAGATCTATATCCCATTATTTGGGGTCGGCATGTCATTTACTTCAACAGATTCCTATCGGCCGTCATATTTTTTTTTTTTTCAGAGTTAGCAGTAGCTGGCCTTTACAGCTTTACCGGATAGTGGCGAGTGCAGGTGGCACTCCAAACCCGCGGAAGGACTTAAGGCGCAGTTGAAGGCCAACTCCCGCCTGACGGATACGACTTTAGTCTGAGGGCACCGCTAGGGGTTCGAACGTCGGCTCAGGCTGTAGTAATTTCGATCTCCGTTTGAATTGGCCGGGGATCGATCGGAGGGAGGCTGTCATATCAGAGCTTACTCTCTTTTTATACATATCATCTTTCACATCCATCCATCTTTTTTTGGGGATGCCAAGCAAATCTTAGAAAACAACAACCGGAGGTAGACCTTGTAATATGTTGTCTGCGTGGATTGCTCAGTGGCACCTATATCAGCTGCCAAGAGCCAAGCTATTAAAATGACAAGCTGTGCCCACGACTTCGTCTGCGTAGAATAGTGACCTTGACCATATAAAGAAAAAATATTTTGTAATCAAACCCAAAAATCCAAAGAAAAAAGTTTCATCGTTGTAGTTTCCAAATGATGAATCTCCATATAAACTTTTATCCCCTAATTTAATTTAACCCCTTTAAAGGTAACATTTTTACAAACTTTGAATCTCATATTTTATTTATTTATATTTAATTAACAGCTTAAAAAGTAAGTTACAAGCTTCTAGCTTTCAGAATGACGATACATCCTTACAACCTTTCATATCCAATTTCAACCCTCTACAACCCTTTCTCCATTACTTATATTTAAAGAACAGCCTAAAAAATAAGTTTCAAGATTCTAGTTTAAAAATGACGATATAAAATCTCTCTTTTCAACCCCCTTACAACCCTTTTTTTGCATGTCCTTTCTCAGGGTCTATACTATCTGCGTATAAATTTCTTTAAAATCGGTTCAGTCGTTTTATTATTAGTTATCGGTTCAGATAGATAGACTTACTTTCGCTTTAACTTTCTTTATAATATTAGTAAGGATTAGCACGATTTTATAAACTAACCCAATAAAGCCTAAGAAAAAAGTTTTATCGTTTTAGCTTCAAAAATGACGTTTGTAGATAATATCTATAAATTGTATATAATATCCAACTTGTTACCGCATTTTATGTAAATTAAGTATAATTCTGTTATTGTTTGAAAGATTTAATCAATACCGGAATATAAATGAACAATGCAGGTGTGAACGGAACTTTATCATTACGTAGCGTTACGTAAACGAATAGATGCGTTGAGAATTCTAATGAGTGGTGTTATTCACAGTATTTGGAGTGTTTTTTCAATATCTAATGTCTTGATGGCCTCGCTGGTGTAGCGGTTTACTTTCGATGGTCGCGGGTTCGAGTCGCATGGTACAAACATTTGTATTTATATGTATGATTGTTAGTATTGGTGTGTTTTCTACATAAGTTTATTAAAAAAATGTGGCTAAGTATTTACATCAGTTGTCTAGTACCTGTAACACAAGCTCTGCTTAGTTTGGGACTAGATGGCGCTTCCCTTTTTTTCGGACTACTCTAATACTGTTGTCCGCAGTTAGCCTTTACCAGACGATAGGGACCAAATGCAGGTACTCCAAGGAAAGACTTATGGAGCGGCTGAAGGCCAATTCCCACCTGATGGATACAATTTTAACCTGAGGGCTAGGGATTCGAACCTCTGCTCATGCCGTAATAATTTGAATCCCCATTTCAATTGGATATGAAATCGATTCGAGGGGAAAGAAGGCGCTGTGGGAATTGTCCTGTGATAAAGAAAAGTTTATTTCGGCGTATTATGACGCTAACAAAGTCGCGGGCAAGAGCTAGTCTTTATATGTGTTTTTATTGAAGTGTTATAATGTTTATCTACTCAGAGGAATTTGAACTTGTTGGTATGACATTACCATATCCAGTTTAACTAGTTTTTAAAACGAATGTTACTCGTATTTTAATTATCTTACTTTTGCACCGTTCAGACCTACTAAAGAACTTTATGATTACATTTTTTGTTTCATTTTTTATGGCATTATCTATTTAAACTTTAAGTACTTACTTAAATATTTGTAAGACAAATATTACATTGAGTCTTGCGTCAGTGTTATGTATCGATCTCGTTAAATCATAATAACTCAAGACAATTTACACAGCGCCATCTACTAAGCAGGCTTGTAGGTACTAGACAACTGATATAAATACATAGATACACTTTTTCGTAAATATATACTTATTATATATAGAAAGCATCCACTGTTGCTGGCAGCTTGTCCAACATTATTTTTATAAACTTTGCATTTTTAATATGTTTTTTATGTCACTTTTGACTAGTTGTCTTCTTTGCTGTGAGCTCTTTTGGGGTATATACAAATTCATTACAATTATTAAAGATTTTTATTAATAGTCGTTATGTTTCCGCTCCAGTGACACCCAGATAGATATACACAGATATACTCATGAATCCAAATAATTGTACCGTATGAGGAATCGAACCTATGACCATCGGAATTATGGAGGTGTGCTAAACCACCGCGTCCATTTTAATATATTTTATTATATCCCTAGTGCTCTTTATGTATATAGGCGATTGTTACTCATATAAATCACGACGGTCATCTTGTTTACCACTCTAGTTAAATAAAGAAAATCTACTTTACATAATATTATATTTGCAATATGTTTGCAAAGCCAGGGTGTATAGATAAGAGCTGAAATCCGGTTCAACATCGCGCAAATAGAATTGTTTCCGAGTGTTTTAGAAAGGAAAGATTTGCTGTACCTCGTTTTGTAGACCCGACCTATAACTGAATTCTGGATCTTATTTATCCGTAACAACGTCACAACTGTCAGATGGGGTGATGTACAAAATGAATAGGTATTTATTTAGTAAGATGTGTCTTTTGTAGGATGACATATGGGAGGAAAATTACAGAGTGATGGCATGACAGCTAAGACCCCCGGAAAAGGAAATCACGAGTACTATATATAACATATACTATATAAAATATTGTTAATTTGATTATTTTTTCTTTTTTCAATTTTTTTTTATATTTTGCGGAAATGGCATCGCACATATTTGTAGACTGCCAGTTACATTTACTTTTTATATAGAATTATACAGTTATTGTTATAAAAATATTTTTGTTGACGGCCTCGGTAAGTTTATGACATATGGATCTTTGTTACTCTTTTACGCAAAAACTACTGAACGGATTTTAATTAAACTTTACAGTAATATAGCTTATACATTAGGGTAACATATAGGCTATAAATTCACGCGGGTCAAATCGCGATAACAGCTCGTATTCTTATAAATTCAATCTCTGATGGCCTAAAATGAGAATTGAAAGTTTTTCTGACATAACAAAATTAAGTAAGTTATTGTTATGTTAACTTAAAATTGTTATGTCAGTTATGTCAGAAGGTACATTGTAGGAGCACTTTTTAAGAACAAATAAATTACGAGTACATGATCTCTTTGTAAATCTACTTCTTAAGATAGACAGGGAGTTGTACATTGGGGATAGTAATTTAAAGCGAGTAAAGCCAGTGAATCTAGTATTGTTATCTTTCAAAATATTTATTAGACTAATGTTCTGTAAATAAAGGTAAATTTAGAAATTAATCTGCATTTTTGTAAAGATATACAAGCTCATTTGTAAAAAAATAAGCGCTAAGTTTCTTGTCAATTCTTCTTAGCTCGAAAGCACTCCGAATTAACGGTATATTTTGATATATCATATGAGTCTGTAATAAACCTTGATGAATATTTTGAATTAATTTTAAGATAAAAATGTTATAAAATTCTTATTAATAAATAATGCAAATTATAAACTGTATGTTCAGTACGTCAGAAACTGCTACTATATTTATTTATTTCGTTTTATTAATTTATTTGTACACTTTACATCAATTATTATAACTCTTAATAAGTATGATGTGTATAAGGCATGCAGGATAATAAGTAAGGCAGGCTCTGGCCACGCAGTCCACTTTAAGCTGTAACGATGTGCCTTATGTAATGGTCTGATAGGTCTTACTTTAGAACCTGACTCGCATCTCAACATCAAATTTGGTCGTTCCTTATCTTACACTTGCACTTTACATCTATTATTATAACATACATGTAAAAAGAATTTTGAGTTTTTATGCTTCTCTAGTGAGCTGAAGAAATTGCGCATAATACGAAAAAAAAGGAATGTTAACGTACGGTGAAATGTTTTTATTTCTGTTCAAATTCATTTCAAATAACATTTTCACAAAAGGTTTATGCTTGTAAAGATTGTATGAAATTAATTCTTATACGAAAAATATTGGATTTCACGTCCCTTTGCGTCCTTTTAATAATAAATGCGTTCCATAACAAAGAAAGACACATGGACAAGATGATAAGTATAGAATTTTCCTGCACAAATGAATAGATATTTGATTTTATTAAAAACATTGTATGTTGAATTTATTATTATTACTTAAAATGGAATCCAAATAATGCATTCTTTTCAATTCGTGCATCAGCTATAAATATTATCAACTAGCTGTTCCGCGACTTCGTCCGCGTGGAATTTGACTTTATTTTTCTAAAATAAAAGTAGCCTAAGTTACTCCTTATTACATCAGCTACCTGCCAATAGAAGTCCCGTCAAAATCGGTCCAGCCATTTCAGAGATTAGCCGAAACAAACAGACAGACAGACAAAATTTGTAAAAAATGTTAGTTTGGTGTACAGTACAGTATTTATATTCATATCCATGTAGTAAAAAACGATATATCAATATTACAAACAGGCACTCCAATTTTATTTATATGTATAGATAAAAATACTAATATAAAAAAAGTGCCTGGATAATTCAAACAGCGTCATCAAGTCACACTTAAGCAGTGCTTGATTTTTGGATATCAAACAACTTTAATTTAATATTAGTTGTTCCAATTATTACAATATACGTAATATACCTACAAATGTTCATTATTTTAACTTTGTTAATGATTATTATTCTTATTATAACTGTATTTTATTAATTATATTGTATTACTGTAGCGATGGTTGTGTTGTTATATTATACTAGATGTTCCCGCGACTTCGTCCGCGTGGAATTTAACTTTATTTTTTTTTAAATAAAAGAATATATCCGAATAAAAGTAGCCTAAGTTACTCCTTATTACATCAGCTATCTACCAATAGAAGTCCCGTCAAAATCGGTCCAGCCATTTCAGAGATCAGCCAGAACAAACAGACAGACTGACAAAAATTGTAAAAAATGTTATTTTGGTGTATGTAACGTATTTATATTCATATGCCTGTAATAAAAGACGGTTATTTCAGCGTTACAAACAGACATTCCAATTTTATTTATATGTATAGATTTTATCTATAATAGTAAAATGTATACCTGCCCTGAAATGAAATTATTGAACTGATTATAAATATTTAAATACTATACATTGTAAATATATATATAATATATGGGAGAAAATATCAAGACCAATACAAACAATTATACTCATGAATACAAATGTTTGCACCGTGCCAGGAATCGAAACCGTGTCCATTCGCAATAAAGCGGTGTGCTAAAACACCGAGGCCTTCAAGCATTAAACAAATTCTTCAATTTGTAGTTGTAGTTTCTGAGATTAACCTTCAACCAAACAAACAAACTCTACAGCTTTATATATTAGTATATATTTGTACAAATAATACAGAATCAGTGAGTATATATCAAGAAAAATATTGAATGAAACGAACAAAATAACATCTCCCTATAGAATAAAAACAAGTCTTGATCAACTCAGGTACCCACAGTAGGTACAGTGACCTTTTCAAGTTATTTTCCTTGTATATTTGTATGTATATCAAATATATACAACCAAATTCTCGTGTCACAGTGTTTGTAACAAAATTCCGAAACAGCTTGATCGATATTTATGAAATTATTTGTGTATATTCAGTAGGTTTCAGAATAGGATTTCATACCCCTAAGTGGTAAGGGTGCTCTACCCATTTTTTTAAATATTAACAACATGTGAGTTTCTATAGAAGCTTTGGGTAAAATTAGGTGGCGCACTATAAGTACAGAAGTAGATAATATATATTCAACATATATCTATAAATATAATAATTATAATCTCAGGACAATTCACACAGCGCCATCTAGACCCTAGTTAAGCTAGCTAAAGCTTGTGTTATGGGTTCTAGATAACTGATACAAAAACACAGATATTTTTTTGTAAATACATACATATTATACATAGAAAATACCCAGACCGATACAAACAAACATATTCATGAATACAAATGTTTGTACCGCGCGAGGAATCGAACCCGCGACCATCGGACGTAAAGTGGTGTGCTAGACCACTAGACCACCGAGGTCGTCTATATATATTAATAATATATATCAATACAAAATATATACACATTCAAATACTATATACATAAATAAATATCTAAATGTTGTGTTGCTAACGAAACCTCTACACCGATTTGAAAAATTCCTTCAAAACTATTTTAAAAATTCATTATTCTAGAATAATGTAATTTTTGAGTAGTAAAGGAATTTCTATAAATTATGCCTTATGGTTTAAAATAGAGGTAGACTCATCTGATTGGGTACCTCAATCTTTATTATTATTTCTTACATTTAGATGTGCCGAGACTGTGTTATTTGTATGTATGTGGATATACCTATGCGATATAAAGTGGTGATAGTAACCAGTATTTGATTTAAAATTGAATAATAATCCTATTATTGAGGAACAGAGTGCTTTCTAATTTCAATAAATAAATAATAAATTTTATTATATTATAAAGCTGAAGAGTTTGTTTGTTTGTTTGAACGCGCTAATCTCAGGAACTACTGGTTTGAATTGAAAAATTCGTTTTGTGTTGAATAGTCCATTTGTCGAGTAAGGCTTTAAACTATATAACTTTACGCTACGACCGATAGAAGCGAAGCATCAGTGAAAAATGTTGCAAAAAACGGGGAAAGTTATACATATTTGAGGGCTTCCAAAGATAATCGCGATAGTGTTTTTGATAACCACGCGAACGAAGTCGCGGGCATAGCTACTAACTATTATAAAATATTGAATTCATTTTATCAACTTTTACATAAGCATCTTACTTTGATGTTATAACTGCTGATATCAAGTGAACAATTTCCTGACTGTACTTTCAACTGCAATTCATGCAGAATAAAGACATGTGGAATTCGAAGATTTTATCACGGCGCATTTTATCGTATGAGGTCATCCTTGATTTATTGCAACCACTATAAACTTTTTATACACAATGTAATAAATGACAGTGATTGATTAAGGTAAATATTTATAAATAAACCATAATTATGGAGTTAACGAGAAGTAATTTTTGTGAACTTTTATCACAGTTTTCTCAGATGGTATAGCAACAGGTTTGTCAGCTGTCCTCGCGACCTTTTGATAAACGCAAGTCTATATTGAGATGACCATATTTCGCTGGGTATATTTTAATAACAGATAAGATCATATTGTGTAAAGCAATGTTTAATTACAATAAAACGCAGGTAACCGTTAGTAACATCTTTGTTGCACATGTAACTTAAAATAGAACATGATTATTAAAATAAAAAAAATGTGAGCAAGTATGTTTTGGAAAATATTTTTTTTTGTTTTGAATGTTTTCACATTTTTTTTCAGACTACTCTAGTGCTGTTGGCCGCAGCTGGCCTTTACAGCTTCACCGGATGATGGGGGGTGAGTGTAGATGGCACTCCAAACATGCAGAATGATTTATGGAGCAGCTGAATCGTGCCTGACGGATACGACGTTAGTCTGAGGGCACCGATAAGGGTCGTCGTAATTTCAATCGCGTGAATTTTGTATTAAGCATAAATTCGTTCTATGGAATAGAGCCTCACCGATTTGAATCTACTGTGACCAACGGTGAAGTTATCGCAGTCTCTTGACAAATTATCCAAGAGATAGTGGTTTGTTTTGTTACTCCAATTAGTTGTTGATTCCAATATTCGGAGAGTCCGTGAGAAATATAAATTAATAGATAAAGTGTGTTTGATTCAAACTTATGGCCTTGGGGATGATTTTAGTGAGGCACGATTCGTTATTTTTAAAAAGCAGTTTTTATAAAAGTATAAAAGGTAAAATTTATGTGTGGTATTTGTGACAAATATTTGCCACAATATAATATATTGTTTGAGTCATATTCGATATGTCTCGGCACGCAATGACAACTCAATAATTAGTCAATGAAGTATATTCTATTTATTAAGTTTATTACCTATTACGGAGAGGAAATTAATCATTTAAGGGAACGTCGTATTTTTCCTATCCATTTAGAAAAGTACGTGGATAACTCCTATAACGTCATACCTGGAACGATTTTTCATTCTCAGTAATCCTCGTGACTGAAGACCATAAATTTAACTTCAGGCCAGGGAGTAAAAATAAAATGAACAGAGAGAAGTGTTTATATCCCATTCTTTTAAGTATACTGTTGTTGTTATATATGTATTATATGTATATTTGAAATTAAATCTTATTTCCTTTGAATACGCCATAACTTGAAACGGTTTAACTGATTTCATTCACCTTTTTTATTTTATAAAAAGTATGAAATATGAGCTGAAAAACTTCAGAAAATTTCACTGTTCGTTAAGACATTTAAATAGTGCAACGACTGTCAGGTTAGCTAGCATTTTATGTAAAGGAAGTGGCAAGCTTACCAATCGTTTCTACAAAAAACTAGTCAGAAAAGTGAATACTAAATATACAAGGCCAAAAATTTACTTTGTCCAAAATTGAGTATTACTTTAAGTTATTAGAATCGAAAATCTTAGTTTTTTTACACTACGATGGTGGCAAACAAGCATAAGGCCCATCTGATGGTAAATACCAGGGATGTCAGGTGTGTGTTGCCTAAATCACTCCATACTGTAGTCTCTCGAGAAAAATACGGTATTTCATTAAACAGTCAAAGTATATGCGGGAGGAAGCACCTTATCTCCCGTAAAAATATAAATATATATATATAGTTAATCAGTATGTGACAAGAAACTCAATTGAATTGAGTTTCTTGCCAGTTCTTCTCAATTGGATCTATATACCAAACTGGATGGTAGGGAAAAATTAAAATTATAATAAAAAAATTTGACGTTCATAAGCGGCTAAAATGTCCTACATGAATAAATGATTTTTGAATTTGAATTTGTTAAAATGAGAGCAGATTTTCTTGTCAGTTTTTCTGGAATTAAACTATTATACATTCTGAACTAAAGTTAGTGTTCATTTATCATAAGTGTCTGTAATAAACATATATGAGCAAAGATATTCTGTTTTCATCTACACGTTACAACATTATGACACTAGTTGATGTTGCCATTCACGACGACTAATATTTTTTGCTTCCGTACCTTGCAATTCCACTGTCATATCTCAATTACTGGCCGGAAAATGGTCTGCAAAGTAAACTGTTGGTAACATAAATAGATAATTCTATTTGATGGTACTCCCACATACTGATTTAATATCCACATTCATATAATGTATATAAAGGAATAAATATGAGTACATAAATTTATTTATACCTGATAAATTGGACCTCTTCAATATATTAGTTATTCTTTATCTTTGATAATATTATTTATGAGTCGCGAACCGACCGATCTTCTGATTTCATTTAATTATTCTTTTTATACGTCATTGACATATTCGACGGCCTCGATAGTTTGGTGATTTAGACACCTCCTTATTTCCGATGGTCGCGAGTTCAATTCCTCATATAGTATAGTATATACATATATATTAAAGAGTATTATAGTTTGTATTTGTTTGAATGTATTATAAGTATTTTCTGTATGTGTTTCCAAAAAAAATGTAAGATATAAATAATATCAGTTGTCCAGTATCCATAACACAAGGTCTGCTTATCGTGGGACTAGATGGCGCTGTGTTAATTGTTCTGGGTTATTTTTATTACTTGATTATTGTATCATACTCAAAGCTTGCTGTGGTTATCTATAAATATGACAACAGTTAGTATATGACCATTAGAATTGTATAGAATCACGACAGATTTTTATTGCTGTATCTTGTGTTGGTAATACTTAAAAATAAATAAATAAATAACTGTGGTTAGCCTATCTTTAATATAGTTTAAAATGAAGTAGCTTCATTTGTTCGTTCGCTTAAATCTTTTGAAACTACGCAACGGACATTAATGTAGTTTTTAGCTGTCACAATACAACAATCAATCACTCTATGTGATTTAAGTGGAAGGTTTATATGTAATACATATATACCCATGCGAAACCGGGGCGATTACCTAGTTGGAATATAAAATACTATTACGTATTTTCATCATATATATGTTCACACAGTGTACCGATTCGTTACACTCAGTAAGATTAATTGTATTTCTAATGATTCATAGATAACAATGTAATGCTTGGAATTGAAATTGTTAATGTTTATTATCACTTCAGCCTTTATAAGTGTTATTGAATACGTGTCATAATAATAGATGGCTCATAATGGTATTAATCATATTAACAATTAACTATTGAATTTCTTATACAATGTGAAAGAAGAAAGGTTACGTAGGTTTTTTTATGGATGATATGAAATGGTGCTACGCCTGCGCTAGCGGTTTACGCTGGCGGGGCACCAGTGGAGGATGATAAGATGAGTATGAGGTCAGGTCAGTTAGCCAGTTTTCCAGGTTTGCAGGGGGAACCGCGTGGGGGTCAATCTGATATGGTACTGTTAAGGTTTTATGTACAATCTTTTTTATGTCAATATTTTAAAAAGAGAGAATGTCGGGTTTTTTTTGTCAATTAGATATTTTAGAAATGTTTGCCATAAACATATTTTTTCTATTCAGCTTTTCTATTGGTGTTTTCTTTTCATAAAACGAGTCGTCCACGGGTATATTGCTAGCCATAAGATCATCAAATCCACATTACTAACAATTTCCTTTCGCCCCAAGATGAAAGGTTACGTAGGTTGGGCTTTGTATACATGGTTTGTTTTATTTTTTATGAGTTTTGCTCTTGCTGAACTTAAATTATATTGACTGGCATAATTTTTTTTACAAATATTTTTGCCGGGCGAGGAATCGAACCCGCGACAATCGGAAGTAAGGCGGTGTACTAAACCGCTAGACAAGCGAGGTCGTCAAATATATGTCCCAGATAATATATAATTAGTATATAGAAATATATATTAGATATATATGCTATTTTTGAATATGTGTACAGATAACGGGGTTATGAGATTTTGTAGCATTTTCCGGATATAGCGTGAATGATTACAAATTAATCCTGAGGTGACATCAATGCTATTTGCAAATGTTGGTAGATTTAGATTTCTCGGAATATATTTTATACTGTTAATGGATTGAAATCCATTTAAATCCAGTTAAAAGCATGGCTTAATAGCGCTGTGGTCTAGCGGTTTACTACCCTTATAGAACCCGAAGACCGTGAGTTTGAATCTCGCTGACACCAGAAAAGCTTTGTTTGTTTCCGAATAACAAATCCATCCGAAACACATAGTATGGTTATTTGCTAAATTGACAGTTACATTATGGACCTTATAGCAATAGTAATAAGGGCACATATTTTGCTAGTTTTGGCTAGTAGCAGATTTATTAGATTTTTTTTATAGGCAAAATTATCACATATGAAGTTTCGTCGCCTGCCTGATGGTGAACGGTGCTGATTAGTAAATGCTGGTGGTAATTGTAGATAAACGACAATATAATACTACACACTATGGACAACACCGTCTAGTTAAAAGCTAAGCAAAGCTTGTATTATTGGTACTAGACTAGTTGTCTAAATATATAGATACATTTTTTTATAAATACATATATAGTATATATAAAAAATAATTATCATCCTTAATCACTAGTCATGTATTGTATTATAAATAAATAAATATGCAAGAAACATAATATAGTCTTATTCTTTACATTATTTTATTTAAAAAATCGATAAATATATTCTATTAAGTTATTTATAAAGTTTCACTTTAAAATGGAGTTAGATTATTGTATTCAAAATATTCACTGCAATGAGAATATATAATATTTTGTGTGTATAGACTATAAAAAGTGAATAAATATTTTAAAACAAAATGCCAATAAAGATATAAATTCAATTAAATAATGATAAGATAACGCCGGATATTATTGAAGTCATTAAAGTCATTATGTATGCCTTCCACTGCCTTCGCACTCGAATGGTGACCGTTGGAATTGAACCTTGTACTAAATCGTAGAAGGTCACCGCTCTCGCTGCCTCAGTCCGTGTACCTCCACAATATTTGCGATGTACAAATATATTTCTATACGACATTATGTTTTTTAAACAAGTTTTGTTTATTTTGAATTAACGAAGACATCTTTTAACAATCTATGAATACTAAGTTAGTTATGAGTTTATACATTCTATTTGATTCATCCATTCAGACGGCCTCGATGGTGTAGTGGTTTAACACACCGACTAACTTCCGATGGTCGCAAGTTCCTTTTACTATTAGTCATAGCGTGATGTAATCTAGTCTATAATATTCCCTTATAAATGGGTTATGTAACATTAGGAGACTTTTCAAAATCGGTTCAGTAAATTCTGAGAACCCTACAACCTCTCAAACTTTATTTCCTTATAATATTAATATTGATCTCTATCTACTTAAACAATTAGCATTCTATTGTTTGTTTTAAATTAAAATTTATACTGAAATAGCCAATTTTATATATTTATGTTAAACTAATGTATGTAATGTTTTAATAAAGAAAATGATTCTTGAAAAGAGACATAAATTTGGTGACATACCTCAAAAACTTAGTATCTACGAGTAACTACATAATGGGAGCGAAAAAAGAAATTTGAACTCTTAACTCTCTAACTTTTTTTATTAAGCGTTAAGCTGTCAACAAGTTTGGGAGTTGACGTGCGGAAAATGGAAGAAAAACTATACAGAGATCGTAAATGCCATCATTCACGTCCGGAAGATAAAATGTAGGGTAGGTTCCTACCATAACACTATTCGTCGTGCCTTTTCAATGAAGTCGATCCGGATGAACTTCCATATCTCCATCCCATCCTTCCCCGAGGTCGTCAAGTTATGGTTGTATTTTAACTCTAAATATGTGTGTATCGTCTTGGTATAGAAGTTTATTACTCTAACGTAAACCTCAAAGGTTATTAGTTCGAAATTGACTAAAATATTTGTTAGTTTATGACTACTTACGAATGTGATTACATAGGTAGCAAGACAAGTCAATGATTCTATTATCTAAATGAAACTGGGTTTTTTTTCTATTATATAAGTGTCGCGTACCAAGCAGTAACAAAACGCAATACAAAGGGAGCGTTCTGATTGGACCGCACACCCATCCAATTTAAATACGCAACGTAACGTACATACTTCAAATATCAACCGATCGATATATCGTATATTTGTTCACTCATCCATAATTTCTAATAGTATATTTGCCATTAAATTTAAGATAGTAAGCAAATTCTATCATTTTCTACAACCCGTAATCTGCTGAAGCCATCACCTACCACCTGAGCATTCGAGCCGCATCAACACGTACCAATAAGTATATTTGTACCATTGGAATGATACAGAATTGAGTTCATTTTATCCCTTTTAGAGATAGTGCTTCGAAATTCTCATTATCATTTTCTTATTATTTCTTTCTTTGTGCGAAAATTCTTGTGAGCCCAATTTAAATACTTAGTCATCCCTTTTTAATTTTTAATTATTATTCGAGCGTTCCACAGTGATTTTTATTTCAAAGATACCACTCTTAGTTATTACCGACCGTTGGATAGTAATTATTATTTTCATTTGGACTTGGAAAATCTAGGGAATTTCAAATTGAAGTTACGAAACGGTGATTTGTGTTAATTTTTTCACAATTGATAAATGGAGGATTAGCATGTGAATTGTTATAGACTTTGTATAAAGTCAGTTTGGGTACTTCTTGCCATTTTGCTCTATGAGCTGTATTCTGTTTGTAGGGTTGGATACGGTAGTGTATCATATCGTATCGTAGCCTAAAGTGCCCTAGTCAAACGGCCACGAAGGCGTTCGCATATATGAGATAGGTCGAGTAGGGTGAGATAGGTCGCCCTAACAACGAGAAAGGGCCTGCCCTACACCATGTACAGGGTGGGCCGACGCGCCGTCGGAGCCGCGGATCAAATGTTTGTACTATGCGAGGAATTGAATCCGCGACCATCGGAAGTAAGGCAGTATGCTTAACCGCTAGACTACAGAGGCCGTCATATTGATTAACATTTACGTTTGTGTATGATTGCAACCAGACGACCTCAAGCATAAAGCAATATACTATGTAAATAATATGTTACCTTTGATTTATAAATCGATTTTCAATCATTGTTATATTATTATAATTATTGCTACAAATATGATAATTTTTAATGACCTCGTTAGCATAGCGGTATAATAGTGCCTCAGAACACAGTGGACGCGATATCGATTCTCGAAACATACAAATATTTATACTTATACGTGTTTGCATGGATCAGAGTTTTCTGTTGATTGAAAATTTATGTCCAGATTTTGCTGTAAGCTATGATAATTTGAAGCATGTGTATGTTTTATATTATATATAAAGACAAGTTTAATAAAGAAGATTTCAAGCATTCAATGTGACTTTAAACTCTTTCGATTAAAGATAAAATTTCGATGAAAGAAATCTGATTTCGCAGAATATAATAAAAAAACGTAGAATTATAATAATAAATAATAATAATAATAACATCTCTGGACAATTCACATAGCGACATTTAGTCCTAAGCGAAGCAGAGCTTCTGTTTTGGGTAGTAGACAACTGATATAAATACTGAGATACTATTTTTAGTAAATACATACATAATATACATAGAAAACAATACAGAAACTAAACTCTTTCGAATAATGAATGAAATCTGTTTCCATTTGGCAGAACACAATAAAAAACCCCGTACGATTGAGGACCTCATCCTTTTTGAAGTCGGTAGGATATCATGTGGGTGGAAACAAACAAAAGTTGCCAACTCAGTTTATTGCGTGTCATGAAAGAGCAAAACTGCTGTAATGGAAAACTATTTGGAATGTTCTCCAATTTGTTGTTTTGAACTCTCTAAATTGTATTTTACAATGTTTAAAGTAAAGTTATAGGCCGACGAGGAATGTATTAATAAATAACTGCAACACACGGGCTTGTCTCTATATCTAATATTGAAATTTTAATAAATTTCTTTGTTTACATTTGGTAGGTATGAGAAAATATAATATTCAAATTCAAATTCAAATTCAAATTCAAAAATCATTTATTCATGTAGGACATTTTAGCCGCTTATGAACGTCAAGTTTTTTATTTCATTTTCATTTCGTTATAATTATATTTTTTTTGCCCTACCATTCAGTTCGGTATATAAATCCAATTGAGAAGAACTGGCAAGAAACTCAATTGAATTACTTTTTTTTTTAAAAGCCAGTTTATTTACAATGCATTTATATAGGTGTCCATGTCTAACATTAAATGAAAATCCCGAACATGAAAACTATTGCATGCACGCTCGTCATTCAAGTAATCGTTTAGTGAGTAATAGGCCTTGCTTCGTTTAGTGAATAATTATATGTGAGGACAATTCACACAACGTTATCTAATTCCAAGCTAAGCCGAGCTTGTGGCGTGGGTATATATTTATATTTTTTTATTTAGTTGGTTGGACTTTTGTTAGGTTCTTGGACCTGTAGTACTGCGACCTACATAGATCTATTGTGCTCGCCCCTTTTTCAGAGTTCGCTTCCTAGTACCCGTCAGGGGCAAGAATTGAAGAATATTCTTAGGAGCGATGGTTTTTATCTCCTCAGGACAGAGTGTAAATTTTCCAAAGGAGATTTTACGTTTATGAATAAGTGGGCTATAGCCACGTAGGATGTGTAGTGGCGTTTTCTCTTCTGTTTGGTGTGGGTACTAGACTAGACACTGATATAAATACAAAGATATTTAATTTTTTTTTAATACATCTTCCTAATATTATAAACGCGGAAGTTTGTGAGTATGGATGGATGTTTGTTACTCTTTCACGCAAAATCTACTAAGTTAATTTCAATGAAACTTTACAATAATATGGCCTGTACATCAGAATAACGCATAGCCCATAAATTTCATGCGGGTGAAACCGCGGCCACAACTAGTACATAATACAACATAAAAATAGAAACGAGGAATTGAACCCGCACCATCGCAAGTCAAGACGTGTATTAAACCGCTGGACCCCTAAGGCCGACAAATCGTAACCTATTTTTTATAGACCTAGGTAATTGGCCCCATCCAGTAATAATTTTTTAATTGGCAAAACAACTATTACCGAGTCAGGTAGTGACTAAAAAAAGTGTAAATATGCTAACGTAGAATATTATTTACTAGTGTTAACTTATTTTATACGATATCGTCTAGTACTTTTTGCGTGATATAATAAAAAAAACGTAACTCAATATATAAAGAAATTAGCGTTTATAAAATTACTTGGATTTATTAATACACGAAGAAAATTTTTAACGACTTTCCATACACTTTGGATTACAATATTTGGTATAAATAAATTGCATCGTAAAATCCTTTGTGAAATTTAATTAAAAACGATTTGATTGAACAATCAAATTTCTTGGCAATTTTTCTCATTTGACGTCTGGAATTGTTAAAAGAAAACTATATGCTGTATTTATTGGACTTAAACGAAATTATATTATTATTATCACATTAATTACTATCAATACCTTATAGAAAATATTATTAATGTTATTATAATAAAAAATAACAAAATATTTATATCATAAATAAAAAGTATAAAAAATTAAATTCATATATTAATTAAATTTAAATATTAATTAATTTAATGAATATATAAAAAAAATGTATTTGTCACGGAATATATGAAATAATAAACGTACCTACATTATTATCTAAATTGTTCTAATACTCCAGTATAATTATATGTTTAAGTTCTACCTGTGGTTATAACATACAAGTGTACAATCTATCTTTTCTATTATACTTATATAAGTAATTTAAACACAATTATGAATGAAAAAATACACGTACTCACATAATCAACTGCCAAATTTTTATCCCAACTCACTACAACTCACTTTTAACGTCACACATATAAATTAAAATTAATAATTTACAATACGGCACTTGTTTATAAAATTTAGAGAAACGACGCGCGTGCGCTTATAGTCACGATCTTGTTGAAATAAACATTGGACTATACTATGAAAGGAAACACGCAAACATTGCAATAGGCACTGATTTGACTGTCGCTTTGCATTCATTGCGTATGAAAAGTAGAGTTATTACACTATGCAATAGAATATTATAGAGAAACAATTTATAAGACAACAAGCTTGTTGAGCAAGCTTGTCTTATAAGTTGTTTCTCTTATTAAAATCTGTCTCGTTAGCATTATATATTTGATATTTGTTTGTAAACAGGGTCGAATTAAAATTAGGAAATCCATTATTCAAATAAACTTATTTTATGTACTTTTGAATACTCACAGTTATCCTTCTTTTATTCCACCATTAGGAAAGCTATCATATCATTCATCATAAGAAGAACGAGCAAGAAACTTGTGTTGCTCTTTTAAATAATTGTTGTACATTTTGAAGTCGAAATCTCACATAATTTAAATTTAAAAACAAACTATTGCCTTTTACATAAAATTCCCTTACCACCCAACTTTAAACGATTCAAAATTTCGTATAAACAATATTATACGTATATAATGTAATTTATCAGTACATAGATATTTTTCTTAAGTGTTAAATGTAAATTTACATATATTTAAAAAAATAATCTATTTTATTCTATTCTATATAATAATAATAGGTCAGTAATACAATGACTATTGTCATTGAGTATAGAATATTTCCAAGTAAACTTTCACTTTATGAAACATTTTCAATTTCATATAAGCGTGGGTGGAACTCCTAACTGATACCCTATGCAGTTGCTTACTCTGCTAATACTTAAACTGGCTCTGTTTATAGTTATTTCATTTTGCATTGTATTGCGAGATTTCTAATAAATAAAAGAGGCGTCGGTGTCGGAGAAGTTGAAGAGTAATCGTCTGTTTTGGCATGGGCATGTAAATGCGTAAAAATGAAGATAATGTTTTAAGGAAGAGGCCAGAGAAAGGCCGAAAAAGAGATGGATGAAATGTGTGTAATATGATATGGCGAGAAAAGGAGTAAATAACGAGATGACTGCGAACAGGGATGAATGCAATAGAAGAACATATTAAGCCGACCACAAATAAATGGGGTAAAGAAGAAGCAGATGATAGCGAGATTTCGGCCCAGTAATTTAATAATAGTATAGATAAGAATGGTGATTGTTAATAATAGAGGCAGGTAGCCTCATAGCTAGGAAAGTATAGTAAAACTTCGACCTCCATGGTCCTCTTTGTAAGCTATTGTGGCTAATTTCTATGTTATTGTGCTGAATTAGTTATGTGATAGTTTTAGTCAAATAACAATATATCACGTGACCTATTTTTTCAAGGTTTTAGAGTAGGTATATGAAGTGTTCGTAAATTTAAATATAGTTCAAGAATTTTATTGTGTAATTACTAGTATATTTGAGGTCACCTCTAAGGATCGAATTGTACAAGGAAACTTCCTTATGATGTATGTAACATTCTTGAGATCGTATTGTATTAAAGTGGGCTCACATTATCAGGTCCAGTCCAGACGATGATGTTAGATTGGCACATTTCAAAAGTGGGCGGGGCATAGCTGCTTTTTCACCAATCAAACGGCTGCATCGTGAGTACAGGCCGTTTAACATTGATCGTAAATGTGACGGGACCCTTAGGTATATATTTGTGTATGTTATACTACGGGAAAATCCGTTACACGAATAATACCTGAGTGAACAGGGAATCACTGTACAAAATTAAATTTTCCTTGATGCAGAGGTTTGGTCCGTGCGGTTAGTAAGCTGTGAGTAATTTAATTCATTATAATTAGGTAGGTATATCGAAAAATACATGGTACTATAATTCCAGAAGGGATAGACAGATCCACTTATGTATGACATTTAACATTTAAATCTTTTTTTGTACGATCTGGTCGATCATCAGATATAGCGAGAGTTTTAAGTGGTAACGTCGTTTGCAGATTTTAGCCAACAAAAATATCTTGTCCTATTCAAGTCAAATAAATAAAAAGATGGGCCTAGCCATGGTGAAGAATAAGAAACTATTTTTTTAAAGAATTAAACTCCGTTGTTGTCGGTACCACAATTTCTATTGTGGAAAATGCAACACTATATTCTACAGAGAGTGGATATAATAATAATAACAATATTTCAGGACAATCCACACAGCGCCGTTTAGTCCCCAGTTAAGTAGAGCTTATGTTATGGGTACTAGACAATGAATATAAATGTATAAATATTTCTTTTTGTAAATACATACATACTATACATAGAAGACACCCAGATCGATACAAAGAATCATACTCATGAATACAAATATTTATACCGTGCAATTAATCAAACCCGCGACCATCGGAAGTAAAGCGTGTGGTTAAACTGCTAGACCACCGAATCCGTCATATGAAAACATTTTTTTTACAGAAATAGACTTTATAAAAGTCGTTTCCGTTAGTACATATGTCTCACTTAACCAGCTGCCAAGCACCTTGTCTTGTAAGTGTTATGAAGGCATCAATAAGGCGTCGAAATTATAATGAAAACAGAAACTGACGCTATTCATGTATCTTTATGGGCGGCGATTCTCACTTGCCATAAGGCAGGCCGTCAGCATGGTCACTATTTTAGTAACATATAAAAAGATTTTTATGTAACTTAGTTGTATTTACTTGTAATACCTAAACGTGAGGACGAAGGTGGTTGTTAGTAGTAGACCGTTGAACCCATTGCTAGCATAGGTTGAGCATCGTTAACTATACTATGTCTATAAATTCCTGGTGAAGTACGATGAACTGACTAACTTGATCTCATGCACAACTTATCATCCTTCACGGGTGCCCCGCCAGTGTAAACAGCTAGTCCAGGCGGGTGCACCATTCCATTATCTTTATTTATTATAAACGCGGTAGTTTGTGAGTATGGGTTGATGGATGGATAGATGTAAGTTTGTTACATTTTCAAGCAAAAACTACTAAATGGATTGCAATTAAACTTTACACTAATGTAGCTTATACATCAGAATAAAACACAGACTATAAATTTAACGCAAGTGAAACCGCGGACACAGTTAGTCATATACAAAAAAAAACCTAAATGTGTCAAGTTTCTTGGAGAAAGAGCACAAGTACCTATTGTAAATTGAAATTTCCTTCCTACACAGATTTACTTGTTTTTTTCTTAATTACTTCTTACAACATTCTGTACATGAAGACGAGTGACGCGTTGTATTCTTACTCTGTTACCTCACGGAGAATATTATATCATTACACAATGACCGAGAGTGTTACAAAACTACTTACCTACTTTATTATTACACATAACTAATGAAGGTTTCTATAAGGTTACAAATATATCCGCTCGGTACTTTCGACAAGCATGACTATTACATTTCATTGATTAATTTTAGGGTTCCCAAAAAAACACTGACCGCTATCATATAACTTTATATTCTACGCGACGTGATAGTTTGTAATAATAATATTATTAATAATTCTAAAAACTATGATACCGAATAATTTAGAGAACAAAAAAAGAATAAATAAATAATAATAACCCTGGACAATTTACACAGCGCTATCTAGTCTCAAGTAGTATTAGAACTTGTGTTATGAGCACTAGACAACTGATATAAATACATAGGTACATTTTGTTGTACATTTGAAACACCCAGACCGATACAATCGATCATACTCATGAATACAAATATTTGCCGAGCGAGGAATTGAACCTGCGTCCATCGGAAGTAAGTAAGGCGGTGTGCTAAACGGCTAAACCATTGAGGCGGCCATTATTAAAACAATAATGCCATATACACTTTATATATGTTTATATTTTGGCTTACAGAATTACTCCTTTGAAGGTTTTTTAAAACCCAAGGAGTAAATCAGTATTATTTCATATTAAATTAAAATATTCTATACATTTCATAATAATAATGACACTCTTTATTGTGCGTTGAAAAATAATTATAAAATAAAACTTAACATAATAATACTCGGCGGCGAAAAGGCGGTCTCAACTCTTAAAGCAATCTTTTACAGACATCCGGGGTTAATTAAATAATATTTAGATTTAGAATAGAATAGAATAGAAAATCATTTATTCAAATAAACTTACATTGAAGCCCTTTTGAATAGTCATAACATTTTTTTTTTAATCTACCGCTCATTCGGAATGCTGTCTCATCACAAGAAGAATAAGCAAGAAACTTGTGTGTTGCTCTTTTAAATAATTTATTCTTACTTACAATTTAAGTTTAAGTGTGTGAATACAAACTACCGATTAGCACTAATTCAATGAAATAGAAAACAAATGATGTACACGTGGACGATTTCGCGGGCACTACTAGACCACATAATAAAATCTCTTACTTTATTTCAACTATTACTTCTAAATTACAAAAATAAATAGTTTATTAGAAACTAGCTACTTGCCTTGGTTTCGCACGGGTGTACATGTATTATGTATATAAAACTTCCTCTAGAATCACTCTATCTATTTAAAAAAATCCGCTTCAAAATACGTTGCGTAGTTTTAAAGATTTAAACATACATAGGAACAGACAGTGATAGCGACATTATTTTATACTATGTAATGAAGAACGTAACAGTTCTATAGTTAAAATAATAAATCATTATACATTTGTGGATTTTATGAATAAGGCAGTAATTTTATTACAATCTAAATTACTACAGTTGAAGAATAGTTCCTTTAGAGAGAATATTATAATGTTCAATTTGAAGGGAATGAATGACACCCACCATCAAATTGGTTAACCAATTACTTGCTTGGGTTCACCCTGTTTTTCAGTATAAAGCAAATTTAGCAAGTATTTATGATAAAGCCTTTAAGTGCTTAAGCATGTACTTAGACAGTTTAATTACTTAATTAAATTTTAGAACGGTTTCTTAACTTTCGTATAAAATATATTTAGAAAGTTGTCTAAATTTTGTTATGTATAGGAAGTTTTCTATGACTATCCCATCCAGAATAACAGTCGTGAATAATTTTAATTATAAATGGTTTTTTATACTACGATAGCGGCAAACAGGTACATATGCGTCGCATCTGATAGTAAACTATTACTGTAGCCCCAGGAATGTCACATGCGCGTTGCCGACACTTAAGAAACCTTAATATACTCTTCTTGAAAACCCCATGCTGAAAGCTCTCGAGAAAACCTCGGCAGGTAGTTTATTCTGTTATTCTCGACAGTGCGGTTTCAGAGGAAACCGTAAAAGTAAATAAAGGAATAGTAAAAGCTAGCTGTGGGCATATAACTTGAATAAAATAATATAACCCATATTAATATTACAAATACGACAATGAGTGTGTATGTTAAATATCTTTTCATACCTAAATCACATAATCATGAGATAGATTCAATGTTGGCGAAGAATTTAAGCCGCTTTTGACGCAACAACTAAACTTGTGGTGGCGTAGTAGAGGTTATTGGGCTCCATAAAATATCGTTGCGCACAGTGATGGCTGTTTGTAAGGACTGGTCTGTTCTCGTAACTATGATTGATATTTATTTTATTTCCACACTTTCATCTATTTTTACAGGTCTTAGCCTAATACTGTTAACTATCGTGTGACGCACCATTAATTAAAAATGGTAAAGTCAATAATCATGTAACCTGAAACGGAGCGTCAGAGGCCAGAGCCAAAGTAAGCTATGTGACATTGACGAGTGGATGACGGATGATTGAACGTAAGCAGCGGGAGTTTTGGAGCGAAAAAGTTGCGAGTGTTTATATTATTATAAAAACAAATAAGAAATAGGTAATTGTGAATATTGTAGGCATTGAGGTGTTTCTCTCCCTGACTAACCGGTATTACGCCTAAGTCGTCAGGATACTAGTGATTTTAAAAGTTCAGAAGCGGTACCAATCCCGCCTACAAATTCGACCGTAAGGTAATTCTGACTAGAAGTTGTGGTAAGTGAATTTACGTTAATAACACACATACCATTAAACGCAGTATCTCACTTGTTTTATTGAACTTTTGGATGAATTGCTTTCTACATATTAAATAGATTTAGTATGTACGATAACTTGCGAGAGTAATGACATGACATGTAGCACGATATTGAGGTATACAATATACCTAAGAAAGAAGTATTATGAATACATTAAGTATAAAACAACATGGATATCTAATTAGTTTAAAATACAGAGTAACTATTGTTATGTTATTAATGCCTATGATACGAGTATGATAGGATATCAACAGATTAGAAACAGTTACATTAACTATGTTGACATACAGGTTGAACATGAGAACACATACCATGTTATACATATAAACAGTGTAATGGTATTGCTGAGTTTGTTGCTAATTCACAGTAAATTAGTCAAACTTACTGTTCAGTTTTGTGTGTTTGTTCTACGTGAATTGAATTGAAGAATTGTTATTATTTCTTTACATAGGTACACATATATGTTTGATGATCCCATTTCAGATAAATGACAATCACAGGCATAGTCCAGGTATATGTCTTAATTGTGGTTATAGTCCCAAATTGAGATACTGTCATATATATATTATATTGGTTGATACTTTGATATGTGTTTATTAATGAATTATAAAGCATATTAATATAGATAGACACAGTATATTGTTGACATAAACTGATACAAGCTACATAACATGTTATATTTCATAATATTACATATTAAAGACATTTTAGATGCTATCTCATGATTAGCTGTGAAGCTCTCAGTGAAAATAGTACTTAACTCTGATAGTACAATTATTATATTTATTTCTTGCTGTGTTTTGAATTTTATAAATGTATATATATATAGCAATGGCTAACAATTAGTAGTAAACTCCAATGTTAAAAACTGAATAACTGTAAACTATTATTATTAATAGTTCCTTATTTAATTATTAATTAGTATAAAATCCAATTGAGATCTATTAGGATCCTCAAGGTTATCATAATCATATGATATTGATTATTAATGTGTTGAAAAAGCACCTAGAGATGATATCCAATTGCTCAAAAATATATTATGCTGGAATTATATATATTATATGTATGCTCATAATGAATGTATTATATGTTTGAGCAATTGGTTCACTTCTTTGATGCTTCTCTTGAAATTCATTAGAATGGCCCTTAGCAGCCATTGTTGATCAATAAAGGTACTTAAAGGTCCTGTACAGGTACCTGTAGCTATGTACATTTGTCATTTGAGACAATGTTTAGTAAGTGATTGTTGGAATTCATAAGCACCCAATTAATATGTGACATGTTAGAAAGTGATAGATTACAGGTAAGACTATTCTTACATGGTTCAGTTTTGTAAACTATGAAGTTTTCTTTTAACCTAAACAAAGGCTTTTGGTAAAGCCAGAAATGGATGTTGTTGGGTCTTGATTGTACAAGAAACCTCTTGAATTTTCTAAACAATACTTGAGCAACAAGTTTGTCTTTAAATTTACTATTAGTGTTATGAATATGAATAAAAGTTTTTGGAAATAAGTTAATATTTGTGTACATACAGAATGTTTGGATATATATATTGAGTCGCAACAGTGAGAGTATTTGCCTTTTGATGAGTTATAACTCTCCATACAGTAAATTGCACAAAATGTCATGATTTTATAATATGAATATGTACAACATAAGACAATTGTTATCACAATAATGAAAATAGACTATTGTAATATATTGCAATGTATTGCTATATTGTCCAATCTTGTGTACTGCATAAGCTAATGAACTGAAGAAGTTATCCATTGAGTTTTATTATTTAGTGTCATTTGTAGAATGACAGTACTAAGAAACTATAAAGTGGACAGATTCATTGTTAAATCTGTATTGGAATTGAAATGTCAACCAAGGAGGAAATCATAATTGTTTAAATTCAAATTGTATTATATATTTGTGAAGTACAGATAATAAAAAAAAAAAAAATAGAATATATAGAATATATTATTTAATATTAATATAAATAAATGTATATCAGAAGATGATAATAACTGATTTAAAGCATTCATGAGTTAATAATGAACTCATCTTGAAGTTAGCACATGGATTGTGTCAAACAGTGTGGTCTAGAATTGTGAAATTTGGATAATAAACTTTATAATTCAGATATTATGGCAGGAAAATGGAAATAAATGAGTGCATAGCACTCTTTTGTTGTATATGGGTATGGACAGATGGGAGAGAATTAAGTGAATACATGTAAACTGTGATATGGTGAAATAGAGGAGAAAGGAAAAATTGGATACTATTTTTAAATGGTTTATGTAACTTACCTTTTATGTATTTGTATACTACAGGATTATAAAATATTTTATGATTTGACTAATGAAGTTTCTGTATATTAATTAGTTATTATTAAATAGTCTCTGTGGGAGGCAATGTTAAGATATTCAAAGTACATAAGCTTTAAAATTATTATAGAGGAAAATTATGAGACACAGACAGACAAGATTGTTAGGAAAGTAAAGAGATATGGATATTCTAGAAAACTTTGCTGATGACCTTGGTAATGTGGTTATTAATAGGCTGCATAACTTTCCATGCATGGAAATTCGTTCCCATTCTATACAACCGTTATATATTTATGAGAATTCCTGATTGTTGGTGTTTTATGCTATGCCTTTATAAGCATGTGGTTTGTTTTATTTAATATAACTTTGTTACCAAAGAGGATGAGACTGAAGTTAGTCAGTTTTATGAAGATAGCACTCCTATACTGTGCCACACTTCCAATTATCTTCTGTGAATCTACTGTACTGTAGAGGACAGTGCATGGCGATTTCGGTATAGCTATGACAGGAATATATAAGTAAAAAAAAAAAAAAAGAAGAATAGGAAATATCCTAATTATCTTGTGAACACAAGTTAATCACTGCAAATGTAACTTAGATTGAAAGTAAGATGTTGGTATCTGTTGGGATGAACAGTGATTCACAAGCACAGTATCAGTATAATTTATAGAAAAAAAAATATATAAATAGCAATGATTCAAAAGAAGATTGTATCATGTACAGGTATAAATACATATAGTAATGCCTATTTAACATTTAAATAGTATTGTGATTGATTGGATTGTATGACGCCATATAATGAAATGAAAAATTTATAAGCCAAGAGACCAGTGATAGCCAAAGAATATATATAAGAAAATGGCAGAGACGACAGACAAAAGAAAAGTAGGACAGCAGAAAAAAAGATAAGCAGATGACATAAGAAAAAAAAAAGGAAACAGCAGGAAAAGACTGGATGCAAACTTCCATAGGGAGAGACGTGGATAGTCAGTATGGACGAGCTGGTTTATGAATATGGATACTGGCGTAATTTATGAGATTTTTATATGGTTTACTGATGGATAATAAACTACTTTATGAATAGCATATATGTAGAATGAAAAATAAATATTGCATGGTCTAAGTTGTAAGTTTTACATGTTATAGAGAAGTATTTGTTGAGAAAATGTTTGCGAGCTGAGCCATTGTTCTTTAATTATAATGGTATTATAGTGAATACAAATTTAAGAAGCACAGGTAGTTAAAAGAAAAAAAAAACAAAAGGACAATTGATTGTTGTTAAATGTATGAGCATTAAAGTTTTGAAAAGTGTACATGGGTATACTAGATTTAAGTTGAAAGGATCCTATTGAACCTATAACTGTTTTAAGACCTTTATATCCAATGCAAATAAAATGAGAGAGAATATAAGTTGTGGAAGTAAGGCTATATCTGTCAATTTAATCCCAGGAATATATAAGAAAAGTTACTAGAGGATATAAATGAAAGTTAAGATATAAGAAAGTTAAATATTGTTAAGGATTACAGTTTACAGTTATAAATTACTGTTGTAGATGGTTTTGCCAATTTTATTAATTTCTAGTTAACCTTTGTTAAATCTTGAGATATTGTATATTAAGATTTTAATTGATTAAAAAAAAAAAAAGAGAATAATCGAAGGGTATAATGCTAAATTAACGAGCATGTAAGAATTGTTGGTATACATGTTGACTCAATTGACTTGAATATGAGATTGGATGTGTTGTATTTAGACCATTGTAACTTTTGACATAATTGTTGAGTTGAAGTAAAATAAAAGTGTTAACTAAGGCTTTTAATAGTGAACTCATCAACATATAAGAATTGATGTTGTCACTTGCATAGCATACGAGAACGGATGTATTAAATAAGTGAGGGTGTTTTAATGTTGAATTGTACAAAATTACAGGTGTAGAGATATTGGAAGTTTATAATAATAACGGTGATGTTGTTTTCAAATATTTGGTTAAGTTAAAATTTTTATAAGTAATGATCAACGCAATCAAATGCTGGGCATTTGATTCCATAGATTAGTCTGAGCACCTATATGCACTTGTATGTGTGGCTGAACGCTCTTTGGAGAAATCGGATTGACTATTGTACTAACTAAACTAAATAGTTTAAATTGAAATTAATCCTTTCAGAACTGATTTTATGTGTCTGGAATTTAAATATAACTAATGGCTTGATAACATGGTCTGCTAGTAAGCAGAAAGTTACAGCCGAATACGCAGAATATTTTAGAAAATGTGTTGTAATTAATGGGAAATTAGAAGAGGTGCTAATTTATAGAACCCAGACACCGTATACAGACACTTTAGAAATATTATGAATAAAGCGCTCGAGGTGTACAAGATAGTTACACTGCAAGATTGTAGTAAGGACGATCACAAGGTAAAATTTGATACACCTCGATGGAAAATAGTCGGTAAATATACGCGGTGAAGAGTTGTACATGAACGAATAGATCTGAAAGATTAAGGAATGCTAGTGATACAATGATGAGTTACAATCGATGACAAGCTGAATTTCATAATTCAAAATGGCTAATAGAACGGGCGGTTGATATGACAATGGAAAAATGATTTGCAATACTTTGATGAAATTATGAGATTAATATAATAATAGTAAATTTTGATGGGAGTGCATATAACCCATAGTTGAGTTGCAATGTAGAGCACTTGAGGCTGAAGTAAAAATAGCATAGTACCATAAAGAATATGACCAGTTGGAGGCCGTAACTCCTTGCGTGCGCAAGCGGTGAATGCCTCATTGAGAAAATGACCAGTTGTTAAATATTTGATGTGTTTCAGTTGGAGCCCATAGTTCCTTGTGGCGGCAAGCGGTGGCTGAGTCTAATGAGAATCTGACCAGTTTGAGGCCGTAGCTCCTTGTGTGGGCAAGCGGTGGCTGAGTCTAATGAGAATTTGACCAGTTTGAGGCCGTAGCTCCTTGTGCGGGCAAGCGGTGGCTGAGTCTAATAAAATCCAGATCTGTTGAGACCGTAGCTCATAGTGCGCAAGCGGTGGCATTTTTTTAATGTTTTGTTTTAACAGGTATTTCACTAATTAGCTAGGCAGCCGTGTTTGCAGAGATGCTGACTAGTACCTGGTGTGAAAAATTAAGTGATACAACTTAAGGCGGGAAAATATAACAAAGACTGAATTCATGATGTTGAAATGTAATGTGTAGTTGTCAGTGGCAACTTTCATATTTTAAGTATGTAAATTATCTCAAACTAAATTTTATATGATTTTAATTTTATTATATTACCCGATGTTAACTGTTATGATAATATCGAATGAGGCCCTTCGATAACGTTGGATGGCCGAAGTGGCTACGAATACCATCGATTAAATATAAAGTGAATAGTAGACTTACTAAACTCACGTTCGTTTAACGAAAGTTGGTAATTCGTTTTATGGAGATTGCGCAGGGTTTTGCAACGGACTCCCGGAGTCTGTACTCAATTTGCCAGAAAAAGAAATCAAATGTGTCATAAAGTATTTTCTTTGTAAAAAAAAAAAAGGCTTATTATAAAATTGAAGAATTTATAAATGTCATCATTTATAAATCAGTGTTTTTTTTAGAAAATATCTAACTTGAAATTCATAGCGCTGTCAATGTTGTCTGATTGAGCGGAGATTGGGTGCGTGGCGGTTTTTATGTTGATTGCCGCATGCCTAATCCTTGTTGTTAATTAAATATAAGTAAATCAATATTTATTTAAAGGAGCAACACACAGGTTTCTCGTTTATTCTTCTTGTGATGAGACTGCGTTCCGAATGAGCGATAGATTCAAGGAACTTGACTACTCAAGGGTGCTTGTGTTGAGTTTGTTTGAATAAAGATTATTTCTATTTCACATTAATCTGGAACAGTGGGTTTTGGTTTATGTTAAACTGGTGTTGTAAAGAAAATTGAGATCAGTATCTACAATCATTTATAGTCCCCTAAATGTACAGGGTTCAAGGGGTGCAATAGATTACTTGACCAGTGAGCTGATGGTATTATTAAGTAAATCATAACTGAAATTCAATGAATTATGTTATATTAAAATAATTCTTTGGTGAATCAAGAGTATCGTCGAAGTAAAATAGTAGTAGTAGTATTGAGGGTATTAGAACCACTTGAATAATATTGACCTGTTATTTTCTATTGGTTAGGTGAAGGCAGGCAGCGATTTTGTTCTAATTTTATGTCACGAGAATATTACTTTCCCTTTATATTTTTTTCTCTATATATGTAGGTAATTAAGTTTTACCTTTTGTAATGTGATATGTTAAATTTATCCGTTAAAATATTCATGACGAGAAATGTCAAGTTCTATTTTGGAGGTATAAAAAAAAAATGCAATGTTAATAAGATCGGAAACTTACATTGTAATGGTGATATGTTACAGACTGACTCATAGAAGTCAATCACCGCAAAATAATTGTTTGTTACTCTAAAAGGTTGTTCATGTTTTTGGGTGATTTGGATTATGTAAATTAATATATGTTATGTTATATTTTGTGCATTTCTTAATGCATGCCGAAACTTAGCTCTGTTAGTATTGATTTTAGATTGTAAACCTTTGACAGTATACTAAGATAGTCAATGTTATGAAAGTAATGTGTATCTTTAGTTTATTTAGTTTAGTATTTGTTATATGATCCTGTAGACACTATATCCTTTGATAAGCATGACTACGCTCATCAGTTACCTATGTGTCTGGGCCAGACACTATTGCAGGATGGCCGACTGTTAACTATCGTGTGACGCACCATTAATTAAAAATGGTAAAGTCAATAATCATGTAACCTGAAACGGAACGTCAGAGGCCAGAGCCAAAGTAATCTATGTGACATTGACAGGTGGATGACGGATGATTGAACGTAAGCAGCGGGAGTTTTAGAGCGAAAAAGTTGCGAGTGTTTATATTATTATAAAAACAAATAAGAAATAGGTAATTGTGAATATTGTAGGCATTGAGGTGTTTCTCCCCTGACTAACCGGTATTACGCCTAAGTCGTCAGGATACTAGTGATTTTAAAAATACAATAGTGCAGCAAACATTATTTATTTAAATTAATTGTAACTTATAATAAATAAAGTGATCTTCGTGAACTCATTCAGAGGACAAGAAAATAAATCTATTTGCGGTGCATTGCCTAGTATGTGCTGCCCCCGCGGCAGCCAGCCAGCCAGCAGTCGCGGTCGACGACGACATCATACATTGTCCGGAACACAGAACTCCACACAATTCAACACCTGGCTGTTGTTAATTTTACCCCTAATCAATTCAAATAAATATAACACTAGGCATAACTCTCTCCGCACCCGCAATTCGTTGTAGCCTACCATACCCAATACAAACAGATTACTTATATATTTTGTTACTCATGTAGCTGTTATGTTAATTTACTTTTATCATTCTTGATATTTGTCAGATTGTATTCATACACAATGTAAATAAATGTATAATGCTGAAAATATCAATTTAAATGAGCAACACGCAATGCAATACTCATTACAAGAAGAACGAGCAATAAACTTGCGTGTTTCCTTCCCGCATGACAGTTATAATAAAAATATGATATGACTATTCAAAAGTGCTTCTATTAGGTTTATTTGAATAAAAATTATTTAAGTTGAAAGTGTGTACAGAAAAATAATAATTCCTCATTTGAAAAATATGAGAAGATATATAAAACTCATTATAAGATCAATACAGGCTTGTCAAGGTTATACAGTTTAATAATATGTTAAATTAACAGTAAGTAATATACAATCAAATTAAGGTTTGTTAGATGACTTTTTAATAAAAAAGATTGTGTTAACATCGTTTATTCAAATTTATCCTTATGTATTTATATAATATTACGTATCACATATCAATTCACAACATTCAATATAAAAACTAAACAAGTTATACTTAATATTCATTGTACTTCACTGTTTTGGACGGATGAATTACGACAGTCAGAATATTATTTTTATATATAATTTTATAAAAATAATTATTTTTTTTCTTAATTAAGTAATTAGTTAATAGGGATTAAACGAAAATTGTTTATTTTTATATTTATGGGATACAGTCAAAATAGTTATTTACTCTTTTTTTCTATATATATATGTATATACTTATTTAACAAATTCGCTAATAGAAATTAAATGGAAAATATTTATAAGATGTATTCGGAATAAAGTAGAAACATTTATCAGAATATGGCAGAATGTGAAGTAATAAATGATCAATAGGAATAAATAACCAATTATACAAAGAAAAAATTGTATACATGAAGAAATAACAAGACGAAATTCGCTGTAGTATTTATAAAACTGAGCATTTGTATTCATGAAAATTGGGTCGAGATAAGAAAATATTTTTTTAATCATTCGTAAAAATGGCATAAAAGTTATTTCTTACTTCCTCTTTCATTCCACGAGGACAGTTTTTCAAAGAATAATTATTGTCCTTGGTTTACGACTTGTTATATCTTCGGTATATGATTAAATGGAAATATATACAGTGTATTTCTAGTATTACAATATTACTAGTATTTTAATATCTTCATTATCAATTCTGTTATATTAATAAATTAAAATAGTACATTTAATATACAAACGTACAATGCACGTTTGTAAGTTTAGTTTTTTAAGTTACGTTTACGTTTAGGTTACGTTTAAAGAAACAATTGGCACAAATTCCTCCTAATATTATGAATGTCAAAGTACGTCGGTGTGTCTGTTTATATTTTTACGTCTAAACGGCTGAAAGAATTGTAATGAAGTTTGACGTGAAGACAGATTATCTATCTTCTCGAGGATAGACAAAAACCATTCTATAAAAGCGTAAATAAGTAGTTAATTATTTCGTCATAAACATCATTAGCTATAATTTCAGAATTAGGTCATCACCGGGTTTCCCTCAGTAACAATTACAATTCATACTAAAACCTAACCTTACTAACGACGCTTGTTTGTACGCAGTCATCATATATGTAGTGTTACGTGTTGATCCTTAACAAATTAAATATATAATAAACTTACTTAACTGTTAACATTATTATTAGTAGTTATTTAAAGTAGCAAAACAAAATAGCTAAGGTTGAAACCATGAAACATAAATTCGATTTAAATAAAACCTTATTTTCTCAAATTTTATATACTATGGTAACTATTTTATATTCATAAATTGATAAAACATCAGATTAATTGGAATCGTCATGGCAATGCTTACAGCTTATCTTTTTCTTTTAGTTACATTTGTATATACAGATTTTTTCTTAAAATACATTTTTTTAAAATTTCATATACTACTATCAGTTTTCGTACGATTAAAAATAATATTCTAGTTTACAGTCTCTTGGACTACCTTAACCTAGTAAATTACCGTAAATTAAATGACATTACATCTTCTTATTCTTAATAAAATAAAAAAATAGGTTAAGAATACTTATTATCATCAATTTGTAATAAACTACACTTTGTAATAACTAAAGCCTGTAAAGTTCATTCTCATAATAGTTGGGCAACTGGCTAAATCGTTGAAGTTTATGTTTACAACATCCTTCATACTAAACAAGCACACCATTAATTGGCAATACTAAATACATTTTGAATATTGTACTAAAACAGATATTATAGTATTGATATATGTAGTTGGGGCGCAAGGAGATTGTTAGCAATTTGTCCCTCTGGAAACTATTGTGTTTAATTTCTCATTCGTTATAATGTGCTAACTGACCTTTGAAAATACTTCTATTATCATCCTTCACTGGTGCCAGCGTAAACCGTTAGCGCATTCCATTCATTTATCATTCATTAATATATGTATCTATATCAGATATGTTGCATTAGGTTAAATTATTTATTTGTAATATCTCGATGAAATTATTATTGTAAGTTTTTTACCATGTTATCTGTCTCTAATTCCATTATAATGTTATATTCCTTGCTTGTTCTATCGATAAAATCTTACAGTTTCATAGGTTATAGTCATGGCACGCTTCAGAATAAAATCTATCGATTTTGAATGGAAACATAACGGGGAATGATAAATATAATATGTAAATTTATCGTTTCACGATTGTCATGATTAATAATTAGAAAAATAGAAAATTTTAATAAATACATGTCAATCGTCAATATATACAAATATTAAATATTCAAAAACACTATTTAAACTTTAAATACATCTTTACGATTTAGTGATGTGATTTATAAAGTATATTTTTTTATTAACGTAATGTCTAACATTCATACAATCATTCTATCACGAAGTCACAACCGCAGAACAGTTTTAAATCGATACAATGCATTTGATCGATTCTTATATGTATAGATTTAATCGATGTTTGTGAATTAAATGTATAATATAAAATATAAATTTAATAAAAAAACACCAATCACTGTTAGCGGTCAATATTTATAATATACACTTTACATCTGTAAGATTAACTTACGTAATAAACTTACGATAAATTTTAACACTTTTAAGTTTTTTAATACAAATTCATCGTGAGTTTTATTATCGCACTTATGTAAGTAAAATTTACAAATATAAAGGTCGATTTACTTAATTAATTATTAAAATAATCTAATTAGGTAAGTAAAAGAGCCTACGACGATAATGTATCAGAAGAAATACGCACAACCATACGAGGCGTTTTATTTTAATTTTATGAGTTAAATTCAGTAATCACAGCTCATAAAACTAATGTACCATTAATTGCATTAATTGTACTATTAGGTTGTATCATCTCTAAGGTGCTGTTGGTTGCACTGAACTTGTGGACCATGCCTTGGATAGATACGTAGGAACCAGCGAACAAAGCGATCAGGGATATCAAGGAGATGAATAGGTTCTTCCAGAGGATCCAGTTAAAGGTGCCCAGACCTCGGTCCCAGTTGTGGACGGTGTCAACAATGGCAGGCGTTAGTAGACCGAGACTGGAGAGGAAGATCGCTCCGCAGAGACTGATGAAGAGCTCCAAGTCAGGGAAGGCGGCAGCCAAAGCCACTGTAAAAAAAAATATAGCCTTTATTCAGATCAAAATAGTATAATAACACTGCTATTAAACAAATATTAAGCTTTACAATGTATGTTAATTACTGCTGGACAATTTCCGATGGAATTGTAAATTTATCTATTGCCAAGCAGCTTGTTTTCAGCTGTGTTTAAGCAATTTTAGGCAGTGAAATTACAAAATAAGAAGCATGCTATGTTAGTCCCCGAAATGGCAACGCACCACGGGCGCCATATGATTGATATCCTTGGTGCTGTTCATGTATAGAGGCGTCAAGACCTCTTACCCGTTGCCGGTCTGTTTGCTTGCGATTCAAATTACATAAAAAGAATAATAACAATCGGTGTATCGGCGCTACCGTGTAAGTTGCCATTATCATTGCCGCGAGCACATAGATTATGTATATTTTATATTAATTTCAATATCATTCATATGTCTGTAAGGTATTTAAAATATGGGCCATTAGTAGCCTCAATTAAATAAATAATAGAAAAAGAAACTGTGTTTGAAACGAAATCTTTTCTCTTAATAATATAATAATCACCCTACTACTCAGTTAAAACATTTAGTAAAAAACTATATATTTTGATTAGGTAACAATTGTCATGGTCCGGAAGGAATTATAGTGCTTACCGTACCGTAATTACAATTATAATCATGTTTATAATGCTATAATAATTACATATAAACACGATAATAATTGGAAAATAATGACATGATCCTATATTCATATCATTATTTTCCGATTATTAACATGAACAAAGAGACTCTCCATCAAAAAGTACAAAATACTTCACAAAAATTCTTAATTTTAGGACCGCTTGCCCAGTGTCTGGAGTGTTCATGTTTTTTTCCACTACTTATTTGATTTTACATTTGGATAAAAAAATCTTAAATGAAAAATAAAATCTATGATAAATTAATCAACTATTACTTCACATCAAAATTCAAATTCAAAATATCTTTATTCATGTAGGTCTATTCAGACTCTTATGATATATCAAATCTACCGTCGGTTTTGGAATGATTTCGAAATGAGAAGAACTGACAATAAACTCAGCTCGTATTCTTTTCAAATAAATGTTGTACATATTTACAATAATACAGAGTCATTTAAATTCAAATTTGGGATAATAAAGTAACCACCAGCATATGCTATTGCAAAAAACAAAAAATATAATCAGTCTTCGCAACCTGAACAGACTAGTCCCTACAAGCAACACCCGTTCACGAGTATGACGGAATGCATTCCTATATTAATTATGAATTACCTGAGCCAACAACAGCGACGGTACGTATAGTGATCTGCGTGATGTTCTCATAACGCACAGAGACACGTTCGTGTATCTGCCGCCATATCATCTCCATAGGGACATAGAACTGTAGACTGTATGTGAACAGGATCGCTAGAGCCATTAGTATCTTCGCACTTTGTGCAAGACTGAAACAAACAGAAATAATAATATGAATCTTTTACAAAAAGCCTTTATAGTAGTCACGCATTGTATAACTGTCGGCTTTGGTATTCGAATTAGCAGACTGCCTTGGATCTGATCCGACATATAAATTCCACTTTTATTTTATTATATACTAGCTGTGCCCGTGACTTCGTTTAGGGGAAAAACGAGCTTGCGGCTCACCTGGTGGTAAGTGATTACCGCCACCCTTATTATGAGCACCAGGGGAATTGCAAGTACGTTGTAGGCCTTTTAAAAAGGAATAAGCTCTTTTTTTGAAGGTTTCAATATCGTATCGGTTCGGAAATACCATTGCTGGAAGGTAATTCCACAATGTGGTTGTGCGTGGCAAATAGTTTCTAGAAAACCGCACTGTGGAAGACCGCCATTCATCCAGATGATCAGGATGGTATTTCCGTTTCTGGCGGGTAGTACGGTGGTGAAACTCAGCAGCTGGTATTAATCCGAATAATTCCTAAGAACACTCCCCGTGATATATGCGATAGACATTTTCTATCGCATATATCACAGAGATGCAATATCTCGCCGCAAAGCCAATGGGTCGAGTCTGCCACATAGACGTTGATTACCAATGATTTTGGCTGCTCGATTCTGAATGCGGTCAAATGGAAGTAGCTGGTATTGTGTTCGTGTGGTAAAGTAAAGTAATAATAAAATTATTTAAAAGAGCAACACGCAAGTTTCTTGCTCGTTCTTCTTGTGATGAGACAGCTTTCCGAATGAGCGGTAGATTAAAAAAATGTAATGACTATTCAAAAGTGCTTCAATGTAAGTTTATTTGAATAAATGATTTTCTATTCTATTCTATTCTATGATCAACCATCTGTTGATATTTAATAAGCCTAGAAAATAAGACTCGACTGGACCCTATAATTATGAAAAGACTTCATTTCAAAGACGTATTTATCCAGCTATTTATTATTATAGAGCAAGTGCCCACAAGAGAGAGACCCCAGCAAGAGCCAATTATATTTACGTTATATTATGAAAGAATAAATTTTATATATATTATACCGAGAACTATTAAATTGTGTTTCCTTAATTGCCAGACAGTTTGTTGGTTCTATCATCCTACCAGACGCATTGAAAGCGTATATTGGGTAACAACGGTGTATACAATTTCATATCAAATTCGTTAATTAATGAAACTAATTTTTTTTATAAAATATTGTTTATAATAATGTTATAACTTGGCGCTGCTTATTGCCAGACACTTAGTATGGTTCCAACCCCCCGCCGGGCACCCCTAAAGTATATTATTTTTACACTTTTGTTACCTGTTACCTGCCAAAGGAACCACGATCCAGGTTTCATGTGTGGGGATCGTTCATACCTGTGTTAGGGACTCACATACAAGAACTTTCACATTTATTAATAAGACGTATGTATGCCTGTCATGGGCTCTTGGGCTATTAGGTATTAAGGGTACTTTACGGTCTTTATGTAAATCGTATTTTATGTATCAAAGAAACGACTTTCTGTACTTTTTTTTATTTTCTATGAATTCTTTCGGCATTGTTTATGCGAAAACCTTTGTTCTATGATAGTCCTATCATTTATGTCTGTGTTTCCCTTTTATTCTTCTTTGATATACTTTTGTATATTTCTGAACTTTTATGTAATAAACTATGTAAAATGATGTCTATTAAAGATCGATGTAATAAAATATACTACATTATTATTTAAATTATTGATCGGGTCTTAATTCGAATAATGTTATGGCAAATAAAGGTATTTATTTGCCATAAAAGCAACTCGTGACCACGGCTAGTGCTAGTCGAAACGTCGAGATAGGTAAATACCTTTATCTATACATATATACATATAAATAAAATTGGAGTGTCTGTTTGTAATATTGAAATAACCAATTTTTACTAGAAGCATATGAATATAAATACGGTACATAAATCAAAATATTTTTTTTACAAAATTTGTCTGTCTGTCTGTTTGTCTGTTTGTTCCAGCTAATCTCTGAAATAGCTGAATCTATTTTGAACGGACTTTTTTTGGCACGTAGTTGATGTAATAAGGAGTAACTTAGGCGACTTTTATTTTAGAAAAATAAAGCTAAATTCCACGCGGACTAAGTTGCGGGAACAACTAGTAGAGAGAATATGAAATTTTAATTAGATAGATAATATATAGATGCACTATTATAACATCAAAACAAGACCCAGAATAACGGTCTATCCAAAATGAGTTGTTGTAGTATAATAGAGTACCTTCACGATTATTACCTTAGATGGGGTGATCAGAGTCATTATTAATACATGGTACATTTGAGACCAACGTGGCAATTAGTCTCCTCGTCGTCTCTGGTTTGTTAAGGGTTAACAAAACTGGGGTTGTTATCTCTGGTTTGTTAATATCACCGGAGAGTCAGAAACATAAATTGACAGAATTTTTTATTCTAAGTCCCAACGGTCTAAGTCCGCATATTTATTATTAGGACTTAGACTGAACTCGTACCTCCCGCGTACACTTAGATTATGGAATGAACTACCTGCCGAAGTTTCCTCACGATATTACAGTATAGGGTTCATCAAGAAGGGTATATTAAGGTTTCTTATTAAACCTCGGTCGGCAAAGCATATGTAACACCTCTGGCGTCTCTGGCGTCCATAGGTTACGGTAATCATTTACCATCCGATGGACCGTATGTTTGTTTGCCAGCATCGTAGTATAAAAAAGAAATTGTCCAAACGTGATATATAAATATAATATCCTTGGACAATTCACGCAGCGCCACCTAGTCCCAAGTTAAGCAGAGCTTGTGTTATGGGTACTAGACAACTGATATAAATACATAGATTCTTTTTAATTTATAAATACATAAAAAACACCCAGACCGATACAAACAATCATACCCATGAATACAAATTTTTGTACCGTGCGAGGAATTGAACCCGCAACGATTGGAAGTAAAACAGCGTGCTAAACTGCTACACCATCGTCTACGATGATGATTAAATGTTAATAATGATAATTGATAACTTATTTACTCACATTTCATCTTGCGGTAGATTTAAAGTGACGCTGCCTCTCACATCATCTCCATACTTGATGTAACCAAAGAAGCCCACGATCCCATACAGAGATATCACAACAGTCATGGCCACGTTGAGAACACCGGGACATCCCAAGAACTGTTCAGGTTTCGCCATTTCATTCTCGACCGGCATCACGACTCCAATGCCTTCCATTGCAAATATAACCGTGCTGTGAACAGAATAGAGATCGATTTTGTATGTAATTGTTTTAATGATGCAGATTATTGTAATATGTATGTGATTAAAGGGGGTGATATTCAGGGGCCCACATACGGGAGTTGCTTTAGAGCAGTGTTTCCCAAACTTTTTAGTGTCATGCCCCACCATAACCTTTCTTATGTAAAACATGTAATATGTAACATACCCCACTATATAAAATACATAAAAATTGAATTGTTTAACTTAAATAACAAGTTTTAGGAAAAATACAATAGGAATCTGTTAATTAAACAGTAAGTAAATCTTGAAAAACATATAATCAAATGAAAAATAGAAATTCACGTGCCATATAATAAAGAGTCCATTTTCGAATTGCCATCTTTACAATCAAATTGGCTTGTTTCCAATTACATAAAAAAAATATACGACAGATATTTTCACTTTTCTACAGAACTACGCAAATTTATAATTAAATTATCGAGATATTGATATTTAATTTATATTTCTTTATTATCTTATTCATAGTGTAAAAATGAAGTCACTTTCACTTATATCTATAAAACTGCGTAACAGATTTTAATGCAGTTGTTAACAATGGATAGAGTGATTCAAGAGGAAGGTTTATATGTACACCCGTGCGAAACCGGGGCGGGTGCCTACTTAAGATAATATAACTATTATATAGTAATTTAATTAGTCTATTTTAGAGTGCAATGTGGTAGGTGGGTAGCAATGTTAATTAGAGACAATGTGAGCGATGGTACATACTATAGTTAGAAGAGATCTTTTCCACTGAACTCAACACGGCGTGGCGTAGAAAGCAGTGGTTCGGTAATAGTAGTGTATATTATAATTGAAATATGTGTCAAAAACTAACAATTACATTTTTTTTATACATATATTTTAGACCAAATATCGGGATTTTCTTACTAAAATTAAAGTACAAGTTTTACGAACTAAAACTAAAGCCATAAAGAATAAATAAACACTAATATTTTAAAGAGAAAAAGTAGCTTATATTTGGTTGTATTTGATAAACACAAAAAAGTAAACCTGTTTTATAAATTCTTTCAAATTCAGAAAGCTTCGCAGCTGTTTACAAAGCTTACCTAAAATCTCAGATAATGCAACCTTACGAAACTTTAGTAAAGAACGCTGTTAACTAATAATAAAGTGTGCAAAAAAATTGCGATAACTTACAATGTGTTCAAAATTATACCAGCATTATGCCCCTAAAGCATGTAAAAAAGTATTAATATATACCTTACCTTAAACAAGTAACTCAAGTCATAAATTCGAATCATCATTATTATCATTATATATATAATATATTGTATTGTATTGTATAGTATATTACTTGTATTGTTATCAGTATATTATATATGTTCTAATTTATTAAAAAAAAAATAAAAGCCCTTCAATATCTACAATAATAGGCATGGCATTAGTGCAATTAGTGTAATTAGGTAGTATAGGTAGGTCTAGTATTTTTTTAATGAATGATAATGGAATGACACACTGCCTACGTTAAGGTCTACACCATTTTACATGTACATTCCCTAGTAATTTATCACGATGATATCCAGGAGTGGTTTCCGCGTAGAGATCAACCTGACATGGTTCATTGCTGTCTGTAGGTTTATTGGTCCACATTATTAACAATCAACTTCTCCTTTTAGTATCTAGTATAATACACAAAAGTAGAATAACAATTTACCTTATAAACAAAGGCCATTGCGTAACACTGGCGACCATTTCCCTCTCAGCTGGATTTGGTAGTCCATTGAAGATGTAGTACATGGTGATTGCGAAGCAGATGACGAGGAATATGTTGGCAATGGCAGAGAACGGGACCAACCATTTGAGGTTCCGAATTTGGCAAATCAGCACCAATGGCACTAGAGTTAGAGCGCAATATGTCTCAACAGAGAGTTTATAGTCCGGTACATACTCATCTAGGACCTGAAAAGATTCATATTGATTAAATAAACCAAGATATATTACGTAACGTCATCTAGACGATACTTCTTATTCGATTTTTTCTTGACAGAACGGTCATGGACATAATATAGTAGGGTAACCCTACCAGAGCTGCTTTGACTTGGTCGGTCCATCGACTGGGTGATCAATCATAAGGTCTAGTACCATTAACTCTAGCTTGTATGACAAGTCGCTCTATGAAAGCGTCGTTCTTTCGTTAGACGTGTCCGAAGATCAAGATAAATAGGTGTCAGATCAAGTGGTCTATTACTGTCAACCTAGATTCTATGACAAGCCGCTCTATAGATGCGTATTTTCTTCGCAAGATGTGACCGAAGATGATAAGAATAACTGATTTTGCTGTAATTAAAAGACGCTGTATAATGCCAAGTTTTTTGAGTGCGGAAACATTTGTCCTAAATTCGGTCCATGCTAGCCCAAGCACCTCAGTTTTGTACTATAGACATTGTATTACTGAAGTAGACTTTGTGCGAAGTCGTTTATGTGATATTTTTTCTTTATTGGGGGGTTTAGGCTATTGTCAGGTGGTTAGACCTGCCAGTCGGCATTTTTATTGCCTTCAATGTTTGAGTGCTCGGGGACACCTCTCAGTATAATATTACTTTTGCTGTGGTATTTCTGTCTAGACTATTTTGGTCTCTATTTCAGTGATATGGCAGTGGAATTAAAGAGTACCGACGCATGTCCCAAGTCCGGAATGGCAATGCAATATAGGATAACATAAGCATCGACGTGATGTACTTATAGTGATAGAGATATCCAAGTCTTTCGGAATGGCATAGGACATCACAAGCGTCGACGTGATGTACAATTGTACATATAGTGCTATTCATGTTTCGGTGATTGTCACTTACATCATGTAATGTCGCTAGTTTGCTATTACAGTATCCTAATACGTACCTAATCTAGACAGGTTACTACCTAATTAAGTAACAGATGTTGATTAATATAGTCTGACGAAGTCTGAAGGTCAATACAATCTGTTACCATATAAGCGTCTGGTAAGTATTGTTATTTAAGCGTAATTTATTTAGCTAAGGTCCTGGTGATTTGAATTATAGGTTATACCTATTTCAAACACCAATCACTCAGGCTACAACAATTACTTATAACAGTACTTTTTTGCATAATGTTACACAGAAACGCGACATATATAACATATAATATTTTAATATAATTTAAATTATAATAAGAAAAAAATGGATTCTTTAATCTTAAGTAGATAAACTATCTTAAATATAAAAACAAAATAATACAATTATTACACTAAATTAACCTATATTTAATTAAAAAATTTAACTTTCCTTCTTAAGTTCCTTAAAATAATTGAATCGTTGCGTATCCTCTAGTGACTAAAAGAGTAAGTTAGTGTTTTCAAGTAATAATAATAATAAAAATGTTACCTCTTTGAAGTTTTCTGCAATGAAGACCACGTAAACGCAGAGCGCAGCCAAATAAGTACAGGTTAATGCATAATCCACAAAAGTTCTGTAAATTAAAATAAATAATATAAATATTTTGACGACCTCCGTGGTATAGCACTTTAGTCGCTTTACTTCCGATGGTCGCGGGTTCGATTCCTCGCGCAGTGCAAACATGTATTCATGAGCATGATTGTTTGTGTCGGTCTGGGTGTTTTTTATGTATATTACGTATGTATTTATTAAAAAAATATCTAAGTATTTATATCAGTTCTCTAGTCCCCATAACACAAGCTTTGCTTACCATGGGACTAGATGGCTCTGTGTTAATTGTTCAGGGTTATTTGTTATTTATTCTTTGTATGAATTGGTATGGACTATGAATGACTAAGTATTCTCACAAGATTAAGACTGTACTAAAAATTGGTTCACTAATTGAAATATAATGTTGGTATTACTGGGCTAATATTTTTTCCAGAATTGAATAGAAAAATATAGAATAAAAAAATACAAACATCCCGTTTGACTATATAAAATAACAAAAAATTGTTATATAATTACAAAAACAAATATTAATTAGATGACGCTGTGTGAATTGTCTTAGGTTATTGTTATTTTTTGTTAATGTTTTGTCGTAAAGGTAATTGTTTAATTTAGGCAAAAATATGTTTACGTCGAATTGAATTAGAAACAGTCTGTATTTTGTACTCTCAAGACAGATACATCATGTAAAATTACAATATTACAAAATGCGTATACCTAGCATACGCATTTTGTAACATTGTAATTTTGTATATAATATCGTTACGTTGTGGCAAGGTTAGTCAGACTTTTAGTATTTTTGTTTTTGTAAATAAAGAAATCATTTTTATACTAATAAACTTTTGAATAGTCATATTTATTTTCAGCCGATCGGAAATGATTAACAAATTAGGATCTGGCTCGCGGACTAATAGTTAAGTATGCCCATCAGTTGTCTAATTAACCATAATCCCATTTTAGTAATAGATCTACTAAATTTGTCTATTATTTTTATGTTTAATTGGAAAGTATAATAATAGTAACCCTGGACAGTTCTCCCAATGTCACCTAGACCCAACCTAAGCAGAGCTTGTGGTATATAAAGAAATACATACATATTATACTTGAGCTTATGATAAATATTTAAATATTTATCATAAGCTTTAAATTATTTTTGGAAATACATATATATTATACATAGAAAGCACCAAGACTGACATAATCAACTATACTCATGAATACAAATGCTGCATCGAACCCGCGACCATCAGAAAAAAAGCGGTGTACTTAACCGCTAGACCATCGCGGCCGTTAAACAATATAAGAAAAGGGCAATATTTCGCATTCGGCACGTATTTTTACGAACTTATCCACGTGATTTATAATAATCACGTGCGGATATATGAGTATAAATGAGACGTCACGTGACACGTAGTTACGAAGAGAGAAAATAAGATTTATTTAGACACATTCAAGGACTGACAAGGACAAGAAGGTGTTATATTTACGTATATATAAATATACGTAAATATAACACCAATTTATATAAAGCCTTCGGTGTTTGAATAAATTAGAATTGTATATTTATGACTTGAGATATAAATATAATCTAATTTGAATACAACATTTTTGTAGGATATACGTAAAGTATTTTTTATATGAACGTACCTGAATGGTAAACAAACTGATACTTTTTCCAGTGGCTAGGTCGAATTAGAGTGATAAAAGGCCTAATAGTTAAAAATAATTTTATTTTTATGAATTATTTTAGGTTAACGAATACCATTTTATTAATAAAACGTTATAATCAACGTTACCTTGCAAAATTAGCCCACGGTCGAAGTCTCTTAGGTCCATATTCAAACGCCGCGCCGCATGTCTCTGCGAATCCCATAGATGGCTTCTTTGCATCAACGCATAGTTCTTGTGATGTCCTTACCTGTTAAAGAAAGAAAGGTATAAGAATTTGTTCATTATTTTTTTTTATAAAATTTGAAGTGCAATTTGATTATACGGTAATTTAAACGCGGATCGAAATTACGACGGCCTGATCAGAGGTCCGAACCCCCAGGCAGTGCCCTTAGACTAAAGTCGAATCCGTCTGGCGGAAGTTGGCCTTCAGCTGCTCCATAAGTCCTTCCGCGGGTTTCGAGTGCCATCTGCATTTCCCTCCTATCATACGATGAAGATGCAAAGGCCAGCTGCGGCCAACAGCATTAAAGTAGTCCAAAAAGAAAAGTTGGTACTGATGGTCTACCTGATAGTAAACGGCAACCGTCACCTATATACATGAACAGCACAACGGACATCACGTTATCATACAACACTCGAGATATCACTGATGCGCTACCGTTTCGGGGGACTGAGTTGTCATCTCACCCTTCATATACTTTTAAACAGTTTGGTTTGGAGAAAATAGAGATAGGTTTCAAATCAGATCAAAAATAATTTTTCATGTAGGACAGTTTAGTCGCTTTTGAACGTCAAGTTTTTTGTATTAATATTTTTTAAGAAAGGTGTTACATATGAATGTAGATAAGGGCAGAGGAAGGCCGAAAAAGAGATGGATGGACTGTGTGAAAGATGATATGGTAAGAAAGGAAGTAAATAACGCAATGACTGCGAACAGGGATGAATTTTTTTTTTTTATATCATAATGGAAGCGAAAAACATATTACGCCGACCCCAAATAAATGGGATAAGGAAGAAGCAGATGAGGATGATTCTTGATGACCTACTATCCAGTTAAGTACTAATTTAATTGAGTAGAACTGGCAGGAAACTCAACTGAATTTCTTTTTTTAAAGCTATTTTATTTATATTGTGTTCTTATATAGTGTTAATGTCTAACATTAAATGAAAATTCCGTGCGTTTTACTGCACAACGGTACAACTATTACAGTTCAGGCAATAGTTGTTCACGCACGTTTGTCATTTAAGTAATGGCTTAGTGAGTAATAGGCTTTTCACAATAAATATGATTAAACAGATATTTTCAATTTATTTAAAGATAATGGAATTATTCTTTAATAATTCATTGTAAATTTTTTTACCCATTCCCATAAGAGACCCACTGACATTTTGTAAACTATACTTAGGACTGCGGTACTCGGGCTTTATTTCATATTTATTCATTTAAAATATTACCACAGACTTACTAAGAAGTAAATTCCGTGCTTAAAAGTTTACAAGTTCTAATTAAAATGAAACAAAACAAAACGACTCAACCGTTGCGACAGAATTATCATAAAACCCGAGAACTTGTGACAGAAACAAGTTTTTGACAGTTTACGATCTTGAGTCTGCAGATCATATATGTATGTATGTGTATAAATATGTTATGGCACTAAGATACGTATATGTATCAAGGGCAATTTTTATTTTTATTTTAAGGCAAAACAACGTTTGCCGGGACAGCTAGTTAATAGTATATTATTTGCAATTGAATTTCAACTAAGATGTAACTTTATGTGTCATAGCTTACTTAAGTGTCTTCATTCACACACATTATCATCTCATAAATTAAAAAAATTGCTGACACTGTTATCAAAGTATTCGGTAATACCGTTTCAAATGATCAGTATGAAATTGGATTGTATTGACATCGATATTGGAATTGGACTATGTTTTTACACAACTCAGTGTGTAATAATCATCATCATCATCATCAGCCCACTGCAGTCCACTGCTGAACATAAGCCTCTACCAAGGCACGCCACTGGGCACGATCTTCAGCTCTTCTCATCCAGTTACTACCCGCAACCCTATGTATGTCGTCGCTCCACCTAGCTGCGGGGCGTCCTACGCGACGTGTGCCAATTCGCGGTCTCCACTCAAGAACACGCCTACTCCAGCGAGCATTGATTCTGCGACAGATATGACCAGCCCACTGCCATTTCAACTTACAGATGCGAAGAGCTATGTCCGTGACCTTAGTTCTCTGGCGAATTACTGTAATATGGTGTGTAATAATATATGTATATAAATAATAAAAATTGATTAATTTAGATTAGGTATATATTTTATATAGGTACGGTGGGTATATAGGACAATTATATTAAAAATAGACAATTAAAAAGTTATGTCATGGACAGCCTACAGAGTCAACCTTATACGATATTCACACATATTATCATCTCATTAATGTAATTACCATACATACATAAGTGTATGTTGAAACAAAGACCTAGGTAATTAAATAATTGAAATAAATATGTATTATCAGGAAGTATTAAATACACATATACGAGTGTTATAAAAACAGCACAATGGTTGCACAGTAAATATTATCTTATTTGAAATAATTGTACAATGAACGATCTGTAATCTACAATCATGAGATAATGGTGTAAGAATTTATGTCCACATATTAACAACAAATAATATTGCATTTATTTACTTGGCAAGATGATCAGTACAGGTAGACTGTTTATTCACTGTCTACAATGTAAGTGTATGTGTTACAAGATATATACAAGGAATATATCTGATTATGTAGTAGGTTACGTCATTCAAGTTTTCATGAACGTAAATTGTCATCTCTATCTCTTTAAAATGGGTCAAAAAGAATAGAATAGAATAGAAAATCATTTATTCAAATAAACTTACATTGAAGCACTTTTGAATAGTCATAACATTTTTTTTAATCTACCGCTCATTCGGAATGCTGTCTCATCACAAGAAGAACAAGCAAGAAACTTGTGTGTTGCTCTTTTAAATAATTTATTCTTACTTACAAAAAGAATGAAATGGCTGATAAATAAGTTTTTTACTCATTGACAGATTGTTTTGTATGCGAAATAGATGATAAATATTAAAATGCATGAGTACGACACTGTGTTTATGATGTTAAAATCATCGTAAATGCAGTTCGCCAAATATATGTTGTCACTCATTTCTTATATACAGAAAATTACCTTGTGTTGATATGTCATTATGACTTTTTGCGTATAAAAAATATATCTAACGAAAATATTTTGACTTAATGTAAATTGGTGTTTTTTTAGGTACTAAAGCAGTTCATTGAACTAAGGCCAGTTTACACAATCTGGAATATATGAATTTATTAAGGATATTTTAGGATATTGAAAAAAAATATGACGTTGGCACCATGAAAATTCATCATTATTCATGAGAAAATTTAGTAGGTCTCTTTATATAACAATTCTGTACATATTTTTAGAGTGATGGCAACCTATATTAGAAGTTATAAGTGTACTAGCGGACCCGGTACCAATCATGTTTTAAAACCATCGAAAAACCCCTAGTAATATTCACACATTTCATCCAAATCAGTTCAGCTGTTTAGAAGGAGTTACCTGACTAACACACATGCAGAATTATATATATTAAGACTAGCTTACTCCGCCGACTCCTTTCCGCCTTAGAATTACGGAATATGTGAAAGTTTTTTTGAACTTTAGTTACGGAATAAATTTCTGAAAGTTACATGCATATGTTATCTGTGGTACATGTAAATGTTGAACAGGTACAAACAGTGTGTATGGGAATATAAAATAATTGTTTTTAATATTTTTAATGCAATTTCTTAATTAATTAATTGTTTTCTCACCACTTAAATCTTTCTTGAAGTTCTACAAATATTGCAAAACCAAAATAAGTCAAATCGGTCCAGTGGTTCTCAAATTTTAGTGAGACTAATAAACCTCATTTTATTTTTACTTATATATAAAAAGATATACAACTTACCAATACATAAACACAATGTGTACAAATGAATCCAACAATGATAGTGCCCAAAGCGCCGGCAGCCAGGCCGGCGTTCTTGAAGGCAGCAGGCATCGCCAGGATGCCAGACCCGAGGGACGACTTTAGGAGATGCACCAAGGATCCAATAGTTCTGTTGACAAGGAATCTCTTAATTTTGGTATTACTGTAAACATTGTGGAATGCAATAAATATTGAATATTGAGATGAGCGTCAAAACAACCAAATTAGAAGTGACCATCTTTAATCTTGCAAGCTAGTTTAATCTCATCTTTTTTTAATAATTTATAAATAAACGTTACACGGCAATTTGATAATAAATGAAAACACTGGAGGGTGTTTCAGTCTAGCTATTATGTAAAATAATAAAACATATTCAGCATAGAGTCCATTTGACAGTATACAGTTACCGTCCATAGACGCTTGTGTCACGTGCGCGTTGCCGACCCTTGAGAAATATTAATGTAGGAAAACCTCATATTGTAGTCTCTGGAGAAAACCTACGCTGGTAATTAATTCGATATTCTAAGTATACGCGGGAGGAATCTCCTCTGAAATAGCACTGTGGGAGACCACTTAGATTCCAGGTTGTGAGATTGAATTCCCTGTTGACGGCGAGCGATGCGATGGTAAGATGTGATTATGCACATTAATTTCACATTTCTACTTAAGTTGAATATTGAAAAACCCCATGTTCTAGTCTCTAGAGAAAATATCGGCATGTAGTTTATTTCACAATCTAAATATGCGCGGGAGGTAGCTCCTCTGAAACCGCACTGTCCTAGATCAGTTAGGCTCCAGGGTCTGGGGATGAATTCCCTGCCGATGGCGAACGGTGCGATGCAAAAATGTGATTACGTAAAATATTTTCTACTAATTAAGTTGAATAAAGCTATATTATTAAAAAAATATATGTTTATATACACTGTATAGTGTTGTAGATACTTACGAATTAGGATGCTGTACATTTCTATGTTCGAATGGATTGTATGGCTTCTCATTGATGACTTCTTTCGATCCTAGACTTAATGTGGACTGGAAACCTGGGTTGGACGCGAGGTTGGCCCTGAAAACGAGAGGATATTATAAACATAAACGAAAATTAAAACAAATGACTAATAAAATAAAATAAAAAATATACCTAGCAAAATGTGGGTATGCCTAGAAATATATAGAACTAAGAATAATATTAATAATAATAATGCTCCTGGAAAAATACGTCATTTAGTCCTAAGATAAACACTTGATATAAATACTTAGATATTTTTTTAAAGACATCTAAATATATATAACTCAAAGGTGATTGACATAGTGATCTATCAACGCACAGCCCAAACCACTGGACATATCGGGCTGAAACTTGGCATGCAGGTAGATGTTATGACATAGGCATCCCCTAAGGACGGATTTTGATTAATTCTACCCCCAAGGGGATAAGATAGGGGATGAAAGTTTGTATGAAACTTTGTCAATTTTAAACTGATCGGGCTGAGACTTCCCCTAAAGGGATAAATTAAACCGAGCGAAGCCATGCTAAAAAGCTAGTATATAATATACATAGAAAACACCCAGACCGATACAGACATTTACAGACAGACAAGGTGTGACTTGGTTGATGTAACTGTGCCTTGGTTATCCAGCACAGTTACAACAAGCAAATTAAAAACAACTTGGAGTCGTGTCGTAACAACATTTAAAGAGCACGATAGAAGATCGCAGAAAGTAGCAAGAGGTCCACCGACAATACGGTGGCTCTTAAATTACGAATGAATGAGATAAATGAATGAATGAAAGAAAACTCTTTATTGTTCCTCTCACAGAAAGATATAACAATTACATAAATTAATATGTACATCAAATATAAAAAGAAAAACAACAATTATAATATAGTAACAACGGTAACATTTATATGAATATCTGTTAAATCTGGAAATCTATAAAATTTGGCAGATGTATCATGATAACGGACATAGGTTACTTATCTCTAAAAGTAATCTGAAAAAAGTAGAAATAGACTATGAAAGTTTACGTAGGCGTATTTATAATTAACAGCATATTTTGATAGCTTGAAATTTTAATTTTAGTACTTATTTCTAATATTATAAATATGCTTAATGAGGCAACTAAAGTAAAAGAGAATGTTGTAATTTCTTTTTCATTTTTTGGCCCAGCAAAAGGTTGGGATTTTCGTTGGAAAAGGAACATCTTTTATAAATAATAACAACTTCGGGTGGGAACCGAGATACAAAATGAGTATAATCACAATACGCAAATTGAAGCGAGTAGCACCGCAATCTAGCTACCGGCTTGTTCCGTATAATTTGTATCTGTAGTAGAGTGAAATGAGTATTTAATTCCTATAGTGGAGGGACTATAAAAGAATTAAATACAATAGTAAGTACACAATACCATTATACGAGTATATGACGACCTCGGTGGTTTAGCGGTCTAGCACACCGCTTTATGTCCGATGGTCGCGGGTTCGATTCCTCGCACGGTACATAAAAAAAATATCTATCTAATATATTTCTTTTCGTAAATACATACATATTATACATAGATAACACTCAGACCGATACAAACATACTCGTGAATACAAGTGTTTGTACCGTGCGAGAAATCGAACCCGCAACGATTGGAAGAACAACAACAAGCTTTAGCTAGCTTAACTTGGGTATAGATGGCTCTGTGTGAATTGTCCTGAGAGTATTATTATTATTAAGTAAATATTATCTAGGGACGATGAAAAATATCGATGTATATGAAAAGTCTTGGATACTTCCAACAAAAAAGTATTTTTTCGAATCGTAAAAAGACATTATATTATTATAGACTAAGAAAAACTACCGCATACAGATATTTAAAAATTTTATAAAAGAATTAACTGTGTATTTAATATTTTGACTCTAATGAATTGGTATTAGTTAGTTTGTATTTACACATTTTAAATTAAAAATGTGAAGTTTCAACTAAATTATTTAAGAGCAACGCGCAAATTTCTTTCTGTTTTTCTTGTGATAACACAATTTTCGGAATAAGCGGTAGATTAAAAAAATATAACTATGACTATTCAATACTACTTAAATTAAGTTTATTTGAATAAAGGATTTTCTATTCTAAACAATTGAAATAAATTTGTACTTATCAACATACAATAACAATCTTTCATTTAAGATGAAATATATGTTAAATAAATAACAGAACTAATAAAAACATACAGGCCTATTGGAATCAAATAAACACATATTAAGTATATTTCACTAATGTATACTACTATACATTAGTGAAAACCGCAACTAAATCGGTTAAGCCATTATTAAACGCACAGATTACATTGATAGAGTCTCCAATAATAGTTTTCTCATATACCTTCCAAATACAGACAGCTATATGTTACAATTTTATTATATTACATATAATAACATAATATCTCAGGACAATTCAGACAGAGCCATCCAGTCCCAAGTTAAGCAAAGCTTGTATTGTGGGTACTAGACAACTGATATACATTCATTTTTTAAAATACATATGTATGTAATATATGTATTTTCACAGTAAATACATATATTAGACCAGACCGATACAAACAATCATACTCACGAATGCAAATGTTTGTACCATGTGAGGAATCGAACCCGTGACTATATGAAGTAAGGCAGTGTGCTAAACCGCTAGACCACCGTGTAATGCAATTTACAGATACTTACGTGGAATTGAAATTTTCAAGGACTATTGTCCCGCCCTTTCTTTCGTCTTGCTTCATTTCGTCGAATTCCTGTAACAAAAGCCAAAAGAAATAAATGTAACTTCTTATTGAAGTGGGTCCGCATAGGGATGTTACAACACTTACAATCTATATAAAAATAGATTATTTGTGTTCGTATGGTAATCAATTGATTAAACGATTTAAATTGATTTCACTATAATCGATTATATTTGTATTCGTATGGTAATCGATTGATTAAATATCGATTTAAATTGATTTTACTATATTCTATTATTTTTTTACCGTCCCTCTGACTTGACTTCTTAGAACACTTACTTCTCATTCACATTTTATTGAATAAATAAATCGGTTAAAAAAAGGTTTCTTATGTACCTAATCGAAATAGCAATTTGGCTGATAAGACTGGTAACTATCGCCTATATACATGAACAGTACTATAGACAGCGCGTTATCAGGTGACACCTGTAATGTCACTCATTCGGTGCCAATCCACTCAAATGATATATTTCTAATTCTGTAATTTTACTGCCTAATCTGACTCTACAATTAAAAACAGCTGATTCATGTTTTTATTGTATATATAATACAACAATTAAATAATTATTGTAATATACAATACTTATGTACCTAATATTTTTTTGTAACTTAATGTTGACTAAATAATTATTAATTACTTAATGGATTTATGTTTTTGTTCAACTCAGCTACGAGTAGCAACTCTCCAATTGCCGCCCAGTCTACACTAGATTTCTAAGCTATATCCGAACTCTTCAATGCCTGGTCTCGTCCAGAGGCGAAATACATGTTGCAATATAGGTGACTCAACGAAATTTGATCACTACTAGAGAAGGTCGTAATGCTTCCAGTAGGCATCAGGATTGCGCACTGAATATTTGTGGATTCACACATGCTTTTAGTAGCGGAATTAAACAAGGTAATAAAAATCCATTAATTAATAATAATATAATTGCATGAACCTCCGAAATAAATGAGAATATTAGATAAAAAAAGAATATTATTAATAGTCGATACGTTTTACAAATAAAATAATAAAAATATTTTATTTTTTATTAATATTAAAAATACAAAAAATATTCAATAAATAATATTAATATTATTTATTGAATATTCTTTGTATTTGTTATATTTTATTTTCTATAATCTATTTATTTTTCACATCCCTATAAGCTATTTGGATATTAAACTTCATCGGAACAGCCGCAAGTGTTACTAAACGGATATATCGATATCGAAACTTCCTATCTTTGCTTTCGTTATTTTTTTATACTGAACTAAGTGTTAGCTGCGTCTTTGTCTGCATTTTACATAATACTAGCTACCAACTCCGGCTTCGCACGGGTGTACATGTATTATATATATAAACCTTCTTCTTGAATATAAATCTTCTTCTTCTCGGTTTTTTGTAATAGATAATATTAATAATAATAATAATAAACTCTTTATTGTGTACATAGAAGAAATACAATAAGAAAAAAAACAATAAATATATGTATATGTATATACGTGTTAAATAGCGTCAAGATCAGTTTAGCTGTTTTGACTTGAAAAGGAAATAAAAATATATATAAATCGACTATAACTTATTTGAATTTTATTACATATATATATATATATATATATATAATAGATATTGAGATTGTCATAAAGACAACCTATACCATGGTACCGCTTTCAAAGCAACCTAAATAAAATAAAAAAAAACTATGTTTCATATATGTGTGTAAAGTTTTTGTTTTGTTCATTAAATGTATTTTTAAGTATTATAGAATAAATATTATTATTATGTACTCCTTCTTTATATATATAAACTTTAATTGTGTTAAATTTCAAATTCCTTCGTATGGATAATTATCATAACATACGGAGTTGATAAGTTGATGCTTCACATAATGTTATGATAAACAATATCAGGTACTTATATATTCAATTATACCACTTGTATTGGAAAAATATGCTGTAGAAGTGGTTTCATGTGCTATAAAATATTGCCCTGTTTCCCTCATTAAATATTTATTACCGTATTTATGTTTTGAACTATGTAGTATTACGATCTTGTTTTGCTAGTGACACGGGATGAGAGTATTTGAAAACACATTCATAATATTACTAGTATTATATATACTAAAGTTTGTGAGTATGGATGCATCGATGTTTGTTACACTTTCACACAAAAACTACTGAAAGGATTTTGATGAATCTTTACAGTAATATAGATTATACATCAGAATATCACATAGGCTATAAAAGTTTGAATATAGAATATTTCAGTGCTTGCAATGCCTGTTGCATTAGAATAAAACTCAATAAACTTAATTATACTCAAAGTTTTCACTGAATAAACATGATTATTGTTAGACAATGTTATATGAGAAAGGTTGGTGATAAACAATATCAAACATTGTGACTCGAGATTTTAGTTTGATCAAACCAATTTGTATGGCTTCAAATGTTTGTCAATAAATTGAAAAGTTGAAGCTTGTTTCATGGGTATTTACAGAGAAAATATCAGTTACAAAAATAACTAATTAACTATAGTAATTACGATAGCATGTTAGTACGTACCGTACAAAGTTTATATCTAAAAAAAGATTAATTACCATATAAATTGGATACAATTTTTTCGAAAGTAATAACAATTTTTTTGGCTGTTTGCAATGATGAACAGTGTGTTGTTAATAATGACCTCAGTGTTGTAATGTTCACGTATACTGTTTCTTACAACATTTTAAATATATTTAATGCTTTTAAAAAAATACGGAGAGATAAAGTAAGAAATGAAGTAGGTACTACACAGGGTGAAAGAAAAAAGGCAGATATTGAATACTATTGAAAATAGACGAGCGAAAATGTTAGGACACTTAATTCAGGACGATGATATTATAAAAGTTATTATTAAGGGAAAAATAACAACGGGAGGAGGAAAAGACATAGGCACAACTAAGTCAAGAGAAAATTGGAGTCATGTCGCGTCACCATTTAAAGATCGTGGAAAGTGGCAAGAGCTCTATCGACAAAAGCGTGGCTCTTAAATTATGAATGAATAACTGAATTTAATAAAATCATTAGGATATACTTTGTTGATATAAATATATATATTTGTGTGCTTGTATTGTCGATTTAGAGACAAAAAAACGCAAATATGTACATAAACTTTACATATGATAAACCGTCAGTACTAAAATAATAAATGTGGATGGACTTTTAGTTAATATAGGGGACCAAATTGCAAAAACTAGTCCAAAATCTAAACTGCCAAACGGTTTCGTCAAACACGTCAAACACGCAAGTATGTACATAAACTTTACATATGATAAGCCGTCAGTACTAAAATAATAAATGTGGATGGACTTTTAGTTAATATAGGGGACCAAATTGCAAAAACTAGTCCAAAATCTAAACTGCCAAACGGTTTCGTCAAACACGTCAAACACGAAAGTATGTACATAAACTTTATATATGATAAACCGTCAGTACTAAAATAATAAATGTGGATGGACTTTTAGTCCATCAAAGGGACCAAATTGCATACACTAGTCCAAAATCTAAACCGCCAAATGGTTTCGTCAAACACGTCAGTATGTACATAAACCTCATTTATGATAAATAGTCAGTACTAAAATAATAAATTCGGATTTAATCCGTCTTAGGGACCAAATTGTATAAACAAGTCCAAAATTCATGTCAGGTTTTAACCAATCTGCGGGACCGTTTCGGAAGTCCTTAAATCATTATTATGAAAATGAATCAATGTCGGCAGGTGCGACAGTTTCTCTCAGAGTTTGGGATGAGATTGTCATTTACTCTTGTTTTAACTTGCGAAGTCTAATTAAGGTGTCCTAACTTTCCTCGGCTTAACTCTTCTAAGTTATTTCTATACTTAAACTGAAGAGTTTTAAGATAGAAATATGTCAGAGTTAAGTATTAGCGATTATTAAAATTATTTGTTGAATTTTAAATGTAGTGTAATACGGCAAGACCTATATGCTTGTTACATGTTATCTTATTAATTGTATAAATGCGAAAGTTTGTAAGTATGGTTGGATGTTTGTTACTCTTTTACGCAAAAACTGCTGAACGGATTTTGATGAAACTTTACAGTAATATAGCTTATACACCAGAAAAACTATAGGCTGTAAATTTCATGCGGGTGTAGCCTCGGGCACAGGTAGTACAAAACATTGAAAAAACTTACGAATTTTTACTGGCTGATAACTTTGTTGCGGTCTCATGTTCCATTAAAACATGTTTAAATTTTACTTATCACTGTCATACTTAACTCCTTCGAAAACTGGCTTTAAATTAAGTGTATAGCTTTTTTGTCGACAACCGGTTCAAAAACTGGATTTTAAGATTCAGTCAAAACTTATAAATTACGGATAAGTATGGGTGCAACTATAATGGAGCGGGTTCTGTACTATGTATAATACAAACTAAATTAAAAAAATACTGTTATATACATTGGAGTGTCTGTTTGTAATATTGAAACAACCGTTTTTTTACTACATGCATATGAATATAAATACACATTCACCAAAATAATATTTTTTACAATTTATGTACATCTGTCTGTTCCGGTTAATCTCTGAAATGGCTGGACCGATTTTGACGGGACTTTCTTTGGCAGGTAGCTGACGCTATAAGGAGACACTTAGGCTACCTTTACTTTAAAACAATCTTTTTTTTAGAAAAATAAAGTTAAATTCCAAGCGGACGAAGTCGCGGGTACAGTTAGTGACAAATAAAAATAAAAATGGTTCATTTGAATGAAATGTTTCTGATACTTCAAATGTTCTAATATAATAATTGTGATGTCGATTTGTATTAATTAAAACAAGAATAAAAAAAATGTCAATGATATTTTGTTATTATAATTTATTAATTTGACGGCTTCGGGAGTCTGGCGGTTGCTTTCCTTCCGATTGTTGCGGGTTCGATTCCTTGCACAATATAAAGTTTTGTATTCATTATTGCTTATATTAATGTGGATGTTAACTTTTTAAGTTATATTATGTATGTCTTTTACAAAATATATCTATATAAATAAGTTTATGTTAGTTGTTTAGTATCCATAACATAAGCTTTATTTATCTTGGGACTAAACTATACATTAACTGTGGTACTATAAAATCTCAACACGAGAGTATCACTTAACCTGATTAACACAGGGAACCCTAAAAAGGGACGAATTAAAATCTGTCTGTAAAAACGACATGTCTGTTACACCGCCATCTCTGCGTTACTTCGTCAAGAAACGCAGGTACAGTCGGCTCCGTAAATATATTACTCGCCCCGGCTTCGCATGGGTGTACATGTATTATATATATAAACCTTCCTCTTGAATCACTCTATCTATTAAAAAACCGCTTCAAAATCATTTTAAGCATACATAGGGACGGACAGACAGCGACAGCGACTTTGTTTTATACTATGTAATGATAATGAAATTGCACTAAGATAAAAATATAATTTATATATATCTATTTAATATTTGAACCAGCGTGACTTTGTAAAGAGTCGTCTGCAAAGCAAAAATTACAGGATAAGAGGAAATGTGTCTTAATTTTCTGGAATAGCAACATATGTATCACGAGTGTAACATGATAACATGATAACGTGATACTTAGTACTACTGTTCATCTATATAGTTAACAACTATGTCCCCACCATTAGTTGAGTCGTCATTTTAATCTTATATATAAAATTCTCGTGTCACAGTTTTCGTTCCCATACTCCTCCGAAACTGCATGACCAATTCTCATGAAATTTTGTGAGCGTATTGAGTAGGTATGAGAATCGGCCAACATCTATTTTTCATCCCCCTAAATGTTAGGGGTAGTCCACCCCTAAATTTTTTTTTATTTTAAGGCAAAACAACGTTTTCCGGGCAGCTAGTTACATATATAAGAATATTTTGTGTATTTACAAACAAAAATGTATTTAAGTATTCTATCAGTTGACCAGACATAACACAAGTTCTGTTTAGTTTAGGACTAGATGGCGTTGTGTGAATTGTATTAGGTCATTATTATTGTTATCTATATATTCATATGTGAAGCAAAAACTTTGTACCCCTTATTACCAAAATTCCGTAGACGGCGGAGTATGTAATTACGCATACATATAGTTGAGAAGCGCAGAAAGTAAATATTTTTTTTAAACGTATGCAAAAGTATGTGTGCAATATTATTTTTTAATGATTTAACGTATTTTACGTTAAATCTATAAAGAAAACACTATCATACTACCATATATTTGACACCCACATGCATATCGTCGATTAAATAGAAAAAAAATCATTTTTCAAAATTAGAAGCTATAATTGTCTCCTTTTATATAAATCAATTAAATTAACCACGCCGTCTTGATCATTATCTAAATACTTTAAAGTGATATATAATACTTCTATGTAAATAAAAAACTTTAAAGGAAAAATAATTTAAATAAATAAAAAAACACTTTAAATGCTTGTCTTGTAAAAGAAATACCCATTTTGAATAGTGCCATTTTTCTATTTTTTTTTTAATAATGTTCTAACCTATAATTTCGAATTATCATGGCAGAATTTCGACCGCTGGGCGACCATTTAGTAACATTATTATTAATAACAATGCTTTTTCTTAATATATATATATGAAGCTGACTGTACAGGTAAGTGGTACAATAAGTAAGGGCACAGAATATAGTTTGTGACTAAGTGTGGTCGCTTAAGTCCATATCTCCTTTTAGTTTTGCCGTTTTAGTTCTTTGGTTTGCTACATGAAACTCGGAAACTATTACTATCTGTTGTTTTATTTATGCTTTTTCACTATCACTTTAATAATATCTGAAATTATTTACTATTTGTAAGAAATAGGTATGTTTTCCTTTAACATATTTATAGAAATTAATAAAATTGGAGTGTCAATTTGTAATTTCAAATAAACAGCTTTTCGATAAATGTATACGAATTTTGTAGTTTGTAAACAAGCAATATCTTATCCTTAGTAGAACTGTTTAAAATTCGATTTTTTTAAATAGAATTTATTATACTGATAGTTTTTTTTTTGGATGATAATGGAATGGTGCACCCGCTTACGCTAACGGTTTACGCTGACGGGGCACCAGTGGAGGATGATAAGATGAGCATGAGGTCAGGTCAGTTAGCCCATCGTGACAAATTCACCAAAGAATTTATCATCATGGTCTCCAGGGAGAACCACGTGGAGGTCAATCTGGTACATGTACGCAAGTACACTACAGATCAATATTTTTAACTATCGTATGCATTAATTAGTAAGACGATGTTCAAATTTAAATTAAAAATAATTTATTCCTTTAGAACATTTTAGCCGTTTATGAACGTCAAATTTTTTACATTATTACTTTAATTTTTTCCCTACAGTCCAGTCCTGTATATAGGTCCAATTGAGAAGAACTAGTTCGAGTCAGTAATGCAAAAATAATCAAATTTTTCAATGTACTAACAATATTATATAATTTTTTTATTATGGATATATGGTGTGTTGTTCTGCTTTTTCTTTTTGAATCGATAAAATTGATTAGTTTTTTTTAATTTTAAAACTGGTGCTGGAAACACATGAGTTTCCTTATGTGATAACTAGTTTTAGAGTCATTCCTAATAATGCTATTAAAGTGGGGTTTTCCACGACTTTCTATTAATTTTTTCTTTATTTTTAGAAAATAATACCTTTTCAGTTCGTTTCCGTCTACTTAGGGAAGGATTGATTTAAGAAATAATTTGAATTGGTAATTCAATAGTAATATTAAATACATTAACCCAATAATTTGCATGGCTTGTAGCCATACACTATAGATGATGAGTCATATTTGTTCTTTTATCATAACGGAACTATGAATACCGTTAATATGTGGTTCAGTTACAATACAAATAGATTATTACAATCCATCCTAGCTTTGCACGATTGTTAGTGTGATTTATTATTATGTCAGATGAGTTTGATACTAATATCATATAATTATATATGATATTATAAAAAACCGACTACAATCGTTCGCGAACAACAGTCCTTTTTTTAATGGTTGATAATAGAATGGTGCACCGCTTTCGCTAACGGTATACGCTGGCAGGACAACTGACTGGCGAATTCAAGCAGGGATCGAAATTACAACGGCCTGAGCCGAAGTTCGAGCCCCTAGCGGTGCCCACACACTAAAATCTTATCCGTCAGCCAGGATTGGCCTTCAGCCGCTCCATAAGTCCTTCTGCGGTTTTGGACTGCCATTTGCACTCGCCCCGTATTGTCCAGTGAAACTGTAAAGGCCAGCTGCCGCCAACAGCACTAGAGTAGTCCGCAAAATAAGCCAGTGAAGGATAATAATAATAATATATTTTATCGACACTCGATGACAGTGTCGGACTAAGGGTAAATCGTTGTAATTCCGTACCGGCATTCAATCAACTGAAAATCAGCGCTGGAAACTATGTTTTCAGCATTATTCTGAGTTGTGGTCCACATTGACTCTGTTTTTATAATGTTTGTAAATTATAACTTGTGTATTTTATGTAATTATTGTTGCGCTTAACACAACACAACGAGTCAATAAAATATATTTTATTCTATTTGGGATAATTTAGATACATTTCATATTAAATTATAGGGCACCAAAAATTATGGGTCCTAGGCCATACCTAAGCCTAAGTCCGCCCCTGCTCGTTGACGTGTTATGGACATGGCATATATATGATGACATATGTATTTTATATACAAAGTAAAAACGATTTTTATGTTGTATAAAAAATACAATACAAAAACTGTCCTCTCTTTTTTCGATTCCGAATAACAAGGATTGGCTAAAACAGCTCATAGTAGGCCAGCTAGTAGTTACGTGTATATTTTTTTATTGACAAAGCCAACCAAAGTATTGTATGACGTAATGCATGATCGAAAAAATGATAAAATGCTGCTCATGTCGACAACATTGACCTTCACGAATAATACAACCGTTTGAATTTAATGAGTTACGGTCCAGTTAAGTTAATATATGACCATTTGTTGATATCCACTCGGGATGTAATGGAGAGAGGGAATTTCTAATAATTCCCTCCTAATAAATAATAACAATAATATCAGAACAATTCACACAGCGCCATCTAGACCCAAGTTAAGTTAGCTAAAGCTTTTGTTATGGGTACTACATAACTGATACAAATACATACATATTTGCTTTTTGTAGATACATACATATTATACATAGAAAACACCCAGACCGATACAAAAATTCGGACTCATGAATACAAATATTTGTACCGTACGAGAAATCGAACCCGCGACCATAGGAAGTAAGGCGGCGTGCTAAACCGCTAGACCACCGAGGCCGTTAAATGAATGAATGTTTAATTATTTCTCCACAAATTTAAACATAAACGAAATTAAATTTATTGCTTAAATGTGGTTATACAGTAATGGTTTAACATAATTAACATATATTAGTTCTGCATATTAATCCATTCTGTCATGCTATAGACAACATGTGCCATTTATTTATACACACACACACACACACACAAAATCACATTCCAAATTGAAATCAACATATTAAAGTATATGACAGCATTGCTGCTGTTATATTATTATATTATTATTATATTATTTTATTTTGTGGGACACCCTCAACACTTAGAGGTATAAAAAATAGATAACAACCTATTCTCAGATCTAACATAAAAAATACTATACATATAAAACTTCGGAGAAGTATATATAACTAATATTGTGTCACGACGAATTTTATATTATAATTAAAGATATATATATATATATATATATATATATATAACAATTTCCATATTTGTATCAGGCTAATTGATACAATTACCATATCCGAGATTACCATCCTATCACCATTTTACTAAACAAGACTTCATAGATGTATAGGCATTCTGTTCAATTTTAAATGTAGGCCAACCTCTTGCATGGCTCTGTTCTCCTAATACTTTCGGGAAATCAATTGAGTAATTTCCGATAAAGCAATTAAATAATTTTAAAATTGACGGTCTAGTTAAGCTACTGAATATGGTAAACTATGCTATGTCTGCATTCTGCAAGTTCGATTTCGCTGATATGTGTATTTGAGGCATTTAACACAAGAACACCTCTTATATAGTTCTGCTCTCTAAGTACTTTATGGAAAATATATTAGTTGTTCGGTCTAATTAAGCTACTGAATAGGGTAAACTATGCTATGTCTGCATTCTGCAAGTTTGAATTCGCTGATATGTGTATTTTCTGCAGTAAGAGGCATTTAACACAAGAACACCTCTTATATAGTTCTGCTCTCTTAGTACTTTATGGAAAATATATTAGTCGTTCGGTCTAGTTAAGCTACTGAATAGGGTAAACTAGGCTATGTCTGCATTCTGCATGTTCAATTTCGCTGATATGTATTTTCTGCAGTATGAGGCATTTAACACAAGAACACCTCTTATATAGTTCTGCTTTCTTAGTACCTTATGGAAAATATAAGTTGTTTTCTGATTAAATCTATTTCTATTTAAAAATTACGTTTAAATAACTACTAGTAGTGTAGTGTACTAATTTATTAATTATTTAAAATACCATCTAAATGTGTCCGCTATGTCATTTTCCCGGTTCTGTACCGCAGGAACCAATTAACATAATATAATTATTATCACTTCCTGTATGGTTCAGCTCTCCTAGTACTTTACGGAATATTACAACATTAAATAAATTAAAATTACGTAAGGAGTTTTAAAATAATATTAATAATTTTTGTACAAAAATTCATAGTGCTAACAATGTTATCTGATTGAACGAAGATTGAGTGTGTAGCGGTTTCTATGGTGATTGTCGCAATCTGTATTTGCTTAGAATAAAAATTATTCTTATATATTATATATATATATCTATATATATATCTTTAATAGAGCAACACGCAAGTTATATCAACAACAGCTGAGGTAGCTCCTATTGCCAACTTTGTTATTTTATTTTGTGTATTTATTGTAATTTGTTCTGTTATGTTGGCAATAAATGAATTATCTATCTACATTATAACAATTTTCATGTACTGATAAAGATTATAATTTTATAATATGTATCAGTATAATATACTATTGCAGTAATACGATTCGAGTAAAGTGTTCCGTGAAAATAATATTCACTTACGTACATTTTATTATGGACATAAATTTTGCGATGTTCTACGTTTTGAATTTTAAATCGAGAATATACAGAACATATTCTGATTCCGAATTTCTGATGTGTTATTAATAAGACGAAAAAATGCGCTTGGATTGTTTATATCTTAATTCGAATAAATTCAGTTTAGTTACTTTAGTTATTAAGTTACTAATGACTTATTCGACAGACTTATTGGAATTAAGAACGGATAATGTAATTCTATTTTTAAACAAAAACAATTGAATTTTGATTCCATAAGCACTATAAGCAAATTTATTTTACTTCCGATAGTTCTAGGTTCGATTCGGTACGGTACAGACATTTTTATTCATGTATGTATGATGTTTTCTATGTATATTATGTATGTATTTACAAAAAAATATCTAAGTACTTATTATATATATCAGATATTATATAGATTATATATATAGATATTATAGTATATCAGTTGTCTAGTACCCATAATACAAGCTTTGCTTATCGTGGGACTAGATGGCGCTTTATTAATTGTCTAGGGTTATTTATGTATTTATTTACATACATGTAAATATAATATAAATATAAATACAATTAATATAATATATATCATATTATAATATATATTTTGTTTTGTAACGACATATATAATATACATAGAAAATACCCATAACACAAGCTTCTTCTTGTAATGAATCTGCGTTCCGAATGAGTGCTAGAATAAAAAATATGACTATTCAAAAGTGATTGCATTGAGTTTATTTGAATAAAGATTATTTCTATTTCTATTTGCTTTGCTTGAGACTAAATGGTGCTATGTGAATTGTTCTGAAATGTTAAAAATTAAAAAATAAATGGTGACTTTTAATTGCAAGTAAATAAAATAAAGACAACAACAAGAATTCTTGGTCCATTACCACAGTTGACGTCACGTCGTAAATATTTAAAATAGATATGTTTGTATGTTATATACCCATAACACAAGCTTTTGGGACTAAATGGTGCTGTGTGAATTGTTCTGATATAGTAGAAATTTTAAAAATAGAATAGTGACTTTTTAGTTGCAAATAAAAAAATAAAGATAACGCTGTGTGAATCGTTCTGAAATATTGAAAATATAAAAAAAGGATTGTGATTTTTATTTGGAAATAAAAAAAATATAACAACAACAATTCCTGCTCCGTTATCACAGATGACGTCGCGTCGTAAATAGTCAAAATAGATGTGTTTGCATATTATTAGCATGGTTGAACTTTTCCTCCTATTTTGTACGCGTGTACTGTGAAAGGTTTTGGGTATTCCCGCTGGGGTGAACAAGACCAGTTCCGCTAGGACGGGTTCCGTATGTTGTTTTATTGTCCCCAGTGGTGGGATACTAAGTCCGTCTACTTTATATAACTACAAGATATATTACTAGCTGTGACGCGCGGGTTTGTCGGCATCAACTTTTATTCTCTATTGAACCAATTTGCAGATTTATTTGGCTATCCTCAGTCTATGTCCGTTCTCTGATGCAATCAATTTTTATTTACTATTTATCTATACATATAAATAAAATTGGAGTGTCTGTTTGTAATATTGAAATAACCGTTTTTTACTACAAGCATATGAATATAAATACGGTACATACACCAAAATAACATTCTTTACAATTTTTGTCTGTCTGTCTATCTGGTTGTTCCGGATATATATAAATAATTTTATGCATATATATCCATACATGTTATATATATATATACACAATACACAATCAGTATCTACAAATCATTCATAATGATCCGTTTAGGCGTGTAGTCGTGAAGAGGTAACAATTAGATAGACATATAAACTGTTGCATTAATGTTAGTATAATTATCCCAATATGTTAGTGAAAACCGCAATCAAATCGGTAAAGCCATTTCTGAGATTAGCGCGCACAAACTCACAGATAAAAAAAAAATAACTCTAACAATTGTTATGTTGATAAAGTCTAGTAATAATAGTTTTTCTCACATATCTTACTTAGACGACCTCGGTCACACCACTTTATATTATTTTATTCGTTTTACAATTCATATTATTACAACAAAATATATTTACATTAACTTCATTGTTAATATACAATATAAATATCATGTGGATATTACCACTTAATTGAGTAATTTAATTGATGTAGGTTATTGGAAAATCCGGAAAACGACAAAATGTCGCAAAACATTTCAACAACTTATTATTATCCAATTTGTCATTTTGAATTTGGAATTCCAATTTCAAATTTATTTGTGTATAGTTTTATCTTATATATAAAATTCTCGTGTCACAGTTTTCGTTCCCATACTCCTCCGAAACGGCTTGACCGATTCTCATGAAATTTTGTGAGCGTATTGAGTAGGTCTGAGAATCGGCCAACATTATTTTTCATCCCCCTAAATGTTAGGGGTAGTCCACCCCTAATTTTTTTTTTTATTTTTAGGCAAAACAACGTTTGCCGGGACAGCTAGTACGATATATATATTTTTAAAATTCTTTATTGCATAATATAAACTGAGTAAAAGGCGAGCTTAATAATGCCATATTATTTAAAAGAGCGACACGCAAGATTATTGGTCATTCTTCTTGTGATGAGTCTGCATATCGAATGAATGGTAGAATAAATATAATAATTATTAAAATATATGTTAAATAAGATTATATCGATTTCCTTTTCTAAATAATATGCAAGCACTTCTAAAACATTGCAATATAACAAAGTAAAGTATTACAACAGAAAAATTGTGTAGTGCCTGATGTTTCCGCCGCATGAAATTTATAGCCTATGTGTTATTATGATGTATAAGCTATATTACTATAAAGTTTCATCAAAATCGGTTCAGTACTTTTTGTTTGAAAGAGTAACAAACATCCATTCTTCCATCTGTCCATCCATACTCACCAACTTTCTCGTTAATAACATTAGTAAGGTTTATCAAACTCCGTTCTTAGGTATGTTATACATAAACGTGATAATTACGTAGCTCTCGGTAGAAAAATCCATACTCCATCGTACGTCGGTACTTGTTAATGGGAATCCATACAAATTAATGACCAATTAGAACCACTGATGCCATCGTTGAACTATGTAGGTTACGGATATTAACAAAAAGTTTTTTATGGGTCATGATGAAATGTTAATTCGCTATATGTTATCGAATCTGTAAAGGCTAACTGCGGTCAATAGCATTGGAGTAGTATAAAAAATGCTAGAACCTGTGATAGAAACTCTTTCATAATTTAATTATGCAATCATCGTCTGCTTCTTCCTTATCCCATTTATTTGGGGTCGGCGTAATATGTTTTTCTCTTCCATTCATCCCTGTTCGCAGTCATCTCGTTATTTATTTCCTTTCTTACCATATCATCTTTCACACAGTCCATCCATCTCTTTTTCGGCCTTCCTCTGCTCTTATAACCATCCACATTCATATGTAACACCTTTCTTAAAATATTATCCTCGTTCCTACGCATTACATGTCCGTACCATGATAGACGATTACTCTTCAACCTCTCTGACACCGGTGCCACTTTCATACTTCCTCTAATGTATCTATTCTTTATCTTATCAATTATGCAATAATAATACTTATCCTTACTCGAAAAGACCTAACTCGCGAATTCTCTCATTCTTTCTCTCTCATCGACTGTCTATATCGTGATGTTGAACATAAAAAAATACCTTCCCATATTTCGATTATTGAGTATGTATGTATTTATTTGTATCTCAGGACAATTCATAGAGCGCCATCTAGTCACAAGCTAAGATGAGCTTGTGTTATGTGTACTAGACAACTCGGATATATATATATATATATATACATCTTACACATAGAAAACACACAAACGGATACAAACAATCGTATTCATGAATACAAATGTTTGTACCATTCGAGGAGTCGAACCCGCCATCGGCGAAAGTAAGGCAATATGCTAAACCGCTAGACCGCGGTTGACTACTGAGGTTTGTATATCTTAGTAATATTATAAACGCGGAAGTTTGTGAGTGTAGATAGATGGAAGTTTGTTACTCTTTCATGCAAAAACTACAGAATGGATTTTAAATGAAATTCTACAATAATATAACTTAGACATCAGCATAACATAAGCTATAACTTTCAGGTGTGTGAAACCGCGGGCACATGCTAGGGGCGTTGACTTGGTTTTTCAGTTCTTCAACAAAACAATAACAGATGATAATAAGTTAATGAGCCATAGAGTGTAACATATTAGGTGTCGAATATACTCATACAACCATGATGAGCGATCTGTCCGAAAAAGGATGTACACAATACTTTGAGCATACGACTACGTGAAAGACTTGTAAATGCTATAATTACTTCGTCGCATAAAAGAAAGAAAGAAAAAATATTTGGCGCATACAATGCAAACTCAAGGATAATTCACACAGTGCCATCTAGTTCCAAGGTGCTTACCTTGCTTGTGTTATAAGTACTGGACAACTGGTATAAATACATAGATACTTTTTTTCAATTTTTTTGTACAAAGGTGTTACGTATGAATGTGGATAGTTAGAAGGGCAGAGGAAGGCCAAAACAGAGATGGATGGAATGTGTGAAAAGTGATATGGTAAGAAAGGGAGTAAATAACGAGATGACTGCGAACAGGGATGAATGGAGGAGAAAACATATTATGCCGACCAAATGGGATAAGGAAGAAGCAAATAATGATACTTCTAAATAATCTAAGTATAATGGTATTTATTTCGTAATTTAGCATTCCCTCTAGAGGATCACATTAAACAATTAAAACTTTGGCCGTATCAAATCGCGGCTGAAGTAGTAGTCAATATCATTATAAAAAAAATATATATTAAAAACGATAATAAACACAATAGAAAAACAAATAAAATTAATAAAAATACCAAGATAGAAAATACCAAGACTGATACAAACGATCATACTTATGAATACAAAAGTTTGTACCGTGCGACGAATAGAATCTGCAACGATCGGACTTGAGACGCTACGCTAGACAACCGAGTTCGTCAAATGGATTGCGTTAATCAATTCATCTGTTTCTATTGAATAAAAAATAAACATCTTTTTAATTAAAAATTAACAATTTTTTAAAACAAATTACTACGAAATTCTCAAGTTAGTAAAATAACTCAATGAATCATCAAGTGCGCTTTTCATCAGTATATTAATATGTTTGTCTTGTAGGATACAACTCACGTACCAACCCGGACCTAACAGTGGTAACATTATGCGACGTATTCACTACTAAACAGTATTATGACATGTGTGTGACAGTTATATTTATAATAAACACGGTTGTTTATATACACGTAATATAAGGCAAGAAAATGTATAAAAATCCCTTTACCTTTTTTGTCCACACCACATGAACGGGATATCTGTCTTGATAAATGATTATATTTTTTCAGTTCCCGATATTTCGACGGTCTTATATGTATCCTGGTTAACGGCCAAAATATCGGGAGCTCATAAATAATATTATCATGCTAAACATCTTTCACTAATGTGTATATTGAAAACAATTTTGAAAAAATGTTTAATAGAGTGTTTACTTTTTTTATATTATCTGGTTTCCTGGAATAGGAATGTCCATTTTCCATTCAATTCCTGTCCATTTGATGAAAAATGGCAACAATCGCCTATAGACATGTGAAGCAACTTAGACGTAACCTAGACATATCCTAAACGGGGTATTTGCCATGATAAATAAAAATATTTTTCGAGTTCCCGATATTTCGACGTACCCACATGTATCACGAGCAGACGATCGGAATATCGGGTACTCATAAATAATATTATCGTGCTAAATGTCCGGTTTACATAACGTGTACATTGGAAACAACCTTGAAAAAAGTGTTACCTTTTTTATATTATTGGAATAGAAAATAACTAGAAGGCCCTCTTGATGGAGAATAACAGTCGCCTAAAGAAATAAACAACCATCCACCAACCCAAGGCCATGCCGACCTCGCAGTAATATTAGCCAAATCTGCTAAATTACGCGCATTCTCTTGACCCTTACAAATTATTTCCATTTCTGTCCCCTCTGTTCGCTTTCTCCCCCTTCTGGGGCAGGGGACGAAACATAGACAGCTTCGGTGCCGAGCATCACTCCTTCAGCGGGTTCTTTTCTTCTTGAACGCGTGCCACCATCAGTCCTCCCTCTCGGATAAAAATAAACAGAATTAACTGCACCGCGAATGTCACGTCGATATCTGAACCTCGTGGTTCGCATGCGTTGTTCAAATAATCCAAAGGACTAAGATCTAAAAGGACCTATTTTTACAGAACTTTCACATTAGAGTGTAGCTTACAGAGCAAGCTGGCGGCAGAATTAGGCGAGATTGAGAGTCGAAATAATTGGAATATTGTTATACGGTCTGCCATTAGCATATATTACCGGCAATATATCAAGAGGTCATAAAAATAATATATAGACCCTATTATGTGTACAGTTATAAATATTAAAAGGCCTGAATAGACATGACTTAGTGAATGTGTTAGTTTAAGAAAAGAAAAAGTCAAAGAGGTATAAAAGAGGACAACTTTCAAAGTACTTATAATAGTAGTGTCACGAAATCAGGCCAATGGCCTGTATTTAGCTCTAATATCTCACATTACAGGATGTCAGAGACATTGGACGGCGAATATCTGGGGGGATAACCCAGAAAGGGGTTCGGGAAACTTCATTATCATTTTGCCTCACCCGAAAATCCAAATGGGACCTTATTTATTGCGTATTTCATTTATTTTTTTACTGTTTCAGTTTATTTATCTATGCCTATAATTATATAGTAGAATCGTGTCGAGGCGAAACCTATCTGTTTGTATATTAGGGTTTTACATAAAGAAGGCCAGTGAACTAGGATAATTTTTTTAGAAAATATGTTGTTAAAAAGGATCCATCAATATTATTTGTGTAGGCTGAAACAGAAGAACGGAGAAAAATACATTCCAGGAGATGAAGTAATTAATTTTGGAAATATTTTCAATATTCCGCCAATTATTTAATTGTTGGTATTGTACAGATGATTTACTATATAAAACGTCAAACGAAGTACCAGGAACAACTAGTTGTTCGTCTGTTATTTATTCGCTTATTTCCAAACCGTATAATTATCTTAATACAGTTTCACTATCATTTAAAATATTTCTTCAGGCTCACTAAAATCTGGTTGAACGCATTAAGGATTTACTCACCGGTTATATTCGTGAACAGATGCTGTTTGTAGGATCTCGATCAGTTCTGATAACAACGGCTGGTTTATTTTTTACTCAAGTAGCTTTATATACTTTTGTCAATTTTACTATGTGGAAGTTTGTATTCACACAAATTTGAAGTTTAAAAGAGCAACACGCAAGTTTCTTGCTGGTTCTTCTTATGATGAGTGTGTGTTCCGAATGACTGATAGAATAGAAGAAATGTGAATATTCAAAAGTGCTTATCTTAAGTTTACTTGAATTAAGACTATTTCTATTACACTAAGCCGTGAAAAGCCGGGTTGGTTTATATATTGTTAGTATTTTATAAGAACAAACAACATTGTCTTTAGGGCGTCGCATTGATATGTTAATTAGGAATGAAGCGAGACCCGTTTACCTTGGTACGAAGGTTGATGGCTCGGTAAACACTTAATATAATGGTCGCTGATACTAGAAACAACGAAATCACTAAAGAGGATGCATATGCTTGCAGTGTAAAGGAAAAAGGCAACAAGACAACCCTGACAGTATAATAAATGCTACATAATCACAAGAACAAATTGGAGGACATTAATCTTGCAATTCTAAAAATAAAATTTAATAAATAAAGGTAAAGGTTATTTTTAAGTAGCTGAAATGGCACTGTAGCTGATGGCTGATTTAAAGAAAAAATTTCAATTTTTTGTTGCTTCTACTGGTTTAGTAACAGTGTTACAAATATTACGTTGCCAATAGATGTGACGTCTAAGTTATCTGTAGTAGCAAAGCATGAGTCACGAGATTCCATGTGAATTTATGTATTTGTGAATAATTATGTTCGGATTGTACCGAAACTATAGAATGATACTGATAGGTAAGATTAAAAAGATACAGATAAGTAAAATTGTATAGTTAAATTGATACTTAAACTGCTTTAAATTGATAATAAACTAGCTACTCGCCCCGGCTTGGCACGGGTGTACATGTATTATAATATACCTTCCTCTTGAATCACTCTATCTATCTATCTAAAAAACCGCTTCAAAATCCGTTGCGTAGCTTTAAAGATATAAGTACACATAGGGACGGACAGACAGCGACAGCAACTTTGTTTTGTACTATGTGATAATCATCACATAGTACTAATCAGTACGCGCAGCGTTTTTGATGGATGCGAACTGAGTTTGGTGAAATATGAAAATGTAAAATGAAATGTTAGAGGTACAATTTATACTTATTACGGCTGGCATTATTAGTGGCACCATTTGGCATACTAATTATATAAATCTTAGTATCTATGTAAAATATCTTAGTATTCTATAACTTCACTCCGCTTCAAACCGAAACACAACACGCAAACCAATCAGCCAGCAATATATTTTTTTATACCATGATGTTGGCAATTTTTCTTTGTTTCATAAACTTCAATTGGTTATCGATTGTTAAAAACTGGAAGTGTATTTCGAAGTTCAAATATACAACTGTATTGACATTGAACGTTGAAAGTATATAAACATACAGAAGATAAATACAAGCAAGTAATAAATTAGAAGTTGAAAAGTTTTGTGAGATTAATCAATTGTATCTAAATATATATAACTCAAAGGTGACTAACATAGTGATCTATCAATGCACAGCCCAAACCACTGGACGGATCGGGCTGACATTTGCCAGCCGGTAGATGTTATGACGTAGGCATCTCCTAAGAAAGGATTTTCAAAAATTCCACCCCTAAGGGGATAAATTAACGCGAGCGAAGCCGCGGGCTATATAGTTTAGCAAAAGCTATTTTATATATATAGTTTAAAAAGCCAATACACATCCTATGTGGTTGTAGCCCACTCATGCATAAACGAAATATCTCTATCCTGAGTACGTAAAAAGCATCTCTCCTAAGAATATCCTACAATTCGTGTCCCTCAAGGGCGTCACAATAGATCTATGCAGGTCGCAGTGTCACCAGTCTTACACTAGCCTAACCTGACAATAGCCTAAAATCTCCAATAAAATAAAATAATACTTAAGTTAAAATTTGTAATAACGTATCATATAAGCAGATTTTGTAATGCCATATGTTTTCTATAACATCATATAATGTCCAAAAGTCATTAATCATCATCAATTATCAATCATCACTCATCACTCATCACAAACAAATTATTTATTATTAAACGAGCATAGCTTACATACTAAGCTGCTTGTCGTATGTAGTATGTACTAAGTAGGTGTATGTTGGTGAATTTGTTATTTAGTAGTTTCCTTATATTTTTTTATTAATAGTTGTATAAATAATTATTGTTATTCTGCTCTGCAGAGGTCAGCTGTCCGATACACATGGGTGAATGACATTCGACAACCCACGTGTTTTAATTAAGGTGACAGGGGGCAGAGACAAGCCTCATGGGGAATTTCGAGGAGATACATGCCACTGATGAATCGAATAAACACTGTAGTCAATGAACTCTCTAAGTGTTGGAAACTTAGAAATATCCTTAAGCAATTTATTTAATAGAGTAGAATAGGAAATTCTTTATTCAAATAAACTTAAACTTAAGCATTTTTGAATAGGCATACATATTTTTTTTAATGTACTACTCATTCGGAAATTTCATTCCTCGCACAGTACAAATATTTGTTTTAATTAGTACAAGCTTAGCATTAAATGCAAGCTATTCATTTATATCGGTCTGGCTATATTCTATGTATTTTATTAATGTTTGTAAGTTGTTATAACATAACACAATCTCTGCTTAGATTGGGACTAGATGGCGCTCTGTGAATTGTCCTGAGATTGACATTTTGATAATTCAAAATATCTATTGTAATATATATCAAGTAGGTTTATTGTAAATTAATATATTTATTGCCAATTCTATGATCATATTTGAGATATTTATTATGAAACAAATACAACAGTATGTAGTTTTATGATATCGTAGGGGAATAAAAATATTATAATTTCGTGTAATTTGTAGCCGATTACACTATGGATATGAAAAAATGACCCTGGTCCTCGTAAGTGAGCAGGTAAATCAACAAGTCATATTTTGTCAAAATTTACAATAGTATTACGCTAAGGAAATAAAGATTTGAATAAATTAAATATATATTATAGAATTCTACATTGTAGAGTATAACAGTTGTTTATACATTGTAAATAGATATTATAACGGTAATATATTACCAGTACAAAATTGTATCAATTGCAAATACAATTTATGTTTAATGTGTACTTCCATCGACCACGGAAGAAATGTTTAATGGTACTGGCAACATAAATGAAAGGTTAAAAATATAAAATATAGGAATAAAAGAATAGGATAAACGACTTTAAGTCAAATGCTTAAAACATATTTTCACTAGCATTGGATTTTTTCTCTTTTTTCATCATTTAAGTTAAGTAGGTACTTCAATTCTTTTTTTAAGAGATAAGAAGGCTATGTGTAATGGTAGACACGGAGTGGGAATTTATTTATGTACTTAGTAGCTGCGCCCGTGACTTCGTCCGCGTGGTATAATGACTTTTAAACATAAAAATTGAAGTTTCATCGTTCTAGTTTCGAATTTCCATACGAACTTACATAGCCTATTTTATATATATCTTTCCTCTAGTAGAACAATAGTAATAATTTATTTAGTTGACTGTTATTCCACGATTTCGTTTATATTTCACGATTAGAATAATTAAAGCAAACGTAACAATAAAATTAGATCCATTCAGTAATTTAGATCTTAAAATTTAACATACATTGATTGACAAACTGTGGTAGACGAGGATACGACAGGTTAATTTAAAATCTAATAATATTTACTAGGAATTTAATCATGATTTCAAGGATTTATTTGAAGATCGACTTGATAAACTGTTAACAACAGCCTTGAAGGATACTTATAGTTACCCGGTTCCACCAGATGTTCCGTAAGAATATTTAGCATCACAGTTACCTTAACTAGGTTTGTTACTGGTGTGTTTTTTGTGGAGGCCCGAAGGTCGACTTTCGATAAAATTTTGGTCTCGATCGGTCAAGCCGTTTCAGAGGAGTACCTTCCGAAACGGCTCGAAATATACAAAGAGTGAAAATCTGATCTCTAAGTTCTCTCCGCGCTTTGCGTTCCCCTCAAAAAGGATTATTAGATAGAGAAACAATAGGGATTCTATTACTGATAATGCTCTCCTAAAAGACAAAATTTAGATATACTTGCACGAAGTTCACTACTTTTTGCTATGTAAGGATACAGTTACGGTATAAATCTAAGATGACTAACTGATGACTCGTAAGTTTTTGTATTCACATCGTTAGACAACAAAAAATACAATAGAAAAATATGAGAAATCAACGCAGGTTGCTATTCATGCGGTTAAGGAACATTCAAAGTTTGAAGCCATATTTGGTCATGGTATCATAGATATTTTTGACTGTAAATATTATATTTACTTACGTGTAACTGTAATTCGTCATGCCAGGTATGTGGCATTTATGAATGATTGGATACCTAAATAATATGATTTATTAATATAGGTAGTTCAATAGTACAGAATGTTCTAGGCGTATGCAGTTCTATCCAGTGATTAGTTCGGCATTCAGTAGATGATCGATAATTCCAGACTTATGTGCTTGTCGATTTTTGACAGCTAACTTGACTTGTTTGACTTGATTGACTCTGTTGCATGCGCCTAAAGTCCTATCTACTGGTCTTTTTTTTTTTTTTTATTTTATTTGTTTCACTGACATTATTATTTTTTTTTTTTTTTATTAACATGTATTGACTTCAGCTGCGATTTGATACAGCAGAAGTTTTCGTAGGGCTAGTTGTGTTTCACTAGGTGTTTATCATATATATTTATATAGATGACACACATACATATTTACATTATTTATATAATAAATAGTTTATGTTTATATATACATATATATATATGCTATTTTATATATAATATTATATTTTATGTATTTACGCATTTATAGTCTTATGTGTTATTTATCTTTTTTAAATTATTCACTATTGTTTTAGCAAGTGCATTATAAGAAGCCAGAGTCTCCGGCTTCGTAATGATACTGGTCAACTTGTAGGGGGAGTCAATTTTATGCATTCGGCACACTTGTTCATGGTCGTAACGGGCTCTTCCAAAAATAGGACAATTATTGAAGAGATGTTCAAACGTTTGCTCACTGTTTCCATAACATGGGCAGTATGAATTGTCGGTGATATGAAAGCGCATGAGATAACTCTTGACGTATCCGTGTCCAGTGAGAACTTGACTGAGATGAAAGGAGCGTTCTGTTCTGGAGAAGAGGTCTCTTATATTGTTGAGATGGGGGAGGAGCTTCCTGGTGTGTGAGCCTTGCTCAGCAGACATATACATCTTTTCCCATGTGAGGAGACTGTTTTTCTTATATAAAGCTTTAGCATACGGCAGTGGAAACTTATGGTAATCAGGAGCCTATCTACTAGTCGTGACTAATATCTACGAATGGCACGGGAGATCATAGAAATAAAAATAAAAAAAATGAAACGTCTAAAAATTCGTCATAGTTTAAGCTAGAACGATGAGACTTATTTGAGTAAGATTATTAAATTTTTTTTCTTTATTTACTATTCCACTCGGAGGAAGTCACGGACATAACTAGATTATCCTAAAATAATTCATTTTTAATATACTACTGATATATAAAGTAAATGCGAACGTTAAAAAATAAATTACAAGTTATGAAAATAACTCTAAATTGCCGTTTAGTAGCTAACGTTAAGTTGTTCCAATTAACTGTAGGATATAAAAACCAATCTGGCACAAATCAATCTTGATAATGGAGAGGAAGTCACGTATAAATGCTACTTTTGTAATAATGATGTAGCAGAGACGACTTGCAATTACTTGTTCTACGGGTATATTACGTATGCATGAAAGTTTTTTAGTTTGAGTTAGGTTACCTTGTCACAGTTACAAAGTTGCCAATTCCTAACACTCTCAAATATAACTTTAACATTATTATTGTGACATGGTACCAATTTACATGTTATTACAGATGACTCCCTCTCGTTATGTTATTGAACATTTTTAAGTGCTTTAAAAAGTATTTCAAAGGGAATGTAAAATACAAAGGGTCTATTTTAACAACAATCGTAAGAATTACTGAGAAGAACAGTGTTAAATATTTAAATTAAAATCGTATTTATATTTCCAAGAATTCATGAAACACCTAAAGTGCGAGGATTTCTCCATTTATCTATATTTCAAATAATTCCTCTGAAACCCTTTTATTTCTTTGTTGTTGTTTTTAATATGTAAATATAATAATTTTCTTTATTCTTGTTATTTATTCATACACGCAACTGGCCTCTACAGCATCACCGGACGATAGAGGGCGAGTGCAGATGGCACTCCAAACCCGCGGAACTTATGGTGCGATTGAAGGCTTACTTCCGTCTGATGGATACGACTTTAGTCTGAGTGGCCTTCAGCCGCTTAATAAATCTTTCCGCAAATTTGGAATGCCATTTGCACTCGTTCCCTATCGTTCGGTGAAACTGTAAAGGGAAGTAGTGGTCAACAGCATTATAATAGTTCAAAAAAAAACATTAATAGGTGGCGTCTTTAATAACGAAATTGTCGTTGCTTGAAAAACACAACTTTACATCCGAGCCAAAAAACTGTATCATAAATTCATCAATTAGATTTTTATAGAGATAGAAAGTAAAACAGTGGTTAAATACATACCAATTATCAACTTTCTATCTCGAAAAACTCATATAGAGTTATGAATTTTTAAAATAAAAGCATCCAAAATATTTCTTATAAAGTTGTGATTTGCAAGTTAGGACAATTCTGCTTCTTCCATTGTATGTACACGAGTACGCAACTAATTCATAATATAAATATAGTTAATCCGGATATAGAATTCCTAAGAAATGCTTCATATTTTAATTTACTTTCATATTATTGTATGCGTGGGTAGAATTACTAGAATATACATCATTATTCAACTAGAGAAAAGGATACAGGAGACATTAAAGGATTTCCAGACAGCTTTGGGCCTTCTAGAGGACGGACTAGTAGTACGTTTACATAATAACGGGATATTAACCATAATTATGTTTTTACGAGCTGCTTATATTTCGACGTTACAAGAATTTGGGTTACCGGTCAACATGGTCAGATTAAATGTCATTTTATGTAATACGTGATGTGATATCGTAAGTGAGTGTCACAAAAATTGAATATATATTTGAAACATGGTGTTATCAAAGTGGTGGCAGGTGGTATTTGGGCTGAAGAATTGAAGCTTGGGCTAACAATAGACACCACACACCACCAGTTGGAGGTTGGGTAGTTGGAGCTTGTTAGCAAACAGACATAGCGAAAACAAGCTACTTAAGAGCAATATCATAAAAATGAAAGCATTAAACGTACTTGTACAAAGAGAATTAAAAGGAGAACAAAAACGATAAATAAATCGTAGGTATTAGACAAAATATAGCAGAAGGAAAAAAACAAAAATGTATTCAAACTAGAACATGGATGTGTTATTACGGCTTTATTGGTAAAACCCATATTTTTAAGCAACTACATCGCTTTGATAAACAAAACAATGACCGTAATGGAAAATACAATTTTGGTATGGAAACTATACAACCAAACCACGACTCATCACAGTACAGCCGAACAGTCAACACTAGGCTTCCAAGCTATATCCGAACTCTAATCAATGCCTGATGATGTTTCGTTCAAAGGTGAAACACGTGTCGCAATATGGGTATAGACTCAGTAACGGTCGGAATTAGATCACCATTAAAGAAGGTCGTAACGATAGTCTAGTTTCCGAACTGAATATTTGTGATCGGAATAAAATAAAATAATATAAATCCATTAAGTAGTGCAATGTACGTTCGCAAAAAAACACTTAATTCGATAAACCATATTTACAAACCTACTAATCACATAACATTTATATCTCATATTTTACAATAGGGTAATGATAATCAATATCATATGATGAGGAAATTAAGCATAAACACATTTTATTTATTAAGGAGTTTGGGCTATTACTCGGTGCTAAAGGAACCTGTAGCACTGCGACTTGATAGATCTTTTGTACTCGCCCGTCAGTCACAAGAATTGAAGGATATTCTTAGGACCGATGGTTTTTATCTCCTCAGAGGTAGGAAGGAGATGTTTAATTTATGCATGAATAGGCTACAACCACGTAGCATATGTAGTGGCGTTTCCTCTTCCATTTGGCAAAATCAAAAGTATACATAATGACATTTTAATTTAAAAAACCATCATGGCCCTGGTCCCGTGGAAATTGGGAAAATATTTGATCTGGGATGCCATTCTTATGCATATATTGGCACCAAGTTATGTTTCTAGATCGTCCTCTTGTTCCAGTTCTCATTCCAGGCACGCGAGAATTTTAAAGACGTGCCAGTACTAGAATCTGGAGGGATCGTATTGGGTTTTTATCATTTGGCGTGGAGAGTTTGGACCTACGGAGCTCAGAAACCTAAATATTGGCAACGAATATTCATCGTGCTTACTAGTGATCCCAGAGTAGATAGGTACTTTAGCCCAAAGATGAACATGGCAATTATATTTATACCGAAACAGGAAAATGTGGCCCATTCAAAATCGAGGATCAATTTAAGGAAAATTGTAATGAATATATTATTAAATATGAATTAAATTTGTAAATTAGTCCATGATTATAGATTATATATTTAAAGAGTAGTGTGACAATATCAATGATGTATTGAGGCCGACTTTGTTTAAATGTTTCTGATAAGGTCCCTCTGTCTAACCGTTCTGTATTCTGGTTTATAGAGTATGATAGCGAATTAAAATAATGATAAAGATTACAATGGCATATTCATTAAGATATCTTAAAGAATATGTAAACTGGCTCAAAACTTTGCATAAATTCTCCTTTTTTTAACTGTAATATTATATTACAGTTTTGTATAATATACTAACAGATCTGTACGTAACATTTAATTATTTACTCAAGTAACTATTTATTTGCTTATGTCAACTTTGAAATTTAGCAGTTAGCATTCAAAGAACATTTAAAAAATCTAAACCTGAGGAACATTTGTTTAAAGAAGTAACATGCAATATTCTTGTTAACTCTTCTTGTCTGCGTTCCGAATGAATAGTAAATCAAAATAATATGACTAATCAAAATTTCGTATATTAAGTTGATTTAAATAAAGATCCCTTCTATTTCTTAAGTTAAAGAAGAATGGGGATGGTAGATAAACATAAAGCCATATCTAGCTTTAGAATAATGAATTTTTTCACAAAGATTTTTTATAATAACGCTACGGACGAATATCTATTAATTACCACAGTAACAAGAGATAATTGAGTTCAAGAGATAACAAAGCTGTAGTCCAGAATTCAACACATTTAATCTTATTTATTAACTTTCTAGATCAAAAGATCCGTCGTACAGAAAGAAAGGTTTATTTGATGGTCTTTAAATAGAAAATGAACAGGGATGACGATCAAAGAATAGACGATTCGATTCCAAAATCGGACAATTAACTAAGCGAAGCGAAGGAATGGTTGTATACGTTTCCTTGTATAATGTACAATGTAAGAATTTATCTACAATTTTTTAACGTTCCAGAATGATGTAAAACACTAGTCAAGTGTTTTTCTCATCCATACTTCATTACATAGTATAAAACAAAGTCTCTGTCGCTTTCTGTCCGTCCCTATGTATGCTTAAATCTTTAAAACTATGCAACGGATTTTGAAGCGGTTTTTTTAATAGATAGAGTGATTCAAGAGGTTTATATATATGTAATACATGTACACCCGTGCGAGGCCGGGGGCAAATAGCTGGTAATATTATAAATCAGAAACTGCGTGTTTCTTGGTACATTCTTTAGAAAACGGCTGAATGGGTCCTAATGAAATTTATCATAAAGATAGCTTGTATCACGAGGATGGACGAATGTGCTAACTTGATGGCCTCTGTGATTTGGCATACCACTTTTCTAACTAACTTTCCGGCGGTGAAACACCCAAACTAATCTGAGAAACGGTATATAGTTCGTGGAAGTTAACTTTGTTTTTCTAAAATAAAAGTAGCCTAAGTTACTCCTTATTACATCAGCTACCTGCCAAAAAAAGTACCGTCAAAATCGGTACAGCCATTTCAGAGATTAGCCGGAACAAACAGACCGACAGACAGACAAGTTAAGTTTTAGAAACTACTACTACTCGACGTACAACGATAGGTATGTTCGTTGTACGTCGATAGTTCCCAATGCTTCTGCTTACCCCATCTGTGATAAATAAAAGTGATTATATATGTATTAAACAGATAAAAAAATAAATGTATGTGTATTACAACGGTTTAATCGAGCGTGCTTATAAATATAACATTGCATTGTAGATACCAAATTTCTTACCATAAATGATAAGAACGTGTCTTTCGATGCACTAATTTATCTGTACAGACTAAAATATCACTACATTCCGTAAGATTATTTTATATGTAAAATGGATGACATTGTATAAATTGTTATTGTTAATTATATAATAAACATTAACAAGCTATAACATTAATTATAATTAATAATAATGATAATAATAATATAATTATGATATATACATAAAAATCGACTGAATGTCAGGGCTACCTCAAATCATACGAAATTACTAATATATTTAATATTAATAATTATATACTTAATGGTACTTGTAACATAAAATAATTAAACAGTTATAGAAAAATGTGGGCATTGGTGCGTTTATTTCTGTAAGAGATAAACGCACCAATGCTCTGTGCGATGTGACAGAGATGGTAGTTAGTGGACAATGGTAATGCACGAGTAATGTTGTAAAGATATAAATACAATATTCTATATAAAAACACACGTATACTAAAATATTCTCTAAGGGTAGAGGAAGACCGAAAAAGAGGTGGATGGACTGTGTGAAAGATTATATGGTGAGAAAGAAAGTAAATAACGAGATGACTGCGAACAGGGACGAATGGAAGAGAAGAACATATTATGCCGACCCCAAATAAATGGGATTAGGAAGAATCAGATGACGATGACTAGAGAATATTTTATTCTCTAATAAAAAAAAATAAGTTCACAACAGATCAATTATGGACCCTGTTAGGCACAGCAAGCAGAAGTGAATAGAGGAGACCGAATTCATTGTTATAAAAAGAAATGATAGAATACACGTAATTATTTCACTTTTAACTGTATATAATATAAACTGTATAAAAATAAGAAAACGTTAAATATTTCAATATATTTGAAAATAAATACTATATTATAAATGTAATAAGAACTTACGGAGTTCTGAGGCAATAAACTCAAAAAATACTGAATCGAAGAACTATTCCATTTCTAAGTAAAAAAAATAAAGTAAATTGAATACATGCTGCATAATGAGATAATAAAAAAGTATTACATGATATCTACACATATAAATAAAATTGAAGTGTCTGTTTGTAATACTGAAATAACTATTATTTGCTACATGCATATGAATATATATACGGTACATATACCAAAAATAAATTTTTTACAAACTTTGTCTGTCTGTCTGTTTCTTCTGGTTAATCTCTGAAATAGATGGACCGATTTTGACGGGACTTTTTTTGGCAGGTAGCTAATGTAATAAGGAGTAACATAGGCTAGTTTTATTTTAGAAAAATATAGTTAAATTCCACGCGGATGAAGTCGCGGGTACAGCTAGTTCTAAATAAGATTGGTAGCGAATGAATTAACTAATAAATATCTCGTAGTCGGTCGTTTTATTTTTATTGCATATGAAATGCGGTTTCGTGTAATTGCATCATCTCATACAAACATGAGAGAAGAGAATGTATCTAACAGTTATTGGTTTGGTTTCTAAAAAAATTACTTTTGTAGGTGAATGTAGATGTTACGCGAGTATGTCAGATCGGGTATGACATCATCCTTAATATTATAAATGCGGAAGGAACTCTGTCTGTCTGTCTGTCGCGCTTTCACGTCAAAACTACTGGACCGATTTCAATGAAATTTTGTACACTGATAGTCTAGACCATGAGAAAGGACTTAGGACTTACTTTTTAATGCGACAACGGTTGTAAGGGGTTGAAAGGGGAGATGAAAAGTTGTATGGAAGTGACGTCATTTTTAAAGCAATAAGCTTGAAACTTATTTTTTAGGCTGTTGATTAAATATGACATTCAGTCTGTAAAAAAATTACCCTTAAGAGGGTAGAAAAAAATTAGGGATAAAAGTTTGTATGGTAATTGATTATTTTTGAAGCTAGAACGATTGAACTTTTTTGGGTTAGATTATTATTATACACATATTTTTAATTTTCTCAAGATATTATATTATTATATCTCACTATTCCACACGGACACAATCCCGGGCACAGCTAGAAGTATAAAAAATCACATGTATCAATCATTACATTAAAAAAAACTTATTCTTAAATATTTTTTAATATTTTTTCTATAAATACATACATAATATACATATATGGAAAATACCTAGCCTATTACAAAAAATCGTACTCATGAATTTTGTATTCATTGGTTATTTTGCGTCTTGCCAGCAATTTATACTAATATTATAAAGCTGAAGGGTTTGTTTGTTTGAACGCGTTAATCTCAGAAATTGAATCTCAGTTCGAATTGAAAAATTCTTCTTGTGTTGGATAGTCCATTCGTTGAGGAAGGATCCTAGCTATATAACATACTAAGCTATATAACATTACGCTACGATCTATAGAAGCGGAACTGCAATGACAAATATTGCAGAAGGTGGGGAAATAAAACGCAGACAAAGTTAGTCAGTTAGTCTAAAATAAAGCAGTATCCCAAACCACTAGACCACTAAGAAGACTTTTGGTATATACACATTATTTGTTTTGATTTTTCATTCATGGTCTTGACAGACGCCGATGTTTGGTTAGGGAAAATTGGCCATATCGCTTTCTAAATAAAAAAAGTGTAACATGTAACTACATATAAGAACTGTATCAGAGTGTAGTAAAGTAATGTTTCGCGCCTTTTGTCTGCCCTAAAACAAGAAATACAAGTTTATAATTAACTAACTTGTTATGTTGGTTTTAACTCGTCCAAATTTTTTACGTAATAAAACATTTGATAGACTCAAGGTTACATTAAGACGGTAAACTCATTCCTTTCTTCTTAAAAGGCTCACTACACATCTGTAATTCGTATGGTGCTGCAGGAGAATTACAGATGTCATGATCAAGATGGCGGTATATCTATCATATATATTGATGATCCTGAGTGCCAGAATAAAAATATGACTTAAAAAAACTATTCATAAAAAATTGTAAACATACCGATATATTAGATGTAGACAAACATCAACTCATTAACTTAGTCTTGGAGACAGGCTTAGTTTGTGATTTACTTACATTTTTAACTAACTCTCTGGTGACGGAAAACACCGATTTAATACGCAGGTGGTAGTGTCGATGCCAAGTTCGTTTTAAATATTTTCAGCGAAATGTGGTAATTTCTTGTGTTTATCACTACATAGTACAAAACAAAGTTACTGTCGTTGTCTGTCCGTCCCTATGTACTCGTATGCTTAAATCTTTAAAACTAGGCAACAGATTTTGAAGCGGTTTTTTTTTATAGATGGAATGATTCAAGAGGAAGGTTTATATATATAGGTATATAATACACACCCGGGCGAAGATGGGGCGAGTAGCTAGTTTCTTTATTATTTACAATTTTTAATTATTGTATCTTACTAATATCACAGTAAAGATAATATTACATCTAATATTATAAACGTGAAAGCTTGTCAGTATGGATGTATGGAAGTTTGTTACTTTTTCACGCAAAAACTACTGAACGGATTTTGATAAAACTTTACAGTAATATAGCTAATACATCGAAATAAACCATAGAATACAAACTTCATGCAGGTAAAACCGGGTCCCGCTAAATAATTATATCTTATATATAAAATTCTCGTGTCACAGTTTTCGTTCCCATACTTCTCCGAAACGGCTTGACCGATTCTCATGAAATTTTGTGAGCGTATGGAGTAGGTCTGAGAATCGACCAACATCTATTTTTAATCCCCCTAAATGTTAGGGGTAGTCCAACCCTAATTTTTTTTTTATTTTAAGGCAAAACAACGTTTGCCGGGACAGCTAGTATTTATATAGAAATGTTAAATCTTTACATAACAATGTGGACTGTAAACGATGCCTCTCATTACCCTCATAAAGGTTGCAGTCTTCAGGACATGTGTATGTTACATTGTATGTTCTTACCGCACCTATTAGAAACCTCGTTATCTACTCGTATTTGGCGATGGATGGAATGGAATAAACCCGTCTTATGGCACACCCTGTCCCATTGATATCACCGTATTTACATTCCTTACTGCAACCATACTTCAATGGTTGTTCCACATAATGTTATAGGTACACGCTATCTATTATTTGCTCTGTAATTATGGGTTTGGTCTGGCTATTCAGAAAATGAACACTAGCTTCAGACCGAACAAATTAAACATTCTATTCATCTTCTATATTAACTGTTAGATTGTTACGCTGAAAAACAGCATACAATGCTGCTTCGCGGCTAAAATAGATGTCAGAGACGTCCATTTGATAATTTCATGTAAATCATATCAAATCAAAATATCTTTATTCATGTAGGTCAATTACAGACTGTTATGACAAATCTATCTGCTAGATGCGACAAAGAAGCCCATTAGATAATTTCGTGTAAATCAAATCAAATCAAATCAAAATACCTATATTCATGTATGTCTATTACAAACTGTTATGTCAAATCTACCTGCTAAATGAGACAGAGATGCCCACTTGATAATTTCGTGTAAATCAAATCAAATCAAAGTATCTTTATTCATGTAGATCTATTACAGACTCTTATGTCAAATCTATCCGCTAGATACGACAGAGAAGCCCACAAAATAATTTCGTGTAAATCAAATCAAATCAAAATATCTTTATTCATGTATGTTTATTATAGACTCTTCTGACAAATCTACCTGCTAGATGAGACAGAGATGCCCACTTGATGATTTCGTGTAAATAAAATCAAATCAAATCAAAATATATTCATTCATATAGGTGTATTACAGACTTTTATACAAATCTACCGTCAATTCGGAGTGCGTTCTAAGAAGAACTAACAGAAAAAACAGCACTTGTTCTTTTCAAATGAGCTTGTACATGACTGCAATAATACAGATTAATTTTTAAATTCAATAAGGGAGAGTGTAGTGACCTCCAGCGTCTGTAATTGCATTTTTTGTCGTAAAGAAATATTTTAATGGGTAGCCGTAACTCGACCAGTTCCTCCAAGTAGGTATTTGCGAGTATGATATATATGTAAAGACTACATAACTCTAATTTAACAATATTCAGGGGATGAAAATGAGTGGAAATATAACGTCATCTAAAAATTTTGGATTGATAAAAAAAATTTCAGATCTTTATTAACCAATAGCGAATCAATACAAAATAATAATTACTATGTCGTTTAGAAGAAAGCCAATTAAAGATTTTCACACGAATAAGTATGAAATTATAGTAAATATGTAGCGTTGGAAATACATATTTAGGGTCCAATTTCGTTACTAATTCCCTTAATTCCTTCCATAAACTTCATACTTTATTAACATTGGATATTTAAATATTTTGTTGGTATCTTTCTTATTGATAAAGTTCTCTATTCGACTTTATATTTGTTTGTCACTACATTATATTCGCTACACACGTAACACGATTATCTTCGCCAATTCTAAATGGTTTCTAATTATTCTTTTTATTACCCATAGATAATTTTGTCACGACTGAAATACTTTTTTGTTGCATAAATCCATTCATTATGACAAACATCAGCTGACAATCAATGGGTAGGTCGTATTTGTTATATTTCAAATTTTAATTTCAGGTAGGTCTACGTTTTATTTATGTTGAAGGTGTATAATTAAATTATTTATTAATTAACTATTGTAGCATATTTTCTATGAACAATAATTATGTTGTCATACTACCGTACTATTAGTACATTTAAATATGTATATTATGTCTTACAAAAAGTTTAATAATAAAAACCATATCGATTTTTTCGTACATAAAAATTAACAAACTAAATACTTATATATAAATCATGAATACATGAAATAATTATTTAATTTCGTATTAGCGTAAATTTATTATTAACAGTTTTAAAATTAAATAAAAATAAACTAAAAACGTTTTAAGCTAAGTTAGTTTAAATATACTTACAATATAAATTCCGCTGCTATAAATAAATTTCCTTTCACTTTATATCAAGCTCTTTGCACTATAACACATCTCCTTAAAACAATTGTAATTGCGTAAAGTTCACGTTCCAATCATTTAGTGTAAACAATGAACAAAATACGCGTCCAACCGTATTGGTAGTCGCAATAATACTGCACTAAGGCTTTGCGAAACCATGCGCAAACGCAGGATTGCGGACAAACCAGCATAACATGACCTCAAGAATTTCGACGGCTCGCTGCAGACAGCTCGGTGTTCCTAAGTAGGAATTAGAGAGGTGGGTCTGCTATAAATGGTGTGCGCGGCGAAAACAAAACGGTGTTTCCTTTCCGAGTGATTCAAGTATTTTTGACACTTGTCAATTATGTTTTGCAATGAGGTCAATGATTTATTGGGTAAATGTTATTATGAGTGGGTATTATGTCATTTAAATATATTATCTATTCTAATATTATAAAGCTGAAGAGTTTGTTTGTTTGTTTGAACACGCTTATCTCAGGATCTACTAGTTCAAATTAACAAAATATGTTTGTGTTAGATAGTCCATTTGTAGAAGAAGGCTTTAAGCTATATAACATTTTTTTTTTATGGATGATAATGGAATGGTGCACCCGCCTGCGCTAACGGTTTACGCTGGCGGGGCACCAGTGGAGGATGATAAGATGAACATGAGGTCAGGTTAGTTAGCCCATCGTGACAACCTCACCACGAACTTATCACGATGGTTTCCAGGGGGAACCGCGTGGAGGTCAACCTGACATGGTACATTGCTAGTAATGGGGTCAAGAGTCCACATTACTAACAATCTCCTATCCCCCCAGCTATATAACATTACGCTACGACTAATAAGAGCACAGCTGCAATGAGTAATATTGCAAATGGTGGGGAAATGAAACGCAGACGAAATTGCGCGGGTCAGCTAGTGTAGTAGGTATATAATCTATTATTTACGTTGTTCAGGTGTGGAAGGCCAGGTTATTGGGTTCCTAATATTGAACGCAGTGACTCATCCGTCATGCTCGTGAATGCGTGTCGCTTGTACGAATAAATATAATGTAGTCACTCTCATTCATAAACTACGTCACATTTTGAGGGGAGGGAGATGACGAAGTGTGACAAGTAGTGTTCTTCAAAGGATGTTCTTAAATTCTTGTCGTCACACATTTTGAAAGTGAATGTAAAATACATGATTTTTCATTCATTTTCAAAATGCGTATGTCAGTATTCATTTTTTTTATAATATTTTTTTCTTAATATAATAACATATATGCAAATATGTTAAAATATAAATAAATAAATAACCCTGGATAATTAATACAGCGCCATCTAAACCCACGGTAAGCAGAGCTGTGTGTTATGCGTACTAAGACGATTAGAAAATGCACCAGATATTTGCTTAGTTATTTATTTTCGTAAATACATACATAGAAAACACACACCGATACAAATAATCCTACTCATGAATAAAAATAAAAATGTGTAATAACCGTGAGATCATCAGGTTTATTATCATTAAACTTCTATTTAACCCACATTATTTAATAACAACGAGAGCGTCGTAACCTAGTGATAGTAATCTACTTTATTCTATTATATAATATATATTTTATTTGACGGCCTCGGTGGTTTAGCGATTTAGCACGCCTTACTTTCGATGGTCGCGGGTTCGATTCTTTACACGATATAAACATTTATATTCATGTGATCGACTGTTTGTATTAGTTTGGGTGTTTTCTATGTATGTTTATAAAAAAAATGATTTTATAACAGTTGTTTAGTACTCATAACAAAAGCTCTGCATACTTTGCATACTTTTACTACTGCATACATTACTACTTTTTGCCGAATCCGTCCATTAGTATGTTTTAAAGGGTAACAAACATACATATGCTTTATACATTTTCACATATCCACATTAGGCAAGACTGCATTGCGGGAGTCCATAAAAAAATTGTCAGATCTTAGATTAACAAGGTAATACAGATCAGTAGAGTCTGGAATAGACTCACACGAACAAAGATGTTTTAATTTTAATTTTACTTTATTAAAATATATTTTTATTATTAGAATATTTGTTAATCCTGTTGTTGTAATTTGTTTATTCACAAATTTCCTAAATACAAGTCAAAACAGATGTAATAATATTTTATCAGAATTACGAAGAACGTAGGTTTTTGTTATTACGATGGTTTTCGATGAAGCCAGTATTAATTAAGGAAACGTCACAATTGCCAATTAGAAGGAGGTTAATTAAACAAATATTTGTATCAACAAGATATTGTTATAGTAATGTAAATAATAATATAGCAAGCTCGCGAGTACAATTAAAGATTTCCGATAGCAAAATTAACTAATGTCACAATTTGAAATTACATGGTAATAAATTAGTAACTTGCCAGGTGATTGCGGTTCGAATAATCTGATTTGAGCGTGGAGAGAATTTATAGAAAAATGATATAGGTAGCTTTTGTAAAAAGTCGTCTCAATGAATGTATGACAGTTTCGTTTCCGTGATCAATGAAACGAGTGTATTTACATTTATGTAAGACTAGCTGTATCCATGGTTTCACTCACGTGAAATTTATAGCTTATGGTTATTCTGATGTATAAGCTATATCACTCTAAAGTTTCAACAAAGTTCGCTCAGTAATTTCGCATGAAAGAGTATTAAACATGCATCCATACTTAGAAAACATTTATAATATTAATAATAACATTACCGACAGAATGCACGGGTTGAGACATTATTAACCAATGTCACAATACTGTTAGGAGTATCCTCTAAATTTAATTAAATAAAAGAAACTGATAACAAATCGTATAATAAATTTTAACAAAATCAGTAAAAGAACTTATAAAGCAAACACCATATGATACGGAGATTCGTTCGAGAGCACGTCTGTCGACCAAAAGAGACCGCACACCGGGTTTCGCAGCCTTTTATAGACGCGCCGCACGACGGTGGCGCCACCACAGGAAGTTACACCTAACACGGCCTCTCCTGACGGAGCATCGTCCCCGATGCTTTCTGGTCACGGCGCGACGTCTGGTCCGACTGCTAATCTTATGCGCTCTGTCCAGGCTGAAAGTATGCTCAGGGCTATTGCTCGGAGACGAGTCAACAGTGACTCTTCACAACCTGTGAACCATAAGTTAGTGGTAAGCATTTTATTTTTGGAAGTAGGATCACGTTGCCTCACAAGGACTAATTTAAATCTGATCTAAGCTTGTATACATAGAAGCCACACAAAGCTTTATACGTGAGGTCACCTATAACACACTTTACGCTACACAGAGCCTTACACGAGATGTATCTTATAACACACTCGATGCTGCACAAAGCCTTACACGAGGTGTATCTTATAACACACTCGATGCTGCACAAAGCCTTACACGAGGTGTATCTTATAACACACTCGATGCTGCACAAAGCCTTACACGAGATGTATCTTATAACACACTCGATGCTGCACAAAGCCTTACACGAGGTGTATCTTATAACACACTCGATGCTGCACAAAGCCTTACACGAGGTGTATCTTATAACACACTCGATGCTGCACAAAGCCTTATACGAGGTGTATCCTTTAGCACCCTCGATGCTGCACAAAGCCTTATGCGTGGTGCTACCTAATACACACTCGACGCTGCACAAAGCCTTACACGAGGTGTATCCTATAACACGCTCGATGCTGCACAAAGCCTTATACGAGGTGTATCCTATAGCACCCTCGATACTGCACAAAGCCTTATATGAGGTGCTTACCTATTACACACTCGACGCTGCACAAAGCCTTACACGAGGTGTATCCTATAACACACTCGATGCTGCACAAAGCCTTACACGAGGTGTTACCTAAATACCTTACGATAAAATTTATCTCAAAAATACAAATTACATTAGAAAAACTCAAATTCCTTTTTGACTCTACTCTATTTTGACTCTGTATAGATTAGAACAATAGAGAAAGCATTTGAGTGTACGAGAATATATTTGTATTCGTTACATTTTATGTACTGCATCATAAGGTATTGAAAGTATAGTGGACCTGGACATTGGGTGGAGAGGAACGTGATATAAAGTATAAGGTAACATGTTTACACATTAAACAAACAATTCCGTGCTCTATAGTATTTCTTTACAAGATGGACCCTACTTTGAAACCGTCAACTAATTTGAACTCGACAACGTTTCCACGTCAATATGGTCAACACGTAGTCTTTAGAAATATAACAATAATCGCGACTTTTTCCTATAGAGATATGTTAATAATTATTTTCTTTAAGATTTATTTTCTTTATATATCGCAAACTATTCAACTGCCCTTGTACAAGTAGTTTCATCATCAGCAGCATATGCTACTACGATTCGTGAGGTTATTAAAAGGATTTCGATACGTGAGATATGAACTAACCTTTACGATATTCAAACGTCAAATTACGATCCTGTAGGCACATTCACCAGCGCACTACCCTAGGCAAGAGATCCTCGTATAATTTTCAGGGCGTTGCAGTTAGTTACTACCCTAAAATGTTTTCCGATGAGATGACGATGTTGCAACGCCTTGACAACAGCAAGTATCTCGAGCTCAGGAGTAGTACCTTGGATCTGCACATATTGTAAAGCTACTGCGTGTATGCGTCCGTCTTTTCCTATTTGAATTAGTACCGTAACCTAGTGCACTTGCATCCGTATGGACTTCAGTCCGTAAATACTCAAAGATAAGCAACGCGGATTGACTAGCCAATATAGAGATGATCTCATCTCTCTAGTTTCTATTCTTTTCCCCGTTAAAATTTCAAGAGGCGATTTGGGTGTATCACAGGATACACCGAATAAGATAGCTGACCAGTATCACTAAATAATATCAACTAAATATTGCACAAACCATGTCAGCTCTCCTTAAATGTTATTGTTTGCATTTGATCAGTTCATTTTTATTATACATCGTCTCAACCGACAACATCGTATTCCGCAACAAGCAGCTTCGACAGTTTTTGGTATCCAAAACTACTACGGCATTTATTTTCTCTGTCCGTCATACACATGAACGAGGACTGCTTGTAGAGACTTTCCTACTCTAACACCGCTTTAATCTTATTTACTTAATCAACCAATTGATTGCGTATTTAATATTTAGATTTTAATGATTTAGTACTAATTCGCAGTTTGCATTCACACATTTGAACTTAAAATGTACAGTTACCACAAGTGTTCAAAAAAGCAACAGACTTAGTCTTCCTCGCTCGTTCCTTATACGATAAGATAGTTCACGCGGAAGATTCAAAAATAAGTATTACTTGATGAATGAATGAAGTGCTCAAATTGAAATTTGTTTGAACGAAGAATCCATCATTTCTTTTTGGATACGTTCGGCCTGACCTGACTTTTACAAATAGTTCCAGTCTCCTAGGATACACAACCTCAGGAGCGAGGTAATTACACTTAGCGGAAATTAATTATAAACCTGGATTTTCACACGCATGCTTAATTTATAACCGTAAAATAATTTATATGGTCGATTCGGTAATTAACCGTCGTACCTACATAACGCTACTTCGTTAACAAGTAGTCGAATGTGTATCTCTATACGGTATTGACCATAGCTGTGACTGAGCCAGTAAAAAGTATTCAGAATGTTTATTCATTAAGACTACAAATTTTCTTTTTCATCACCACGATACGGTGTATTTATCAATTGAAGTCTCGCTATCGATTCACTACGCGCTATATCATTTTCAAAGAGCGGTTTCTAAAAATACGCTAAAAATCGTTATTTCGTATACGCAATGTCTTTTCAATATTAAAAATATCATTACCAATGAGTACTGACGTCTTTAAGATAATCACAAGGTACTTAGAAGTTACTTCTTGTGAGATGTTATGAATTTTGCAGGTAAAGTAAGAAAATCAGACCTTACAACACGAAAACGATCATTTGATTTAAAAGAAGTTGAACTACTATCGTACTAAACATTTGTGGGTATAATCAGACCGCATATCCGTTTCGTCTAAACAGCATAATATGTGCATCTTACAACACGAAAACGATCATTTGATTTAAAAGAAGTTGTTGAACCACTATCGTACTAAACATTTGTGGGTATAATCAGACCGCATATCCGTTTCGTCTAAACAGCATAATATGTGCATCTTACAACACGAAAACAATCATTTGATTTAAAAGAAGTTGAACTACTATCGTACTAAACATTTGTGGGTATAATCAGACCGCATATCCGTTCCGTCTAAACAGCATAATATGTGCATCTTACAACACGAAAACGATCATTTTGATTTAAAAGTTGTTGAACCACTATCGTACTAAACATCTGTGGGTACCCGCATATTACGGCGCGATAATTTCGTCGCGATGTGCATTATCACTAGTCCAAGTCACGGCGAAAACTTGCGTTAGCCTAATTCAGATTATTTCTTTGTAAAGTAAGCGTATTCAGTAGGACCTATCTTCTTACAAAACGCATATACGATTTTGTCCGTAGGTTATTTTTCAAAAGAACTAAATTTACTTCTATACTACTCGACTATATTGCAACTATAGCACCGTATTTAAGAATCTACTTCTATACTACGTAGTTTGCTATCATATATGACCAAGTATGATCATCACTAGCTCACTCACGTTACTACGCACTTGCTTCTTTTAACGACAAATCTGACACCGTCTGTCAGTTCACTGAATGACCACGATCTATGTACTTCATCGCAACTATTCGTCAATGTTGCGCATACTTAAAAGTATGAAATAAAAATGAAAAGTCTGTTGAGGTAGCAACCGATCGCGCCACCGCACCAGGTGCGCTCGTTGGCGCCGCGTTGGCGGGTCTGGCTGGCGCGCCGACTGTCTGCGCGGGCGGCGACAGCGCGGCGGGGCCGGTGCCGGCGCAGGCACGTCGTCAGCATCTACGTCGGCAGCTATATGCGAACCCCTGTTTCGCTGAGCTACCCGCACGTTGTTCCAGCGACACCAATTGTTGAGACTTGCGTCCATTAACGCTCCTAGTTCACCTATATTTGATAGGTGGAGAACGGAGACGCGTGCTCTCGTAACGATGGGCGTTTTCTACTCGACATGTAATCAATCCTTAGTCAAAAATGTTATTCGCGACCAAAAATGGCCTCGAATCCCACTTCTGATGTTAGGAGTATCCTCTAAATTTAATTAAATAAAAGAAACTGATAACAAATCGTATAATAAATTTTAACAAAATCAGTAAAAGAACTTATAAAGCAAACACCATATGATACGGAGATTCGTTCGAGAGCACGTCTGTCGACCAAAAGAGACCGCACACCGGGTTTCGCAGCCTTTTATAGACGCGCCGCACGACGGTGGCGCCACCACAGGAAGTTACACCTAACAATACATAAATTAAAAGGCAATAAATTAAAAATCTGATTTTTTCGTTTCAAATAATCTGATTCGGCCTTAACTTAATAACAAGTTAAAAAAGAAAAAAAAATGTGTACAGTGATCATTTACTTTTTTATATTAAACTAGCTGTACCCGCGACTTCGTCCGCGTAAATAATGAAAAAATATTTAACTCAATTAACACAATATAAGTCAAATAAATAAGTTTCATCGTTTTAGCTTCAAAAATGATAAAAAGTAAAAATAAATACTTAATCAATAGGCTAAAAAATAAATTTCAAGCTTCTAGCTTTAAACATGACGATACATCTATATAACCTTGGATCTACCCTTTCAATCCTCTTGCAACCCTTTTTCACATTAAAAAGTAACCTATGTCCTTTCTCAGGATCTAGTCTATCTATGTCTGTTTCAAATTTCAATTTAAATCGGTTCAGTATTTTTGGCGTGTAAGCGAGACAAACAGACAAAGTTACTTTCACATTTATAATATCAGTAAGGTATTTAATAAACTAACCCTAAAAAGACAAAGAAAAAAGTTTAATCATTCTAGCTTCCACAACCACACAAACAGCAAATTTCCACAATAACTTTCATTCCCTATTTTATTTTACTACCCCCCTCCCCCTAAGAGTAAAAATTTTACAAACATTGAATGTCATATTTATTGATATTTAAACAACAGCCTAAAAATGAGTCTCAAACTTCTAGTTTTAAAAAATGACGATTCTTCCATACAGCGTACCATTGCAACCCCCTTACAATCCTTTTTTCATATTCAAAAGTACCCTATATTCTTTGTCCGGGTGTAAACTAACTGTGTACCAAATTTCATTTAAATTTTTATTTTGTTTTGGAGCGTAAGACTGACAGAAAGACAAACAGAGTTACTTTCACATTAGTGGGGTATTTAAAAATCTACCCCAAAAGAACCAATGAAAATAGTTTCATCGTTCTAGTTTCAAAAATTACGAATTTACATAATAACTATCATCCCCTATTTTATTTTACCCCCTTAAGGGTAATTTTTTTACAAACAATGAATGTCATATGTATTTATATTTAATCAACAGCCTCAAAAATAAGTTTCAAGCTTCTAGCTTCAAAAATGACGATTTTACATAAAAACTTGCATCCCCTATTTTATTTTACCCCCTTAAGGGTATTTTTTTTACAAACAATGAATGTCATATGTATTTATATTTAATCAACAGTCTCAACAATAAGATTCAAGCTTCTAGCTTCAAAAATGACGTGTTTACATAAAAACTTGCATCCCCTATTTTATTTTACCCCCTTAAGGGTAATTTTTTTACAAACAATGAATGTCATATGTATTTATATTTAATCAACAGCCTCAAAAATAAGTTTCAAGCTTCTAGCTTCAAAAATGACGATTTTACATAAAAACTTGCATTCCCTATTTTATTTTACCCCCTTAAGGGTATTTTTTTACAAACAATGAATGTCATATGTATTTATATTTAATCAACAGTCTCAACAATAAGATTCAAGCTTCTAGCTTCAAAAATGACGTGTTTACATAAAAACTTGCATCCCCTATTTTATTTTACCCCCTTAAGGGTAATTTTTTTACAAACAATGAATGTCATATGTATTTATATTTAATCATCACTCTCAACAATAAGATTCAAGCTTCTAGCTTCAAAAATGACGTGTTTACATAAAAACTTGCATCCCCTATTTTATTTTACCCCCTTAAGGGTATTTTTTTTACAAACAATGAATGTCATATGTATTTATATTTAATCAACAGTCTCAACAATAAGTTTAAGCTTCTAGCTTCAAAAATGACGAATTTACATAAAAACTTGCATCCCCTATTTTATTTTACCCCCTTAAGGGTAATTTTTTACAAACATTGAATGTCATTTTTATTTATATTTAATTAACAGCCTCAAAAATAAGTTTCAAGCTTCTAGCTTCAAAAATGACGATTCTTCCATACAATTTACCCGTTCTCAGGGTCTAGACTATCTGTATACCAAATTTCATTCAAATCGGTTCAGTAGTTTTGGCGTGAAAGCGAGACAGACAGACAGAGTTACTTTCACATATATAATATTAGTTTTTGTCGCAGCACAAAAATATATTTTTATCGTTTCCGTACAAATAATAATTTTACAGTATTAATCTACAAACCAACATTTTGTTTCTTACAATCAACTAAATAATTTAAATAGTTCCATAACATATGGCACAATGAAAAGGTCATTTGTTTTATAAAAAAGACAGTTAGTTTTTATTTTAGTGGAAAATAAGAAAATTCTATTTTGATACAACAACCATATATTTATTAATAGGTATTAATATAGGTATACTTTATTAATTTTGTGTTAATGCTTTTTAAATAAACACTCACACATTATTTCTGTATAACCTACAAAAATGGGTAAATAATTTAATTTCGGATAGTGCCACACCACAACATTCTTTAAAAAATGTAAATAATAAAATGTGAAGAAATTGTGATTGTTACTAAGTTTTTTTTTTTTTAAGTTCGTCAGAACATAGAAACAACATTTAACATTTATTATTTGACATTGGACATTGACATTAATTTTTGTAATTTATATTGTAAAACTTGTATCCAGAGCCGTAAAACAAATTAATAAAAAAATTGCTAAATTTGTCTCGCAATCGGCCAATTTCAGGTTTAAAGAAAAAACACATACACACGATATACGATTTTATCATAAAAAAGAGTCAAAAAACAATATTTTCACTAAACGTCAACGTCATGTTTCCGGCAAGATCTTTCGTTTTACATTATGTTATCTGTGGTTTTGTTCTCTGTGATGGATACCTTATTGGCGCAAACGCACGCGATGTGTTGATTGGTTGTTAGCTAGTGAAATGAAAAGATGGCGAATGGCGCAAACGCACGCGATGTGTTGATTGGTTGTTAGCTAGTGAAATGAAAAGATGACGAATAAGGATTCAACCGCATAAAGATAACCTTGTATTTCCATTTTGAACCCCTTACAACCCTTTTTACGTATTAATAAGTAGCCTATGTCCTTCCTCTGCGTCTAGACTATCTGCGTACTAAATTTCATTTAAATCGGTTCAGTAGTTTTGGCGTGAAAGCGAGACAGACAGACAGACAGACAGACAGAGTTACTTTCGCATTTATAATATTAGTAAGGATTATTATTAATTATTTTATTATATACAAATGTTACAAAATAAAAGTCTAAAATAGGCGAGACTCAGACATTCACGGAGACTCTTTACTCAAGTGTACCTTATTATTTTTTTCAATTTCTAATTACACTCGAATTAGGGAATTTACCACGGGTAAATACTATGGCACTTGCCATGGCAGTGCCGGTACACCACTTCCTTCGGCCAGTTTTCCTTCCTATAGGTGTACAACGTCTTGATGGGGATCCGGGTCATTATTATGTTGTATAGGTATAGCCTCACAGAGGCCAATCACACTTCTTTATATTTATTCAGTTGTTAGTTACCCTATCATAATACCTAGTTTTCATAATTATATCAAGGTTATTGATCTTAACTGTATATTGTATATTTTTCCTTCTATAATAATAGCCGAGTTCCTTGTCAGTTCTACTTAGTTCCTGCGCTGCTCGCATCCAACGCCTACCAACGATCTTGGCCAGATTGTCGGTCCACCTTGCAGGAGAACTCCCTACGCTACGCTGCGTTTTCCGGTCTGCAGTCGCCACTCGAGGACTTTACTGCCCCGTTGGGGCATCTGTCCTACAAGCTCGTAATTCTTCGGACTTTGAAATTACACTTTCTTAAAATTTTGTGCAATTCGCTGGTAGATAATGCTAATAGTATTTAGCACATCTATTGCACAAAATTTTCACATTGAGATTATGTTACTCTTACTTAGAGAACTTAAATATACAATTATGTAATCTGACCTGCATTCTACTGGAATCTTCTCATACCAGCCTTTTATTATTAGAAATAAATTCAACGGGAATAGATCTATGGTCGTATAAAATATATTGCCTTGCACATTCATTCGGGAAATTCTATTTGTGCGCCCAATTTAACCAAATCCGTAGAGCTATTTATGAATGACTGAGTAGATTGAAAATTCCACAAACTTTCGAAATAGATCCATTTCAATTTTATTTATAGATTTGTAGAAACTAGCTATAATGAGTGGATGATGGTGTGAGGTATCCATACCTCACACAGCGCCATCTAGTCCTAAGCTAAGTAGAACTTGTGTTATGGGTGCTAGACAACTGATTCTCAAATACATTTACAGGAAATAGGGTTTTTTCATTGAGACAACTGAGACAACTATAATCACTTTTATATTTATCTTTTATTTTAATACTAGGAAGCCAATAAGCGTCCGCTCTTTACACTATACAAAGGAAGAGTGAGGGACCATCTTACAATAGTTAGACAGAAAACAGTAGTTAGCTCAATATTAATATAAATATATATGTAGGTAGATATAGTCCTATTACTCAATCAGTTGAGAGGTTAATTTTTGCATTTCAATACAATTAAATCAACAACATTTTTTTTAAATACATAGAACACTCAAACCAAATAAAGGTCAAAAGAATGTCGCCACATAAGCAACTGATATTACTTAAAAAAAAAACACTCAATACAAACAATTATACTCGATACAAACAATCATATTCGTGAATATGAATTTGTACCGTGCGAGGAGTCCAACTCGCGAGCATCGGAAGTGAAGTGGTGTGCTAAACCGCTAGACTACCGTGGTCTGCATGAATGGAGTCTGAGCGTTACATAAAGTTTGTTAAGTGCTTTATAATAATAAAAGGGTTTATAAAATTTAACTTCGCATGTTCCACAATTAAATCCGTCTCATTCCTATCTTATTAGTCTTAACTTTATATGTCACAGTAAAGTTCAATGAAATTATCTCATTTTCACTAATAAGAAAATGGCAATGTCTTGGAAATGCCGTTACATATATTTACATATATATATATATGTGTATACTATTCTCCTATCACAGTGTTAGTCACTAAAAGAGTGTCTAAATATTTATCTTAGTTGTGTAGCACCCATAACACAAGCCCTGTTTAGCTTAGGACTAGATGGCGTTGTGTGAATATTCCAGGGTTATTATTATCGTTGCAAAGAATTTAATTCGTTAGTATAAAAAAGAGTTGCCTAAGTACTTATGTGTGTTGTCTAGTACCCATAATACAAGCTCTGTTTGCTTGGGACTAGATGGCGCTGTGTGAATTCTCCAGGCTTATTATTGTTATTTCAAAGAATTTAATTCGTTAGTATAAAAAAGATTTGTCTAAGTACTTATGTTAGTTGTCTAGTACCCATAATACAAGCTTTGTTTGCTTAGGACGACTAGATGGCGCTTTGTGAATACTCCAGGGTTGTTATTATTGTTTCAAATAATTTAATTCGTTAGTATAAAAAAGATTTGTCTAAGTACTTATGTTAGTTATCTGGTACCAATAATAAGCTCTGTTTAGCTTAGGTCTAGATGGGGCAGTGTGAATAATCCAGGATTATTATTATTGTTTCAAAGAATTTAATTCGTTAGTATACAAAAGATTTGTCTAAGTACTTATGTTAGTTATCTGGTACCAATAATAAGCTCTGTTTAGCTTAGGTCTAGATGGGGCAGTGTGAATAATCCAGGATTATTATTATTGTTTCAAAGAATTTAATTCGTTAGTATACAAAAGATTTGTCTAAGTACTTATGTCAGTTATCTGGTACCAATAATAAGCTCTGTTTAGCTTAGGTCTAGATGGGGCAGTGTGAATAATCCAGGATTATTATTATTGTTTCAAAGAATTTAATTCGTTAGTATACAAAAGATTTGTCTAAGTACTTATGTCAGTTATCTAGTACCCATAATAAGCTCTGTTTAGCTTAGGACTAGATGGCGCTTTGTAAACTCTAGGGTTATTATTCCAAAGAATTTAATTAAAATAATGAAATACTGTTGAACGTCACATTATCTGATATAACCATATTCATGACATTTTTTAACCGGGTAATACCATTGGTATTTCAACAATACATAAAAGCCTAAAAAAAACTATTATGTAGTTTAGGACTAGATGGCGCTGTGTGAATTGTCCAGGCTTAATATTGTTATTTCAAAGAATTAAATTAGAATAATGAAATCCGGTTGGACTTCACATCTATACTAACATTATGAAGCTGAAGAATTTGTTTGTTTCTTTGTTTGAACGCGCTAATCTCAGGAACTACTGGTTCGACTTGCAAATTTTTTTATGTGTTGGATAGTCCATTTATCAAGGAAGGCTTTAAGCTATATAACATTACGCTATGACCAATAGGAGCGGAGCTGCAGTGAAAAATGTTGCAATAACGGGGACAATTATTAATATTTGAGGACTTTTATCTAAAAAAAAACGTATGTTTCTGAAAACCACGCAAACGTAGTTTTCGGACTACTCTAATGCTGATAAGGCCGGCAGCGGCCTTTACAGCTTCACCGAACGATAGAGAGCAAGTGCAGATGGCACTCCAAACCCGCGGAAGGACTTATGGAGCGGCTGAAGGCCAACTCCCGTGTGACGGATACGACTTTAGTCTGAGGGCACCGCTAGGGATTCGAATCTCGGCTCAGGCCGTCGTAACATCGGTCCCCGTTTGACGCGAACGAAGTCCCGGACACAGCTATATCCAAATTCGAATCCGTGAATATCCGTGACATTTTCCAACCGGGTAATACAACTAAATGAATATGGTATTTATGGGCAACAATACATAAAAGCAAGCACCTATTAGCTAGAGTTGAGAGATACTTGAAATGCATATCGGTCACGGTTGAATATGATAAGAGCTATTAGCGACGAACATAAAATGATTTTAACGCAATTATAGTCGGTACGTTATATGAGTAGTGAATGTAACTATTCAGAATTACACTTTGTTATATTAGTGACAACAGATATATGTATAATTCTATTAATATTGTAAACGTGAAAGTTAAATTGCCCTGGTAATTAACACAGCGCCATCTAGTCCCACGGTTAGTACAGCTTGTGTTATGGGTACTGTTGTGATGGGGTTCTTTTTTGTTGAGATGGTGAGTTTACTAATAAATAATATATACGTTTACAGCAGAATATGTATTGTCTCTTTTTATAATATATTTACACTGATGTCAATCTATATTTTGACAACAACTATTACTCGTAATATATTAAATCACAAACTAATAAGTAGGCCGTATATACTCGTAACATCCTCCCACAGACATGAAGTGCTCTTCAGGTAGCCTAAAATAAATGAGCCTTGAATACTTTGAGAGTTTGTCTTAATTTTGCCTACTCTCTCTATCACTTCCCACCAGGGGTACCATCTTTCCCACCAAGCGTACCATCTTTCCACCCAACCTCCCCTCCACCAAGTAGGGTCCGGTGGCTTAAATTTCCAGCTGATATGCTTGTCTTGAACTAGACGAAATAAAATTACACTATGCGATGGTAATATTATTAAATATTTAAAATCTCTATCTTCCTCTTGGCTCAGAATTAATTTAGTTTCCATTCTTATCATACTTTTTTCGTCTGTAAAAATAGTCTTATTTTTGAATTTCTTAAACTCGTCATTTGCTTGAAAATATTCTCTTTGTATAATCATTACTAATTTATTTTCCACTTCTACATAATCATAGTATGTCATAATTGTATCTAGTTTTTGTTCTTCCTTCTTTTGTTTATAGTCATAACTAGTCTTTTCATACTTCAAAGAATGTTTCCTTACGTCTCTTTCTATCTTTTCATCTCCTTCGTATTTCTTACTCATACCCGATGAAATATATTCCATTGTCGGTTCAGTTACTTCTTTCATATAATCTATAAACCCTGACATGGCTAACTCGACTCTTTCGTCTCTTTTTTTATTCATCGAGTCTCTACTGACACTCACTTCGTGTGAATTCTTTAAAATTCTCGTACTTTTATAATTGCTCACACTCTGTTCATTGTCATCTCTATTTGAAGTTCTTGGACTTATATCTTGTCTCTCAGGTGATACAACTGGTAACTGAGAGGCAGGTTGATGTTTATTCTGCTGTTGTATTAGTTCTTGGTACATATTATCTAGGGTAATCCATTTAATCAAAAATTCATCGGCCGTTTCACAATCTGCGTAAAATTCTTCTTCATTTGTTTCGTCGTCATTCACCCATTCATTGTAAATATCTTTGTCTACTTTAAATAATTCATCTGCTTTACTTTTAAATAGTGAATGACACACCTTTATTTCCGCAGTATTTGGTATGGGTTCCTTTAATAATTCTGATAACTGGTTCCCAGTCTTTGTGAATAGTCGGCGTAAATTAGTTCTTGATTTTTTTAATCTCAGCATTTTAGTACAAAGTCACGGTCGCCAGATGTTGTGATGGGGTTCTTTTTTGTTGAGATGGTGAGTTTACTAATAAATAATATATACGTTTACAGCAGAATATGTATTGTCTCTTTTTATAATATATTTACACTGATGTCAATCTATATTTTGACAACAACTATTACTCGTAATATATTAAATCACAAACTAATAAGTAGGCCGTATATACTCGTAACAGGTACTAGACAACTTATATAAACACTTAGTTATTTTTTTTAAATACATACAATCATCATCATCATCGCAGCCCGGAAGACGTCCACTGCTGGACATAGGCCTCCCCCAAAGATCTCCACGACGATCGGTCCTGCGCTGCTCGCATCTAATGCCTTCCAGCGATCTTGACCAGATCGTCGGTCCACCTTGCTGGAGGCCTTCCCACGCTGCGTCTTCCGGTCCGTGGTCGCCACTCGAGGACTTTACTGCCCCAACGGCCATCTGTCCTACGAGCTTATTTTAATAGCATCTATTAAAAAGAGCAATAATAAGTTTCTTGCTCATTCTTTTTGTGATGATGAGTGCTGGAATATAAAAAATATGACTATTCAAATATGCTTGTATTGAGTTTATTTGATAAAGATTATTTATATTTATTTTTATTTCCATCATCCATTAAAAATATAGTTGTTGTCTGTCAATCTATACATATAAATGAAATTGGAGTGTCTGTTTGTAATACTGAAATAACCGTTTTTTACTTCATGAATATGAATGTAAATAAGGAACATACACCAAAATAACATTTTTTAGAATATTTGTCTGTCTGTCTGTTTGTTCCGGCTAATCTCTGAAATGGCTGGACCGATATTGACGGGACTTTTTTTGGCAGGTAGCTGATGTAATAAGGAGTAACTTAGGCTACTTTTATTTTAGAAAAATGAAGTTAGATTCCACGCGGACGAAATCGCGAGAACAGCTAGTATAATATAATATTGGACTAACTGTTCTGTATTCTATGAATATTATAAACCTCTTAAAAGTAAAAATAAAACATATGAACTATAAAACTATATGGCCAGTACGTAATCAACTATAATAAACGTTACAGACGTTATCTCATAATCCTTTACAATGCACGTACCTATTTACGTCTACTATTAGCACAACATGCAATTATATGGTCATTTTATTCAAAACAAAAATTATACATATTTATAAAGCACTTTGAGATAATGGCGCGCAACAGATATTTCGTATATTGTAGCTATGTATAGTTAGATATATTTAGTCTTGATATATTTAACTAGATTCATAGATATAAACATAATAATAATAAGTTTATTATAATAATAATCTCAGGACACTTCACTCAGCATCATCTAGACCCAAGTTAAGTTAGCTAGCTTGTATTATGGGTAATATAACTGATACAAATACATGGATTTTTTTTTCGTAAATGCATACATATTATACATAGAAAACACCCGACCCGACCGATACAAACAATCATACTCACGAATACAAATATTTGTGCCGTGCGAGGAGTCGAACCCACGACCATCGGACGTAAAGCGATGTGCTAGACCACCGATTATGTACTATATATAATGAAACAGTTATTTACAAATAACAACTGAGATTAGATCCTTTGTCTACCTGAGAGAGACAGGACTCCCAATTAGGTTTCCCTATCCTATGAGTCTCTTAGCATACTTCTTTCTATGAAATATAAACCAATACGTGATTAAACGGAGGATAGTTATAAACTAACACAAATTATCGGAGACGACGAGGGAGGACGACCGAAAAAAAATAAATTCTGTGAAAGATGATATGTGTAAAAGGAGAGTATACTCAGATATGACGGCCGGTAGGGATCAGTGGAAGAGGATGACGTACTGCGCCAACTACAAGTAATGGGATAAACGTAAGCAATGATGATTTGAGTAAATCAACGAATTACAAAAAATGAGAAAAAGTAACTCGCATTTGACCCTTTTTGTATCATGAATACAAATGTTTGTGTCGTGCGAGGAATCGAACCTGCAACCATCGGAATTAAACAGTTAGACAACAAAATATTGTATTATATACCATTATCATTTTGTATTATAACTAGCTTTTACCCGCGGCTTCGCTCGCGTTAATTTATCCCTTAGGCGTGGAATTTATGAAAATCCTTTCTTAGGGGATGCCTACGTTATAGTAGCTCTATGCATGCAAAATCTCAGCCCGATCGGTTTAAAATTGACAAAGTTTATTACAAACTTTCGTCCCCTATTTTATCCCCTTGGGGGTAGAATTAATCAAAATCCTTTCTTAGCGGATGCCTACGTCATAACATCTACTTGCATGCCAAATTTCATCCCGATCCGTCCAGTGGTTTGGGCTGTGCGTTGATAGATCACTATGTCAGTCACCTTTGAGTTATATATATTTAGATTACAAAATACACTAAATATAGTAATTTTATAATAATTGTATCACCTACACATTAATGTAATTTTTTCTCTACACAATGCTTGTCTGTAAGAGGCAACATTATCCTTTGTGTCTAGACAGACGTATTATATTACTGATAGTATGTTATACACAATATCACTCAAGTTACATAAAGGAATTTATTGAATAAACTAGCTTTTCCCCGCGGCTTCGCTCGCGGTAATTTATCCCCTTAGGGGTGGAATTTATCAAAATCGTTTCTTATGGTATGCCTACGTCATAGTAGCTTTATGCATGCAAAGTCTCAGCCCGATCGGTTTAAAATTGACAAAGTTTCATATAAACTTTCATCCCCTATTTTATCCCCTTGAGGGTAGAATTAATCAAAATCCTTTCTTAGCGGATGCCTATGTCATAACATCTACCTGCATGCCAAATTTCAGCCCGATCCGTCACTTCGTCGGTCACCTTTGAGTTACATAATAATATATTTAGATATCTTTGAACTACATAACAATTGATGTACTAGTATATGTTACTTTTTTTTATTTTTCTATTGTGTTTATTATCTCATTTTTTTTAAATAACTCGTATGTGCTACGGTGCAGGTCCCCAACTCCTCTCCGAACAAAACGTGCTCCTGTGAAATTTTTTTGCAATAACATTTTTTATAGCACAGGGGACAAACTAGTTTGCGGCTCACCTGATGGTAAATTGACCGCAGCCCATGAGCGCCCGCAGCGCCAAGGGATTTGCAAGTGTATAATATTAAAAATGTGAAATGAACTGTCTATCTGTCTGTCGCGCTTTCGGTTCAGTTAAGGTAAATGCAATTTGGTACACTTATAGTCTAGAGCCTGAGAAAGGACATAGACTTTTTATTGCAAAAAGGGATGTAAAGGGTTGAAAGGAGATGAAAGGCTGTACGGAAATTCGTTATTTTTGAATGATGCGAGGAATCGAACTCGCGACCATCGGAAGTAAGGCGGTGTGCTAACCGCTAGACCACCGAGGCCGTCGAATCTAATTAGTTAAATTATATATTATGTTTTATTACATATTAACCATTTAATAGCATACTATTATTAATTAACATCAACTTGTACTAATTAATTATTACACAATACGCTGCTTATGACAGTATTAATTACAAATTATTACACTTACAATAAAGCGACAGCCTCGGTGGTCTAGCGGTGTAGCACACCGTTTTACTTCCGATGTTAGCGGATTCAATCTAATTCGGTGCAAGCATCTGTATTCATGAGTATGATATTCAACTTTACCACGAGGTATAAGTTTTAATGATGTTTTTATTCAGGAAAAAATATACCTATATGTATACATAGAAATATAATTTTCTTATAATAAAAACGCGGAAGTTTGTGAGTGTGGATGCATGTTTGTTACTGTTTCACGCAAAAATTACGTAATGTATAATAATAATAATAATAATAATAATAATAACTCTTTATTGCGCATACATAAACATAGGACAGTAAGTACAAAACAATGAAAATAAATGTTTTACAAAAGGCGGTCTTATCGCTATCAGCAATCTCTTACAGACAACAACGTATTTTAATGAAAGTTTAAAATAATATAGCTTATACATCCGACTAACACAAAAGCTATAAATTTCACGCGGGTGAAGCCACGGGCGCAGCTAATAGCTTAAATAATGAGAAACAAATAGCCACTGGACAATTACGCGGCGCCATCTAGTTCCACGGTAAGCAAAACTTATGTTATGGGTACTAGACAACTGATATACGTAAATTTTCTTATAAACATATACGTAATATACATAGAAAACACCCACACCGATACAAACAATCATACTCATGAATACAAATGTTGAAAACTATTTTTATACCTTTTTATTATCTATATTTTTTATAATATTATATTGTTTTTATATGACATAAGTCAATTAAATATAAAAAAAATATTCTACAACTACAACGGTGACGTTTTACTTTTTGATCTCCATCCTCCACAACAAATATTTGCACCGTGCAAGGAATCGAACCCGCGACCATCGGAAGTAAAGCGGTGTGCTCGGAAGTAAGTAGTTGTTATTTATGTTTAAATTTTAAATAAATATTCTAACAAAATTTTATTTACCTGTATCTATATCATTGCTACTTGACCGCAGGGGAATTTTGAGATTATGTCACACTTTTATAGGTAATTAAGGTTTTAGTGCGTCTGTAAGATGTTTTTTCATGCCACATATTTATATTTAATGTATTTATTGTAACAATAGTGTAAGCTGAGTATAGCGGAACGTAAATATTTTCGGCAAAATTTCGATTTAAAGTCTTGGTTGAGGGGACGCAATGTTTCTCATTAGATAGGGACTGAATACTAAATACCTACATAGTAATTTTATTATACATATAAAACAGGGTAATCATAATCATTCCTTAATTTAAAAAGAACTATACTTTTACTGAAATCCTTACTAATATTATAAATGCGAAAGAAACTCTATCTGTCTTTCTGTCAGGCTTTCACACCAAAACTACTGAACCGAATGTTTAATTTCTGAATAACTGTCCTGACTAACTAAATTTAATTTACCTGTTACATTGCTACTTGACCGCAGGGGAATTTTAGGATGACGTCACACTTTTATTGGTAATTAAGGTTTTAGTGCGTCTATAAGAGGTTTTTTTCATGCCATATTTCTATTTAATGTATTTAATCATAATAATAATAATAATAATCGCAGGACAATTCACACAGCGCCATCTAGACCTAAGTTAAGCTAGCTAACGCTTGTGTTATGGGTACTAGATAACTGATACAAATACATAGATTTTTTTTTTCGTAAATACATACATATTATACATAGAAAATACCCAGACCGATACAAACAATCATACTCGTGAATACAAATGTTTGTGCCATGCGAGGAATCGAACCCGCGACCATCGGACGTAAAGCGGTGTGCTAGACCGCTAGACCACCGAGTCATCGTCATATCGTCAATCATATTTATAAGGAAGGCTTTACGCGCGTGTAAACTAACGTTCATTAGTGAGATATTAGTCATGCGATCTGTAATGCAATTGAACAAAGAAATGGATGCAATATTTATTACACTCACTAGCTGTTGCTTCGACTTCGTCCGTGAATTAAGATAAATATTATTTCAAAGATAACACACGAACTGTACTCTCTTTTATATTCACGAGTATGACTGTTTGTGTAGGTATGGGTGCTTTCTATATTATGTATTTATTTGCAGAAAAAAAAAACTGTATCTATAGTTATATATTTATACCAGTTGTCTAGTGACTATAACACAAGCTCTGCTTAGCTTGGGACTAGATGGCGTTGTGTGAATTGTCCAGGGTTATATATTTTTTTCTATTCAGTTCTATTTGTAGAATAAAAATAGATAAAGAAAGTTCAATAGAAATTGCGTTGTATATTCACCTTTATAATAACGATATGACTGACTGAGAGTTAAAAGACTTCTTACACTTTTCTTGTCCACTGGGTGTCCCATTTTCCTATAATTTAATTAAGATATTTTGAAAAACATACCTTTATCATCATCATTACATAGTATAAAACAAAGTTGCTGTCGTTATATGTCTCTATGTATGCTTAAATCTTTATAACTACACAACGGATTTTGAATAGGTTTTTTTTAATAGATAGAGTGATTCAAGAGGAAGTTTTATATATATAACACCCTCGCGAAGTCGGGGTAGGTAGCTAGTATATTAATAAAGAAATAATTGATTCTAGACAATTCAGACAGCTTCGTCTAGTCCTATACAAATCAGAATTTGTGTCCCAAGTCTGTACTCATTTACTAGTGTGTGTTTTACACTTACCTGCATTATTAAATCCAGTCGCAGTCTATATAAGTCAGTTTAGTATATTTGTAAAATTTATGTGTATATTGTAAGGAAAGATTTACTTTTTCATTACAAAGTAAGAACACAGTAATGATTCAAGATTTTATAAATTATTTCACATATAAAAATCAATATTAGTTAGCAATACATGTATTTTATTTTAAAAAATATTGAAGGTTATTATACATTATTACACCACCTGTGCAAAGCTGGAAATAGTCACTACTGTTAGAACTACATTTAAAGAAACTAATAGCAAAAAAATAAAGTTATTGTACTATACTATAATGGTGATTTATCTGTAGAACAAGAAAAACATATTCGCAATCTCATTACACATTGTATTAGGTAGATATATTGTATTACATACAAAAGCAGGTAATGACCTTCAAGCACAGAACCAGACTGGGTTCTGTGCTGCTAATGAGATTACTAATATTCAGCTCTCGTGGAAATGTCTTCAACCTCTTGTATTATAATAGAAGTAACGTCATACTGCCATGATTGAAATATCACTGCTTACTTTTTCCTCTTTCCTGCATTTTAGCTGCAAGTATCATTACTCATAAGGACTTTTGAAGGTTCTCAATTAGTAAATTTATTTTTCCTGCACATTTAGTGTTCATTACACTAATAAAAGCTGACGTAATAATAAACTAATTGTACCTAAATGTCGTTTAACTAAAGCTAGTAATTCGTTATATGGTAATTGTGTAAAGTTTTACAACAAACTACCAGAGTCTGTTCTAAATCTGCCTGGAAAAAGATTCAAAATTCGTATAAAACAATTTCTTTGAAAAAAAAAATATTATAAAATTGAAGAGTTTGTAAATGATAACAATGTTTTGTAGAAAATAATTAAAATTCGTAGCGCTGACTGCGTAGCGGTTTCTTTGTTGATTATCGTATGCCTCTTACTTGTTATTGTGTAATTACTTATTAAAAAAACATTGAAAAGAGCACCTCACAAGTTGCTCATTCTTATTGTGATGAATCTGCGTTCCGAATGAGTGAGTCGACCTCCACGCGGTACACCCTGGAGGCCATCTTGTTTAATTCCTCACTTCAATTCGTCACGATGGGCTAACTGGCATAACTTCATGCTCATCTTATCATCCTTTACTGGTGCCCTGCCAGCGTATACCGTTAGCTCAAATGGGTGCTACTTTCCATTAGCACCTATTAAAAAAAACAACTGAAAATATAGATGTCAAACAGTTTAACGATTTTATTATTACAGCTTATATACTTTTATTTTGAGTAGATGATGCGGCTTGAATGATCAGATGGTACTTGATGGCTTTAGCAGATTACTGGTTGTAGAAATTGCAGATTTTGTTTACATTCTTGAATTTATTGGTAAATACTATTATATTACAAATCAGGATGAGTGAATAAATTGTACGTAGCCTCGATCGAATTGATTTTTGGAAGCTGTTCGTTACGTAGCGAATTTAAACTGGATGGGTGTGCGCTCGAATCTTGTTGCTGCTTGTACGCGACAGTTATAACTATTATTAAAACATTTTCTCGACTTTAGTATGTATATGTAAAAGAATATATAATAATAATAATAATCTCAGGACAATTCACACAGTGCCATCTAGACCCAAACTAAGCTACCTAAAGCTTGTGTTATGGGTACTAGACAACTGATACAAATACATAGATATGTTTTTTTTTTCGTAAATACATACATATTATACATAGAAAATACCCAGACCGATACAAACAATCATACTCATGAATACAAATGTTTGTGCCGTGCGAGGACTCGAACCCGCGACCATCGGAAGTAAGAAATAAAAAGGAAAGGCAGTAAAAAGAAATATAAATAATATTATAGAATATTACATTATCACACAGAAGTTGGTATAATACATAATCGAAACACTGTTAAAGTAAAATTACCTAATAATCTCGGTTTTCGGAATACTAAACTTTTATAATTGAACATGGGGTTGGATCCTTAAAATTTCCGAATTTCGCAGATTTCAGAGCAATTAGCAACTCCAGTAAGTGCTACACGTTGTACCTGTAAGCTAAGTTAACAGATGAGAGCTAGCTGTGCTCGCTACTTCATCCGCGTATTATAGTGACTGACGAAATAAAGAAAAAATATTCAATAATCTAACCCAAAAAAAGCAAAAGAAACTTCCATCCCCTGTTTTATTTCACCCCCTTAATATTTTTGTAAACTTTGAATGTCAAATTTATATATTTAATCAACAGCCTATAAAGTAAGTTCATTAGCTCCTAGCTTAAAAAATGAAGATACTTCCATACAACCATTTATGTCTCCTTTCAACCCCTTATAACCTTTTTTTTATTTACATTCAATCAATAGCCAAAAAATAAGTTTCAAGCTTTAAAAATGACAACACTACCATGTAAACTTTCATCTCATCTTTGAACCCTTTACAACCCTTTTTTCGCATTAAAAAGTAGACTAATCCTTTCTCAGAGTTTAGACTATCTTTACCAAAATTCATTTAAATCGGTTTAGTAGATTTGACGTGAAAGCGAGACAGACAGACAGACAGAGTTACTTTCGCAATTATAATATTAGTAAGGATAGTATTAAGTTGATAGTTGATGCTTAAATACGGAAGACTCGTTTTCATGTGGTTTAATTAGACTATCGAGGCTTATAAATTTATCTTCATGCTTATCTAATCATTATAGATTAGTTCTAGACATGTCATTTAAAGACCTCGGTGGTCTGGCAGACGATTTTAACAGTAATGGTCGCGTGTTCGATTTTTACTATATAAGTTTTAGTTATTTTTTAATACTCGTATATCTCAGGAGAATTCACACAGCGCCATAAATCCTAAGGTAAGTAGAGCTTGTGTTATGGGTACTAGACAACTGATATAAATATGTTGATAACATTTTTTTGTCAATACATACGTAGAAAGCACCCAGACCGATTCAAACAAACATACTCATAAATACAAATATTTGTACCGTGCTAGGAATCGTACCCGCGACCATCGGACGTAAAGCGGTGTATTAAACTGATAGACCAGCAGCTGACGACAAATCGTCGATCGTTTTATGTATATTATGTACACATATAAAAAACGTATTTCTAATAGTCAACAGACCGTTATATATAAATATATGTATTTTTCAATATACTTTGGATTTCGACAATTTTTTACATAACTACAAAATGAGCCTAGTGGACTAAAATAAAAACTACAAGTTAAGAATCATACAATCGCAAGTTAAGAATGCGATAAATTTACAATAACAGTGAAAAAAATATAATATAATAATGCAATAAATTCGATGAGGAATCGAACCGAAGACCATAGGAAGTAAGACAGCAATCACTAGATCACCGAGGCCGAGGCTACATTTGCAAAAATATCCTTCGTCCGTATTCACGAGTTATATAAATATGAATAAATAATATAAGACTACATAGACGATGGTCACAGATGTTAGTTGGTAAATGCAATATTTGACATGTCGACATTTTGCATATTAGTCTCTCTGATTTATTTGTTCCGTTAACGGATATTTTCATACTCGGAGAGAAAGTCATGATTAATTTATTCAAATCAAAATTCAGAACATTATTTATTTTTAAATTAAATATATTAAAAAATGATACACAGTGGACATTACATCAAACCACAGATTCTTTTTAACTAGTCTAATGCTGTTGGCTATAGCTAGTACCTTTGCACTGAACGCTAGACGGCCAGTGCAGATGTTACTCCAACCCCGTGGAAGGTCTTATGGAGCGGCAATAGGTCAAATCCTGTCTGATACTACTGTAGTCTGAGGGTACCGCTAGAGATTCAAACCTCGTCTTAATTCGTTGTAATTTCGATCCCCGTTTGAATTGGATAGGGGGTCGATTGGAGGGGCGACTGAGGATGCGCGGTATGGTGGGACTGAGGTCATCGTCTTTACCGACGAGGACAGTGTCGTGTGTGTGTAAAAGCGTGGTAGGCACGGAAAGGGTGGACGGACGGAGGTAGTGGTGAGTGATACATCTGTAAATAAGAGAAAAGCACAATTATACACAACTGTGTTAGATAAGTACTACAGATTATTACTATATCTCAAAGTACACATTACGTATTCAGTTGCGGTTTTGATTGTGCGTACGTAAGAGTATTTTCTCAAATAATTTATAATGTATGTACAACCCCCACTTGAATAAATTGTCTATATGGGTTCTGAGATTTTTGGGGTGTACGTACTAATAAGACTGACATTAGGGTCAGTCAGGGACTGACTACGTGTCTTGCAAGAATAGGAAAACCACATAAATTAGATATGTCCGATGAACTGAAAAAGTATCGTAGTAATAGTATAATAGTAATAGATAGTAGAATATTATAAAATATATTATATTTCGTAGCAATATTATACAAAGCAGAGATTTATTGAAATGAATTAACTAAAAAAATACACGATAGATTTTAAAATTCTGTCAAATATAAAAAACTGTATTCTCAGACATGGATCATCTCCGATCGATCTCCCGTCTAATTCATACGGGTATCGATTTCCGAACCGAGGCTCAAACCCACTAGGGATTTGAGCCTCGGTAATTTCGATTTCGAAGGTTCGCATACGTCAGGCCTGCTGCGGCCAACAGCATTTACACGAGTTGGAAAAAATAGTAACATAGCCCATGTTTATTTTACTTTAAATAAATCTCTACAATTAATTACATAACAATGCGGTGATTAGGCCATAAAGAAAAAGCTATAATATATTGAGCACAATATTTTTCTCTCAAAATATTACCGCGCTGTATATTGTGATTTCTGCTTAAACAGTTTTATTTTAAAACCATAATAATACTAACAATATACTTATACATGTCTAAGCAGCAAAATGGCGGTTAGTATTATTTCTTTAGAGCATATATTATTATTTTGAAGTTACCTAATTAACGTGTAATGTGTCTAATGATACAGTAAACTTGAAAGATATTTAATTTAATGACCTTTGAGTAGTGGTGTAATTAAAATAACTATATATACTTCTAATAATTGCGAAATGCTAAGAATTAATGTTAATGGTTATTTCAATTGGAAAACTCTGATGTTGTATTATTAGACAGACGAATCTACTCCTTAGCATAAGTCATTCCGAATTGAATAAAATAAAATTACTTTCAATAAAAGAGCATACATGTTTCTTAAAGCCCAGTGATATTCCGGTATTCTAGGAATATATAAAGTATATTTAGTTACAAAATCCAAGTATTCTTTTAAAAGTTTTAAAATTAAAAAAAATATATTATGGCTATACAAAAGTGCTTAAATTAAGTTTACTTGAATAAATGATTTCAATTCTATTCTATTCATTCTGAACTCAAGGTACATTTGATATATTATTATATATTATATTATATTATATATATACATGAATAGAGATATTTTGAATTTAAAAAAATATATGATATTAGAATGGCCAGCCGCCTGCGCTAACGATATGGCGGGGCTCTAGTGAAATATGATAGTATGGTTAAATTGTTAATAATAGGGTTACTATTCGCCATTAGTAACAATCTCTTCTCCCTTTACTAGAGTGTATCCAGAAGCAAAGATGTCTTCTTCTTCATATGCGATACTTTCTTTACTGAACAGTCGTGGTCACTGATGTACAACAATTCTCCTAAATGCTTATTTATGTTTTAATTTATTGTGTTCATGTATTTTAGTCAGCTGTTTAGTTCTTATAGTATGAGCTGCTTAATTGAGACTTAACGGCGCAGTATGAATTTTTATGGTTTAATATTTTTATGTTATTTTTTAATATCAAGTTATTAAGAGCCCTAAACAGAAGCTAGTCACGATCGTCATTTTGACATTCCAACGGCATTGAAAAAATACGTTGAATATTAAAAAGTTTTAAGAATGCGAATTGCTTTGTAGTTCTTTATTTCAATTTACAAATTTCGCAATTATGAATATGTACCTACACATTTTAGTTTCTAATTAATTGCAAACTCGAGAATATGAGATAATAACAATTAATTTCAAGATTTTGTTGAAGAAGACTTTGTTGAAAGTAATCTGCGTGTACCTCTGTATCACCTATTTGAGCCAGTAACAAAGATTCTTTGTAAATTAGGCTGTGGATTTACTGTGAAGTTATAACGTAATGACGCATGTGCATGTACTATATGGGCAACCACAAAAGTGGGCTACGAACCCCACTAATACATAAACGAAATATCTCCTTTGGAAAGTATACATCTATCCTGAGCAGATAAAAGCCATGGCTCCTAAGATTATTCTTCAATTCTTGTCACTGACCGATCTAAATAGAGAACTTTGAAAAAAGGCGAGCACAATAGATCTATATAGATCGTTGTGCTACAGGCCTAAGCACATGCAATAGCCTTTGGGCTAAAAAACCAGGCATGGCATCTTCATCATCATCATCAGTCCTCCAGAATGACAAAACGATGATGTGATGTTCTTGGCGCTCTTCATGAAAAAGCGACGGTTGACATTTACCAGCAGGTGTATCTTGTTTGCTATGCCAGTCATATAAAAAAAACAAAAAAATGATTGTATAATCTAATTTTTTATTTGTTTGAAATTTAGGGACTTTTATATTAACTAAAACCACATGCCAGTCCTGTTGTATCCTAAAACTAATAATATTACTTCACCAGTGTGCAAATTGCTTTAGCCGCACTATCTGAAGAAAGAATCGACTAAAGCACTTTGTATGGCACCAACATCCAATTTATATATTTTATGGTCTGACGTTATTCTACGTCGTAGACTCTCGTTCCTGACACACTGCATCATAAAGTCTAGTAGATGATTCTACTAAATAAGGACGGCTGGCTACGGCCATCGTGACATAGTGTCCGATTTATCAGAGTGATATGTTTCATCATCATCATTTTAAGCTGTAACTGTCCCATATTGGATATAGATCTTTCTCTATGCCTTCTACACTGTGCGATCTTTCGTCTTTCGCATCCATAAGAAATTCAATTGAGTTTCTTGCCAGTTCTTCTCAATTGAATCTGTATACTGAACTGGACGGTAAAATATAAAAAATGTTACGTTCATAAGCGGCTAAAATGTCCTACAAGAATAAATGCTTTTTGAATTCACTCCCAGCCAACATCTTCATGTCTATCTTGTGAAAGGACCCCCGACATCCCGTGGGGTACGCGTTCTCTATTGACCAATGAGTTATCATCATTTTCTGCTTCTTTCTTATCTCATACATTTGTAGTCGGCGTAATGTTTTTCTCTTCCATTCATCCATGTGCAATCGTCTCGTTATTCACTCCCTTTCTTGTCATGTCAACTTTCATACAAGACATTTATCTCTTTTTCGGCCTTCCTCTGCACCTATGATTTGTCTAATCAATATTACTATTATTTATTTACTGTAAAAGCAACAAAATAATTTCGTTACGACTCATGTTATTTAGATAATATTATAAAAAGTTATCTGGATTCATAAGCATGCGTTTTACACCTAGTGTATAGCATATTAATTAGTATTTATTTGGAATGCATGTTTCTTAGTTTTTTAACTCTAGTGATTTCAGTGTAAACATATACATTAATTTGAAAAATCCCTGAGTTTTTATTCGCTATAAAATATATGCAATATTTTATATATTAATATCAGGAAGAAAAATAATTTAGTTCAATCATCACACCAAAGAAATTGCAAAGTATGTTTTATAGAAATTATTTTACATTTGCCTATCGTATGTTTATTTACTGAAGTAGACTTTGTATATGAATATTTTGTACAGAATTGTTTGTTTGTTTAATTCAATGTATTTGAACGCATAAGTGGTACTAGTACTGTGTCTTATATCGATTTGAAAATTCGGAGTTTTCTAGAAAAACATCTGCAAATAAGTTATAATTCCACATACATTATGTGATATATTCCAGTGTCGAATGCATAAATTAATACGAAGCAACAAATGTAAATTATAAAAAAAAAATTGAGATGTTTATACAAAATCAAAGAATATTTTTAATAGAACTGGATGGTCTCGGTGGTCCAGCGGTACATCGCCTTACTTCTGAAGATTGCGGATTCGATTCCTCATACAGTACAAATATTTGTAGATATTAATGAGTAATATTGTTTTCATTGATTTTTTTTAAATTCTATTCTTATGCTGTTGGCACCAGCTTGCCTTTACAGCTTCACTGAAGAATACGGGGCAAGTGCAGATGGCACTCCAAACCCGTGGAAGGATTTATAGAGCGGCTGAAGGTAAACGCCTACATGATATTGCTGTGGATGTTCTATATGTATATTTTGTATATGTTTTCACAAAGAAATATAATTGTAATTCTATAAATTTTTTTATAGGATACAAGCTTTGTTTAGCTTAGGACTAGATGGCGCTGTGTGAATTGTCCTGAGTTTTTTTTATTGTATTATTAATTTGCATAGAACCTCCTCTGTCACGTTATGGGAACTCGTAGTGTGACGTATTATGTCAACGCTTATTTGTGCTCAGTATGCGTGAACCGTGAACTAATTGTCACACTGTGCACCGTTCCGGCCGTGACACGGTTTCCAGAATCATCTCAACAGTATTCTTTAGCTATGTTGAATTAAAAGAATTTGTTTATATACAGGTTCTGTAAGCGACGCGTTCCATAAACAAAAATTATTATAATAATGTAATAAGGTTGTCTACGTTTTTGTCTCTGCGTGTGGTGTCATTATGCCCACGGGCAACGGTAATCACTTACCATCAGGTGAGCCGCATGCTCGTTTGTCCCCTGTATTATAAAAAAGAAACTGAGCTAATTTTTTGCCTCGATAGGGTACCCTATGCATGAATTTAAAAAAAAATACATATTATTCCCTGAGTGTACTCGTGATGGTCTTCAAATCTGTAATTCCAAATAATAATAAGGATAATTGTGAATACAATACATGATATACCTGCGTGTCGCTGAGTGTATTGTATTCGAATGTAGAAGGAAGGTATCCCACCCCAACATCAATGCCAAATCACTTAGCCATCATGACAATCGTGGCTCTTATGGCAGATTTCCCTACCCACTGTACATAAGGATAATTGTGATATGTTTAAGGTTTTATGTTTTTTCTATTTATATTTATTCTCCATGTACAATATTATACATAGTTTATTATTATTATTATAGAATAGAAAATCATTTATTCAAATAAACTTACATTGAAGCACTTTTGAATAGTCATTACATTTTTTTTAATCTACCGCTCGTTCGGAAAGCTGTCTCATCACAAGAAGAACGAGCAAGAAACTTGCGTGTTGCTCTTTTAGATAATTTTATTATTACTTTACATTTTTAAGTTTAAGTGTGTGAATACAAACCACCAATTAGCACTAATTCAATTAAATACTCAAATAGAAAAAATATTGAATATATAACCAACTGGTTAAACAATGATTATTTATTATTTAATTAAATATAAAATAAAACGGGTGTCATAATAATATGACATCCGTGCTGCTGTTTATGTACATAAGCGACGGTTACTATTTACCATCTATTGGGCCGTCAGCTTGTTGACCATTCAATTACATAAAAAAAGCTTTTAGACGAGCTGTCGTACAGCGGATCAGAACAGCCTCTTACTCCACTACATAATAACCACAATCAAGAACGTATCGAATAAGAAGATTCCATTGCTTCTGGCTATACCCCAATAAAAAGAAGAAGGCTATTGTTAGTAATGTGGACTGATAACCTCCTTGCTAGCCAAGTACCAAGTACAATATCAGGTTGTCCTCCACATAGTTTCCTATAGAATCCTGATGAATTTGTCACGGTGAGCTAACTGACCTGACCTCATGTTCATCTTATCATCCTCCACTGGTCGCCGTCAGCGTAAACCATTACCACAGGCGAATACATAATTTTAATGTTGTCAGATCCATTGCAAACTGTCACTATCATACCTTATGACCTTTCATTGGGATCCAACATGTCATAGGATCCTCATCCATACACTTACAATTACAAATAAATAAATTCATTATATTATTTCAAAATCACTCTAATTTCTAAACTTAATAATTATATTATTTAATTACAAACTTAATATTCATTATGACAACGGATTATTAACAAAATTATTTATTATATAAATATATAAGCTATCACAATGACTTTAAAGCTTGAGAATGGTGTCGACTCATGGACGCGGATGATTTAAGCACCCTTATGTTAAAAATACAGGCTGTTGCATTATTAATACGATATATTAAAACATATCATCATATCATATATTGATAGAATTAATTTTTATTAATTTGATGATTGTTAGCATTTACCACCATAAAGTTATAAAATAAATTTATTTTAATATAAAATTGTGTTGGGAATTATTTGCTCAATATATGCATATAATATCAAGCAGTGTTCTAGTCAAATTTTTAATTAAACATCCAAGTAATATTCTTAATACAATATTTTTACAGAGAATATAATTGTATCATAAATATACAAAAAAAACAATCTCAAGAAATTAATTACAGTAATTACATCCAGATATATAGCTGTAATGTTTAATAATGGAGCAGCCTGTATTAAATTTCATAATATTCTATTCGCATTTTGCCTAAACTTTAGCACCTTAATTATTAAATTGCTAACATAAGTTATATGTTATGCAATATAATTGCAAATAATATATTTTTCGCTTAGAAAAAAAAACAATGTACCATGTATGCATAAATGTATGACTATTAATGAATTTAATAATAACAAATGAAATAAGAATATATTGCGTCAAAACCTGTGCTTTTAAAATTATAATGGCATATATTAAATATTTATTTAATTTATTTACACGCCACTTTTAGTGATGAAATATAATGTTAAATCAGCAATAATTCTTATTTTACTTTATCATAAATATATTTATATTTGTTAGATTTTATCACACTGCATATACTATTTTATATCATTCTATCTACATAATTTTATTATTCTAATAAAAATAAATATTACTTCTATAACATAAATTATATTTTAATTCTTAGAATCATTACCCGTTTCCTTTAACCGATACTAAAAATGTATTTTACAATTTATTAAAATATATTTATTAGTTAATTAATAATAAATACTTTAAACGTATTAATTAATTAACTTTACATTATTATTGTAGGATAAAATTTGTGCACGCTTTGTACAATTTCAATAAAAGTGTGTAAATAAATATTACAATTTATTTAAGTTATTATAATTATTATCCACTTTAAATTAGTTAATTAAACTATTTCAATTTCATTTACGCTATGCAAATTTTTATATATCGTATGATTATATAAACATTATAAATATTTATCACAATATATTGGTTAAACTTTAGGTAACCGCAACAAATCAGACACTACATATATTTTCTTCATTTGTTAATAACTAAAATATATGTAGAGTTTCTGAAGATAAATATGTATATTAATTCTAATATAAATTAAAATCTTCAAGTACCTTGGTTACACTGTCTCAATGTGCTGTGTTGTATTACAATTATTGATTTTTATAAAAATATTATAAAAATAACATAAAATATATTATTAAAGAAAAAATATTACATAATTGTTTGCATATTGTTTTCATATGATATATAACTTTTTTTTGTGTAATATAGTACGGAAAATATAGTATAATATATCTACCTAGTACAAAGTATTATATACAGAATATATGTATTATTAAGGCCGCGAAATATGAATAGCGATTCTACAAAATTAAATAATCATATTTACATTCCTAATTAGAAGGCAACAACCCAGATTTGCCCTCGTATATCCTGTACCTTACCAATCCTCAGGGTATTTCGTGAAAGCTCTTGTTTACATTATTAATATAGTTAAACATGTTTTAACATGGATAATTTTATGGTAAAAAAAAGGTTTTTAAATTTACCTCTCTCGACGTTTCGACTAGGTTGCAATAGTCGTGATTATGAGCTGATGACCTAGTACAACCTTGTAGAAATGTTGTGAGAGGTAAATACGTTTATTAACCATAAAATTGCCCGACTAGCTCAGGATGGGCGCAAATAACTGCAATACAATTTTTTTATAAATTAATGTAGTTGTTTAAGTTAACGTGTTATTGTAAAAATTTCGTAAATTTATTTCAATAGATTCTTGTCTGATTCGGTTTAACTACATATATTAAAAATAAGCTCTTGTTTAGTAGATTCTTACATTTTGTATTTACTATAAATTGTTATTTCGTGGTTCCGGAGATTTTTTGGTTAACGAGTGATTATGACCATCAATATAATCATTTACAATATTATGAATGTGTTATAAAAACATTTATAAGAATAATATGTATTTTTATATTATATTGTTAATTTATAAAAGTAATATGCTACATGTTTATCAATAATTGAACATGTATATGCTCTACTTAGTTTGGTACTAGATGGCGCTATTTGATATTTACCTATATCCAGTGGTAGAACTTTGGTAATAAATGAAATGAAATTTCACAAATTTCACAGTAAAAAATTAACTAACAATGTCCGAGAAAAGCAGAAAATGTTTACATTTGAGAAAAATTATGTAAATTAAATAGCTATATAGGTAATAAAATATAATTTTAACATTTAAAAAATAACCATTTAAGTTATATAATGGAGACTCAAATGTTTACGAAAAATAAACACATTTTTTTAAACCGGTAGTCAATTTATATTATTATTTTTATAACATATATTTACATATAAAAGGACGGAGAAGAAAGGCACAAAGATGAAATATTATATTTCCTCATAGATATACTATACTTTTTAAATGACTATAAAAAGAATTGGTACTCAACCAGAAGAACCAATTTTTTTTGTTCCAGTTTTACCCAGTATTATATTCGCCAAAACTGAAGAAATTTTAATGATTCTTTTTACATAATCTTTTGGACCGGAAGGAATTTCATCGCTTGGTCTGTTCTTGACTCGGCTGCAAGCTGTTTAAGTGTAACAAAACAGAATCTTTGTATGTATTCCAAAGTGACATAGGCTATATTCCATTTCGTTTATTCCTGTTTTTTTTTATTGAGGGATTTAGCCTATTGGCTGGTATGTTAGACCTGTAGCACTGCTATCTACATATGTATTGTGTTCTCCCTTATAATTTACGTTAGTATTTACTTTGTAAGCATTAAATAAATTTTCTATTGCAGATTTAAATGTACTCGAAGAGAATAATTAATAATTTTAGATTTGAATGTTACAATGCGCAATAAATAGGCACCCTATAGACCTAAGATTTAGTATTTCCTTAAAAGATGTTTACGTTAAGAAAGTTTGACAATTCAAATTTGACTTCAAATATCCCGGTATTTGAAGTTATACACAATGATAGCATTATGTATAACTTCAAATATCCCTAGAGATAAGTTTTGAAATGTTATTTGGATGGATTAGTAACTTGTTTTTGGGTACTTGTAACCTGTAATTAATTATTTTTGTCCTATTTTGAAATGCGCTAGAGTATATAAAGACTTAGTCATAACAGGAAAAACAGCCGTTTTCATATTATGGAATATCAACATTTAAGCAAATTGTCATAGCTGCACGTTCCACAATGTGCGTTGTAACATGACCATCAAGTTTTAATGGTAGAGGCAAACATAACTGAGTTTACTATTTTGTATAAATGCTATTTAGAACAACAATAGTTTTTAATTTATAATTGTTTTGTTTATATACTAATAGGAATAAAACAAACATAAACATATTAAGAGAAGTTTACCGCAAGTTAGTAGAGATTTCACCCGACTCGGTTAAATCGTTTCTGATAAACGCACAGACCATGTTTTTAATAACTTATTTATATTTCTAATTTATTGTTGTTATTTATAAATTTCCTAAAAATTATAACATTCTTTTGCATTATTATTATTATAGGTATTTATAGATTTTTATAATGTGTCTATATAAATATACATATATAACAGAGAGCGCGCATTTCGTTACGAGGGAATAAATTCGCACTGCATCGATTTGAGAAATTTTTTCAAAGGTACAGTGACCTAGACTGTACTGGAACTAATTTATTATATAAAAAAAATAAAAAATGTCTTTAAACACTTAGAAAACCGGACGATACCGGGATGAGCACTAGTATTAAGTATATAACAGGGAACAAATACGGATACAGTATAGCAGATTTTTAGTTATAACCTACAACTGATTCTTACTAAATAGTTTTTGAAACGGCTATTCGCATATTCTACGGTAATAAAATTTGACTATTATAAACTAATATCTGGGGTCAATCCGCACAGCGCCATCTAGTCCAAAGCTAAGCGAAGTTTCTGTTATAGGTACTGGACAATTGATATAAATTAGATACATTTTTTTTGTCAATACACATATACCTAATACGCATAGAAAACACCCATACCAATACAAACAATTATACACATCAATACAAATGTTTGTACCGTACGAGGAATCGAACCCGCGACCATCAGAAATAAGGTGCTAAACTGCTAGATAATAATGGTTATCGGTGAATGTGCCTGTACCTTATAATTTCACTTTTATATCTCTCTCTTTGAACCGGAATACAAACATAAATAGTCAATAGCTGCCTTTATACATGTACATATATACTTTATATATGTACATATATAAGATCTTTTACGCGCGAATAAGTTTTTACAGAATAGGCATGTAACTGTACTGTGTAAAGGGAACGCGCGCGCCACCATCTTGTGCATTCCCGCGTTCTACAATCGCGCGTGCTTTAGCGCCATATTAAAATTATTATTTATCATTCCAAAATGGCGGACATCTGACTATGGAGCAAAGAAATAATTATAGAGAAACTTAATCTGTATTTTTGTAAACACATTTGAAAAGAATAAGTGTTTAGTTTCCTGTCAGTTCTTCTTAGCTCGAAAGCACTCCGAACTGACGGTAGATTTGACATATCATAAGAGTCTGTAATACAGATATTTACCTGAATAAAGATATTTTGATTTCAGTTATTGTTTAATTTATAAATCTTAAACGTGTCACTGGAAATTAAAATCAGTGAAATAGAGAATACATGGTTATTGTTGCTGACGTACTGGCCACATACTTTTATAATTCATATATTGTATTTTTCTAAAGAATTTTATTACATATTTTTTGTATACAGAACTTTAATATCAAATAAACATTGTGACAGACAACAACAGTTATAATTTAAAAAAAAACTTGAATCAAACACGCAAACACGCGCGAAAGAGTTAACAAAACAAAATAGTTACATGTAATCACGATTGCGCGCGCTGGCTTCCCGTGCTCTTAATCGCGTGTAATTAAAAAAAAAATGTGAAAATTAAAAAAAAAGTATGTGTTGTAAAGGTAGCTAATATGTAGGATTATACTTAAATGGTACATTCACTGAACTGATGGCGGGCTCGTGGATGCTCTAATTGTTATGATGATGTCTTCGTCTTCAGCAACAGCACCGGCCAGTACATAGTCACGAAAAGGAGGAATAAAGCGGGAAACACCACGCGAGATAACTTGTCTATCTCGCGCCACAACACTCGCTCTTGTCCAGTGTCGGCGTCCAACCAGGCTACCTGGAATAAAATAATGTAATGTAATAATAATAATAATGAGTAAATAATAATAATGAATTACACTAATAATGAGTGCGTAGCGATTTCTATGTTAATTATCGCATGCCTCTCACTTGATATAATTACAGTAATTATTTATATAAAAAAACATCTATTAATAAGAGCGACACGCAAGTTTCTTGCTCATTCTTCTGGCATTACGAATGAGTGGTAGAATCAAAATATGACTATTCAAAAGTGCTTGTAATGAGTTTATTTGAATAAAGATTATTTCTATTTCTATTTCTAATAACAATAGATAGAATTTAGACAATGCACACAGCGCCATCTAGTCCCAAGTTAATCAAAGCTTGTGTTATAAGTATTACATAATGGATTTAAATATGTAGAAAACGGCTAGACCAATACAAACAATCATACTCATGAATACAATTTTTTATGTTATGCGGAGAAATTGAACCCGCGTCGATTGGAAGTAAGGCGGTATGCTAAACCACTAGACTACCAAGGATACGAATAATTAGAGAAAGACTAGAAAAAGTCATCTGCGTATGTAGCCTAACTAAGCAGCATGTCGCCAGATAGCTTGCATTGTAAGCTGTATTTTGGTTTCATGGTAAGAAAAAGCAGTGAAATTACAGGATATGAGACATACCCTCAGGATAATAACAATAATATTCTCGGACAATTCACACAACGAATCATCCAATCCCAAGACAAGCAGAGATTTTGTTATAGGTACTGGACAACTGGCAGATATACTATATCTATTTTTTTTATTTAAATAAATACAAAAAATATATAGAAAACACCCAAAGCAATACAAACAATCATACTCATGAATACAAATATTCGACCGCTGCGAGGAATTGAACCTGCGATTAATAGAAGGCGGTGTGCTAAACCGCTAGACCACCGAGGTCGTCGTTATACATCGAGTGACTTACTGTAATTACATACAGTTAGATAGAACGATATTTTATTATTCCCTCCAAAACATAATACAGTAACAAAATTACAACAAACAGATCAAGAAAACAAAACAAAAAGGATCTTATCTCTAAAAGCGATCTTTTCCAATCCAATAATCTCTAAGAGGTTTATTATTTTTATTCTTTTATTTCTTTTCTATCCTTTATCTTATGTATAGAGAGCTCACAAAGATCAACGCGAATAAAAAACCCGTGGTACAATGTGAAAACATGTGAACAACCAGGAAAATAGTGGATCGTATTTGTATTGTAATCCAATAAGGAATCGACAATACTATCATAGGGGCAAATTACTACAATTTCTACGTATTGAATATATATATATCTTATATATAAAATTCTCGTGTCACAGTTTTCGTTCCCATACTCCTCCGAAACGGCTTGACCGATTCTCATGAAATTTTGTGAGCGTATTGAGTAGGTTTGAGAATCAGCCAACATCTATTTTTCATCCCCCTAAATGTTAGGGGTAGTTCACCTCTAAATTTTTTAACGTTTGCCGGGACTGCTAGTATATATATATGATACTGTACATATAACAAAGTGCTGTTAAATTAGAAGTAAATGGTTTTGTATGACTTATTCTATTCTATTATATATATACGGTACAGATACCAAGATAACATTTATTTTAATTTTTGTCTGTCTGTCTGTCGGTCTGTTTGTTCCGTATGTATTTATACGTAAAAACTTTGTATTCGTTTCTAAGAAAATTCTGCGAACGGAGGAGTATGAAATTTCACACACTTACAGTTTATATAGAGGAGTGCAGATAGCTAATATATTTTTTTAAATTAATCTTAGAAATATATTAAAACAATAAAAAATAAAAATACACACACCACCATATATTTGACACGTACATGCGCATATATACTGTTTTGTTTATTGTTAAAGTCTATGGTCAAATTTATAATAGATTAATATTATTTGTCTATAGCCTCACTTAATATTAAATTAATTATGGTAGAAACTTTAGCACTCGGCGTAGTAGTCGCCGTAAGTATGTATAAATATAATGACAACAATAAATAAAATGTATTATTATATCTGATGACTACCTCAGTGAACTAGCATCCGCTTTACTTCCAATTGACACGGGTTCAATTCCTCGCAAGATGCGAACATTTATATACATGTATATTTGTAAGTTTTCTATGTATATTATGTATGTATATTAAATAATATTTAATCAAATATTAGTATTATAATTAGTTGTTTAGTTAAATTATAGTTAGTTTATGTAATACAAGCAGTTTGTTTAACCTGGGATTAATAGCGTTATGTAAATTGTCCAGGGTTTATTATCAATGTATATGAATAAATAAATAATGTTAATTTAAAAGTTCGTTGGAGAAGCTCTATTTTAATTTAGATTAATAACACTATAAGTCCTCTATTTAAGCATGATGTTTCAAAACAGAGGTTAAATCGTTCGAATGAAAAATATATTTTTCATGTCCTTTTTAATTTAATGAATAAGCTTTCTGAAGAGTTCGGTCCTGATGACAAATGGTGAGTTTTAAGGCGAGCAATTTTAGAAGATATTGGCTTTCCAAGGACTAAAGGAAATTGTATTAGTTAGGGTATTGACTGAGGGTCTAGACTGGCTATTTTGGTGAATGAAAATAAGGATAATGTTCTTACAGGGCGAGGTCCATGACCATTATTTGTCGATGAGAAACTACTATATTAATAGTTATATTATACTCATAAATATGATACTTTGTATGTTCAGATGATAGTTACAGGAGCATGTTTTTTTATAATTATATTATTTGACGGCGTCGGTGGTTTAATGGTTTAGAACACCGCCTTACTTTCGATGGTCGCGGAGTTCATTTTCACACGGTTCAAACATTTGGATGATCTGATACAAACATATCAGATTAGGCGCTTTTTAAGTATATTATGTAAATATTTACAAAAAAATGTATCTACGTGTTCTATCCATTGTCTAGTATACATAAGACTCTGTTTAGCTTGGAACTAGATGGCGTTGTGTGAATTGTTTTAAGATACTAGCATTATATTATATATATTTAACTAATTAAATATATATAATATAATACTAGTATAATACATATAATTAACATTTTAAAATATAACTGGAATTTAGGCTGACAAAGATTTTTTTTATGTGTGGAAAATTGTATGAAAATTGAATTTTTTATATTCTAATCTCATCTTATTAATTTAGATTACTAGTTGATCCCCCAAACGTTGTTTTTTCAATTAAATTAAAATGGCTATTAAAAAATAGGGGTTGATGGTAGAAGGGTGAAAATTTAAGGTTATATATAATTTTAAATTCCATATAATAAATAAAAGAAAAACGTCCATAAATAAAAAAAACATGTTAGGAGGATATCTCTTATCACTGAAAAATAGGTAGTAGCCGATTCCTAGACCTACTGAATATGCATATAAAATTTCATAAAAATTAGTCAAACCATTTGGGAGGAGTATGGTAACTAACATTGCTACACGAGAATTTTGTATATATGATTATAACCATCATAATGCATTTATATCGTAATATATTACGATTCCACTGTTATTTTTGTGATGTATTTAATTATGTTTTTTTTATTATACCGTCACGGTGTCAGTATCGCAGTCGCATCGTACAGTCATACTACGTACAGTCTATGTAAGATTTCATTTATATGCGGAATGTAATGTTACGGGCTTGGCCCATAACAAATTCTATTAACTTACGTAACTGCGCTATATCTCTTTGATTTCCCAAATCTCTAGAGCTGATTATTTTTTACTAGTCTTTTGTATACGTAAAATTACCTCATATTATTATATATAATGGATTTTTATATACCATAGAGGCTGCACGATACGTAATGTATATGAGGTTTTATATAATAAGAAATATTTATTACTAGCTGTACCTGCGATTTCGTCCGCGTGGAATTTAACGTTATTGTTCTAAAATAAAAGTAGCCTAAGTTACTCCTTATTACATCAGCTCCCTGCCAATAAAAGTCCCGTAAAATACGTCCAGCCATTTCAGAGATTAACCGGAATAAACAAACCGACAGTCAAAATTAAAAAAAAATATATTTTGGTGTTTTTATATTCATATGTATGTAGTAAAGAAATTCTATAGTATTGATAAGTAGGCTCTTATACGCCAATCGAACGGCATTGTCAGTATGGGCCGTAAACGGTACCAATATTTGTACCGTGTGAGGAATCGAACTCGCGACCATAACTAGTAAAGCGGTGTGCTAAACCGTTAGACCACCGAGACCGTCTTAAATATAATTATTAGCATCCAAGTTGGAAATATACTAGGACCGTTTTTTCAATTATAGTCAACAGAATATTGGTGATGCAGATTTATGTATAGCTTTGTGCTGAGTTGATTGCCACTTCATCTTTGCGACGTATAAAGCCATCTCCATTTTTTTAAATTTGTACTAAAATGGAAATGTTTGTCAATGATTGATTGAATTTATCTAAAATTCTTTATTCATTCTTCTTCTACTTTTTACCTGTAAAATACTCTGCCGTCGCTCAACACCGACTAAATGCGGGTTGCTGTGAGGTGCTGACGGCGCTGGATGTACAGCAGGCGTGGCCGCCGCCGGTGACGTTGGTGACGTAATATCCACTTTCCGGCATCGAACTCCGCTACCTTCCCATGCAGCTACTGTGCCGCATGAACCTTTCTCCCCATTCAATCTCTGTATACAATAATCATAATTAACTTTGACAATTAACACAGCGCCATCTAATCACAAGCTAATCAACGCTCTGCTTACCTTGTGAATTTCACAAACTAGATGGCGCTGTAAATTTGACATTGTCTATTACCCATTTTATAATATTGAGTAATAGACAAATTCAAATTCAAAATATGTTTTTTCAACTGATAAATATTTTACAGAAACATTTAATTTTTGTAAAAATATATATAATTTATATAGGAAATACCCAGACTGATACATACATTTATACTCATTAATACAATTGTTTATACTGTGCGAAGAATCGAATCCCCCTAATCATAAGGCAGCGTGCTAAACCGCTAGACCACTAAGGCAGTCTCAAATAAAATATTACTTCACGACTTTAATTCCACATGGAGTAGTCAGGGACATTATTATTAATTGACGTTATCACGGCGAACGTAAGACTACACATGCTCATATTTCACTAAGTATATTTAATACGGCGGCAATAAGTAAATTCATTACGGCAGAGACCGAATCTACTGCTATCCCTCCAACTATAATTACATATATGACAAAGTTGATGCTTGACAAATATATAGTATACATATAGTTGCATCAAAAAATTTAATATAGCAACCAGTTATTTAGTACCGGTAGGTCTATTCAGTTTGATCGGGTCCATCGTATGGCAGGGAAGGACTCCGAGCAGTTCCCGGGACTTGAGACCCGGGTATAAGTTTACGGGGCCCCTTTGCTAAGGTACGTCAACACTTACCTTACCTCTAATATTATCTGTGTAATTTCTAGGTTATCTATAATAGGAAAGCTAAACTAAACCTAAATATAATGCACTTTTTTCTTACCACTGGAATAATTCTCGGCAGGGCTTCTTGTGCCTTGCTTTTATTCACCTGGTACTGCTTATCTAATACTTTAACTACTACGAACTCTCCAAGAGCTGCAAACACGAACATCATACATCCTGCCATCCATAGGTCCAGTGCCTGAAAACGATATTTTCTTTTATTTTATCGAATTAGGTATTCTTTTTCGGAAATCCATTTCATTACATAATAGATTTATATTATTTTGTTTAATTCTGCTATCAGAATTATTCAGTACGGAAATCCGACCACTGCTACTGGCAGCGTTATGACCTCCATTACTAGTGATCAAATTCCTGTAGGAATCTACACCCATATTGCGACAAATGTTTCGGCTCTGGACGAGACATTATCAGGTAACAAATAGTTCGAATATAACTTGGAAGCCTTTTGACAGGTCGTTAACCTGCAGTTGAGAACCCCGAACAATCAAGACTTGGCTTTGGCTTCGAAGCTTCCAGTATTAGTGGGTAAGTTTTCGCATTAAATATTTGTGATCGCATCAATGCTAATGATAGCGGAATTAAACAAAATAACATAAATCCCCTAAGTAAAGATATATCTCATTTAATGGAATTGTACACCCGTCTACAGTAACGGTATATGCAGGCAGAGAGAAGGAGGTAGGAGACACTTTTGCATATACTGTTTTTAAGAAATGAATTAGTTCCTATCGCTAACAATCCTTTTTCCTCCTGAAAAAGATACTTTGTAAGCATAATATATTAGTTCGGCTCTGTCTCTATTTAAAGGCAAGTCCAGTGAATAAAAAAAAAACGTCGAAAATAATATAAATACATAATGATGACTGTTAGCCCGATTGGCGTAACCAGAAGCATTATCAAGTGGTTTTGAATACTCTCAGATAGTTGACAACGTCTCTGATTATTCTAGGATTTCAGTCGTAATAATATCCTTCTTAACAACTCACTTTAACGTATGCCACTGGTGGTATATCAGCTCGTAATCCTGTGAACATGGTGACCAGGGTCAACATGCAGGTGACTAGTAAGGTGACTCTCCCAGGGATGGCATCTAGGTCCAGCCAGAAGCTGAACCAGGACAGCATCACGACCAGGGACGATGGTGCGAAGGTTTGAATTAGGTGGTGACCAATCTGACGCTCGAATCTGAAGTATACTACTAATCTCGAGTAGTTACCTGAGGAATAGATAGTTAATAATGTTTATTTTATTAATATTGAGCGAAGATTATCATTTGACAGAAATTCGATAATATTAAGAATATTGTTAAATTTTGGGATTAAAAAAAAGCTTTGGGATAAAAAGTATCTCATGTCACATGAGACACTTTTTATCCCAAAGCTTAATTCAGGTAATAAAACATGTATTTACATGTTTTATTACCTGAATTGTCACATAAGATACTTTTTATCCCATCTTCATCATTTTTATCGCATCTTTTACATGGACTGTGTGAAAATTGATATGGTAGAAAAGGAAATGAATAACTAGATTGACTGCGAATAAGGATGAACGGAAGAGAGAAACATATCACGTCGACTCCAAATGAATGGGATAAGGAAGAAGGAGATAATGATGAGTAAAAGATATTCAACTTTTATAATTGAATGATATTCTCTTATCTGTGAATACAATAATAATATTATTCAAATATAATATATTTTTGATAAGATTTTTTTCATTCTCAATCTATAGATTTTCAAAAACTACGTTTCGTGCCTCGATATCTTCTTGTGATAAGACAACTTTCCGAATGAGTGGTACATAAAAAAAAAAAGTATGATTTAAGGTGCCTAAATTTAAATTTATTTTAATAAAGATTTTACCATTCTATTACATATAATGATATGTAATAGAAACAAATACAATGGGGTTTATTCGTAATTTTTTCTGGAAGAAAATTTCTGTAAATAATATGGTAAATGAGCTATATATATATTATATTAATATAATATATTATATTATAATAAGAATAGATATAATATAATGTTTCCTTTTGTTTTCTTAGACTAATTAATTTACTTAGTTCATAATTTCATTGTTTGTTATTATTAAATAAAATATAATATTTTTATAATTATACCTCTATGTCTTCTTTATATAAATATTATTTTGTATGGAATTAACAAACCGTCAATATAATACAAATTCCTAGAATAAATTAATTAAATATATATCTGATCAAAAACTGTTGACGTTGATCTGTGAAGGTTTTTATTGACAGAATAAACTTCGAATGTATATAATTGGATAAATTACACAATATAAATCTTATGTTATTTTTTTGCGCAATTTCCTAGTATTACTTTTACTATATCTGTATAAAATTAATTGAAAATTCCATATTGGAATATCGTTTCATAATTCCATATGGAATTTTACTAATTTTATAAATGTCAAAGTTTGTAGGTATGGATATATGGATGGATCCATCATCCAGGATGGATATGGAAGTTTCAGGCAGCAACTACTGAACGGATTTAGATGAAGTATAACAATAATATAGGTTATACATCAAAATAACATATAAACTATAATTAAATAAAATATGCAAATTGGGCGAAATATAATGATAAATGTCAAGTATGTGTGATGCAGATGAGGTTCTTATGTAGAACATAAGATTTTTTTTTAATAGTAGTTTATATGTTATTTTGATGTATAACCTATATTATTGTATCAATATTAATAAATATTAATAATTATTTTGTATTACGTTCAGACATACCATCCTTGTCTATCATATATCCGTTTGTTTCCTCCAGGCGCAGTGGCTGCCCGATGTGGTACTGCAGCAGTTTCAGTTCAGGGTTGATGGTAACTCCGGACTCGCTCCACCGGAACCTTACCTTCTGATTACTGTAGGAAACTAAAACAAACATTAATTCAAGTTTAAAGTGAATCGTGTATATGTAGGTTTATGTGATGCTAAAATTAGTTACTTTAACAATATATTCAATAATGTTAGATACTGTTTTGAATTTGACGCGATCATTATTTAAACGCACAATTAAAGTTAATTGTAAATATGGGGAACTCAATAAAAATAAATAAAACATGATAAGATCCTGTATTACATAATCTTATTTCCCCATTGATTAATTATGATTTCATTGATACTACTAGTGACGGAAATTTTGTGAAACGACGGCTTTTGTGGTCTTGTGGTTTAGCACGCCGCCTTACTTATAATGGTCGCAGGTTCAATCTCACATGGTACAAACTTTTGTAATCATGAGTATAATTGTTTGTCTCGGTCTGGGTATTTTCTATGTACTCGTACATTATGTATGTACTTATAAAAAAAAAGTATATACTATTACCTACATCACACTAGGGACTGAATGGCACTTTGTGAGATGTCCTGAGATATTATTATTGTCATTAATGTGATTTATAATTTAATTTGTGAAGAAATGTATTCTAGTCATATTTCCTTTCAGCTTACGTCAAAAGCATAGTGAATTTGTCAGCATTTGATAAATTACTACCGCATAACATTAAATTTAATGATATAAGTACTCACAACTTTCTATATAAATAGGACAGGACTGTATATCCATCGGGTAGAGTTGAAATTCCATCTGGCAAGCGATGATCGCATGCATTCTGGCCGCGTACCTCACCGTTTGGTTCCTGTACAATGTCACTGAAGAAAATTTGTGCGTCAACTCCGCGATCTCTGCAATAATAATCAAGGACATCATAATACCTACTTCACACTTGTTTTTTACTTAAACGGAATGGCAAACATGCTGATGACCCACTTCAATGGCAATCTTCGCCTATAGGCATGTAGGGATGACGAAAATCATGTCGACATGTGATGGTAAGGTATTCCTCATGAGTTGCCAGTCCGAAGGACTAAGTTGAACATGTCTCCGACCCTATAATATTACTGCCATACCTCTCACCCCCCTAACTGAAAATAATTTACGCAAGTTGATTTGGTTTGCTGTTTGATCATTGCATTAGATATAAGAGAGGTGCCCATACAATCGACTTTAAACTAAGTCTATTAATAATTATAATCAGCCACACTTTACCTCAATGATAATGACGAGTTCATTATGCGATGACAAAATAGTCTATAACAGATTTCGATTTATTGGCAACATTATAAAAATAGGATTTGAACCTGCTATCTGACAGTCATTTTCACTGGGAATTAATATTGTGTATTGCAGGAAAATAGTAATATAATTCGTGAAAGAAATAGTTCGATAAGTGCTAATCTATAAAAATAAATCTAAGTGAATTTGTGATATAAATGTGCCATTCCTTTGATAATATTGAGTTTATAAATTTTTATTTAGTGATAACTAAAATACAATATTATGCTGAAATCTCAAATAGTAAGTGCTGATTTTCATTATAGTAGCTACCAATTTAGATATAATAATGATTGTAATCATTAAGTATCAATTATTCATTAATTTCAGTTAATTTTTAAAGAATTTCTATATTTAAACTATTTATACTACGATGGTGGCAAACAAGCATACGGCCCATGTGATGGTAAACGGTTACCATAGCTTATGGACGCCTGAAATACCAAATGGTATCGTACGCGTTGCCGACCCTAAAGAAACCTTAAAATACCCTTATTAAACACAATGCTGCAGTCTCTATATAAATAATAAATCAGTTCATCACTACTTAATTATATATACCGATATGATTATATAGGTATTCATAACTAAAAACTAAAAACTATAATCATATTTAAATTAATGCAAAAAGATAAACCATGTATAAAAACTAAATAAAAAAACAAACGCTGATGTTAATGACTAAAGTTTGCATAAATATTGTTATTTCTTCATTAATTCACATGACATAGTTTTAATTTATTATTGAAATAGAATATTAATTAAAGGAAATATCTAAACAGCTTCAAACAAAGAAACTATAAGGGGCAAGTTTATCCAGTGTACGGGTAGACAACAGCCAAGGGTTAAGAAGGAACTCATTCATTTCCCATTGAAAGACATCCTTTCCAAGATAAATATATCTTGCCTGTTAATAATCGCCCTAGTGGGAAAATGGAGTCAATAGAATACTAAACGTGTGTATGTGATTTATTAGCGAGTATGTGAATGAGGTCTTTAGGACGATGTGAAATAATGTCCGAAGTCTGAATAATTATCTCCAGCTACGAAATATATTAATGATGATACTGCACGGCAATAACTGATCATGTACAGGATTTTCATTCAATGTTAGACATAGACACCTATATAAGTGTACTATATAAATAAACGGACTTATTAAAAAAAGAAATTCAATTGAGTTCCTTGCCTGTTCTTTTCAATTGAATCTATATACTGAACTGGATCGTAGGGAAAAATAATTTAATATTGGATCGATCTAATAACTGAGTGTATTACAATACATTTCTCGTATTTATATCATAACATCAAATATTAGGCTACAATTCAATTGATACTGCGAAATAAAAGCTATTATATTCAAAGGTACATTTGTCCATCCGTTAACAGTATTCTGAGAAGTTAAAGTTTTGGGTTGGAATTTACAAAATCAGTAGCATTTGAGAATAATACCTACATAAATCTAGAGATAAACCAAATAAATCGCCGGTTTATTGCTCATCCATCTGGTATTTAGACGATATCTAAAGTTAAGCTATTTAATTGTTTTGTTTGTAGATATTATTGTTAAAGGAGAGGAAACTGTTTTGACATCAAAGCCTTTATCTGCGATACTATTACAATTTTTGATACTAATTAAATATTATTGTCATAAACTATTGTAAGTAGATCTTTATGTAGTGTAGGGGACAAATGAGCTTCACGTGTAGGTAAGTGATTACCGCTACCAATGAGCACCTCCGCAACAATATAAGGCAATTGCAAGTACATTACAGGCCATTTAAGAAATAATAAGCTCTTTTCTTGAAGGTTTCAATATCGTATCTGTTCGGAAATACCATTGAATGTGATTCCACAAAGTGGTTTTGGGTGGAAAAAATACTTTAATTGGTTGCTTTGGAATACTTTAATTGTTATAATATTAAGTTTCAATAAAGAACAAAGATAATGAGTAAAATGACGTCGTCGGTGGTCGCGGTTTAGCACCGACGGCAGTACCGATGGTCGCAGGTTCGATTTCTCACACGATGCAAACATTTATATTCTTAAGTATGATTGTTTGTATCGGTCTGAATATTTCCAATGCATATAAAAATGTGTCTAAGTATATCTACCTGTTGTCTAGTATCCATAACACAAGTTCTGCTTAGTTTGAAACTAGATGGCGCTGTATGAATTGTCCAAGCTTATTATAAAAAGTACTGAGTATCAGTACGAATATGAGTGCAGAGTGTCTTTAGAATACAAAATTGTGTACATATGTAACGTCATAAAGTATGTTATTTTTAAACTATCGTGTTTTTAATATATAATATTTGTATTGTTAACCGGATCTTAACATAAACAATTATATGGAAACCTAGTCGAAATATCAAAAGAGGTAAGATATATCTTTATTTGCCATAAATTGTTCGTACTAATACCCGGCTAACAGCTAGAGTCTTGGTTCATACAATTACTTTACTTTTATAAAATCATGCAAGTTAATTATTTGCATCGTGATTCTAGATGAGATAGTCAGAAATTTAATTCATTGTTAATGTGCTAGCAAGTGAAATAACTGGCTTATATTTTGCTGGATATGATGCGAGCAGGCGCTTGGTTTAATTTTTATGCTCAAAAGAAGGCTTCAACAACGGCACAGAATTTTAAAACTTATGTTATCTAAATAAAGAATTTTCAGTATTGAATTTCATTCATTATTGGTATTTTAATCGCCAGAAAGTCAGTCAGGATTTTAAACTGACTCAAAATTTTATAGAGTCAGAAAGTATTGAAATCATGACTTTGGCGTTTATAATTTTAACTAGTATACCTAAACTTTAAAAGTATATTGATCAACCCGAATATTTAGGAATATCCAATTAGGCATCGAATCTATTAGATTTATGAATGTAGTTTTAGCCATTAATCTAAACGCAAACTTAAGGAAAACACAAGTTTGGTAACAATAACAATTTAATCTGACAATCCTATCTATCTTGTAATAAGCCTTTTTGCAGGCTGCTGTTTTTATTTCAACTTTAACAGAGTCCGAGTAAATAACGGTTTAAAAATCTAAATAATTTAATGACTTTATAATTCTACGAATAAAATGAATAAAGAAGTAAGAAAGTGTTTCACTTCCGTAGACTTTTCTCTTTGAGTTACAAAGAAAAGAAATATATATACATTTTTTATTAGAGAGCAAATAAAGCACTTGTTCTTTAAATTAATAATCATTATATTATATGTAGATATATATTATTTTCTAATGCTGTTCGCTATCTACCAAATTTTACACTATTTTCTATTGCAATATTCACATTTTCTCTTTCAATATATTAAAACCGATTTCTAAATTTGTGGCAGTGACGTGCAAGTATTTATAAAATTTGATACTTATTTACTACTATATACTATAATATTTCGTTACTTTTCGATGTGGGTTTCTTATTGCTAAATGTGTTATAAATTTTATATCAGTAACAAATTATGGTGGATATAACTAAGCTATGCTCCAGTGATAAGTAAATTATTTAGTGATGGCGAATAATACATAATACGTTGCGCGTGATTTTGTTATCTGTGTGTGGAATAAACTATGGGAGGTATCCTACCAGCCGATTGATGCCGATAATGCAAAGCTCCTCCTAAAATTAAAGAGCTCATTAAATTATCAACTAATACACAAAACTTCATCCAATGTTAATGCTGGAATTATTCTAATTTTAAATTTGGAATTGCTACTTAAAATTGTGGCTTCACTTTTATGTTTTACTAATACCAATTCAGAACAACGTTGATAGAAGCGAAATCGTGATCTAATGGAAAATTGCCAAATAGATGTTATTTAGTCGATGTATTTGCTTTATTGTTGTTAAAATAAAACAAACACATGATTTGAATGTTTAAATATACATTGACAACTATTTGATGTATTTTCGATTTTGATTCGATCACATTGAATCTATACAATCATTAGTCGATTCCAGAAAAAAACTGTAACAACAATTTCTTGATAAACTTTGTTTAATGTTTATATAGCTTATATGAACCTTTTAATTATAAATAAATTCAATTAATTAATCATAAATGTGAATATTTGTAGAAATTATGGTTTCGTTTTATATTTTACATTGTGATAAGTACATAGATGTGCTTTGTGGCAAGCAGTGATAGCAGCTTCATAATGCAACGCAGTTGTTAATAATTTTTTACAAATTCAATTATGTATAAATTATTTGATAGTTGCAATTTTGTCATTAACCGTACTCGATTCGTGGCTATAATTTGTTTTGTTGTTGGTCACACATAATATAAACGTACGTTTTATCGCTGTTTATCATGAGAACGAAATCGTTATCAGTAATTAAATAATGCTTACGAATGTATGCGTAATTAAATTGGAAGTACGTATATCTTTTGTTTAAGAAAACATTAAGAAACAACTAATCTCGTAAAAGATTACTTCGGGTCCTTTTCACTAGGATTTCTTGCTAAGTGCTTTGAGTATAAGATTAAATATCTAGCCAATGTCGACTTTAATGCTCTTAATAAGAAGGGTGGCTACTTAAATTAGATCAAAAGAAAAAGGGTCTAAGCAGGATTTCTCGCTCGCAAGAACATCCGTTGTACAGACAGAAGACAGTGCCTAAATAGCGTTACTTTGTCGTGTTTCGGCGTTAAATAAAGCCCGTAAACTCCTTAGAGAAAAAGATTAGACTTTGTGGTGTGTACGTGCTTAGACACGCATTGTAAGTGTACTTGAATAGACGATATCAGTGTTGCCAGATTTGGGGTTTCTCTTAAATTTCTTGAAATTTTATAGACAATGCCATAGCAGGAGATAAGACGACCTCAAATATCGTGATCTTTTATAGGTAAGATCGCAGCAGGAAGAAGACGATTAACAGGTAGAACTCTTTATTACCCTATACCCCATAGACTCCATGGCGGAGTACACATGTAATTTAAATTAAAGTAGAAGGTTCATTGCACTTGTGTACCAAAAGTGCAGCCAGTAGAAACAAAAGGTGAGCTGTTGTGAGGTGGATTGTGCCAGTCTCCTCCACTAGATACTGATTATTTCTCTCTTACTTAATGAATTTGTTTTATTTTGTTTAATCAAGGAATTAAGCAAAATAATACATAATTCGAGAAAATAAATATATGATTTTATGTTAACAACGTCCTGAGTAAAAAGAGAATGCAAACGAAAAGTTAATTTATAGAAATTACAAGGTATGGAGTAGAATTACGAGGTATGGCCATCATATAACGAAGCGATATCTGCGGAGTTGTTTGTATTGATGGTTATCATTTAGTATTAATTAGTAATAGAAATAGTATTATTTAAAAATGTGAATACTATTGGAGCAGAGAAAAACTGAAAACGAGATGGATGGATTGTGTGAAAGATGATATAGCAAGAAAGAGAGTAAACAACGAGAAGACTACGAACAGGAATGAATGGAAGACAAGAACATATAATGCCGAACAAATTAATGGTGTAAGGAAGAAGCATGATGATGATGATTTACTATCAATTAGTTCAACAACATTTTTGCTATACCAGTTAGTCGTAGTCTGATCGCCGAACAGTCAACACTAGGCTTCCAAATTACATGCAAACTCTATTAATTGCCTAATGATGCCTCGTTGATGAGGCGAAACACGTGTCGCAATATGAATGTAGATCTAATAACGGTTGGAATTTTATCACTAGTGGGGAAGGCCGTAACATTTCTGGAAGGGGTGACCAGGTTTCTGCACTGAATGTTTATGGTCTCACACATGCTAATTGTGCCGAATTAAACAAAATAATGCAAATCCAATAAGTAATGTATTTGAGTTACAGAAAAGAAAGCTGAATACAGCATTTTAAGTGAAATGAAATTAATCTAACTATGTAGCGAGTTAAACTGTAAGTACTTAGGAATTCAGGGTATTTAGGAAGAAATGGGATTATTTCCTGATATGTTTACTTTGCCGAGAGGCGTTTAACAAGTTCGTACAGATAAATACGGAATATAAACATGTAATGTTTGCAATGTTGCCAGAAAACGAAGTTGGAGATTTGAGATTTCAATAAGATTAATGTTCACCAGGGCCCTGAGTTAGTGGAACAACTTGGCACTAAGTTATTTTTGCTTGTAACTTATCTCTAGTACTTACTAGTATTTTATCTACTCTTATAATATGAATTATCGTAGTTTATAAAGATGTTGGAATGTTTACTTCTCTTTAAATTTTTTTTATTTATTATGTTGGCAAACAAGGATACGTCCAATCTGAACTGGTTTAATGCTTAAATGGCTGAACGTATTTGACTGAAATGTTGTATACAAATAAAGCATGTAATTGAGTCGTTTAGAGGATATTTTTTAACGTAATTCACGCAAATAATACCTTGATATTTAGCCAGTAATATATAAATGTAATAGTGAAAATGTTTGGCTAATTTAAGTTACTGAATCGCGTTTAAAAGATTTTAAATAAAGTATTCATAGACCGTATCCTAGATTAAGAGATAGGATACTTAAAGTCTGCTCACTCGTCTCCAATCTAAGATTGCCTAGAAAAAAAAATCGATATTTTGTTATTAGGCCGCCCATTTTTACCGCTGTATTTTATTTTGATTTATTTTTTTATGTTTGTATATACATTAATTTATGTAATTGTATGTCTTATTATCTTATCGTATTATTGTCATTAGTTTATGTAAGTGCTGAAATTTAATTAGGCAGAATTAAGTTTTCAATGTAGTAACTATTCTATTATCTACTTCATTACTCAATTTTCTTAATTTGAAGACGCGATGTGACTACGGTACGGCGTGTCTTTAATCATATAGACGCAAAACGGATTATGAAATTCAAATCCATATTAACGTTAACAATAACAAAAGTGTGTCTGTCTTTCTGCCTGTTTATTAACTTTTCAAGAGTAAACGGCTGAGTGAATCTTAATGAAGGAAGAAGGAAGGCATGAAGATGGATTGTATCTTGAAAATGAACATAGGCTATCTTTGTCTCAATAAAACGGACAATTTCGCAGGAAATAGCTAGTGAGTCAACAATATATATGTACGTAATAATCATACAAAAACACCTTTATAGCATGTCGCGTTTTGACAACTTATTTGCACAAATTATTAACATTTCTTAGTGATTTCATCTTAACAGTAAATTGTGAAATGATAAGTAGATGTCTGGTGCCTAATTATATTTAGGTGACTTAAAAAAAAAACAAAATATAGTACCTGTGACTTTAGAATTTAAGAAGTAGGGATCCGGATGCCACAGATTATCGAAAAACTCTGGTGGAAGTGTCACGTGATCGTCGCCTTCTTCAAATATGTCTTCAGGCAGTTGCAGCCGGCTTTCGCTCCAAGTTTGTCGTATGAACATGTCGACTCTGTAAATGGGATAAAAATGTAATTAGTATTTATTTAAGTCATTATTATTGATCTCTGATTAAATCTGATTTAATCTTATTGTGTTTTTATATTTGAGCCTAAATAAATTACTGCTGGTTGGTAGTTTGTATCCACACGTTTCGACTAGTAAAATGTGAACTTACAAGGATTGTTTAAAAGAGCAACACACACGTTTCTTGCTTATTCTTCTTGTGATGAAACAGCTTTCCGATAAGCGGTAGATTTAAAAAAAATGTTGACTATTCAAAAGTGCTTAAATTAAGTTTATTTGAATAAATGATTTACTATTCTATTCTATTCTAAAGTAATTCTATTGTAACATTATTTTTAAGGATAATTTTCATATATAAATTACAGGATAAGATGCATGACATCTTACTCCTCTAGAATGGAAATACATGAGTAATAATATCATGGCTGTCACATGATAACGTGAAGTTGTAGTGCTGATCATGTATATAGGCCTATACGGTTATCACTTGCCACTAGATAGAGCGTCAGCTTATTTGTCATCTATACATATTAATAAAATCGGAATGTCTGTTTGTAATATTGAAATAACCGTTTTTTATTACATGCTTATGAATATAAATACGGTTCTTACACCAAAATAACATTTTTTTACATTTTTTATCTGTCTGTCTGTTTATCTGTTTGTTCTGGTTAATCTCAGAAATAGCTGGACCGATTTTGATGGGACTTTTATTGCCAAGTATCTGATGTAATAAGGAGTAACTTAGGCTACATTTATTTTAGAAAATTACAGTTAAATTCCACGCGGACAAAGTCGCGGGCACAGCTAGTTACAAATACAAAATTTAACGAGATATCAATTAGTAAAAACATTTAAAAATTTACCAAAATTATTAAATACTATTTACAATTTATAGTGTTTAAAACTAGATTAAGGACATTTTTATTGAATAAGTGTTAGTAACACTTTTGAGTAAATGATTGTTACAATGACGACCATAAAGACTTCCGGTGGCTTATTACACTATGTTTGTTGATGTAACAAAATTTACTGTTTAAATTACCATTTTAGTCCTTTTATAAAAAAAAAATAAGATCTTCTAATTATCAAACTTTATGGCTTTCACATTTAACGATATTTTCACTTATAGCAAAAAAAAAGCTCCGTGAGCTCTGTAACCAACCAGTTCGAACTCCGTGACTATGATAAAGTGAAAGATTATGTCTCAAATAGGGGGACGTCTACATAGTTTGTTTTGTCTAAAATGTAATAAAGGAAAATCTGATCTGCGTCAAAATAGAACCCAAATTAAGTTATGTGTAAACCAGCTCAATGTTATTTACGCCATCACGGTACCGCCCTTTTTATAAATTCCAACGTTGTCTACGAGAATAATACGGAATAATGGTAAATTTATTTCCTCATTACTTGTGGATAAGGCCGATTCGTTTACAATGAAAATCATAAGTTAGATTTAATACTATTATTATTTATCGATAACATTCAAAAGGCTGTCATGATCAGTAAAATTGTAACAATCAATTCAAAACCCTATATACCTTTCATGAATTTTATAATTATAAACAAATTCAATTAGTGGCTTGTGAATGCTAATATTTATGGTTTCGTTGTAGACTTTATATTGAGACAATTAGTTACCTAGATGTGCTAAGTAGCAAGTAATTATAGTACCTTCGTAATGCCACGCAGTTGTTATTAATTATTATTGTTATTGTTATTGTAATTATTATTAATAATTATGTATTACGTACGTTTATATGCCTTGTTGATTGCATTGGTATTACACTGCAATACTTACCGACAGCATGTAATTTTTTAAATAAATAAATAATTGATTACAAATTTAATTATGTAAAAACTTATGAAATATTGAAAAATATATAAATATAGGAATGAAGAATAACATTATGAAGCGGCAACGATACACAAAGACTATTAATTTCTTCTTTCACTTATATATGCTTTTCACTTTGAGCATTGAAATCGAACTGGTGTATCAAAACAATATGGTGGTTTTATTTTTAAAGTCACTAAGTAGGAATGTTATAGTCAAATAAGAACTTATATCTTGAACTCAAAAATAAATACAAGTGGTATCAATCGTCTATATAAAAAAACAGCTTTACGACATCACAAAATCATGAAAGTCCTGTGATACTACTCAAAAAATGGGGGGGAAAAGTAATTGTTGTTGAAAAGTAATTAATGTGGACTGATAATCCTATTGCATGCTAGCAATAGGATTATCAGTCCACATCAGGTTGAACTCTTCGCGGTTCTATTAGGCACATTGATTTTATAAGAAAAAGTCTAAATCATAACATTTAAAATCAGTAATCATGTTGCTAAATTTATATGTAACGTGCAACTGTGATCGGAACGAGAACAAATTATATTTGCTGCTGTATATGTGTAATCCACTAAATATCTCCATCAGGTTATGAGCCCCGGTATAGGTCCAACTATAATTAGGGATTAGTATTTTAACAGATTTAATTTTGGATATGTTTTTTGCTACTATTGTTCTATTGTTCTATTGTTTAATCTTCAGTATGTTGTTTTATATTATGTATGTTATTTAAATGTAGAGATGTAGAGTGTCTTAAATGTAATGGATTAAGGGACCGTATTAGGCACATTGATTTTAGAAGAAAAAGTATAATCCATCACCTTTAAAATAAGTAACATTTGATATGTAACGTGCAACTGTGATCGGAACGAGAACAAATTATATTTGCTGCTGTATATGTGTAATCCACTGAATATCTCCATCAAGTTCTCCCTGTACATTCTTAGTGAATTTGTTATTATGGGCTAACTGACCTGACGTCATGGTCATCTTATCATCCACTGGTGCCTCGCCAGCATAAACCGTTAGCACAGGCACCCCATTATATTATTTTCATCTATAAAAATAGTAGTAAACAAACATCAGATAACGTTTTCTACTTAGTATGAATATTTGATTTAATGAATAAATAATTACCCAAACATTTTCATTTCAGGTATTATAAATAAGCCCATTGATATATTCTTAACAGAGTATTAATATTATACATTCTATGTACAGTAAGTAGCTACATTCATTGGATGAAATAAGCTTTAGCTTGACAGATTTTACCTTTAAAGGGAATTATTAAAATTTATAATTCGAAACATCAATGGACTTATATGTACATTATGTAGGTTTTGTCTTCACATATTTTATCAACGGTTGATGTATCAATAAAATATTTATAATATATGTAACAAGCAATATGATTAAAAAAAAGTCTGTAGTACATTTTCGAGTGTGTTGTTAAAATACGTACGGTTTATTTAAAGCTATTTTATAGTAAAAATTGTTAAAGTTCCTGGCTGATTTTGATGTTTTAATGCACTGCCTTACGTTCTGATGATCTTTAGTTTAATTTTTGTATATTATACATTTTAACAGCCTCGGTGTTCTAGCGGTTTAGCACACTGCCTTACCTCCAATGGACGCGGGTTGGATTCTTCGCACGGCACAAAAATTTTTATTCATGAGTATGATTGTTTGTATCTTGTATTTACTAAATAAAAAAAGAAATATATCTATGTATTTATATTAGTTGTCTAGTACTCATCACACAAGGTTTAGCTATCTTAACTTGGGTCTAGATGGCGCTGTGTACACTGTTGTAATTTAGGTATTTTATATGTTATTATTAGTAGTATTCACATATAGGATATTACATTTTTATGTCAATTTAATCCGTACTAAAACGATTTTACTGTATGGTTCAGAGACTACACCAGACGTCTAAGCACAATCGATGGCGACAGCTGGTCGATAAGATCGTGTAGAGACGCGGCCCTCAGCAGTAAGGAAACGATCTAACAAACGAACGAACGAAGAAGCAGAAGGAGGGACTTGGACAGTGAGAATGCAAGCACATCGATAGATCAAATTCCTCGACATGTGATGCTGACGGCGTATGCTGCATATATATACATTTATTAAAATTTTAATACACAAATATACAAATAAAGGTGCACATGGCGAACTTAACACCTTGAGGTATTTTCTCCCAGTCACCCATAGGGCAAACAGAGATTCATGTGGGCAGTGCTTTATCAATTATATACATACATACTTACATAAATTACTAAATAATTACACATATACACGATATTTACAAATATATCTATATTATATATACTGTACACATACCAATACATATACATACAATATATATACAAATCAATAATGAAATTCAGGTTCGTAAAAGAGGAGGGGCAACGTAATAATAGTATTTAAATTTGGGATAAAAGTACTTACTCTAGGTCTGGGAAAGTACGTAATTTTTATTTAAATGTGAATTCCATATACCTTGGAATGCTCGTTGAACCAATGTTTCTATCCTTAAAGAACTCAACATCAGGGAGAATTATCGTCGACTGTACATTCGCGTTTTAGCATTTAGTTTTTCATCAAAAACTTATGTGAACAAAGCTTGAGAATTCGTAAACTATTTTTCAACTTTTTGTTCACATTAGCCGCAATTGTATAGAGAGACTAATTAATAATCTAAGGGCCAGTTGAGGACAAACGTTCTCGGGGTCGATCACCACCGTGATGGACTGACCTTATCAGAACGGCTACATGATGTGTAGCATTAGGAATTTAATCTTTCGACGTGCTTGCATTCTCACTGTCGAAGTCCCTGCTTCTTCTTCTTGATCGTTGTAGAGTCGCGACTCTCAACAGTGAGAGAACGTCTCACTACTGAGAGTCTCAACTCTACACGATCTTATCGACCAGCTGTCGCCATCGGTTGTGCTTAGACGCCTGGTATAGTCTCTGAACCATATAGTAAAATCGTTTTAGTACGGATTAAATTGACATTAAAATGTAATATTTTATATGTGAATACTACTAATATAGTACGTATAAAATACCCAAATTACAACAATGAACACAGCGCCACCTAGACCCAAGTTAAGATAGCTAAACCTTGTGTTATGGGTACTAGATAACTGATACAAATATAATACATAGATATATTTCTTTTTTTATTTAGTAAATACAAGATACAAACAATCATACTCATGAATAAAAATTTTTGTGCCGTGCGAAGAATCCAACCCGCGTCCATCGGAGGTAAGGCAGTGTGCTAAACCGCTAGAACACCGAGGCCATCATCAGTCCATTGTACAATGTTCTCGTACAGCCAAAAACCGTACCAGATGGAGAGAAATTGCGAGGAACACTATCACCAAGGAGGACAATGAAGAGAATCCACTCATACTATCATGAAAGCCACGATCCCTTTGTCAAGAGTGTACAATTAAAGAAGAAGATATTATAACGTGTATGTCTGCTAGTCTAGACCCGTGATTTTACCTTTTTCATACTATGATGATGGCAAACAAGCATACGGACCATCTGATAGTAAATGGTTACCGTACCATCTGATGGTAAATGGTAATCTAATGGACGCCTGAGACCAGGAGTGTCACGTGTGCGTTGCCGACCCTTAAGAAAGGACCCTTCTTAAAAAACACCCTGTAGACTACACAGGGTGTTTTTTAAGAAGGTCATAGGAAGTTCATTCCACAATCTAAGTATACGCGGGAGGAAGCTCCTCTGAGACCGCATTGTCCGAGACCACTTTTTTTTATGGATGATAATGGAATGGTTCACCCGCCTGCGCTAACGGTTTACTCTGGCGGGCCACCAATGGAGGATGATAAGATGAGCATGAGGTCAGGTCAGTTAGCCCATCGTGGTTTCTAGAGGGAACCGCGTGGAGGTCAACCTGACATGGTACATAGCTAGCAATAGGGTTATCAATCCACATTACTAACAATACCTTTCCCCTTTGTCCGAGACCACTTAGGTTCTAGAATGTGAAGATGAATTCCCTGTCGATGGCGAGCGGTGCGAAAAGTACCCAAAAAGAGCAAGTAAAGTCGAGGGTAAAATATAATGCTTCTTAATGTTAAATGTAACTGTCATTATTCCTACTTATATACCTTCAAACAAACGTACAATTATGACACGATTTCAACGTAAGCGTACTTATGAAAAGTCAATTCAAGTTTGAAATGAAAAAATGTAATATCAAATGAGATGACATTGACATGCCTGAACGATTTATTTTACTTTTATAAATGAGTTTGTTCAAACGTTACGAAATATTTCTGATATTGTTTTTCTTTTTATTTTATTTCTGTCATCTTAAAGTTTAATCCTGGATAATGGATATAGAAAATATACTTATCCGCTATACTCTTGAACGTGTGCTGCTTGTGGGGAATGGTCTGTTAGGATTACGAACACTGATTAGACTATTTGCTTTTGACAAAATTACAATAGCGAATTCCAAATTAGAAGAATTTAAAAATAAATCTGTAAACAACATTTCTTGTTAGTTCTTCTCATCTCGAAATCACTTCGAACTGTCGGTAGATTTGACATATCATAAGAGACTGTAATAGACCTATATGAATAAAGATATTTTGAATTTAAATTAGAATTTGAATACATATCGTTTCTCTGATAGTAATATTTTTGACAAGCAAACTTGTGAAAAAGTAGGTACTTGGAAAAAAATTCAAGTATAAAATACTTGTGTAATATATAATTTATTTCATAAAATATCCATAATAAATAAAAGAAATTGTACATAAAGATAGTATAGTGTTAGACAAATTACTTATTGGATATTAGATTTACATGAAAATAACATCATTTCAATTTCTATAAAAACTGTCGATTCATTTTATTCATTTATTTATTAGTAAGTCAGTCACAAATACACTTACCTGAAGGTACGAACTTTAAGAAAAAGAAATGTCAACACTCCATCTAGTTATAGATTTACCTAATAGTATAAAATGGATAAGGTAAAATAGCGCGAATAATTTTAAAATATGCTTAAGATACGAAATTTCACAAAATAGGTATTTACTATGTAGATATCATAAGATTAATCTTCTGTAGGAGATCAATTCGCAAAATAGATCTGACGTCTGATTACATTAAGTCACTGCTAATAGTAACAGTTTATTGTACCAAGAGTTCAAGGATTTATCAAAGTAGGGCATAGTATATATTTTCTAATCGATTGTTTCTCTATACTTACTAAATTAAGTAGGAGGCAGAAATAATATTATACTGAGATGGGTCCCCGGGTACTCAAACATTGAAGGTAATGAAAATGCCGACCATCAGGCCAAAGTAAGGGGCAAAAATCGCATTGAATCTTTCTGTGGTGTGCCTTGTTACCTAAAATTGGGACATCTCAAATTAATAACCAAACAGGAAGCACTGAATCTAGTGATTCAGTGCTTCCTGTTGAGTCTACTAGTAGAAAATGCCAGGTTTAGTACATTGGATCTATATACCGAACTGGACGGTAGGAGATATGCTAAGAAGATAAAAACCATCGCTATTAAGAATATCTTTCAATTGTTTTCCCTGACTGGTCTAGATAGCGAACTCTGAAATAAAATAAATAAATAGAGCGAGCACAATAGATCTATGTAGGTCGCAGTATAAGTCCAAGCACATTAAAATAACACAAAAATTACATTAAAAAATATGTACATACAGCTTCTATATTTGTTTATTCTATTTAATATATATAATTATCAAAATTTTTATTTAAATTGATAAAATTCATTTTATATATTTAAAATAATTGTGCAATTATATGTATTATTAACCGGGTCTTAAAACGAATAATTTTATCGTAAATAAAGGTAATTTACCTCTCTCGACGTTTCGACTAGGTTGCACTAGCTCCGGTTAATAATATAAATAATGTATATTAAACACAAAAGTTTAAAAACAAATCAACAAAAAAAAATTGCGCAAATAAAGCAAAGTATTAATAAACAGTTTATTCCTGTAGGTACAACACATACTGAGTAAATAAACACCATGCTTTAAGAGTTGGCACTGCCTCTAGGCGAATTTAAACCAAAATTCAATCTATGTAACCATACATAGGGTTGAAAATATCATTTTACAGTTACATTTTACAACAAATATTTACTTCTAAGTGATTTAGGTACACTCGTAATATTATTGTACAAAAATGTTTCCTCATTTGTTGCGAGTAAAAGCGCGGGAAATTTCCATGTTATTTTTCCTTTTTGATTTAATGGCTTTCGAAATTTGAAATAATTTGTAACATTTAAAAAGGTTCTAATTCAAATGCGACCTTCTTTTCATTTACTTCTATATAATATTATTTTTAGAATTCCATAGTAAAGTATAGAAGCTTTTTTACGACTCTTCTTTTTTTGCTAGTCGTAAGAGATAGGAAGGCACAGAAATATTATCGTCAGTTTTATTACTCAGACAAATAGTATTCTGTAGGTAGGTACTGCAGTACTACAAATAATACAGAAGCAATAAAAATAGGTCATTTCATTACATGTTTACATATTTTACAATACACATTTGTTTAGGACAGTTCTTTTTTTAAATTAAATTATTAAAAATATCTTTTTCTGTAAACAAATTTCTCGCCGTGCGTCTAATTCGCACTTGACCGCAATTTTGATGAATGATTTATTAAACCCATTCCATGTTCTATATTCAAATAATTTCAAATTGTAAATTCTGAAATCTCTTTGTAAATCGAATGTACTTATGCAATTGTTCAAATTTCGTCCTATTATAAGGGTATTACCATAAAGTATTGTTCTCAAACTTGCTCGTAAAGTGGATCTAATTTCACCGGTTTTCAATATATAAAGCATCTCATAAAACAAAAGTGCTTTATAAATCCATAACCGCAATATTTGCTACTTTTTTTTTCAAATTTCGAACTAACCGCAGCGTGGCGTTAAAAACGTCGTATGATTTAGGTGCGTATTTAACACACTCGGCTCCATTACGCCCTCGCCTTCGGCCTCGTGTGTTATAACTATCATAAAGTACTTATATCGTAATCTTATATATAAAATTCTCGTGTCACAGTTTTCGTTCCCATACTCCTCCGAAACGGCTTGACCGATTCTCTTGAAATTTTGTGAGCGTATTGAGTAGGTCTGAGAATCGGCCACCCCTAAATTTTTTTTTTTAATTTTAAGGCAAAACAACGTTTGCCGGGTCAGCTAGTATACTATAAATACTAGTTAAGACCGTAACTGTTTTGTTTCTATACCTATCGGAACCTACCACAATATGATAGTGAAAATTGCACCAAAATACATATGTTAAACTACTTTCCATGAATATTATGTATGTATTTACAAAAAAAATTACTCCTGACTCAATGAAATAAATACAGTAATAGATATTAATCGTCCTGCTACTTTGGATGTTATTCAACCAGCCTAACACCTGCCCCCAGGTAGCGACCTGCAATGTCCCATTTGGAAATCTCTCAACAGACTACGAACTCAGATGGGCCGCTGCAGATACAACTTGGTAAAGTGGGGTGCCGCTTCAAGGGAGGCTTGTGACTGCGGAGCGCCATCCCAGACTATGGCACACCTATTGACTTGTCCTTTGTGCCCAGTAACCTGCACAAAGGAAGACCTAAAAAATGCGACGGAATGCGCAAGGGTCGTCGCGGCGTTCTGGGGAAAATATACTTAAATATATGTATTTAGTTGCCGTTGAAACGAAAGAAGAAGAAGAAGTGTGTGAAGTGTATAGTGCTTTCATGTATATGACGGTGATGTGGTCAAGGTTTTTTTATTATAGAAATATTATTGCACTACAAAAATTATAATAATATTCAAATATGGTGTGGGATTGAAAACCTTCAAAGGTGGCGAGCGGGAAACTTTTTCAATTATAATTAGAGATTAGAATATGATATTCATATTTTATTAAAATAATATTTAACATTTACTCTCAATTAATATTATTGTTTTATATTAATGAAATCCTATTTATACAGACAGACAATAATTCTATGAGTCATTGTTATTATTAATGATATCAATTAGGGGTATATTTTAGAAAATAATTTTCTATATAGATTTTCTGATAACTGGTTGATTACCATTTTAAGATTGTTTGTACTTTTGTTATTACTATTTCAAACACAAAGCAAAACAAAAAGATTTAAAGAACATCGTGATCAGTAGTTTACTATCTAATCATCAAACCTAAGTTTGATAGTTCGAATCTGGACGTCATGAATAATATTTGTGTGCCAATTTACATGTCTGATATCTCTGGTGATGGAAACATCGATATAATATGAATAGAATATAACATGCAGCTATTTGAAGCGCCTACATTTTGGTAATTGGCAATAACAGTATTATATTACGTCGTGCATGACCTTTATTGACAGGCGTTATTTATTTGCTTAATCCTAATAAAACATTATTTATCATAGTTCAGTATAAAAACGTCCTTAATTTTTAAAATGACCTCTAAAGCCCTTATAAAATTAACAAGATAAATTATATAATAATTGCTGGAGGAATATTGCAATGTTTAAGATGTTTTATTATTGAAATAAAAAATGGTGTGAACATATTGTACACAGAATTTAATAGTGACGCCACGGAATGTTCAAGGAGTGCAAAAATGTATATAAAGTTAAATAAAATAACAACGATGTTCCATGCCTGACGTTCCAAATTTGAATTTTATAATTTTATTTTTAATTATTTAATATTAAATGGCTATTGGCGATCGCAAACAATAATGATCAAAATCTTATAAAAGTAATTATATGGTTATACTTATATAGCTTGAATTACAAACGTGCACATCAATCTGTGCAAGTAATCCTGTGCATGCACAGGATTTTCACTTGATGTTAAACATAAACACCTCCATAAGTATACAATGTAATAAAACTGGTTATTAAAAAAAAGGTTCAAAGTGACGGAAGGACTATATTAAACTGGTTTAAAAAGAGACACGTTTCTAAGTGAGAAAATATGTATATACAGCTAGAAGAGCAAAAACAACAAGACAAGGAATGTGGCATTAGAAAACAATCGGTATATAAAAACAGAACGTCAAAATAATTCTAAAACATATAAAAAAAAACTACCAAATCAAAACAAACAAAACATCCTCCCCGAGTTTCTAGCAGTTAGAAGGTTACCTGACTTTGCTAATAATCTATAGATAAGGTACATATATATATATATCAAATCTCATTAGCCGATTCCCACTCACATACTATCACATAATGACTTAGATACAAATCCTAAGTATCTTCTCAAAGGCTGACATGAAGATATCTCTCAACAAGATAAGCCGCCATTGTGCGAATATATTATAATATATAATATGTTTCTTGCTTAAATTAAATCTATCCTATTATCCAATTAATATTATAAAAGACATAGTTACCGAGGTAGGCTTTGAAAAAATCGTTTGCGTGAGTATTAGTCTCACTATTTTTTATTTTGTTTTTTACTTGAGAAAATCTGTCATGGAAACCCGTCCGCTCCAGGGTTACCGAACTGGTAATTCTGTGAGGCTAATATATTCATAATTAAAAAACGTCAAAGGACTTTTTTAAACCCTTAAATTGTTTTGTACTTTGCTTTTATGTCTAGGTACTTGACCTATATAGATGACTTCACGCAAAGTTCACCTCGGTGGAGGTCAATGAGAATGATTACTAGCAATGTACCATGTCAGGTTGCGCTCCACACGGTTCCCTCTGGAAACCATCGTAATAAATTGCCAGAATTAGTTTTTTTTTTGTTACGTTCTATCTGCTGTTGCTATTTCATTGTCAGACTATTAAGTATGTTATATGATATGTATATGGTATATTTAGGTATGTATTTTATTCATATTTATCTATAGCTTTATATATATTGTATGTATTTGTACATGTATGTTTCCATGTACTTACGTTTAGTAAATGTATATTATTTATGATATGGGTCTTATTTTTCTTATTGATTACATCTGCACCGCCTACAGTTTCTCTGCACAGCCTGTGGTTGACTGGTAGAAAATGCCGTAAGGCGTTGAGTGTGCCATATGTACTTTTACCTTGGTATTTTATGCATTGAAGTTATATAAATAAATAAATAAATAAATTTCTGGTTTTGTCACGGTGATCTGATTTCCTGCTCATCTTATCATCCTCCACTGGTGCCCCGCCAGCGTAAACCGTTAGCGCAGGCGGGTGCACCATACCATTATCATCCATAAAAAAAAACCAATAACCCCAATACTAGCAATGTACCATGTCAGGTTGCGCTCCACGCGGTTCCCTTTGGAAACCATCGTAATAAATTTCTGGTTTTGTAACGGTGGGCTAACTGATCTGACCTCCTGCTCATCTTACCGTCCTCCTTTGGTGCCCCGCCAGCGCAAACTGTTCACGCAGGCGAGTGCACCATTCCTTTATCATCCATAAAAATGAGATGTTATTAAAATAAAATTGCTTTAATCAGTATGTATTCAAGACAGTTTACCTGAAGTCCATGTCTTCAACATTAATTGAATTCACGTCGACCACGTAGATGCTGAATTCTACCATAACTGGCTGCCCTTTGCGTGCTGGTGGACGCATTTCTAAACAAAAAGATGGTGGAGAGTTTATAAACATTAAATAAAAGTTAATATCAATAATAACCTTGGAATATTCACATTTTTTATTTTTAATTATGTAGATGACCAGAGTGAACTCTGTTCCGCCTCAGAATTAAATAATATGTCAAAAGTTTTTTGAAGCTTAGTTACGCAATAAATTCCGAAAGTACAGATTAGTACAGAAAGTACTTTGACAGATTAGAACAGTTTGTACGGGAAAATAAAATTGTAGTTTCTACTATTTTACATGCAATTTCTTCATATTTTCTCACCACTTAAACCTTCCTTGGAGTTCTACAGATATTTCAAAACCAAAATTAGCCAATTCGGTCCAATCGTTCTGGGTTTTAGCGAGACTAACAAACGTCATTTTATTTTTATTCAATTCAAAATTTTCACTCTTTTAGCAGCAACACCTATTTTTTAATTATGTTATATTTATATAATATTAATTTATATGACAAAACAACGTTTGCCGGTTCAGTTAGTTTATAATAATAATCTCGTTGATCAGATTTGGATTACAATTCGCTTACCTTTAACATAGTTTTCAGGCAGTACCACCCTAGGTTTCAGTGTGTGATTCCTCTTCGACGCAACGTCATTGCAAAGCCTGGAACAATATAATTAAAAAAAAATTATTAATTGTTATATTTAAATAATAATAACAAGAGAGAGAATAATCCACCCACCATCCACCAATCCATCCACCAAAGATACGTCGTCTTCGATATCTTCTATAACTTTATCATTTTTGTCTATTAAAATGACTTTTAGTGTATAAACAACCTTTAATAAGTAAGAAACAGATGGTTCCAATTAACACTGACCATTTAAAATAGTTTTATTAAATAGAATAGCAAACATACTGCTGGCTTACCTTATGGTAAGTGGCAAACGTTTGTTATAGGGGTGTAGAGGGGATTGTCAGTAACGGTGACAAGTGTGTCAGATGACCTCTACGTGGTTCTGTCTGTACCTTATCGTTGCTAATACATCACGAGTGACTAAGTGACCTTACTTCGTGCTCATATTATTGTGCTACACTTGTGTCCCGCCAGAGCAGAAAGGCAAAATAACATTATCACATATTAAAAAAGCCATCTCCTATACACTTCTACAATTATCATTACGGATATCACGTCATCACGTGAAGCCAGTGGCTCCCGTCATGCGTTACTAATACCACCGGCTGCCATGCTAATTATTAAGCATACGGCCCATCTCATGGTCAACGGTTACCGTAGCCTATGGAAGACTGAAGTACCAAGGGTGTCACGTGTACGCTGCCAACTTTTAAGAAACATTAATATACCCTTCTTAAAAAACCCCATGCTGTAGTATTTCGAGTAAACTTCGGCATTTTGATTCTACAATCTTATTGAAATCTATTTCTATTTCATGTGCATTCCCTTTTTAATTATTACTTAACTCACAATTTTATAGTATAAGCCTTTAGTTTTAAAGTCCAATATACTATAACTTAAAAGAAATGACGTCAATAAAATTTGTTGTTATGCCAACAGAAAATGGTGCATTTAAATTTGTACATTCTAAAAAGATAGCGTGCTCCTAATTTATTTCAGGCAAACTATTTTCAGTGTATAAAACTGAAAGTTTGTACTGTTCGTTATACTTTACAATGGCACTGAAACCAAGCTGCATTGTTCTAATTTCACTTAACTTATGATAAAATATTTTGAATGTGAATTCATCGACAAATATCAACGCATAAAATGCAAGGATTTATTTAGTATTCTCATATCTGATTCCGTCTATTTTCTGATTTTTTTTGCGAACTATTCTATTTGTTGTACTTATTTGTAATATATAGGGTTAGTTAATTGTAGGTAAAACTGTTTTCTGTTTCTTTATATGCGTCTTTGTCTTTTTTTTGACGATAGGTGAGTGCAGACGTCACTCCAATGGATCCCGCGGATGGACTTATGGAGCGGCTAAAGGCCAACTTCCGCGGATACGACTTTAGTCTGAGGGTACCGCTAGGGGTTCGAACCTCGGCTCAGGCCGTTGTAATATCGATCCCCGTTTGAATTGGACAGGGGGAGGGGGAAAGGGGATTGTTAGTAATGTGGACTAATGATCTCATTGCCAGCAATGTACCATGTCAGGTTGACCTCCACGCGGTTCTCCCTGGAAACCATCGTGATAAATTCTTGTTAAATTTGTCACGATGGGCTAACTGACCTGACCTCATGCTCATCTTATCATCCTCCACTGGTGCCCCGCCAGCGTAAATCGTTAGCGCAGGCGGGTGCACCATTCCACTATCCTCCATATAACAAAAAAAAAATTGACAGGGGATCGATCGGAGGGGAATCTTTGTCTGTGATTACATGCCGTTTGGTAAATACATCTATTTAATTTCTCTCTTTATAGACCATTCCAGTAATTCTCAAATATGTATAAATGGGATATTTTTTTTATATGAATGATAATGGAATGGTGTTCCTGCCTGCACTAACCGTATACGTTAGCGGAGCGCTCCTGAAAAGGATAATCATCAGATGATATGACATTGGCAGGTAGCTGATGTAATACATGATATTACATCAGCTACCTGCCAATAAGAGGTCCGTTAAAATCGGTCCAGCCATTTCAGAAATTAGCCGGAACAAGCAGACAGTCAGACAGACAAAAATTGTGAAAAATATTATTTTGGTGTATGTACCGTATTTATATTCATATGCACGTAGTAAAAACGGTTATTTCAATATTACAAACAGACACTCCAATTTTATTTATATGTATAGATAACCTATAAATATCTATCAGTAAACACCTGTGTAACGATTACAAAAGTAATTAAGTATATATTTTGTGATTAAATATTTTTTTAGGCCTATCAGTAATTTTGAAATTTTGATATGGGTCAACTCTTCCATGAATTTTTAATTGGTAAACAATAAACATTTATTAAATTAATTGAAAAAAAGGAATAAATTGATTAAATCTGATATTCGCTACAACTCAAGTCCACAACATTTGTAATTTATACTCTATACATCTATTAATATAAACGCGAAAAATTGTGAGTTTGAATGGATGTTTGTTACGCTTTCACGCAAAAACTACTGAGCGGATTTTGATAAAACTTTACAGTACATTAGAATAAGTTCAAAAGTATCTATCTGTTTGTTAACTTTTTAGTACCATAGTCCTAAAAAGTTGGAGGACTATAGTTCTAAAAACATGCAGCAGCAGGTATACTGCCGCACTTGTAACTTCTGAGATTTTAATACTAAAGTTAGATCTGTTGCGAAGACGGCATCATCCGGCATTTTAAATTATTCGTTAAACTTAAGAAATAAGATGAAGTCTGGAAGTTTTTTATGTACTCGTATATGAAATAATATAAAAGAACTTATTGATGAATCTGGAGTTTTTGCCAAACGCCACACTACACATCCTATGTGGTTGTAGCCCACTTATGCATAAACGAAATATCTCCTTTGGAAAGATTACATTCTATCTTGAGGAGATAAAAACCATCGCTATCAAGAATATCTAGTTAGTTAGCTAGTCTAGAGAACTCTGAAAAGCGAGCACAATGGATCTATGTATATCGCAGTGCTACAGGTGCTACAGGCACCTGACAATACCCGAAATAACCCAATAAAAAATATTGTGATGAATTAAGTTTATACACATATATATTTATTTACAAACAACATCACAGAAATTACAAAATACATGACATGTCTGTGATAATTTTTATGCGCTGTTCCTGATATATTCCCTATATTATGGATAAAATATAGATAAAAGTGACAGGCGTTCATATTGACTCATACCTCCATTGGAGATATATAGTTTAGGCATAGTAATAGTACCTACTTACATAGAAAAAAAAAACCAAACCGATATTAAGAATGTTCGTGAATACAAATTTGCACCGTTCTAAGAATAAAACCCGCAACCATCGGAAGTAAAGCGGTGTGCTAAACGGCGAGACCAACGAGACTGCCACAGTAAACAGATTTACAATTATACACATATGTCTTACTCGTTACTGATTCAATTGTAAATCTTGTGATGATATTCACACCCAATAGTCATCATGAAGTTTACTAATGAACAGACTCAATTCCCTCGACTCTGAGTTTCAAATTGTTGTAAATATTGATGGCCTCGGTGGTTTAGCGGTTTAGAACATCGCTTTACTTCTGATGGTCGTGGGTTCGATTCCTCGTTCGGTACAATATTTTGTATTCCTGAGTGCGATTGTTTATTTGTGTGTATTTACAAAAAAATGTGTTCATGTATTTCTATCAGTTGTTTCGTACCCAAGCGCGCGCTGCTTAGCTTGGGACTAAATGGCGCTGTGTGGATGTGAGAACTAAAAAACAAATAAAAATAATCCTGTCAGATTAAGTATAGTCCTAAAGAATTATTTTTGTTCAATGTTATACATATTCTGTACTCATAAGTGAAATGTACATAAAACAAAAATGTATCAAGTCTGGAATTCAATAATTTAAGATGTGTAATAAAAAAATATACATATTTTTCATTACTGCTCCAATTTTATTGGTCTTAACGTAGTGTTATATATTCAATAGCTTCCTGGATAAATTGGCTATCAGTCACTGAAAGAATTTTTCAATTTGAAGCAGTAATTCCTGAGATCAGCGGCTTTAATGAAACCAATCCTTCTCCATTATATTTTAGAATAGATTATGTAAAATTCATTATTAATCTGTATCACAAACATATTAGCATATGCAGATATATTCGTAATTGTATGTATTTTATAATATAGTATTATTGTCACAGTTTTTTACCATAAAAACCCTACAATGCTTTCTATTTCTGGTAGAGAATGCCATATGGCATTGTATAAAGCATCCTTTTGAGCACTTTTTATTGTGTAATAAAGAAGAGAAAAATAACAGCTCAACTAATAATACAGCTTATACATCAGAATAACATATAAGCTATAGATTTCATGTGTATGAATCGGCGGGCACAGCTTGTAGGTTATATATTTGAATAACATGGGGAATCCGTCGTGGGAAATATTTCGCCAGCGGGCCAAGGCGACACCATCGATTCTTGTATTAGTTGCACGCTATGCTTCTATATTTAGAACTATACATGCTGCGTAAACATACATGTATTGATTTTTCTACACAATATGAAAAATGTTTTACGCCTCACTAATTGCCGGCCATCGTGCTAATTTCATTGCAATTTGCACCTTATTATTTTAGCATTAAAATAATAATTTTACCGAAGTGGACTTTGTAGAACGTCTGCGTGGGGTTACGTCTGCCTCATTCTATTTGAGCGGACGATTCTTCGGCTTCAAAGCAGCCTTCAAAGGGTCTGTAACACCTAATGTGTCTAAATGTTTTATTTAGGGACAGTGGTCCTGATTCGTATTCCGAATCTCCTTAGTCTAAGCAGGTTGTATCACCTGCTTGATTATTGAAGCAAAGGGTGCTTTACTTGGTAATACTGGTCATAAATAAATATACGTGGCCACTTAAATTTCGAATTTAGAATAAAAAAAAAACAATTGAAAATAAGAACTGGAATAAAAGGGATGCTCCGTATTTTTAACTATATAAAACAAGAAAATTATTGATTTAATTATTACAATACAATTGTTTTTATGAAAATATACACTCTAGAGTGCGTGGCCAATGAACAGTACTGCACATCGGGACGTTCCTGAGCAAAGGTGAGTAAGTTTGGTGTTGCGTTGCTTACTTTGGGGTGTTCGGAGTGTGGAAGACGTTCTTCCCGGGTGAAATCGTATCCTTTCTTGTCTATTAATTATTTTCTTTTAAAAAAATACACTCCACTCTATTTTATTTATTCTATATAAGGATTCGTAATCCTGCAGACCCATTATTGGAGCTATCATTATTTTAGGCTTTCTTTGGCTATTTAGTTTCAGTAGCCGTTTTGATAAGCTTTGTTTAATACTGGAATTGCCATTTCTGATTAGTTACAATTACTGGTTTGTTTCCATCTTTGCTTATGTGTTCCAGTGGATCTCTGACCACATCACTGACCATATGATCCACTGTGCCCTTTTTTCCACTGGATAATAACCCATATATTATTTTTTTAATACATACCTTTTATACATATAAAGTACTCTGATTAATACAAACAATCATACTCATGAATACATATTTATATATAATACAAAATTGTACAGGAATTGAACCCGCAGCCATCGGAATTAAAATTATATACTAGCTATGCCCGTTTCACCTGTGTGAAAATTATAGCCTATATGTTATTCTGATGTATAAGCTATATTACTGTAAAGTTTCATCAAAATCAATTCAGTGCGTGAAAAAGTACCTACCAAACATTCATCCATACTTACAAACTTTCCCGTTTATAATATGAGTAAGATTAATAAGCATTTCTTTATTTTTAATTATTTTTAGTTATTTTTAAACGCACTGGTAATATATACAATATTAAATTGTTCACGAAAAGAGCATGTTAGAGTGAGACAGCTTTATATGTTGTTCGTGTCGCACAGGTGTGGGTGTCACCTAATCGTTATTTTAATGTGCAATTTATTCAACGTACCGTTCATGAGGTATTATTAACAACTCATAAAAGGGAATTAAAAGTAAATGTAACTTTCAAATAGATCTCGTTATCAAAGTAAAGGGTTTAATACAATTAGGAATTATTTGACCTTCGTGCGAACTTTTCATGTTTGAGAAACCTTTCAATTTAAATGTTGCCGACTGTACAGCTACTCTACTCTGTAATATGATAAGCAATTAAGAATTACTCTATGATTGTACTTGAGACGACAAGATTTGATATCCGATCTGTAGAAACTACTAATTGGCAACATCAACTAGGCAATTCGATTATTTATTAGATTAGATTAACGTCAATCTCAATAGGTCAAGATTTTATATAAAATTGTGAATGAATGAATGAATGAATGAAACATATTATTGTTCCTCTAACAAAAAATATAGTTATATACACAATGATGTATAAAATTATAAAAAAAAACATAATCATTACATAGTACAAAGCAAAGTCGCTGTCGCTGTCTGTCCATCCCTATGTATATCCTTAAATCTTTAAAATTACGCAACGGAATTTAACGCGGTTTATTTAATAGATAGAGTGATTCAAGAGGAAGGTTTCTATGTGTAATACACCCGGGCAAAGCTGGGGCGAGTAGCTAGTAATAAACAAGACAAAGAGGTAACAATGGTCAGCTTTATCGCTAAAAAGCGATCACTTCCAGGCAACCTTAGAATGGAGACAAGTGATTAGATTTACGTCTGGTATAACGATTGTATTTATTTTTCTTCTGTATGTTTATGTTTTACAATACAATACAGATATGTCAATAGATTATTTGAATATGACAATATTGATGTGGCTTTTTTAATATGACTCCTGATATAAAATAATCACACATTTCGTTCGTTTTTTTTTGGGATTACTCTGATGCTTTTTGACACAGCTATCCTTTACAAATTCACGGGACGATAGGGTGCGAGTGCAGATGGCACTCTAAACCTACTGAAGGACTTATGGAGCGGCTGAAGGCCAACTCCCACCTGACGGATACAACTTTAGTCTAATTGCACATCTAGAAGTCGAATTCGAATCTCAGCTCAGGCCGTCGTAATTTCGATCCCCGTTTGAATTGGACGGGGGATCGATAGGAGGGGGCATATATCGTAAGATAAAGTCACGGACATGATATGATAACGTGATGTCCGTAGAACTGTGAATATTCTCGTATATGGGTGACGGTTACCACTTACCATCAAGTTGATCGTCAACTCTTTTGACATTCCAGTTACATATATATAAAAATTAATAAAAAAAATTAAAATATCATATAAAACAATTTCTTCGTAAACAAAATAAACAAAGGAAATTATAATAATGTTTTTTATAGAGAAACTTAAAAGTCGTAGTGCTGATAATATTATCTGATTGCATAATGAATGCATAGTGGTTTCTATGCCTCGTCCGTGTTAATATGAATTGATTCAAAAGAACATTTATTTAAAAGAGCATCACGCAAATAAGAGAAATAAAATGTGCATAGCACATTCCATTCTTCATTTAAAATATACGATAATTTAAAAGTGCTTGTATGTAGTTTAAAGATTATTTCTGTTTTTCATTTACGGGCTACTTTTCTAACTAGGTATTTTATAGTAAAAATTAATATATCAACTGGGAATACATGAAACCTGGCCAAATATAATTATTTATTAAAACTAGCGTCAGTCGCTAGTGCCAACAAAAATAGAGTTAACGTTCTAAAGCGCTATGTTTGTTTGTAATAAATTTTTAATTTATCACCTCACTGGCAAAGTCCTTTGCATGAATGACACGGATTCTTTTCTCATTCGAAACGAGTTTATAACACAACCCAAAAGATTTTGTACAGTGTAATTATTCTTTACAAATATCCTAGCTTAAGAGAATAAGAATAGAAAAGAAAGAAAAAAATTCTTTATTCTTCATTTCATTCATTCATTTTTGAATACTCATACTTTTTTTTTTTAATCTATCGCTCCTTTGGAAACCCATCTCCTCACATGAGGAATGCTCAAGAAAATTGCGCGTGGCTATTTTAAATAATTATTTAATCTCAAAAAAGTATTTATAATTTTTTAATATAATATTATTTAAATTGAAATTATATATTGAATTACCAAAAACACCAGGTGAATATATTTTTAATATTAGATTTTAATTTGAACCATATTATTAATTATTTAAGACTTGCATTCCTCTTTAGTTTTATCCGTGTGACTAGAAAATATTAATTAATAATAATAATAAGTGCCTATACATATATACTGTTACAAGAAATGACGAAAACACAAATATGCTAATAAAGTCATTGTTATATTTACATAAACATAGTGCGCATTGAATTAAAAATAATTTATACGTATAATTAGTAAAAATCACGGGATCTTACCACGTTTTATATTTATTTGCTGAGTTCCCGATATTTCGGTAGTGTTTCAACCACCATGATCACGGGTAAACTGAAGAGCAGCGGGTAGATGGAAAATGAAATCTTTTTATGGGCAGACATATGCGTCTACCTTCACACGTCTTCGTTTGTTGCTACTATTGGAACTCGCTCGATATTCATCTCGGCAAACTGTACTCACAGTATCTTTACGTACATTTAATACACTTTTTGATCGCGTTTTTTGTTTTTGTTTAATTAAATCCCGTGATTTTTACTAATTATACGTATAAATAATGACCGCTTCAAGTTTAAAACAGTATATAAAAATAATTTTGCACAATATCTGCATGCAAAAATTACAAATATAAAAAACAAAAATCCCTAGTTGATTCTATAAAATTTACGCGCCTCTTTGAAATAAGAGTAAAGTTTTAGAACTTTAGACTTATGAGTTTCAACTTAGGGTACACCCAATTTACATACTTAAAACGAATTTCAAAGTTATATCTTGTTTTGGATAAAGTTTCGAAGGAATTTTAATGGATGGACAAATAATAAATACTCAAAGAAAATAAATAATATTGTCACTATATTTTAAGTTTCTTTTTTCGACCATATGGTAAGGGGTAACTATTGCTATACATAATGATAGTATTATGTATATCACTGGACAATACCCAAAACGCCATCTAGTCCCATACTAAGGAGAGCTTCTCCTTAGTAAGGGAATATTAAAAATATTATATTATTAATATATAAATATAAAAAAATAATAAATATATATAAATAATATATAAATTTAAAACAAATACACAATATAGATAAAAAAAATATGTAGACTGATACAAACAATGATACTCATGATTACCAAGCACCAGGAGAATTGCAAGAGAGTTGCTGGTCCTCTAAGAAGGAAAAAGTTCTTTTCTTGAAAGTTTTAATATTGTATACAGCTTCAAAAAGTTTCTGAAATAACGGACGATGGAGGATCGCTCTATTCAGATTATCAGGATGATTGTCATTTCAAAATTTAAATAAAAATTTACTATTTTGCTTTTTGTAAATTTTCTTTAGTATACATATTGACTGACTTTTAAGAACATATCTAATGAGTGTATTTTCAAACGACTAGATCGTCTGTCCACCTTGCACCTTGGAGGCCTTCCCTTTGGAAATATCTACCATAAACTAAATAAATATGAGCTAATCGTGGTATAAATAAAAATAATGTTGTCTGAAAAAATGTAATAAATATATTTGCTAACTTGTTATGAATTTACAAAATTTTACGTGGAACTAGTAAAATTGTTTTTGATGTCAGTAACCCTGTGAAATCGCGTGTTGATCTAAGGTTCAATCAATCCTCTAAGTTATTAAATTTTACGGGGAAACTTTTAGTTAATTTCACTAGTAAGGTATGATTGTCCCGTACAGCACGAAAGAAGTCAAAAAAGAGCATTACGTACAGTAAAACAGACTTGTAATATATACACATAATTAAAAAATTCCAACATTTCACTTCAACATAATATTTGTATGTTTTAGTGCATATTAGTAAAATACCTATACTTTTATTCAGCGGGACAGTTAAATCATAGAAATATTTAATAACATCAAATAATCAGGTATTAAGTCTACCATGTATACAAATTTTGTTTGTGTGTAAAAGAATATAATAATAATAATAAATAAATAGAAAGAAAAAAAGAAAGAAAGAAAGATATTTATTCAGTGCTTTTCAACAATGTTACAATATAAAAAACAAGCAAACGAAAAAAGATATTAAATAAAATGTATATATAATTAAATTTAATTTACCATGTAGATAATTAAATAAGATTTATAACACACTCAATAATGGAAACGTCACGCCTGTACCCAGAACCATGCTCATTCAGACAAGCTATTGTCAAAATTAAAATTGCATTAACACAAATTACTGTCAGATGTCAAAACTTTTGACATTAACACAAATTACTTTCCTTTGTGATTATGTGTTTGTACTTTGTTGCCTTAATCGCCTTTTCCGACATCCAAGGAATGAAAAGAATAACGATATATCGTGTTCCTACACACTTACCAAACAATTTTAGAGTTGATCTCTAAAAATATAAAAACTTAATTATGATTTTTTTGTGGATATAAGACTACTCAACTATAAAAATACTATTATTTCATATATTATTTTTCAGATAACGTATATAAATTCCCAAATTTATTTATATGAAATACCCGGAAAATCTAAAGCAATAAACTATATTGAAACTGTTGAAAATTAAAGGAAAATATATCCCAAAACTGTAATCCCAAATTATCCTATTTAGGATTACAGTTTCAGGGATGTTATTTTCTTTAAATTTTTCTCGAACTTCGGTTAACCGACTTTCTAAGTAGCATTTCTTAACTTGACTTCCTTTATTTTTCAGCAGATTATATGCATATAAGGAGTTTTAACAACAAGATATTTTTAATTAAAATTGTATTACTCTAATAAAGAATGTCGAATGTTATATATACATATATATATTTGTATTAGAATGTTAACTGGACACGAATATGAGAACTTTTATCAACAGTACACAGTACATAGTGTGACGTTGTTAATTCTTTTATTTATAAAAGTGTCCAAGTACACTTTTATTATGGATATATAGAAATTATGGGGTATCGAAGTATGACGCCGTACTTCACAGTTTACGCTCGAAAGGAATAAGAATGGCCTTTACAGCTTCTTCGAACGGAAAGATAGAGTGCACTTCAAACCAGCGGAAGATTTTATGTATTGGTTGAATGTATATTTCCATCTAAAGGGCATGACTTGAATCGCAGAGTACAAATCTCGGTACAGGCTCCATCGTACTTTAAGTTCTCATTAGAATGGGACACCAGGTCGATTGGAGGGTGTTATTCTTTTAAATTATATATTCTGTAACGGTCTTTAAATGTGCTTAAAATTAAGTTTATTTTATAAAAGAATTTTTCATTCTATTTCATTATGTTCTATCTTCGAGTATAGTCTCGTCGTGGTTGCACATATTTGTAGTTTTATCTAATTGTCTGTAAAAAATCAATAAAACAAAGTCGCCGCCGGTGTCTGTTCGTTTATATATTTTAAACTATGCAGGATTTTAATACAGTTTTTAGCAATATATAAAGCTATTCAAGAGGGTACATGTATTATATGTATAATATTTAAGATATCCGTGCGAAGCCAGGGCTAGTTTATAATAAGACAATAACAGTAATAGACCTATTTTCGCAATTGAACATTTTATTTTGAACTATTTCCTAAACTGAAAAGAAATAGATACATCTTATATATAAAATTCTCGTGTCACAGTTTTCGTTCCCATACTCCTCCGAAACGGCTTGACCGATTCTCATCAAATTTTGTGAGCGTATTGAGTAGGTCTGAGAATCAGCCAACATCTATTTTTAATTAGGGGTAGTCCACCCGTAATTTTTTTTTTATTTTAAGACAAAACAACGTTTGCCGGGACAGCTAGTATATATATATTATAGATAAAATTAATCTGTAGGTAGTTTCAGTTTTCACGTATAATAGGTCAAAAAATATCATGTTACGAGTTACCCAGTTAACGAAACGTAATCTAAAAGAAAGTCCGAACATTATTAATTGAGCTGTCAGCATTTTTTTATATTAAAAGCAGACATTAGATATCGTATTAATGTCATTATTATTGCTCCCCTAATTGATATAAATGTACTACGATCTCTCACTTACTGTCATCGGAACATCCTTTTTGGGTTTGACTTAAATGATTTATAGACAACAGTATTTGTAAGATATTGCAGTTTCTTACATGTACTTAGTAGTGGTATTTTTATTACGTTTTCATAGTAATAATAATAATAATCTCAGGACAATTTACACAGCGCCATCTAGTCCCAAGTTAAGCTAGCTAAAGCTAGTGTAATGGGTACTAGATGACTGATACAAATACATAAATAATTTTTTTCGTAAATACACATTACATTATACATAGAAAATACGCAGACCGATACAAACAATCATACTCATGAATACAAATGTTTGTGCCGTGCGAGGAATCGAACCCGCGACCATCGGACGTAAAGCGGTGAGCTAGATCATGTTACCCCTTATGCTTTGCTATTCCGGAGGAATATGACCTTCATATCCTGTATTTTATGAAAAAAAATTAGGACTAGAGCTGACTCTAGACCTGGGTGCTTACCTTGAGAGACTTAGCATCCTAGAACAGGAGTTGTAATTTTCCTACTCTACCTAAGTCGTCAACCGAATCTTAGAGACTCATACATACGAAATTTTATAAAAAAATACCACTGTGACTGGTTGGTATATTAATTATAGGCACTAATTATTTATTACTTTGTAAGTAATTATATAAAATTAGCTGGGACCTGTCCAGCTTCGGCAGCTGTTAGCACGGATGCATTACAATATTCAATGTCTCGGCTTGTTCTATACCATAACACGCCTGTATATAAACATTACCTCTTGAATCACTCTATGTATTGCTGAAAATTGCATTAAATCCATTGTGTAACTTATAATATTGCGCAAATTAGACTTGAATTGAAGTGATATTGTTATTTTGTAATTAAAAGTCTAATTTGCGTATAATATGTATGTATTCACGAAAAAAAATTATCTATGTATTTGTATCAGTTATCTAGTACCCATAACACAAGCTTTAGCTAGCTTAACTTGGGTCTAGATGGCGCTGTGTGAATTGTCCTGAGATTATTATTATTATTATTACTATGAAAACGTAATAAAAATACCACTACTAAGTACATGTAAGAAACTGCAATATCTGACAAATACTGTTGTCTATAAATAATTTAAGTCAAATCCAAAAAGGATGTTCCGATAACAGTAAGTGAGAGATCGTAGTTCATTTATATCAATTAGGGGAGGATATAGGATTAACTCTTGAATCACTCTATGTATTGCTGAAAATTGCATTAAGTCCATTGTGTAACTTAAAATATATTATATTACGAAAATTAGACTTGAATGTGATATTGTTATTTTGCAATTAAAAGTCTTTTTATTTATTAATTTAAAAGATACAAGCGAACTGCTGCGACTTTGTTTTATACTGTGTATAGACGAAACGTTGAAACTAAAAAGTAATTAACGTGAAATGGACCGTAAGTTCAAAGTAACAGTAATAATTATTCCTAGATAGATATCTAGATACAATATAGAACTAGATTCCTTAATCTAGTTCTATATTGTAGCGTGTACAAGTGGTTTATTTCCAACCCTTATCAGTGAAGGTCTATGGCGTATAGATTACAGCGGCCGCTGTCTCACTATCTAACCTTAGATAGTTGCGGTCAGGGAAACGAAGTAGCGTGAACTTGGCCATTTTTTAATTGGAAATTTATAAACACTAGCTCAAAACCCCGGCGCTGCCCTTGTGAATCCTGATAAAAAGTATTTCTTATATATCATAGGTGGCAGACAAGCGTACGGCTCATCTGATGGTAAACGGCTGCAGTAGGCTATGGACGCCTGAAAGACCAGGTGTGTCACGTGCGCGTTGTCGACCTTTAAGAAACCTTAATATACCCATCTAGAAAAACCCCATGCTGTAGTCTCTATGTAGGCAGTTCATTCTACAATCTAAGTGTATGCGGGAGGAAGCTCCTCTGAAACCGTATTGTCCAAGACCACCTAGGTCTCTCTTAGGAACTATCTCGGGTAGCCTGCAGTGTGGCTATTCTGTTTTTGCTCTGCCCTTTCAAATACACGGGCACGCGGCCGCTCATACGTTTCCATTCCAATGGACTAAGATATCATGTCATTTATTCAGTAAATTCAATGCATTATCTCAAACTCAAAACTGACCTATCGAAACTGCCTTTTCAAAAACATGTGCTAAGTCAGCGTGGCCACTCATGTGTTTATATTCCAAAGTTTACTTTCTTACGTCACTTTTTATCAGTAACCATAATGATCAGTTCGGCTAGCTACTTCAGTTGAGAAGAACTGGTAAGAAACTCAACTAGTATTTTTTTTAATTATTATTATTTATCCAAATTTCATCCTTTTACTAAAACAGCTTAAAAAGTAAGCTGTTTAGTGCTTGAAATAGGTACTAAGAGGTACTCAGATGACTTTTTATAAAATGGTATTTAAGATTTTCGTCTTAGATTGGGTCTAAATGCGCTGTATTATCTAGATTCTTTATTATTTCTTTTGATAAACAATCTTAGTTCTAGCATTGCATTAGTTGTTGCAAGGTATATTTTAATGTTGAAATCTTTAGTTTAACCCACAATCGGGCGAAGTTTCACTTTTGGCCTAACGCCATGTCATAAGAAATATTAAACAAACTTTTAGATGAAAAAACTTTTTATCCCTCTTACTTTATATGCACATGGGTGAATGAGTTTCGCGGACTGGCTTATGTTTAAAAAACATGTGCCCGCGAGATCAATACGTATACATTTCGAATCCTTAATAATAAATTGGATTAACTAAATCAATAAAACAATATAAATAATTAAGCCTGGACAATTAACACAGCGCTATCTGGTCTCACGGCACGGTGTTGTGGGTACTAGACAACTGATTCTTGTGTACTTTTTTTTGTATATGCATAGAATAAAGCGTTACAAATAATCATACTCATTAATATAAATATTTACACTGTACGAGGAATCGAACCCGCGACCATCAGAAATAAAACAGTGTGAGAGTCAAATGAAATAGAATTTCAGACGATTTCTCAAAAATAAGTGCTATTTCACATTTTGATATATACGTTTGTACCTACAAGCCTTTAAGTGGAATGAAAAAGAAAACACAAATGCTAATAAAACAAACACTTATACCCACTGTTGTCCTCCTTCAAGTTGAAATAGAAATTCTTAGCGGCTATCTTTTAATGTTTACCGTAAAAGATAAACAAAGTTCAAGGTGAAAGGTTAGTTAAATAGTTAATCTGATATAGAACATAGAGTGTTCGTTTCATTTCATTTGTATCCATAAATCACGCACATATTAACACACACTGTCTACATACGACCCTAAAGTATGTTTGAGACGGCCTCGGTGGTTTAGTAGTTTAGCACACCTTACTTCCGATGATCGCGGGTTCGATTCCTCGCACGGCAACATAACATTTGTATTCATGAGCATGTGTAGAGAAAACTCTTTTGATATTAATATATTTAAAGGTTTTTTCTTTTCTATAAACAAAAATATAAAAACAAAATTATTGTATTGTGTCACCTTCACTATCTACCATAATATTAAAATACATTTTTCAGTCAGAAATAGTTTTATTACATATTTCTACAATAGTATGATTGCCTGTATCGGTCTGGGTGGTTACGCCAAACGCGATGCGTACCTGGTTTGTTGATGTGCATTGACACCCCTCCCGGCTAATTCAATAATCAGTGATGTCATAGCTTTCGCCGCGCGCGCACGTCGCACTCATATCGCACGCATGTCTTAATAGTTGTAATCAACCTGAGTGAATTCCTGAGATTCCCGTAACCGTGTGGGCCCACTGAAGAACAAGCACATTGAAGTAGGGTAAGTCATTCATATACGACCAGCCAGTTTCCTATACAACAATATAGTCCATCGAAGAAGGCTAGATCATAGCCACCGCCGCACCATTTATTGGCCTTCCGTCGCCGGATCACAATAGGAATCGCAATTTATTTATTTAAAATTTGTTTTAATTTTTTCCTATTGTGAAAGTCGAGTGAATGACTCGCATGTAATATTGAACCTTATTGCGCATGTAATAGGATCTATTCAAATTGCATACCACGGTTGCACAAATATAACGATACATTGGTATTTTCGTTAATAAATAAGTTTATATTTATGTCGCTTATGAATTGTTCATAACTCGCAGCTCAATTCTTCAATTTCGCTTTATATCTGTTTGCGTTGTTTCGTTCATTTAATTTCACATTCACCCGCATTATATCGATATTGTTCGATCGATCGAAGCTTCTAGAAATATTATAGTTGTCGTTATACTATTTGACGAAACAATATTACCTGTCGAATATTATGTATGATGATTGTAGTGTTTGAATGTTAAGATTGTTAGTGTTGGTTACCGTAGTCTTTACACAAGAAAGTGAGCAGGGAAAGCACACTATTTAATCTGAATAATTATTGATAAGCAGCGATTTTATTTCTGTTCGTAATAGATATTTTATTTCCTTGCAGTACTCGCCGTATAATACGCTGGTTATTGTAAATTGTTTGGGTATTTAGTTCGCATAGCTGTTTTATACAATACATGTCGGTTAAAGATCGTGCCCTACGTACCTATGATTAAGTTATACGTGGTGTATCGACACAGTGACTAACAACAACGCTTTAGACTACTCCCGCGTAAAATAATAGTTGTGAACATAGTTATTTTATATCTTTTTAGTTATAGTTATAGATATATTATCTGATTTTCTATGACATCACTCACTTCGATTTCGCTTTATGTATAGTTTATGTTTCGCTCGCATATTTTTTTTTGTAGATGTATGGTCGATACCTACATTCCGTATTGTCGCACTTATGTACCTACATACTACCGCTTATGAGTAGGTATATATAAATTTATTTGTCACGCGCTTTAGTGTTTAAAACGTTATTGTGATTTACTTCTCGCACCGCATATTTAAAATATTGCTTTTATGCATTATTTTATTTTTCTCGCATATAGGTATATATAGATAATAGTTGTACCTATTTTTCGCATTATTAATTAGTAGTTTTATAGCATAGTAAGCATATATTTTTTATGTATGCTAGTTTATATCGCGCATCATTTCTCGCATTTGTGTACTTATTTTCGCTACAAGTACATCTGTCTGTCTTGTAGGTATTTAGTACATTAAATACCTATTATACGTTATTATTGTTTATCGCTCGCACTTTTACGGTAGTACAGGTATAGTTGTACGTTATTACCGCACATAGTTTTATATATCGCATTTATTGGTTTCCTTTGTTATTTTTTAAGAAGTATATATATAAATAATAATAATGGCTAACACAAACGCAAAATTAAAAATGTATGAAGCAAAACGTGCACAATATTTTTCGCAACTTCAGTCTATTTATGAATTATCTTCGAAAACTAAAATGGAGAAACATCGTAATGTTTTTATTGCAAAAGTTAGCCTGATCGATCAAATGCGCACCGAGTATGTTAAAATTGTCGATGAAATTATTCTCCTTAATTTGGAACTAAACCCTGATTATGTAGTTAATTATCAATCTCTCACCGCTTTTGACGAAATGTTTTATTCTATAAAGATGATGGCGGTCTCGTTACAACCTCAATCTTCGCGAACTCCAGCTCCCGCTTGTCAGTCTGCTTTACCAGACAACAAACAGGGATCAGTAAGGATCCCCCAAATTGTGTTACCAGTCTTCTCAGGTGATATTTTAGAATTTCCCTTCTTTTACGAAACATTCAAACAGTTTATTCATGACAATGAATCCTTTTCGGACTCAGAACGTTTTCATTATCTTATGAGTCACCTGTCAGGAAAGGCTAGAAATCTGTGTGCTGGCTTAGTACCAGCAGCCGAAAATTATCCTATATTGTGGCAAGCTTTAATCGATAAGTATCAAGATAAACGCTCTCTTGCAACGTCATATTTAGATAAATTATTTTCTTTAAAATCAATTAACGGTCCTTCGGCAATAAACTTAGAAAAATTTATTGATACTTTCTCGTCGACTATCGCAGCATTAAAGCAACTTAAAATTGAAAAGCTGGATGATTTTATATTTATTTATATGGGATTAAAGGCATTAGATCAGGCTACCGCGCAGTCGTATGAGTCATCAATTAGAGGAGAAGATGACATACCGCAGTTTGAAAATTTTATAAAATTTATACGTCAACACGTAAAAATATTACAACGCACGTGTAACCGCACCGCCGGCGCCGCTGCCGCCACCAAGTTGGACGGTCCCGCCGCCGCGTCCGCCAGTGGTCGTGCACAGTCGCATCAACGATCGATCGCTCGATCGCCACGTACATTTTTAGGTACTAATCCTACGCAACGCATTTATTGTTCCTTATGTAAAGGTGATTCACATTCTCAATTATATAAATGTAAACAATTTTCAACTTTCACAATTAATGATCGATTTAATTATATTAAAACTAACCGTATGTGTACTAGATGTCTAAGTAGTCAACATAACTCTTTCAGTTGTCAATCAACTTCCGCCTGTCGAAATTGTAACAATCCGAGACATCATACGTTGCTTTGTTTTAAAAATAATAATTCCGCACCTACGCAAGTATCTCAGGGTACGAAAAACGCACAGACATCTTCTACGCACGGTCGCCAATTACCACCATCTTCTTCGTCGCAATTGCCTCCGCTTGCGCACACACAACCCACACAACAGACACGATTAGAACCAACTCCCGTTCCTATTGGAACCACTGGTGGAGACAAGGAGTCGTTATGCACGCTTTCATCGTCCATTCATGAGCAGCCGTATGTGACTGAAGTACTTGCTACTGCCAAGGTATTTGCTACTGCTCGTAATGGGAGTGATGTTGTCATTCGCTGCTTATTGGACCCCGGGTCACAAAAGCATTATATTACTTCTAAGTGTTGTTTAAAATTGGGTTTAACCATGCAGCCGGACGCACATACCACCGTTAAGGGTATAGGTGGCGCCACTGAACCAGTTAAGGGTGCAGTTGATCTCTCTTTCCGATCGAGATTTAATCATGAGCAATATTATAATATTCGCGCTTTAGTTTTGAATAAAATAACAGGTAACTTACCAACATGTCAAATTGATGTTGGCGCGCTCAGTTACTTAACTAATATTCCGCTCGCAGATGATACGTGGGGAACACCATCAGAAATTGACCTTTTGATTGGTGTCAACCTATTCGCGACCCTTTTGTCTGGAGGTAAAATTATAAATTCACCTGGTACTCCAAACGCGTTGGAGACTGTTCTCGGTTATCTTATTTTAGGTGAAGCTCCCACCTTAACTTCTACGTCTTCTTCATTCTCGTTCTGTTCCACCACTTCGTGCGAGGTTTCAGTATTAATTCGCAAATTTTGGGAGATTGAAGAAGTAGATCGCAAACCAATAACAAGTATAGACGATAAATACTGTGAAGATTTTTATACCACAACGACCACTCGTAACGAATCAGGTCACTACGAAGTCGCTTTACCATTTAAGTATAGTTCTAAGTCTTTAGGGAACTCTTTCGATATCGCTAAACGCAGATTTTATCATTTGGAACGTAAATTCGCATCGAAACCGCAACTGAAATACCTTTATGATGAGGTAATTCACGAATATATAGAAAAACAATATATTTCTCCCGTAGACGTAATTGAAAATAACAGCCCTAGTTATTTTATACCGCATCACGCAGTCTTACGTGAGGACAAAGTGTCCACGAAAATAAGGCCGGTACTAGACGCAAGCGCGAAGTCTAGTACTAGATTTTCGCTTAATGATATTCTACATACAGGTCCTTCCTTACAACAGGATTTATTTATTATTCTCTTGAATATGAGATTGTTCGCAGTCGCCATCTCAGCTGATGTGCGACAAATGTATTTACGAATAAAAGTTCGCCCGCAAGATCGTTGTTTTCAACGTATTGTATATAGATTTAGTCCTAATAAACCGCTCCAAGTCTTTGAATTTAATAAAGTTGCATTTGGCTTACGTTGCAGCCCGTACTTAGCGTTACGTACTGTAGCTCAGTTAGCTTCCGATGAAGGAAATAAAAACCCTATCGCACTGGTTACCATTGAAGATTCTATGGAACCTTATTTATATTCGCTCGCTCGCAAATTTTCGTCATGGATGAAATTACTTCGTGTAATTTGTTATATTTATAAGTTCGCTAACATTCTTCCACGCGGCGTCATATCCAGTTCCGATTTGGATTTCGCCGAACGTATAATTATTCGCGCTGTGCAGGGGTTTCATTTTAAAAACGATATTAGCAAGTTAAATAATAAAAAACCTTGTACCGCATCAATAATTAAATTAAATCCATTTTTATCAGACAATCTCTTACGAGTTGGCGGTCGTGGTATAACCACTCGCAAAGCATACGTTTGCTTATTCACGTGCTTAACCACTCGGGCTGTTCATATTGAGCTCGCAAGTGAATTGAGTACAGTTTGTTTTCTCGCCGCGTTAAAACGTTTTCTCGCTCGCCGCGGTCCTATTCAATGCATGTATACGGATCATGGTACTAATTTTATAGGGGCACGATCCTACCTACGTGAACTTTATTTGTTTTTATCGCAAGAATGTAGATCTGTTTGGGATAAGGAATTAGCTAACAATGGAATTAAATGGATCCTTATCCCTCCTAACGCACCGCATTTTGGAGGATGCTGGGAAAGTAATATAAAATGTGTCAAAAGCCATCTAAGTAAAGTCATTGGGCTACAAATTTTAACCTTTGAAGAACTTACGACTGTTCTTACACAAATAGAATCGCTATTAAACTCTCGCCCATTGACCGTCTTAAGTTCAGATCCGTCGGACCTGGAAGCATTGACACCTGCTCATTTTCTTAATACTATACCGCTAAAACACTTCCCAGCACATGACGTAAGTGACGCTATTCCTCATCTTTTGAAACGACACGAGCTTTTAGACCAACTCGTTCAATCATTTTGGAAGAGGTGGCATCGGGAATATTTGCATACGTTGCAATTGAGACGCAAATGGAACACGCCGGCCTTTCCTATCCAGGAAGGCACGATAGTAGTTGTTATGCAGGAGAATTTAACTCCATTACATTGGCCTCTTGGTCTTATAACACGAGTTTATAAGGGTAAGGACGGCATTATTCGCGTTGCCTCAGTCAAAACAAAGGCTGGTATTTTTCAAAGGCCAGTGGTAAAATTATGTCCATTGCCTTTGCAATAATATGTATTCTATAAGATAGGTAGTACGCATTTATAATAGGTTAATAAGTTAAGTTAAAATCCTTTGCATTTTTCTTATTTAGTAAATTCCGCATTTGATATTTTTTGTATTTTTTCTTTCTTGTTTTTTGTATTTGTCGCATTCGCAATAAGGTTCAATTGTGTAGTTCCTTTATTTTTTTTTCTTTTGTTAATTTTACTTTGACATTATGTCAAGGCGGGGGGCATGGTTACGCCAAACGCGATGCGTACCTGGTTTGTTGATGTGCATTGACACCCCTCCCGGCTAATTCAATAATCAGTGATGTCATAGCTTTCGCCGCGCGCGCACGTCGCACTCATATCGCACGCATGTCTTAATAGTTGTAATCAACCTGAGTGAATTCCTGAGATTCCCGTAACCGTGTGGGCCCACTGAAGAACAAGCACATTGAAGTAGGGTAAGTCATTCATATACGACCAGCCAGTTTCCTATACAACAATATAGTCCATCGAAGAAGGCTAGATCATAGCCACCGCCGCACCACTGGGTATAATATTTATGTATTTATGAAAAAAATATATCTACGTATATTTGTATCAGTTTTTTTTTTCTACTACGATGGTGATAATCAAGCATACGGCCCATCTGATGGTAAATGGTTACCGTAGCCTATGAACGCCTGAAACACCAGGGGTATCACTTGCGCGTTACCGACCCTTAAGAAACCTTAATATACCCTTCTTGAAAAACCCCATGCTGTAGTCTCGTGGGAAAACCTCGGCAGGAAGTTAGATCAGTTATATTACAGATAACATAATGTTAGACCCATAACATAAGGTTTAGCTAGCTTAACTTGGGTCTAGATGCCGCTGTGTGAATTGTCCAAAGATAATTATCATTCCTGAGATTATACAACCTACTATTCGCTGCTCCTATTATTCCACAATAGGAGCAGTGAGTAGCGCCCATGATCTGTTTTTAAATCACCCCGTGTGTAGCAAACTAGGGAACCAGTTTCCATAGTATGGGTCGAATTTACCTTTACTAATGTTCTGATATTGCCTCTGATTTTGTTATCGTATGTAGGCTGTTCTAGGAAAAACGTTACAGTTTAGGAAACGTTGTCGCCTCGTTATTAGCGAAATTGGAGCCGATTTTACTTCGATTTTATGTGCATTAAACGGTCGACATTATAATTATATGCGTAGTCGGGTAGTGATGGTAGGAGAGAATTTGACTCGATTGAAAATCGAATATCGAAATCAAATAATATCGCTACAGACAATGCTGTCTATACAATAATTACTCGCTAACGATTTGCCTACACACTAGGTGATTTACGAAATGATCATTGCAGTAATATTCACCCTGATTTTACGGCCGTGTGTAGACTATTTACAGCTATACCAGTAATGATTTGAGTGCTTATTATGTAAACGACATAGAATGCGTCATGTGTTTGTGATCTAATGGCCTTTGTATTAAGCCATGTGTTAATCAAGATTGTATTGCCATTATCATGAACGAGGTATGCAGGAGAGTAACACACTGTTTCATCTTGAAATGATCGCAGGTTCAATCAATCAATCAATTCAATATTGTGCTTGGACATTTAATAAAATAAAAATAAAAATTTAATCTTTACTCATGTAAGTTTATTTATTATACGTGTTATTTGGTAGTATACACACAAATTAAAAAAAAATGTAATTCTGATCAACATTTCTTTAAACGAGCAAAACTTGTTTTTATCTAATTCAACTTGTGACGAGTTTGTGTTCTGAATGAGTGGTATAATAAAAAAAATATAACTATCCAAAAATGTATTAATGGATAATTTTTATTTATGTCAGAACATAATTGGACTTTCTTTTAAAACATTTACGATTGTACATATTCATGTTTAAATTAAATTAAAAGAGAATAGAGTGACCAAATGTATAATAATATGCAATCAGTTCCCCATTAATTAAATATAACTTAATATTCTTGTGAAATACTTGTGTCCATGTTATGCATGATTAATTAACTTGAGAATCGTTAGTTGTCAGTTAACTGAGTTAACTCGATATATAACTTTGAGGAGACTGTACGAGAAATACATTTATGGGCTCGGAGGTTTATAATTATCAAATTATAGGGAAAGTAACAATTCCTAGCATAAAAATATGGAAATTAGATACGTAAAAATATCTTTTTATGCAACAGTCATCTAGACATTCTAGACTATTGAATTAAAAGTAGTAGCAATGTTTACTATTTCAATTACATAAAATAATTTAGAAAAACATTACCTAATATCTCTCTTGTGTTTTGTATTGTATATAATTAAATATATCTCATATAACTACGTTTTATAAGTTTTTGGTAACTAAATGTATTAGAGGTTAGGAAGGTAATAAAAAAAATCATGTGGAATCTATATATTAAAAGTAGTGTAAAATAAAGTGTTACCATATTAAAAAGAAGAGTGTGGTAGGCCAGGTACAAGGGATCATGTTGGAGCGGTGAATCTGTGCCTGTGATCATCCCAGTGCCGCAAATGTTTCTGAAAAAAGAAAAGAAAATAATGTTGATGTAAATTGGACTCTTTTCTTTGACAGTTATATGCGTTTTTGTTTCGTTTTCTGTAACGAATCGGTGCAGCTTCTCTACCGAATGCACATGCACTTCAGTCACAGGACTGAATGAGAGATTCCTGGCTGACTCGTGTCAGGATCTTTTACTGAACAAAAACGCATCTATTTGCCGAAATAAAATTCCTATCCAATGATATTGGATTGCTTCGTAGCGCACGCATCCGAGCTTTATTCATTGCCTGATGTTACCTTGTTCAGAGACGAAACTCGTGTCGCAATATGGGTGTAGATTCAATAACGGTCGGAGTTTGATTACCAACAGGCAATATCTAGAATATCGTAATACTTCCAGTAGCAGTGGTCAGGTTTCCGCACAAAATTTTGTCTCACACATTCTAATGGTAGCGTAATTAAATAAATTAAAATAAATCCAATTAGTTCTAATTCTAATGTCTTTGACTACTCCTCTAAATAGTAAAATAATTGAGTTAAAGATAGATTCGGCTTGTAGTGCACCTAATTCTACTATCAGTAGCATGTTTTACAGTCTGAATTCTACTAAATCGTCAGATATAGTAGTGGCACTTCAGAGTACGCAATGAAACAGCAGCTTATAAAATACGAAGAGACCAAACAAATATTGATTTTTGTGTATTAGATTTTAAAGAAATTACTATTTTCATTCTTTATTAATTTATTTTTTATTCTTGTTAATTTTTTTTTACTTGAGTCCTATTGTATAAGGTACAATAGGACTTAGGTAAAAAAAATCTATAATACAAGCATGTATTTACTCAACAAAATAGAAAAAGAAAAATTAGACAATATTAAAAAGTTCCATTAAAACCTATTCTTAATGAAATCATACACCAACCTCGTGGCCCCAAACAAGGTTTCCTCTAGGACAGTATATTCGCATTATTTAATAAAATAATCAAATTATAATTTTTTAATTATCTTTTTCCTTTTATTCTCGTTCTTGACACATTCCACTAGGACATTATGAATATTGTCAATGCGTCCACATTCCTCACAATTGGGTGACAATACTTTTTTCATGAGAACACATTTCTTTTTGTAGGACAGGGGCCAAATGAGATTGCAGCTCACCTGTTGATAAGTGTATCTCCGCCTATGAGCCGCAATACCAGAGGAATTGCAAATGCGTTGTCGACCTTTTAACTTCTTAAATAAGCTCTTTTCTTGTAGGTTTCAATATTGTAAGAAATTACTTAATACACTAATAATGGAATCCATTACTTTACCACGAGTTAAAGACTTCTGGAAATTGCGGCTATATCATCGATTTCTATCGGACTAAGTAGGTATTTATTTAACGAAACTGCCGCGTAACGGTTTTCGTGACCTTGGCGGTACTTAAATATATTACTAAAATATTTTTAGACGCAATTTCAATTTTATCTGTTCAAATAATTTAAAGGAATTACAATTTTTTTTAATAATTGACACGTTGTTTAATTTTGTCATTTAATCACTCTCAGTCGACGGCGTATAAAATAATAAATCTTTCGAAGTGGCGGGTCTAACTAGAACTTTAAATGAGCCAAACATGGAAATATTTGTGAAAAACACTTATACGTATTTTTTAACTTTCGTGTTGAATGTACACTATTTATATTGTTAAGGAGATTCCCACTGGGCTAGGTGGTCTAGTGGTATTACAACTAGCAATACTTCCAATGGTTTCGGGTTCGATCCTTCGTGTTTGTAACTTTTGTATTTACAAGTATGAATGTTTGTATTGATCTAGGTATTTTGTATGTATTTACTAAAGAAATGTGTTTAAGCATTCATATCACTTATCCATAACGTTAGTTCTGATTAGCTTGGGGCTATGGATGGATGGATGGAGCTAATTCTCCTGGGGAGGTATTATGACAATTATTTCAGAAATGTAAGACTTTATTTTTCGTTTTTATTAATTTACAAATATTTTACTTGAAATGATCGCAAGGATATTTCGTACAAAACTCAAATGTTGCAGAAATGGAAATGAACTGTTGTAAAATCTGAATAATTGGATAATGTAATCGACTCAATGGCTATTTAACGAGACTTCGATTGTATTCCGATTTGATCCTACAATTCGATAGCCCGCAGTTTTACGCTAGAAACAGTCTGAGATAAAAGTATTGGCAGACGTAGGCAGTATTGGAAAAAGTTTACCCTTTAATCCACTTGCCTTTTTTTTCTTAATTAAAAATCAATCAGATTAAATTCAAATCAAATCAAATTAACACATTATATTCTAGAGTAAGAATAATAGGAAAATTATTATAATATTTCTTAGCGTTCTAACTACAACAATTTTTGTATAATATAAAGTATCTTCTTTACATTAGTTTTAACATTACATAATGTTACAGGTGTCCTTTCTAGGTTTTTATAAAGGTTATGTGGGAAGGAATAGAATAAGAACAGAATAGAATATCATAATCAAAATCCTTTATTCAAATAAACTTAATTTAAGCACTTTTAAATAGTTTTTTTAATCTATCGCTCATTCGGAAACATACTCATCACAAGAAAAACGAACAAGAAACTTGCGTGTGTTGCTCTTTCTTTTAAATAATTTAGTTGTAACTTTACATTTTAAGTTGAATTTTATGAATACAAACTACCAACTAGCACTATTTATTAGAGTCAAAATATTAAATACAAAACAAGATTTAGTAGTAGCGATTAGAGCAGATAAGTCCCTACAATCAGTGATCGTGCACGAGTATGACGGATGAGGCAGACATCCAGATCAGATCATAGTTTAGGGAGCCCAATAACCCGGCCGACCACGTCGAAACATGCCATGACATTAGTAAGCATGATTGATGATAGAGGATAGGATATGCAACTGAATATCCTATCCTGCCCTGTTTTATATTTTAGTAGTGTGACTGACTACTCAAGACAGGATATTCAGCTACAAAATTTAATTTAAACTATTAATTCTAGATTAATACCATAAATGAGATAATTGGTGTTCAACTTCAAGTTGAGTACTAACTACCTACAGATTCAAAGTTGAGTTTCCAACGAAATTAAACTATTATACAAATCTGTACAGAATCAGGACGGAATATACCCATGGGAGGGTACTATTTCATGTATCATATTGCAGAATATCATTTGCAACTCGCGCCATGCGACGCCAGAGGCGGGTCTTTATCATTATAACTCGTTGCATCGTACTGAAAAGGCTATATAAATTACTCTTATTAACCGATACTACTTAAACTAATTATGGAAGCATGGAAGATTTCCCACCTGATGGTAAATGATAATAATAGTTAAATGGATATCACATTATCATTTCAACGACCACGGTGGTCTAATGGTTTAGCACATCCATTTACTTCCACCTTCCACGGGTTCGATTCCTCGTACGGCACAAACATTTTGTATGATCATGAGTATGATTGTTTGTGGAGTTCTGGATGTTTTCTAAGTATAATATGTATGTATTTGTACTTGGGTTTAGATGGTACTGTGTGAATTGTCTTGAAAATATATAAAAAATATTAAATATTATTACATTTATTTATTTATTATATATTTAAGCTTTTTTATTCCATAATTTTACAGTAAGCAGTTAGTAGGTATAATTGAAAGTAGATCACTTATGGACCCTGTTGAGCATAGCAAGCGGAAGAGAAGAGAGGAGGATGAGTTCATTTTTATAGGAATAGAAATTATCTTTATTAAAATAAACTCATTACAAGCACTTTTGAATAGTCATATTTTGATTTTACCACTCATTCGGAATGCAGATTCATCACAAGAAGAATGAGCAAGAAACTTGTGTGTTGCTCTTTTTAATAGATGTTTTTTTATATAAATAATTACAGTATAACAAATAGTAGAGACATGCGATAATCAACGTATAAATCTCGTTGATTACGCACGCACGCTACGCACTCATTATTAGGTTTAGGTTTTAGGTTTTAGATATTTATTCTCATTAAGAATTACAAATAATTCACTTAACATGAGAACTAAAAGCATAAACTTATACAAAATTAAATATTAGTGGAAATACAAAAGAAGGTGTACATATATAATGCGGACGGTGCAGTAACAAAGTCTACGCAGTAACTACCCGCATAAATGATAACATTTATTGGTTGCTTACCGCGCATAGATGGCCTCAGCGGTACTGGGTTCACATGTACACAGATTAATTAGTGTAATCAGATAATATTGTCAGTGCTATGGATTTTAAGTTTTTCTATAAAAACATTATTATCTATATAATTATAATATCTAATTTATGTAAATATTAATAAATTTAAACTACATCTATTTAATTCATAAAATAGTTATGTATTGACATTCTGAAGTGTTGAGATAACTTGTCTATTATCCTGTAATTTTAATCTTATTTTCTATACACATAGATGACAAATGACTTCTTGCCTGCTGAACCAGGTAGAATAAGGTATCAGTTCAGACCATTTTTTACAAATTTTACCTCGGGACTTTATTTAGTAAGTAACAAAATAAAGTCGTCTATGTGGGTATATCAATATCTCACATATATTTCTGCCACCTAAACGAGTTTGCTTCACGACTAAATGGTGATTATTCCTCTAGCTCTCCGATCTCCTCGTCCAGTTGAAACGGGGATCGATATTACAACGTTTTGAGCCGAGATTCGACGCCTAGCAGTGCTCTCAGACTAAAATTGTATCCGTCAGGAAAGAGTTGGCCTTTAGCCGCTCTATATGTCCTTCCGCGCATTTCAAGTACCATCAGCACTCACCCCCTATCATTATCGGTGAAGTTGTAAATTCCGGATACGTCCAACAGTATAGAAAAAAAACCAGTCTTAAAAAGGTTGAAAAGTCTCAAGAATCTTTTCTTACTGCTATAATAGTAATGATTATAAATGGTCCTATACTTCCTGGAGAGGACAATAGCTTAAGTGACATTGTCCGTAATAGACTGTTTACCTGGCTGAATGACTCGCTTGTGCTCTCGTTATATCCAACTACCCAATCTAATAAATCTGTAATACTGAACTACGTTTATTTAAAAGAGCTACACACAAGTTTCTTGCTTCTTGTGATGAGTCTCATCTCTCTCATTCTTCCATATGAACGGACAAATTAAAGAATGGAAAAATTTTATGTCACTAAACTTAATGTAAGCACTTATAAATAGTCATACTTATTTCCTTTATACAGCGCTCAGTCGGCAAGCTTTCTCACTACAATAAAAACAGTGCAGAAGCTTGCGTGTTGCCCTTTTAAATAGTTGTTCTATTTACATTTTTAAGTTAAAAGAAACGTTATATGACTATTCAAAAGGAATTTGAATAAAGATTGTTTCCATTTTATTTCTATTCATATTGTAAATATTATTTTAAAGAGATATTTACCAGGATAGGAGGCATGACTTTCTAGTCTTCTAGGATGGCAACGCTTCAGAGGTATGACGAGTGATACTTAATATGGAACACTCCTCAAAATATATAAAATTTCTAAAATAAAAGTAATCTATAACTTAAACTCCTTATAACATTAGCCAACTGCGAGTGCAAGTCCAGTCAAAATTGGCAAGAACAGACACAGACAGCTAGACAGACAATTTTTTAACAATATTTCTTGTGTATATATTTTAAGCATTTATTAAAAACCTTTTGATTTCAAATTACGAACAGTCATTTGTTTTATTAATTTGTAAAAGCACAGATAACATAATATTATATGTAAAAGTATAGACAAACTATCTTTTCTTTCGGTCTATTCTGATGCTGTTGACCGCAGCTGGCCTTTACAGTTTCACCAGACGAGAGACTAGTGCAGATGGCACTCCAAACCCGCGGAAGGACGGCTGTGGTTGACGGCTTTATGAAACGGCTAAAGGCGAACTCCCGCCTGATAGATACGACTTTAGTCTGAGGGCTCCGTTAGCGTTTCGAACCTCAGCTCAGGCCTGGACGGGAGATCGATCGGAGGGGATAGATAAACAAAAATTCACAATTTCTTTTGTCATATCGTAGCTAAGACCTGTATATACTTATGTAATTGTTATATAAGTTCCTACACAATGACTACTCATATATGTATGCAATGTGTCACGAGGTAATCAAGTAGTTATAATGAGGTAAGTGTCGTAATGAGATGATCGTCGGTTCAATCCCAGTTAGTCCAAGGTAAAGTTGTCTGTTTCCCTGTTATCTCGTGATATTATAGATAGGAACTGTTATCGTTTATAATCTGTGAATGTGGGTTGTTAGTAATTACCCATTGTAGCCCATGGAAGAACGACTTCCACACGGCCTCCCCGGAAAACGGGTCGGTGAATTTTAAACCTGGAATCCTGAATTTGAATTTGCGTTTGATTATATTATCTTCCACATATGGCCATCGGTAGATGCTGATTGCCCACCCGGGTCCACCATTCCATGATTATTCATAAATAGTATCAAGATGAATATAAAAATAATAATATTCCTGGACAATTCAGGAAGGGCTATGTAGCGTCAATCTAAGCAGAGCTTGTCGTACAAGTATTAGACTAATATAAATATTTAGACACATTTTTTTTTGTTCTTATTTATGCAAATACCCAAACTCATACAAACAATCATACTCGTGAATGCAAATGTTCGTATTCTGCAGTAATTGAACCAACCACCATAAGAAATAAAGCTGTGTGTTAAGATATAAACCATCGAGGCTGCCAAAAAGAATCATGGGTTAGCAATATGAACAAATTTACACAATAAAATGCGGATGATACTTCGTTCTATCAGACTACTAAAAAAACAAGATAAATAGCACTCATTCACGTGCATGACGGATGAGTGGCCATTATTTCATTCAACAAGATTAACTCCTATACATTGTAGCAATTTTACTAACGTTGTATTTTATACACATTTTTTTTATGTGATTTGAATGGATGAACAATTTTTTATTATTATTTTAATGCTGTCGGCCACAGCTGACCTGAACAACTTCATTGAACGATGTGATGTGTGAAAAGTAGTCTATCACTTAGACTACTCATAACATTCGCCTGCCAATGTAAGTAAAATCAGTTTTCCTAATAAAAGCTGTTTCACACATTAGTAAGAACAGACAGACAATTTATTAATAATATTATTTATATATATATATATATATATATAAATAATATACTATTTTATGTATTTATTGAAAAGCTCTTAATTTCAAATTACGAACAGACACTTCAATTTTGTTTGTTTGTAAGTATAGATAAAATATTTTTTTTTCGGACTATTCTAATGCTGTAGGCTGCAGCTGGACTTTACAGCTTCACTGGACTATAGTAGGTTAGTGCATTGACACTCCAAACCCACGAAAAAACTTATGGAATCGGAGAATACTAACTTCTGCTTGATTAATACTACTTTAGTCTGAAGGCACCGTTAGGGGTTCGAACTGAACTGCGAACTCTCAGGGCGTCGTAATTTCGATCCCCATTCGAATTGAACGGAGGATTGATCGGAGTTGCAGTAACAGTTACCTATATACTCGCACATATATTCTATTCTTTGTTATAGGTTCTTTAAACTATCCCTATCATCATCATCTGCTTCTTCCTTATCTCATATATTTGTAGTCGGCGTAATACAATGAAACTATCCTATATATTGTTATTAGTTTTATCTTTACTGTTGTGTCGAGACAAATCAATAAAGTTCTATTCTATTCTATTCTGTTCTCCGTAGTCTAGTATGAGCTATTGTTTATTGATTGTTATGTGGAAATTATTAATAGTAATTATTTAGTTTCATAACTATCTGAAGGACTTTTAGACGGTCACAGTCAAGGTCTAAAAGTATTTGTGTTTAGTTTTAGCACATTTAACATAATGTTACATAGTTTTAGTATTTAGTTCTACTTATGTACTTTGTACTACTACCATTACTACTGCCATTATTATATATATATGTATATATTGCAAAAATTATAAATACCATTTATTAAAAAAAAAATATACAATAGTCTAAAAATATAACATTTTTTATTTTTTTACTTAATTTAGTAGCAAGAGTAATATATAAATATTGTAAAATCAGAATACCATATTTTGTGGATTAAAATATGACAATCATATTGATCTTTTAAATAAATTTTATGTAAATACAAACTGCCTAATAGCAAAGTTGACATAAGTAATTAAATAGTTACTTGAGTGACAGAATAAATTATATTTTGAGGCATTACGAAATCCAAGATATCAATATTTAACTTTACATATTATAATTCAACATCCTGACTATACAATTTACACCTCATATCGAATTATTCAAAAAAGTCAATATTTAATACCTGACACATTAATTAGTAATAACGTTTGCTTGTAATTAGTAAGGTACAATTTTATTCGTCAACAGTTGATGTAATTTTGTTTAATAACTTGAAATTGCAAGTCGCTTTCCATGAAAACCTTAATGGAATGGTTAATTCCTTGGAAGTGTAGTGTGACTAAGCCTCTATTACCATTGGTCTACGTTCCATCATTGGTAACAAGGGGAAAGCTAAAGAAATCAATTTTATTACTTATTGATTTCTACAGTTGGCTTCGCGTATTAGTTGTTTCATTTCTATTCAAATTATTGTATTATTACTTAGGGTATTATAATATTTGAGATTCTATATAATTAGAGCGCTTTACAAACCAACTATACAGTTTACTAGCAACCAACCCCGGTTTTGCCTGGGTATTTCTATTAATTTATATAATTACTTAATGAATTAAAAAATGAATCTGTATTATTGTAAATATGTATAAGATTTTTTTTTAAAAGAATATGAGTTGAGTTTCTTGTTCGTTCTTCTCATCTGGAAATCATTCCGAACTGACGGTAGATTTGATATATCATAAGAGTCTGTATAGACTTACATGAATAAAGATATTTTGAATTTGAATTGAATTGAATGAATTATACACATAAACTCTCCTCAGAAATCACTCCGATTATGATTATTGCGAACATATAGACAGTAACAGTGGATAACTTTTTTTTATAATAAGTATACATATATATGTTTATTATACTCTACAGTACAGTAAATTTTAATATAAAAATAATTATTGAAGCAAGAAATTGAAAGAATGATTTAAAAAACTAACAAACATTATTTCGATTTAAGAAATGTATGTATTTCTTAAATCGAAATAATAAAACAATAATGCACACATAATATTTATAATATACGAAATTATCACACTTCCACATCTAATGTATATCAGTATGCAAATTCGTAATTAATGGCTAAAATATTATTTGAATATAATAATAATTTTATTTGAAATAAATATCACAAAGAAGATTAAAATATTATATTTCGCAATTATTTCTACTAATTTTAGTGATGTTTTGTTGAGTAATTTTTCATAATAATACATTCACTCGAATAAATGATATATATTCGTATAGAAATATAAAATTAGTAAACATAGTGAGAAATAAATTGATAGTAGTAAATATGAGTAATAAGGGAATAAAATATCTGCTTTTATTTTCGTTTTGCATCATATTTAAGAAAAAAGAAACATTACTAAATTAATATATATATTTGCAAAAATTAAACAAGTTTGTAAAAAAGTAAAAATAAAGAAATAAATATTGCTAAATTAATATTTGGTGTACCATATGTTGGAAAAATATAAACATGTATAGAAAAATGTACAAAAAAATATAAGTAATGAAATCAAATCAAAATATTTTTAAGTATTCCCACATTTCAACAAATTAGTAATGATACTAATAATCCCATTGTTAGCAATGTACATCATAATAATGTCATTTGACCTTCACGTGGTTCCTTATCATCATGTTCATCTTATCGCTATCGTTAACGCTGGCGGGTGCACTATTCCATTATCATCTATATAAAAAAATAAGGGAAATTTACGGTTACTTTAGAATTTATGTATTAGTTTCAGATTGAAACCTGAAACTAATACACGAGAATAACTAACAAGAAACTTCTCATTTCGATTGAGATCGTATACAATTTCATATAGTTATGTTAGAGTTCAGATTGATACTAAAATTCAAGTAAATAGACTAAGTAAATAGATCCAATGGTGATTAGAAAGCTGTAAGTAACATTTCTGACAAACTAAGATCAAACTGAAGGATAGATTCATTGTGGTGGTACACGCCTTACTTCTGATAGTCGCGGGTTCGATTCCTCATTCGGTACAAATGTTTGTATTTATGAGTATTACTGTTTATGTCTGGGTGTTTTCAATTTATATAATGTATGTATTTACTTTAATTTAGGAGCCCATTGTGTATTAATTATGATACCTTACTGCTACTTGCTACTGTTACTTGAAGGTAAGATTATTTGTAACAAATATATAAATAGTGTAAACAATTCTACGAAGTATGACTCTACAATATGTATTAAAATGAATTATATAAATTTCATACAAATTATCATACATATTAAAACAAGTATTTGTGTTATGCGAGGAATCGAATCCGGTGGTGTGCTAAACAGCTATCACCGAGGCCGTCAAAAATTAAACTCTTTAAACTATAATATAGCTTACAAAGCAAGCTACACGGCAGTAAAAATTGATAATGATAAAATTTAATAATATTATATTTATTTCTCCATAAAAACATTAATTATATATACTATCTAAAATAAAACAAAATATTTCTGAGGGTATACAGTTCAAAATCATTACCTTCCGTGCTAGTTAGGTACCTGTATTACGGCAAGGTGAGAATCTCGTACTATATAAATACGGCTCTACAAATACGGGAATATATAATAGATGAAAGAATTACCTACACAGACAATTTATATGTAGTCTATCTCACTTAAACACATACACAGTCGTAACACTGTTCTAAATCCATAAAGGAATCCAAATAACTCTGGAACTTAAGTTTAATACCAATTAATTGTTTCCATCTCGAACAAAGCTATTGAATAAAGCAACAGTTTCTATTTCCCTAGCAGGGCGAAGACACCGCAAATGTTTGAAAATTGTGAACCCACTTCCATCGGGTTTTCCATTAATAAACGTGGAAACAAAAGAAATAGCTTGACAAGAACAAATAACGAAAACCTATTACAGCGGAGTGAGTTTATAAGTTGAGCCGCAGAATATCTAATAGTGCTTGATCTTTGTAAGTCCCTGTTTCTGTTTGTTCATGCCTGACATGTGACGTGTTTTATTTTGGAATCTCATCAAACAAAGAGGAAAACGATGCGTCCCTTTCTTTACATACAATATCAATTGTTTTTATTTTCGTGTTGTTTTGATTCCTGTTCTGAAATTTGTGTAACCATTTAGATTAATTAGTTTGGAATGAAGTTTATAAATATTACTACGGAATTGCTGTGTGAAGAATCTAACCGCTAATCTGATGCAAAATGTTAACTTTCTGGGACGGGGAGGTTATTAGTAATATAATTTACATTATTTATTAATATTTTATTTACATTGGATAATATTAGTACCGTTATGTACATTGTAATCATCATCATCATCTGCTTCTTCCTTATCCCATTTATTTGGGGTCGGCGTAATATGTTTTTCTCTTTCATTCAACCCCGTACACAGTCATCACGTTATTTCCTCTCTTTCTTACATTATCATCTGTCACACATTATGTATATTGTAATATACATTGTTTAATTGACATATGAGCGAAACATACTAAAAATAATCATGGTATTACCTTGGTGAATTTCCTTGGATATGCTAACTGATCTCATTCTATGCTCATCTTTCCATTCTTTTAGGTGGATTGGTGATCATGCTTACTATTACGGTTTTACAGTTTATTATTATTATTATTATAATATAATAATAATGATAATATCCTTCGATAGTTCAAACAACTCTATCTAGTCTTACGCTAAGCCCTTATTGTGGATACTGGACAACTGATACAAATACTTAGATATATTTATTTTTACATACATACATATTATACATAGGAACACTTAGACCGATAGAAGCAATCATACGCATTAATACAATTTTTTATATCGGTAATTTAGTGTAAATATATTCGGAAGTAAAGCAGTGTGCTAAATCACTAGACCACCAAAACATGATCTTATAAAACTGTATTTATTAATATAGGCATTATTATTTATTTGAAGGATTTTTATAAGTATAAAAATTAGATTTTAATTATAATTCTTCTAATAAAAATAAGTATTTTAGTAATTAAATATTTCTTTTCATTAGATTTTATTACAAATGTACCCAACGTATATACTACATAAAATTAATTAGGAAAACGAAACAGGCAAACTGTCTTAAAAAGTTTTCCTTATTTGATATTACTTTCGTTATACCAGAATTTTAAGATATACTTAAAAAAATAGAAAAAACTAATACTTCAGTCAAATTTAAAGTTTCGTTTCCAATATTTTTTTATGTTTTGTTTATCTGTGATCTTCCAATTAATTTACCAGATTCGTTTCTCTTATATTGTTTTATTATTGTGAATAAAATTTATTTAATTACCAATTATATTCTTTATTTATTTAAGTCATTATGGTTAATTCATCAGAATGTGAGCGACCATGTTAAAAAAGATGACCACGTGGAGGTCGATCACATAGAGTACTTTGTTTTGACGTTATGAATAGTCCCTATTACTGGTAATTTCCCCTGCTCTATTTTTTTTTAATAATGGCTATATTCAGATATTCAGACAGAGTATTCACAACTTAGTCCTCTCACTCTTCAGGAATATCAGAGGAGTATCGTAAGTATCACACACTTTATTGTTTGACCTGTGTAGTTTTAAACACAAAAGTAAATAAAAGTTACGTTACATTTATCTACGTATACATTCATAAGCTGAACCGTCTGGTTATAAAACAAACATTCAGTTACATAAAAAAATTAAAAAAAGTTGTAAAGTAAACCACACTAAAATACTTACCAGCATCTATATATGATTGCCAACAACATAAATATCCCAAATGTGACATAAAGTGGACACTTCACAAGAACTTTGCAAGTTATGAAGGCACTTTTACAGGATTTAGCCACTCGTTCCCGTCGGTGGAGGGTTAATTTTTTATATATTTTATGTGAAAAGTGGTAAGGCGCGGTCGGGGCGGCCCCCGCGGTAGTTTGAACTGAAAAGTCGTTGCAGAGCGCGGGTTGCGTGTTTGGACCTATGGTAGACACCCACCGCCCGCCATGTCAGAAGTAGTCAACTTTTTAGAACATACAATCAATAATATTATAAGTACGTGTATGGAATTTCAAACTTGATTTATTCGTAGATTTATTTTCTAAAAATGTCTTTATAATTAGTTGAGGTTTTAATATTATCTTATATTGCATAAGCACGTTTTATTCTTAATATTCTTAAAAGCATTTTAATATAATAAATTTCATGGTAAATAAAGATTTACCTCTCTCGACATTTCGATTAGTTCGCACTATACATAACACATGCTGACCTTTACCGTTATTTACCTTAAAATTATACATGCTTAAATCCGTTGCTAAATTAAAAATGTGTACTATATCAGAAAGTTTAAAAATAAGCATATTTCAGTTTATAATTTATTTAAGTTATTTATTTTAAGACCATTTTTATTATTTTTATGCTAACTTACTTGTTACTTAATGTTTGTCCGTAAATGTTTTTATATTGTGGCAATTTATCAATAATATAGAAATTACTGTTCTTATAAAAAAATATATAATATATAATAATGAGGTAGAGTATTGTTTGATACTACTTAATTTATTTTAGATGGATTAAGAATCTAAAATATATTTAGAGCTTATATATATTGTACATTATTCAAGTCGGAAAGCGTTACAGTTCTAGAAAAAAGCGCCTAACTACTTTTATAATATCCTACAATAATTATGAATTCCTACTTTATTTATAGCCCGTAATTTCAGCTATTTCAACAAATTTTCCTTTATATCTTATCTGGATAATTTGAATCCTAATAATATTGAATAAGTGTATAGTTCAGATTAATCTAATTTATTTGATATTTATATCTACATTTATTATGCCACCTATGAAGAAAATAAACACCATGGCTGGATTTAGATGATACTCTCATACCAAATATATGTATTTTATATATTCTTGTATACAAAAATCAGATGGGAAGCTTTTTAATGATGTATGATTTGGATATAAATACTTTATTGAAATGATAAACGTATATCATTTCATAATTATAATTTGTATTTTAACAGGTATGTACATATATATTTAACTAGTAGGACCCGCGATGTTGGTTGGGTGGCCTGAACATATTGTTTGATCACTGCGAAACTCTTATTATCTAATATTTTCTTATCTGTAGTGTGTATATAATTCTGAAATGACTGACCTTGATCTTGAATATATAAGATGAATAGATACTGTAGTTACTATATTTAATTATTTTTTTCCAACTATTATAATGTAGTTGGCCATTACAGCTTCACTGTATGATAGAGGGCGAGTGCAGATGGCACTTCAAATTCGCGGAAGGACACGAGAAACGTCTGAAGGCCAACTCTTGCCCGACAGATACGTATACATATAATGTCATCTTTATACACTGCATTCATGAAGACTGAAGCATATTGTCTTTTATATTGAAGATATATTTTTGTACAAAATAACGGTAACGGTACTTGCCTGTTTTTTTTTCAAGACGTAAACAACCTTATTATCAGTTAATTTAAATTTGTCTTTGTGATTTGGCATCTATATATTTCGAAATGAAACATTGGTGGAATAATCTCATATTATATAATACAATATAATTAGGTTCCTTTATAAAATCTATTTTTAACATCATCAATTTGAATAAAAATATAATCATATTAAAATATAAAGGATTTTCCCAAGAATATTATAATATTTTGCAAATATTATTATAATGTATCATGATTAGGTTCGTTACTTATACAAAAATAACCTTATTGGTTTCATCTAAGAAATTTCCTATACTTTTAAATAAACATCAATGAGGTTTTCTTACAAGATTAATAAATAGTACGACGACGTCGATAGTATATTATTCATTCGTACATTTTCTACATTTGGGTTTATTTTCTTGAAATAATAAAATAATAGTTCAATATTGTAAATAAATTTCAATAACATGAGAAAATGGGTACAGAAAACCAGGGTTGTTAATCTTAAAACAGTCTCGTACGAGGACATAAAATCTTATAAAATCTTGAATACTAATTCAATTTGCTTAATCTCGTAGATTGAATTTTGTATATTAAAATCTCGTACTAATTGAAACTTGAAAATATTCTGGTACAAATATCTCGTATTAGAAGGTTCGTATCTCTAACGATGTCCGCAGAATAAAGTTGTATCCGTCAGGCGGGAGTTGGCCTTCAGCCGCTCTATAAGTCCTTCTGCGGGTTTCGCCTCCTATCGTACGGTGAAACTGTAAAGGCCAGCTGAGGCCAACAGCATTAGAGTAATCCGAAAACTAAGTAATCTCTTTCGTTAGTACGAGACATTTTCAACCACGTTCCACTAAAGTGAAATGAAATGAATGATATGCCCTGTTACCAAAGGGTCAACCATGTACCATTTGCAGTGGACAGCATTTGAAAATGTCTTGGTACCAAATATCAAATACTTTGTATTTGTATAAGTAACCTTGTACAGTAGGCATCCCTGACTATCTTATCGCAAAGTAAGCCCTACAGACAACCTCTATACTTTATGAAAATATAAAAAGCACGTGAGTACGCAATTGAGACAAAATAACAACGATTACATGTTATTCAATATACAAATACACTAATGATGTTATTACAGAAAAAGAAGTTGTGGAACCAGTATCATCGGTATTAAAATCTGAACAATATATAGATTTACAAACGAATTATCACCCACGTCTATTGAATAGGTGATTATAAATAAAATTTGCTTGTGGGTTTTGTACGAGTGCCTATATTGGGAAGGGTACGTTCCTGTTTTTATTAATGTTAATTGTTATTAATAGTATTTTAAGTAGTGCTCTCTCCCTATATTTGGGTAAGGCATGTTCCTGTTTTATTTTATTTTTTATTTAAATTGTTATTATTAATATTTTATATAGTGCCTCTCTTTCTTTTGTACTGGTGCCACTGAAAACTAGCGGCACGTTAGCATAGAACATGCCATAAAGTTGGTGGAGTGGAGACAATTCAGTGCCATATGTATATATTTTATTTTACGTTTTTTGTTTTCTATAGTAAAAGCACTAAATAAATAGTCTTTCTTTCAATCTTTCTTTCAGTAAAGAATAGATAGGTACATCCTGACGATATTAGTAGCAGTAATAAAACACAGTATTTGATACTGTATAATCATAGTTTACATTGGATATACGGAACGTGTGAACCAAGTCAAACATATTCTCATATTCTTACACATATCTTTTTTTTTTAGCAAGAAGCAGCCGAAACTAATTAAAAATATGATTAAAAGTCATATTAAAACTTTATAAATAAATTAGTAAAAAAGGTTTAGTACCCCTACTGGTACGAACGACAGACTGTTAATATGATATTCGACTGCGGCATTCGCGACGGCGACGTCGTCAGGCCAATTACATGACAGCGTGGAATATTGACATTGACCGTTGCTGATTAATAAAAAGAATCATCATTTGTAGAAGACGTTGTGATCCAGTGGTGTTACAACTTAGACAAATTAAACAAATCTAATCAAAATATCTTTATTCCTGTAGGTCTATTACAGACTTTTATGATATGTCCTTAGATAGACCTTAGGTTAAAATGAATTGAAATTTAAGGGTCGAGGCCATAGGCTCCGGTAACTGTTTACCATCATATGGGCCGTATACTTGTATTGTAGTATAAACACCATTGTAGTATAAATAAAAAAATATTTAATTGTACACAGTACATAATGAAGCTTATATAATATTGTAAGGTATTACATATCCCGCCAAAATTTTAATTACCATTCAAAAATGTTTTTGTTTATTATAAGTATGAATTCGAAATACCACAATTAAAAAATCTTTGTGTATTGTATTTATATTTCTGACTAACTTTCCTTTGACGGAAATACTGACAATAAATAAAGCGACGACTTTTTTCGAAAATCAAAATTTTGTTACAAATCACCTTGATGTGTACGCGGGGACAGACAGCCTGAAAGCCGGAAGGATTGTCACTGTCAATTTGTCCATCCATCAATGCGGGCTGTAACATCCCATTTATACAATACAGCTTTATCTATCATCTATAAGTAATCTTTGGGCGTCCTAGCTAGCCATTATTCTGCTCAACCATACTATTATGGTTGAGCAGAATAATGGCTACCTCAACTGTTATACTCGTGAACGAGTGCTGCTTATAGGGACTGGTCTGCTCTAATCACTACGACTGATTTGCTCTTATTTAGTTGCTTAACCAGTCAATATTTAGACTCTAATGAATTAGTTGGTCATTTTCATATATTTCAACTTAAAAATATAAATTACAAAACGCAAGTTTCTTCCTCTTTCTTCTTGTGATGAGGTAGCTTTCTGAATGAGCGGTAGGTAAAAAAATAAGTACGACGTTTCAAAAGTACTTAAATTTATTTTTATTTATTTGAAAAAAAGAATGTTTTATTCTATTCTGTTCTAATTAATTAAAAAAAAACAACAAGGTTAATTCAATACTCATTATTATTCACCTCAATGTATGCAATTGTACAAGGTGTTAAGCAAGGTTAGTCTTATGATAACGTCTGCAAAATTTACTACACAGCAAACCTATAGCAAGGCTGATTATCTATATAAAAATATATAGTCTAGAAAATATTTAATTAAATACATAGAACATATAAATATTAATGATCCAGTGGTGGGGAGGAAGGGGATTGTTAGGTTTTTTTTTTGTGAATGATAATGGAATGGTGCACCCGCCTGCGCTAACGGTTTACGCTGGCGGGGCACCAGTGGAGGATGATAAGATGAGCATGAGGTCAGGTCAGTTAGCCCATCATGACAAATTCACCTAGAATTCATCACGATGGTTTCCAGGGGGAACCGCGTGGAGGTCGACCTAACATGGTACATTGCTAGCAATGGGAGTTACTAGTACCCATTGCTAACAATCCCCATCCCCCCGGATTGTTAGTTTCATCTCCAAACTCTCTGGAAACCCTCTGGAAACTGACCTGACTTGATCTCATGCTCATCTTATCATCCTCCACTGGTGCCCCGCCAGGCCAAACCATTAGCGCAGGCGTGTGCACCATTCCATTATCATTCATCAATAAATAAAATATTGTCCAGTGGTTTTGGAGCCTATTCAATGTAAACAAACAAACAAATCCTTATAAAAGTCTCCTCTTCATGTTAGTATATAGGAAATGTGGACTAATAACCCCATTGCTGGTAACATACTATGTCAGGTTTACCTCCACCAGAAAGAAACCATCGTGATTAATTCATAGTGAATTTACCAGAATGGGGTAACTGACCTGATCTCACGCTCATCTTATCATCCTTCATTACATTATCATAAGAAGTAATCTTAGGCTGTATATATATGTAATTACATATATCCTTACAGTATAATGTGATTTTATTTGACATTAAAACTCAAGAATAACGTAAGTAAGCTAGTAGGTTACTTGGTTAAATCAATACGTATGAAAAATGCACAATCAAAACCGTGCAAGGAATGAAAGTAAATGACATAACTGGTACAATGTATAAATAAATAATATATACTAATGTTACAACGAGGAGAATATCATTACATACTCGTAGTATAAAAAAAGGCGCAGTCGCTGTCTGTCCGTCCCTATGTATGCTTAAATCTTTAAAACTACGTAACGCATTTTGAAGCGGTTCTTTTAAATAGATAGAGTGATTCTACACGAAGGTTTATATATATAATACATGTACACCCGTACGAAGCCGGGGCGAGCTAGCTAGTAATAAAATAAAATTATATATGCTTTATTTTTTTTTTTTTTGGTAGGTAGGTATCTGCAATCAGTACTGGTACTATAAGCAGGTGAGTTGTTGGTAGTAGGCATATATGCTTTATAATTTTAAAAGTTTTAAAATCCAAGATGTCGTCTAATAACTGTTTAGGATGACCCAGGATACTACAAAAACTAAGCCTCCTGGAAAAAATGGGCGGTTGGCAACTCTAAATAGAATATTTCACGCTAGTACACGCAACGCCATAGGGTTATTGCTAGTTAATGCAAATTTATTGAGGGTACCTCATTGAAGTGACGGTGTAATCTGACGCGATAAGGAAGTAATGATTGTAAAGGTAAAGTGCCACCATTACGATTTGAACCCAAAGTGTTTATTGCCACTATGTAAATTACTGGGATTTTTTATAGCATAGTGGACAAACTATTAGGCATATTGATTTTAGAATAAAAAGTAAAATCCATTACATTTAAAATGAGTGTTCTTGTTGCTAAGTAACAGTTATGTCTAACGTGCAACTGTGATGAAAACTAGATTAAATTATATTTACTGCTCTATATCCACTGAATATCTCCATCACAAATGAGCTTACGGTTATTTTTTGTGGATGATAATGGAACGGTGCACTAGCCCGCACTAACGGTTTACGCTGGCGGGGCACCAGTGGAGGATGATAAGATGAACATGAGGTCAGGTCAGTTAGCCCATCGTGACAATTTTACCAGGAATTTATCACGATGGTTTCCAGGGGTAACCGCTTGGAGGCCAATCTGACATGGTACATTGCTGGCAATAAGATCATCAGTCCACATTACTAAGAATACCCTTTCCCCCCACAAGCTTATGGTTCACCTGATGGTAAGTGATTACCGCCACCCATAAGAATGCAAGACTAGAGAAATTCTTCTTCTTCTTATTTGCTACGCTCTTGACAGAACGGTCGTGGTCATTTAATAGTAGAGTTACAGGGAGATATCATCCGCCTTATGACAGTTTGCTATTTCTCCCTACTGGCAGCCATTGTGGTACGCTCATGGAGTGGACAGTCTACCACTGTTTTGACTGGTCAATCGATCGCATGAGTGATCGTCTACGGGGTCTAGTACCGTTAACCCTCTCCTGTATGCAGCCAGAGGAATTACAAGTGCATATTTGTGGTTTCACATGAGTGATTAGGTTTTGTGTAATCTTATATTACTTCATTTAATTCCGCTTCCATTAGCATGTATATTATTTTGTTTAAATCCGCTACTAGCACGTGCTAACGGAAACGGAATTAAACAAAGTAATTTAAATCCATTAAGTTATGAAATAGACTTCCGCATAAAATTCCTGATTCCATACAATAAACTGCAAGTGCATTGCCGGCCTTTTAAGAAGGAATAAAATCTTTTCTTGAAGGTTTCAATATCGTATCAGTTCGGATATACTTGTGCAGGAAGATGTTTTCACAATGTGGTTATGCGTGGCAAAAAGCCACGGCTTAACTAGCAGTTACCGGTGACGGGATCTACTTTTTTAGATAAGACTCACGTTTGACCTTGCGATAAATCTACCTTTACTCCAATTCATCACGAATAGCTGTTTAGTCCTGAAAGGGTAATGATGATTACATCCTGTATTTATACTTTGTAAATACATACACCGAAACCCATAAAGTCAGTCATACTCATGAATACAAATATTTGTACCGCTCGAGGAATCGAACTCTTGACCAATGGAAGTAACAAAATAAATTCGTATGACTTGTAAAAAGTAAAAACTGGTAAAACAAGACCATTTGTTTTTTATTATCATCTTTTTCGAGCTCTATCTGTCATATTGTACTAAATTCCACTTGAACAAAGTCGCAGGCATAGCTAATATGTCATAAGTACCTATTTACTAATACCACAAAGTTGTAATAAATCACGGAGTGGAAGTTTGCTCGCTATAATTTCATCTTGCCACTTTACAAGGACTCCAAATATCCGGCAAATTAAAAACAAATAATTACATTACCAAAGAGTCCTTTGTTTTAAAATTTAAATTAACTTTTTATTACAATTGAATGTGAAAAATAATATAAGTGAATTCTTGAAACTTTTAATGTGATGCCGAAAAAACATTTGGTAAATTAAAACGATTGTTGTTTTTAATCAAAATTTCCTTTTTCGTTACAATTGTAATTAGAAAACTCTTAAAATTTCAATGTCAAATTAATAATAACAGTAATTATTCTTAAAAATACAAATAGAAACATTTATTTAGTTTTATGACGACCTCTACATATATTTTATTTTAATAATTACATAAATTTTCAGTACATCAAAAATGAAGTAAAAGTAATAAATTGTATCTAAAAACCGCACTATAATCAGTCAAGTTGTTTAGGTACTATAATGCCATAGACATGCACACAGATACACAAATACAACTAAATTATATCATCTCTATTTTCCATATGGAATGAAAAACTTATATTATAACGAAATTTAATGTGTTTATCCCAGGAAAACCTACAATAAATTCGTATACCTATTATTAGTATAAAAAAATCGCACAACAATTTAAATTTTGTTATATTACAATCATCTTGAAGCCTTTTTATTTCATTAAATAATATAAACAGTAATATTTCACAAAACGGCTACAAGAATCATTATGAAACACGTTTCATATTTTGTGTATTCCTCATTTTGAAGCCATGTAAAAAGGGCAAAGGGTACTCAACATTTGAGTATCCTTTTATATTTTTATTCTCTCTCATACACGTTTATTACTCCCTAATGCAAGTATCAGGGACAGGGAATTCAATTATTGTCAGGCTTCTACGCGTGACACATGTTTGACAACTAATTTTACGCCCTTCTGCCATCAAAAGTCTGTAAAAGAATTTATGAATCCATCGTTCAACTTAACGACAAAGGATTTTTAAAGAAATCAGCTTTCACAGAATGTATCTCCAAACATTTAGATTCGCATGAAGAAATTAGTTACTATGGCTCTCTAACGTCGTACATCATTGATTTGACGGCCTCGGTAATCTACAGTAATCTACCTATCGGTATTAGCGCACCGCTTTATTTCCGATAGGCGCGGGTTTGATTCCTCGCACGGTTCATGAGTATGATTGTTAGTATTATAAAAGAAATATATGTATGTAAATTTATCAATTATCAAATATCCATACACAAACTGTGCTTAACTTGGCAATAAATGGTGTTGTGTGAATTGCTCAGAGACACATTACTATTATTGTATAATTATAGTACATTATACTCATTTTCTTAGGTCAAAATCTAGTACAAATTTGACGTTTAACTCCTCAAAAATCTAAAAAATCCCTGTTTCTATCTAAATTGCACGACTATAATGGAAGATGAGGCGGACTGAGATATTGTCGAAAGATCTGTCGACGATGTGATGAAAATTTAAGTTTATTTTTAAGCTATAGTAATAGGGCTATATTCAACCGATTCTTTTCACTGAGTCCTGAATCTAAGCAGAGGGCGCGCCTATGGTCTTATCTTTAATAAAGGTTTTTTTTTATATAGGTTAACTTTATTGAACCTATAAACTTAATATCGTGTATAGAGTAGTTGTAAAATTTGTGAACAGGGATGGGTCTATCTTCAAAATAGGTATTCTAGTGACATTAGGGATTATTACCAAGTAATCTAGGGCACGGGAGAATGAAATATAAAAACTGCACAAGTTTAAAACTAACAATGTAATGTAAATTTTACTACACACAATATAGTCTTTAAATATATCTGACGGCCTCGGTGGTCTAGTGGATAAGCACACTGCTTTACTTCCGCTGGTCGCGGGTTCGATTCGCACGATGAAAATTTATATTTATGTGTTTTATTGTTTGTGTCGGTCTGGATGTTTTCTATCTATATGATGTATGTATTTCCATGTATTTACATCAGTCATCTAGTATCCATATCACAAGCTCTGCTTACCGTGGGACTAGATGGCGCTGTGTTAATTGTCCAGGGTTATTTATTATTATTTCAATAAATGTGTAACGAATGAAAATATATTTATATAACTTAATTGTACAACTAATAAAATAATTTAATTAAAAACAAAAACCTTAAAATTTTAATAAATTATATAGTCTATGTGTTATTCTAATGCATAAGCTATATTACTATTATGTTCCATCAAAATCCGTTCAGTAGTTTCTGCGTGAAAGAGTAACATCCATATTCACATCCTTTCGCTTTTATAACATTAGTGAGATAATAAATAACATTATACTTTTACGAACATTAAATATTTCTTTAAAAACATTATTAACACTACAGTTGATCTAATAAAATATGCTACTTATGATTCATTTGAATAATTAAAGCTTTATAGTCTAACGAAGGGTGAGGACTAAAGAAACGCTTCAACTAACAATTGCCTTGTGATTATTTGAGCCGGCTGTAACTGGATATAAAATTACTATCAGCCCTTACAATTCCTTGATTTACTCAATTTTAGGCAATTTAATTAAATTCATAGCATTTTATTTATTATCTACTAGTTTCTGCTTGTGTCTTTATTCGCAGGTATATGATAGGAAGAACCAAAAATTGTCTATGAAATAGAGCCTTCTCTAAATTATACAATATACATAATATTGTATAATGTAGAGAAGGCTCTATTAACAATAATTATAATAATCTAGGATCCTGCAGATCACCTATGTATATTCCCAAGTCCCAACCTAAGCAAATATTGTACTGTGGGTAGGTACTTAACGACTGACAGAAATAGTTGAATACTTTTATTTATATATGTTATAGATTTGATACAATACTGGCTACCAGCCCCGGCTTCGCACCTATGTATGTATTATACATATAAACCTTCCTCTTGAATCACTCTATCTGTTAAAAAAACCGATTTAAAATCCGTTGCGTAGTTAAAAAAATATAGGCGAACAGACATCGGAAGCGACTTTATTTTATACTATGTAAAGATACATAGACAACATTTAGTCCAAAACCAAATAATCTTGCATATGAATTAATGTTTGTGTAAGAATCGAACCTGCCACCATCAAAAGTAATAGTACTAGATTATTTCGATGGTGGCAAGTTCGATTATAAGTAGGAACAATAAAGGTACTAAACTTTTATTTAGTCTTGCCTTTGTTGCTCTGAATAGACAATACATTGTTACTGGTCTACGAAACAGCATTGCGACAAGCTAAGATTAGATTCTGCAAACTGCTGACTATAAATCAAGGCAAGGTGCTGCAAAGCTACCGCACTATGGAGTGACCTTTCAGTTATCAGCTCCAAGGTACACTGGCATGACCTTGGGCGTGATCGATCGTGCCCACGATGTGTCTAAAACACGGCAAGTTTATAGTTCCACTGACTACCGAGTGGGTTTTCCAAATTATACAGCCCCGTTCAAATGTTTGGATCTCCATAATTTAGGTGGATTGGTAATGGACACGGAATTGTGAGGTACAGGTTCCATGATTGTGGTAGGAAATATCGTAGTTGAGTTATGTTTGCTGATTATATTCGTTACTAAGTTTTAGCTGCGTCATTGTCTGAGTTATTTAATATAATATCTCAGGATAATTCACATAGCACTATCTAGTCTCAAGCTAAGCAGAGCTTGTGACACTACTCTTATCACAAGCTCTGCTTTACTTGGGGCTGGACAACTGATATAAACATATACATATTTTTGTAAGTATAATATATAATACATATAAATCGCCCACACCGATGTAAACAATCATATTCAAGAATGTAAATGTTTGTAAAGTGCGAGGAGTCGAACCAGCAATAATCGGCATGCTAAATCGCTTGATCACCGGGGCCGTCAATGATACGGATCATGTAAAATAAAATGTACAAACTAGGCAATTCTGTAAATAACTATGTATTTAATAAATTATTTACAAAAAATTATTTGTTTATTTTATCAAAAGAAAGTATAATTTTCTTTTGTTTTTTAAATATTTAACTAAATATTTAAAATAAATAGTTGATTTTGATATGTTTTACTGTCTTTTTGTTACCACTTCCTATTCCCAATACAATCCCGGGATTAACTGTAGATAATCCCAAAAGAAAAGAAAAATCAACCGGGATCGAATCCTCTAACGATACCGTATGTATTTTCTCGTAATCCAATCAAAGTCCAATTTTCATTAAGTTCGTCTTGATACCTCATCACACAGATGTACACACATTTCTATTACAATATTACTATACATACGCATTACGTTATTTATTTAAAATGATATTAAATTTATTGCAATAAATCGAATGTGTATTTAGTGATAAGATAAATATTTTGTTTTACACAATTCATTATTTATTTTGACCCAATATTTCAACGAATAAAAACTTATACGATACATTTATATCGTTATTATTGGAATAATCATATAAACATACACAAAAGTATATCATTATTAAATTATATACTTTAATTTGAATGAATATGTACCAGAATTAAGGCTTTTAAAAAAAAATAACTCAAATCTGATAAAACTAATGCTTCTTAAAATTCGAATACATATTTTGTTTAAATTTTCACACACGCTTGTATTATATCCATTACAATATGAGCCTGTTATAAAATGCATATCAATAGAAATAGTATATTTGTGTGAAACGAGGTGCGAAAACGTTGAAAAAAAAGTGGCAATGTTACAGCATTAAGGAAAAAAGAAACAAAAGACGATCGTAACATCGAGAATACAGTGTTCTTTGATTAAAAATTGTAAAATATAACACTAAAAAGGTTTTTATAATAATTTTCGTTGGAGTTTCCGGTTAACAGTATTTAAAATTAATTTTAACAAGCATTAATAGAATAGAATTGAATAAATTTATAACTACACAAACCACGGCACAATAATACGCTCATAGGAAAAAAATAAAGAAGTTATCAATAAATTGATATGTCACAATTAAATACAGTTTTAATATAAATTATGATGCATGCAAAGCACTATTAGCCTTTTTAGGTTATATTTATATATATGACGGCTTCGGTGGTTTAGAGGTTTAGTACACCGCTGTACTTCCGATGGTCGCGGGTTCGATTCTTCGCATGGTAGTAATATTTATATTCATGATTGTTTGTATCGCTCTAAGTGTTTATATCACTTGTTTAGTACCCTTAACACAAGTTCTGCTTTGCATTGATGGCGCTGTGTGAATTGTTCAAGGTCATTATTATTATTATTATATTTTATTTATAATTGGGTTCAAAACTTTCAAAATATTTTTTATTAGCTTTTACCCGCGGCTTCGCTTGTATAACTTCACTACTGGCTGCTAGATGGCGCTGAAGTAGCAAAATGTTGATATTTAATTTTTTTTTATATTTATAAAAATGCATGTATTTTTTTAAACAAAAAGTATCCTAAATTTTACACTGTCATCCATTCCAATACCTTCAAGAACATATATACAAAATTTCATGATGATCGGTTCAGTAGTTTTTACGTGAAAGGGTAACAAACATGCCTACTTCCACATGTATAATATTAAGTAAGTATTAAATTTCTCTGTTTCACTAATACGTACGATAATTGTTTTAACGACCGTCCATTACACCATTCAATTTTTGTGTTATATAAGTAACCGTGAAATTTACATACAACCTTACTACCACCGCGCCACCACATGACAGTTATGAATGCCGAGTGTTATAAGGGAGGAAATAGGCTGCGAAGGACGTACCGAATTGCCATGTTTGTAACAGCCCCCATAAATATAATGTGTACATTCAAGAAACTATAATAAACGTGTTTTTTTATGAATTCATTGATGGTATAATGTTTATGTATGACAGTATTTAGTTCCTGAACGATTATGCCGATCTTTCGGATTGTGTAGATTATACAATTTGTTATTTGTATTTTTTTGCAGCAGGTATTACCCACTCAGTACCACCTATGCCACTGTTTTGGGTTGACTGGAAGAGAACTCTTCTAGGGATAAATCCACATTTGCTCACATTGTCTCTAAATTATAGTATCAATGTATTATCTATGCAATAAAGAACATATTATTGTGATACATAATAATGTTATGCCCCAATGGGCAATGCTGTCATAGTCAGTTCCCACTTACAAAGAGGTGGGAAATCTTTCAAAAAGTTCTAGCGTCGAGCTACTGCTCCGTGATTTATTTGCAACGTGAATCTCCACCGTGATCTTAATCTGCTCACCATCAAACACTTAATAAAGGAAGGGTGTTGGCGCTACTTCTACTCCGTTCAATCTCACCTGAACCTGCACCATAAGTCCTTCCGCAGATTTGGTGTGCAAACTGCCCTTATCATCTGGTGAAGCTGTTAAGGTTAGCTGCGGCATTAGAGTAGTTAAAAATAATCTGCTGGATCGTAAGCTTGTTTAACAATCTAAATTACATAAAATTTAGCTGTTGTTCTTTTTAATCAGAAGAGATCAGAACACCTAGTAAACTGCTTTTTTGTGGTACAAAATTATTAAATTATCCTTGCAATTTTTTTTTATATAAATATAATAGCAAATAATCTTAGAAATTCATACAAAATCCTAAATATGTAATGCTGAAGAACATCAATTGCACCTTACTGGACTATTTTAATGGACATGTATAATAAGCCAGAAATGGAATAAAATCCCAGAGAATGTAGGTGTTTCATCATTTAGACCAGATATTTCCATACATTCAAAAAAACTAAACTTGTAAAAGTGCGGTCGAAGTAGGAGTTAGAGGTATACCAGCGAAATATCTCTAGAACTATAAAAGGTTTTGAACTGTCTGTCCAGAACTGCAGTAAATTCCATACCAGAAAATGTATCTAAAGCAGCACTAGCTATCTTGGGTGGGCAGCGAGAGAAATACGATTGGTGAAGATGAGAAGATGATTGGTATTAAAGTACGTCGACAAGGGGCTCCTTAACGTCCTGCGGATCACAAGTCCCGGAAACAGCTCGGATTTTCCCTCTCTACCACACGATGGACCCGGGACCCGCACAGTAAATCCATGGAATGCTAAGAAGTGCGTGTCTCTTACAATGTTCGAAACAGAACATTAATTCGCCATATATCACACAACAATGCATGTTTGTCCCTGAACTTGGGTTAGTTTTGTCCGCTGCAGTAGCGATTGGTCCGTCGCGACGGGAAGCGCTAGATTGCTACCAGTAGTTACTCAAAAGGCGAGCGTTCGGTACCTGTAACATTGACCATAGACTAAAAGAAACACAAGTGAAAATATAAACACTGACTGAAATAAATATTACGTTTTAAGAGATTCGTTTTATGAAAATTAAATCTATGTCACCACCAGTATCATAAAAGGAGTTTGTCTAAACACTATACACATATACACTGCAAATACACACTATATTTTAAGAGATTCCTTTTTTGAAAATGAAACCATAACCTAGTCTATACTACCACCAGTGGTAAAAAAAGTTTTCTAATGGTGAAAGAATTTTTCAAATTGGTCTAGTTATAGTCCAGTTTTGAGGCCTATTCAATACAAAAAAACAAACTTTTCCTTTTTATAATATTAGTTTAGATATATAAATACTCACTGAATTTCGTCTGGGTCATATATTCCCCGTATTTGTAATATTTTTCATTGCAGCTCCGCTCCTATTAGTTGTAGCGTAATATTATATATTCTATAATCATCCTCGATAAATTGTATATCCTCAGCTAGAAGAATTTTCAAAATAGGTAATGGAGAATACTTCGAATATGTAATATACTTCACCTCTTTATAATCCATACTCCTTACTTAATATTATAAATGCGAAAGTAACTCTGCGTCTCTGTCTGTCTGTCTCGCTTTCACGTCAAAACCACTGAACTGATTTAAATGAAATTTGGTACACAGATAGTCTAGACCCTGACAAAGGACATAGGCTACTTTTTAATGCGGAAAAATGGGTACAATGTGTTGAAAGGGGAGATGAAAGGTTATATGGAAGTATCGTTATTTTACGCGAATGAAGTCGCGGGCACAGCTAGTATTATATAAATTCCATAAATGTAATCACATGTCTAGTACATATAATACAAGGTTAGTTTAGTTTACTAATTAGACCTGTGTAATTGTCGAAGGTTATTTACATATTTTATGTATTCAATGAATAGATTGTCGTTACACGATATTTAAATGCCTATTAGCACATCTGCGACTCACATCATCATTGACGTAATGACCCGAAGCCGGACAATGCCGGACAATTACGTTAGCGCCGCTCCAATAAGGATATGTCGTCGCTAAAGTTATTACTGCTAACCACTAATTGCGATTAATAGATCACGCACATCGATGATGGTAGGGGAGTGATGACGTGATAACATTGATGTGGTATTGACCACTAACGAAGATATTGTCAGTATGGCATGTACGATTTTCATCAAAACTGAATAGTTTCTGATGATTGTTATTGAAATTGTTACAGGTAAAATTTTAAACGAGTTTAGCTTTATGTAACTGGAATGGCAAACAAGCTTACGGCTCACCTGATGGTAAATGATACTATATATAAACAGCTCTACAGATATAACCATCACCATGTGATGGTTTCGGTATCTGTAGTATATACAATGTCTTTTTTTAAATACTATATATATTTGACCATACAACTAAAGCAGCTTAAAGAGCAAGCTGCTTGGTGGATGAAATAAATCACCCAGACAATTTCAACGTGTACAGTTTATACAATTTATTTGGGAATAAAAGAAAATATACTCGCTGCTTTGAAATTTGGGTTTCCATATTAACATAAACGTAAGTCTACGTTTAAATTTTATGGTTTAAGAAAACAAAAGAAATATGTGTTCTGATTTCTGAACCTTCTTAAGTCTGTGTGATCAAATTGTTTATTGCATCAAAGAATGTTCGACAATACTGGCAACCAAGAAAAAAGGTATGGCCATTTATAATTAGAAAAAAAAAAATAGAACTTTTAGAAGAAAGATGTTCATTATTATTTCATGCAAAAACATTGAATTGCATTGAAATAATGTAGTTGTTACTAGTAAATGTACACTGTACAGTAAGTAGCCATTAAACTACATGTATACTAATAAGTTACGATATTCCTGAGCGAATAAGTAATTTTGGTGTTACATTGCTGTATTTGGAGTGTGGAAGACTTTCATTGTGTGTAAAACTATATTTCTCCTTTCTTCTTTAAAATACAGTTCACTCCTTTTTTTTTAGTACAATCCGTACTAAGAAAAAAGGAGTGAACTATATTATGTAGGTAATCTAATATTTTATCGACAAACTTTTTTATTATAATTAAATAATAAATAAATACACATGTAACACTTTCATTTAACTAACTATTAGTACAAATTAACAACTACAAGAACTATTCCTAATTCAAGTGACGTCACTAATAGTTCTAACTAGAGTTCTTCTAATAGGAAGTTCAGTATCGACAACGTGGTATATCTGTATACTGTTGCAACGCATTAATTGGAATCTAGAAACTGCATTTTCAGTTAGAAACATAGTAACACTTGCTGTATGGAAAAGTAAAAATTTACTTGTGAAGTTAATAGAAACTTTATAATTAATTTGATTTAACGTTCTACTTCGTGACTAAAAAGTTTAGTTTACTGCCACTAACGTTTATAACTAGCTACTCGCCCCGGCTTTGCACGGGTGTACATGTATTAAACCTTCCTCTTGAATCACTCTATCTACTAAAAAAAAAGTTATAAAGATTTAAGCATACATATGGACGTTCAGTAAGCGACAGCGACTTTGTTTTATACTATTTAATGATGACTAGTGACTGACTCAGGCATTACATGGGTGTAAATGATTAAGGAATGCAAAAAAAACTATATTATCCGAGATAGACTGTAAAAGTCGACTTCGTGGATACCTCAGTCTCACCTCCCTTTGTTTCCCAGAACAAAGAATGCACTGAGTTACTACCTTTTTACATCACTGTGATATACAATTACATATAATGAAAGAGGAAAGGTAAGTCATATTTAAAATGATATATATTGTAATTGTTTCTTCTTTTTTATATATTCTGTATGGTAAAATGTGTATGTATATATCTAATAATAAAGACATATATATATTAATAATAATAATAACATTTATTCAGCATTACAGTATTCTTATTTACTATACAACTTAAAAGCTAAAACATACTAGTAACGCTGAATGTGACTCCCACTCAGCATTTATACTGTAGTATAGTTAATAAATTAGTTAAATAATTTAAGAATTATTATTGTCATCAATATTGTTACAATAATATTAGTATCATACATACGAATATTGTATTTATTTAAATAACTTCAATGCACAAAATACCAAAGTAAAAGTATATGGCGGACTTACGGCATTTTCTACCAGTCAACCACAGGTGCAGAGAAAAAATGTAGGAGGTGCAAATATTACCAATAAGAAAAACAATTTGTCCTAAAAAGTATATACTAAAAGTAAGTGTATGTAAACACATGCATATACATATACAAATACATATAAAATATATAAAACTATAAATAAATATATAATAATAATAAATAATAATCTCAGGACAATTCACATAGCACCATCTAGACCCAAGTTAAGCCCGCTAAAGCTTGTGTTATGGGTACTAGACAACTGATACAAATACATAGATTTTTTTTTCGTAAATAGATACATATTATACATAGAAAACACTCAGACTGATACAAACAATCATACTTTTGAATACAAATGTTTGTGCCGTGCGAGGAATCGAACCCGCGATCATCGGACGTAAAGCGATGTGCTAGACCGCTAGATCACCGAGGTCGTCAAATAATATTGATTTATATCAAATATAACATGTATGTTGTATGGTATATCACTTAAAAGTCTGACAATAAAATAGTGAAAACAGCAGATATGACGTAACAAAGAAGGTAGAAAATAAAGAAAAAGAAAAGTCCATAAAAAAAAGAAAAGAAAGAAAAGTAACAGTATTGTACCGTTTGGTATAGTTTTCTTGTGGAACAGAATGTACTTAACAAAAATATACACCAACTTGATGTGTACAAATTGGGACGTTTAAACTATGACGTAATTGTAACGTATGAGAAAGTATCAAATTATCCTCGGGGAAATCACTTGATACCACCTAACGAGGCTTCGTCGAGTTACTTAGTGACTGCTTGTCACCACTATATGTAAGTACAACTTACTTAGAGAAATAACTACATATTATAGCGTTTGAAAAAATGACCCAAAAATAAATTTATTAAACGATGGCTATATTATCTTTTTACTTTCATATTTGAATAAATAATTCGCTTGAATTGGAAGGTGTTACATATGAATGTGGATGGTTATAAGGGCAGAGGAAGACCGAAAAAGAGATGGTTGGACTGAGTGAATGATGCTATGGTAAGAAAGGGAGTAAATAACGAGCTGATTGCGAACAGAGATGAATGGTAGAGAAAAACATATTACGACGACCCCAAATAAATGGGATAAGGAAGAAGAAGATGATGATTTGAATAAATAATTCGCATTATATACTACTAATTTTATACTATTACTTTATTAATATGTAGTTCTTAAACACAATATTGTATATGTCGGTATTCGTGGCACAATCTATCTTCGCACCAATTTTCATTAAGATCAGACCAGTCTTTTAGTTTAATCTTTAAAGCGTGTTATACCACTACTTATACAAACGTTTGAAGATAATTAATAACAATAATAATCTTTATCTTACTGTTCGCAAGGAAACTTACAAAATAAAAAATTATGTATATTTAACCTTACAAGTTATTCCTTGTGAGAGTCTGGAGTCTGAAGTAGGTCAAAACCTGTATTACAGATCTCCAGGCTCTCATCGGGGACTTATTGTGCTATGTAATACATCTTAAAAAATATTGAAGAATATATTTGTGTGGTGAAGTTACAATTTCACAAACATATAATTTATCACTACACCGGGCATACGCTGTAGTGATAAATTATATTTTTTCACAACAGCGTATGCCCGATTTTATCTCAAAATAATAGACAAAGTCGCGAAAAACTCTTTTTAAAGATACTAAAACTTAATAAATATTTCATATTCAATTCTAAGTTTTAATATTACATAGCTAAGTTCAAATTCAGTAAAGACGTATTCAGACCATTTATCTTGCGATGCTTATCAAATTACCCAGTGTAATAGACTTAAGCGTTGAACAGTTTTGTTTTAATTGTATTAAATTGATTTACGCCTCGGCTGTATTTGACAATGTCCAGAATCATCAAATTATAACAATTTGGGTACTAGATGAATTGCTTCCTACGTTTTCTAAGTATAGATGAAATGGTAATAATAAATTTTTAAAATTTAAAGGTAACAAAGAAAACTATTCTTTATTGATACAAATAGAAGGTTTATAATTACATCAATATGCATTACGTGAAATATATTTTAGAAAGTATAATATGAAAAAAAAAAACATTTTTATTAAGCGAAGTGCTAAGCGCGGAGCGATCTTAGAGATTAGATAACGATACTCCTCCGAAACAGTTTGACGGATCGAGACCAAAATTTCATCGAAGGTTCTCGGGCCTCCATTGTTTACCACAAAAAAAAAAATCAGATCGGTCTAGATCGAGTTTTTAAGAATAAAAGCGCTCCACATGTGACCTGGAGTATAAACAGCATACCGATAAAAAACCTAGTAATATTAAATAGGATGTTATGTCTGTGCTAGTGGTATAAACTGTTAGGGCACTGAAAAAGTCAGAAAATTTGTAACTGTAAGAAAGTTCTTGGAAAGCGTTTAGAAATCTATAAGTATTATAAAACAAAATCCTCTGCTGAATGTCGACGACCTTGGTCATCTAACACCTTTAGTTTAGACTGGAGACGTCATATAGACCCAAGTTATGCCAGCTAAAGCTTATGTTTTGAGTACTAGACAGCTGATACAAATACATAGATATATATATATTTATTTCGTAAATACATACATAGAAAAAACCCAGACCGATACAAACAATCATACTCATGAATACAGATGTTTGTAACGTGCGAGGAATCGAATCCGCGGCCATCGGAAGTGAGGCGGTGTGCTAAACCGCTAGACCACCGAGGGCGTCGATATGTTATATTCATATATATGTTGTTCATTCTACTGAATTTTCGTTACATTTGATTATAATTAATGTTCCTTTTGTGTAGAGCGTAAGATGTTAAACAAAGGTTTCCTTCCTCATTGCTTCAGTTATGAGAGTAAATAAGACCTATATATGTAGGTATATTGATTGATTCATTAGTAATAATGTGCGATATATCTGCTAATGAATTGGTTAGACAATAACAGTGTTTGTACTAGTAATAATTAATTTATACTAATAATACATGCTTCTTTATTTAAACAGCTAACTATTATATTATCATATAAATTTGTATTCCAACACTGGTATACATCCTCTACACCAACACAAAATATCCCACATTACTATCCACACATCCCTTACACTGCATACAACAAAATTACGTGCTTCTAGCACTTAATAGTTAAAACTATACTCAGATTTTCTCACTTAATAATAATGAAGTAATATTTACTCATTTTGTCCTCATTATTGAAGTATAATTGTTATATGATGAGAAATCCAAGTACTAAAGATTCTGTCTATAAAAAAAAGTAAAGTATGACTATTAATAGATATTGCAGTACTATCTAACATTACTAGCTGTGCCTACAGTTTCATCCGCATGAAATTTATAGCCTATGTCTTATTTTAATAAAAATAATCTCAGTACAATTCACACAGCGCCATCTAGACCCAAGTTAAGCTAGCTAAAGCTTGTGTTATGGGTACTTGATAACTGATACATATACATAGATATTTTTTTTTGTAAATACATACATAGAAAACACCCAGACCGATACAAACAATCATACTCATGAATACAAATGTTTGTGCCGTGCGAGGAATCGAACCCGCGACCATCAGTCGTAAAGCGGTGTGCTAGACTGCTAGACCACCGAGGTCGTCAATTAAATTTACTAATCCATAATCTACTTAGTATCCATAAGATACATACACCACATATACTATTAAATATCTGCGTCTGATAAATGCAATATATAGCACAGGTGTAATACTTAGTTTAGTATATCAGGGTCCTCATTTTGTATTGCGCTACTTTCTGTCATTTGATTACCTAGCTAATGAACTTCAACTATTATATACTCTCCTTTTAATTTTGTAATTATGGTTGTACAAATAAAGCATTATTATTGTTAATTGTAAAATTTATCTATCTGTTAGTTACCTTTTGACTACTAAACGTCTGAACAGATCTTAATGAAATATATGAAGATAGTATATGTGGTTAAAGTATATGGTATGAATATAGCTATAACACAAGGTCTGATTAGCTGCACCAGATGACGTTGTATGAATTGTCGAGGGATATTACAAATACAGACATAAATATCTATAATGGGGAAAGGGGATTGTAATTAAAGTGGATTAATAACCCCATTGTTAGCAATGTATTATGTCAGCTTGACCTCTTCGTGGAAACTACCATGATAAATTCATGGTAAATGTACTATGATGTGCTAACCGACCTCATGCTCATCTCATCATCCTCCACTGGTGCCCCGCCAGCGCAAATCAGTGCACCATTCCATTATCATCCATAAGACTATTTTTTTTATTATATTGTATTCATTCATTCATTCATAATTTAAGAGCTGTGCTCTTGTCGGTGGAGCTCCCGCCACCTTCCACGATCTTCCATCAGTATTTTTAGCTGTTGATACGACACGACTCCAACTTTTTCTTTAACTTGCTTGATATAGCTGTGTCTCGGTCTTCCCCTTCCTCTCTTTCCACCTATTTTTCCGTCACTAATGTTATTAATTAGTTCGTCATATCTTATTAAGTGCCCCAACATTTTCCCCTCCTATTCTCAATAATATCTATGATCTGTTTCTTTTCTTTAATCCTCTTAAGAACTTTTTCATTCCTTATTTTATCTTTCCAGCTAATTCTTTCCATTCTTCTCCAACACCACATTTCAAAGGCTTCCAGTTTGTCTCTTTCCTTTTGCGTCAATGTCCACGTCTCACAGGCATACAAGGCTATATTCCAGATGTAGGTATTGATGAGTCGTTTCCGAGAGGACTTTGATATATTAGCTCTCAAAAGATGTTTTTTATCATTAAATGCTCTTTTCGCTATAGCTATTCTAATATTAATGTCCTTAGTACATCTGGAGTCACTGGTAATCAAACTACCTAAATATTTAAATGTGTCTACATTTTCAAATTGTATTTTTTTTATTCTTGTAGTATTTCTGTTATGGGGTTTATGTTTTGTTACTGTCATTATTTTAGTTTTTTTGGTATTAATATTTAGTCCATATGTTTTAAAAATTTTATTAATTATGTCCAAAATTGTATGAAGCTGTATGTATATTTTATGTTCACATTACCACACCATAGAGACGATTTATATTTATACTTATATTATTACTACATATGTATGTTTGTCCAGAAGGTATTTATAATATAGGCTGTTAGTAGTCTGAAATCTATACATATAAATATAATTAGAGTGTCTGTTTGTAATCTTGAATTAACCGTTTTTTACTACATGAATATGAATATAAATACGGTACATACACCAAAATAACATTTTTTACAATTTTTGTCTGTCTGTTTGATTTTGCCGGAACATATGTTCCGGCTAATGAAATGACTGGACTGATTTTGACGGGACATTTATTAGCAGGTAGCTAATGTAATATGGAGTAACTTAGGCTAATTTTATTTTAGAAAAATAAAGTTAAATTCCACGCAGACGAAGTCGCAGGTACAGGTAGTAAATAAATAAAATTATTATTATAACTAATATTAGTTGCCTTATTATTTTACCATTATTTTTACTTATTCCTATTAGTTCACATAAAAAGTAAATTCCAGAAGAGAAATTCCATTTCTTTGAAATGGAATGAAAAGAAAAAGTAATTAGGCACGGGAAAGTAGTTCAAATTATATAGAAAATAGACAGGGTTTTATTCTCCTGTAAGAGGCAGTTATAAAAATAATGTATTAATATTTTTCATGTACAGCGCAATTAGTCTATGGATATTTTCTACCTAAAATATCTTAAGATATTATTGTTCTGCGTACCTACCTATCGTTGTTGATTTCGGTGGTACAGTTGATGATCTAACGGTTGGGTATGCTTCTGTATCTTTCTTACAGATGATCGTGTGTTCGAACTAGACATGCGTCAACTCGAGTTTACTCGAGTTGCGCTGAATTCGAGTTAACTCGAGTTGAATTATGCCAACTCGAGTTGGAAGAATTCAACTGGTAAATGAACGAATCAAGTGAAAGAGCGAGAGCATGATTCTGCCATCGAACCGACAATGACATGAAATTTTCCAATCATTTCATATCATACAATTTTCACTTGTCCCAAATATTTCAATATTGATTTGAGGTTATATATGTTTTTTTTTTTTCGTAAATACGTCTGGTTATGTTATCATTAAAATGATTATGCATTCCATAAGTCCATCAGCGGCTTTAAAGTGCCATTTCTACTTGCCCCCTATAGTTTGGTGAAGCTCTCAAGGCTAGCTGCGCCCAAAAACATTAGAATTAATTAATTAATTTATTAGAATTAAACATTATTCGATAAATAAAAAATATACTGTTTATTTCAGGTAACTCGAGTCAACTCGAGTAAACTCGAGTTACCTGAATTTCAACTCGAGTTAACTCGAGTCATGTTTATTACAAGTTAGCACATCTCTAGTTCGAACACCACTTAATTAGTCTATGGAATTTTGTCGCTTAAATATCTCAAGGTATTGTTCTACTTACATACTTATCGCTGTTGATCTTGGTGGTACAGTTAATAATCTGGCCGTTGGATATGCTGCCTGTCTTATAGATAGTCTCATGTTCGAACACCCTACAATACATTTTTTTACTAAACATTTTTCTTCTACATTACCCGTGATTACGTCTGTTTTTTTATGGTAAAGGATATAGCCTCTCTTTGTCCTTATTATACAAACTCATATGAAAGATACATTAAGCTATTTGTTCGTGACTAGCGTTTTATTCGTCATTTCCTCTACAGAGCTGTAGTAGAACACTTTGCTCTATTATCAATAATTTCCGCAGCATATGCGTTATAAGGATTTTTATCACACGTTGGGGGTTATTATTGAAGGTTTCATATCGATCCTAACATTTTTGAAAATATTCTAACGCCCATGTGTATCATGATATGATAATGTAGGATTAATGGTAAAATATTTTTTACAAATCAATCCAGTACTTTCGGAGCCAATGCAAACAGCAAACAAACAAAAAACAAATCTCTCAATCTCTTTTTAATATTAGTACAGAAAACATAGACAACATTTGGAATTTATAGTATCAGTGTTGTTGGATTATGAATCATATAAAGTAATAAATAAAATAGAGAGTGGACTGTATTTATTTAAAAGAAGATAATTAATGGATAGGGCAGGAGAAATACGATTTCACCCGGGAAGAACGTCTTCCGCACTCCGAACACCCCAAAGTAAGCAATGTAACACCAAACTTACTCACCTTTGCTCAGGAACATCCCGATGTGCAGTACTGTTCATTGGCCACGCACTCTATAGAGTGTATATTTTCATAAAAACAATTGTATTGTAATAATTAAATCAATAATTATTATTGATTAATATTAATTAAATATTCCAGTTCTTATTTTCAATTGTTTTTTTTTTATTCTAAATTCGAAATTTAAGTGGCCACGTGTATTTATTTGAGGCCAGTATTACCAAGTAAAGTGCCCTTTGCTTTAATAACCAAGCCGGTGATACAACCTGCTTAGACTAAGGAGGTTCGGAATACGAAACAAGTGTACATGCGTTCATAAAAACACAGAACACCGAAACACAGCTTTGGTGAGATGCAATTGGTGAGACTGAAGTTCGAATTATGGACACTGACTAGATTTCCTTTTCATAAAAATGCAATAGCATATGCTAGTATTCATAAAAAAAATGTTTAAGTATTTATATTAGTATTTAATATTGTCTTATCTAGACTGTCTATTTAATATTATATTAGTTAGAAGACTAGTTTGTACTGCGTTGTATTTACTTATTATAAATACACATAATAACGGGTACAGCTAGTATGTACCCGCGGCTTCGTCCGCGTGCAAATTAACTTTTTTTTTTCTAAAATAAAAGTAGCCTAAGTTACTCTTTATTACATCAGCTACCTGCCTATAAAATTCCCGTTAAAATTTGTCCAGGCATTTCAGAGGTTAGCCGGAACAAGCAGATAGACAAACAAAAATTGTAAAAAATGTTATCTTGGTGTATGTACTGTATTTATATTCATGTGCATGTAGTAAAAAACGGTTATTTCAATATTACAAACAGACAATCCAACTTTATTTATATGTATAGATTATATACGTGTATATTATTAATATATTTATTTTATTTTTTTATATATATTTTAAAATACAATTAACCTCTTAAGTACACTATTATTCCGCCGTAGTAGACTCACGGTAGAATGCTAACGTGATCTGGCGACATCGGAAATGACGCTCGTAGGTACAACCTGTGGTTTTTTAATAAGAGAGGGTAAGAATCCCACATATCCAATCGTCATTTCTCTAACGAGGGGACGACTGTTTGAAGATATTTCTACACAAAAAAATGATTTCTGTGATCCTAGATTCTACATAATATTAGGCAAAACCAATTGTATAATTTACTAGCTTTTGCTCGCGGCTTCGCTCGCGTTAATTTTTAATGGAATTTATCAAAATTATTTCTTAGGGGATCCCTACGTCATAGTAGATTTATGCATGCAAAGTCTCAGCCCAATCGGTTTAAAATTGTCAAATTTTCATACAAACTTCCAACCCTTATTTTATCCCCTTGGGGGTAGAATTAATCAAAATCCTTTCTTAGCGGATGCCTACATCATAACATCTACCTGCATGCCAAATTTCAGCCCGATCCGTCTAGTGGTTTGGGCTGTGCGTTGATAGATCACTATGTCAGTCACCTTTGAGTTATATATATAGATTTACGTTTACAACTAAAGTATAGTGTATAAGTTATATTAGAATAATATAACGGTGATCTTGGTGTTGTACTCAAAATTTCAAGTTCAATTTCTTTGACTAACAAGTTACTTTAGTAATAACATGTTCGCTTTGTATACATTAACTTAAATTGTCTACAGCTTCAACAGCAAAACGAAACATAACTGATATGAAAATTTAGATGTAGTGCACGTAGATGAATAAATAGAATAGACTTTAAAATATTATTTTAGTTGGTGTTACAGGCAGAATCTACCATGTCATAAAAAATATTTCATTTTCTGAAACGGTGTTTAATATGAGTAGATGTCAAATGATGAATATCTAAAATATCATACAGTGCCATCTAATTACAAATTAAATAGGTGAAAAGATTGTCTATGAACTAAGAGCATTTAATACATATATTTAATTTACTTCCATTACTTGCTAAACAATTTTTATTTTACATAGAGTAGGTATATAATATTTAAAAATAAATCGCACATTCATAGTTGTCCTTTATTTATCAAAACGATATGATCTATATCGTCTGTTTGTCATGGTAAATAGTCTGATAATTCTTCTAACTGATTAATTTCCCGACTATGTTCAAGTGGCAAAAGTTCTAGTGAAATCACTGAACATAATTAATTGTTCTTGTATGTTTGTCTATATAAAAAATGACGTACGAATGTGCAATCTGTATGCCTAAAACTACATAATCTACTAATCATTTTACATAAAATATTTTAAGATTTGTAACTATTACAAAACAAAAATAAACCTCTAATAATTTTATCTCAGTGGTTCACACGATTTAACGCCATTTATCGTTGAAAATGTTGCTATTACATTTTCCTCAAAATGGCTTCTCTCATTTATAAGACTTATCTGTCATAATAAAGTTAATAACTTTTATGACTCAGTTATATGAACGTTGTTTGGTATATATTGTCACAAGTTTGATTCTAAGTCTGATTTGACTTATTGGTAACTTATTTAAATTTTATAAAATCTCAGTGTTCTGGTTACAAATTTCAAATACGAATGAGTAAATTTAGTTAATTGAAATATCAGAAAGATAAGATAAAAGAAATATCAGAATAGACAGAATTTCTTCTACTTCTTAGAGTATTTCTACTACAACACTTCGTCTTTTATATACTAATATTAACTATTAACAGTTGCTTTTTTCAGTTACAAGTTATTTTAATATATATATTGTTTACTGTACTTTGAAATATATCAACAATCTTAATTAATAGATCTTCTTAACAACCTTAATTAATTAGAAATAATGTGAGCAAGGTACTCAGATCTACCAGTTAAACACAGTGTGGCGTAGCTTATAGTGAGTGGGTAACAATAGTACAACTAACGTATGATTCTGAAATCTCCAAATAAAAAAGCAATGTATCCATGTCCTTTAAAATAAACATCTAATGACACCATGTTTGCCTCTATTTAATTTAAAGTTACTTACGCCAATTAAAAGTACTCACTGATCCTTGAATGTTGCTGCTTGAAAAACGATGAATGAATGAATATGAATGCATTTGAACAAAAAGCCGGGCTTTTGTTAAAATACACTCTTATTTCTTTATAAAGAAGGGTCACTTTTATAAATTAACTGTGAGAGATTCTGGAAAACTTGTATTACCAAAAATTAGAACACGTTTGTACTTGTACATGTTACTTAAATATCTATAACAAATTACCTACAACAATTACAAATCTGTGTTTAAAATAGTTCACACACGACTCATCGATAGATTATTTTATATGAAAAATTGGTGATATTATATGAATTGTTATTGTTAATATTAACGTAATGTTAATATAATAGCTGACATTAATTAATATAAATATTTAATAAATCTTTTTACATGTCTAATAGACTGAACTTCTGGACTATTATCTAGAACAGTGATTCCCAACGTGGTCTATATCGACTCCCAGAGGTCTATGACAAACTGCAAGGGTTCTACGAGAGCGGTCATCTTGTTGTTTTTACTTTATGTTTTTAATACTAAACTTTACACACTAATTATACTAATAATGAGTACGTAGCGATTTCTATGTTGATTATCGCATGCCTCTTACTTGATATACTGTAATTTATATAAAAAAAATCTATTCAAAAGAGCAACACACAAGTTTCTTGCTCGTTCTTCTTGTGATGAATCTGCATTCCGAATTAGTGCTTGTAATGAGTTTGTTTGAATAAAGATTATTTCTATTTCTATTTCTATTTACATTTAGAAATTTACAAAAAATCAATACCAGGTCTACCCAAAACCAAAAAATATGGCAAGGGGTCTACGACACAAAAAAGTTTGGGAACTCTGATCTAGAAGTACATCTCTATCTGTATAATTACCACATTCATTGCAATAAATAATTTCATTTCAAAATAATGATTCCAAATTTAAAAATAAACATTTAAAATTAAAAAAATAAACTAATTATGTTTAATGTTCTAAATATGCGTCATTCTTATCCGTAATTCAATTATGGGTATAATTTGCTGCTTTGATGTAGGCTCATGCTGAAACCATTCCAGTGCTTCAGTGAACATTACAGAGTTCGTTAGTTCGTAATGGTGGATGGTTCGTATCTCTGTAGAAATTAATTTGACTATTATATTATTTTAATAATTATCTTATTAATTGTAGTTGTTTTTTGATGCCCTCTGAGGTCTAGTAGTTAGCATATCGCTTTACTTTCAATGGTCACGGGTTAGATTCCTCATACTGTAAAAATATTTGTTTTCATTAGTGTGATTGTTTGTAGTTGTTTATTTCGTATATATAATAATCGAAATAAACAACTATGTATTTAGAATAAAAAAAATATCTGAGTATTACATTTCTATCAGTGACCTGGTACCCATAAAACAAGCTCTGCTTAGTTTGGGACTAGATGGCGCTGTATGAATTGTCAATGATTTTTATTGTGGCCTGTATTATTATTATTTCATAAATAGAAGCGAATGAGTTGAATAGAAGTGCTGTTAGACAATTGTACTAAATTGTAAATTAAAATATTGTAAATATGAAAGTTGTTATATTTTAATTAGAATACAAACAGATGCCTATCCACAAGATTGTAAGTCACCTATAGCTATACATGAACAGCACTATGACATCGCGTTATCATGTATCAACCATCTTGATCTCATTGATTATCCTGTAATTTCATTGCTTCAATCTGGCCCCACATCAAAAGACAGGTTACAAAACCAACCTGTTTTGTAGCTAAAACAGGTAGACATAGATTTTTTTTTATTGGGAATGTTTGGGCTATTGTCAAGTGCTTGGACATGTAGCACTGCGACCTACATAGATCTATTGTGCTCGCCCTTTTTCAAAGTTCGCTACCTAGACCCGTCAGAGACAGGAATTGACGGATATTCTTAGGAGCGATGGTTTTTGTCTCCGCAGGATAGAGTGTAAACTTTCCAAATGAGATATTACATGTATGTATGAGTAAGCTATAACCACATAGGATGTGTAGTGGCGTTTCCACTTCAGTTTGGCAAAATCTGCAGATTTTTGTTGTACATAGGCCTAGGTTTGCCATATGTTTGTTCAATTTGCAGTATCCTGTAGAGAAGAAGAGATACTTACGCAGACTACTTTTTACAAAGTAAAAAAAAAAGTTAAAAATATAAGTTCTTATTCAAACATGAAAATATTAATCAATCATTAATTTGTTAATCGGATTCGAACTGACAACTTTTGTGATCTACAAACCAGGTTAATAAACATACACATATATATTCGGTACTGAATGTGACACGTTTTCTGATAAATAGTACTGACATGCACGATTTTATTGCTGACGTTACGTTACGACCGTGAATATCCGAACATATTTTAAAATTATGAACGTTTAAATTTTACCTAAAATAAACATAAATATATTTTTCGTGGACATATTATTTATTGTTTACATTTTACAGGAAAACAAATATGATGAATGTAATATACAAGGGCGAGTATACCTGTAAAAAGAGATTACTTCCAACAAAAGTAGAAAATTTTATAGGTGTTCACTAGGTTTTACGAAATTTAAATTAATTTTATACGTATACGAAAAAAAGGTGACATTGAGAGACTGCTGTATACTCGTATACAATAATTAATTAAAATAATAAAAATTAATAGTGTTATCACTTCCGGTTTTTTATTCTACGATAATAACAATTAATTTTAATATAATTATTTGTTTTATCAGATGAACACCGAACCCGCAATCATGGGAATGAAAGATAGTGTGCGTCACTGCTATACTATCAAGTTCGTCTACAATATGGCTAACAATCAATTATTTGTTTCAGTTGTAGATCCAGGCGTAGTAAAAACTGGCGCATATAAATATGAGGATGGGACGAGATACGTTGGTGAGTGGAATTCAAAGGGACAGAAGCATGGTATGGGACACTTAGTGCTTCCAGATGGGACGCGATATGACGGAGCAATGATTAATGGATTGTGTTCAGGACTTGGTGTAATGGCATTTCCAGATGGAGCCAAGTAAGTAAAACTATATATATTAAACCAAGCTGTAAATGTATAGTCGGAATCAGAGATAAAAGTGCAATATTTTTTTCTGTATACAAGTGTATTTTTAATACTGATAATATATTACATAACTATTGAGTCAATGTCATGATGTTTTAGAATTTTTTATATCGATAATCATAACATAGTATAAAACAAAGTCGCTCTCGCTGTCTGTGCGTCGCTATTTATGATTAAATCTTTAAAACTACTCAACTGATTTTGTTTAGTTTTTTTTTTAATAATTAGAGTGATTCAAGAGGATGGTTTATATATATAATACATGTACACCTATGCGAAGGCCGGGCGAGTAGCTAGTACATAATATAATAAGTAATGAGGATCTCGGAGGCTTTAGTATACCACTTTCCTTCCGATTTCTCACACGCTACATACATTTGTATTTACAACTATGATTCTTTGTATCTCTCTGGGTGATTTTCAATATAATTATAATAATATATCTAAGTATTTATATAAGTTGTCAAGTAACCGTACCCATAACGCAATCCGGGGCTATAATTATGTTAACTGTTTATTCTGAAAACTGGTCAATTGGCCACAATAGGCTAACGTCCTAACTTTACTCTTATTCGATGTTCTTCAACTGGCAGCCTACCAGCATTTAAATAAGGATTTCCTAATAAAAAAAATACCACTAAATGTATTTTATATTTTTGATGATTAAATAAAAAGAGTTTACGTCCATCTTACATATATACCGTATGTATATATATATATATATATATAGACATACATGTATTTTTTTATATTGTATATTCTATGTAGATAAGTATGGTCATATATGTATGTTTATTTAATCAGATCAAAGTACCGTTCACATGTCACTGTTTGACCTTTAGTTGATAGGGAGGAAACACTGCAAGGTGTTAAGTTCGCTATGTACACATTTATTTGTATATTTGTGCATATATTACTATATATATATATACGTTTGATTCAACTGTCATCCGCTGAAATTCTTTTAGACCATACTTATATCTTATCGTCATTTCCTCTGTGGGGAAGGATCAGATAATGACGATCCTCCGTCCTGACAAATTGGTTTAGTTTTGTCCCCATATATCTCTCTTAACATCATATGACATATCCGTACAGCTTACGTGAGAAAATAATCTTAACTATCTATATATCAAGTGTAGAATTGTCCCCATTATATATACGTCCTATAAGTCGCCCAGGACGTATGTGACAGTATCAACACATTGGGAACTTATAAATAAAAATAATAGTCCATACAATCATAATAATATAAATATTGAGGAATCGAACCCGCGACTAGCCGAAGAATAGCGGTGTGTAACACATAAAACCACCGAAGAATTATCTATACCTACAAATAATACCGATACAAATTGTAAAGAATCAAAAGAAAAAGTTTAAAGCAATTATAGAACTCTCTTCTCATTGAGTCACATTTAAACATAAAAATACTATGTTATGTATAGTTATCATGTTATAGTGGGTGCTCCTATATTAATATGTATTGAATCTCATATTAAAGACTTGCCAGCAGTCTGTTACGATTACAATTTCTTAAGTGGTAGAACACGCTGTGAACACGCGTTTGTGTCGCCTGAACTAGGAAATATCAGAACGTTTTACTAATGATAACGACGTTAAGTGGGTAGCATTCCGCATCATGAGGTACGTGAGTCGAGGTTCCGGACGCCCTTCAGCCAATGTGAGTGGAGTGAGATAAATATCTATTATATAAAATTCTCGTGTCACAGGTTTCGAGTTTATACTCCTCCGAAAAGGCTTGACCGATTTTGATGAAATTTTATATGTATATTCAGTAGGTGTAAAAAAAAAATATATTTTTCTAACTATTTTTCTATGTTAAGGGTGACTCACCCTTTTTTTTTTTACTTTATAGACATATTTATTTTATTTCTATTTAATTATAATGTGGCATTAAAAATATTACAATCAAAAACAACACAAATTTTCATCTATTTATCACCAAGCCCTACATATTTTTTAATAAAGATATTATTTTTTGCAAAAGAACGTTTGCATGACAGCTAGTATTATTATATAAAAATGCAAAAATATTTTTTTTATAGTATAGAGGACAAACAAGCTTGCGGCTCGCCTAATGGTAAGTGATTACTGCCGTCCATGAACACCCGCATCACTTGGGAAATTGCAAGTACGTTGCCGGCCTTCTAAGAAGGAATAAGCTCTTTTCTTGAAGGTTTCAATATAGTATCGGTTCGGAAATACCATTGATGGAATGTGAAATATATGTACATACATATATATAAATCCAAGAGTGTAAATATTTTTATAAAAGGATCTATCTGCCTATCAAGGGCAGACTGCCATTTACACATTTTACCATTTTTCATGTCGCCTTTTGACTTTATTGTTAGCTTTCTTGGGAACATTATGCCTATACATCTATTTATGTCTGGTATTTACTTAATAATAGTATATTCAACTCGCTATAGTTACAGACCATTCATCAATTTCCTAATCATTTTCTCTAGCCACCCCTTCTTAAAAGGCGTTGCTCGCTTCATCTGCAATTCCTCTGGTGTTGCGAGTCCTTATAGGCGGCGGTAATCATTTACCATCAGGTGACGAGTTCGTTTGCTGCCTTTGTTTTGGAAATAAGAGAAAGCAGCAGCAGATTAAACTGCTGCTGCTGCTTTCTCTTATTTCCAAAAGGTTATTAATGTCAACACTTTGCTATAAAAAAAAGCATTTGCCATGTATATGAAACAGTGATGGTATATTCCCAGGAAATTCACATAAAAGTACTATGAATACAGGAATATTCGAATTACGCACGCACGCATAAAAAAGGACACGCACATCCTCGTTGCCGCTGGTTGACTAATTTTGATTTCTATGCTAATACATACAAGGATCACTTTATTATTTTAAGTCTAAAACGGAAGTGGCTGCAGATTAGAATCAATTACACGTTTACATTTTGCGTATATAACGACAGTTTGTGCGATAAACAATAAATTTTCCTTGTGAAGGTCTTATACATGGAAGAGGCTGAAAACGAACTGTATCAAGGCTACATTATGTATCCAATACATATTATGTATCGGATACATAAAATGTTGTATATTGGGAAATGTTATTTAAATTTATTTTATTTATTCATTTAATTCAGGCTACATGGCCCATATTATACATACGTTATATACAATATAATACTGACATATATAAGAAACAATAATAAAAAGTAAAAATAAAATTGTCTCTATGATCACGACGAAGGTAATCTCCCACGGTAGAGCCGGTAGACCACCCCCTTCGGCCAGCAGTCCTCCTTCGTGAAGGTGGGCAGCATATTGGTGGGGACCTGGGCCACGAACGCTTTGAAGTCCGCGTTGTGACTTGATTCCAGCTGCGTCACCCTCAATGTCAGGTTACTTTTCGTCCGGATATAGTCGACAATGTCCTGTTCCTTGGTAGCGTAATGTAAGCGGGACAGGTACATTGCCGTGGTCGGTGTTGCGATACGCAACAAGAAGTTGAAGTTAAAGACATGCACAGCACCATACAAATTGACGAATATGTTGGTACAAAAATATATTGGTTGTATTCCTTAGTACCACAGATAACGTAATATTGTGTACTCGTACTGAATTTTCTCCTACAACTATCTTTACAAACGTAAAACAGCGCTAGCTGCAGTCTCTACTATAATATTTAAAAAAAATTAAAGCTACGCAACGGATTTTAATACTTTTTTCAGCAGTAGATACAAGAGAGATCCAAGAGGAAGATTTATACATATAATACATGCATATTATAGTACAGATGACCACCCGTGCGCAGCCGGTAGGTCGCTTGCAGTTAGAATTTATATATATATATATATATTATTACATAACGGCCATTGTGGTCTAGATGTTTACAATACCACTTTACTTTCGATGGTCGCGGGTTCAATTCCTTGCACGGTGCAAACATTTGTATTCATGAGTCTGGATATTTTCTACATATGTATTCACAAAAAATATTTAAGTATTTATATCAGTTGTTTAGTATACACAACACAAGCTCTGCTCACATTAAGTGAGACTAGGTGGCTCTGTGTTAATTGTTCAGTGTTATTTATTTATTTATTCCATTGTAATATTATATTTTACATTAAATATTAAAAAAAATAACAATTTTAATACTTTTTATATATGCTATCTACCTCAATAATGGTTTTTAGATTCTTATTCAATTTATCTGTGCGTGTCCACGCACGCTAATATCAGAAATTGCTTAACAGATTTATTTGCTGTTTTTATTGATGTATTGTAGCAAACTTAACTTTTTATGTTTGTTTTGTTTCCAATCGGTTCACAAACAAACAATTATGAACTACTGTTATTCCAAATACCTGGGGGAACGAATGGGGAACCATGGGGAACGAAGTTACGTAGAAGCATTCAACTAGAGAATAGATAAAATATTCTTTATTTGTAACATGCATTGAAGAAAAGATATTAACAAAACAATTCACACAGCCCCATCTAGTCCCAAGTTAAGCTAGCTAAAGCTTGTGTTATGGGTACTAGATAACTGATACAAATACATAGATAATTTTTTCTTAAATACATGTATATCATAAATAGAAAACACCCAAAATGATATAAACAATCATACTCATGAATACAAATGTTTATTCCGTGCGAGGACTAGAACCCGCGACTTCAGGAACTAAGGCGGTGTGCTAAACCGCTAGACCACCGAGGTCGTCATAGGCCGGCCGAGATAAATACACATAATTATATAATTTCAATAAGGTGAGTAGTAACTTGTCTTGTCTGTTTGGGTTACAGACACTGACAACTCTATTTCCTTTTGACAAAATTGCAATAGCATGTGCTGGAGGTCACTTTATTCTTCCTAATTTGAATTTAAATATTAAACTGTATTCTTGAAAATATATCAAGCTCACTTCAAAAAAATAAGAGCTAAAGTTCTTGTAAGTTCTTCCTAAGAATTTTTGACAAATTATAAGAGTCTGTAGACCGTAATGAATAAAGATATTTTGATATTCAGTAGTTGAAACAAAAGTCAATTTTAGTTCTATTTCATAGGTATGAAGGCGAGTTCATGCAGGGTTGGTTTCATGGTCACGGTGTATTCTGGAGAGCTGATGGGATGAAGTACGAGGGGGAGTTCCGTGGCGGAAGAGTTTGGGGTTTGGGTAAGAATTATATTTAATTTGTACCAATGTGGACATGCGTAGACTGGATGCTAGCAGCGCAGGACCGATCGTCGTAGAGATTTTTGCAGAAGGTTTTTTTTTGGAAAAAAATACGAGCTGAGTTTCTTGTCAGTTCTTCTCATCTCGATATCATTCCGAACTGACGGTAGATTTGACATATCATAAGAGTCTGTAATAGACCTACATGAATAAAGATATTTTGAATTTGAATTTGAAGGTCTTTGTTCAGCAGTGAACATCTTCGGGACTGAAATAATGATGATGATGATGACCAAGGAAGACTTTGTAAAAAGTCGTTATATACCTGAGTAGTACCTATTTCAGTCGGAAAGCAGCATACTTTGTAAGCTGTGTTTTGGCAAAAGTTATGTATATTATTAAGGTAAGTGGTGTATTAATTATTGATGTGTTTTAAAATAATAATTCCATAAATCAAGGTCGTCACAAGATGTATTGTAATGATAGTGCCACAGATAACATAATGTATGATAGCGCTGTTCATGTATACGAGAGAACAATCACGATTTACTATCACCAATGCAGATTGTTTGCCATTCCAATTATCCACATAAAACATTTTTTTCTTTATTTAATAGAAGCTCTAAAGAATCACTTATTTTTTTGGGTGCGGAAAATCTTCACCGAGAATTCCATTTGAGGAGAAGGTGAATTCTTACCCACTAAAATATCACACGACTTACTACTCATTCCCTAGTGTTGTTGCCTAATTGTTTACCATAATTGAATTGAAGGAAAAATTGGGGTGTAAATTTGAACTCCCTAGAGTTCCAAAGTTTTCTCGTACCCACAGCACGTAATCATTTTGTTTGGTACTAGATCACGCTGTGTGAATTCTGGTAATTATTCAGAAAATTATTTTCTAGCTATTGCTATCTTGGTTTGAAAGAATGTAAATTACTCTAATAGTCAATATGTTCCTAATATATTTTAGACTTTATAAACAAGAAGTCAATAATATAACCACGTACATTATTTTTAGTAAGTACTGTTTTTCCAAAGGTTGTCTGAAAAAGATTCCATTAACGATAAGATCGCCTTTTGTACTTCGTTTTATTTCAATCTTTTAATTTTGACCTTTCAATGTCCTTTCAATGTCGATGCAATAAAGTGTTAACAAAAATGAAACATATTATATGAAGAAATAAATTGATTTGATACTTCTTTTTATTACTTTTAATTTACTATAGTACATGATTGCTTTTAGAATATCGTAGGCGCTTGAATTTTAAGTGAATTTGAGATGATTGAAAATAATATTTATAGTTGAAAATAACTGCTCAAAAGTACTTAAAATTTTATTAACTAAAGATTATAATATCCATTTTATTCTAGTATATTTTAAAGTAACAGATATTTTTCGTAGTACTTCAAAAGTACTAAAATTTTATTTATGAATGAAGATTATTAATTATAATGTCTATTTTATACTAATCGAATCAAATCAAAATATCTGTAATTCTGTATTCATTAGATCTATTACAGACTCTTATGATATGTTAAATTTACTGTCAGTTCGAAGTTCCTTCGAGCTGAGAAGAATAGACAAGAAATTCAGCTCTTATACTTTTCAAATGACCTTGTACATGTCTACAAAAATGAAGATTCATTTTTAAATTCAAATTATAGAGTATATAGCATATGCTGGTGTGGCCACCAGCTTCAATTTTATTGAAGGGAAATTTATTTATTTATTTAGCAATATTTTAAAGTTTGTCATATATGTTATAAGTGATATTTGTTACGCGTTTGATTTTCATATGTATGACGTCACGTTATTGCTGTTAGATTAATACAGGCCCTTGTCTTTTTTATTTCTGCTAAAATATTGTTAAAAAAGAAAGATTTTTTAAATATATTATCGCCTGTCATCTCGTATTCACAGTTTTAACATGATTTAAAATATTAGACTTAGAAGATAGCTATACTCCAATTTTTTATGTATATCCTCAAAGAAATTATATGTAATTTGATAGACCAACGATTTATTTACACCTTAATTTCATACCTAACGACATAAAATCCATATAAAATACACAGTTTAAATACACAGACGTTTCAAGGTTACGGTAACCGTTAACCATCAGATAGGCCGTATGCATGTTTACCATCATTGTACTATAAAAAATGACTATTTCAGGTCATGTCTGAAATATTTATTTTTCTATACTACATATAGCAACTTGCTTTGTCAGCTATGATACGGTTGTACTATATAGTATGGAATAAGTAATTGAAATTATAGGATAAGAAGCATGACATCATACTCTGGAGTGGCAACGCATAAGTGATATCACGGGGGTTACATAATAACGTGATAGCGGTAGTGCTGTTCATGTATACCGCTTACCATCTCAGGCAGGCTGTCAGTTTATTTCCGTTCTAATTCCAAGAAGAAATGAACAGACATGTGGTCTGTCTATGATTTCTTAACAGTACAAAAAATTGAAATGATTATTGTTTCCATTACATTCAAAAATATATTGGTCGAGTATTTTGTCACTATTAAAACTGACTGTTTCACGTGTATCAATGTACACTTTGATATATCTTAATACTAATTTAAAAAAAAAAATTATAAGGATAAATGTGACTAAGGCAAGTTATTAAAAGTTCCTGATCTCTCTTTCTTAAAAGTTTTGTGATGTGATTTGTCATGAAGTATTGTGAAAGTAGGCATTTTATAAAATCTTTCGGAACTAAGGACTTACATAATGGAGTAAGTTCCTTCTAAAATAATATTAGTAAGCTAAAGTTTCAAGTTTTTGTTTGTAATATATAAACTGACAGTACAGCAACTTTTTTTACAAATAAGCGAAAGAGAAAGAGAATGAATTTTATTTATAAAAAAATCTCTACCTTAAATTATATTTAAAAATAAATTATATTTATAATTTACTTACTATAATTAATAAACAATTATTTATTGCTTTTTGTAAATAGTAATTATTTCCAGATTTATTTATGAATCGTGTTATTTTAATAACTTATAATGATATAAATTTACATAGAAATATTCATTACATTTTGTTATACATAGAGTAATATTCTTTAAACATTTAAGTCATTCTCGGCCACTTATGCAAGTACTTAACTTTTTTTAACCCCATCAATACCGTTATAATACAATTATAGCTAGTTCAGTTGAGAATTGATTTAAATTGTAACATATATTGACCCATAAAATATATATCTTATATATAAAATTCTCGTGTCAAAATTTTCGTTCCCATACTCCTCCGAAACGGCTTGACCGATTCTCATGAAATTTTGTGAGCGTATTGAGTAGGTCTGAGAATCGGCCAGCATCTATTTTTCATCCCCCTAAATGTTAGGGGTAGTCCACCCCTAAATATTTTTTTTATTTTAAGGCAAAACAACGTTTGTCGGGACAGCTAGTTATATATATATAATATATTGTCATAACTTCGTACTGCAAATATATTTTGCGAGTCTCGCAATCCTAAATTCCACTTTAGTACCTTACATGTATTTTGAGCACGTATATTTAATACCCGTGAATCTAGAATTACAGGATAAAACTTGTGTTGTGACTAGATATTGTACTAGATATTAATAATGCAATAGAAACATCGTATAGGTATATACGATGACAAAGCAATTTTTGTGGCTTATCGAAGAATTTAAAAGAGATACAGATCGTAATATTTTATTTCGTAGCTTCGTTCGTAGTGTTTGTTTATACATAAGTTTATTTAACTATTTTTCGTGATACGACTTTAACAATACTGAACACATTTATTGAACAAAGTTCTATATGTACGGTATACGTGCATAATATATATATATAATAATTATCTTGCCTTTTTCCCATTTTATTTGGAGTCGGCGCAGTAAGTCATCTTCTTCCACTGAACGTTACTCTCCTTTTATACATAAACACACATACATACATAAACATCTTTCACACAATCTATCTATCTTATTTGTATATAAATATTGGAAGTACAATCAATATGAAGGTCCATCACATGGAACGTCGTAATAACAATAATATTGATTTATTATCAGGCCAATATTACATTACTTGCCCATTTTGTTAGTATTGTTTCTTATAATTAATGTTAGTACGTAGAGACACAAAATACATACACAAAAATAAAATACAAATAATATCAATAATTAATATTAAATTAAATTAAAATACACTCACATATAAATATATAATAGATAGATAGATATATCGTTTATTTCTTTGTTACTAGTCACACACACAACATGTTCATAAGAATAGACAGTACATAATACGACATAAGATTTATAAAATTGTGTTATTATGTGTGATCTGTAGCAATACAAAAATATCGAAGCCCGGCGTGGAACATTGTTCAGGGAACAAAACACTGATTTTCAGCTTTAACCCATTTGAGGGTACGTGAAAATAATAATTAAAATAAATATAAAATAAAAAGGAGCAATATTATTAGTGATTGTCTGTGCGGTGTGTTTATAATAAAAATAATGTAAATAGTTCAGAGTATAATTTGATATAATTTTAACTGTACGGTAAGGATCAATATAAAATATACAAAGTCTCTCTCTTTCGTCAGGTCTCGTGACATTCAGCGACGGAAGTAATGGGTTTCCGCGAAATGAGGGTTTCTTCCAGGACTGCAAGCTGCTTCGACGCAAACGGTGCCCTGAAGTTGTTCAGAGGGGGCAGAAGGTAGCTTATATGGCTAGAGCGCAGTGCCAACAAATGTAATTTATTACAGGCATGAATTAAATTAAATATATTTTAAATTATTATATTTTTTAATTTTACTGTTTGTTCACCCTGTTTATATGATGTCAAATATGATGTATGACTAACAAATATATATATAATACTTTATGGTTGGTCTATTCTAATGCTGTTGGCTGCAGCTGGCCTTTCTGACCTTTACAGCTTCTCCTGACGATACGGGGCGAGTGCAGATGGCACTCTAAACTCGCGGTAGGACTTATGGAGCGGCTGATGGCCAACTCCCGCCTGACGGATACGACTTTAGTCTGAGAGCACCACTAGGGCTTCGAACCTCGGCTCAGGCCGTCGTAACATCGATCCCCGTTGAATTGGACGGGGGATCGATCGGAGGGGTTTTATATACATGGATATTTATATACAGGGATACAATTTTAGTCTGAGGACGCCGCTAGGGGTTCGAACCACAGTCAAAGCCGTCATAATTTCAATACCCGTTTGAATTGGACGCGAGATCGATCGGAGAGGACTGGTCTACCAAGTGACTTTCTCTCAGAGGAATCTCTCTTCTTTATTATACGCACTACTTAGTTATAAAAATATGTATTTTGCTCACGTCCTCATATATATGTAATATATATAGGTATAAACAAGAACTCATGCATTGCTATTCCGGAGGAACAGATGTAATTCTACTATAATTTCTATTTAACCGAAATGTAGCTCACAAAAACTAACGTTTTGGATGCTGTTTGGAATCTTAAAAAGCTGAGATAGAGATAGATAGATAGTTTTAGGACTTGAATAATATGCTATAACATGAAACGTGGGAGCGATCTGCTCCTTTCTTCACTACAAGGCAAGTGGCACTAGGTGGAAAATGTATAGAGAAGCTATTTTTATTGCCATCACAGAGTAACGGAAAATAAAAACAGACGTTACAGTCATAAAAACAAAAAGTACAAAGATGAAAAGAAATACGCGGCAGCAACACAAAATGGCCATAACTCAGTTTATTGCTTTGTACAGAAAGGAGGAACGGTTGGTATAAATTGGTATATATCGACAGTCACTTCGTTGGTATACTGGTATACATATATTGTATCGCCGGTACTTCAATATTTTATTGTAATTATCTTATCTAGATTTATATTAAAGGATATATAATTACTATGCTAGTACAGTATATTATTTCGCGGCATTAATATTTTAATTCACATTGTCATATTTCACCAAAATCAGTTCGCATTCAGTAATCAAGAACGTTGAATACCCATTTATCGTTAGGTAGTTAAATTATCAATTCAAATGTGCGGTATTATTTATCTTTTTTATTAGTTATGAGTATCTTTGACGGCCTCGGTGGTCGTGTGGTTTAGCACACTGCCTTACTCCCGATGGTCGCGGGTTTGATTCCTCGCAAGGCATCAAATTTTATATTCCTGAGTATGATTTTTTGTATCGGTCTGGGTGTTTTCTATGTATAATATGTATATATTTACGTAAAAAAATATATTTGTATGTATTTATATTTGTTACCTAGTACCCATGAAATAAGCTTTAGCTAGTTTAACTTGGGTCTAGATGGCGCTGTGTGTATTTTCCCGAGTTTATTATTGTCATTTATTATAGTTTTGGAACAACCCAATAATTGGTCCTTCGAGCCGGATCTGAACCAGCGACATATGGATTTATTTAAACAAATCCTATTTATTTATACACACACATATGATAAAGGATTAAAATAATCAATTTACATGTAAAATAGAATGGCAGTAAGTAGTATCTATTAATCTTCATAAGAAGTTTTAATAAGTAGTAATACATCTTCAATAATCTTATCCCTAATGAACTCCTTCCAAGACACCTTTTTAATTTTAATCCACTTAATTAGGTTAAATATAAGATATAAGACAAAAGGTGGTGCACATTATAAAAGTAATATATATAAATAAATTGTCTGGCTACCATATATTGGTAAATTTCGGGATAATGGGAAAAATTAGGAACAAAAAATAAACTACCCAAACATAACAACTTTATTATCCTTACAGCTTTTGTTTATCCCTGTAATTAATAATATACTTTTAAACGTTACTTTATAATATTACTGGTTGAAATAAATAAACTTAAAACTAGGAGGTTCAGTTGTTTTTCAGTTTTCTTTTGGCGATAGTTTCGTCATCGTCGAGGCACTGTCCATATCGCACTTCCATACATTTGGTGCCCTGTAACAAATATAATCATTATTTAATATCTTATATCAATAGTTTATTTCTTTTTACAAATATTTTACATAATAAAAAATATATCTATTCTAAAGTATTTCTTCATTTGTATGACACTTTATGTTCCTCAATTATATCCGTTACCCTAAGATTGCCGTGAAAAAAATGTTTTTAGCTATTGCTAAAGGTAACTTTATTATAAGGGGATATTGATAAAAATAAAGTTATGAGTCTTTCAATTAATATTTTACATATAATTAAATTTATTTATAAATAATAGGAGAGATACATATGTAGATACCCTGGAAGGCCAAGTCAAGAATATATTTTTTTTCGTAGTGTGTTATATTTACATTTCATAGTTTATATTTAGATTTAAATAATATTTTATTGAGAGAGCATCGTAGTCTAGTGGTAGATACCCCGGGTAATTCCTCAAAATAACTCTCATGTATTAAAACAATCGGTAGATGGATACAACGTCCAGTGCTAGATGTTTAGTACTCATAGCACAAACTCTTCTTAGTTTGGGATCAGATGGCGCTGTGTGAATTTTTCTGAGATATTATTATTGTTATACTCATAATTGTAGACAATTTCTGGAAGGCACTAATGACCTCTAGTACAAGTAAAAAACATTTAAACACCGTAAGAAAAATCATTACATCTACCAATAAAAATATTATATAACAAACATAATATAACTGCGTTACAACTGAATGATTTGTATGAAAGCAAGAGGCAGTGGAACGAATCTGTCCGAGATTGCATCACGCCACTTTCTCTCAGAACTTTCAGTTACGTAACGGATCTCGACGTTGATTACAACATTATTATCGCGTGTTACTTTGTGAATGCCGACGGGTCTTTTTAACCTACTTACAAAAAGTGGAGTCTCTCAATTAGACTGGATTTTTTTTTTGCGTGTTGTCGTAAATCGTTTTTGACGTTTCTTTTTTAATTGTAAGGGTCAGTTATATGAATTGTAGCCTTAATATTGTAATAACAATTCTTGAAATAAAGGTTTGTTATTATTTTTTTAATGGCATATTTTATCCAAAATATTAAAAACGAACAGGAATTGAAATTTTCCGCTAAAGCAGAGTAATTGGACGTGTATGTACATTTTATTTCAAACTAAAACAGTTCGCACAGCGCTATCCAGTCTCGAACTAAGTAGAGCTTTGATTATGGGTAATCGTCAAATGATGGGTATACTTAATAGCAAATAATTGCTTATACTTATGAATATGAATGTTTATTTTACGTGAGAATCGAACCCGTGGAAAAATAATCCAGAGTTTTATTCCAAAAGTCGAATAATATAGAAAGTCGAATTATGCGATTGATCCAAAAGAGTAGTAGATAACAAACGAAAAATATGCTTTTATTAATTTTATACGAATAAAGAATATTTCTTTTTCTGAAATTATTTTGTTTTTATAATTATAGAGCCGTTTGTCTTCAGGCGTTATTTACAATTATCCCAAATAATTTTTATAAATTAATCTCAAATTAATTATTAATTAAAGGTAGAATTTCAATTTTGATGTTTACAAAACCAACTTACCACTCAATCACGAACAGCTAAACGAATTTGAATAACGTAAATCATACAAATATTCAAACTTATTAAAAATTTAACTACTCGTTATTTTATCGACAATAGATAGTTTATATAACTGGAATGCGAAACTAGATAAAAACCCGTCATCATCTGCTTGTACCTTATCCCATTTATTTGGGGTCGGCATAATATGTTTTTCTCTTTCATTCCTCTCTGTTCGCAGTCAGCTCGTTATTTACCTTTTCTTATCATATCATCTTTCACACAGTGCTTCCATCTCTATTCCGGCCTTCCTCTGCTCTTATAGCAATCCACATTCATATGTAACACTAGATAAAGGCCCACCGGCATCTATATTCATGGCCAGCATGTGACTCTCTTATAGTTTTTTTAAATTATTCTACAGATTTTCTTTTCTAAATTATTCGGTTGTTAAAGCTACATCAACAAAAGGTATATTACTGCATATTCCACCCGAACAACGTCGGGAATAGAGCAATAATTTATAAAAATGTTGACATCACTAAAATATACTTTTACATATAATAAAATCTTAATATATGTCTGTTTGTCACTAGTTTGAGTTAAGGTTTCGCGTAAAAACAACTGGAGGAATTAAGATAAAATTTTCATAGAATTTGTTGTTACTTAAAAACAAATTAATTTTGCCATAATTCACCCATACTTATGGGTAATATATAGGCTAAAGGAAAATTAATTAATTATGTGAATATTTTCTATTCTCTAACTATATAATGGAAAGTCTCGAATAGATGCTTCAAATATTGGTGTCGTTTGATCATATTTTCTATAAACATATGGCACATGCGAGCAAATTTGAGAGAACCACTAACTAATAAATAGAAAAGGAAACAGCTAATGAATAAAAAACTCTTACTAAAACAAGAAATAATTATAACAACGAAAGATACAAAATAATTACTACTAATTAATGTAATGTAACATAAATAGTTGTATAATATTTAGTTAAGGATAATAATATTTGTTCGCCCAATAATGTTAAGGGAAGACGATCTATTTTTATAAGACATTTATTTTGTACCTGTTGATGTTTATACCAATAAACGGTGATTTGATTTGATTTTTTATTGTTTATATCGACACATTATCTATAGGTATAGTTACAGAAGTACAGTTTGTTAACTTATTTTTAAACAACTGTGAACTTTTCAGAGTTTAGTTCACGCATACCTCAATTCTAATGATTGGTACGAATTTTTGAGTATCGTGCGTTTATTTTTTACTAGCTACTCGCCCTGGCTTCGCACGGGTGTACATGTATTATATATAAACCATCCTCTAGAATCACTCTATCTCTATATATATATAATATATTAAAAAAATGTTTCAAAATCCGTTGCGTAGTTTTAAAGATTTTTACATACATAGGGACAGACAGCGACAGCTACTTTATTTTATACTATGTATAGATGATGATTTAATAACTTGTGTAATAATTGCAGGGTCTTTAAATTTATTGAAATATGAAACAGTCCTGTTTTCTCACTGGTAAAGTAGTTTTCTATAGGTATGAGTATTGTCATGACGGTAGTGCATATTGCTGTCGAATGTATACGTGTATATGTATATATACATATACATATACACGTATACATTCGATATGACGACAAGGACGGGCTTCAGATTATTTTTATTATTATTTTATACATTTTAAATCTCGAAATCCAATATTATTTAAAAGGTTAAAGTTACGGGTCATACTAAGTAGATACAGAAGTAATTGTAATATGCTTAATTTATTATCTGTTGTTTAGTAAGTAGATAATGTTAAAAGTTCTAGTTAGTTTGAAACAAAATAGCTGAGATATTGATTTATAGGCAATATTATGATATCTACCAAATTTACAACAAAGATAAAAACTGACGCCTCTGTAATAATTACAAACTTTACCAAATGATTAATTTTCTAAGATACATAAAGACGCTGAATTTATAAATCACACTGTAAATATAATAAACTAGCTGACCCGCCCAACTTCTTCTGCATCACGCTTATTTGACATTTATCATTATATTGCGCACAGTTTACTTAATAACAGCCTACGTGTTATTCTTATGGATAAGCTATATTACTGCAAAGTTTCATCAAAATCTGTTCCGTAGTTTTTGCGTGAAAGAGTAACAAACATCCATCCATACATATAAACTTTTGCCTTTATAATATTAGTAAGATGAGAGAGAAAAAGACTTCATATTTCTTACCTTCGCAAGATACGCTTTCATGTAAAAGTTTCCGAAGAGGACGATGAAAGAAATCATGTAAATAATAAGTACATAGTGCATCCACAGAGGAAACTCGCAGCCGGTCCTGATGCCGTTCACGCCAAGAATTAAAGCACAAGTGAACTGGATCTGTAAGGTATTAATAAGTTAATGAAAATTAAAAAAAACAACACTCACGCCAGAACCTGTATCTTTTGATTCATTAAGAATAATTTTCTTAACTTAAAATCAAGCTTTAGAGTTGTATGTATTTTAAAGCAAATATTAAAAAAATAAATATCCAAAAAATAAAAAAAAATGTTAGGGATTTACGACTTTTATCACTTAGGGGTATTAAAAACACATAGTAGCCGATTCTCCGACCTACTGAATATGCATATAAAATTTCATAAAAATCAATCAAGCCGTTTCGGAGAAGTACGGCAAGTGACATTGTGACACGAGAGTTTTATATATGAGTTATATGAGTTATAACTTACCAATTGCAAAATTGTGAGGTATTTCTTCCACCACAGATATTTGCTAACTGTCGGCCCAAACACTGAAAGTCCGTAATAAGCGTACATAAGTACGTGAATACTGCTGTTGACCATAGCTGGCAGGAAAGCTGTAACATAAACATAACATTGTAACAACAACTAAACAACTATCCTTGAATTTAGGCCTGACTATTTATAATTTAAGTATATATGAAAACAAACATCTATTTAGAGATAGGACTGATTATTCTTACTTACTTGAATATCTGGATTATTATAATACAATAATAATACTTGGCAATATAAGCTCGTCTCTATCGTCACTATAAAACTACTAAATATATGTTACTAATTGTAGAATAATAATAACAATAATAATAAATAATCTCAGGACAATTCACACAGCGCCATCTAGGCCCAAGTTAAGCTAGCTAAAGCTTGTGTTATGGGTACTAGATGACTGATGCAAATACATAGTTTTTTTTTTCGTAAATATATACATAGAAAACACCCAGACTGATACAAACAATCATACTCATGAATACAAATGTTTGTGCCGTGCGAGGAATCGAACCCGCGACCATTGGACGTAAAGCGGTGTGCTAGACCACTAGACCACCGAGGTCGTCAACGTCAAACAATATCCCTAGACAATTCAGATAAGGCCAATTCACATAATCGTAAACTAAGCAGAACTTATGTTATAGGTAGTAATACATACATAATATTCATACTGAAACACAGGCTGGCATAAACTCATGAATTAAAATGTTCATACAATGCGAGGAATCGAACCCGCGACCATTGGAAATAAGGCGGTATGCTAAACCGCTAGACTACTAGATTGTAACATGTTATATTTCAATACTGCGATATATACAAAACACTTCATATAGAAATATGTATATGAAGCATGTATTTCTATATGAAGCGTTTTGCATCCGACTTACCCTAAAGTTCGTAAGTTCAAATCTGAATGACACCAAACTTTGTATGTCGATTGTATTTCTGGCTGACTCTCTAATGATAAAAACACCGATATTTCATAGTATTCCTTTTATATCCAAAAATAATCCGAGAGACAGCGCAAAGAGACAATAACATTACTTAATTACAAACCCAACCTTAGCTACTTACGAGGAAATACATATACATACATCAGCATCATAATCTTTTATAGGCCTATATGAATTAAGATAATGTTGATTTTAAGACTAAATTAATTTCAACCTTATGTAAATTAGTGTTAGAGTAACGCAGAAGGAAATCATTTAATTAATTAAATCCAGAACGTTGAAATGAGTTTATTAAAAATAAATCTGATGGAAAATATAATCTATATATGTATTATGAAATATATAGCTTCCATATTCAGTTATTTCATTCATATTTAGTTATATGTTAGTTTATATTTAGTTGTTGCTCAAGTCAATATAATATACTTTATATTAATTAAGTGAAGCCTAAATTAAGTTATTGCCACATATATTATTGTAAATACAAACTGTAACGCTATTGGTTTAAAATAAATTAAAACGGAGCCTTCGAGAATTATATTATTTTTATAATTTACACTAGCATATTCCGAACAGCATAATATTATTCTTAATATAAAATCAATTGTATTAATAATAATAAAAGTAAGTAACTAAGTAAGTAAAAAATCTATTTATGTACTTCTATTTTTTGAAGTCTACTCAAAATACTCGTATAAAATAAAACGATTTATTATACGAGCAGATATAATAGATCAAAGATATTGTAAAGCAATTACAATAATACTTAATAAGCCAAAAATTCCAACAACAGATCAAATAAACAAACAATGAGCAAAGAATAAAAGTTAGGTTCACATTTCTTTTATGTTGAGTAGAAAAATACTGGCTAAAATGCTGACCATACATATAACATTTTGTTATATCAGTAAATATAAGAAGGAACTTGCCTTTTGTAAATCGAATTAGTCGTAACAAAACAAAGAAATGGAATTTGTCTAAATTGTATCAAAGAGTGTATTGTTTTTAGACCTATTTTCTGTTTGGTGACGCAGTATGAAATTCCTACTGTGTCAACAAAAGTAGGTCATTAAGCTTTTAGTTATTTTCAAAAAGTCGGGGCCTGTAAGTATTTTTGTAGAGAAGTACACTTTTATATATTGTTTATTAGATTTTTAGAAAACACTAGCTGCACCCGCGACTTTGTCCGCGTGGAATTTAACTTTATTTTTCTAAATTAAAAGTAGCCTAAGTTACTCCTTATTACATCAGCTACCTGCCAAAAATAGTCCCGTTAAAATCTATCTAGACATATCAGAGATTAGCCAGAATAAACAGACCGACAGACAGACAGACAAAAATTTTAAAAAGTGATTTTTTGGTGTATTACCATATTTATATTCATATGCAAGTAGTAGAAAACGGTTATTTCAATATTACAAACAGACACTCCAATTTTATTTATATGTATAGATGATTAAATCTATCTATCTATTTGTAACGATTATGTATTTTTAAATGTTACAGATAAATAGATAATAATAATTATTTTTTACCCTATTGTCAAAATAATGGGATTATCAATATAAAAAATTAATAATTTTTTTCAGAATTTAAGAATAAGCTATGTTTACAACTTATTTTTGTCGTAACTCTGTAAATAATTCTTATTTCTATTCAATTATTGAATACCAGTAACCGTCAATATTTACATAGATTAAAAATAATTATTATAAAAAAAGAAATAAAGTATAACTAATACCTACATACACATAATACGCAATACCTTCTCGTAATCATTCATTGTCAAACAAGTGTTTCGTATTTTGGAAATTCAATATGGGTTTGCTATGCTCCATGGGGTAAAAATCAAATTAACCCCTTGTCAGGAAAACCAAATTGCGACCGGAAAAAAACAAAGCCTAGTATTACAGATTAATGTTTTTAATTAAAACACAGAGACATTTTAAAACATTTCATTAAACCTATAGGTTTTGGGCTGCCTCTATTTATGACAGTGTTTACTATAAGAGCTTCTTAGAAATGTAACAAATTTATATTGTATCTAAATTTCAGTATTTGCGATATATAAATTACTAGCTACTCGCCCCGGCTTCGCACGGGTGTACATGTATTATATATAAAAACAATCCTCTTCAATCACTATGTCTATTAAAAAAACCGTTGTGTAATTATAAAGATTTAAGCATACATAGGGTTGGACAGACAGCGACAGCGACTTTGTTTTATACAATGTAGTGATGTAACATAATTTAATCAAATCAAATCAAAATATCTTTATTCATGTAGGTCTATTGCAGACTCTTATGACATGTCAAATCTACCGTCAGATCGTAGCTGCTTTCGTGCCAAGAAGAAATGAGAAGAACCTCAGCTCTTATTGTTTTCAAATGAGTTTGTAACATGATTACAGAAAATGGATTCATTTTTAAATTCAATTAGGGAGTATGTAATAATCACCAGTATATGCTATTGCATTTTTGACAACAAAATTTGAAAAAAGAACGTAGTTTTTTTTGATGATTTTCAGCGCAAACTTCGTTCCAAATAAGTTTTCTAATTTTGAATTGTCATCAGTATGTGTAATAGACCTACTTAAATAATCAAAGATTTTGATATAAATTAAAAATAAATTGTAACAGCCAGTACGTATAATAGTAATTTGAAATTCGTATTTCGAGCATAAATTCTCGAATATTCGAAATACGAATTTCAAATTCCAATGCAAATCATTTAATTTAACACTACTGGCACCACCCGCATTTGAATGAACTCTGAATTATATATATGTAACTATTTGTAATGTTAGACCTATATTTTTAAATAAATATATAGTTCTAACATTACAAATAGTTACATAACATTTTATACAGTAAATATTTTATTTTAAGTGATTTGTAAATGAAAAAGCATGAAAAAAGAAAACTGAGCGACGCTTAGGTGGGGTGGTGTCGTAAGAATGCTGGACCACATCCAAAATATCCACATTCGAGGCAGTTTTAATGTGACACCTGTACTGGAGGTTTTGGAAAGACGCCTAAGTTGGTATGGTCACGTCATGCGGGGTCCATCAGACTATATGACAAGAACATTACTTAACATAACAGCTCATAATTTGAACCTATTTATGCATACTAAACCTTCAGAATTAAATGTATTCAATCAATAAACTGCATATATTTAATATTTTTTTTATGGATGATAATGGAATGGCGCGGAATGCACCATTCCTGCGTTAACGGTTTACACTGGCGGGGCACCAGTGGAGAATGATAAGATGAACATGAGATCAAGTCAGATAGTCCATCGTTTCAAATTGACCAGGAATTTATCACTATGTTTTCCAGGAGAAACCGCGTGGAGGTCAACCTGACATTTCATTGCTAGACTGCTAGTAATGGGGTAATAAGTCAATATTACTAACATCAAGTCCCTTTGCCCCCTTATCTGAGATATCTTTTTTACATAATTTTTTTTATTTATTTATATTTAAAAAAGAAAATAAAGAAGTGCCGTTATACTATAAAATGAGGTGTCTAAAAAGGTTAAGTTAAACACGGCGGAAAAAGTATTTCCCGCCTTTTCGATTATTCAAAGCCGAACCTTTCTTTTTTGTCCATCGTACAGTCATAAATCATTCTCAATTCCAATTTTATCGCAATATTAGATATGTACATATTAGATATATGTGTAACTATATTTTTAAACTTATATTTTTTCCCTTACTTGAGAAATTATTGATTGTCCATAGAATTTCATCTTTAATTTCGCGTCCTTCTAGTTATAACTTTTCAAGAAAAGTATATCCATACCAAAATATATAAAAACTGTACTCACGGTTTGACCCTCAAGATTTATAGGCTATATGTTATTCTGATGTATAAGCTATATTGTTGTAAAATTTCATCAAAATCTGGTTAGTAGTTTTTGCGTGATAAAGTAACAAATATCAGTCCAATAATCTATCAAGCCATACTCACAAATTTTGGAGTTTATAATATTGGTGAGATTGGTTTAGTGTTTTATATATGAAAAGGTACAAACATACAGACAGACTTACGTTATGACATTACTTTAGCATATTTAATATTAATATGCATAATATTGTGAATTCAAATGCTAGGTTACAAGTCACCTGATACTTCTGACTTTCAAACCATAAACAATTGCCAGTCGTTGCTCTTAAAGTTGTTGTCGCTCCGATTAAGTCATATTCATACTCTGTGATTAATGACTTTGATAATTTTCATAGACAATAAAAAAAGAAACTTGGTAAGCCGATGAACAATGATGATCTATGATCCTCAGGACTTGCTCACATTTTGATAGGTAGGTATATTAAAAAAATGTAATATCACGAACAGTATTCATGAGGTAGACAGAGGCACTACCAATTGTGAACGTCACTGTGAACATATGTGAATAACTTCGCTGGGTATATTTGTATTTAAACTGGCAAGGGGCGAGTCTGCAGCCATTTATCATAAAAATAGTATTTTAAAAGAAATCTTGACTTTCACGGCCTCGGTGATCTCATGAGTATGATTGTATGCATCAGTCTGGGTATATTTTATGTCTATTAGGTACGTACTTACAAAAAAAACTATGTATTAATATCAGTTGTCTAACACAAGCTCTGCTTACCGTGGGATTAGATTGAGCTGTGTTAATTATCCAGGGTTATTTATTATTATTATTATTATTAATCTATTTTTTTTATTGGGTTGTTTGGGCTATTGTCAGATGTTTGCACCTGTAGCACTACCTACATAGATCTATTGTGCTCGCCCTTTCTCAGAGTTCGCTACCTAGACCCGTCAGGAACAAGAATTGAAGGATATTCTTAGGAGCGATGGTTTTTATCTCCTCGGGAAAGTGAGTAAATTATTAATCTAACTTAAAATTCATAATTGCACAACGATTGAATACGTAACTATAAAACGTAGTTTCTATATTAATTGTCGCATGCCTAATCCTTTTTAATTTGTATATACTTAGAACAATATTTATTTAAGAATGCAACGCGCAAGTTTTTTGCTCATTCATTTTGTGATGTGTCTGTGTTCCGAATTAGTGTTAGAATAAAAATAAATTTTATTCACAATAATGTTTTAAATTTGTTTGAATGAAGATATTTCTATTTCTATTTATATCGGATTATTCAATAGTTTGTTGTTGATATTTTCTTCACTAGACAGTCAGTCAGAAATGTAAAATAATACACAAAGTTTCTATGATGTGAGACAGATTCGTTCCTTAGTTGAAAAGTCATGAAGGTAATTTATTAAATGGAAAATTAACTAATCACTACTTACTGGATCCACTCGGCACCCATTTGATGCCGATCCACCAGAACGAGAACATAGTGGAGTGATGGTACACGTGTAAGAATGTCAGCTGTTCATCCTTCTTCCTTAGAATGAAGAAGAATGTGTCACAGAATTCGAGCAGTTTGGAGAAGTAGTACCACCAAACAGCGTCTGCTATCTGAAATAATATATAAACAATTTCAATTCATTTTAATCTACTAAAATACTTTTTATTTAATTGGAGTATCGGATACGTGTCTATTATAAAGCATTTAATATTTTTATAGTAATTAGTGGTTAACGTAGTGGGTGTCACATTTACTAAAAATTATAACAAAATAGCCATGAACCATATGGTAATGTGTATCTATTTGTGGACTTTAATAAATTTAAAAAAGTGGTACCTAAGTAGTAACAATCGCTTACATCCGCTAACATTTCTATCTCTATCTACGGATATCGCGTTATAATGAGCGTGGTATAATACATTATTATACAATATACATAATGCGAAAAGTATAAAAATAATTGTATTAAATTTTTAAGCATATGTAACGCGTAAAAAATTGAATTAAGAATATTAAATTCTATGAATAATTTGACTGAATTATGCATTGAAATATTTGAATTAAGAATGTCAAGTTCTATAAATAGATGAATTCTATAGATCTTTTTCATTTCTCATAAATGGCCATAAAAATAAGGAAAGCCAAGTCGAGGAAAATACCATTTACATAATTCTAAAAGTTGAGGAAACGTATCTTTTCCCGCAATTGTTAAAAGCATACTTACAAGAACTCCAAAACTCAGACGAAGTTAAACGAAGTGTTGGATGATTGTTGTATAAAAGATTAATTTATGTTTAGCCAAAGTTTGCTCGAATTTGTGAATGCCGTTATTAAGATATAAAGTTTGATATAATTTAATTTTTTTAGACAACAAGTTTTTAATATGGAAAATTTTATCAATCATATAAGACGCATATGGTATACCGTATACCGTATGCTACAGCAACTACCATATGCTGAGTCGGTGATACATTGATTCTATGTAATTTGGAATTCCAAGTTTTTTGTTATATAACGTTAGCTGTACCCATAATTTTGTCTGCTTTTTTTGATAACAGACAGTTCATGCCGTCCTCGTAATATAAACTCAAATTTCATTAGTAGTAACAAGTATGAAGCTTGATATGAACGCTGAACACGTATAATGTAAGTTCCTACTTGTATTTAAATAAATATTATACTAGTAAATAGTTCCCTGAGCAAGTAATCACTATGTTTATATTTTATGTAGATTTTATACTACATAAAATATAAACATAGTGATTACTTGCTCAGTGAACAAAATTTTATGTATTAAGAGATTGACACTCTTTTGTTTTTAGAATATTATAATATAGATTCTACTTATTGTATAGTAATTTTTAAACTTCTTTTCACGGCTACATTTTGCTGTGTTTATAAGAAAAGAATATATATAATAATATCCATTTTTAATTTGTATGACTGACATTACCACCATAGTATTTTTTGTAGATTACCTGAAATACATAGAGCGATAAGACCGAGCTGGTCTTATCGCTCTTTGTTTTGTTTATAATTGTATTTTTATGTTTTTGTACATAATTGGGTATGTAGTTATATTTTCTATTGTGAGAGGAACAATAAAGAGATTCATTCATTTACTTAATTTTTTAAACACTATTAAATGTATTATAGGTATAAAAGTAAATAGATTTGATAATAGATAAGATTACGAAATGGATACAATGAATCCATATTAACCCATTAAAGGACGCGGATTTCATACTTTTAGAGGAGAAACAACAGAATGTACTTAAGAAACTTTTGGTCAATGTTCCGAATATGTCCTCCTTACGGACAGTTTTTTATTAATCTTATATTATTTTATATCTACTATTTAGTGTTGTCCTATAATATTAAAAATTATATTATAACTTGCGACTTCGTCTGCTTTTTAAAAGATAAGTAACAGTAGAATTAGGTATTCATGATACTTGACGTCAAATTTCATTAAAATGCGTACAGCCATTTATTGATTTAAAAATAACATACCAACAGACAAGTTTGTGCGTTATCTTTTAATCAATAATACTTGTTTAGGCCGCCAAGCATGTTGTAGTTGAATAAATGATTTTTAATTTCATTAGATTTCATGAAGCTTGCTTGTGTTCTCAGTTTCAGTTAAAGAGTGCAGAGGGTAGAAAAATTGAGGATGAAAGGCATGGACATTTTAGTCCTCCAGAATTTGAATGCATGAGTGGTATAATGAGTAGTTATATAGGCTTCACCTGTGTGAAGCCTATATAACTACTCATTATATGTGTCTTTTGAGTAATTGTTGTATGTAACCAATACTAAACCGAGTTGTTAATTCTGTCATAAAGTTATGGATGTGTTGCGAATCCTGTGAATGACAAGATTATAATCGGCGGTATCTATTATTTTAAGCCATTTTTGAATATTTTTCGATAAAATAATGCTGATTTGGGATCATTAGTAATGTATAAATTAAAGAATACTCTACCAATATTAAAAAGACTTTCACCTATTGAAGTCTACTTTATAGATGAATAACCTGTGTTATATATTATATGAACAATGTATAAATTTAGTTATTAATACAAATTATTCAATAAACTTACTTGTAATTCATCAGGATCGTACTTCTGTCTGCATGGCTCACATATGTAGCTATATCTGAGTCTAAAGGATGCTGTTAACAATCTTAACGCTATGTATGCATTGAGGAAGGCCATTGCTAAGTTGTAGGGAACTAGCAACCAGGTCAGTTTGAATGGTTGTCGATTCTTCATTATTTTTGGTCCTATCCACACGATGAATAAATACATTAATGTGTAGAATACTGTTGGTGCTGGTGAGTCGACTAACGGCCATCCCTTAGTTCTGCTGTCTGTAACAAGAACAGATATTGTTTTAATAGCGGTTATTTACAATTGTACATACCGGGTTTTAGCGGGGGTAGGGAGGGGCCCTACTCCCGCTAAAAGCCTTGTCCAATTCAAACGGGAATCAAAATTACGCCTGAGTCGAGGTTCGAACCCCAAGAAGTATTGTTAATATAGTAGGATACAATTTCATTCTGAAATTACCGATAGGGGCAGTCACAGGAGTCTAATCTAGTCCGCCTTCATATGTCGTTCCGCGGATTTGGATTGCCATCTGCACTTACTCTTGAAGCTGTGCCTTTACAGCTGCAGCCAACAGCATCAGAATAGTTAGAAGTATATATATATATATATATATTATTTTGAATAATAAACCATTGCAAAAAGAATAAACAAAAGTCATCAAGTTCTATTAAAAATCTCATATACACATCTCATATCTCATCTAAGTGAGAAAAAAACTAAAAAGAAATTACATTACGGTGTGTGTTGACTCCACGTCTGTGTGTTGACACGTAAATTAGAAATGGTAAGTACTTTTGATGTCCAATTTGCATGTCAAAACAGTTTGTAAAATGGACGTCTCATTAGTATTCCGGTTCACCTTTCACAATATGGTATTCAAAGAGTTAATCAATTAAAACAAATATATATATATTTTACAGCATACTAAATGGGCTTAGCCGAGAGCAGTGGAAGAAAATGATATACTGCGCCAAATAATGGGATAAAGGCAAGGCAATGATGATGACTAAATGAGCTTAGCAGTCACCCAATATGCAGATTTAAAAAATTACATATATATGTATATATATATATACTAATTAAAAGTAGAACAATATTAAGTTTATATTCTAAATAATCTGCTGCCCTTATATACTTGTACATAAATCCAATATGGCATCTCTCAGTTCTATTTGCTCTGTTTCGGTGTTTCCATCACCGAAAAGTCAGTTAAAAATAGAATGTTGCACAAAGATCTGATTCAGAGTATTAAATCGATGACACGTTCATTATCATTACTTTCATTATAATTAAATATTGTATTTTATTTTTAACAAAAAAATTGACAGCTTTTTATCCAATAAGTATAAAAAAGTGACATAAATTATGGGACATTATAGAATCATAAATAACAACAGCCAATCAAAATTATGTAAATATTAAGTTATATAGTCATCAGCAATTCATTTACATTTATATATGCAATGTTATATAATAGTTTTATTATATAATAATAACATTGTTATATAACTTATTATATTCAAAATAAACTACGGCTCGGCCGGCTCCCCAGATGAATGCATCAAAGAATTAAAAAAATATACATTTTAACACATACATACAGACTGCATGGAGACATAGAGTAACTGAAAGCCAACTCCTGCCCGACGGATACGACTAGTCTGAGAGCAACGCAAGGGGTTCGAACTTCGGCTCAAGCCGTTGTAATTTCCATATGTTTGAATTGGACGGGGGCTCGGCCGGAAGGTGTAGACAGCAATTTTCATTATAATAATATTTTTTTTCTTTCTTTTTGTAATATCGGGATTATTAACATAGCGACGACATCTAGACCCAAGCTAAGCTAACTAAAGCTTGTATTATGAGTACTAGATAACTGATACAGACAAATAGATATACATTATTTTCGAAAATATATAGATTATTAATAATAATATGAAAATTACCTGATAATGATAGGGTCCATAGATAATAGTCGTATGTGTCCTTTAAAACGCTTTGTGTCGAATTCACAAGTACATTCGCCATATTGTAGTCTGCTATCCAATCTGAAACAAACATATGAACATATTAATTAGTATAAATGTAATTATAATAATAATAAATAACCCTGGAAAATTAACACAGTGCCATCTAGTCCGACTGTAAACTGAGCTTGTTTTAACCCGTGACACTAGACTACTGTTAAAAACAAACTTTTTTTTAAATGCACACATAAATATATATATTAGGAAAATACCCAGACCTATACAACAATGATATTCATGAATAGAATTGTTTGCACTAGTGTGAGTCTGGGTGTTTTCAATGTATATTACGTATATGTTTACTAATAAAATATCTAAGTATTTATATCAGTTGTCTAGTACCCATTACACAAGCTCTGCTTAACATGGGACTAGATAGCGCTGTGTTCATTGTTCAGGGTTATTTATTTGTTTATTTTTTTAAATACATTTATAAAAAACATTGTAAAACTCGTAAACGCTCATTTTTATTGCTATAGCAAATATTGTGATAATACATATGCGCATTTTATATTTTTCTCATCATATACAAGCTATATAATTCACATATGAATAATTCACTAATGGGTTCTAAGAGGTTTATATTCCGTAAAATTAATGCATCACAACGCACGTTCCTATAAATAACTTAATAGTAAATACGCCTACATAGATAATTTATATTACTGTTGAACTATAAAATAAATACTATACTAAATACATTACAGTTTTAGAATTTGTGAATATAAATCCAGATATTTTTAAACTTAAAAATAAAAATCCCTTCCTTAGACCAAGAGACAACACGGGTGTTGAAGTCATTTATAGTATGTATACTAGCTGTGCCCACGGTTTCACCTGCATCCAATTTATAGCCTATCAAACATCCATCCGTACTCACAAACTTTCGGAATACTACGCGGATTTTGATGCGTTTTTATTTAAAAGACAAAATAGATTACTAAAAATATTTTAAAAATAATTCAATTTATAAAATTAATTACATTAATAATTACATGGTAAATATACAATAAAAAAAAACCTAAAAGTTAATTGCTATTATTGTTCCGTATTGTACCCGGCTTAAAGGTTCCCATAACGCTCGCAGCATTTCCACGTTGAATTGCTAGGGAAATCCTTTGCGCCAGATACAATCCTGAACGTCGATCATGGCAAAATAGATAGAGTGACTCAAGAGGAAGGTTTAGGATATATAACGTCCCACTACTGAACACGGATCTTTAAACGACCGATAACCTACATATTCTATGTCCACGCGGGCGAAGCCGCGGGCGGATAGCTAGTATAAAAATATAAGTAGAGGTAGGTAAACTAGCCACCTAGATAAGTTAATTAATAACCTGGGTTTAGGAGTGTTCGGCCCGGCCCTCTTTATTATAATACAATACAACTTATTATAATGAAAAAAAATATTTTATTTATTAATTTAATACAAATTAATAAATAAAATAAATTTTAATTACAATTTCTAAATCTACAGTGTTGGAAATTGTACTTAACATTTTTAATAGAGCGGGATTAAACTAATAAATAAGTTAAATTTTAACTAAAATTTCTAAGTCGACTTTTGCATTGTATTAATATTTATTTTATTACATACGACTATTTACATAAAAGTATATTTTAGATATATTTCATGAAAATCTGTTAATTTGAAATAACAAACAGACACTAAAATTTTATTTATTTGTATAGGTAGTCGTTACATCGTTGGAAACCAAAGACAAATTCATTCAAATAAATCGTGTAAGTTCAAGTAAGCAAATTTTTTGTTATTAGATGTTTTTCAATTGAATAGTATATTAACCAATACTATATTTAGTTTTAGATATATGTATTACTAGCTGTACACGCGATATCGTCCGCGTGGAATTTAACTTCTTATATTTTAGAAAAATAAAGTTAAATTTCACACGGACGAAATCCCGTGTACAGCTAGTCACCAATAAAAAAAAAACACGTAGGTATCTCTAATATATTATACACTAGCTGTTCCCGCGACTTCGTCCGCGTGGAATTTAACTTTATTTTTCTAAAATAAAAGTAGCCTAAATTACTCCTTATTACATCAGCTACCTGCCAATAAAAGTCCCGTCAAAATCGGTCCAGTCATTTCAGAGATTAGCCGGAACAAACAGACAGACAGACAGACGGACAAAAATTGTAAAAAATGATATTTTAGTATATGTACTGTATGTATATTCATATGTAAGTAGTAAAAAACGGTTATTTCAATATTACAAACAGACACTCCAATTTTATTTATATGTATAGATGTATAGATTAACATTGCTATGATTTTATTGTCATAATGTCTATGTCATTACCAAAGTCTTTCCAAATATTTCGTTCTCATGTTTCTGTTGGCAGATAAAAGTGTTCCATCATAAAAGTCGACAGATGGTCTAGCGGCTTTTGTGACGAAGGCATTTTGCCCAAATGTCGTTTCTCTCATATTCTTCAACGGATGTCTGATACCGCAAATTACATATAAATAAAATTGGAGTGTCTGTTTGTAGTATTGAAATAATCGTTTTTTACTTCATGCATATGAATATATATAAGGTACATATGTATACTAAAATAACATTTTTTACAATTTTTGCCTGTCTGTCTGTTTGTTCCGGCTAATCTCTGAAACGGCTGGACCTTTATTAGCCGGAACAAACAGACTATGTGTAAGTACTAGTAATAATAAGTAAGTACTAGTAATACTAAATAACTAATAACTGATACAAATACATAGATTTCTCTTCTAAATACATAAATATTATACATAGAAAACACCTACACCGACACAAACAATCATACTCATGAATACAAATGTTTGTGCCGTGCGAGGAATCGAACCCGCTACCATCGGAAGTATGGCAGTTTATTAAACCACTAGACCACCGAGGCCGTCGATATATATATGAGATATATAAATATTTATTTTTTTAACAACAGCGATTTACATTTCAAAACGTATTAATACTTACACGTGTAGTCTACTGCGAGCAAGTTAATATCCGGCTCTCAAAGGCAGTGTTTTATTTATACAACGCTAAATCCAATGTTACTGCGGAAATCCTCAAAGTAGACAAAATTACGGTCTACAATATACACTATAAATATTTAAAAGAAAGACATAATCAGAAATTTACAGAGCGCCATCTAGTCCCAAGCTAAACGGTCTTTGTGTTACGCGTACATAGACAACTTATAGATACATAAAAAAGTGTATATGTTCCTATCAGTTGTCTAGTACTCATAATACTAGCTCAGTTTAGCTTAGCACTAGATGATACTATATACATTTTCCGGGATTATTATTAATAGTACTTCATTAAAATCACACTTCATTAAAAAAGTCATTCAAAATCTGTTCAGATTTAGATAAAATGTCGTATAAAATATGATTAATAAAATAATTACTTACTATTGTATTTGAAATAGATGAAAATAATGTATTTCGCGGACAATATCTAACTGTCTAGTGAATGAATGTGCAGACTATGCATTCTATGAATACACTGTCCGCAGAATAGAAAGTGTTATGTTTGTTTAGATAGTGACAAGAAATGGGCATCCAACAATGGAACCAGCTACATCACCGGAGAAAACGAATTGCAGCTGTCACTTATGAGCCTAGCCTCTTCAAGTTGCGACTACATTGTTAGTATCAATAACCATATAGCACCATAAATAGAAATATCAGCTTTAAAAATATATGAAATGTATTTAGCAGAAAGCGCAACGTCTAATTATCTTGTTTCATTTTTATATCTAAAAATCAAATTACGTTTGTTAGTCGCGCTTTAACTCGATATCGGCTGGACCGATTTGGATAATTTTAGTTTTGAAATATTTGTAGAACTCCGAGGAAGGTTTAAGTTGTGAAAAATATGAAGAAACTGCATGGAAAATAGTAAAAACAACAATTTTATTTTCCCACTCAAACTATTCGCATTTGTCAAATAGGGTGCGTTCAGAAATTTGCATAACTAAACTTCAAAATCTTTGACGTATTATTTAATTCAGAGGCGGAACAGTGTTCTCAGGATCAGCTAGATCGATCGCTACAAAGATTGTGTCTGAGAATAAATTGTAATGAAAATAAAAATGCAAAATGACGATGGCGAAACTAGCAAAACATATTGAATAAAGTAAAAGGAGGAAAACTACAAGTAAAATCACGTATGAAACCGGTATATCCAAAATGATAGTAATAAACACTGGTTTAAGCAAAGAAAAAACCATTAAAATGTATGAATACTATAATTTCATCACCGTTCAAGATATACCGTTCATGGAATTCCATGTTATGTGTACTTAAAAATATGTATAAAGGTAAATATGCTCCAAAAGTCCAGAAGTGTGTTTTGTCATAACTTATCAACTAGATACTACGTTATTTTCTAGTAGTGTAAAAAACTTGGTCTTATTTCTAAGTTTCAGCGTGTAAACAGATTTTTCTCCTCATAATACTTGTTTACATCTTGCGCCATATCCAGTCCACCCGTAACCACGTTAGTAATAGGGTTGAAATATAGACAATTCGTAAATAATTATATATTTTATTTAAAATAGCAACAAGCAAGTTTCGATAACATTCTTTTTATGATGAGTCTGCGTTCTAAATTAGTGCTTATAGTAAGTTTATTTGAATAAAAATTATTTCTATTTCTAATATTATCCTACTAAATATCATGTTTATACAATATGTACAATCCTAATAGTAATTGATTATTCCGGTGAAATAACTGAACCCTAATATTGGAATGTATCTACGATGCTGTATAATTATATATGGTACATTAAAATTGACGATATATGTAGAGAATATTGTGGTGAAAAAAATATATATTTAATGCAAAACCGCATGATTTATATTCTGATCTATAAGATAGCTGTATTACTCGTTTAAAGTTTCATTAAATTCAGTACTTTTTGCGTGAAAGAGTATCAAATATCGACTCATGAACTGCGTTCATAATATTAGTAAGTTATTAAGTATGTAATTAATTTAGCTTAACTAAAAGCTCCGTATTAGTTTGTAATTAAAGGATATACTTAACAACTTACTATATATTATAAATGCACTATTTTTTCCTTTTTTAGAGTTTTGGATTAGCCTGAGCTTTAAAGAAAGGAGAAAAAGAACTTAGTGGTAAATAAGAGATGCATGTACAGCACGTCAATTGGTATATCTCACCTTTTCACAGACAGAAATACAGCTTACAAAGCGAACTGTTTGGCATCTGAAATAGGTGAGTTAGAGGCGAGGCACCCACGCAGACAATAAAGAAAGGTGTAGATTTATGTAAATTACTTGAGTTAGAAAAGTGAAAGTCAAATTTTTATCCAAAGCTGAGGGCATTTTGGAAAGTGGCATTATATTTTTGCTTTTCACCGTTGTGTGTGAAACACAATTTGAAAAAAAAAGCATTGATGACCATCTTTAGTATCTCATGGGTGGTCAAAATTTGAGGTCGTATAACATATACGCATTTGAGATAATGCTATATGAAAACCTGAATTTTATTTATTTGTAGATATATATTCATATACAATATATTGTGTATGAATATATGTCTACATAAAAATCATATAAAAGTATAAAAATTGTCTGTCTGTCTGTTTGTCCTTGCTAATCTCTGAAACGGCTGGGCCGATTAGGACGAGACTTTTACTAGCAGTTAGCTAAAGTTATATGGAATAACTTAGGCTTCTGTTATTTTAAACATTTTATATATTTTTAGATTAATAAAAAACTGATGGACTCGGTTAAGCACACCGCCATACTTTCGATGGGCGTGGGTTCGATTCCTCACTCGGCACAAACATTTATATTCATTAATATGACTGTTTGTATCGGTCTGGATGTTATCTATATATAGTATGTATGTATTTATGAAAAAAATATATATCTATTTATTCGTATCAGTTATATAGTAACCATAACACAAGCTTTAGCTAGCTTATCTTAGGTCTAGATGACGCTGTGTGAATGGTCCTGAGATTACTATTATTAATTTAAAAAAAAGTAAGAAATCACGCGAACGAAGTTGTGGGTAACAAATAGTCAACAATATACCTTTTATCTTTGTGTGTAAATTTATATTGTCGATTTACGATCTCGGTGGTCTTGCGGTCTAGCACACCGCTTTACATCCGATGGTCGCGGGTTGGATTCCTCGCACGGCACAAACATTTGTATTCATGAGTACGATTGTTTGTATCGGTCTGGGTGTTTTCCATGTATGTATAATATGTATGTATTTACGAAAAAAATATCTATGTATTCGTATCAGTCATCTAGTACCCATAACACAAGCTTTAGCTAGCTTAACTTGGGTCTAGATGGCGCTGTGTGAATTATTCTGAGATTATTGTTATTGATGTTGATAATTTATATTATTGAGTTATTCGAGTGATTAAAAAAAGTGATAACGAACTAAATTAATAAGTAGGCTATATATTCTATTCTATTTCTATATTATATATATATATATATATATCACATAGCACAGTACTGTGCTATAATATATGAATGACAGAATATGTTTTTACTAGTTTAACTCGTGGATTCCAAAACATACAAATTTATTGTTTGTAAACTGATTGAAATAAAACAAATACTAAACTTGATATAAAGATTACCGGAACATTTTAGTAACAACCGTATCCAAATCAGTTTAGTGGTAGAGTCGAACAGTCAAAAATTTATGTGAAGAAATTTTTGCCTATTTGACTCTACCAATTATTGAAAACGGCATATAAATCGATTTAGAGGTACAGTCAAATAGGAAAAAAAATAACACACATTATTTTGGGTTACGTCGATAAAGTATTCCAGTAATAGTTTTTTATATGTCTTTATATTTTTGTCTAAAGACAACAGTTATTTTTATATTTTTATTATATTTCTTCACCTATTTTCTATTTTTAGTGCGGTATAATTCACGAACAAGTAGATGGCAACTGTGGTGGTAAATACCTACCACATTTTTATGAAGCCTACTTAGTGTCAAATATAATTGTACAAACACAAAGTAACACCGTGTCACAACATGTTGACATTGTCCCAAAACTTTTACTAGATGAATTATGTATTATGTAGAAAGGCTTTTAACGCTCTCTTTTATAATATTATTATGACTTGTCAGTACTTCATACATTTAGGCTTCACTAAGATTATTTTAAGACTTTATTATTGACGGCCGCGGTGGAAATTTTGTATGGATCTTATGTACATTAAAAAATGTATTAAATATTTGATTCAATTGCTTGATACATATAACACAAGCTTGTCTTAGCTTTAGACTAGATGGCGCTGTGTGAATTATACAGGGTCATTATATTAACTCCGAGTAGTTTCCGGGGCTTGAGACCTAGATGTAGGTTTAAGTATGCCAACACCGCATTTATATCTATTAATTTTAATATTCTTCATATGTTGGTTAGTTTGTAAGGTATCACATAATATGGGCTATTAGTGGCCTGAATTAAATAAATAAATAGCTTTAGAATCACGTTCTACTATAGAACTTACTGCGGTTCAAGACTGGCATTTAGAATATTCTAGAGAGAAAAATGAATTTTGACAAAAACCACAATGTATTACTATGAGTCATGTAAAAATTGGCTATACTTAAATGGCCAGTCCGAGAAAGCGAAATGTGAGAAGGTCAAAAATATTTGGTTGCCATATAGAAAGAGAAATGTGGTCTGTGAACTATGTAGCCAGTTTTTAACCGATTAAAGGAGGAGTTTTACGGTTTATAACAATGCTTTACTTTCTGTTACTATCTTCAAACAAATCAAAATGTCTGTATTTGTGTGCATAATTGTATTAATCGGGGTATTTATTTAGTCTCAGAGATCCAGTGGTTTTAGCACACCGTCTTAATTTCCCATGGTCGCGGGTTCGATTTCGGTGTAAATATTTGTATTCATGAGTATGATACACAATCATACTGAATACGCTGAATGTATTCTACGTGTATACATACTGTATATGTTTTTTTTTTGCAAATACATATAAAACTATATATAATATATAGAAAATATCCAGACAGATACAAACACTAATATTTATGAATACAAATGTTTGCACCCTGCGAGGATTCGAACCCGCGATCATCGGAAGTAAAGCTGTGTGCTAGACCGCTAGACCACCGAGGCCGTCAACTACCTTAGTACTCATAACAAAGTATCAGCTTAGCTTGAGGCTAGATGACGCCGAGACTTCAATCTAGAGTTATTAATAACTGTCAAGCTGTCAGCCAATGTAATCTATGTTCATGATAAATGTCACTAAAATCCTTATAACTGTGTATTCATGAAATAGCAATAAAAAGACGAACAGAGTTACATACTTTTGAATTTATACTATTAGTACAGATTAAGACAATGTTCGGGACATGAATTTGTTGACAATTGTGAAATAATTAGATACTTATGTACTTATTCAAAAATTTATTGGAACTAAAGACGACATCTTTGATAGACGAACAAACCGGAAGAAGGAAGTTCAAGGTGAAAAATCACAGATAATATAACATATAAAAGTTGTACAGAGTAGGTTACTTTACGATACAAGTTAAATTATTCTAACTATTATAGTATGTATAATCGACAACCTCGTGGGTCTAATGGTTAACACACCGCTTTCCATTGCAATGATCGCAGGATCGATCCGCGCAGAATACAAATAATTCGTAATGATGTTTGGTAATTTATGAATACGATGATATAATATTTGATGTTAATTTTTAATTTATTGATTTCCATTGTTGTCTTATAATATTTGATGTTCATTTTTTAATTTATCGATTTCCATTGTTGTCATATAATATTTGATGTTGATTTTAGTTGATTTATAGATCATCTAATCTAAAGAGGGGATAACTAGTAAAGACCAACACTCCGATCGATCCCCCGTCCAATTCAAACGGGGATCGAAATTACGACGGCCTGAGCCGAGGTTCGAACCCCTAGTGGTGCCCTCAGACTAAAGTCGTATCCGTCAGGCGGGAGCTGGTCTTCAGCCGCTCCATAAGTCCTTCCGCGGGTTTGGAGTGCCATCTGCACTCGCCCCCTATCGTCCGGTGAAGCTGTAAAGGCCAGCTGCGGCCAACAGCATTAGAGTAGTCCGAAAAAAAAATCCATTGCTAGTATTGTACAATGTTAGAATGATCATTCCAATATCACCCCTATCAAAACCCAGATAGGGGTGGTAATGGAATGATATTTGCAATTTTTTTATGGATGATAATGGAATGGTGCACCCGCTTGTGCTAATGGTTTACGCTGGCGGGGCACCAGTGGAGGATGAGGTCAGGTCAGTTAGCCTATAGGGACAAATTCACCAAGGATTTAACACGATGGTTTCCAGGGGTAATCGCATGGAGGTCAACCTGACATAGTATATTTCTGACAATATGATCATCAGTTCACATTACTAATAATCCCCTCTACCCCTGATATTTGCCATTATAGTGATAGCAAAGACTGAGCCCACATTATCAAGTTCAAACTACAGTATTACTGTTATATAATGCACGAATTAAATCAAATTAGTAAGTACATGTAGACCTTTGAGTGTTTATATTATTTATCAATGTAACAGATGGCTTTCACTCATTAATTTTATTTATAACTTATGTAACACACTACATAACATGTTTGAACATGTCTGTAATCCATTCTTTATTTAACCCTAACGAGGGTTTAATAATTTACGAGTTTAATACTGTGTTTAAAATTTATTTCCGTTTATAAATATAACATTAGAAATAACGTTGTTCTGCATATTTTTCCATTGTATTTTCTTTATATTTCCCTGGTTGCGAAATGAAATAATAGAAAAATTTGCATCATAAATGCAAGCTAAATTGTAAATTGTTATTATAAAACGTAATGTGTTATTTTTAAACGCGGTTTCCGTTCTGCGATGATGTTTGCTCTAAAAACAGTTCTATGGCGTCTGTATTCTATGATAATATGATTCATTAGTGTGTAGAATTAAATAAAATTGAAATGTCTGTTTGTAATTTCAACTTATCAACTTTTCACTACTTGCAAAGAAAAGCACTTACATCAAAAATTTATTGAAAGCTCAAGCTCAAGGAGTAATTTAGGTTACTTGCACAATGAAAATATTTGTATTCATGAGAATGAATGTTTTTAAGTACTGTCTCATTTTTTTTTATGTATAAATAATTTTCAAAATTAATATTTAAGTAATGTTAATGAATTAAACTACTTAACTATTAATTTTGTAATTAGCAGTGCATTGCAAAGCAGTGCTTTCTGTTATGGGTGACGCATAACAAAAATCACTGCTTAGCTTAGGACTCTAGGTTCTGTGTGAGTTGTCCAGGTTTATTATTATTATATGTTATGTATGTAATAGATTAAATTCTCATAACATACCGTTTTATGATGTAACAAACCGGACTTAGAACATTATATAACTTTGTATTGGTTATTTAAAAGTAGCTTAAAAAGTTGGTCAAATTAGACTTGACATCACTACATCTACTAATATTTAATAACTTTTATAGTTAAGACTAAATGTATCCACGACTTCGCGTGGAATTTAAATTTAATTTTCTAAAATTAAATAGATTAAATAGATAAATGTAGCCTAAGTTACTTCTTATTACATGAGCTACCTGCCCAAAAAAGTCCCGTCAAAATCGGTTCAGCCATTTCAGAGATTAGCCGGAACAGACAGACAGATAAAAATTGTAAAAAAATGTTAATTTGGTGTATATACTGTATTTATATTCATATGCATGTAGTAAATATCGGTTATTTCAATATTACAAACAGACACTCCAATTTTATTTATATGTATAGATGTATAGATTACATTTTGTAGCCGACCTTGTCGGACTAGCGGTTCAGCATGCTCTCTTGTTGTGATCGCGAGTTCGAGTTCGATTTACAATACAAATATTTGTATTCGTGATTCTATATCTGCTTATTAGTCTTATTGTTTTTCTATGTTTATACATAAACATATTTATGTATTATGTATGTCAGTCCTAAATTGTAGTACCTATAGAATAAACTACGCTTGTTTTAGCGCTGTGTGAATTATCCAGGGTTTTGTATTATTATTATATTACATATAATATTTTCGTGTCATAATGTTAGTTACCATACTCTTTCCAAATGGCTTGATCGATTTTTATGACATTTTACATACATATTCAGTAGGTCTGAAAATTGGCTACTAACTATATTTCATACCCCTAAGTGGTAAGGGATATCCACCCCTAAATATACTTTTTTTATTTTTTCGACATAATATTTTATTCTTTTTATTATTTAGGATTGAAAAATACATCAACCCTAAATTTTCACCCTTCTACCATCAACCCTTATTTTTAATAGGGACTTTAATGTATATGGCAAAACAACGTTTGCGGGTTCAGCTAGTATAGCATAAAACAAAGTCGCTGTCGCTGTCTGTCCGTCCCCATATATGCTTAAAACTTTAAAACTACTCCACGGATTTTGAAGCGGATGTACACCCGGGCGAAGCCGGGACGAGTAGCTAGTAATATTATAAATGCGAAAGTTTGTGAGTATGGATGTTTGTTACTCTTTCACGCAAAAACTACTGAACAGATTTTGATAAAACTTTATAGTAATACAGCTTATGTATCAGAATAAAACATAGGCTATATTTTTTATTTAAATCTATATTTTGAAATTTAACGCCGGTGAAACCGCGGTTACAGCTGGTATAATATAAATATTTTACAGTGTTTATCTGTTGTTTGATAGAAATTCAATCAAGCATTTAAATTATAATGGTCTTAACCGAATTTATATTGTAGGTGCAGTAAAGTAACACGAATAAATAAAGTGGGTGTGCGAATTTACATTCTAATATAAGTGTGGTACCAGTTAACTTTTACAATAAACTTTAACCGTAAAAGTTTTGTTTCTCCCGTAAATATTATGAACACTGTAAATGGAATTGAAAGATTATTTTGACGGCCTCAGCGATCTAGCGAAGCAGACCGCCTTTTGGTGGTTCGATTCTCGCACGTTACAAAAGTATGTATAATAAAGCTAATAATATTATTATGTTTAATGTAACCTATCATTAAAAAATCTATTGAAATCCTTTCAAACAATGGTTGTTTAGTTTATTTTTAATGTAACCATTTTGGTCGCTTTCAAACAAAAATTGTATTTTCTATATAATGCTATAAATACCGGACGTCTGAAATAACAAAACCAGGATAAAGTTTACTAGAGGTAGACTGTAAAAAGCCGTAACTCAGTCTCACTTAATTCAGTCGCCAAACAGCTTACTTTGTATACCTATTTTTACACTAATGGGGGCCCCATTAGTGTAAAAATAGGTATACAAAGTATTATAGTAAGATTAGGCAGTGAAATTACAATTGAAGCTTAGTCCTTTGGAATGGAAACGGATAAGTCGTGACACGAGAGTCACATAATAACCTGATGTCAGTACTGTTACTAATCGTAGTACTGTTGATAAATATATACAACGGTTACCGCTTTCCATCAGGAGGGCCGTCAGACAGTATTCCATTCCCATTAATTAAAAAAAAGTACAGTCGAAACATCAGTTAGTCAAAAAGATTCATATAAAACTTTGTAACTTGTACTAAGCTAGACGAAATTAAAATGGTTTAAATTGGTTAGAGAACCAGGATTAGTTCTCTACAGATATAAAATCTGAAATATAAATAATAGTTAATATTAAATGCTTCCAACAGTTATCTATTGGGGATTCAAATTATTTCCCTTATGATATGATTTCGATTTCTGTTATGTTTATTACATTTAGAACCATTTAGTCACTAAGCTAGAGGAACTACACTGGTCTAACTAAGAAGGTGTGGGAACCAAACTTACTACTTTTTATCCTTACAAGTTAATATAAAATGCTTCCAACATTTGCCTATTGGGGATTAAAACTATTTCCCTTATGATACGATTTCGATTTCTGTCATGTTCAATATACTTGGAATCACTTGGTAACTAAGCTAGAGGATATACATCGGTCTAACTCAGTAGGTGTAGGAACCAATACTACCATGTTTTATCCTTTAATATTTAAAATCAGAAATATAAATAATTGTTAATATAAAATGCTTCCAACATTTGCCTACTAGGGATTCAAAATATTTCCCTTATCGTAAATGATTGATGTATTTTAAACCACTTGGTTCTGCGTGTCATTTCACGTTTCATTTTTCCCGTACCTATCGTTCATTCGAAATTCCTAAAATCCTAGCAAATGTTTCAGAGAATTATTGTATATGCTGGAATCAACCAATTAAATGTTTCCCAGAATCTATAATAAATTTCATATAGTATTTATCGTTATTGCTTACATTTTCGAATGATGATAAACCGTTTGCTAGACAGCGATTTAATTTTATTATTCTATCAATTTATTAAATAAATTATTAGATATTATTAATTTATTAACATTCACTAATTAAATATGTGATTTTGACCGTTCGTTTACCGTCGTACCAAAAGAATATTATTTTTATGATTATTATCACTAATATAAGAATATTTATTTTAATGTTTTCTTTGTAAATGTATATTTTTATGTAATAATCTTTCATATTTATTAAATATTATTTATATGATAATATTATGTAATATTATATTATCTGTGATAATATTATTTATATGATAATATCCATATTTTTATTAATTGTTCAGTTTTGAAATTGTCAGAAAATAAAATAATGTATGAACCATGGCAGAGTCATCATCATCTGCTTCTTCCTTATCCCATTTATTTGGGTCGGCGTAATATGTTTTTCGCTTCCATTCATCCCTGTTCGCAGTCATCGCGTTATTTACTTCCTTTCTTACCATATCATCTTTCACACATCATGGCAGAGTATGATAATTTTATTGAATTGAATATGAATGAGTTAATATTAAAATCTATTTGTATTATATAATAGCCGCAAGCTAAATGGTCCTACAAAAGTTTGTGTAGTATTTAATATAAATAGGAAATATATTGCTAGTTTTCATTGTAATATTCATTCCAATAATTATTGAATAATTGCATAATAATTCATTTTACATTGATTAGAATTATAATAATAACATTATGGATATAATTACACTTATGTAAATTAATATAAAATATAACTTATATTAATTTACATAAGTGCAATAGATTACCAAATAATGAAAGTGATAAATTATATAATTTTATTCATAATTTAATCTATTATTTTAGTGGACATTTTATTTAAATATATTATTATTTGAATGTAACTCACCAAATATTTCAATACAATAATCCGAAACACAGAATACACGTAATATTGCTCGCGCGCGCAGGCTGTGTGCGCGTATCGCGATCCTCTACAATATACTGCGCTGGCGCATTGGATAGCACACTACAGATCGGCTACAGAGGCTTACTATGAACGCTTTGTGACAACTCATTCGGCACAACGGAAGTAACGTAACAGTAGGTATTAAATAGAAAATGCGTGTCAGTAAACTTTAGTTTTTTGGATCATAAGAAAGTTTCACTATATTAATTATTGAAGGTTGTACATAATTGGTTAATGACTAAAGTCGCTGTTGGAAACAGTTTTATACATCTTTTTTTATTGCCTATTTTTTTTTTTTCCCTGGAAAATTCACACAATGTCATCTAGTGGCATTGTAAGCAGAATTTGTGTTATGGGTACTATGGAACTGATACAATTTTTATTTCTGAAAACACATACAAAATATATGTAGATAGACAATGGGTGTTTTCCATGTATATTATATACATATTCTAAAAAAATAAACTATACATGTATTCATGACCAATGTAAACAATCATACTCATGAATTTCTTTGTAAAAAGCTATATATTATTTTATAAATAAGAATAATGTTTTTGTAGAAAATATCTAACTCATAGCGTTGACAATATTATCTGATTGCACTAATTGCGAGTGCGTAGCGATTTCTATGTTGATTATCGCCTGCCTAATTCTTGTTAACGTGTATTTACTTAACATTTACTTTAAAGAGCAACGCGCACTTTTCTAATTGTTCTTCTTGTGACGAGTCTGCGTTCCGAATGAGTGGTAGAATAAAAAATATGACTATACATTAGTGCTAGTATTGAGTCTATTTGAATAAAGATTATTTGTATTTCTATAATATATTTATGAATATCTTTATTTTTATCCTATCATCTTTCACTGGTCCGTTAGTTTAGGGGACCATTTTATATTCATCCACTCTCTATTGTATCTAATAAATACGCCATGTCTTTCACGTTTCTTTTCGACAGTCTTGTAGACAAAAAACATTCTACTTAGTTTCTTCAAAAGTTTAAGCTTTTGTGCAAGTATTAGGCAGAGCTAACTAATATATATTGTTTAAAGTCTGCTGTGCTGTTAGTATATTATGATGGTATTGTTGGGTTTAACTTTAACAATAGTGTATTCTATTATTTTTATAGTAAAACAATGAAAGTATGAGACCACAGTTAGACCTAGTGTAAGCTTCGACCAAGTAATTTATTCAGTTAAAATTTTTTGTAGATACCTACTATTTGTTTCAAGTACGCTCACTGCCAAAATCTGGCAACTCTCCCATTTCAATAATAAAATAAAGAACTTCCGCTTCAGTTGCATTTAATTTCATTAATAATAAATAAACTTACTAAAAATATATCAACGGAAATGATTGAATTACAAAGAAATTATTTGTTCTGAAATAAATGTGAATTACATTAAATATTAATTTCCATATAATTTTAGTGCTTCAATTTTTAAAGTATTGTATATAATCGTAGAGTTGTTTAAGTTTATTGTAATAATTATAACAAGCTACCTGACTTTGGCAGGTAGCTGATGTCTGTCTATTTGTTCTGGCTAATCTCTGAAATGGCGGGACCGATTTTGACGGGACTTTGTCTTCTTCTTCTTACTTTACTTACTTCTACTACTTACTTCTTACATCAGCTACCTGCCAATGCTAACTTAACGTAACTTAGGCTATTATTATTTTAGTAAAATATAGTTAAATTCCACGCGGACGAAGTCGCGTGTACAGCTAGTTTATATAATCATAATGCTAATAATTGAATTGCATGATATTACAATATGTTTATTAAAAAATAGTTCAATAAATGATTGCCATAAACGTAATGACTGGGTAGGTAGGTATTCTGTGTTATTTGTTCACGTTTAAATTATGCTTTCAGTTTTATTTCCCTCGAGACTATTTGTCGTTCGTTTGCAAATATCTATTATGGTATATACTATAACTGGTAAGTTAACAATTAAACTATACATACATATTTTCAATGCTTTACATCCGATATGTCTCAAGTTCGAATCCAAGCACAATACAAACATATATATTTATGAGTGTGATTATGTATTTATGAAAATCTGTTTATTTATTTCTATTAGCTGTCAATCTATAAAACTATTTCGGCATTGCTTGGGACTAGATGGCACTACATGAACTGTATAGGATTTGTATTATTACTATTTTCTCTATTTAATTCGAAGCTTTTGTTATTAGATATGTATGATGGGGTACATCATATGTGATCCTATTATGTACAGTAATAATAATAATTACAATAACCCTAGGCAATTCACAGCCTAAACTTGTTCTTTGCGTACCAGATAACTGACAGAATTTATAAATATATTTTTTGTAAGTATGTAATGCATAGAAAAAACCCAGACTGACACAAACAAATATACACAAATTTGTACAACAATTTTAACAATTAACAAATTGAAATTAATTAAAAATAAAAAAAATTAACAATTTTATTTAATTTTACACTTTTTTGCACCAGTTACAGAAAATATTAATTATATCTTACAGGAACTTTAAATTACTTTATATTGGAGGAAAGGGGATTGTTAGTCACGTGGACTGATGACCCCATTGCTAGCAATGTACTACGTTAGGTTGACCTCCACATAGTTCCCTCTAGAAATCATAGTGATGAATTCATGGCGAATTTACCACGATGGACTAACTGACCTGACCTCATGCTCATCTTATCATCCTCCACTGGTGTCCCGCCAGCATAAACCGTTAGCGCAGGCAAGTGCTGCATTCCATTATCATCCATAAGAAAAAAAAATACTATATATATTTTACTATAAATCATCTAATAATAATTTTTATACAAGAAAATTATAAATAATGAATTATGCAAGAAATTTGAGCCAACAATAAAAACTCCGATGACAAATTGCAGTTAGCAACTTTCATAATGTTCGAGAGCTTAAGAAACAATATTGTTGTTTCTTTGTACACATTTGTTTCTCTCAGTTGCCATTAGTTGATTTATGTTGGTAGGTAACTTGGATTACAAGTATTTTTTTACATATTTATTATCTTATATATAAAATTCTCGTGTCACAATGTTAGCTACAATTCTCCTCTGAATCGGCTGGACTAATTTTTATGAAATTTCATATGCATATTCAGTAGGTCTGAGAATCGGCTATTATCTATTTTTAGACCCCTTAGTGATAAGGACTGAAAAAAAAATGTTAAGGGTGGACCCCTAACATTTTTTTTTATTTTATAAACGATATTAGCTGTTTTTATTAAAAAAAAAAGGAAGTCGCAGGTACTTTTTTTATTATTATAAATATTTATAAATTATTTAACATCTCTTATGTTTTACACAGTTACATATCTGGGATTCGAAAAGGATTTTAATAGGCCCCTTATTTTGGACTTGAGGCCCGGGTGTAAGTTTAAGGGGCCCTTTTGCCGACGTACTTCAAAAAACCGTCGATACCTCTCACTCATCAGGTCCATCAGATACCTTCGCTTCAGCCACATCATACCATTAACTGAGGTGGAAGGATTCCTTACCTCCATACTTAACATTATAAATATTTAAGTGTGTTTGTCAGCCTTTGTGATTTAAATTTGAACAGGTTTTAATGGATTTTAACGTAAAGATAGATCGTCCGATAAAACGATTTTGGCTATTTTTATTAAATAAAAAAAACAAAGGAAGTCGCCGTTTATGCTATTAATATTATAAACGCGAAAGTCTGTGATTATGAATGTGTTATTCTTCATGCAAAAACTACAAACGGATTTTGATAAAACTTTACAGTAATATAATACACCAGAATAATATATAGGCTATAAATTTCAGGCGGGTGAAACCGCGGCGCACAGCTAGTATTGTTATAATAAAGAATAATAATGTATGTATTAGTTTAATTGTATTTTTTATGAATTATATAACATAACATATATATACATAATTACATAGCTTACACTATTAGGCATACCAACGTTGAATTATTTTTAGGCGGCCATTTACAATGAATATTCATCGACATAGTAATTAATCTTTATTAATTAGGAGCTTCAACCTTGGTAACAAATTCAGTATGTTTGTTTTCTTTTTTAGGGTTCCGAAGTAAAATAGTTACGACAATTTAATATAGCTCTAAATTTCTGAAGTATTAATGTTATCCATTTTAAATTTGGAATTATAATAAGATATAGGACAATTCACACAGAGCCATCTAAAGTCCTAAGCTAAAGCTAGAACTAAGCTGTTATGTGAACTAGCCAACTAAAAAAAATACTTGCATTTTTTTGTTCATAAGTTTTAGAAATGTATTTATCGTACAATGTATTGAACAGCTACCATTTGCTTTCAGTCCTAGCAGTTTTGAAAATATTCTATCGTCTATGTTTATCAGGGAAAATGTAGGATTCTAATGGTAAAAAATTAATCAATAAGACGGCAAAAGTTTTGAATATGATTGAAAATTAATGTCTTTGAAATAACCAGAAATAGAAGTTCCAAATTTGATTTGTTCAGAACCCTCAAAGTATGCGAGTCTCCTTTTTTATTTATATTATCGGCCATTTTGCTGTATATTTTAATTGAAATGGTATAATTAGAATAACTGTGCATATGTAATATTAATTTTATATGAACTAGATTATTTGTTTGACGTAAGTCATGATGACTAGGTAGTTGGTTGACCTAAATGTAAATAAAAAAAATATGGCACTTTCTTACTTCATATATATTTTAATAATAATAAACTATATTATTTTAGTTTTTTATGTGGCTAAACTGGGCCTGGCCTAGGCCTGTATTTTAGATATCAATTTCTTTATTTTGTTAACACAATTACTGGAAACTCACTATTAGTGTGCGTAAACAATAAAAAAAAATCAAAATAGGTAGCTTAATTTATACTATCTGAAGACGTTACTTCACATTATTGGACACGTGTATGAATATATTTGTGTCTATAATACTTTCTCACTCATACACACACGTATGTGAGTGAGAAAGAGAGTAAGAACAATACGTTTTTTGTAATATTTCCACTTTTGGGTAATTGTATCTTTGTAAGAGTTATTAAATAACTAGAAATAAAATGTATCTGAACTGATCTGGATGTCAGAGAATAAAGTATAATTAGGTATAAATACAAAAAAACTTGACGTTCATAAGCAGCTAAAATGTCCTACAATAAATTATTAATAATCCAGAATTAATTATTTGAGATTTTATTTGATTTAGTCTTTTTATTTGTACAGCCCTAGGGTAAAATTTAAAAGGGAAATGGTACAGAAGATAAAAGACAACACCTTTTAGTGTCTTCGTTGAACATTATATCATTTCAAACAAACATTTCCGTTGGCTTTAATAAGTTTTTATGTATTGGCTTCGGCCAATATTTGATTTCCGCATATTGGCCAGGGTCATACGTTTTCTTTTGTTTTACGTATAATATGATAGTTCGAAGAAAATTGTAAAGATATTATATATATAAGAGATATTAAAGTTTCAGCACTGACTGTTTCAGCCTTATGCTGTTTTTCAAGAAGAGTATATTAAGATTTTTCAAGGGTAGGCAACGCAGGAGACACCTGTGTGTACCTGTGTTTCAGGCGTACATAGGCTTCGGTAACCGTTTACGATTTAGAACACGTTTTCCAATTCCTATCTACAAGTCGATAACTCACAGCTTGTTCACCATTGTGGATACAATAAAAAAGTGTATTTTAATAAGACCTACATCATTTGAAAATGTACATTAACGGGTTTTGAAATAGCATTGCGTTTTCCAACTATAAGAGATATTACATCCATCACATAACCATTAACGTTGTGCGCTGAGAATAAATCGTCACAAGAAGATATTAGCCTAGTATTACCACTATAAAGACTGTCATAGACTGTCATAGTTTACTTTCCTAACTTAGACTCAAAAGGTCGGGAGTTGAAATCTAGTTCAAAACTTTGTCTCGATTTATAATGCTGACTAACACTTCAGTTGCGGAAAATCTAATAAGTAAGACTTCGTGTCTGCTTGAAAAATAGCAGAATATTCAAGTATCAGAGATTATTACACTGCTTGATTTTCAAAATTAAGGTACATACCCACATAAAAATATTAATATCGAGTTATAGTTGAATGTTAAATGTTTATTTATATAATTATGGTATTTGCACATCTTATATAATAATTAACAAGATTTCAGCAATATTTACCATTCAATATTAAAGTGTAAATTATCTTACAGACTAGTATTGCATTTAAAACAATAAAATTATTTAAACCGCCACAATATACATTCCTTTTTATCCTTAGATTTTAATTTAACTATATTAATAGATGTTAGATAAATATATTAAATTCTCATAAACAAAGTTAACGAAACATGCAACCTCGGTGGTACAATAGACAGCCATGCTGCCTTCTTCCGATAGTCTATACCTATTCGGTATTCGATTCCTCGTACGGTTCGCATTTGTATTCATGAGTATGGTTATTTATATCGGTTTGGGTATTTTCTATGCATATTGTGTATTTGCAAAAGTATGTATCTATGTATTCATTTCAGTTGTCTAATACTCACCCATGATACAAGCTCTACTTAGCCTGGGACTAGGCTGCACTGTGCCATGTATCCTGATATATTGTATTACTAGCTTTTGCCCGCGGCTTCGCTCGCGTTAATTTATATTTTTATTTAATTTAATTATTATTTATCCCCTAGTGGTTAGAATTAATGAAAATCCTTTCTTAGCGGATTATTTCTTGGTATGCAGGTAGATGTTATGACGTAGTAACATGGTCCTGCATGCCAAATTTCAGCCAGATCCGTTCAGTGGTTTGGGCTGTGCGTTGATAGATCACTATGTCAGTCAGCTTTGAGTTATATATATTTAGATATCATTTATAATGAAAATATCAACTAGATACTGAAGAACAACAACATCACTTGGATGATTTTTCGCTCATAACAATAGCTAAATACATAACCAAGATAGACACAAAGTCGTGAATGCAAATTCTTATATTACAGTCAAAACTGCAACCATCGTGAAGTGAGGCATTAAATTAAACCGATAATCACAGAGTTCGTTACACATACAATAAAGATTTTTCTCTATACGTCTTATAAAATTAGATGACATAACAGCATATAATCACGAAATTACAGCCCACAATCAGATCTCTCAACTTTAACCTCTTAGATTCACAGTTGAGAATCGTTTGTCTGATTTTAACTTATGGTCATCTAGCGAAGTTCCGCACACAGTAAATGCAGTGAAAGGCTAAATACCACTTGCTTTCCATTCGGCGTTGCGACATCAGAACCTGTTTTAATACTTACCTATTATATGCTTATATTATGTTATGATAATAGATGTATGGTTTAACTTATCTATTAATCATTCAAATGAGTTAATTTTCTAGTTTTATTATATTACGTATTATAGATACGTAATAGTTGTTTAACGAATGTGATAGAGTTATCAGTGCATTTCCGTTTCCGTTATTAATTTATAATTTTTTTTTTATTAAATTAGTCTCAGGTTTTTAGGTGTTATAATACCATTCCATTATAATATAGGACACCTCCCTGCGCTAACATTTTATATTGGATGGACAGAATAGAAATAGAAATAATATTTATTAAAATAAACTCATTACAAGCACTTTTGAATTGTCATATTTTGATTCTACCACTCATTCGGAATGCAGATTCATCACAAGAAGAATGAGCAAGATACTCTTTTTAATAGATGTTTTTTTTTATATAAATAATTACAGTATAACAAGTAAGAGGCATGCGATAATCAACATAGAAGTCGCTACGCACTCATTATTAATGTAATCAGATAATATTGTCAGTGCTATAGATTTAAAGTTTTTCTATAAAAACATTATTATCGTTAACGAATTCTTCAATTTTATAGTAAGTTTTTTTGCAAAGGAACTGTTTTATTTGACAGTATTGCAAAATAATAGAATCAGCATGATATTAAAAGAAATGAAATTGTTTATTTGCATAGGTACACGGTATATAATGAAGCTTGTCTGAATGTCTGAAATCTGAAATCTGGTACGCAAAAAAATTTAATATTTTATAAGCAATATATTAATGAATTACTCAATACTAGCTGTGCCCGTTGCTTCGCCTGCTTGAAATTTTTAGCCTATGTGTTATTCTGATGTATAAGCTATATTACTTTGTTTTGTAAAGTTTCATCAAAATCCGTTTAGTCCTTTTTGCGTGAAAGTGTAACAAACATCCTTACTCACAAATTTTCGCGTATACATTATTATTATTATTAAGATTGTTATAAATGTAATTGATTAAACACTATTCATGTTTAAAAATTATCTTTATTTCAATTCAAATGTACAATGATCGGTTGCATTTTCACGACACCAAAAACAACAACGGTTGCCTAGCAACGGTAACTAAGAAACAATAAAAACTGTAAGGCGCCATATGGCTTGTTTAAACAGTCCTGTATAAATTAATAACCTACTACAATATTCTTATTGTGAGTATATTAAAATAAATCAATAAACATAATTAATTTAAATATAAACAAATAGGATAGTACCATAAAAACATTTCTCTGAAAACAAATTATGAACCCTATTTTTGAAAGGTCTAAAATTTTGCAGTTCTATATAAGTCGATAATTTATTGTAAATATTTTATAAACGAAGACTACTTATGCTATTATGGCGAATTAACCTTCTGAAGGACTAGAAGACTCACCAGGCCACCAGTCAAAAACCTAAGTAATTACTTAGATTTTTATATTTCTGTATTTTGATAGTCTCTTTGACCATTCATGGAATATAAGGTCGCACTGCTGTTAGTAGGTACTTTCGGTTGGTGTATAGGTCAGTGATTCCCAAAGTGGTCTGTATCAACCCCAAGGGGTCTATGACAGTGGTCATCTTGTTGTTTTTACTTTATGTTTTTAACTTACTTTACTACAGTTAGAAATTTACAAAAAATCAATACCAGGTAAGAATGGGCGGTCTGCCCAAAACCAAAACTGCCGTATTTTTTGGTTTTGGCTCTCTACGAAACAAAAATGTTTGGGAACCACTGGTCAATGCAGTGATTGATGCAGTCCCGATCCCTATTTGTACGTTGAAATATTAATGTGAAATATTAAAGTATATAGCTAGTAGTAGTATAAATACGAAAGTGTCTCATTGTCCTTTTCCCCACCAAACGGCTGAATCAATAATAAGGAAAGGGCATTTTAATATAATCTATACCCACAGCCTATGGAAAATAAAAGTTAGAAAGTTTCGATAAACATTTCTAGTTTACGAATATATGTGATATTAATGCAGATAATGGGATTCAAACCAAAATATGAAAAAGAAAAATTATACATTAACGTTCATTTATATTAATTTCTTTTCATTATAAGTAATAATATTCATGTTCATTATAAGTTTTCGGCCATTTTTATTGATTTCTTATTGGTACTAAAATTTTAAAAATTAAACTAAAGGAAAATAAGTAACTACAGCAGGTTTACGTTTTATTCGATGTAATCAATGTCATATCTCTAATTTACGAATATATAAAAATTATATTGCATTAATGCAGATAATGGAATTCAGGCTAAAATATAAAAATTAAAAATAATATATTTATTTATTTATAATTCTTTATTGCACCAATATTAAAAGCGGATACATAATATATATATAAAGGTGGCCGGAATGGATGGATGCCGAAGGCGGAAGACGCACATGGTGGAAGTCTTTGGGCAAGGCCTATGTCCAACAGTGGACAGATACAGGCTGATGATGATGATGATGATGATGAAAAGAAAGAAGAAAAAATAAATAAGACGGTCTTATCGTTAATGCAATCTCTTACAGACAACCGTAGGAAATAGAGTTTTACTAAAAATAAAGTAGGCAGCACATGAGTGGAAATAAGATAATAAAACCCAAATTAAAAAAAATTTAAAATAATTATTTACACTTATGTAAATAACTTAAAATTAAGTGTACAGATGTATACCGAAATAGGTTTAAATAGAAATCTACACAAAAATAAACTATTAATATACAACTAAATATATATATACATACATATATATAAATATACATACACAAACAATACACATACATATAAATATTATATAAATAACACACTATACTAAATGAAAATAATATATTAAGGTTAATTAACATTTAATTGTTAAGTTAAAAGAATGCTTCATTGAAATTGTTTTATCGAAACATTTTATATACAATAATATTCACTGAATACTCATTTAATATACATATTTTAAATCCAATGGTTTAAAAAGAAATCACTATATGAAATTAATAGTTGGTTAATAGTTAATAATTTCACTTAATTAGATTTTCGTAGGAAATCTTTTGTTAACGGGTTAAATTTTGTCCAATGACCTTTGATACGTATATATTTTTTTCTAAAACGGATACAGGCTCATCTCGTTTTAACTCAAAACGTAAAACGAGATCGCGGGTAACTGTTTGTATCTGACAATTACACTATCAATAATTACATCACATCTTAAACCAAAATACTTGTCCATAGTGTAATTTCCTTATAGAATGAACCGGACATACAAAAAAAATTCCAGGACCATTCACTAATATCCATCTAGTCCCAAGTTTATCAGAGCTTGTGTTGTGGGTACTAGATAACTGATAGAAAAACATTTTTTTATTTAAATACATATTAATATTAATAATATTATAAACGCTAAAATTTGTAAATAAGGTTGTTTATTACTCTTTCAGGCAAATGAACGAATTTTGTCGAAACTTTACAATAATACAGCTTTTGCATTAGATAACATATTTATTTAAATTTAATGCGGGTGAAACTGGGGGCACAGCTAGTACATAATATACGTAGAATAAACCCAGACAAACAATCACATTCATGAATAAAAGTTTGCACCGTGCGAGGAATCGAATCCGAGACCATCGAATGTAAGACAGTGTGCTAACCGCTACACTAGTGAGTCCGAAGAGACATGCATATATATTTATCAAATACAATGCGTCGAAAACTTGAGGTATCTAAGTTCTAGACATAAATTGATGTCATTCATAAAAAAACTTTCTTTTGTATTATAGCAATTAATATAAGCTTATTGCCGTGGCATATTCGATGTAGCGCGTCTATGTTGTTAGAAAGGTCCATACAAATTCATGCGCCCATTCTTTTTGACCAACTTAATAAAGAGGGGACACTAAATTTGATGTGTTTTACGAAGTATGATACAAGCAGTTGTCTGCGATGATACCTTTGTATTTAATAAAGTATATTAAAGATTGCTTTAAGCGATTCGATCGCCTTTTGCATATTTATAAAAAGTTTCCTTTTTGTAAATATTTTTCTGTGTACAATAAAGAGTTATATTTTTGTTGTCATTATATTAATAGTGGCAAACATTTGTATTCCTTTTTACGAAAATTATGCGTATGGAAGAGTATGAAATCGCACGCTTATAGGTTGTATGCAGAATGAGAATATTTTGTTAAAATTGTGAATATGTATTGGACACGATTAGAAGTAGGTATAGTATGTTAGGTATAGTATGTATGACAATAGAACCTTTATAATATTCCAACTTATAATTTAAACTAATTATGGTCGAATTTAGACCATTGGGCGACCACTAGTTATTATTATTATGAAATCATCTGGATGGATACCTCAGTATCATCTTCGGCAACCACGCAGCTTACCTTGTAAGCTGTGTTTCAATGAAAAGCATAAGATAGAGATAAGGCAGTAAAACAAAAGGATGCGGAGGCCTGATGTCTCAGTTCTCTAGAATAGCATTATAAACGTCTGTTTATTTGCAAATCCGAATATTATAAAAAATAAAAACATGATCCTTAAAGTTTTATTTCTTTGTGAATTCTTTGTTTTCTTATTGTCTTATTAAAGACCTCTGCCGGCCGAACAAACAAGACGGCTACAAAGTAAAAATGATTGGGGTCACTTTCACTGAATACAAAAGAATTTCAACGCGTCATTTATGATTTTAATTCTCTGTAACCATATAGTTGAGGAAAATAAAAATTTATATGCTTATATTGTTGGGCCATTTGTTGACGTATAGTGATTTTAAATTCTTCTCTTATGAGGCGTGTTCCAAGATATGTGAAATGGTTGTAGAGTAGGTAGCAATTACCGTATAAATAAAATAAAAATGGGACCATAATTAATTTAACATTAAATAAGACTGTAGTTAAATAACATTAAAAACGAACAATATTTATCTATTCTCAATTTGACAACAGACTTGAACACCATATAGAAATTACTTTTTATGGTGGTGATGGAAAGATACTGAACAAGTCAAATCGGTTTTTTATACATTGAATGGCGTACGGATACGGACTGGGCACCTCTATATATATGTAAAGCGAAACAGATACCATATAATTTCAGGTACCCCGCAAATGTTGCCATTCCGGGATCCAGGTTAAGTAATGTAATTTAACTGCCACATCTCACCCACCAACCCAATTATAATTTCCATAGAAGTTGCTTCGCTAGTTGAAATAGGGATACACGACTTTGTTAAAAATCTACATCCAGTATTGAAATATAAACCTGTTTTAACTTATTGAATACACAAATATGCGTAATTGCTATTATAATTGGTTCAGGCGTCTACTTTAATAATAACGAAGTAAATTAAAAGAATAGAAATAATCATTATAACAAATAATTAATAATACTTAATTACAGGAATTTTTTAGTTTTAACATATTTACCTTAGTAGGTACCTTACCATCACTATATACATGAATAATACAGACACTGGTATTTATAATATATTATTAGACTTTTAAGTACAACATTAGAAATCTTCCAGTCAACCTAAATATGAGAGAGAGCATTTATTATTATTCCTTACTGATAATTTTATGCATCTTTCATGCATTAGTAATAAAATTTAACTTTATTTTCAAGTTATTAGAGTTGCAAATAAGCTTGCGAGCCAACCTTTTGTATATAAATGGAATGACAAACAGCTAAGCCACATGATAGTAAGTATTATCCGACGCCTATATTATCTATCTAATTTATCAATTATCTAAATAACAGCTCCTGCGCTATCATTCCGGACGACATTAAATCCGGAGATAGGAAATAAAATCCTACATTTTCACTACCTCATCTGACCTTACAATCGAAACACAAAATATCTTACAACACAACCTACATGGCAATTGAAATAGATAAGACCAAACCCCACGCAAACGTTTTTATAAAGTCTACTTAAGTAAAACTACAGTGAGATAATAATACCTTACATCAACGTCTTGTTGAAATGTTAAATTATCTCAAGTTACAAACTGCGAGTTCTAAATAGGAGGATAAACTTTTTAAAACATCTTTAGAGATGCTGTAATGTACTCTTAATAAAGACGTTTGAAACGCTGTGAATTTCATCGCGAACTTAATGAGATCGCTGCCCAATTAAGTCGGTGTAGGCTTCAAACGTTTTTATAACCTAAATGAAACTTTAGTTAATCGCTCTTAAGTATCTATTAGGCACTAAATTAAACTGCAATTAATTTGAGCTTTTGTTTATCTTGTATTTTTAATTATAAGACGTTTAGATAACAAAAAATACCATAGATTAAAATAGAAAAAGAAGAAGATAATGCTCGAAGAAGTCTACCTGATACTATGTGCGAACCGCTAGCAATACATGAGCAGCATAAAGAACATGCATTACTATTCGGTATGACTAAAAAGTCATGCCTCATTACCTAGTAATTTCACTGCCATAGCTCTGATGGAAATATTCTGTGGATATACAGCAATAAATATAATTTAATCTGGTTTATATCACAGTTGCACGTTGTTGTTAGACATTACTCTTACTTAGCAATAAGAAGACTAATTTTAAATGTGATGGTATATACATTTTATTCTAGGATCAATGTGCCCAATAAGCTCATCCTTTAGCAGAAACATCTAATAACGCTAGAGAGAGAGATAGAGAATGCCTGTTGGCATTCTCTATCAGGCAACAGTCGCGCTGATCAGAGATAAACTTGGTGCATTTTAATAATGGCATTTATATATAAAACGGAGATATCTTTATATATAAAGAAAAATAACATATAACTATACATAAGCAAATATATATATATACTAATATACACATAAAATTTATTTTTACATAAATAAGCAAATATGTGTTCAAGGATGTGGAATTACATATGAATGTGGATGGTTATAAGGGCAGAGGAAGGCCGAAAAAGAGATGGATGGACTGTGTGAAAGATGATATGGTAAGAAAGGATGTAAATAATGCGATGACTGCGAACAGGTAGTAAGGAAGGACAGGGAAGAGAAAAATATATTACGCCGACCCCAAATAAATGAGATAAGGAAGAAGCAGATGTGTTCAAGGATGTAGGTATGATACCTTAGGAATGAAAAAGAATAAGATGAATCACGGGCATGACTTGACGATGTCACGGCCTTAGTGACAGAAATGTAAATCACGGACAGTTAGTAATTTCCTGTAAGAGAAATCATAAAATACATCTTTTTTCTAATTTCAGATGAAACGCGTTGATCTTATTTCTACGGCTTCCAAATTGCGATGTGAAATTACATAATATAAAATCCAGATTACATTTCATCTTCATCTATATTGCTTATAATAATTTTAACATCAGGTAAAGATCTATATCGATAATGTATTAAACAAATTTTAACACGACTTAATTTATAGCTTTTTTTATACTGCTATGGTGGCACAAGAATACGGCCCATCTGATGGTAAATGGTTACCTTTAAATGGTGGCCTTTGAACGGATGGAACACCAGGGGTATTACGTGCGTGTTGCCGATCCTTAAGAAACTTTTATATACCCCATGATCTAGTCTCGTGGAAAAATCTCTGCAGGTAAATCATTCTACAATCTAAATAAACACGGGAGGTAGCTCTCTGAAAGCCCACTGTCCGAGACCACTTAGTTCTAGCGTGTGGGGATGAATTCTCTGCCATCAGGAATCATGTCGAACAATTCCTCTGAACACAGTCCACTACATAATCGGTAGAACACACAAAGCGAAACGAAGTCTCGCCTCAAGCTAAGTGAAGGCATGTACCTCTCTCGACGTTTCAATTAGGTTGCACTAGTTGTTGCCACGGGCTGACAGAGGAAAATATATTTATTTACCATAAAATTCGTGTTAAAACCCGTTAAACTATACTCATAATTAACATTAGGTAAATCGAGCACTTAATCATAAATTGCATAATTTCAAAACTTACGAACTTTTAGATATATAAAATTTATAGTTTTAAATTAAAGTCGATATACAAAAAATTTATTTTTCATCTTTTTAAAACAGTTGAATACTTAGCTTATGTATACAGCACATATATGTCATTAAATGTTGAATATTAAAAAAAAGAGGTAAAAAATATCCAAATTCTATATTCTACTTCTACATTTTCATACATGGTTTTATTTATGTCTTCTGAAGTAAAACATTAATTTTTAATCTACCACTGCTTCTTATTTGTTGTTATTTTGGAACAGGTTCAAAACTTACTATATTTTGATAAAAAACAACTTATTTACATATTTTTTTCACGTATTCACTTATTTTAGTGACTACTAAAATACAGGGTTTTTATTATTTTCTCAGAACTCAGAGACATCATAAGCAGTTGTACAAATATATAAAAAATAACGTTATAAATACAGCTACATACAGTCCTATCATTCCAAGTACCCTATTGTATCCTGTTGTATTAATTATTCATTCATTCATGCGTAATTTGTTTTCAATATTTTCAGCTATATTCTGTAATACTTTTCTTTTTAATACGGCATAATTCGAATTGTTAATATTGGAAATTTATAGATATTATTGCTGAGTAACACTCAAAATTCTAAAGTGAATACATTCAAATTCAAAATACCTTTAGTCATGTCAGTCTATTACAGACTCTTATGATATGACAAATCTACCGTCAGTTCGGAATGATTTCGAGATGAGAAGAACTAACAAGAAACTCAGCTCGTATTATTTCTTAACACAAAACATTCTTTCTAAACATTTTATACATGTTTACAATAATACAGATTCATTATCAATTCAAATTTGGGAGAATAGAGTGACCGCCAGCATATGCTATTGCAAAAGCAAAAACTCTAATCAGTGTTCGTAACCTTAACATACCAGTCTCTACAAGCAGCCTTCGTTCACGAGTATGACGGATGAGCCAGCCATCTATCACTCAACCATATTAGACAGAGCACATTATAGCTATTATAAAAGTTATTCTTACATAAATACTATAGAGACGGTAAAAACACAAGTTGTACACTCCACTACTATCCAATAAATGCGTCTAACGGCATTTGAAGTCAATCGCCAAAAGCGCTAGGAAATAAACAACAAAGAAAGTAGTATTACGGCAGTGAATTAGGGTAAAATAAATAAAATAACTTCCCAAACTTGAAGTAATGTATTTAGTGGTAACGTATGACACAATGTAGCAAAACAATATAATAATATATATATGTCAAAAATTGTAAATAAAAAATATATGGTTTAAAAATAGAAATAGCTATAAAAAAGGTCTGTCGCCAACAAGTAGCATTGAAAGTTATATTAGTAAAGCGAGCCTGGCTATAAAAGAGGCGTCGTAGCCTAGTGGTTTACTAAGATAGTTAATTTATTTGCTTGAACATTATTTTCTTTACTGTATAGGTCTTATAATAACATAGGACACCAATATAATCCTGAGGCATGCAAATTACAATTTTTCTTAATCATTACATCTTACTAATATTATAAACATGAAAATTTGTGAGTATGGATGTTTGTTACTCTTTCACGCAAAAACTACTGAACGGATTTTGATGAAACTTTACAGTAATATAGCTTATGCATCAGAATAACACATAGGCTATATTTCTTATTATATATTGAAATTTAACTCGGATGAAACCACACGCGCATCTGGTTACATATATTACTGAGAAAATTAAGTGTTACGTCAAGTCTCGCAAAGAGTAACTTTTTTCTAGGAGCCACTTTTGTAGTTCTATTTTAAATCAAATTGGACCACTTTATTATATATACATTTATATTTCTGACTAGCTATTATTTGCGACTTAGATCGAGTGGAAACTAACTTTTTTTACATAAAATAAATATATTTTCTAAAATAAACGTAGCCTAAGGTCTCCTTATAACATTAGTTATCTGACAGAGAAAGTGACGTCAACACCACTATAGCCGTTTCAGAGATTAGTACGAACGAACAGACATACAAAGGATAGAAATTATTTTAATAAATTTTTGATGTACCTATACTATATATAGGTCTTTGTATTTCCCATGCATTGGAAACAAAATTCCCAAAATTAATTACCATAAGAAAAAAAAAATCATAACGTAATTTTTTTTTAATTACACTCAGAGAATTAAATTATATTTATTTCTACAGATTGACGCTTCAATGATGATGATGACACCATTAACAAACCTTAAGTGACCGAGAGACAGCAGTAAACTTGACGTTGGATTCGAATACCAGCCAAATATGAGTATATCAAGTTGCGTGTACTACAATATTAACCGTTAACCGTTTAGCATCAAATGGGCCGTATGCTTGTTTGCTACCTACATTATTTAAATTATTTACCGGGTCTTAACACGAATAATTTAATGCCATAAAATGACCCGGTTATATTAATGTATATTAAACTTGAAAGTTTAAAAGTAACAATTGCTACCTACATGTTATAAAAAAGGTCCATAGTACCTTTGACTATCTTCATTAAAATAAAAGCCATGAAGTTATATCCGTAGCAATTGTGAATCTTTCGCTTTCAAAACGTTCACTAAATTTAGACAGGAAAATATTTGAAATATTTACAATAATAACGGCCCACGTACTGTTGAGCAATATTTATATACAATAGCTAATGACAACCCTCAATGCTAAATGTGCTTTGATGCTGAAGATCTACCCACGTGATCCTGAAATGCCACGTGCAATCTGGCTTTGATGAACACGATATTAATTAATTGTTATCTATTCATACTATTTGGTAGTTTATTTATTTACGTTGCGTTACACAATTATCGTATATTAATTAATTCATTATTTAAATTATTAACCGGGTCTTAACACGAATAATTTTATGGCAAATAAAGGTCTCTCGACGTTTCGACTAGCCATAAAATTATTCGTGTTAAGACCCGGTTAATAATTTAAATAATGTATATTAAACACGAAAGTTTAAAATTCATTCATTCATTCACACACATAATGGACCTTTTAAGAATTAAAACGAAGAGATGCGGCCGTTTTAATATTACTCATCTACGTCTTGAAATATTCTCTGATTTTGTAATAAGCTTTATTTCTTAACTTTTAATATTTTAACTGCATAATGAATTTATTATATCTATTTTCATTTTTTATAATATAAGGTAATTTATTATTTATTCTTATTGTTATGAAATAAGGGCTAGAACCGTGTATTTTTAATTATGATTGGGTTTTCTAAAGTAATTTAACTTAAATTTGTAAAATTACATTTGTTTCAAATAGCAACACCCAAATTACTTACTAGTTCTTTTTGTTCTGAAACCCTTCCGAATGTTTATAGATTAAAAAAGTATAATTATTCAAAAATGCCTACATAAATGTAAGTTTTATGAATAAAGAATTTTCTGTTTATATTTTTATAGCTTTGTCTGTTCCCTTAAAAATGAATACATATTAAAAATATAGCGAAAAAACTATTTTACCGTATGACCTTTTTGTTATTGTTTGTGGAGAATTTTATGTATTTGCTTTATACAAATTTGGTTTCCGATATATTAATAAATACTCAGAAACGTGTAATAAAAAATATTTGGGCATGCAAACATTTTTTGTCAATACAGACAGATATCTGTTATTTATTGTTAATATATACTACCCATTGAATACCAGCTATATACCTTTTCAAAGAATATTTTCATTATAACTATTTTTCAGCAGTAGACACAAATACAAATACATACTTCAAAAGAATATAAATGTTTGGTTTAATTAAATTAAATTTTAAAAAGCACTTCTGAATAATAAATGAATATTTAAATATTTTTGAAGAATGTTAAAACATTTTTATTCCGTACTTAAGTATTGAAACTCTAGTAAAATCAACCAAACTAACACACAGATTATACTGGATGCTGAAAAACTGGAAAAATAAACAACATAACTACCCATAGATAAAAATATAGTATTGCATGGAGATCGAACTAGTAACCATCAGAGGTAAGACCACGTGCTAACCTAAAGACCTAAGAACCTAAACCTAAAGACTACCAAGGTCATGAAGAATACAACCATTCTCAGATATGATTAGTACACTTACCAATACTCACAGATTTCTCAATTCTTATCAAATCTCAATTGCACGATAGACAATCTATTAAGTGTTTATTATGAAATGTGTTGTATAAAAACATTTCATATATTCACCTAGATACAATTTATCTTGAACGTGTAGGTAGCTATCATGGAAGCCCAAGGTTAAATTCTAAATGTTTATAGTTATTATTATTAATAGTGGTCGTTGGCTACAGCGAAAATCATAGACTATTGCTATTGAGTATGCATGATTACTAAGTCCCTCACTGCACACTGGAAATTGAACAAACTTATGACAAAACTAAGCCTATATACAACAAAAATCTGCAGATTTTCCTAAACTGAAGAGGAAATGCCACTACACATCTATATGGTTCTAACCCACTCATGCATAAATGTAATATCTCCTTTGGAAAGTTAGTAAGTTTTCTCCCGAGGAGATAAAAACCATTGCTAATAAGAATATCCATCAATTCTTGTCCCTGAAGGGTCTAGGTTGTGAACTCTGAAAAGGTGCGAGCACAACAGATCTATGTAGATCGCAGTGCTGCTTGTAAGCACCTGACAATAGCCGAAACAACCTAATAAAAAATAATAAAAATACAGCGAAGACGTGACTTGATCCCCTCAAACTTAAGGAAAAATGATTCTGATTCGGCCTTTTGTCCGGTAGATTATTAGAGTGTCGACCGTAAAGGCGACGGATGGGAGACCGAAATGCAAATGTTGAGTCGGATGTGTGGTGTGATAAGAATGAACAAGATGAAAAATGAATACATTCGAGGAAATATGAAAGTACCATCAGTGTCGGAGAAGTTGCAAAGTAATCGTCTGTCATGGTATGTGGAGCATGGTGATGCAGAGAAATAAGAGTGTATTTTAAAGACCTACTGTCTTTAAAATATTCTCTTCACATATGAAAGTGTGGTTAAGGGCAGAGGCAGGCCAAAAAAAGAGATAAATGGACTGTGTGAAGATGATATAGCAACAAAGGGACTAAATATCGAGATGACTGCGAACAGGGATAAATAGAAGAGAAAAACATGTAATATATACATAATACCGTACCGTGCGAGGGAAAGTGATGTGCTAAACAACTAAACTACCGACCATCGGCCGTAATGTATTTACAAATAAATAAATGTATCTAAGTATTTATATCAGTTGTCTAGTACCCATAACATAAGCTCTGCTTAGCTTGGTACTAGATAGCGCTGTATGGATTATCCAGGGTTATTATTATCAATAATAAATTATTATATAACTCCTATGTAATATCGTAAGAACTTCATTGTCAATTAATAAAAATTAGTACATATTTGCGAGCGCGCCGTGTATTTAAGATCATATTCACTTAGATATAATAAAATTTATCTTAAACGTGTGTGTATCGCTATCATAGAAACTCAAGGTGAAATTCTAAATATTCAGTTAATAATCTTACAAAATAGCCTACTTAGGATCAACCTTGTATCACCATTTTGTAGTACTAAATATTGATTATCGACTTTTTAGGTGATGATTAAAACATTTACATACAATTAGGTAAAATATATTTGCATTATACAGTTAAAAAGGATATACATATATTTTTAAAAGTAGATTCGTATAAATAAATAAAAATTAAACGAATATGGTAGTGGAATACATTCAGAACTTAAAATCATGAGAATTTAGTCCTCAGAAAGAGCGACACATGTGAGGTCCCACGAGCGCTCAATTCTAATGTTAGAAATGCTAATGTAACTCTGTCTGTCTGTCTCGTTTTCACATCAAGACTACTAAACTGATTTAAATTAAAGTTGGTACACAATTAGTCTAAACCCTAATAAAGGGAATAGTATAGTTTTTAATGCAAAGGAAAGGTTTTAAGGGATTGAAAGGGGAGACGAAAGTTTGTATAGAAAGTCGTCATTTTTTATGCTAGAAAATGAACCTTTTTCCTTGTCTTTTATTGGGTTAGATTATGGAATTTTGTTTTATGTTATCAAAGTCACTATAACATGCGGACGAAGTTGGTACAGCTAGAGTATAAATAAAAATGTACTAGTTGAATTTATGACAATTCTTTAAAGTGATGTAGTTAGGCGAACTCAACAGTATATATAGTGAAAAAAAATATGACATGCAGAAGAGGCCGTAAGGTTACGTGTGAATTTCTGATTTTTAATTTGTTTATAGATCTGATGAAAGTTAGCAGTTTATACGTGACCGTTATAGTATTCCTGGTGGAGTTGTATAACCACAAAGGAACAGGACATTGTAGATTGTATTCGAATCAAAAGTAACATGACTTTGAGGGTGACGCAGCTGGAATCGAGTCACAATGCGAGCTTCAAAACGCTCGCGGTCCGGGTCCCCACCAACATGCTGCCCATCTTCTTGAAAGAGTCCTCTATCCGTTCCGTACTGGCTGTATTAAATATATAAAAAAAATAACAATGTTTAAAGTCCACTCTAATTTTGTTATCTTGTGATCACAATTTTTTATTTGTTATATTAACATAATTAACAGTAAGTAAATTGCATTACATCATACGTTAAATGGCATGAAATTAATTTTTTTTTTTTTATAAAATTACCTACGAATGATACATATAAACCTTCCTCTTGAATCAATCTATCTATTAAAAAAACCGAAATCCGTTGCGTAGTTTTAGAGATTTAATAGGGACAGACAGCGATAACGACTTTATTTTGTACTATGTAATAATAATGACGATGATGATATGTAAGTAGCTACTTGTTTATCATTAGGGACAATATTTATATAAAAGTGATTATTGCCAATGGCCGTCCGGTAGTCACCCTATTTACATAAAAAATATGGCGATCTTTAATAAAAGATTAAGCTAAATTTTAATTGTTCAACAGATATTAATGTGCTGTACATAGTTAATGGCTTTTACCATTTCAGTTTAATAATATCGGCCATTTTATTTTTTCTACGGATATCCCGGTTCTTAAGAACAGTCCATTATCTGTGCTTCCTATGGAAATTTCAGGAAATCCTTCCTAAGTCGGCGTAATAAAAAGAATTTTTAAACAAAATTTCAAGTTACCGGATAGAGCCATTTAGGTTTTGTGATAATGAGACAGTCTATCAGTATTTATAAGTTTCATTAAATGATCATAATCATCTGTGTTTCCTTGTTCCAGATTTTTTATTACTATCATTATCCTTATATAAAATAAAGTCTACTAATATACTATAAAATAAAGTCGCTGTCGCTGTCTGTCACTATGTATGCTTAAATCTTTAATCCTACGCAACGGATTTTGAAGCGGTGATATTTTTGAATAGCTAGAGTGATTCAAGAGTATGGTTTATATGTATATAACACACCCGTGCGAAGCCGTGGCAAGTAGCTAGTTACATAGTATAGAATAAAGTTGCTGTCGCCGTCACTATCTGTCCCTATGTATGCTTAAATCTTTAAAACTACGCAACGGATTTTGAAGCGGTTTTTTTAAGTAGATAGCGATTTAAAAGGAAGGTTTATATGTAAAATATATGCACACCTGTGCGAAGCCGGGGCGAGTAGCTAGTATGTTAAATATTATTTATGTGACACATGCATATATTGGTATACTCTTTTGTTTAATTGTTGCAGCTGGTTCTAAGATCTTTTGATATTTAATTTATTGTCGTCAAATTGTGAGCATTGGGCGACCACTAGTATTAGTTAAAGTACAATAGAATGGTGAATTATAATCAATAGGGCCTGATTAATAAATCAATAGTTTAATCTGGTGACGACGTTAATCTACACTTACCTGCACTTGAGACCTTGACCGGTGTATTTATTTTGATACAAATTAAATCTTAACGCGACGTAATAAAGTTGAATATTATTTTGTGGTGTACAATAATTTGTCACGCACACTGTAGATCATGTCGTTGCACGCTTGAAAAATTAGTCGATTCTCAAATGTCTTACAAACATCACTATTGTTATGTTTTAGAAATTATATTCTAATATTTGTGAGTGATAATTATTTCTTGCTTTATTGTTAATGGTTTGTATCACTGTCACATATCACATATTTTTAAGTTCTTTTCTTGTTAATTATGACAAATTCTAAATTTATAAATTAAATGACTGGTTATGTTCTGTAGATGTTTTAATAAATTACAAAAATAACACTTAGGTAAACATTTCCCTCTATTTTTAAAATCACTTTTAGAAATCAAACGTTAATATTTATTATAATGTAGAATACATATTCATGTTTCAAGATATTAACAGATATAAATTAGTCTTTTAAAAAGATTATTATTCACTAATTATAGCTAACATTGTAAATTAATAAATGTAACAATAGACTTTTAAAAAAACATAGATTGAATAATGTATAAAATATACTACTACATTTTTTGTATCCTCCCAGCAAATATACCTAACCCATATTTAATTCTATATCAACTTAAATTTGCGGAAAAGGATCTCAACACATATTAACCCTAATCAAAGTAGGTGCAAATTTCTGAAAAATTTCTCAAAAAAAAATTATTTGATTGAAAATACACCCAATAGTCAATCGAATATAGTATTTACTACCATAGATGTAATTCTTGCTCAGACACTTGCATATTCATTTAAATCTTTAATTTAATTTACCATTTAAGTTCCAACCATTAAATCATATTGGAATTGTAATTCAAATATTATTTATCATTGATAACCTTTAGGTTATCAAGATACCTTCACAAACGACACTTTTATTAATTTAAACCAGCTCTTATTTATTTATTTATTAGCAAACAAAACAGATTACAATCAGTACAAGAATTTGATTAGTAGCGTGTAGTTTAATAAATATCTGGATTGTAATCCAGCACTATGTATGCCTAAAAGCTAAATTACATATACGCATGTAATATACGCTTATCCCAGACTTCGTCTGCGTGGAAATAAAAGAAAGGTAGTCTAAGCTACTGCTTATAACATTAGCTATTTGCGAGTAATAGTCCCGTTCAAATCGGTCTACTGTTTCAGAGATAAGCAGGAACAAACAGGCAGATAGACAATCTTTTTCAAAACCAATGTAGTAGTAGTTGTACAAACAATGCGTTTAGTTAAAAGCTGGTCAAAAAAATTTATCAGGCCTTCAGGAGTTGACCTTCAGGCGCTCCAGAAGTCCTTCCGCGGGTTTAGTGGCATCTGGACTCGCTATCTACATTTGAGTGAAATTGTGACCGACAGCATTGATAGTTTGTTGTTTATAAAAATAAAAATAGTTTTAACCTTCATAAAGATATATTAAACATTTTTAGTATTTTATTACAAATATAGTAAAGCCTTGGTAAGAATATACATAATATAATTGGCTAAGTTGTTTGATAAAAGATTCTCCAAAAATATATGCAAATATTACAATTTTTATTATTTTACGTGCTTTTTTGTAAATATTCAAGGATAATTTAAAACAATTGCATTATAGATAAATATATTCATAATTCTATAGAAGGTAAGACATTTGTTCTCTTCTTTATTCATATACTCTTGACACAATCGGCCGGTGAAGATGAAGGCCAGCTGCGATCAACAGCGTTAGTAGTCCGAAAAAAAAACTCATGATGGAGATAGATTGAGTGGATTATCTTTAATTATATTCCTTGATGATATAGCACCTCGCAATTTAGTCTTCATCTGGTACGGTTCTTGGCTGTACGAAAACATTGACTGCTGTGTAGCCAATGTCTATCTGATGTATCCATTGAATTGGTAATCTATACCGAAAACATTTGCTGTCAGAGATCTTTTGGGCAAGATATCTAGAGAAAAGAGAATAATTTAGCTCATGCTCTTTTAAATAATTTGGTTGTAACTTTACATTTTTATAAATGTGTGAATACAACATACCAGTAAGAACTAATTAATTATCAAAATAATGAAGGATCAACCAACTACTTGAGTGACTAAATAGGAGTCAGAAAAAAAGGAAAATAACAATTATCTTTTTTAATATTATATCTTCAGTACTTGTTATACATATCAATTCGTATATATATATATTCATAATCGTATAAATCTTACTAATGTTAAAAACGCGAAAGTTTGTGAGTATATATGGATAGATTCTTAGATGTTTGTTACTCTTCCACGCTTTTACATCAATATATTGACGATTCGGTGGTCTAGCGGTCCGTTTTCGTCCGACGGTCGCGGGATCGATTCCTCGCACGGTACAAACATTTGTATTTTGAGATTGATTGTAAGGGTCTGGATGTTTTCTATGTATATTATGTATGTTTGTTATGTTATATTATGTATTTGTATCTAGTACCCATAACACAAGCTTTAGCTAGCTTAACTTGGATCTACATGGCGCTGTGTGAATTGTCCTGAGATTATTATTATTAAAATAAGACATAGGCTATAAATTTCATGCGGATGAAACTGTAGGCACAGCTAGTAATGTTAGATAGTACTGCAATATCTATTAATAGTCACGCTTTACTTTTTTTATAGTTTCTAGTACTTTTCTTAAGTACTTGGTTTTCTCGTCATATATCACAATTATACTTTAATAACGAGAACAGATTGAGTAAATATTACTTAGTGTGGACATCCTCTTTGAAGTCGGTGAAATACAATAGTCAATTGTGTAAGGTATTGGCGAAATCTACGAGTATCTATTGTCGTTATCGGTCGATGTCTGCAGATGTTTGATGATAAAATGCGATACTGTCATAATATTGTTACTAGATGCGATTTTCCTGTTTCGGAAATCTGTTCATTTATATATCTATTTGTTTCTTACGACTTTATCTGAACAAACAAAATGTTTCTGTTCTCTACTTATTATAGTTTTTCGAGATAAATGATATAACATCTTGTTTGACTTAATTAGGAGTATTGCTGCTGTAAACCTACTTTAAAAGACTGAGAAATTTCATGCCAGCTCGTTACTAAATCTGACACCTGAATGGGATAAAAATCTTGTAAAAATAATCAGACAATTGTAATTAACCCAGGATTTCACATAGCGTCATCTAGTCCCAAGCTGAGCAGAGCTTGTGTTATGGGTTTTATTATAAATAGAAAACACTCAGACCGATACATTAGATACATCCTTATAAATAAATGTATTTACATCGAGCGAGTAATCAAACCCGCGACGTTCGGAAGTAAATTGGTGTGCCAAACAGCTAGACCACCGAGGCCGTCCATAATAAATAAACTTTATTTAAAGATATTACTTTCAGCCTTTAGTATTACCCCTGTCTAATATCTTATGTGTGATATGGCACCCTATCAGCAACCTTTTTTGATAGTTTTTCTTTTATATATATTTATTGTACTTTATTCTTTGACCCTTTCTTGATTTTGCTATGTTTTTTTATTGTGAAGCTGATTTTAATGCATAGATTGGCGATACCAGGAAACGTCTCTCATTTTTAACCTATTAATACAGATGTCAGTCATTGAAATTATAATTCAAACTCAAAAATCATTTATTCATGTAGGACATTTTATCTGCTTATGTACGCCATATTTTTCATATTAATTTTTCCCTACCGTCCATTTCAGTATATATATCCATTTGAGAAGTACTGGCAAGAAACTTAGTTAAATTACTTTTTTTTTTTAAAGCTTGTATATAGAATGTATATTGTTCAAATAATCGACATTATGTATCGACGTTGCCCCTAAAATTGAATTATGTAACTAATTATAGTATATTATACTTTATAAGTACAATACTAAATATAGTATATTATAGTATATTATACTAATTATACTTTACGTTTAAAAGGAGTCTTCAACAAGTACGAGAAGAATGTAGTTGTAAAAATGTGTTACATAAATGAAGATGAATGTGTTACCTAAATAGAGATGAATTTTGAATATTGTAATTTGAATTTGGAATTATGAATTTTGAATTTTGAATTACTTTAGCCAACATTTTCATTCACAGCCAAATTCACATTGACCTCAGTTACATAGCTATTATTTTTTTAAATTAAATTTAAGACTTTAAATTAGTCAAAAATATATATAGACTTAATTATTATGTCAGTAGGTATGTCTAGACTGTTCTATCTTACGGTACAACCATATATTATTCTTATTTAGCGTTCTAAGATCTAAAAGTATAAAAAATTGTCGATATCGTGGTATTGAGTATTATTATTGCTTAGGAAACACGAAGCGTGAACAATACTATTATTGTCAATGTCATGGTGTTTTCCTCTATAAGTACACCATGGTGTGACGAAAATGTACTTGTCTCAATGAAACCAATAAAATCTATCCATTGAACCAAGTTCTTATTATGGAAATAAACTTCTCAGACATAAAAGAATATGTAATAAAAATAATCTCAGGACAATTCACAATTCCTCTAGATTCAAGTTCGCTAAAACTTGTGTTATGGTCACTGGATAACTGATATAAATACATGTGTATTTTTCTTTTCGTAAATACGTATTAGATATAGAAAACACCCAGATACAAATAATTATACTCATGAAGACAATTGTTTGTGCCGTACGAGGATTGGAACCCGCTACTATTGGAAGTAAGGCGGTGTGATTTAATTTTTATGTTATATAATGATGATGATTCTTTATATTACAGATACATTGAAAAATGGAAAAGGATGAAAAGCGAGCATCAGTTGATAACTTCAATTCAACGTAAGATAATTTTAAGTTTTATATTAATACAGTTATCCTACGGTCATTTGAAGGTGTTGTCATCTGTTGAGATTATGGTAATTGTAACGCTTATATGCCCATGTTACGCTCAGTATATTTGTTTTTTTTTCGGACTAGCTTAGCTTCAGACGTTAGGGGCGAGTGCAGATGGCACTCCAAACCCGCGGAAGGACTTATGGAGCGGCTGAAGGCCAACTCCTGCCTGACGGATACGACTTTAGTCTGAGGGCACCACTAGGGGTTCGAACCTCGGCTCAGGCCGTCGTAATTTCGATCCCCGTTTGAATTGGACGGGAGGTCGATCGGAGCAGGATATTTGTGTGATTGGAGCGAGATGACTTTACTTTACTTCACAATGTGGGTACGTCGCGGGTTCGATTCCTCGCACGGTGCAAACATTGTATGTGGTATTACTGTTTGTATCAGTCTGGTGTTTTCTACCTATATTTATGTATGTATTTACCAACAAAAATATCTATTATTTATGTCAGTTATCTAGTACCCATAACACAAGCTCTGCTTACCGTGGGACTGCACGGCGCTGTGTTAATTGTCCAGGATTGTTATTATTATTACCTATATATATAAATAAAATTGGAGTGTCTGTTTGTAATATTGAAATAACCGTTTTTTACTACATGCATATGAATATAAATATATAATTGTCTGTCTGTCTGTCTGTCTGTTTGTTCCGGCTAATCTCTGAAATGGCTGGACCGATTTTGATGGGACTTTTTTTGGCAGGTAGCTGATGTAATAAGTAGTAATTTAGGCTACTTTTATTTTAGAAACATTAATTTTATTTAGAAAAATAAAGTATAATTCACGTTTCGTCCACGCGGGCGAAGTCGCGGGTACAGCTAGTTAAAAATATACAGATTCAATCAAAAATATCAGTGGGACTAAAAAGGCGCTGTATTAATTATCCAGGGTTATTATTATTACTAAGAAAGTATAGATTCAATCAAAAATATCAAATGTAAAAAAAATACAATGTTATTATTTATTTTGCAACATCACAGTATCATAAAAAATTGTGTGAGACCACGCAGTTCCCAAGTTAGTCATTTTATTGAATGACCGAATAAAAATAATGTGGGTCGATAACTAAAACTATGTACTGAACCGTTTTTTTTAATCCTTTATATTCTGAGACATCTTGACTTTTTAATGTTATATCTCTGGCGACCTCGGTGGTCTAGCTGTCTAGCACACCGCTTTACATCCGACGGTCGCGGGTTCGATTCCTCGCACGGCACAGACATTTGTATTCATGGGTATTTTTGTTTGTATCGGTCTGGGTTTTTTCTATGCATAATATGTATGTATTTACGAAAAAAATATATGTATTTGTAACTGTTATATATAACTAGTACCCATAACACAAGCTTTAGCTAGCTTAGCTTAGGTCTAGATGGCGCTCTGTGAATCGTTCTGACTTTATTATTATATCTTATATACAAAATTGTATACTAAAGTCGAGATAAAGTCTTTACAAATATCAATTGCAAGTCTTATATATAAAATTCTCGTGACACAATATTAGTTACCATACTCCTCCAAAACGGCTTGACCGATATTGTATTATTAGTATTTTGTAGCTACCACTTAGGGGTGTAAGAAATAGCTACAAAATAGGGTTGTCCACTCCTAACATTTTTTTATTTTTTTTAATAATGCGGCATTAAAAATACCTTGAACCAAATAATAAAATTTTCATCCTTCTACCAACAACCCCTATTTTTAATAGCAATTTTAATTTATATGGCAAAACAACTTTTGCGAGTATACATTGGAATCTTGTTTTATTTTTATTAGAGTATTATTTTAAACTTTAAACGAGATTGTTTACTGTTCATATAATCAGTAAATGTACAGATAACATAATATTGTAAATGTAACAATATAGAAATTTACATTTTAACATGTATGTATGTTGAATAAAAGATGTTTTATTGAACAAAGATCTAAACTATTATAAATACATGCTCATATGAGAAACTTTGAATATATCGCTCGAGGGAATGAGTGAACTTCTTGGTTCAAGTAGTTATATATATATGTATATACCTGAAGACAGAAGTTAACTCAACATCTTATTTTTATTCCGTACATTTTGCATATTCTGGAAAACTTACTTATAAAGATTAAAAGAAAATTTGATAAGAAAATAACAATTTATAAGGTATTTCCGCTTTTCTACCGTACATTTGTATTTATGAGTATTGTTTGTATCGGTCTGGGTGTTTTCTATATGTATTTACGAAAAAAATATCTATGTATTGTATCAGTTATCTAATGCCCATAACACAAGCTTTAGCTAGCTTAACTTGATCTAGACCCAAGTTAAGCTAGCTAAAGCTTGTGTTAATTGGCGCTGTGTTAATTGTCCAGGGTTATTTATTTATTTATGATTCTTCCAAATCATCTTAAGAGTTTCTAAGATTATGTGTACCTATATTACATATAAAAGTTGCTCGTTTCGTATAGATATAGTGTGTCGATTTAAGCAAAAATATCAGATATTCTGTTTGTAAAAAATATGTTGTAAAAAATTTGGAAGACTCAGAGTGTCATCTAGGATAAAACAAAACTAAACCTTGTTATGGGCACTATACCTACAACTCATAGGGATTTTCAAGTATTTTTTAATTCTATAACATTTATTACTTAATATCTTATTAATATCATAAACACGAAAGCTTGTGAGTATGGACGTATGTTTACTCTTTCACGCAAAAACTACTGAACGGATTTTGATGAAACTTTACAGTAATATAGCTTAAATATTAGAATAACATATAGGCTATAAATTTCACGCGGCTGAAATCGCGGGCACATAGTACGTATAGTACGTAATACATATATAGCAAACTCAAGTGTCCTCTAGTCTGAAACTGGGCAAACCATATTTTGGGTACTATACAACAGACATTATTAACTACATTTTGTCTCTTATATATTTACACCTTATATATACAAAGACAGGCATTAATATAAATATTCAACCTTATAAATATGAGTGGCTGTATCGTAATCGAACCCACAATCATCGGAAGAAAGTCATTGTGCTAAGTCACTATACCATTTGCGCTGTAGCATATTGCGAGTGACAGTTTCATTAATATTTCGTTTCACTCTTAAAAGTTGCCGCGATTTACAAATTATAATTTAGTATTTCAGCTGTACCACATTTCTATAATATTAAATCATTAATATAATTATTAACTTAAATGTAGGAATAGTTAAATGTAAAATTAGTAACTGTCACCCTCACCATAATACGGTGCACAGAGTATATACCATTGAGGTGAATGTTTTAAACCAATTGTTCATTAAAAGTTGTTCAAATTGTTAATAAATAATTTTTACTCGTTTACTTCATTAACAAAACTATTACATACGTCTGTGTGTAAATATCAAGTCGAGACGTAATTAACTACACCTGTCAATTTTGTATATATTATTATTGAAATTTCTATTATTTGTAATATTTTTAGTTTACAAAAATCAAAAGAACTCTTGTATTACATAGTTAGCTGCTTCTGCTGTGTCTTCACAATTTGCGTCATAACCATATACTTACGGATAATCCGTTGTGTAGTTTTAAAGATTTTAGCATACATAGGGACAGACAGTGACAGCGACTTTGTTTTATACTATATAATGATAACGAGCTGTGGCCGCGGTTTCACCCGCATTAAATTTCAATATATAAATTTTAATAAAATATAGTCTATATGTCATTCTGATGTCTAAGCTATATTACTGTATTTTGTAAAGTTTCATCAAAATCCGTTCGAGTAATTTTTATATGACAGAGCAATAAACATCCATACTTACAGACTTACGCGTTTATAATATTATATCAAGATTATATGAGCAATAAGAGTGATATATAATGGTCATATTTTAAATAAGTCCTCACTTAATCCAATGACAATTTTTGTATTTTCTTTATTGCGTAGCATTTGTCCTTGTTCATACTTTAGACCGTTTTTATGTATATATTTTATTGAAGCATTGCTACTAATTTTCTATTGTCATTCATGGCTCACTACCTGTTCATTGTGTAGTAATTTAGTGCCGTGAAACAAAAAAAGAACAATCAGAAACAGATTTGCCGACATGGGAACCGATTGGCGGTCGTCGTCTTTCGCATTGTAACATTCCCCCCCTTACCTATGAAATTGAACTAAACACCCATTCTAAATATCCGAGGATCATCTAAATAATAGATCATATAACGATGGAACACTTAATCTTTAATCATTTGGCCATATAAATAAATTATTGTGATCGTCTAGTATCGGTGGACCCGTTGTGTATATGTAGTAACTATAGATTCTTTTATTGGTATATGATGGAGTAATAACTGCGAGATAAATACATATCTCAATAATACAAATTATGATACAGAGTATATGTTATGAATAATAATTATAAGGTATATATTTGAATCATTGAACCATTATGATTTTAATAAATAAGGTGGGATATGCAAAGTAGGGTTGCAATATGCACCATTTGAAAGTGAAATGGGATGAGTATTCTCAGCACCAAAACAAGATTAATTTATATTATTAATTCAACATTACAAGTGGTTTCACCAAGCTTGCGATGCTGAAAGTAGGTAGATAAAATATAGTTGCCATAGGCAGATCGAAACTGAATTCAGGATCACTCACGACACAGAAGCTTACTTATGGATATTGACTCCTTCGGTTCTATGTGGCGATAGAGAGACTGTCAAAGAGACTGCCCGATCTCGAAACTAAATCCCAGCATCACTCGGTCACGTAGCTTACTTAATGGGGAATACCCTTCGGCTATATATAATGTGACATTGGAGATCAGACTGTAGATACAGTACGAGTCGTAACAGAAACTAGGAGGTCAATCAAATACCAGAACTTACTAATGGATAATCCTTTCGGCCCTATAATGTGACATTGGAGATCACCAGTAATTGCAGTACGATAAATAATAATAATAGAGTAGTGTGATAGCTCAATGCCATCAACACCACAATATTGGTCAATCCAATATATAATGTTGATAATTGCTATATTACAAACATAGCATATAAAGTTTATAAATTTACTTAATACCAAGAATACTCAAGGAATTAAGAATTAGATATGTGTGAATAAGAGCTGGGCTCTAATATGATTGATTATATGTAAATTAGAATTTCTTGCATGGCGAAGTAATCTTTATATTGATGAGATATTATAAGCGAGAAATATAAGTCCCATATCTGAAAATAGATGTCTGGATGCTCCACATAAAGAATCAACCAGAAGGTAATGTTTAGTTTGTAGAAGGACTGCATGTCCTGATATAGTAATCAGTAGAATTTGATTAATCACATAGTGAAATAATCATAATAATATAAATAATAGTGACAGAGGTCTGTGACCTGGATGATTGTTATGTATAGACAACCACTAGGTGGATAGTCGATATGATAGAGGACCGGAGTCCTGGATATAAAAGCCATGGCTTGGTAATTGATAAAATGTTTAGCCATAAAATGGATAGTCATAAAATATATTTTCATTGAGGACCGAAGCCCATAGATGTGATTATGTGTATGTATTTATATTTATATATGTATGTATTTATATTTATATATGTATGTATATATACACATATAATATGTATATATAAATTAAAGGACTAAGAGTCCTAATATTATTACACTGAATATTTACGCTCAAGTAATTAGTATTTATTATTAAGGCCAAAGACCTTAAAATAAACCTTTATTTTATTGAATTGACTGGAACAAGAAGAATAATATTAAATATATTAATTAATAAAGAACCGAAGTTCCTTAGAATTGATTGTAGAATAAAATGTAATATTATTATTACCGATATCTATATGTATATGGTTGGTCTTGTATTTCAATATATTCAAAATTATATAATAATTTTGATAATGCATCGCCCACATGAATCCGATTGCCCAATGGGTGATTGATAGGAATGACTGGAGATGTTAAGATCCCATGTCTTATTTATAGTTAGTTTATATATTATTACATTGTAGTTTTATTAAATAATAAACAATATAGTCTTATTATAATACTGGCTTAATTAGCAATTATACCTTATATGTACATGTTTATTAAACCCACTAGTTATGATGACGATTAGCCTTCATACCGGCCACTGATGATTCAGGGAGAGAACCACAAGTGGTGCCCGAGACTTGTGACTCGGGTGTAGGTTTAAAGAGCTCTTTTAGAATGCATTAACACTCACCTTCACTACTTCTGGGAACCTCCCAGAATTCATCTAATAAACCCCCCAATGCCTACAATATTCACAGTTACATATATATCAATGTAATCTCTTACAACCCTAATTATTAATTTATGCTATTCATATAAAATATATTTAACATAAAGGTTGTTACAACATTAAGTGCATATACACTTAATATTACTAATCTCAATGTGGTGATCTAATAAATGCATTCTTATACTTCAATATAATAATTCTATATTATAATTTAGCAATTCCTTTATTTATGAAATGCAAGATATATCTATATATCTATAAGGAAGTCATAGTGAACCGCATTGCTATTGCTTCTGCTGGTTAATATAATTATATTCAATGGTTAATTCGTCTATTAATTACTTATTTAATTTGTGCAATGTGTAATAAGTTGTAATATAATAAATATAATGCGTCCTAAACTTTACTCACACAATGCTGCATATCCAGAGTAGCAATATATCTCTATATTGATACACCAGCCATACAACATGCATACAATAAAACTTAGGGTGTGTGTCCTAGATAACCACTCAGTTATCAACTAAACAGAAATCCCTATTGGTTGTAGAAATCTCCACAGGGATCGTGGTCTAAAACCTTCATTACGAGCTTTGACCCATCTCTCCTCAAATGATGGAACATGTGACTTCATCATAAATTCATCGATCTGAGCCTCTCTCTCCTCTTGATGAAAACTTCCACAACTATTACAGATATTATATTTCCTTACTAAAGCCTCCATAGAGATTTACGGATCATAATATATCATCAAAAACTATTGGAAAATGTCACTTCAATAGTTCAATCATCGATACAAGTATTTTCCTCCTTCTAGTGAAGCCTTCAGTAACCAGAACCCTCCCCCAAGCGACATCTTTTGTGGAATGTATATAATCTTCGTATGGGTTAATTCATTTATTAATTATCTATTTACTTTGTGCAGTGTATAATAAGTTGTAATATAATAAATGTAATGCGTCATAAACTTTACCCACACAATGCTGCATATCCAGAGTAGCAACATATCGCTATATTGATACACTAGCCATACAACATGCATACGGTAAAACTTAGGGTGTGTGTCCTAGATAACCACAGTGTTATCAACTAAGTTAAGTCCCTACTGGTTGTAGAAATCTCCACAGGGATCGTGGTCTAAAACCTTCATTGCGAGCTTTGACTCATCTCTCCTCAAATGATGGAACATGTGACTTCATCATAGATTCATCGATCTGAGCCTCTCTCTCCTCCTGATAAAAACTTCCACAACCTATTTATTATAACTTCACTTACTTGCTAAAGTCTCCATAGAGATTTACGGTTCACATTTGATCATCATAAATTATTGGAAAATGTTACTTCAATAGTTTATTCATCGATACAAACATTTGCCTCCTTCTAATAAAGCCTTCAGCAAAACTATATATATAAGACTCAAAGATCTTCCTCTCATTACATCTTCCGTGTAATATAATATAGACGTGTACTAAATATTAACCATGCAATATCTACATATTCGAAATAGTAAACGTAATTTACTATCCCAAATAAGGAACACCACACAGCAAGACATTCAGTGTGAGTAATGAAATATTTGAAATAAGTAATAAATAGTTGAAATAAGTGAATGAAATATTTATTTTTGATAAGTAACTGAACTATTATTAGCCATCATTATAAGTACAATAGGGTTTTACTATAACTTCCTTAATTTACTTTTAGTTTAGTCGTAGTAAATTTATTATTAATATAATTCTCATATAAAATATTAGAGTTATCAACAACTGTTAAAGGACACAATTAAATTCATTAGCATCTAACGAGTAAATATACACATTTAATATTAAACTCCTAACCTTTCAACCTAACTAAAGAAAATAAATCAATATAACTCAGATTTATGTAGGTACAAATTGAGACTATTATCGTAATATAAGAAAGACACAAATAAACCATGCTCGTTAAATTTTATATTATAAGTAATTAAACTAAATCAATGTATTCGTCAACATATTAATTCCACGCAAATCATAAAATAAATAAACACATTTACATTTCCTATTTAACTTGGCAGTTTATCTAAAATATCCCAATAATACAGTCAAATGATAACAGACATACAGTATATTATGAGCACAATAAATAAAGTGAAAGAATTAAAATGACTTACCAATATGTTGACAAGAACGGATATTAAAGTATTAAAATCACTTACTAAAATCTCCTTATTTACGAATAGTAAAAGAGTTAAATATACACTTGTTACTCCTACGGAAGCTCGCCGACGACTAACCTTTCTTTTGATTCTTCATCCTTCCTAACAACCTTCTACCGACTTTGTTTTTGCCAAATATATATATCTAAACATAACTCAACGTGAGAACTTCGTTCTTAGGCATTTCACACTAATTATACAGGATGATTTTTAAATTTATTTTGTAACACTTTTCTTTATCCTAAATTTTATTTTGTTTTACAAATATTTTTCCTATATAATATATAAACAACCATTTACCGAGTTTACATAATATATTTACTTGTTTATTAATTTAATGCTGATATAACATTATAATAAATCGCAAACACATATATAATATGTAATTAATATTAAAGTCTGTAATAAAAATAAAAATGTAATTTATAATTTACTTAATAAATCATTATAATTATATAAACGTTAGTATTCATATATAACCGCTCATTCTGTTGATACTATTATTTTACATACTGTGTTTTTATGAAATTCTAATAAATTCCTTTCTATTATCAAAACCTGAACTAATGTTTCAATACAATTAATTCCTTAGAAGTCGTTTTCTATTTATCTATTTAAATCATGATCTCTTACAACGTAGTAAATTGGAACATCCTATGTATGCATGTCGGCTTTCTTTTGTTAAACACAAAGGATGCCGTTCTATTGTTCTATTTGCTAGTAAATATGTTTACAGAAAAATATTTAACAGTTCTTAATAGTTTTGTTTTTAACACACGTGTAATATCTGTAGATAGTGTGTTTGTCGGCCTTCTTTTGACGAACACAAAAGGATGCCGCCCTATTGTCTTTTCTGCTAGTAACCATGTTTACATATATGCATTTAACAGTTTTAATGGCTTTATTTTGACACACATGTAATACCTATAGATAGTTATAGCGAACTATCCTTTTCTGGTGTTGAAAGCTAAATACACAATATTGATTTTATTTAATATTTTGTACTATTTTACATATAACTTATTTTATGTATTTTATTTATCAAATAAGACGATGCTTCTACTACAATTATTTTGTCAATTAAATAACGGAATATATGCTAATTTATTCTATGTATGTATAATTTTTGAAGTGAATATTTTTAATATGTACATTTTTCTTGTTATTTCCTTTTATCGCCCATTTTATGCAAAATATGACGTAAAACTAAAATGAGTACTAGGCGAACCGTCACAGTCGACCCCCTAATTATCATGGAGTTTATCAGAATGATAATTACATTAGAATTTTCTACTAATAACTATTTCTTTCTTTTGTTTTGTTTGTTTTGAACTATTATTATTATTATTTTCTTTTATCATAATTTTATAAAATACGGTGTTAACTGAAATGAATACCAGGCGAACCGTCACAGTCAACCCCCTAATTATCATGGAGTTCACCAGAATGATAATTACATTAGATTTTCCTATAACATATTTTATTTTCATTATATAACATATAGTTTTTAAACTTTTGACAATTTATTTTATATTTATAAGACTGTTTCCTTTTATTAAGAATGACCAAACATAACTCTTTTTTTTTTCTTATGTGGTTATGTTTTGTAATATTGTTCCCAAAGCTATGCAATACAATATCTAACTTACGTATTGACGGAGATTTCAGTATGATTGACAATTTAATAAAACATATGCATCATTTATTTCTAATGCTACTAATAAGATAATATTATATACTAACGCTAATTGCAACCTGTATAGCATTCTAACCTATTTGGTGGTACATACTTTGTAGCAAATATTAATATCCAACCCTACGGTTTTTTTTTTTTTTCGACCTCAATGTTATTAATAATAATTCAAATTCAAATTTTTTTTTTTTTTTTGGAGAATATGCCACTCCCATCGATGCATCAATACAAAATATCTAAATTATGATACATTTCTTTCGATAATGCCAAATTTGACTATATTGATAATTTTGAAGGCCTTTTCTATTAATGGATTATTGAATATACTATTGCAGAGGCCGATGCCATTTCTAATAGAAGGTAGCAATTCGAAAATATTTATTCATTTCTAATAAATCTTTCTATCAAACCCCTTTAATTTCAAATTATAATCGACCCCCAACCTGCTACCAACGTGTAAACAATAATTAATAATTAGTTTTATGCATAATATTGTTATATCAGTATTTCTATCGACCCCAACCTCTTAGTAATTTCGAAATCAATGACATAATAACTATTTTGATACATGTATTATTTATATAATTAATTTTGTTATAAATATTTCTGTCGACCCCCCATCCTTTCGAAAAACCAATAACACAATAACTAGGTTGATATATATTATTTATATAATTAATTTTGTTTTAAATGTTTCTATCGACCCCAATCCTTTATTAATATCTAAAAACCAATAACACAATAACTCGCTTGATACATGTATTATTTATATAATTAATTTTGTTGTAAATGTTTCTATCGACCCCCATCCTTTAGTAATTTCGAAAAACCAATAACACAATAACTAGCTTGATACATATGTATTATTTATATAATTAATTTTGTTGTAAATGTTTCTATCGACCCCCCATCCTTTAGTAATTTCGAAAAACCAATAACACAATAACTAGCTTGATACATATTATTTATATATTTAATTTTGTTGTAAATGTTTCTATCGACCCCCATCCTTTAGTAATTTCGAAAAACCAATAACACAATAACTAGCTTGATACATATTATTTATATAATTAATTTTGTTGTAAATGTTTCTATCGACCCCCATCCTTTAGTAATTTCGAAAAACCAATAATACAATAACTAGTTTGATACATATTCTTTATATAATTAATTTTGTTGTAAATATTTCTATCGACTCCCAACAATTTTAAATTATAAGCGAACCCCAATTGATTAATAATTCGAAAACAGTAATTAATAATTAGTTTTATGAATAACATATTTATATAAATATTTCTATCGACCCCCAACCTCTCATTAATTTTAAAAAAAAATAGCATAATAACTTTACGTTTTATAAATTTTATTTATATAATTAACATGTTCTAATTTATAAGCGACCCTACAATTAATAACATGGTAACTAATTTGATACATATACTTTACATAATTATTTACTTGTTGCACTTATTCTATCGATTCCCAACAAGTTCTAATTTATAAGCGACACGCAATATTTTAGTAATTTTGAAAGCAATAAATATTAAAGGTAGTAACTAGTTAACACATTTACTTTATGTAATTAATTATTCGTTAAATTTATTCTATCTCCTCAACAGTTTTAATTTCTAAGCGACCCCAAAACTTTAGTAATTTCGAAACAATAATACATATTAACTAACTTAACACATTTACTTATATTTTAACCAGTGGACCAATTATCTAACTTCGATCGCAAAATTTCGCAATTATTTATTGTTAAAAAATGACGTCATCTGTAATATCAATTAGATTCGTACTAGTGGATTAGTTACCTAATATTTCACCTAATATTCCACTAGTCACCTAATATTCCATAAGTCCCCTAATATTCCACTAGTTACCTAATATTCCACAAGTCACCTAATATTCCACTAGTTACCTAATATTCCACAAGTCACCTAAATTCCACAAGTCACCTAATATTCCATAAGTCACATAATATTCCACTATTTACCTAATATTCCACAAGCCACCCAATATTCCACAAGTCACCTAATATTCCACAAGTCACCTAATATTCCACTAGTCACCTAATATTCCACAAGTCACCTAATATTCCACTAGTCACCTAATATTCCACTAGTCACCTAATATTCCATAAGTCCCCTAATATTCCACTAGTTACCTAATATTCCACTAATTTCCTAATATTCCACAAGTCACCTAATATTCCATAAGTTACCTAATATATTCGTAAATTTATTTTCATAATAGTATAACATATTAAATTACATATATTTACTACTCTCATCATATTTTAAAACCAATTCACTCAGTCACAGACTCCAATTGTGATCAAGTGTTCGAAGTGATCTATTTTAATAAAATTTTACTTATATCCCAATTCTGGCATCCTGGTAATCCTGGTTGCGGCGCCACACCAATTGTAACGTTCCCCCCCTTACCTATGAAATTGAACTAAACACCCATTCTAAATATCCGAGGATCATCTAAATAATAGATCATATAACGATGGAACACTTAATCTTTAATCATTTGGCCATATAAATAAATTATTGTGATCGTCTAGTATCGGTGGACCCGTTGTGTATATGTAGTAACTATAGATTCTTTTATTGGTATATGATGGAGTAATAACTGCGAGATAAATACATATCTCAATAATACAAATTATGATACAGAGTATATGTTATGAATAATAATTATAAGGTATATATTTGAATCATTGAACCATTATGATTTTAATAAATAAGGTGGGATATGCAAGGAAGGGTTGCAATATGCACCATTTGAAAGTGAAATGGGATGAGTATTCTCAGCACCAAAACAAGATTAATTTATATTATTAATTCAACATTACAAGTGGTTTCACCAAGCTTGCGATGCTGAAAGTAGGTAGATAAAATATAGTTGCCATAGGCAGATCGAAACTGAATTCAGGATCACTCACGACACAGAAGCTTACTTATGGATATTGACTCCTTCGGTTCTATGTGGCGATAGAGAGACTGTCAAAGAGACTGCCCGATCTCGAAACTAAATCCCAGCATCACTCGGTCACGTAGCTTACTTAATGGGGAATACCCTTCGGCTATATATAATGTGACATTGGAGATCAGACTGTAGATACAGTACGAGTCGTAACAGAAACTAGGAGGTCAATCAAATACCAGAACTTACTAATGGATAATCCTTTCGGCCCTATAATGTGACATTGGAGATCACCAGTAATTGCAGTACGATAAATAATAATAATAGAGTAGTGTGATAGCTCAATGCCATCAACACCACAATATTGGTCAATCCAATATATAATGTTGATAATTGCTATATTACAAACATAGCATATAAAGTTTATAAATTTACTTAATACCAAGAATACTCAAGGAATTAAGAATTAGATATGTGTGAATAAGAGCTGGGCTCTAATATGATTGATTATATGTAAATTAGAATTTCTTGCATGGCGAAGTAATCTTTATATTGATGAGATATTATAAGCGAGAAATATAAGTCCCATATCTGAAAATAGATGTCTGGATGCTCCACATAAAGAATCAACCAGAAGGTAATGTTTAGTTTGTAGAAGGACTGCATGTCCTGATATAGTAATCAGTAGAATTTGATTAATCACATAGTGAAATAATCATAATAATATAAATAATAGTGACAGAGGTCTGTGACCTGGATGATTGTTATGTATAGACAACCACTAGGTGGATAGTCGATATGATAGAGGACCGGAGTCCTGGATATAAAAGCCAATGCTTAGTAATTGATAAAATGTTTAGCCATAAAATGGATAGTCATAAAATATATTTTCATTGAGGACCGAAGCCCATAGATGTGATTATGTGTATGTATTTATATTTATATATGTATGTATTTATATTTATATATGTATGTATATATACACATATAATATGTATATATAAATTAAAGGACTAAGAGTCCTAATATTATTACACTGAATATTTACGCTCAAGTAATTAGTATTTATTATTAAGGCCAAAGACCTTAAAATAAACCTTTATTTTATTGAATTGACTGGAACAAGAAGAATAATATTAAATATATTAATTAATAAAGAACCGAAGTTCCTTAGAATTGATTGTAGAATAAAATGTAATATTATTATTACCGATATCTATATGTATATGGTTGGTCTTGTATTTCAATATATTCAAAATTATATAATAATTTTGATAATGCATCGCCCACATGAATCCGATTGCCCAATGGGTGATTGATAGGAATGACTGGAGATGTTAAGATCCCATGTCTTATGTATAGTTAGTTTATATATTATTACATTGTAGTTTTATTAAATAAGAAACAATATAGTCTTATTATAATACTGGCTTAATTAGCAATTATACCTTATATGTACATGTTTATTAAACCCACTAGTTATGATGACGATTAGCCTTCATACCGGCCACTGATGATTCAGGGAGAGAACCACAAGTGGTGCCCGAGACTTGTGACTCGGGTGTAGGTTTAAAGAGCTCTTTTAGAATGCATTAACACTCACCTTCACTACTTCTGGGAACCTCCCAGAATTCATCTAATAAACCCCCCAATGCCTACAATATTCACAGTTACATATATATAAATGTAATCTCTTACAACCCTAATTATTAATTTATGCTATTCATATAAAATATATTTAACATAAAGGTTGTTACAACATTAAGTGCATATACACTTAATATTACTAATCTCAATGTGGTGATCTAATAAATGCATTCTTATACTTCAATATAATAATTCTATATTATAATTTAGCAATTCCTTTATTTATGAAATGCAAGATATATCTATATATCTATAAGGAAGTCATAGTGAACCGCATTGCTATTGCTTCTGCTGGTTAATATAATTATATTCAATGGTTAATTCGTCTATTAATTACTTATTTAATTTGTGCAGTGTATAATAAGTTGTAATATAATAAATATAATGCGTCCTAAACTTTACTCACACAATGCTGCATATCCAGAGTATCAATATATCTCTATATTGATACACCAGCCATACAACATGCATACTATAAAACTTAGGGTGTGTGTCCTAGATAACCACTCAGTTATCAACTAAACAGAAATCCCTATTGGTTGTAGAAATCTCCACAGGGATCGTGGTCTAAAACCTTCATTACGAGCTTTGACCCATCTCTCCTCAAATGATGGAACATGTGACTTCATCATAAATTCATCGATCTGAGCCTCTCTCTCCTCTTGATGAAAACTTCCACAACTATTACAGATATTATATTTCCTTACTAAAGCCTCCATAGAGATTTACGGATCATAATATATCATCAAAAACTATTGGAAAATGTCACTTCAATAGTTCAATCATCGATACAAGTATTTTCCTCCTTCTAGTGAAGCCTTCAGTAACCAGAAACCCCCAAGCGACATCTTTTGTGGAATGTATATAATCTTCGTATGGGTTAATTCATTTATTAATTATCTATTTACTTTGTGCAGTGTATAATAAGTTGTAATATAATAAATGTAATGCGTCATAAACTTTACCCACACAATGCTGCATATCCAGAGTAGCAACATATCGCTATATTGATACACTAGCCATACAACATGCATACGGTAAAACTTAGGGTGTGTGTCCTAGATAACCACAGTGTTATCAACTAAGTTAAGTCCCTACTGGTTGTAGAAATCTCCACAGGGATCGTGGTCTAAAACCTTCATTGCGAGCTTTGACTCATCTCTCCTCAAATGATGGAACATGTGACTTCATCATAGATTCATCGATCTGAGCCTCTCTCTCCTCCTGATAAAAACTTCCACAACCTATTTATTATAACTTCACTTACTTGCTAAAGTCTCCATAGAGATTTACGGTTCACATTTGATCATCATAAATTATTGGAAAATGTTACTTCAATAGTTTATTCATCGATACAAACATTTGCCTCCTTCTAATAAAGCCTTCAGCAAAACTATATATATAAGACTCAAAGATCTTCCTCTCATTACATCTTCCGTGTAATATAATATAGACGTGTACTAAATATTAACCATGCAATATCTACATATTCGAAATAGTAAACGTAATTTACTATCCCAAATAAGGAACACCACACAGCAAGACATTCAGTGTGAGTAATGAAATATTTGAAATAAGTAATAAATAGTTGAAATAAGTGAATGAAATATTTATTTTTGATAAGTAACTGAACTATTATTAGCCATCATTATAAGTACAATAGGGTTTTACTATAACTTCCTTAATTTACTTTTAGTTTAGTCGTAGTAAATTTATTATTAATATAATTCTCATATAAAATATTAGAGTTATCAACAACTGTTAAAGGACACAATTAAATTCATTAGCATCTAACGAGTAAATATACACATTTAATATTAAACTCCTAACCTTTCAACCTAACTAAAGAAAATAAATCAATATAACTCAGATTTATGTAGGTACAAATTGAGACTATTATCGTAATATAAGAAAGACACAAATAAACCATGCTCGTTAAATTTTATATTATAAGTAATTAAACTAAATCAATGTATTCGTCAACATATTAATTCCACGCAAATCATAAAATAAATAAACACATGTTCATTTCCTAATTAACTTGGCAGTTTATCTAAAATATCCCAATAATACAGTCAAATGATAACAGACATACAGTATATTATGAGCACAATAAATAAAGTGAAAGAATTAAAATGACTTACCAATATGTTGACAAGAACGGATATTAAAGTATTAAAATCACTTACTAAAATCTCCTTATTTACGAATAGTAAAAGAGTTAAATATACACTTGTTACTCCTACGGAAGCTCGCCGACGACTAACCTTTCTTTTGATTCTTCATCCTTCCTAACAACCTTCTACCGACTTTGTTTTTGCCAAATATATATATCTAAACATAACTCAACGTGAGAACTTCGTTCTTAGGCATTTCACACTAATTATACAGGATGATTTTTAAATTTATTTTGTAACACTTTTCTTTATCCTAAATTTTATTTTGTTTTACAAATATTTTTCCTATATAATATATAAACAACCATTTACCGAGTTTACATAATATATTTACTTGTTTATTAATTTAATGTTGATATAACATTATAATAAATCGCAAACACATATATAATATGTAATTAATATTAAAGTCTGTAATAAAAATAAAAATGTAATTTATAATTTACTTAATAAATCATTATAATTATATAAACGTTAGTATTCATATATAACCGCTCATTCTGTTGATACTATTATTTTACATACTGTGTTTTTATGAAATTCTAATAAATTCCTTTCTATTATCAAAACCTGAACTAATGTTTCAATACAATTAATTCCTTAGAAGTCGTTTTCTATTTATCTATTTAAATCATGATCTCTTACAACGTAGTAAATTGGAACATCCTATGTATGCATGTCGGCTTTCTTTTGTTAAACACAAAGGATGCCGTTCTATTGTTCTATTTGCTAGTAAATATGTTTACAGAAAAATATTTAACAGTTCTTAATAGTTTTGTTTTTAACACACGTGTAATATCTGTAGATAGTGTGTTTGTCGGCCTTCTTTTGACGAACACAAAAGGATGCCGCCCTATTGTCTTTTCTGCTAGTAACCATGTTTACATATATGCATTTAACAGTTTTTAATGGCTTTATTTTGACACACATGTAATACCTATAGATAGTTATAGCGAACTATCCTTTTTCTGGTGTTGAAAGCTAAATACACAATATTGATTTTATTTAATATTTTGTACTATTTTACATCTAACTTATTTTATGTATTTTATTTATCAAATAAGACGATGCTTCTACTACAATTATTTTGTCAATGAAATAACGGAATATATGCTAATTTATTCTATGTATGTACAATTTTTGAAGTGAATATTTTTAATATGTACATTTTTCTTGTTATTTCCTTTTATCGCCCATTTTATGCAAAATATGACGTAAAACTAAAATGAGTACTAGGCGAACCGTCACAGCATTAAACATAAAAGTTATTATCATAATATATACTTTTGAATTGTTCCAACTTGTACTGGTTATGATACTCATATATATATTCGGATTAACATTATAAACGAACTAATTCGTAATACCAGCTGTTGAGTTTCATCACCGTACCACCCGCCAGAAACTAAAATACCATCCTGATCATCTGGATGAATGACGGTCCTACATAATACAGTTTTGTAGAAACTTTTTACCACGCACAACAACATTTATATTTATCACAATGTTGTTATGCAGAAAATACCAATGTGCGGAAATACCAATTTCCGAACCGATACGATATTGAAACCTACAACAAAAGAGCTTATTCTTTTTTAAAAGACCGACAACGCACTTGAAATTCTTCCAGTGGTGCTCATGGGCAGCGGTAATCACTTACCACATGTGAGCCGCCTGCTCGTTTGTCCCCTGTGCTATAAAAAAAACACAGAGCATAAATAAGGATAAAAATAGACTACATTTTATTTTAAAAAATAACCTGGATATAATGTGTTTTTAATATATAGTCTTGTTACATTCAAGACTATACATTAAAGATAAATATAAATAGTATACAAAAGCTGCTGTTCATAATCAAGTAGATAGAAAAGATGGCGCCAGTTTCTTATAAACCTAAGAGACTTTTCATTAGTTAATGCACCCGTACTCGAAACAGGGACCTTTATGTTAATTAGGCTTAATATAACTTGGAAATTACACGGAAAATATGCTAATACTGTGCTGAATAGAAAAAATGTGAAAAGAATTTGCGATTTAATTTAATTTGATTTCTGAATTTTATATTTGGCTATATTTTTCATGTGTCTATTTTAAATAAATATCGTAATTATTGCTTATCGGTAGAGTCTGTATTAAGCTATACATATTTAATTATACTTTAATGCATAATAAACATGTATAATATTTTAAATTACCCAGTGCTGAACGGAAACAAACAACCGTGGTTAATATAAACAATTACTTGTATAAGTGGCCTAAAAGTCTTAAAGTACTTAACTTAATTTTGCGTATGCATATAAGTTTGACATCAACTTCTACTTTAAATTTGACTTTAATTGTGACTGCAGCTGTAAGTGTCAAAGACTAAAGTAGTCTAAACTAACTACTTTGATGTTAACAAAATAATCTACTTAACTAAGGTAATTTTGTCATTCCTTCGAACTTCTTCTCTTATTTTCTATTAGGAATTTAAGGAAATTGAAGCTTGTGGATGACCGTATAATACAAAGAATTACCGCTAATCGAAATTCAATAGTTAAATTAAAGTAAATGTTGTGTGAATAAGAAATCTCGTTTTCTTTTTCAGGGCTGAATTGACAAGTAATCCTGGATTCCAATCGTCGCTGAGTGTAACATCGAAAGGAGATGAAAATTCATACAATCCGTTTGAAAACCGCAATTTGGAACATCCTAATTCGTGAGTTAATAAATTAATGTCTATTTTTATGGGATGCCAAATAAAGTATCGGCCTGCACGATGGTAAGTGACAATCATGGAAAAAGCCTCTAACAGTGACATTACGTTCTCATGTGATGCCCTCATGCGTTGCTATTCCTAAAGACTGAGAGATAACGCTTCCGTATTCAGTAATTTTGTTATTTCACCTCCATATCTTCCTTTAATGGAAACATATTTTACAACCTAAACAGGAAAAACCTCAAAACAATAGGGATAATAACGGGCCACTGTCCTTTGAACAAATACTTGTATACAACAGGTGCCACAGACAGTCCTCTTTGTCGGGGCTGCTTTGAAGCCGAAGAAAAGCCTGGCCACCAGATCCTGTAATATGTAGCAGTGGCTACAAATCCTCGGAATTGTAAGGTCGCTCCGTAAAGCCTGTGAAGAATCCAGGGGGAGCTTGGCTAGATACTATAGTAGCCTTGGCGAAACGAGAGGCTAAATGCGGAAACAGAAACCAACATACAAAATAATACAACATATTTTACAAAGCAAGCAGAGGACATTGTTCAGAGTCTTCTTTTATTATCTTATTGATTATCTATTTAAAATGTTTATGGCGTATACTCAAAAATATCTAAAGAGAACCGTTTTCTCTTTACAAACAATACTCGCTTCATTTACATTCATAACTCGGCCCAAGCATTATCATTTGATTTATCATTAGTCCTAATTCCAACCCAAAACCAACTGCTCTAAAAATTATTACAGGTACGAATATGTGACACGTTTATCCCAATTTACCTTTCCGTGCAACCCTAAAAGGCTTAAACCTTTTTACCTTCGCAAGATACCAGAATATAAAGTGAAAAACAGTATTGTAAATCGTGAAATATAATTCTGTCATCCATTTTCAACGGAGAAATATTCCTATGTCAAATTGTTTTCTTTATGGTTATATCATGAGCAAATTATTTATGTTACATTTAATCTATAAATATAATTGAATGTTTATTATGATTTTTAGATGTAATCTAATAACCATAATCAATTATGTTAAATAAATATTATAGGCGATAAAAGAAATCAAAGAATTGTCGTATCAAAGAAACATCACAAACTAAGTCCAAGAAGGGAAACCAGGAAGAAGAAGAAGAGAAGGGACTGATCAATAAAATGAACTGACAATTTAGACCTTGGTGTTCGAAATATATAGCTTCTAATATAAATAGACTAAGTGGACTGTATTCCACAAATTTACCTATATCTCACTGATTTCTATGCTTGTTATATGTTATATATATATATAACCAGGAATACATTTTTTATATAATCTTACAATAATTATTGCTACAAAATATATACAAAATTATTTAACTACTTTTAGTATTGTTTTAAATAATTTAGTGCTCCATTTATTTTGTAATGAAGCACGTTCATCCATGCTTATTATCTTTTTATTATAGCTTGTCACGAATAAAGATAAAAACTAGACCAATGTAATGTATATAATTATGCCGACATAAACTTTGTAAAAAGTTGCCAGTGTGAGTACAGTCACACTTAATCCAATTGATTGACAGCCAAGCAGTAAGATGTATAAAGCAGTCGAATTACAAGATAAAAGACATAAATACCCCTGGACAATTAACACGGTGCCATCTAGTCCCATGGTAAGCAGAGCTTGTGTTATGGGTACTAGACAACTGATATAAATACTCAGATTTTTTTTGTAAATATATGCATAATATACATAGAAAACACCCAGACCGATACAAACAATCATACTCATGAATACAAATGTTTGTGTCGTGCTTGGAATCGAACCCGCGACCATCGGAAGTAAAGCGGTGTGCTAAACCACTAGACCACCAAGGCTGTCATGATGATGCATGATTACCTTGAAGATATTTTCCTGTGGAATACCAGAGCATGAGTGGTATCGTAGGTGTCAAAGAATATCGTAATGTCGTAATGATGTTCATGTATTTAGACGATAGTAAACACTTACTTCCAGGACCATCAGCTTCTTTGACATTCCTATTTAATAAACAAAAGAACTTAAACAGTTTGCATAAAACTAGTTCTATTTGCGATTATTTTAACTAAATTTATTCTTTTGTAATTTTAGCAAATCTGTTTTCAAATTAACAGAGCATATATTTTAGTTTTTTTAACAACTACGTATTGACCTCAGCAGTCCAATGGTTTAGTAAACCGTCGTCCTTCCGATAGGCGGGGGTTCGATTCAAACATTCGTACTTATGACTATTGCTTATATTGATCTGTGTTTACGTATTTATAACACAAGCTCTGCTTAGCTTGAGACTAAATAGCGATGTGTGGTTTGTTTATGGCCACTATTATTATGGTACAATATACAGGTACATCAAAATTATCTTAATCTATTGCCACAGTTACGTATGTATGTATATATTATTATATGTATAGATATTCATGCAGGTATACAAATGTTTGCGTTGCGAACAACTGAATATCGGAAAATAAGGCAGTGTCCTTACCACTAGACCGTAAATAAACAAACTTTTGGAGGCCGATCGTTTACAGGATGTAAGGTAGGACGCTTCACAACTTTCCGTCATAAAAAAATATTATATCGTTACTGACGATCGACATCATACATTCATCAGTCATCACATTACACGCTCTATTTTCCATTAATCGTAACTGTCACATAGGTAAAATGTACAGAAAAGGAAATAAAATATAAATATAGCTATTCTACTGTTGCTCCAAAATATCTCGATGTTTATCGATTGTATAATACATACAGTATCATTTTACACCTGATAGGTGGCAATCATGCATATCAATCATTTGGTTGTAAACGATTACTGTAGCCCAGGGATTCCTGAAATACCAAGGGTGTCACGTGCACATTTCATACATCGACCCTTAAGAAACATTAATATACCCTTCTTGAAAAACCCCGTACTGTAGTCTCTAAAGAAAACCTCGGCAGGTAGTTCATTCCGCAATATATGTACGCGAAGCTTGTCGGAAACCACTCAGATTCCTGTGTGTGGGGATGAATTTCCTATCGATGGCGAGCGGTGGTAAAAAGTATCTGTAGCCATCATGTCAAACAGTCCTTCAGAACATTATACATATTCTACAGACTGTCCGTTGAATATTCCGTTGTGCATTCTTCAAAGCCTAAATCTAAGTGGCTCGGTACCGTCCGAGATATATGAAACACATAATTCACAAAATAAGCTGTTTAGCAACAGGAATATGGAATGAACCTTTAATATTTATCTACCGTGCTAAATGTCAGCAATAGTCAGGGGTAATTTATAGTTGTACAGAGTACTTTTCCTACACATTTTGACACGTGAAGAAAGATGTTTGGTGCCGGTTATAAGTCGTCAGTTTGTTAAGGGTACGGAGGTATGACAGCTTAGATCTCCGCAATGGCAAGGTTGAGGTATTTAAATCAAAATGCAGCATATTCAGCCGCTGAAATGGATGAAACATAAACATCAACGCACATGACTTTATACGGATGCAATGCATAATAAAAACAATTAAGTTTTTTCGATCTATTGCAATGCTGTTTGATCGTAACTACAGAAAATGTTTCAAGATCTGAAAATTTCAATATCATATTACTTCGGAAATACCATTGCACAAAGTCGTTGTGTGTGACAAAAGTTTCTGGAAAAATATCTGGTGGAGAACCGCCAATTTTCCAGAGTTATGAAGCGGCTGAGGAAAAGCTCCTGACAGACAGATACAACTAGAGTGTGAAGGAACCGATAGGAGTTCCAATGTTCTGCTATTCTGGGATTGTGGAAGTCTATTATGAGATCGTTGAGTGATGGAGAATACTATCAAATAATCATTTTTCAAATTTCGAAGTCATTGGTTGACGCTAGTTCGCAAGATTCGCTGTTTATGCGGTTTTAAATATATAAGAGTAGATACGTATCTAGTAGACAATACAATCTATTCCAATATTAAAAGGAGAACTATCTTCACTTTCTAAAGCAGATATCTAATTAAATTCACGAATTAATTTTGATAAATACGCAAAATTTTTCAATGCTTCATCCAATTACTATTTACCGTTAGATGTCTTCTATGGAATTTCAATTAAGAAGGTGTCTTTAGAAATCAAACGTGAGAGTTAGAAGTACAGCCAGCTTCATAAATATTTTAGTAACTAGCTGTGCCCGCTACTTCGTCCGCGTGGAATAGTTGACGAATGATGAATTTTCATGCAAACTTATTATATATAACTTATTTTAATATTAAAGGGTAAAATTTTGTACAAACTTTGAATGTCATATGTATTTATATTTAATCAACATTCGAAAAAATAAGTTTCAAACTCCTTAAAAAGACGATATTTCCATACAACCTTTCATCACCCCATTCAACCCCTTGCAATCGTTTTTTTATCATTAAACTAATTAACCATTAAAAATAGCATATGTTCTTTCTCAAGGTCTAGATTATCTGTGTACCAAATATCATTTAAATCGGTTCAGTAGTTTTGGCGTGAAAGCGTGACAGACACCCAGAGTTTCGCATTTATATTAGTAAGGATTATCGTGACTGTATTCGCGTGCCCGGGATAATGTGATTAACCATAATAAAAAATAATATCCGTTACCGTCCTAAATACAATTGAGTGTCAAATTTCATGACGATTGGTTGCGCCCTATTCAGAGGCAATAAAATAAACAAACTCGCTTTCACATTAATATTGCTAGTAAGGATAATATAAAAGAGCTCTCTTAATCCTTTATTTTAAATGATATAAAAAAGATATAGATAGAAAGATAAATATAGATATAGATAGATTTTATAAACATATATAAAAATACTTTAACTAGTTGGTCATTTTTATATAATTAAAAAAAACAAGTATAAACTATTATGTAAAGTTATCACATCAAAATTAGGCCAGTACACAACAAAAATCTGCAGATTTTGCCAAACTGAAGAGAAAACGACACTACACATCCTATATGGTTGTAGCTCACTCATGTATAAACGTAATATCTCCTTTGGAAAGTTTACACTCTATCTTGAGGAGGTAAAAACCATCGCTCGTAAGGATATACTTAATTTCATGTCCCTGACGGGTCTAGGTAACTCTGAAAAAGGGCGAGCACAATAAATCTATATAGGTCGCAGTGCTACAGATCCAAGCACTTGAGAATAGCCTAAACAACCCAGTAAAAAAATCACATCATGCATTGGAAACAACTAATGACCCTTCTACAAATCATTGAGCAGTTAACATATAGAGTTGGTATTGCCCGTAAGACAACATATGTATATGAAATGATATCAATATAATAAACAGTAATAGAATGATCTTAAAGAAAAAGATCTATCACAGTTTTATATATTTCCTGTTTTTTAAGATGAATCTATACAAACAACGGTTTAGATATATGTATGCGCAATAAAAAAAATGGTCACAGAAAAATATTTTGTTTTAAGTGATTGAAGCCTAACCACCATTTTGAATATATTCGTAATAGTACTTAATTAAAAAAAACTTTAAAATTTAGAATGTTTCAATTTTAAATTAACGGATCGTTTAAAATTGGAACATTCTAAATTTTTCCAAAATCCTGGTATCCTGGTCACCGCAATATACCCAGTTCTAGTAGTGTATTTATATGAAATGATTTTATATGCTTTAATTAAAATTGTAATTGACTGTACTTGATTAAACATTTTCTAATTAAATTTATTGTAATTTCGGTATATTTTTAATAGGTCCACTGAGATATCTCTGAAAAAAAAAATACATCGCTATGAAAGCACTTACGTACATTTGTACTTTTAATTTATTAAATTTTGTTAAACTTTGATAATAAGATTGATTATATTTAGGTAAAGGATAAAAACAATTAAAATGGAATAGAAATAATCTTCATTCAAACAAACTTGATATAAGCACTTTTGAATAGTCAGATTTTTCTACCACTCATTCGGAATGCAGTCTCATCACATAAAGAATAAGAAAGAATCTTGCGTGTCTCTTTCAAATAAAGGTTGATCAGAATTATTTATTTAAGAATTTTATGTGAATACAAACTACCAAATAGAAACGTTGAAATAAATAAATACTCACTTGAATAACAAAGTGAACATCTTTAAAAAATCTACATAAAACGGATGAAAATTATGGAATGTATTTAGATAGATTATAGAAAAGATGCCAATTTAGCACTTACTGCATTGATTCTATCATCTTTGTACTGTTTTAGCTTCCTATATTAAATTAGGCTTTAGGTAATACTAGGTTGATATTATATACTCTACGTTTCACTCCAGGCTGAAACATCTGTGGGAACAAAGAAAAATATATCTAATTACATATAATGTGGTAAAATAGCTACGAATAACATGTACATTATTAGGTTTATGTCTATAATAAAAGATATAAGAAAAACTACATATTATTGGGGAACTTTATCAACCTAATAAAACCTAAAGTAATGATGATTAGCATTTATGCTGTTTCTCCGAGCACTTGTGCTAGAAAGATCGTAGTCAGGGAACGGCCAATATCTTGAATTTATATTAAATCAATATACAAAGTCGCGGGCACAGTTAGTGCCGTGTGAAATAGTAGCCATCGATAGCATTTTTAATTATTTGAGCTAATTATAAAACGCTAAAGACACCAAATTCCTTACAAACTTTCATCCCCTAATTTATTTTACTCCCTTAAGGATAAAATTTTTTCAAACATATATATTTGAATATAATAATTATTTAATATACAACCTAATAAATAAGAATCAAACTTCTAGCTTTAAAAATGACGATACCTCCCTACAATCTTTCGTCTCCCTTTTCAACCCCTTAAAATCCTTTTTTCGCATTAAAGAATAGCCTATGTGTACTCTTTCTCTGGGTTTATACTATCTAAGTACCAAACGTCGTTTAAATCAGTTCAGTAGTTTTACCAGAAAAGCGAGACAGATAGAGTTACTTTCGCATTTATAATATTAGCCATGATAATGCAATAAATAGCGCGTTCAGACAAACAAACTTTTCAACTTTACAATATTATTATAGATTTATAATATTTTTTGCAACAGGGTTTTTGGATCAATTCTCCACCTGCTAAAAGCATGTCTCGGCTCTGGTATCCTGGCAATGCCAGCTGCCTTCAAGAACTGCGGGATGGTAACCGGCACTATAGGAACACTGCTCGCTGGCCTCGTTTGCACTCATACCATACATATATTCGTAAGTATTTATATATTTTTTCATACACATACAGACTTACAGAGACAGATATTGTACAATTCTATTGAAATCCTACGTCTGTCTCACGTATTTAAGTTACCAAGGTACAAAGCAAGATACTCTATACGCTGTGTGTATGAAAACATACAATAATAATAATCTCATGACAATTCACACAGCGCTATCTAGACCCAAGTAAGCTAGCTAAAGCTTGTGTTATGGATCTAGATAACTGATACAAATACATATATTTTTTTTTCGTTCAGTAGTTCATTAGTAGTAGTTCTTCATGAAGGTGGAAAGTATGATATGATATTGATAACGGTTGGTACTTACCACCAAACTAATCCTTACTGCACTCCTTACATTATGAATCGTATAAAAATTACAATCAGATATAAATAATTGCCTAAATTCTATTTTTATAAAAAAAAGCATATATATGTATATGCAGTAATTTTAGCATATATGTAGTTACTGTATGATATACGGCCTCTGTACACATAAAGCTATTCTGCATTAGCATATAGTAATTAATTCACTTATAAATAGTTTTGATGTTGTTCTTGAATACTCGTAAATAAATATTCACATTTAGTATTACTATGGATAGTAATTAATTTATTTATAAATAGTTTCTAATGTTGTTATTGAATAAATATACTCATATTTATTATATCTATTAGTATGGCTAAAAATGTTTTTTATAAAACTGTGGATACATAGATTTTCCAGACAATAGATTGCGTCAATCAATTCGAGCATAGCCATTTTGAAATTTTCCCAGAAATCCTCACAAAATGGGTTATATTTGGAATAGGTGCCCGTTATGAATATAACTTACACCCGCATTATGGTTTCCAGAAAATATAGTTCTGTGAACAAGTCCGAAAAATAGAATAAATGCAAAAATATAAGGTTTTTATAATTTAACAATTATGTTCAATTCTAAAAACCAATTATTACGTCTGCGTTTTTTTAATGCAATAGATGGGTATTTGTTCAAGTAAACATAAATGTCAGATAGCATTGATATCGGTTCACCCGTGTAATCATAAATAGTAACGAATAGACAGACAGCTTCACTGTTAAATTTATAATGTTACTATTATTTGCCATTTATCGTTATACTACCTACTCACCCTGGCTTCGGACGAGTGTACATGTATTATATATATAAATCTTCCTCTAGAATCATCATTCGTAGAGCAACAAACATCCATCCATCCAACTTTCGCGGTTATAATAATATTAAGAGTATAAATAGAGGTTATTCCGATATTCTCGACCCATTGGCTTTGCGGCGTGATATTGCATCTCTGTGCATTTTCTACCGCATATATCACGGGGAGTGTTCTGAGGAATTGTTCGGATTAATACCAGCTGCTGAGTTTCACCATCGTACCACCCGCCAGAAACTGAAATACCATCCTGATCATCTGGATGAATGGCGGTCTTCCATAGTGCGGTTTTCTAGAAACTTTTTGCCCCGCACAACCACATTGTGGAATCACCTTCCAGCAATGGTATTTCCGAACGGATACGATATTGAAACCTTCAAGAAAAGAGCTTATTCCTTTTTAAAAGGCCGACAACGTACTTGCAATTCCCCTGGTGTTGCGGGTGCTCATGGGCGGCGGTAATCACTTACCATCAGGTGAGCCGCATGCTCGTTTATCCCCTGTGTTATAAAAAAAAAATATCATGAAATATTATTAGTAAATAATTTAAAAACAAACCGCACACCATTTTGCCATAGTCTATATGATTATTGGCACGTCTTGGGTTTATAAACCCTTAATCTTATGAGTCTGAATCTGGCTGATACAGATTTTATGTATTCATGTATATGTCTGACTGAACCACCACTAATATAAACATCAATAACAAACCAATTTAATCCGAGAGACGGCGAGTGGTGGTTTACTCCATACTGCATTCAAATAAATCTATATCATCGCTTAGCTAACATTATTAATTCTAAAAAATTTAATCTACGTAAAACGTATAAAATTAGAATAAAAGAAACTTGTACCAAATTTCCGATAACCAAAATTTATAAACCATCCTATAAGACTGTTTGAAATTTTTTGAAAATTTTCTTCTGTACAATAATAAATAATAAGAATATTCCTGTAATATTTACATAGAGCTTTAGTTCCTCGCTAAGAAGAGCTTATGTATATATGTAGAAGGCGCCCAAATCAATACAAATAACTCATACTCATAATTATAAATGTTTCTACCGTGCATTATTTCACACATTCCAACCATCTCTTTTTCGGCCTTCCTCTGCCTTTATAACAAACCAAATTCATATAATAACAACAACAAGTCTACATAAATAAGAAAATGTAAATTTCTTCTTATTATTTTAGGTGAAAGCATCACAAAATATTTGCATCGACGCGAAAAAACCTTCAATGAGTTTCGCTGAAACCTGTGGAGCGGTCTTCACTTACGGACCGAAAAGATTACAAGCTTGGGGTGAATTTGTCAAGTTCGTATACTTTTTCAACAACAAGTTTTCTAGTCACGTCTTAATCTTGATTTGTTGGTGATACAAGACCTAGAAAATATAGCCTTCCATTAATACGACTAGTATCCGTACATTACGTAACTTCGGATTGTATAAAAACAATATTTTACGGTCTTAGAATATATCACTTTTTATAATTCACTAGCTTTTGCCTGCGGCTTCGCTCGCGTTAATTTATCCCCTTAGGGGTGAAATTTATCAATATCCTTTCTTAGCGGATGCCAACGTCATAGTAGCTTTATCATAGTAGATTGGTTTAAAATTGAGAAAGTTTCATACAATCCCTTATTTTATCCTCTTGGGGGTAGAATTATTCAAAATCGTTTCTTAGCGTCCCTTCTTTCCTACGTCATAACATCTACCTGCATGCCAAATTTCAGCCCGATCCGGTTAGTGGTTTGGGCTGTGCGTTGATAGATCACTATGTGTAACTTAAGTATAAGGGTGACCTCAAAGTTATAACTGGAGATTGTAAGATGTTATTATAGTACAATAACGAGATTTTTTTTATACTTGATTCTAAGTTAGATTCTTATAATATAGACCGCATACAATATAGACTATATTCTATGCGGACAATACCGATTATATATTATTCAGGTCAGTCATTTCTAAAAATATATAATTGGTGACTTTTTGTTGACCTCTCAAAATTTGTACTATTACCCTTTGTAATAATTATATATAGATATAATATTATGTTCAAAGTACTGTTTATAGGCTCTAAATATGTTATTTACATGTTATATATATACATATAAAAAAATATTGATTATAATATTTATCATATATAACAAATATATCTTACCTACTTTTGTGGCATTGTGGTACTTATATGGTAGTAGAATAAATATAATTACATTTATATAAAGCTATAATATAATTTATATTTTAGTATATATAGAAATATTTCTAAAAATAAGCCATATCTAAAATATTTAATGAAGTTCTATTTATTTCTGAATATAAATTTATTTGATATCTAGATAGAAAATTCTAATTTCCGTTGTGAAAACCTCTCAAAACAAGATATGCCTATTATATCTATTTTCTGTTAGAATAATTTGACCGTTTTATATTCTCAACGTCAATGATTCCATTGCGATTATTGGACAGAATAAGGCAGTACAGATACATTTCTTTAATATAAGTTCTCGACCTGGTTTCGTATGTATATCTAATAATTTTTAGTTTTATTCTGCTACTAGCTGACTCGCGTAACTTCGTCTGCATCACACTTACTTGATATTTCGCCCAATTTACATATCTTTTTAAATTATAGCCTCTGTGTTATTCTAACGTATAAGCTATATTACTGTAAAGTTTCATACCGATCCGTTCAGTAGTATTTGCGTGAAAGGGTAACAAACATCTATGTTTTTTTATACTCACGAGTTTGTCCATACTCGTAAACTTTCGCGTTTATTATATTATTAAGATTAAGATGATATTTGGTAGTCCAGAAAAATGACAAGTTCAGATATTAATAATAAAATAATAATATCTAAGGACAATTCACACAGCGTCATCTAATCCCAAGCTAAGCAGAGCTTGTGTTATGGGTACTAGACAACTGATATAAATACATGGATACATTTTTTTTGTAAATAAATACATATTATACATAGAAAACACCCAGACCGATACAAACAATCATACTCATGAATACAAATGTTTGTACCGTGCGAGGAATCGAACCCACGACCATCGGATAGTAAAACGGTGTGCTAAACCACTAGACCACCGAGGCTGTCAAGATAAACAACAACATACCGTCATGATTTTTATCCTAGATGAGATAGTTAGAGGTTTTGTCAATTGTTGACGTTTAGTGAACGTAACACTTAACTTGGCCCTTCGCTCAGTACATTTTGAATCTAAGGTTACAGAGAGCTATCCTACCACGGTCTCTCAAATTGATTTTTGGTTTGATATCGATGATTCTTTCACCGGAGTGTATAAATTTACACACAAATTTGTTTTTTTGATGTATATTTGAACTCACGACATCTTACATAATTCAGGGCATTAAACCACTAAACCATAACACTCTCATAGATAGGTCTTAGGAAAAACTCCATTCCAAAAGATATCCTTATCTGTAAAAAGTTTCATTAAATTTGTTCAACAGTTAGTACGTGATGCTTTTATTAATACATCACGCAGACAAAGTCGCGATAGAAGCTAGTAGATTATACATATCTAATCAGATTTGGGTAGGCCTATAAAAATGATTACGTACTTCAAACGGCTCGAGGACAAAAGCAAAATGGTAATTCTTTTTGTCTGTGTTATGAATGATTTGATATATTATTTCATCAAATAAACCTTTTTGTCCTGCATGACAAACAAATATAAACATTCTCGATTCTATTGTGTAGTATATTTAAAACAACAATGATATAGATAACATGTTATTTTTAATTTGCTAAAATATAACAGTTAACACTTGAAAAAGAATTATATATTTAAGTCGCTAAGTTTTGCTCTAAACATATTTAGATTTACTATTGACACAAATAAATAATAATCATTTTGTTTATTTTTTATGTTTGTTGCCTAAGAAGTGAGAACACTCTTATTGAGAACAACATTTGAATATTTTTTTTTATTTTAATATATAGGTGTGTATATATGTATACCTATACTTTAACATTGACTTCGTTTAAAATTCAAATTTCAATCAAAACATTTAACTTTTTTTTTATACTACTATGGTGGCAAACAAGCATACGGCCCATCTGATGGTATATGGCTACCGTAGCCTATGGACGCCTGAAGCACCAGGGGCGTCACGTGCGCGTTGTCGACCCTTAAGAAACCTAATATACCCTTCTTGAAAAACCCCATGCTGTAGTCTCGTGAGAAAACCTCGGCAGGAAGTTCATTCTACAATCTAAGTGTACGCGGGAGGAAGCTCCTCTAAAATCGCGCAGTCCGAGAACACTTAGGTTCCAGCGTGTGCGAATGAATTCCCTGTCGATGGCGAGCGGTGCGATGGTAAAAGAGAGTAGGATTACATAACATAGCTATTTTAATTATAATATTTCTTGTTTCAGAACTCTAATAGATTACTCAATGACTTTGACATACATAAGTGTGTTATGTGTGTATATTGTCTTCATTGCATCTTCGTTTAAAGAGGTAAAATAAACATTATTTTATTACAATTATGTTCTTAAACGGAAGCGTTAAGGATAGTCAAACCGGTTCTGTTAAGGTTTCCATAATCTTTGTCCTTTCCTCCATCACAGATTAAATATACTATCTTTTTCGTCAAGCTGAAGAGCAAACACATCCTATCTGATTGTAGCCCACTCATGCATAAACGAAATATTTCCTTTGGAAAGTTTACACTCTATCCTTAGGAGATAAAAACCATCTTATCCTGAGGAGATAAAAACGCTCTGAAAAACAATATGGCGAGCACAATAGATCTATGTCGGTCGCAGTGCGGTCAAAACTGATAATAGCCTAAATCTCCCAATAAAAAAAAAAGACTTACCTAGTACCGGTAGGTACTTATCATAAAAATAACCCATATGCATTCAAAATTCTGTATCGATCTGTATCTCTAAAAATTGGTCGCTAAGTCATGATAGGCTTCTTAATATGTTTATATATAATTGTAGGTGCTGGATGTAGCCTTACCAGAGTACCAAATATCCATTCAGATGTACTGTTTCCTAACTCTGCTACCTCTGATAATAATCTGCCAAATACGAAACCTGAAATATTTGGTGCCGTTCTCAGCAATCGCCAATGTGATGATCATGATTGTGTTTGCCATTACCATGTATTATATGTTCGTGGATCTACCGCCCTTGAGTGAAAGGGAGATGGTGGCTGACATATCTCAATGGCCATTGTTTTTTAGGTAAGTATCTAGTTTTTTTTTCTTTTTGTGACTTAACATTCCCGACAAGAAGTAGTTTCCATAGATAATGTTCTGGGTTGATGGCCAATAGAGCGAATTTAGGAAGATAACTTATCAAAATTGTCTGTGATGAAGATGATCTACTACATTGTACAGAATTCGAAATGAAATGAAATGGTGTTTATTTGGGAGAGGTTTAAACACACAACACTCATGATTTCAATAAACTTAATATCAATAAATAACAACATCTTTGTCTGAGTTCTATCATAGGATATACAGGATGAAAATTTTAATTCAAGTTACGGTTGGATTCACATAGAAATAGAAATAGGAATGATCTTTATTCAAATAAACTTAATATAAGCACTTTTGAATAGTCAAGTTTTTTTAGCCTACCGCTTATTCGGAATGCAGACAATCATCACAAGAAGAATAAGCAAGAAACTTGTGTGTTGCTCTTTTAAATAAATATTGATTTACTTATTTTTAATTAAAGCCAAGGATTAGGCATGCGACAATCAACATAGAAACCGCTACGCACTTAATCTTTGTTCAATAAGATAACATTGTCAGCGTTCTGAATTTTAAGTTAAATATTTTCTACAAAAACATTATTTATAAATTCTTCAATTTTATAATAAGCTTTTTTACAAAGAAAATATTTTATGACACATTTTTCTGGCAAATTGACTACAGACTCTTGTTGTAAAATCTTAAGCAATTTCCATAAAATGAATTACTGACTTTCGTCAAACGGCACTTAGGTAAAACTTACACATAAAGAGTGATAAGTAGCAAAACATTGTATTCTAATTTGTCACCATATGGACGTAAATTTGTATCATAGTTTATATATATACGTTCCCTGAACGTCTTAAGAGGATTAAGCAACAAACCATGTTATAATAATGCAAGAGGAAGAAACTCAGTTCTTCAAACTACAATAGATTTGATAAAAATATAATTTGGTACAGACTAAGTTGTATATTTATTAAATCTTTTGCCCATTTGTGACTACTCCAGGCTATAGCTGGAAATCAATGTTTACCTACTCTGAGCTACAAGATATGACCCACTTGCACTGCTGCATATAGCACATAGAATCTAAAACATACACACATTTTATGACATTTGCGGTGTAAATACTATATTATATTTTTCCTATGTAGACAATCAGAAATTAAAATTAATTTCTAGACACTAGTTAGGCTGAGTAATATAAAAAATGAGCTAAATCGGTGTCTAATAAGGACAACCGTATACCTAATTGTAAAATAACAATACTACATTGTTCTTTTATCATTGTAGCACTGTTATTTTTGCTATGGAGGGTATTGGCGTGGTCATGCCAGTGGAAAACGAGATGGCGAAACCGCAGAAGTTCCTCGGATGTCCTGGAGTACTGAATGTTTCAATGGTCATTGTGATAGTTCTATACGCCATCTTCGGCTTTTTTGGATATCTTCAATTTGGAGACGACGTCAAGGGCAGCATTACTTTAAACCTTCCTCAAGACTCTATGTAAGTATTACACTAATTTTTAAACATTTAATTTGTTTTGTTTATATTCATATAGAAGAACGTCATGGTTTAATTTTCATTCATAGTACCTGAAAACGAAACTTGTTTTCGCAGTTGAAATTTGAACAATTTCACAAAAAACCACCATGTCAATTAAGGTTTCTGACTGATCCCGACGAGGAAATTAATTCAACTTTAACAAATGTGAAGTGTTTTGATTTGTTTGAACGAAAGTTAGACCTACTAGTTTAGTAACAGCTGATTTTGATCTGAATTTAAAGGGAATCGGCATTAGTTAACTGTTGGCGACCGACCATCGCGAACACTTTTGATATTATTAATACTTTAATAATTATTATTTTTAGAACTATTCCTTTATATGTCATGTTTTTTTTTATATATTTCACATATTGTCTTACCGTAGTTTGCAGCAGTATAGTAATATATTATATCGTTATAATCTACCTGTTTTCCCTATTTAGAATCCATCGATTCGTTACACTAACCATAACAATTTTAATATGTTTGTCGCTAATATGACTGACAATGAACTGAATATCTATACACCAAAAAATAAAGCTTTAAATATTTGATTGAAAGTTAACCCTACTAGATTAAAAGCAAATGATTTTTATTTTGAATAAAATTAGCTGAGTATATGATATTATTAATAGTATAATCATAAGCTTGTCTCTAATACAGCTTTGAATGTATATACAAATAAAATTGAATCCCTAAATGTGTTGTTAAGCGCAGAACTCGTGAAAGGTTGGAGCAATTAGCAAGTTTTTATATCAATATTTACTTCAAGTTTGAGTAAGTTTCTTATTAAGAGGAATCTTTGTACAATGTTCTCTGTATTGGCACCTCTGTCTCGTATATTTCCGCCACGCAATTTGCTCTGTATAATATTTTTCAGTTAATTAAAAGATAGTGAAATTACAGGGTACAGAGTTAGTAGACATTAGTCATCCGAGATGGCAAAGAATGACTTGTATTATGTCCTTTGTCGTATTAATCTGACGTAATAGTGCTGTTACTGTACCGATACCACTTACCATAAACTTAGGGCCATTAACTTCTTTGAATTCAACCATTTATAAAATAAAATTAAGAGAATCTAATCATTATTACATAGTATAAAACAAAGTCGCTGTCGCTGTCTGTCCGTCCCTATGTATGCTTAAATCTTTAAAACTACGCAACGGATTTTGAAGCGGTTTTTTTAATGGATAGAGTGATTCTAGAGGGATGTTTATATATATAATACATAAACATCCCTCTTGCGGGGTGGGTAGTTAGTTAATAATATTTTATCTCTTCCAGTATCGCAGAATCCGCCACATTATTAATGGCAGTTGTCATATTCCTCTCCTATGCACTACAGTTCTACGTACCCATGGAAATGATAACACGATTGCTGAAGAAAAGACAATCAAACAGATATGAGAATATCATACAAGTGGCTATAAGGATCACATTGGTTACTATTACTGGTGAGTTTTTATTATTAAAATCGGATACATGTTTATCTATACATATAAATAAAATTGGAGTATCTGTTTGTAATATTGAAATAACCGTTTTTTATTACATGCATATGTAATTACGGGACATACACCAAAATAACCATTTTTACAATTTTTGTCTCTCTGGCTGTCTGTCTATTTGTTCTCACTAATCTCTGAAATGGCTGGACCGATTTTAACGGGACTTTTATTGGCAAATAGCTGAAGTAACAAGGAGTAACTTAGGCTACATTTATTTTAGAAAACTACATTCCTTTTAGTTGAATTCCACGCGGACGAGGTCGCGTGTACATCTAGTACTATATATTAATGAAGGTCAGGATCGAACACCTAATTTTAAACCCATTCAACAGTGTTCAAGGATAATACATATACAAACATTACCGATAGGCACAAACAATTATGTTTATATTATTAGCAGTATAAGCAAGAAAGATAAACACCCTTGAAAATTTCATGTATATAGTATACGATAATAAACAAACTGATACTGAGTAAATACGTAATTTTGTAAATATAATACATGTCATAGAATTCGTACGAAACGCCTAAAGAAACTTTATAAGCAAAATAAATAAATATAGCAAAAAATCATAATGTAAATTGCTAACAGGTAGGTACGGAAAAATATATTTTTTGTCGTATCCAGAAACTTCGGAAAATTGTGAAAGTTTGTTAAATACGTGGATAATAAAAGTAGAATTTATCTTATTTCCTCTTTGTTATACTTCTCTTGTTATTGAAAAAACAGGCCGTGATGTTATATTACTATTCATAGATCCAAAATGTAAGACGTGTAGAAATTTTGATGATGTTGGTAGAATTATACAATTTTGTCACTAAAATTTATAAAAAATAGGGGCATACGGCATAAACGTGGCCAACTGTTCCTTGCTTACTTAATAGAACCTTTAAAAATATTTTTCCAGTGATAGTAAAATTCTTTAAGCATTTTATTCTTCATTGCTCTGCATTTTCACTAAAATAATTAATATGTCTTTTATATTCATTTACTTAACTTCTATTTTATATTTTCTTTAAAATTTTTAATGTACATAATGATTGTAGTGTTATACTACACTTATTTGATATTTAAGACTTCTTATATATCTTAATGTATTCGCTGTTTTCTCCATAATGTTATCACAATAGTTGAATTTACTCTGTACTACAGTTACACATGCATTTTAACACATGCACATGGACTACAATTATGTTTAGCACTAAAAGTATATCCTTTGTTCACAGTTGCCATTGCTGCAGCATTCCCAAATTTGGAGTTGGTAATCAGCTTCGTTGGAGCGGTGTTCTTCTCAACTCTTGGACTTTTCATTCCAGCAGTCATTGACACCGTCTACCATTGGGAGAGAGGTCTTGGGAAATTCAATTATATTCTTTGGAAGAATTCTTTGATTGGTATTGTTTCAATTATTGCGTTGGTATCTGGAGCATATGTGTCTATTGTTGGTATGATACAGGAATTTTCTGGTGATCACGACGTCACTTTTAATAACGAGACTTTATCTTATACGTAGCCTTACATTACAATGTTGTAAATAGTTCTAATTATATTTAATGATCATCATTGCCTGTAATATCTACTGCAGGATGTAGATCTCTTGAAAGCAATATGTGAACCTTCGCTTTCTATAATTAGAAATAATTAGACTACAGGATCTGAAGGTCCCATTCAAATTCTTTTAAAATTGAAATTAAATGTTCGTTTTCTTCAGAATTCTCAATCTATTTGTGTTTCCACCATAGGTAATTGACTACTAATAAATAAACAGATTGCATCCGGTAACTGAATAATCCTGTATAGCAACATAGTGGTGCTGTTATTATTATTATTATCAAATTCTTTGCCGTGTCATGTGCTTGATACAAAAAAGTAAAATCGAATATGGTATGTATCTTGTAGGTATTGTAAATACAATAAATAGTGATGATATTATATTTGTCAACCGTAATAGAAATGAAGAGGTTCTCTAATTGACTGCATTTTTTTGTTTGTTATTCTATATTTTCACGAAGACTGTACATATTTTAGTGATACACGAATCCATACATATAGCTATTCCCGTTTTAATTATTACTTGTTAGAACTGAAACTGTTATTTTTAAGTGAACTAAGACACATTTGCAACGAGAGTGATTCTTATTCTAATAGTGTATTTTATCGAGGCATCAGTGAATGATACAACGTAACCAGATTACCAGGGAAGATCTCGTGACCTCATGGTGGTAACCCAACAGGTTACATATAGTGTTAGCAATGGAGAAATAGTATCAAATACTGAGAATCCCCTTTACTTAGTGCAAGTTAGCATTAAGGTTTACATTACCAACCATCCGACTTAGGAATCTTATGTATAAATATTAAAGTGTTTTATTTACTATAATGAATAATGAAATACTTATCATCATTATTATTTATAACTACAAGTATCAGATTAGAAACATAATTAACTTGTATGATTTTCTAAGAGTGTTAAGCGATTTGATGCATGAATAATTTAAACCAAATTGGATCTTTAATTATATTTGTGCCAACATAAATTTATGTTATGATATAATGTGCTTTGTATATATATCCTTACAATGCTTTATATATATATATTTCGAATTTGTTGTATAGAATTATAACAAACTTAAAACGATTAGAAATATGACCAAGTATGTGATGAAATATAAACTTGACTTATAGAGTTATATAAAATATACGTAGATTAAGCGATTTTATTGCGCGTCATTATTTGTTAAATTAGTAATTAGGATTTTATGTACCGTAATAATAAATATTTATTTATGTATTATCTACTTTATGTAGAGCCGTGAATGCATTGTAAAATTTTGTACATATTTAGCTATTAAATTATAATTTATTATTCCTTTTTTATTTTATTTCTATTAGTGTAATGTTACACACTAATGTAACACCGAAACGAAATTTACGATCTGTTAACATCGAATATTGAATGAAAAATGTAGATTTTTTTTTATTGGGTTGTTTGGGCTATTGTCACGTGCATGGACCTGTAGCACTGCGACCTACATAGATGATGCTCGCCCTTTACAGAGTTCGCTACCTAGACCCGTCAGGGACAAGAATTGAAGCATATTCTTAGGAGCGATGGTTTTTATCTCCTCGGGAAAGAGTGTAAACTTTCCAAAGGAGATATTTCGTTTATGCATGAGTGGGCTACAACCACTTAGGATGTGTAGTGGCGTTTCACTTTTGCATTTATGATGTTAGTAGTATTATATGTATGTTAATGAAATTTTATGTATATATAATAATATATATATTCATTCATTCATAATTTAAGAGCGACGCTGTTGTCGGTGGAGCTCTTGCCAGATTCCACGATCTTCCATCATTGTCTTAAAAAAATGTAAATAGAACAGTTTATGATACGTTTAATATGCAAATTCCATATCTTAAGGTTTATGTGATGTGATAGAATAAAAAAAACTACTATCCACAAGTACTTAAGAAGTAAATTTGGAAACAGCTTGTTTGTGTTTCTACTTCATTTTATTACTAAACGTTTGATTAAATTTACAAATTTCCCAAGACATACATAGGTGGAATGGAATTAGTATTAACTCTACGGGTAGCTCCAAATTTAGTGAAAATATTTACCTACAGGCAGGTCGAGTATTACAGAGTAATACATACCTGAGAGGTTTGCACCCGCATCTATGAGATTTCCGGGTCGAGGACGTTCCCAGTTTTACCACAGTGTAAACAGAGGTAACAACATGCAGGTATGTCGTGCTAATTACAGTTTATAATATACAGAAAAACTTGGAATGGACAAAATTAAGAAAAAAATATATATTCCAACTTACTGTAATAATGTAGAGAAGGACATTGAACGAGAAAAGAAATATACGGACAATATCCATTTGCGTTAGTAGACAGAGTAACTTGAAATCTATGGTAGTGAAACTATTAGCTTTCATAAATTATCTTTCCTTTACAAAACATATTCGCATAATACCATTCGTAGATTCCTCAATATGTTTAAAATAACGAAGATGCTCTTTTTCCGTAAGATTACAGTGATTATCAGTTTGAATACCTACTCATTTTTTATGGCCCATATCTGTTTGCTGTTGGAAATCTTTCAAATTACATAATCGTTTCCTGTAGTATAATAATCATCGTAATCTATCGTCGAGTAGTGTTGGAAATATTATTATAATTTACTATTCTTTAACTACGTAAGAAATAAAATCCCATCAAAAACATAAATGTGAAATGATAGCCGAGTCTAATATTATGATATATGCCTTGATTGTTGACTTCTACGACAAAAGAGATGAGATCTAAATGGGTGCCAAGTTCAATGGTCTGTCCTGAAATGTATTTATAACAATATAAAATATCATTTCTTCTTATAACTTAGGATAATATACTGTAGCCTAAGTTCTAACTTGGCCAGTTCTCATATACCAATTATTACTTTCGATTGCTAGTTACTACTAATATTAAAATAGGAACCGACAAGTAACATGTTTAGAACTTGCGAAGGCTACAGTATATTTCGTATATGAAAACTAGCCAAGTTAGACCTTAGGCTACAGTATATTATCCTAAGTTATAAGAAGAAATGATATTTTATATTGTTATAAATACATTTCAGGACAGACCATTGAACTTGGCACCCATTTAGATCTCATTTCTTTTGTCGTAGAAGTCAACAATCAAGGCATATATCATAATATTAAACTCGGCTATCATTTCACATTTATGTTTTTGATGGGATATCATTACTTTTTGTACATAAATTATACTAGGTACATATTTATAACTAAATTAATACCAAATTATTTTTGATAAAATACTGTATTTTCGTATATTTACGGGGTATAATTGTCTTTTTTTTGTGTTATTTTCTATATTTTCTTGTAACTTTTAAATGTTCAAGTGCAATGCCAATTCAGTATCAGGAATTTTTGGGCAAATCGGGTCGGTATAACGTCCACAGATGATTGTACTCTACAATAGAGCTCTCGTGACTTGGATCTAAATTGTTAAGATGTACTCCATCTAAGGTTTTAACTCTGGAGAGTCCAACGTAAACCTGCCCTTTATTAAATATAGAGGAGCCTATGTTGAGACGAGGACTGCCAAAACTAAGGCCTTGTGATTTGTGGATAGTAATAGCATATGTTAAGCAAATACGGAATTGTTCTCTTTCAACATATACATTATTTAATATCTGAAACTTCGTATTGACACGTTATAGTTCGTAAAGACGATTATGTAACAAATTGACTGTTATCTATTGAATTCTCAAGAAAACAATTTGTTACCAATGAGTTCTCATTCTCGAGTTAACTATACATTCCTACTTATAACTATACTAAAATTGTTATTAATTTTTGGTTTAAATTATTGTCTATACCATACGTATTTACTAAAATAATGTAATAATAATATAACCACAAATATATAAGTATAATTTAAGAAAACTATGAATTTCGTAGCATAAATCGCAACCTTATAGGTTAGATATCGAGAAACAAAACATTGAGACATATGAGGGCGGCTGCCATTCGCTCGGACAGGTTCGCGTCAACGTTTTATCGCACCGCTCCCACACGGCGCCGCCGCGGCCTCCTATACCGAAATGCCTATTATTTAATAATTATTTATAAAAATAATGATTTTACACTATCGATGTGCGCTAAATATTGAAACAATAATTAATACCAAATCTCAGTTAATAACATAATAAATACGAAAACGACTATACTCCTAGTTATAAGTACGAGTATATTTTAGACAGAATCTAAATTATAGCAACTAGTGTTTACCGCTCAATGCAATATTTGAAGTTTGCTAGTTATCGACACTGATGTGAAGGGGTCAACGTAAATTGGTAATGATCGACGTTTTCATACAATATTACTTTCCGTCCAGTACAAGATGAGATATTTCGCCAGGGATCAATGTCAATTGGTGGCTATCGACGTTTTCATAGAATTTTAGTATTCGTCCAGTATAAGTTGAAATAGAATCAATTAAAGTGAAAAATTGTAGTAAAATGATAACAAACCATTTAACAGTTTCAGATATTTTCCTTTATATTCACCTAATTACCTATCTGCATGCCAAATTTGAACTTCCTAGGTCATCTGGAAGTGGGTTATAATTTTGATCTATAGTTGATCAGTGATAAAAATGACGATTTTTGGACATTAATATCTAAATAACCGTTTGCGATATGTTTATGAAATTTGGAACACATATTTATCTCGCAAGTCTCAATATATGAACCAAATTTGACAGGTTTGTGTGAAAGAGTTTTTGAGTTATGAGGGGGTCAAAAGTGGCTCCAAATGGTTCGTGTAAATATACACACGGTGCTGCTTGCCAGTTTACTTGAAACTCGGCTTGACACGCTACCGCGTGTCTAGATTTAATACAAACATACATATAGTTACAAACGAGCATTGTAATAATACTTAACTATGTCATTGTGAGTACAACGATTCTGCAAACCGCAATTATACTCGTAGATCTGTAGGGAATCCCAGACGGATGTTTGCAATTATTTCTTTCAATATTATATCAATGTTTTTTTATGAATTTTCCATATGAGTTCAATTGTAAATTATTTACATTACAATCTATATATTGTGTAAAATGAAAACATTGTCATTATCAAATTAATGATGAAAGATTATTTATATAGCACTTTCTACAAATAATAATATTAGTTAATACTATATAAATATCAGAACCGATTTATATATATCATGATTAACATAAATATAAAGTATATTATGAACCATGATGTACATACTATATACATTTTTTCACACTATTGTACTATAGTACAATCTGTGACTTCACTATTGCGCAACGTGTTGTTTACTATTTCCGTTGAAATTATAAAAAAAAATCTATTTTAATGCTTACTCATGTTATAATAATAACCTTTGTACAGATTTTTACACTAGTACTTTAATGTTTATGTGCATCTGTTAGTTAATTAATCCTTTTGCAATTATACAGACATACATTATTATATGTATATGGTATATGTGTTTATTTCGCTAGTACTTATCAAAAATAACGTAGAGACTGTTTGACGTTACATCACTGCAAGGAGATAATAAGGGAATTTAAGTTGATAATGCTGCTTTATTGAATTACAATTTATACATTGAGAATTATGCAACAGATTTTCTTGGTCATAATTTTCCATTATAAAATTGGTCATAATTTATTTACCAGGCTTAGGAACAGTTCTATCTATTGCCGTTACAACCATTTCGTCAACAAAAGTATTAATACTTAAAGTCACTGTTAGATTTCCAGTTGGATAAAATCTACTGGAGAATGTAACCTCACCATGCCCGCAGAACAACTCAATAGAACTAGCATCTACAAAAATATTCCAAAGCAATATATGAGTATATGCAGGTTTCCAAAAAGTGCGTCTAATGCCGTCCTCACCTCCACGGTCCAAAGTGACTAGACCTTTTTTATAATCGTAACTGATCGTCAACTTAGCTGAACCGTCATCTGACTCAATAAATAATTCCAAATCTAAATATGGTATTGCTCTTATAATAATTTCGGCAGACTTATCATGCAGTGGTATAACATCACTTCCGCGTGCACTCTTAGCTAAATAAATTAACTTTCCTCTTATAGCTGAAATCTCATTCACCGGTTTCTGAATTAAATTATTTTCTTGTGATAAATATAGCTGCCTCGGAATAGTCATTTGTCCAGCCCAGCCGTGAACACTTTCTGGATAATTTTGTTCCCACATACTGAACCACGCTACCAATATTCTACGATTATGCGAGTCTAATAATGTCTGTGTTGCGTAAAAATCATGACCATGATCAAGTTCTTTAAATTTGCTGATAGGGTTAAAGCGGTATGTTTCGTAATCAAAAGTTCCAACAATGTAACCTGTTTGGTATATATTTCTATATTTATCGCCTTCAGGTTTTATGCCTTGAGGAGAAAATAGTAAAACAAATAGTCCATCGATTTCGAAGAAGTCTGGACATTCCCACATGTATCCAAGAGTCCCGTCTGATTCTGCCAGAATTGAAACTTGATTCCAATGTTTTAAATCTTGAGATGAGTATAACAATACGCGTCCTAAAGTATTGTTGTTAAAAGAGTTTCCAAGCACCATGTAGTAAGTATTCTTGTGTTTCCAAACTTTAGGGTCGCGAATATTAGGCTGGTATTCAGTACCATTTATAACTGGATTGTCACTGTATTTCATAACATCAACTCCATTTGTACTCCAGGCTAAAGCTTGATACTGTTCATGATCAGGTTCTTCATTGGGACGGTTTATATTTCCTGTATATAATAAGTACATTGTATCATTTTCTATAATCGCACTTCCAGAAAACACTCCTGATTTGTCGTACCACTCATCTGGGTACATTGCTATTGGAAGATGTTCCCAGTGGAATAAATCTGGACTCCTTGCATGTCCCCAATGAGCTATTCCAGGTTCCATACTGCTATTTGGATTGAATTGATAAAAAAGATGATATTCATTATTAAAGTACGAGAATCCATTAGGATCGTTCATCCATCCATAGGGAGGTGCTAAATGGTATTTTGGATAAAACGTATCGTCCACTGCACTAGCACTGCTTTTATAAACATATAATGTAAATATTATGTACAGATATGTTATGAAGGTCATATTATTCACTAAATAATATCCGGAAAGTGCGCAAACAGAGGAGCCTCGTACGCCAATAACTTGCTTCCATATAGACAATGGCTTTTATAGCGTGAGGTATGCTATTTGGCAAGTCGATGTCGAAAAAAATATTTACATATAAGCGATTATGCTTTAGCGCATTGCTTTACTTTTTGATCACTGATACAGTCTCCACGCAAAACAAATAGATATTAGGTATGTTTTATCCATTGATATGCTTAATTTTATTAATTTGGGTGGTTTGTATTATTATGTACATTAGTAAGTATTTAAATAGGGGTATATAGATCGAGATCGAGATCGTTTATCAGTTTATCAATTTCTGAAAAATTACAAAATAAGAACTAGTCCTCCCGAATGACAACGGATAATTGCTTTCACGGGGATTACATGATGTAACATAATATTTTAATCATATTTTTTTCTTTCAGCGATGTTGACATGAAACCTTAACACACAAACGGACAAACACACTTCTGTCGGGTCGTCACGTCGTATTTACGATTTTATTATATATAATGATAATTATAAAGGTGACAGAGAGGTTGAATAGTAATCGTCTATCATGGTATGGACATATAATGCGTAATGCGTAATAAGGATAATATTTTAAGAAAGGTGTTACATATGAATGTCAATGGTTATAAGGGCAGAGGAAGGCCGAAAAAGAGATGGATGGACTGTGTGAAAGATGATATGGTAAGAAAGGAAGTAAATAACGTGATGACTGCGAACAGGGATGAATGGAAGCGAAAAACATATTACGCCGACCCCAAATAAATGGGATAAGGAAGAAGCAGATGAATGATAATTATAAAGATAGGTAGGTATACTACTTGCTTCCACTACATATGACCATAATAAAATAATTCCCTTTTGACACGTATAAGGTTCGTACATTATATTATTGTGTCATTCCTGAAGGTCTGAAGCCATTTATTATATTACTATAGACGTAATACATCGATTAAGATATTTACGAATACAATAACATTGTTGTAGTCAGTATTTAACATCACAATCTGCCCACGATTCTTTTCTTTTTCAAGTTTTACACATTTTGTTGGTGTTTACAGAAGTCTGTTTCTGGATATTCATAGATATAAATGAATATCTATTTTCTTAGTCACGCCATCATGCGTGAAACGCTGGACCGATTTCGCGAATTCTTTTTTTGTTGTTTTTGTTATTGTGAGAATAAGGTTCTTGCGAATGAAAAAAACAAAGTTGCACAGAATGCGAATTCAAGATTATTAGTTTAGACAGGACAACGTCAGGTTAATTAGTAAACTAATATTGTTGTGTTTTAATATAAATTCATTAAGTCATGCTACTTATATGATAAATCTCATGTTGATTAGTTAAGCCGTTAAATTATCTTATCTGTGATGGAAATATAGAAAATAAACTCACTTTCGTATTTACATTTTTTTTATATGAATTGGATTCGCCAACAAGCTGAAAAATTACTGAACAGACGGACATAACGTCGTCATGAATATAAATGAAAATACTATTGGCACAATAAAATTTGATTGACGGCCTCGGTGATCTAGCGGTTTAGCACACCGCTTTACTTCCGATGGTCGCGGGTTCGATACCTCGCACAGTACTAACATTTGTATACATGAGTATGATTGTTCGTAACGGTCTGGGTGTTTTCTATATATATTATGTATGTATTTACAAAAAAATATATATGTATTCATATCAGTTGTCTAGTACCTCTAACACATGCTCTGCTTACCGGGGGACTAAATAGTGCTGTGTTAATTGTACAGAGTTATTTATTTATTTATTTTGACGGCCGTAACACATGTCAAAAGTTGCAATTCTTGAGTATTACAGGGCAATTTCAATCTAACATAGGGTAGTCAATGCTTGAGTATTAGAGGGTAATTTCACATAGGGTAGTAATAAAAAGTATCGTAATTTATTTACCAGGCTTTGGTAGTTCCATTACTACATTCATATTGTTCAAAACATTTCTTATTTGCGGTAATTCAATTGCCTATTAAGTTTTATTTATGATTGTTCCGAACTAAGTTGAATTTCTTTTTAGTATATTTTTCTATTTCTCCTTCACAATGATATCTTATTTTCTTTGAAGGTGATATTTATTCTATTTTCATGGAATTCTTATAAAATAAATTAAGTTGAATTTATTTTAAGATATTCTTTTATTTCCCCTTCACAGTAATAACTTATTTTCTTTTAAGGTGAAATTAATGATGGTTCGATTTTGAAAGAATTCTTATTGAATAACATAAATTGACTTTATTTTAAGATTTTTTTCTCTTTCCCCTTCAGAATGATATCTTATTTTCCTTTTTCTCTTTTTTTTTATACCACGTATGTGGCAAACAAGCATACGGCCTTACGAAACCTTAATAAACCTTTTAAGGTGATATAAATTTATGATTATGTTTTGATGGAATTCTTATGTATTATATTCGGATATATTGCGGATAGTTCTGCCAATGGCAGATACAATCACTACCCATCGCGTGTATTCTCTTTTACTAATAAGCAGGACCTTCCCATTATACCTTAATTATTATAGGATTCATGAAATGTATGCGCTATTAATTTTGTTATAATGACACAATATTTCCGTGCATTTATGTATACTATAATGAATGTGTATAATAATGTATAATATAATTTACATGTCTCATAAAATTTTATATTGTAAGTATTGTTGTACTAATTTGTACAAACTATCCCCAGTAGTTTCGTACTATATAGTACTATATGAAATTTAAATTAACGATTCTGAAATGTTTCTATATACGGTATAATTTTCTGTCACCTAAACACATACGGGTCTAAAATATATAATACACAATTACGCTCTTTGACGTGGGAATCGGCTTTTATACATGAAATAATGTATAAATATAACGTGACAAAAAAAGAACGAGAAAGACCGTGCGGGCTGCCAGTTCATCTATTCCCGCGCTCTTTGTAACTGTGAGTGCTTTAGCGCCTTTTTGAAACAATTAATTATTTACCATTGCGGTAGGGAGGACATCTCACTATAGAGTTGATACATAATTATAGATTTATTGATAATTAAAAATCTTAAACGTGCCCTTGGAAAATAAATCTGTGGAATCCTAATCTTAATCTATACATAGAAATAAAATTGGGGTGTCTGTTTGTAATATTGAAATAACCGTTTTTTACTACATGCATATGAATATATATATACGGTACATACACCAAAATAACATTTTTTATAATTTTTGTCTGTCTGTCTGATGGTCTGTTTGTTCCGGGACTTTTTTGGCAGGTAGCTGATGTAATAAGGAATAACTTAGGCTACTTATAATATTTTTTTTTATTTAAAAAAAAAAAGTATAAAAAAATATTCCACGCGGACGAAGTCGCGGGAACTGCTAGTAATATTATAAACGCGAAAGTTTGTGAGTATGGATGTTTGTTACTCTTTCACGTGAAAACTATTGAACGGATTTTGATGAAACTACAGTAATATAGCTTATAAATATAATAATGCATAAGCTATATTACTGTAGTTTAATATATAGGCTATATTTTTTATTGAAATTTAACGCAAGTGAAACCGCGGGCACAGCTAGTAAAAAATAAAATTATAAAATACAGTGAAATGATTTGAAACATACCCTTTATCATGCACGAGATAGTGATCACAATAGTAATAACATGAACATACACGATTGCATGTGTTGGATCTCCCGCGCTAAATTGCACTCCCAATTGCGCGTGAAAGAATGTCGTGTAATGCAGCTAATGTGCTCTGCAAACGAAATATATATGAGTACATAATGTAGGTAGACAGTATAAAATATCGAATCGAAATAGCGTCGAATTGACTTCATTAATATATAACTTATTAAAAATGTATTTAATGAAACAAAACCGTTTATTTTATATCAGTGAGTGCTGCTTGTAGGGACCGGTCTGCTCTTATCACTACGACTGATTTAATCTTATTGTGTATTTATATTTGACCCTAATAAATTAGTGCTGGTTGGTAGTTTGTATTCACACATTTGGACTTGTAAATGTGAACTTACAAAGATTATTTAAAAGAGCAACACACAAGTTTCTTGCTATTTCTTCTTGTGATGAGACAGGTCTCCGGATGAGCGGTAGTTAAAAAAAATGTTTATGAATTCATATATTCAAAAGTGCTTAAATTAAGTTTATTTATTTTTTCCATTACCTAGGTTTATCAAAACCAGACTATAGGGTTAAAAATAGACTTAAATAATAATAATAATAAATCCATTTATTTATTGCCAATATCAGTATAGTTACACATTTATAATTTATACATATTTAATATGATTGGCAATAGGTACAAACTCAGCTATTGCTGGGCTGATGGGCGTCCAGCGCTGGTTTTCAGTTTGTACCTACGCAGGCGTACCTAATCACACGTGCTAGATAACCATACCACAACATAATGAAATAAAAATTTAACAAACTAATACATAAATAATAATAATATCCATACAGATACACACGTGACATGCATGCAATGCATGTGTATCTACGCAAAAAAAAACACATTTTATGTCGAGGTTTGTCGCCGCTATCCAAGCGCTGTCTCTGTCTATTTAATATAATTTTCCTTAAAGAATTTAGTTAATTTATAGTACATTACTTAGCAGCTAAATTCATACTGCCTTATCAGATCATTGTCTATATTATAAAATGTAAATACAGCATGAAGTTCGTTGGTACGAGTAAGGAAGGAGGTAATGAAAGAGAAGCGAATATTCGCATTTTAATTCTACGTATACAATTATTTTAATTATTTGCAACAAAAATTGAAGTTACTAAAAATATCCTATAGGAATATATGCTTTGGACTTTTTGTCTTTAAACATTTTCTATCGTTTTTATTTCTATGCGACGTCGTTCTAAAGAATCCAGCTGGCAGAATATGACAGATTTCTGCGTCCTGTTTAGTTAGAACAAGTATAGATAGAACCCTATTTTTAGATTTATTCTGATTTTATTGCTATGGGTTTGGGTCATCAGATAGCTATAGCTATATTGTAAGTCGTAAGGGTAAAGGTCGTTTATTTCCACATATATATATGTGTTTGTTATCTATACAACTATATTTGTGTATATGACATATAATAAACTAGCTGTACCCGCGACTTCGTCCGCGTAAATAATGAAAAAATATTTAACTCAATTAACACAATATAAGTCAAATAAATAAGTTTCATCGTTTTAGCTTCAAAAATGATAAAAAGTAAAAATAAATATTTAATCAATAGGCTAAAAAATAAATTTCAAGCTTCTAGCTTTAAACATGACGATACATCTATATAACCTTGGATCTACCCTTTCAATCCTCTTGCAACCCTTTTTCACATTAAAAAGTAACCTATGTCCTTTCTCAGGATCTAGTCTATCTATGTCTGTTTCAAATTTCAATTTAAATCGGTTCAGTATTTTTGGCGTGTAAGCGAGACAAACAGACAAAGTTACTTTCACATTTATAATATCAGTAAGGTATTTAATAAACTAACCCTAAAAAGACAAAGAAAAAAGTTTAATCATTCTAGCTTCCACAACCACACAAACAGCAAATTTCCACAATAACTTTCATTCCCTATTTTATTTTACTACCCCCCCTCCCCCTAAGAGTAAAAATTTTACAAACATTGAATGTCATATTTATTGATATTTAAACAACAGCCTAAAAATGAGTCTCAAACTTCTAGTTTTAAAAAATGACGATTCTTCCATACAGCGTACCATTGCAACCCCCTTACAATCCTTTTTTCATATTCAAAAGTACCCTATATTCTTTGTCCGGGTGTGTGTAACTGTGTACCAAATTTCATTTAAATTTTTATTTTGTTTTGGAGCGTAAGACTGACAGAAAGACAAACAGAGTTACTTTCACATTAGTGGGGTATTTAAAAATCTACCCCAAAAGAACCAATGAAAATAGTTTCATCGTTCTAGTTTCAAAAATTACGAATTTACATAATAACTATCATCCCCTATTTTATTTTACCCCCTTAAGGGTAATTTTTTTACAAACAATGAATGTCATATGTATTTATATTTAATCAACAGCCTCAAAAATAAGTTTCAAGCTTCTAGCTTCAAAAATGACGATTTTACATAAAAACTTGCATCCCCTATTTTATTTTACCCCCTTAAGGGTATTTTTTTTACAAACAATGAATGTCATATGTATTTATATTTAATCAACAGTCTCAACAATAAGATTCAAGCTTCTAGCTTCAAAAATGACGTGTTTACATAAAAACTTGCATCCCCTATTTTATTTTACCCCCTTAAGGGTAATTTTTTTACAAACAATGAATGTCATATGTATTTATATTTAATCATCACTCTCAACAATAAGATTCAAGCTTCTAGCTTCAAAAATGACGTGTTTACATAAAAACTTGCATCCCCTATTTTATTTTACCCCCTTAAGGGTATTTTTTTTACAAACAATGAATGTCATATGTATTTATATTTAATCAACAGTCTCAACAATAAGTTTAAGCTTCTAGCTTCAAAAATGACGAATTTACATAAAAACTTGCATCCCCTATTTTATTTTACCCCCTTAAGGGTAATTTTTTACAAACATTGAATGTCATTTTTATTTATATTTAATCAATAGCCTCAAAAATAAGTTTCAAGCTTCTAGCTTCAAAAATGACGATTCTTCCATACAATTTACCCGTTCTCAGGGTCTAGACTATCTGTATACCAAATTTCATTCAAATCGGTTCAGTAGTTTTGGCGTGAAAGCGAGACAGACAGACAGAGTTACTTTCACATATATAATATTAGTTTTTGTCACAGCACAAAAATATATTTTTATCGTTTCCGTACAAATAATAATTTTACAGTATTAATCTACAAACCAACATTTTGTTTCTTACAATCAACTAAATAATTTAAATAGTTCCATAATATATGGCACAATGAAAAGGTCATTTATTTTATAAAAAAGACAGTTAGTTTTTATTTTAGTGAAAAATAAGAAAATTCTATTTTGATACAACAACCATATATTTATTAATAGGTATTAATATAGGTATACTTTATTAATTTTGTGTTAATGCTTTTTAAATAAACACTCACACATTATTTCTGTATAACCTACAAAAATGGGTAAATAATTTAATTTCGGATAGTGCCACACCACAACATTCTTTAAAAAATGTAAATAATAAAATGTGAAGAAATTGTGATTGTTATTAAGTTTTTTTTTTTTTAAGTTTGTCAGAACAGGGAAACAACATTTGACATTTATTATTATTTAACATTGGACATTGACTTAAATTTTTGTAATTTATATTGTAAAACTTTAAGTTGGGCTAAACAGGACTTGTATCCAGAGCCGTAAAACAAATTAATAAAAAAAATCGCCAAATTTGTCTCGCAATCGGCCAATTTCAGGTTTAAAGAAAAAACACATACACACGATATACGATTTTATCATAAAAAAGAGTCAAAAAACAATATTTTCACTAAACGTCAACGTCATGTTTCCGGCAAGATCTTTCGTTTTACATTATGTTATCTGTGGTTTTGTTCTCTGTGATGGATACCTTATTGGCGCAAACGCACGCGATGTGTTGATTGGTTGTTAGCTAGTGAAATGAAAAGATGACGAATAAGGATTCAACCGCATAAAGATAACCTTGTATTTCCATTTTGAACCCCTTACAACCCTTTTTACGTATTAATAAGTAGCCTATGTCCTTCCTCTGCGTCTAGACTATCTGCGTACTAAATTTCATTTAAATCGGTTCAGTAGTTTTGGCGTGAAAGCGAGACAGACAGACAGACAGACAGACAGAGTTACTTTCGCATTTATAATATTAGTAAGGATAATAATAATCTCAGAACAATTCACACAGCGCCATCTAGACCCAAGTTAAGCTAGCTAAAGCTTCTGTTATGGGTACTAGATAACTGATACATATACATAGATATATTTTTTGTAAAAACATACATATTATTCATAGAAAACACGCAGACCGATATAATCAATCATACACATGAATACAAATGTTTGTTCTCGTACCGTACGAGGAATCAAACCCGCGACAATCGGTCGTAAAGCGGTGTGCTAGACCGCTAGACCACCTAGGTCATCAAAATATGTATAAAAGTCTTGTGCGTTTGACCTAGTTTGCGACTAACTACTTAGACGTCATAGGTTCGAATCTGCAAATCACCAAAAATATTTGAAATTTGGTTCGAAATAATTCTAGTAATTTATTAAAAATTTTGTTAAGTTATCGTATATTTTGTACATATATACATATTCTAAAGTAATATATGTATATATATAGATAGTTAGATTAATTATATATTACTATACTTTATTTGTGCGGTTTAAAAATAATACCATTATATTATAAATTATTTTTAAAACTTACATTCTTGACGTTTTCGTATTACATATTTTTTTATGTGTGGGTGTGGGTACAGAAATTTAATAAAATTATTATATTTTCATCTATTTCAATTTCTGCTGAAGAAGTAGAAGCATAAAATATTGCGTGTCAAATTACATTAGAATTCATTCACACCTCGACGGTTTAAAAGCGGTTCTAAAAAGTAGACAATAAACAAACAAACAACAGAGGTACAATAATATATTCATTAAATTTCTGTACATATTTATAAACCTGTTATATATGTATACAATATACTGGATTATTTATTTTATCTGCGATGCAATTGGCTCTGTTATCATCTTTCTCCTTCCGATGCAAATATGCTCTACGATATACGATATGGGCGAGAGTTATGTTTCATGCCACATTTATTACATTCATTGGTCTAGGATATACATACAATATGAGGAATATTTGTTATACGTACGTTTACTTATAGATACGCCTTTAAAATGGTTATATTAATGTGATTAATTCTTATTAGAAAACCTAACTTAAGAATAAAGACTTATTTTATTTTTAGAAGGCCTCGATCATCTAGCGGTTAATCACAACGCTTTATTTCCGGTATCGAGGGTTCTATTCCTCGTAAGTTACAAGCATTTTGTAGTAATGAGTATAATTGTTTGTACGCTATGTATATTTTTCTATGTGTATTGTACGTATGTACTTACAAAATATGAAATGTATAAAACATTTATATCAGTTGTTTAGTACCCAAAACACAAATTATGCTACATTTCGCTTTGTAAATTGTCCTGGGTTGTTATTATTACTACTTTTTGTGAATAAACTATGTAACTAATATGTAGATATATAAAATTTTAGTCATGTTACAAACGAAAAACGTTTATATAACCACATATATATACAGATATACAGAAATCAAGTAAGAGGTAAGAAATTTATTTCTCCTTTTCTTTTTCAGTTTATTTGAAAAATTAATTTCTACGAGCGCTCCCTGTTTGACAGGTAAGAACAGTTACAAAATGTAAGCGAAATTAAAGTTTCCTTGAAATTTCTTAATAAATTTCATTTCTTAAACTTGCCTTTCTAAATTAATATATTGGACTAATGAAGTTAGTGAGACCAATAAATATCAACTATTCTTCCAATACTATTATTGTTATGGAGGACCCAATTACATTATTTTGGCGGTCTTGATGTTCCAACGGTTTCTCACCTCCAATGGTCGCGGATTACATTCCTCGCACAGTAAACTCTGCTTAACTTGTGACTAGATAGCGCTGTGTGAATTGTCCTACTTTATTATATCATTAATTATCTATATTCTCTCTCTTTCTCCGGCTTTATCGCATCTTAATTGGGGTCGGTTCTCTTAATTATCCGTCTACAGACACTTCGAATCTGGATCGTCATTGGCTCTAAATTGTCACATGTTAGATCTTTTTTGATGGCGGCTATCCATGTAAGTCGAGATCATCCGCGTTTCTTTTATTTTGAATTAACGTTTATTCAGTACTTTGCTCGTCATATGATCTTCTCATGACGTGACAGTACCAACGTAATCTGGACTCAGTCAATTTATGCTGGACAGGTCGTACTTTGAATATTCCTCGCAAGTAATAGTTTGGCAGTCTATATTGATAATTAATAATATTGTCTCATCTAGGGCACAATCCTAAGTAATTAATAATTTGATGTATACTAATAAGCTTCTTTGAACAAAATATGTATTTGAAAATGTTTAATAGTGTAGAGTATTGGAAACTATTTATTGTGAATCAAGGCAACATAATATATTAATTACAAAAGTTTTGCCTTCCAACTGGACTCCGGCATATTTTATAAATTAATATATTTTATACAAAATTACATGTTACTAGAGGGTCTTTGCAAATATATTTTAGAGCACTAAACTAATTGATTACCAATATTTTTGTAAATATCTCACTTTAGAAATGTTTAAATATATTACTATAGTAGATTGAAGTAACGGCGTTGGTGGTCTTGCGGTTTAGCTTCCGATGTTGCGCATTTGATTCCTCTCACGAGGCAAACATTTGTATTCATGAGTGTGATTGTTATTGGTCTCGGTGTTTTCTATGTGTATTTTGTATGTATTTATAAAATAAAATAAGTATTTCTATCAGTCGTTTAATACCCAATATCAAAGACTTAACTTGGTATTAGATGGCCCTCTTTTTTTTATAGCACAGGGGATAAACGAGCTTTCAGCTCACCTGATGGTAAGTGATTACCGCCGCCCATGAGCACCCGCAATACCAGGGGATTTCAGTGCGTTGCCGACACTTTAAGAAAAAATAAGCTAAGCTCTTTTCTTGAAAGTTTCAATATCGTATAGGTTCAAAAATACCATTGCTGGAAGGTGATTTTACAACGTGGTTGTGCGTGGAAGAAAAGTGTCTGTGAATTGTCCATAGTTTAGTATATTACAATAATAAACATTATATATTAAAGAAAATTAAACAAAATACAAACTTATTCTTCCAATAAATCCTAACCTTTTAATAGTAGAAGAACCTACGACACACAGATGAAAAAGGTTATTTCAATGGAGACTTCATATAAATTCATCTCTCTGACTTTATTATGTCGCTAGCAATTTCCCTTTCAAGCTACGTTCCCTTTTAAGGTCTTAATGTTTGAAATTACAGAGAACGGAATCAACAGCTTAGTCTTTGAGAAAACAACGCATGAGTGGTACCAAGGGCTTCATAATGTTCTAGCGACCCGGCTACGTACGGATGCATTACAAATCTTTGAATTTCTCGCCTTGTTCTATGCTACAACATACATGTATTATGCATATAAACATTCCTATTGAATTACTCTATCTATTACTGAAAAGTGCAATAAAATCCTTTGCGTTATTTAAAAGATATAAGCGAACAGACACCGGAAGCGACTTTGTTTTATTACTATGTAAAGATTTTCTGAATGTTAGTGCTGTTAACTGCTGTTCATTTGTGTAGAGGGCAATTATTGTATACCATGATACGCCGTAAGCGTAATTACAACGTCAGTTGAATAAAAACTGGATTAAACTTTTCTACCAACTACTGAGACACGAAAAATGGATTATAACGGCCTCGCTGGTCTAGCGGTTTAGCACACCATCTCACTTCCGATGGTCGCAGATTCGATTCCTCGCATAATATAAACTTGTATATTCGTGAGTATGATTGTTTGTATTAATCTTGATGTTTTTTTCATGAATTGGGTATGTTTTTTTATTTAGAAAAAATATTTAAGGTTCTATGTTCGTTATCGAAAACGCTAACACAAGCTCTACTTAGCTTGGCACTAAATTACGTAGTGTAAATTGTCCTGTGTTATTATTATTATTATCGTTGTTCATTACCTCAGCTTTTGCTGGTTTTTTATGCTTTATTATTATAATTATTATAGAATCTCGTCATTAACATAATTTACTGTTATTCGCCGTTAATTCACGTCAATTGACGTGGTTAAAGCTCTATAGAGGTAGTGTTTTATTTTTGAGTAATAATTTTGAACTGTAACATATCTGTTTTTTTTTTAGTAAGTAGTAGTGTTAGTACATTAAATAGTTATATATTTTTCATGTAATTGGAATGCCAAACAAGCTGATGGCTGACTTGGTAATAAATATGAACCGTCGTCTATATAAAGAACAGAACCACGGGCATCTCACCATTCATGCGTTGATGATTCCCGAGAACTAAGATGTTATGCCTCTTACCCGGAGTTTAACTGCCATATCTCACCTTCCAGAAGAATCACAGCTTACAAATTAAGCTGCTTGGCGACTGAAACAGGAGACTTATATTCGCAGATAACTTACAGAGTCTGCTACTGATCATTATCAAATTGATACTAAAATTATAATAAAGAAATATATTCACGACTATAATCTCAATGGGGATGATCAACCTATTTTTTATTAATGATGATGAATTAGTGATGCCGTCATGGAATGATAATTTCCAGTACCGTAATATAAACTCTCATTTTTATTTACTCTTGGTCAGAATTTAATACATACGAGGTCGAGGTGGTAAAAATGCAAATGAAATTTATATAGTGAAGGTAAAGGTAACAGAAAAATAAAAAATGAAAGAAAATACTGCATGAAGTAAAAAAATTATCGAACTAATGTAACCTAAGAGTGAAATTTATTTATTTTTAATAAAAAATAACCAAGAAAAGAAAGTATTAATACTATTAAAGTATGAAAATAGAAATTTAAGTAAGTAGAAAACCGCTAGACTACAATGCCCTATAATTAAAAAAATATGCATTATGTAAATTCCTTTTAAGTACAAAATTTTCATATTGAAAGCAATAAAACAGATGCCAGACATATCTCAGTATGGCTTATAAAATGTTACCTCCTCTGTTGTCCTGAGTTATTTAATTTCATTTTAAGCGTAGGTGGCATATCAAAATATACCATTAAAGAACAACAAATAATAAATGAGGTATGTGTAACAAAAAGTGCTATTAATATTATATTTTGTTAAATGGAATATAGAAAGGATAGGATACAATAAAAAAAAAATATTATTTTCTAATTAAAGAACATATTTATATTTGCGGTCGTAAAATGTATTACGCAGTTTGTATTGTTAATGATTGTGAACTGTAAATTATACATATACTAGCAGTGCCCGTGGTTTCACCTGCGCTAATATTATTAAGATTATAAGACTTTTTAGATGATTTTTAAAACCCTTGTGAATATTACAATATTTTTTAAATAAAAAACAGCCTCTATTCGCACAGGGTGAGAAAAAGACTTGCAAAATTCATAAGGGTTTTTAAAAGCCTTACGAATTTTACTATTTTTTTTAAGATAAAAGACAGCCTATAATCTCAATGAGAGGCTATATATGCCCAACATACAATACAATATATTATACAAGCTTGCCATGAGACTTGATGGCCCTCTGTTAATTGTCCAAAGTTATTTATTTATTATTTTCAATATTATGAATAAAATTGCAGTATTTCAATATTTATCCATACATATAAAATTAACATTTTCAACCATATTTTTAGTAAAATTTATTATTAGTTTTAATTGTTTCCAAATAAATAGTTAAATCTGTTTTCAAATACATTGTTGAATCTCGGTTACATGAAACTACCTATCAATACATATTACGTGTTTAGAGTCTAAACCGACATCACGGCAATCTCTCCTGTTGTCCCTTCAACAGATTATGCTTGGGAACATTCAAATGTCGACGCATGCGTATAAAAAATCACGAATATTTAGAACGAACTAGTCAGTACATAGCTTTCCCGCCCTGTAGATGCGTTTGAAGTGCAAAAACGGCGCGTTTGAAAACTTTTCAACTCGTACCAAATAAGAAAATTAGCTTGTAAAATTATGTGTTACACATTGTAAATTGTTATAAAGTAAATTTAGTGATAACTTTAAATTATCGCACCGTATTTGTGTTTAAAGTGAAAATACTAGTGCGTTAAACTTTTCAATCTAATATTTAGTATGAAAATGTATTAGTGAAATCATGTGTTATTTATTATTAATTATTAAGTAGATATAGTGAAAACTATTATATAATTCAATTCATAATTAAATGTGGTTTAATTATTATAATAAAATTATGTGTTCAAATTTCTATCCATACATAGGTGTTGTGTTCTTTACGCATTTAAAATGTATTTGTGTATAGTGATAATTACATCATCCTACTTTTAAACTGAAAATCGTAAGTACTGAAGACATATTCCATTAATTATACCTATATGTTTAAAATAAAATATTAATATGATTAGCAAAATGTGGATAAGAAAAATATTGTCTCAATAAAGCCTCTGACTACTTCATCTGGGGTTACAATAATATATATTATATTATATTATATATATTTATTTCAGATTATTATCCATAGTGAAAGTAATGTTTTTAATATAATATTATAATCGTGCTGGTTTATACTAGGCGATATATATTTTTGATATCTATAATAATAAGCAATTAACTTATTTAAATTAAATTAAATTCTGTAATAATTTCATAAACCTAAAATATTCTTAGATTAGTTCTTTTTCTATTATTTTTTATTATCAGAATGAGTGGTAGAATAAAAATAATGTTTCTATTCAAAAGTGCTTATATTAAGTTTATTTGAATAAAGATTATTTGTATTTCTATTACTTTTTATAACATTATTTTTATGTAATATAACCATAATATAATGATTACCAAAATATTATAGTATTTATTACCTATAAATAGTATTTTGGTTTTATGTATCTAATTTTATAACGGTGAAAGAAAATGGCATATTGAATACAGATTTAACACCCAGTGTAGAAAACAGCGAACAATATGTAGTGTGAGTAATTGAAAACAACGATTGTTATAACTATTAATTCGTTATTAAGAAACAAACCTAGTGAGATATGGATACTTACAGTACAGTTTAACAGCCATATATTACCATATCTATTTTTTGTAAGATGAAGTAAAAAACCCAACTCAGCATGTATCATACCACTTTTTTTATTTGTTATCTATTCTATACATATAAATAAAATTGAATTGTCTGTTTGTAATATTGAAATAACCGTTTTTTACTAAATGCATATGAATATAAATACGGTAATACACCAAAATTACATTTTTTACAATTTTTGTCTGTCTGTCTGTCTGTCGGTCTGTTTGTTCCGGCTAATCTCTGAAATGGCTGGACCGATTTTGACGGGACTTTTTTTGGAAAAATAAAGTGAAATTCCACGAGGATAAAATCGCGGGAACAGCTAGTCTTTAATAAAAGACTTAATAAGATAAGAAATCTCTCTCTCTCTTCCTAGCTATATATATCACATGGTAGGGAGGTCCTTTCCTTATTTTTGTCCGTCACTTTATCCTATTCCGGCCATAGTCCTCAGAGACCTTGTACTCGATCATGTCCCTATCCTATCCCTGCCCCATCTTCCCATCCCTTCCTTGGTCTGCCTCTGCCTCTTCGACCAGGAACAGAAAGTTGCAGCAAAACCTAGGTTTCCCACAGGCGACTTACTCTTCATGTGTCCATACCATCGCAGCTTATTTTCCTGCATTTTTTCGGCAACATCGCGAACAGCCAGACTTCCTCGTACGTACTCGTTGCGGATTTTATCGAGCCTGGTTATACCGCACAACCACCTCAGAATCTTTATTTTTGATAAGATAAGAAATAAAACGTAAAGGTATCAGGACAGCTGATCGATTGGATTTGCCTACTACCGGGTTGCAAATATAGGTTTGGTTAAACCTTACATATTAGTAATGTAACTAATAAAAAATATACTTTTTTTAATGGATGATAATGGAATGGTACACCTTCTGCGTTAAGGTATACGCTGGCGGGGCAATAGTGGAGGATGATATGATTAGCATGAGATCAGGTCAGTTAGCCCAATGTGTTGCTACATTCGCCAAAAAATTTACATGATGGTTTCCAGGAAGAACCGAATAGAGATCAATCTGATATTACATTGCTAATAATAGGGTTATTATTACACATTACTAATAACCCCTTCACTCCTGTAGAGATACTAGCCATCGTTCATAGTTTTATCTGTGCTTTTACTAACATTTCTCTCTCTCGATATTGTTATCAGATCAAAGCTTATACTAGGTTTGTTTGTTTGTTTTGTATGGGATTATATAACGCTAAGCGCTTTAAGGTTGTTAGATGTTTATTTTAAAACTTACGTAACAATCAATTCCTATGTAACTAACTTTCTATGTATTTATTTTACAAAGTCTGCCTTGTCTGGTACACGTAGTATAGATACTGTTTAGTTTACAATTATGTATAACTAGCAGTGCCCGCGGTTTCACTCGCGTTAAATTTTAATAAAAAATATAGTCTATGTGTTATTCTGATGTCTAAGCTATATTACTGTAAAGTTTATCAAAATCCGTTCAGTAGTATTTTCGTGAAAGAGTAACAAACATACATATGCATCGCCCACATGAATCTCTGTTTGCCCTATAGGTGACTGGAAGAAAATGCCTCTAGGTGTTAAGTCCGCCATGTGCACCTTTATTAATATTATATCTGTGCATTAAAGTTTAATAAATAAAAAAAAATATTCAGAAACTTTCGCGTTTATAATATTATTAAGATTAAGATTTAATAATGAGTAGTCTATATATATATACCCTATAATTATATATATATATATATATATATATATATATATATATATATATATATATAATACTAGCTGCCTTGCAAACGTTGTATTGCCTTATAAATTAAAATCGCTATTAAAAATAGTGGTTTGTGATAGAACGTTGAAACTTTAGAGTTGTAGGTATTTTTTAATGCCACAATATGAAAAAGTAAATATGTTGTCCAATCAACAACAAAAAAGAATGTTAGGGTTGGACAACCCTTATCATTTAGGTGTATGAAAAATAGATAGTCATGCATAAAAAATTTCATAAAAAAGGGTCAAGCCGTTTCGGAGAAGTATGTTAACTAACATTGTGATACAAGAATTTTGTATATAAGATAAAAAAAAGCTGTAATCAGTATATATTTTTTATGTATTAATAATTTACGCGGATACTTTTAATATCCAAATTTAAAAAGATTTAGGTACTTCAATAAAAATGCCATCGTACTATTAGGATAAGAATAAAGAATACATCTATCTATCTATCGCTGTCTCTACATGAAAGATATATGAGAAACACTATTTTTGGTGGACTTTATCAACGTAAAAGAGTCATAAAACAATGGTTGTTAGATTTTTAAATGTTTCACTGAACGTTTGTGTACTCTATACTAATAAATGCTTCAACGTTGGATTTTAAGGATTTGCGTACGGTTTTTACTTCTTTATTGTTGTAAATTTCGCTCAAAAAATTTGTGTCTGTTTTTTTGCTATCAATTTAATAAAAGAAAATACTTAGCTACTTTTTAATAAGTACTAATCATTTCCATATATACAAATAATCGGTTTAGATGAAATTAAATTTCATAAACTCAACAAACGAACCTAAACAATACAATATTATTCCAAACATTTTGTACTTAAAACACAAAGACCTGATATCTCTTTGATATACCAGCCAAAACAACATCTGTCAGGTACAGTCTGTCACGTAAAATACGGTCTTTATATTTATGATTTAGCATGAGCGTAAACGAGCATATTCGCAGAATATCTCATTCAATGATTTACTTTAATCAACTTCGAAAATTTGAAATTTCTAAACCACACTATCCAATGACGTAGTAGCAGACCTTCCGATAGTAGCAGGTACGGTATAAATATTTGTATTAATCACTATGATTGTTTGTATCAGTCTTTAAGATATTCTTAGAAAAGCGATGGATTTTATCTCCTCTTTCCATCGCTCCTAAGAATATCATTCAATTATTATTCCTGACGGGTCAAAGTAGCGAATTTTTTCTATGGTGGCAAACATACGGCCCATCTGATAGTAAATGGTTACAGTAGCCTATAGATGCCCGAAACACCAGGGGAGTTACGTGCGTGTTGCCGATCCTTAAGAAACCTTAATATACCCTTCTTGAAAAACCCTCATGCTGTAGTCTCGTGACAAAATCTCGGCAGGTAGTTCATTCCACAGTCTAAGTGTCCGCGGAAGGTAGCTCCCTTGAAACCGCACTGTTCGAGATCACTTAATCTCTATCGTGTGGGAATGAAAGCACTGTCAGAGACCACTTACGTTCTTGCATGTGAGCATGAATTCCCTGTCGATGGCGAGCAGTGCGGTGGTAAACGGTAGCCGTAGGCATCATCTTGAACAATTCTTCAGAACACAGTAGAACACACAAAGTGAAGCGAAGTCTCGCCTCAAGCTAAGTGATTCGATACCGCCAAAGAGGTCGCAGTTTTACAGGTGACGTGATGCACGTAAAATAGCCCAAATCCAATAAAAAAATATTTGCGTCAGTCTGGATATTTTCTATGTATGTTATGTATATATTTACAAAAAATGTATTATATAAGTTATTTAGTACCTATATCACAAGTTTTGCTTAGTTTGAGACTAGATGGCGTTGTGAATTGTGCAGGTTATATTATTATTATTATAATTACGAAGGTCTCTATCTGACTGTTGGTTCGTTAGCTTATCATGACTAAAAGACTTAACGAATCGACGACTTAGTCTTAGGCGTGAAATTAATTAGTATGCCTTAATGGACATAGGCTATATTTTACATTAAAGGGGACGATGTCGCAACTATCAGGTAGTATTTCAAATGTTTATGTGTAATTACTTCATGTGTTGGAAGATGCCTGTGGTCAGCGGTAAGCACTTACCACCATGAGTGCTGCAGGTTATAATAAAGACTATATACTATACATGGTGCAAAAATTTGTACTAATAGAAATAGAGAATTAGAAATATTCTTTATTCAAATAAACGCAATACAAGAACTTTTGAACAGTCATATTTTTTTTATTCTACCACTCATTCGCAACGCAGACTTGTTATGTTATTATGTAAAATAATGACTAATAACATAATATAATAATAATTCTCTAAAATAAAGACAATTCACACAGCACCATCTAATCCCAAGGTAAGCAGAGCTTGTGTTATGGGTACTCGACGACTTAGACGACGATTATACTTATTTTTTTTGTAAATACATTAATAATATACATATAAAACAACCAGACTGTTACAAACATACTGATGAATATAATTGTTTGCACCATGCGAGGAATCAAACCCGCGATCGTTGGAAGTAAAGCGGTTTGCTAAACCACAAACCAATGATGCCGTGATATACATGAATACATTCAAATATTACTCCTAATATAATGTGGAAAAAATCACTATTTAGCGATAAAGCCGCTCATTGTTGTTGCCCTATATTATAATTATGTATTTTTTTTAAATTTCGTATACATATTAATTTATGTAATTGTTATTTTCTTTCTATGAGAGGAACAATAAAGAGTTTTTCATTCATTCATTCAATATTATCGGTTGAATTTCTCTATCCTATATTTTTTTTATAAAATGGCTACTATATTCGAAGTTGTTTGTTGACAAATATCCTCTACTTAATCTTAATTTTTGAGACAGTTCCGTCTCGTTCTACAGAATATCTTATCTTGCCGCGCAATTTGACGTTCCCTGGGCTATTGTGTTATGAATCGCTCTCATTATGATCTATTCAGACTCACATCCGTCTCCAAGCACCCTGTTAAGTTCAAATAATCTAAGTTGGTTTATGTAATTAAGAATTCTTAGTAGTAATTGACGGGGTATGTTAGTCTTTGAAATTTGACTATGTAAGTATTATTGTGTTTAGTAAGCACTAAATCACTGGCAGAAAATGCAGGATTAGTACATTCAAAAGGGCTTTATGGGCTATTTGAATTAATACTAATAATGTACTAATGCTATTGAATAAAAACAATATATGCATTCTAATTAGGCCTACTACTAGTCACTGCAAATTAAATAAAAATATAACAAACCTACGCCTATTTTTAACAAGGATTTGCAAAATTTACCAAATCGAAGAGGAAACGCCACTACACATCATACATGGTTGTAGCCCACTCGAGCATAAACGAAATATCTCTTTTGGACACACTCCACACCCTCTGTCCTGACAATTAACACAGCGCCATATAGTCCCACGGTAAGCAGAGTTTCTTTTACAGATACTAGACAACTAAGATAAATACCTAAATATTTTCCTATTGTAAATAAATACATAATATACAAAGAAAATACCCAGACCGATAAAAATAATCATATTTATGAATACAAATGTTTGCAGCGCGCAAGGAATCGAATCTGTGACCATCGGAATTAAAGCAGTGTGCTAAACCGCTAGACCACCAAAACCGTCAAGACTATCGCTCCTAAGAATATCCTTGATTCTTAATTCTTGTCCCTGACGGGCCTCGGCAGCGAGCTTTAAAAAAAAGGGTGAACACAATAGATATATGCAGGTCACAATGCTACAGGTCTTTTAGCACCGAGTAATAGACGAAACACTTTAAAACATATCGCTCGTTGCTGAATGTCAGTTAATTGTTCCCCTTACGATCATTCCAAGAGTCTCCTAAGAATGTCTTTTTACCCTACTAGCCGCCATTGTCCCTACTGCATTTATTTCAGAAATGTTTTGTGGATAAGATGGCGCTGCTGATTCCAGACCGCAATACAGTGGCGTACCTTTCTCACGACAGTGACCTATGACATGACAGGACACGGGTCTTCCTCACCCCAATCAAAGTATTAACTTAGCAGGCAACTATCCACGAGGAACTGGATTCGAGCCTTTTAAATAGTATATGTAGATGAATAATATTCATTAGGGACTATATTCTAGGGACAAACAATATTGAAATATATAGTGGTCCACATTTATTTTAGAAAGATAGTGTAGATAAGATGGCCCTTCTTTTTCTCAGAAATAAGTGAGCTTAATACAGTGGCGCCACCTATCAATTTTCTTTCGTTAGCAACGACAACTGATACTATAATAATTTATTTATTTGTGAACGACTTTAGCTACAGTACAAGATTAATAGATAAATCTGCTTATATAAAGCGTGTAAATATTTATCAAGTATTACACTACTATATTCACCACCATCATTTGTTTTTTACATTATTATAATCATTTATTTTTAAATTAAATATTTTTATCATCTTTTTTTGTGATTAAAAAAAAATAGAAATCAAAACTAAGTTTAAGAAAAAATAAAAATAAATCCATTAATAATAAATCTTAACTAGTTAACTACCGGCAAGCTGTTTGCTTTAGAAGCTGTTTTCGCTCGAAGAGCGAGTACATTGTCATTAAAAATTTCATTGTCATTTTATATTCGGAAATCCTTTTCATTTACTATTAGAACTCTCAATCCCCAATCTTCAAAAATTTACTAAGATCTCACTTTCTCTCCCACTAAAAATCTTTCTGCAATACGTTTTATTTTGCTATACAATATATAATTAAACAATTATTACAATATATAAATAAATACACTTATTTATATATTTTATTTATGTATGTGTATTTTATTTTATTTATTTAGTCAGGTATTATTTATTTATGTATACCATACTTATTTATATAGTATTTGTATATGTATTTCTATTTTTATAGCTAACCTTTCCATTAATCAAAGCTTCGGTCTCCTAGGTTATTTGTAAAAAAATTCTTTGAGCGATAAGGCCGCCTTTTGGTAGCATATTTATATTAATTTCCTTTTATGTTTTTTTATGTACAATAATATTATTATAATTAGGTAGACAGTTAGCTTGTTTTAACATTTCAGAGGCGTAAATAAATATAAAATGGCGTATTTGGGATTTTGGAGCTGTACCGAACATATTTCTGCCTCTAAGCATATGCTTTGTAAGGGTAAAAAATGGCAAAAAAATAGCATGGGTTTTGTATTAGATTTACGTACAGCTGTTTTTTTTAAATATTATCATTCATTAGGTCAGGCGTTTTTCATTTTATTTTTTTGCATAAAAAGTATACAGGTAGTTTATTAATAAAATATTCTCTCTCTAGTTTGGTTTACAAAATAAAATTATGTCCCCTATGATTTAACGCTACGATTTATTTAATTAAATAATTATATACATTATATTATGTTTATAGATGTCCTAATATAATAATGAAATTTAATACATGAAACCCGTTAAGGTATATTTTTCTCAGGTTAATATTTTTTTCTTCCTCATATTAATATCGAGGTCAATAATGTATCACAATGGAACTAATTCAGGAGACTACTGGTACTATATAAACATTGTTAGGCATTTAAAATTTGATATAATATTAAGAATGACTTTGGCAATTCACATAGAACCATCTCAACTCAGTCCCAAGCTCCGCAGAACTTTTATTATAGTACAGGACAACTGATAGAAAACATAGATACGTTTTTTAAAATAAAAACATGTATATTACATAGAAAATACTTAGACCGATACAAACAATCATATTTATGAATACTATATATAGATATATTTTCTTTGTAAATAAATACATAATGTATATAGAAAATATCCAGACCGATACAAACAATCATACTCATGAATACAAATGTTTGTGGCATCGAACTCGCGATCATCGGAAGTAAGGTGGTGTACTAAACCGCTAGACCACGGAGAATGTCAATGAGATGATTGACATTATATGTCATTATTACAACAGTATATGCTCGTACAAAATTAAATTTATGTGCCCATTACAATCTATAAAATTGAATCAGTGTACTCGTATTAATACGTAAAGCAAAGACTTTGTACTCCTTTTACAAAAATTGCGCGGATGGAGTTATATGAAATTTTGCACACTTATGGTTTGTATATAGAAGGAATGCGGAACGATATTTTTCTTTAATTATGCATAAAACAAAATATTAATAAATAAAATATTACACACCCTACCATTACATTACACGAACACAAAAAGTCAATATCAAATAGAGAATCAGGTTTGTCTCTGTGCTGTTATCAAAGTAATATAATAATAATAATAATAATAATAATAATAATAATCTCAGGACAATTCACACAGCGCCATCTAGACCCAAGTTAAGCTAGCTAAAGCTTGTGTTATGGGTACTAGATAACTGATACAAATACATAGATATTTTTTTTTTTTTAAATACATACATATTATATATAGAAAACACCCAGACCGATACAAACAATCATACTCATGAATACAAATGTTTGTGCCGTGCGAGGAATCGAACCCGCGACCATCGGTCGTAAAGCGGTGTACTAGACCGCTGGACCACCGAGGTCGTCGGTGAATATGAAGCAAGTCTTTGACAATAGAACCTTCAAACTTATAATTTAAATTAATTATGGTCGAATTTATACTACTGGGCGACCACTAGTCTTGCTGATATGATAAACGCTGTTTGTGGGTATATATGCATAGATAGATGGATCTTTGTTACTCTCACATGCATAAATTACTGAACAGATTGTGATAAAAGTTTACAGTAATATAGCTTATATGTCAGCATGACACACAGACTATAAATAACATACGGGTGAAACCGCGGGCACAGCTGGTATTAATAATAATATAAAATAAATCTCGACCTAGTTACCATTTAACTGACTGTATTTACATGAAAGTAAAATTCTATCATAATGTTCAGTCCGAAATGTCATAACAACAAACCCTTATGATGCCAAGTTTCCTAATTAGGAGCTTACAAAGACAATTGTTGTTGACGTCACTTCTCTTCTAACTATAATAGAAATGGATATAAGCTTATTCAAATTTCTAGTCTAACTTTGTCAGAACTTAGAATAGCTACTAGCCCTTATTAGAGAGGCTAAACTATTTCGATTAACTTTTATTTCTCTACTCTCTCCATAACTAACCACCTTGGTTTAAACTAGTAGTTTAAGATTTAACTAGACCCGGAACTATGTCTTAATTAAGGATATATTTTATTCTAAGTTAAGCCCTAGTTCTGAGTTTAGTTAAATCTTAAACTAATGTATTAGTTGACTAATATTTATTACATCACACATAACAAATGACAATGCTCACAGCAGCATATAAATTATTATATCATATAAATTAATATTAATAACAATAAGAATAAAACATTAATATTTGAAATAAAATCATTATGTTAAAAACAACAAGGTAATCAAATAAAAACAAATAACAAAATAATAATTTATACATCTATATATAAATAAAGTTGGAGTGTCTGTTTGTAATATTGAAATATCCATTTTTTACTACATGCATATGAATATAAATACAAAATAACATTTTTTACAATCTTTGTCTGTCTATTTGTGCCGGCTAATCTCTGAAATGGCTGGACCGATTTTGACGGGACTTTTATTAACAGATAGCTGATGTAATAAGGAGTACTACCTTAGGCTACGTTTATTTTAGAAAAAAAATTTAAATTCCACGACGAAGTCGCGGGTACAACTAGTAATAAAGTAAAATGCATAGCTTTGGCGAATTGTTATCGCGTCACTGTGAATTGTGTAAGGTATGGTTATCTCAGCATTGTGCCATGACGCTCATTTTCATTGAAATGCGAAATATATGACTTACGGACATACAAACAAATATGCAGATAATGTAACTTAATTCGTTTTCTTTTGTACAATATCATAAAATCTTTAAGTCCTAAAATAGAGTTTTTACAACACAAGAAGTAGATATTGTAAAAAACATAATATAAATACCTTTTCTATATTTTTAGTTATAGAAAATATTAGTTCAATATATTTAGATTATTTTGATAGTAAACCCGGACAATTGACACAGGGCCATCTAGTTTCAAGCTAATAAGAGCTTTTTTGTTAACAGCTGATTATAAATGCTAACATTTTTTGTAAATACATAATATAGTTATAATATACATGTATGCATCGTACGAGAAATTGATCCCGCGACCGACCGACGCGATTTATTTACAAATTATAGAAACACAACCAAATAGAATTAGATTAAAATATACAAAGAGAATACAGAATGTATCACGATAGACACATTCTATATTCTCTTTGTATATTTTATCACTGATTTCATATGTCACTAAAACCGCGTCAGAGTGTACATTGAATGTAGGCTAAGATTAAAATTTTATTGTATTAAAGGATACAATGACCGTAAAAAACATGCAGTCATAATCTAGATTATAAATATTAATACAAGAACAGAGCCAACAACTATCTAATGTAATCTTTATCTGATATATTTTGTATACCTTCATGACTATTAACTCAATGAGTTAAATGTATGAAATATTGGGTGCCTACATTTCACTACGCATATTGAAATTAACTATTGTGGCAGGAGGTAAGCCAATCGCAGTCTCACGGATTAATTTAATTCATCAAAATCTCCGCCCCGGATAGCCGGTCAAGAATCTAAATTGACAATTGACTGACAAATTGTCAATATATATTTTTTGACTGACTCTCCGGGGATAAAAATTGTGGATGCAGACTTTATTATAACATTGGAAACTCCAACAAATATTAGTTAATAAAACCTCGTTAATAATTTATTTTATAATTTTTAAATACAGAACGATGTGTTCTCAAAAGCACAAATGTCTTTTGTTTTCTGTTCTTCTTCTATATTTGTTAAACCGCTGATTACATCGAAATTATTATTCAAATACATATTTACAATTTGGTGTTTTATAATTGTTTTCAACGTAATGTTGAAAACAATTATAAAACACCAAATTGTCCAAAATCCACGTTGAGATTCAAACATCAATCAAAGCCACAATCTGTCGTTAATTTGAAATAGTAACCGCTACTCTACAACGCTTTCATATATTGACTATTGGATACTAAATACTAACGTTAACTTTTAATATAATTGGAATGATAAGTAAACTGACAGCTCAATTGATGATAAACGGCTACCGTCGCCTATGCGTTGAGAAGCGTGATATTTGGAATAAAGACTTAGATATCATACCTTTTATCCTGCAATTACAAGTTAATCTATATGCATATATATACATATCTTCATTACACATAAACATCAACTTCTGAGCTGCAAACCACTTGCAAACTAATTACGTACTCGTATCTTAGGGAAAGGAAAAGTGGCACGAAAGTTTATTTCGTTGAGAGGCCAAGTTTTAATTAGGATTATATACCGTTACAGCGAAGAAAAAAATCAGGGATATTTTATAGTGGCAAAGAAAACACATTTCCTTTTCACAACTGAGCTACTGAAAGGATCTCAATTAAAGTTTTTTTTATTATTGTCAGCTTATTATTGTTACAGTCAAAGATCGGTAACTCACTTTACTTAATGTATATATATATATATATATCTCTCTGTTTTCTTTATTCATCTGTATTTATATCTTTATAGCTATTATTAAACAGCACTAACTTATCACCATCCAGCACTACGTTGACTGGTACAGAATGCCATCAGCCATTAAGTCCGCCATATATACAGTTTTATATGCAAAATAATAAATATATAAATAAATTTATAGAACACGCATATTGCAGGTGATTAATTTAGCATGAAAATTTCAGAACATATTTTCACCTTTCTGTTAATTTATTGGTGAACGTGAAGCTTCATTTTCATGAGTATTGTATGTGATTTGATTAATAATAATTTTTTTACGTCTAAACCTGCACATACAAAATGTAATACACGTGCAAAATGTAATTTCATCAGACTAATATTTAAATTACTTAATATTTTTGTTGAATCAAACGATTCAGAACCACTTAGTAGATCATACTTTTAGTAAAAGATCCGTAACTCCCATTATTTATAGCTCATGCATATTTTATGAGTGCGTAACCCTTGTTTTGTGAAACGTGATAAGAAGGGTAATTGTATAAACTGACAGATTCGTAGAAAGATCGCGAGGAGGTATGTGTAAAAAAACTTTTTGCAAGTATTTATTTGGTTGAAAAAATAAAGGCCGATAGTAGTGAAACTTCAAGATACAAGTTACTTCCTTTCAATAATAAGATTATTTATATTTTTATATAAGATTACGACTGTTAGAAATGTATAAGTATATATTTCTCTAGGTTTGTTGCTTTTTCAGGGCTGAAAGACTATTGTAATGTAATGGAATGTAAGTTGGACTCTATCATACGTCATTAATCATCTCATTTAGGCTCTACGCGTACAACGGCCCGTAGAATGTTGTATATGTGGCCACTACTACGCATTCTAGGATTAAATGAGTCGTCTTTGGCTTCAAAGAATCCCGAAAAAGAGGATTGTTTGTAGCACCTATTGTATACAAGTATTCAGGTGTAGGCGATTCCCACACATAAATACACAGCTTCATAAATTTATTTACAGTTATTTACAAATATTTATTACATATAATTATTTAATAATAATAACCTTAATTATATACAATATACATATACTTATACATAAATATATACGTAATATTTATTTACACTTTATCAATATTAAACCGTACCGGTTCGTCTAGTACAATTGCAGCGTGCAGTGGAAACGCTCAATAAGAGGTTGACGTCACAACTCTTTTGTTCGCTATGTAGGTAGTCAGCGCGCCGAGGAACCGGCCAACAGCGCGAGCGCACATTCAATTCGATCTTACCAAACCAGTCGAGAACTATCTATGACGCGGAACGCTCGCTACTCGCTTGATAAATCGGCCGTACTGTAATTGATATTGCTCTGCTTATTCTCATTTATATCACCTTATTCATTAGTGCTTATATTCATTCTGTGCTTATTTCTTTACTGTGCTTGTGACTTTCTTCTCCTTCTACTGTATATACTTTCTTCCTATCTAAGTGTAACTGTGTTTACGTGTTGGGACAATATATACATACATATTTATCAACCGTAAGTCGAACTTTTATTTTATATCTACACTAATCAGAAACCCCAAACTGGTGACCCCGTATTTAAACATGAATAAAGAATTCCAAGACGCACAAGAAGGCACGCAATATGGCGCTGAGGAACGCGGAGAGCGCAGTTCCATTGTCACTGCTGACGAGAATATTGACGGACGAGAATTTTCCCGTGCAAGTCGCGACGGAGCGGAGGTTTATAAAGTATCCGTTCGTGTACCACCATTCTGGCCCGAAGAACCGGAAATATGGTTCGCTCAGGTGGAGGGACAATTTTCAATTTCCGGCATTACCAACGACGCTACAAAATTCAATTATGTCATCAGCCAGTTGGACAATAAATATTCTAGAGAGGTGAAGGATATTATTATAAGTCCTCCCGCGACGCAGAAATATGACAAGCTCAAGGCTGAGCTCATCAAGAGGCTGACGGCATCAAACGAAAATAAACTGAAGCAGTTGTTGATGCATGAGGAGCTAGGAGATCGGAAGCCCTCCCAATTTCTTCGCCATTTAAAGGGACTGGCTGGTATCGACGTTCCGGACGACTTCCTAAAGACCATATGGATCAGTCGTCTCCCACATGGTGTCCAGACGGTGTTAGCGGGACAGCCTGCCACTACTCACGTGGATGACTTGGCAGATTTGGCAGACCGGGTAAACGACCTCACTGTAGTGTCGCCCAGGGTAGCTTCTATCAACCAGGCCTCCTCTAATACGGAGCTCAGTGACCTTAGAAGGGAAGTCGCGGAGCTTCGTAGGCAAATGCAGTCGCTGACGACTAATAGAGGCATTCAGCAACAGCACCAGCAACGACCATCTCGACGTACCACGCGCAGTAGATCTCGGTCAAAATCGCGGTCACAGTCTAATTACCGCAAATTCCCGATCTGCTGGTACCACAGTAAATTCGGCGATAAGGCCAGCCATTGTATCCACCCCTGTGACTTTAAAATGGCGGGAAACTCCATGGGCAGTCGGTAATGGCGGCTGACGATTGCCCATCCTCTACTACTGGTCGCCTTTTCGTTACCGACCGATCTTCGAAGTTACAGTTCCTGGTCGACACTGGTAGCGACCTCTGTGTCTTCCCCCGGTCGGCGCTGCGTGACCGTCGTGCCCCTACTAACTTCGAGTTGTGTGCAGCTAATGGCTCAACTATATCAACATACGGTTATGTACATTTAACTTTAAATTTTGGTATGCATAGAGACTATAGTTGGCGCTTCGTAGTTGCTGATGTAACCAAACCTATTATAGGAGTAGATTTTTTAAAATTTTATAATTTAATAGTAGATTGCCGCAATAAAAAGCTGATAGATAATACTACATCTATATTTTCTGTTGCCACATCTGTAGATTGTAAAAATGTTCACTCTGTAAAGGTCTTGACTGGTGATTCTCGTTATCATAAAATTCTTGATGAGTTTCCAGATATCACTAGACCAGCTGGTACACATCACACAATACCACACAACACCGTCCATCATATCCGCACGACACCAGGCCCTCCAGTATCTAGCTCACCCCGTCGCCTAGCCCCCGATAAACTTAAAATAGCGCGACAGGAATTTCAGTCGATGATCACCAGCGGCACAGCCCGGCCTTCGGAGAGCCCCTGGTCATCGCCTCTGCACCTAGCGCCAAAGAAGGACAACGGTTGGCGTCCATGCGGGGATTACAGGTTGCTTAACGCTCGTACAGTGCCTGACAGGTATCCGATTAAGCATATTCACGATTTTTCACACAGCATTTCAGGCTGTAAAGTCTTCAGTACGCTGGATCTCGTGAAGGCATACAATCAGATACCTGTCAGTCCTGACGATATATCGAAGACAGCAATAACTACGCCATTCGGGTTATTCGAATTTCCCTTCATGACCTTTGGTCTTAGGAATGCGGGGCAAACCTTTCAAAGATTTGTCGATGAGATGACCCGAGGCCTCGATTTCGTATATTGCTATCTCGACGACTTTCTAATCTTCTCTAGGAGCGAGGCACAGCATGAGGATCACCTCCGTAAGGTATTCATGAGGCTAAAAGACTATGGCATGCTGGTTAATACGTCCAAGTGTGTCTTCGGGGCTAAAGAGGTAACCTTTCTAGGCTACAATATCTCTGAGCATGGCACCAAACCACTGGACTCCAAAGTGCAGGCCATAAGGGACTTTCCTACCCCCACCAACGTACGTCAGTTAAGGAGATTTTTGGGCATGCTCAACTTTTATAGGAGATTTATTCCTCAAGCTGCCCAAACTCAAGCTCCTTTAAACGCGTTGCTGACTGGGGCTGTAAAAGGATCACACCCAATCAATTTATCAGGTGACACCCTATCGGCATTTGAGTCCTGTAAGGATGGACTTTCTAACGCAGCTTTGTTAGCCCACCCAGACTGCAGTGCTAAGTTAGCATTGGTGACGGACGCATCCGATAAAGCTTTGGGTGCTGTCTTACAGCAGTATAAAAACGATCTGTGGGAACCTTTAGCTTTCTTCTCCCGCAAGTTAACCACTTCCCAAGAAAAATATTCCCCCTATGATCGTGAGTTACTGGCTATTTATGAAGCTATAAAGTATTTCCGTCACATGCTCGAAGCCAGGCACTTTATTGTTTATACCGACCACAAGCCGATCAGTTTCGCATTCCACGAAAGGAAGACAAACTGCTCGCCTAGGCAGTATAGGCACCTGGACTTCATCTCTCAATTCACCACCGACATTCGGCACATATCCGGCAAGGATAATGTCGTCGCGGATACTCTGTCGCGTATTGATGAATTGAGCAGTCCAGTAGATCTCGACCTCTTAGCCCAAAGTCAAGTCACCGATGCTGAGTTAGCAAAACTCATCGAGGAAGGATCATCTTTATGCCTCGAAAAACTACATATACCTGGAAATCGCTTACCCTTGTACTGCGACGTCAGTACAGCGACATCCAGGCCTTTTGTAACAAAGCCCTTCAGAAAGCAAGTCTTTAATAGCCTGCATTTCCTTAGCCACCCTGGACAAGAAGCTTCCGCCAAATTAATAGCGGAACGGTTCGTTTGGCCAGGTGTTAGGAAAGATTGTAGGGACTGGGCACGCGTCTGCATTTCGTGCCAACGTGCAAAAATTAATCGACACGTCAATTCCCCCCTTGCCAACTTTAAATTACCACGAGCGCGATTTACTCAGATTCATATTGATCTGGTGGGTCCGCTGCCAGTCTCGCAAGGCTATCGGTATTGTCTTACTGGCGTAGATCGTTTCACACGATGGCCGGAAGCAGTACCGATACAAGACATTACTGCGGAGACTGTGGCGAAAACCTTATTGTCATCGTGGATTGCTCGTTTCGGTTGCCCATTAGTCATTACAACCGACCGTGGACGGCAATTTGAATCAGCACTGTTCGAAAGTCTGTCCAAAATGACTGGTTTTGAGCATAAACGGACGACCGCATACCATCCACAATGCAACGGTCTCGTGGAGCGCTTCCACAGGCAACTCAAGGCGGCAATAGTATGTCACGCTAATGACCAGTGGACAGAATCCTTGCCGTGGGTCTTGCTCGGTGTAAGAACCGCATTTAAGGACGAGTTACAGGCTTCGTCGGCAGAATTAGTATACGGCGAGCCGTTAAGACTACCTGGCGAATTTTTTGAGGCCACAGTACCCGGAACCACTGATATATCAGAATTTTCCGCTCGCCTTAGAAAATTTGCTGAAAACATACGTCCGGTACCCGCTTCGCGGCACTGCACCACAAAATGTTTCATCCACAAGGAATTAACCACCAGTGATCACGTCTTCCTACGTGAGGACGCATCACGTGGTTCACTCCAACCCGCTTACTCCGGCCCACATAGGGTTCTAACTAGAGGAGATAAAGTTTTTAAAATACTCCACAAAAATAAGGAAGTCACGGTTTCTATAGACCGATTAAAACCGGCTTTCATTCTTAGAGAACAAGAAGAGGAACCCCAGCCTGAAGTTCACAAAGACCGTATCACTCGCTCTGGGCGGCGTGTGAAGTTTACAAATTTTTATCGCCCCTGACGGTCTCTGGTGGGGGGTGGTGTAGGCGATTCCCACACATAAATACACAGCTTCATAAATTTATTTACAGTTATTTACAAATATTTATTACATATAATTATTTAATAATAATAACCTTAATTATATACAATATACATATACTTATACATAAATATATACGTAATATTTATTTACACTTTATCAATATTAAACCGTACCGGTTCGTCTAGTACAATTGCAGCGTGCAGTGGATACGCTCAATAAGAGGTTGACGTCACAACTCTTTTGTTCGCTATGTAGGTAGTCAGCGCGCCGAGGAACCGGCCAACAGCGCGAGCGCACATTCAATTCGATCTTACCAAACCAGTCGAGAACTATCTATGACGCGGAACGCTCGCTACTCGCTTGATAAATCGGCCGTACTGTAATTGATATTGCTCTGCTTATTCTCATTTATATCACCTTATTCATTAGTGCTTATATTCATTCTGTGCTTATTTCTTTACTGTGCTTGTGACTTTCTTCTCCTTCTACTGTATATACTTTCTTCCTATCTAAGTGTAACTGTGTTTACGTGTTGGGACAATATATACATACATATTTATCAACCGTAAGTCGAACTTTTATTTTATATCTACACTAATCAGAAACCCCAAACAGGTATTAAGGGCAATAACGGGCCACTAACAAACGATAGTGGCCCGTTATTGTTCCTGTTATTATTTTAAGTTTTTCCTATTTATAATTATTATTTTTAGGACTAGACGTTTTTGTTAATCTTTGGTTTACTACCGGAATTGCCACTTTTGATTGTTTATAATCAGTGGTTTTTGTCCATCTTTGCATCTCTGGCGAATCTAGGTTCGAAATTGCGATAAGGGTAATGGAAAAAGCGGCTGATGGTCATCTAACGCCATACTAGATCTTCTTTCTTGAAAGACTATTAATGCAAACTAACGTCAAGTTAAACTCTGACATGAGAAAGGACATGCGCTATCCTGCATTTAAAAAAGAACTGACAAAATGGCGGCTAGTACCCGCTTAGTAATAATAAAAATGCGACAGATATGTCCATCAGTCTAGTTATTACCTTTTCACGACCAAATGGCTCAACAAAATCTAATGAAATTTGACGTAAAGATAGATCGTATTACCACAGATAACATATGGTATTACGAAGACAAACATAGGCTATACTTATATAGAAAAAATGCAGTCGAAGTCGCAGATTTTCTGTATATAAAGGATCGAAATCCGAATATATTTTTTTAGCTTTTCTTATAACATACGTAACGTGATCGATTGAGAACACTTTCCCTTCTGCTACATTTACGTATAAAGGAATATTTGCGTAAATGAGGGTCGATGGCCTGTATGTATTTTATGGTATCTATTTATGTACCAACTTCAAAAAGAAAATTCTTAATTTCAATATTTTTCTTAAGTGTTAGGTTTTTATTACATTTTGCAAACGACAGGGCCGGTATTTGTATAATTTTGTAACGTTTGAACTCTTTAACTCAACTTCTGTACTCAACAGAACGAACTCTGCAGTAAAATATATATGAAGTAATTTTGACGGCCTCGGTAGTCTAGCGGTTTAGCATCGCTGGTCGCAGGTTCGATTCTTCGCACGATACAAACTGTTATATTCCTGAATAAGATCCCTTGTATAGTTTCGATGTTTTCTATGTATGTTAACTGTATATTAACAAAAAGTTTTTTAAAGATTAAAAAACATATATTGAATTTCTATCATTTGTCTAATACCAATAAAACAAGCTATGTAAAACTTGGGATTAGATCATCATTGCCTTGCCTTTATCCCATTATTTAGGGTCGGCGCAGTATGTCGTTCACTTCCACTGCTCTCTACCGGTCGTCATATCTGAACATACTCTTCTTTTATTCATATCATCTTTCACACAATCCATCCATCTTTTCTTAGGGCGTCCCCTCCCTTTACGTTCATATTATACACTTTCCATAAGACATGGTCCTCGTTCCTCCGTTCATAACATGCCCATACCAGCTCAATCTGTTACCTCGCAACTTTTCTATAACCGGCGCAACTTTCAAACTTCCTCGTATATACACATTCCTTATTCTGTCATTGCTGGTAACCCCACACATCCATCTTAACATTCGCATTTCTGCCACATGCACACGCCTTTCGTCCATCCCCTTTACGGCCCATCATTCAGATGCATACAAAATGACAGGTCTTATGATAGATTTATAAACTTTACCCTTTAGTTTCAAGGCCATTCGGGGGTCGCATATCGTTCCCGAAACCTGTCGCCATTTCATCCATCCCGCACTAATTCTGTGCCTTACATCGCGGTCTATGTCGGCATTGTTTTGAATAACTGAACCGAGGTACCGAAAATCGGAGCAGACCGGAAGCATTACACCGTTTAGACAGATAGGCTTGAAACTGGAAGACCGCCGAAATCGCAGAATAGGTATTCAGTTTTAGTTCTGCTGATCTTCAAGCCAACACTCTCCAGTTTTTCGTGCCATGTATCTAGTCTACTCTGGACCTCGATTCCATCCTCACCAACAAGCACAATATCGTCGGCCAACAGCATACACCAGGGTACCTTGTCCTGAATGTCCGATGTCAGAGCATCCATTTCAAAGAGGTAAGGGCTTAGAGCCGAACCCTGGTGTAAGCCTACCGCCACACTGAACTTTTCGGAGGCACCTACCGCCGATCGGACGTATGTGTTAGACCGGATGTACATGGCACGTATTAGATCTACATACTTCCCTGGCACACCTTTCTTCTTTAGAGCCCACCACAAAATTGATTAGATGACGTTGTATAAATTGTCCAAGGCTATTTCTATAATTCTGCCTTTATTTTATTTAACTACTATAAAAATTATTAAAATGTATTACGTAAATAAGAATGTTCCTTTATTATTTCGTTAAACTTTATTTATAAAAGTGACATAACTGTTTGAGATCGTAAATAGCCATTAAATATTTCTTAAAAAAATGCCTCAATTTTAAAATGGAATGTTGAACTTAGAGCGAACGGCGTTATTGTTCTTTTTTTTTTTTTTTTTCATTAATGTCATTATATACATGCATTATTACATTCGTCGTTACATGTCATACCTATAGGTATCACGTGAATCACTATTTATAATTTCTTTAGTAATTATTACAACATGCAATATTCCTCCTGCGAATAATAGGCATGATTCAAATTAACTGAATTATTTTTGTCATGCTAATCCAAATGCGATATGAACTACGCTTGCCATACAAATTTTGTCTTTATTTTTTTATAGAAAACATACAGAAATATAAATAATCTTTATTAAAATAATCTCATATAAGCCCATTAGTTTTTTTTTATTCTAGCACTTATTCGGAACGCATACTCAATACAAGAAGAAAAAATAAAATAAATGTTATTTTCAATAAATAAATACACAGTAACAAGTAAGAGGCATGCGATAATCAACATAAAAACCGCTACGCACTACAAGATTAATAGCACAGAACTAACTACACGAATGAATTGATTTCCTAACATTTTTTATCTCATTTTATAATCAGTAAATGTAGTTTACGATCTACCTACTCTGCTAACGGCAGTCATTAATCATAAAACTTGGTGCAATTAATTTATTCATACTTTCTCTATACTAAGTTAGTTTAATTTATTCGCCCATTTAGGATTGTTTACAGCCACTACTTTGTAAATAACTAAATTAGATACCATTGTTCTACCTTATGTTTACCTTCCGTATAGATTACTAGACTTAATTTAATTTATTATTCGCTTCAATCCGTCGTTTCTTTGCGTGGTATTATTTGTCAGAAAAATTGTATATAAAAAAAAACATAACAATTTAAACATGTTTAATGCGTACTCGTATCTTAGTGACACAGTAAAAAGTTTTTTTGTACTTTTTTAATGTATTTTTTATGCATAATCTAAAAACAATATTACATTCTGCACGCCTTTTCTATATAAAATATAAGTGTGTACGATATACTCCTCCGTCCGCGGAATTTTTGTAAAAAGGGGTACATGTCTTGTATAAAAGTTTATCGAGTTGTCAATATTTCTTTTTGGGCTTGAGTGATGCTGAGTTCGACTCTTATAATATTCGGCTTAAGGAAGAAATAAAATAGATAATATAAAATCAGTGTCAAGTCTAAGACTACAAAGAAAAAGACAAATCAATACACTAAACCAACCAGCAGTGTCCTCCAATTGAGAAGCTCTTATATTTGGATGTTAGTTCTAAAACTAAGTAGGAACCTGTATATTAGGTACCGGGAACTGGTAACCCATTCCTTTCCTGTCCTATTTTTAGGACACTATATTTGAATTTTCAATTATTGCAATTACAATCGACCGAAAATATAACGGAAATAGAATCAAAATAGGTAACCTTTATTATATTAGCCTTATAGATATAAATATAAATATATAAATATTTCTTCACACTTAGAATATATAAATATAATGTCCAGTATTTACGATAATAATATTATTTATAAGCTCCCGATATTTTGAAGCTATTACAAACGTATTAGTATGTAATATAATATTATCTGTGGTATTACTCGACTGGAGATGTCGATGTAAACAATTATTACGAGCAGATAAATCTGTCTACCTGATGTCTTAGTCTCGAAATGATACAATTATTGTAATATATCTTATATATTAATAATATTATGTCTGTGCTCCATCCACGGACATATCTTTAAGACATGCTAATGGTAGAGGAATTAAATAATCCTTACTTCCTTACTAATGCGAAAGTAACTCAGTCTGTCTTGCTTTTACGTCAAAACTACTGAACCGATTTACACAGACAATCTAGGCCCTGAGAAAGGAAATGGGCGAACATCCTTTTTAACGTGAAAAAGGGGTTGTAAGAGGAGATGAAAGGTTGTATGAAAGTGTCATAATTTTTATAGTTAGAAGCCTGAAATTTATTTTTTAGGCTCTTGATTGAGTTGTATGGAATTTCGTCATTTTTGAAGCTATAACGATGAAACTTTTTTAATTGGTTTTTATTGGTGTAGATTATTTCACTTTTTCATTATTTGGTCAAGGTCACATTTTACGCGGACGAAGTCGTGGGTTTTAGCTAGTATAATATAAATCCATTAAGTTATGAAAAGAACTTCCGCAAAATAGCACTTAAATCGATAAAACATACGCTTAAAATTGTTTACATCCATAGCCATCTCCAGTCGACCGGTGGTCATAATGTGTGTGACAGCGTCGGGTGCTCAGAAATAAAACCGTTTATACACTTTATTTATTAAACTTTATTGCATCAACATAAAAGGACATGAACAAAATTAAAACATAAAAAATAAAACTAAGTATAAAAGGCGGTCTTTTCGATAAATAAGAGACAATCTCTTCCAGATTACACAATTGCAAAACTGTAAATAACAGTGAAAAAAAATGAAACATTAAAAATAAAACTTGGTGCAAAAGGCGGTTTTATCGATAATGCAATTCTTCCAGATTATAAAACTGTAAATAATAGTTTGAAACAATATCTTTATTTAATTATTTGTTTCACTGTGATACGTAGCCTGTCCTCGTTATTTGATGTCGGTGACCAGACGCTAGAATATTGAGAGAACTGGATACCTGTTATGATTCGATCGAACCGACAGGATACAATATCATGCTAGTCAGGCTCATATTTGAACATCTCGTCTGAGCCGCCAAAGTTATTAGTTCAGTGCAGTTACGTATAAATTCGACCCGTGTAGACTAATAAAATAGTGTGGTAACCTTTCTTACAATAGTTTATTGCGTAGCAACTATTTTAATATGTTTTACCCAATTGTTTATTTAATCTATAATAATAATAATAATATCTCAGGACAGTTCACACAGCGCCGTCTAGTCCCAAGCTAAGCAGAGCTTGTGTTATGGATACTAGACAACTGATATAATATATTTTTTTAAATAAATACATATACAAACGATTATACTCATGAATATAAATGTTTGTACCGTGCAAGGAATTGAACCCGCGACCATCGGATGGTAAAGCGATATGCTAAACCACTAAACCACCCAGGCTAATAAATAATAACAAATGTTCAAAACTATTAATATCGCATGAATGGCCCAGATGGGGTAGAAAGAGGTATTAACTTCGCGGTGAAAGCAACCCTTGACATGATAGCATATCGTTCTCTCTGTAATCTACAGCTACATGGTAAATTAAATTACATTTTTGTCGGTGCCACGGAAGAGTTAATCAAAAATATAAGTTTTAATCTTTGGGGTTAAAATATAAACGTATAAAGAGTCATTCAAATGATTTGTTTTAATCTATTTCTTAGTAAATTATCCAATTGTTCAAAAAGAAAAAGCTTTGTTTCAACTATTTTTTAATTAGATTATGATATCTATTTAAAAGACCTACAAGTAAGTTTCCTGATTATTCTTCTTGTACTTATACTGCTTTCAAACGTACAATAATATTTATTCATTTCAATCTAGCTTATTCTAGAGGAGATAGCTTATATAATAAAACCTTTGTAACTTATTACTCTAACTAGTTGTTCCCGCGACTTCGTTCGCGTGGAATTTAACTTTATTTTTCTAAAATAAAAGTAGCCTAAGTTACTCCTTATTCATCAGATACCCGCCAAAAAGAGTCCCGTCAAAATCGGTCCTGCCATTTCAGAGATTAGCCGGAACAAACAGACCGACAGGCAGACAGACAAAAATTGTAAAAACTGTTATTTTGGTATATGTACCATATTTATATTCATACGCATGTAGTAAAAAACGGTTATTTCAATATTACAAACAGATACTCTAATTTTATTTATATGTATAGATGTATAGATATAAGTTCTTTAAAATTCACTTCTATTGCAATAAAGGGTTAATAAATAAATACATATTTTTAATTGTTACAGATCTCCATAAATATGGATGAATCAAACCTAACAAGCATACTGAACATTTCATCGTTGCGTATCCGTGAAGTGACCACGACCTCGGCAGCGGTTGTGGTACGAAATGCCACAGTCACCAATGCATACGAGTGGCGGTTTATATTGCCACCGTATTTTTTAATATTCATGCTCTCCATATCTGGCAACTGTATGGTCATTGCCACCCTTACCAGCAACAGAAGGATGCGAACAGTGACAAATGTTTATTTGCTAAATTTAGTAAGTATCTGCTTATAGATTTTTATAGATATAGTATGTTTACGATCGGAAATAGATTTTTTATGTATTTTCCAACTAACTTGCTCGGAAAGTGCATCTAATTTCACCAGTTTCGATATATAAAGCATCTCATAAAATACGCTTGCGTTATAAAAGCAAATAGTGACATTTATTCAAAATTCGAACTGACCGCCGCACGGCGCCAGTCAGCGGGCATCGCGCTGATTTAAAAAGTAAAATAGCGGCAAAGCAACTATTTAAATCACAGTTTTATGGTTGAGTTTATTAAAAATTAGGTGTATTGAAAAACAACTTACGATATACATGCGTTTCGCCTTATGTATTATAACCATCCTAACGCACTTATATCGTATAAAAAATTAAAAATAAAATTATACAATTTGAAAATAGAACGTCACGCATAGAATATCGATATTGTTTTGTTTCTAATTATGAATTTATACACACTTCTCGAATATTTCGCGGCACCAATACATATATCTAGTGTACAAAACGATTCTATTTTTTTTATTTTTTATATTACAAACACAGCAATATTCCTCCATCAAACAATTTGTGTACATTCTCCTCCTCAAGTCGTTTTTCTCATACCTGAAGGTCGTGACAGCCCCGCAGAATTACTTTCTTTCTGATTACAACCCTTACACAGATGGTGTCGGTCTTTTGCATAATGGAGAGCAAATTCAAATTCAAAAATCATTTATTCATATAGGACATTTAGCCGCTTATGAACGTCAAATGTTTTACATTATATTTTTAACTTTTTCCCTACCCTCCAGTTCAGAATATAGATCCAATTGAGAAGAACTCAATTGAACATGGAACATGGTGTCCAACGATGAGCGAATTTGGTCAGACCATCTAGTGGGGCTATGCCGTCTTTAGATATACATAAGTGTCTGTTAATACCTCCTCGCAATATATTAAAAAAAAAAACTTGTTTCGTCAGATTTGAATTTATGAGCTCTTGTATAATTCAGGGTAGTAAACCTAGGTCACGATGGACTATAAATTAAGGCTCGGAACTTAATTAATTCCTATAAAAAGTATCAAATATATGTATTATTCCTTCGAAAACACCGACTTTATATTAAATGTTATAATGTAAGTACATTTAGAATAAGTATTTATTTATCCATGTTAATATGATAACGAATATTGCATGAAAATTGCAATATTGAACAGATTTTGATGAAATTTACAGTAATTAAATTTTACAGTAATTAAATTTTAATTAAAATTTGTGTACTGAAATTTAACGCATATTATAATGCACAGTTTCATTTTATATAAGTAGATATAGAGATGGCTGCGTCCATCTAACTAAGTCGTTAATAAATCAGTGCGTAACAGACCGTCTCTGTATTTGCTTGTCTGCCCCATATATAACGTGTCAGATTCAAAGTTACGACTCTTCATTGTCAGTCAGGATAACACTGGGCCACAAAGCTCATACAGAGCAAATGTAACATTATCTAATCTGTGCTCTGTATAATAAGTAGAACAAAGTGATTACTATTTAATTATTAACTAGTTGTACTCACGACTTCGTCCGCGAATACCTTGACAAAATAAAGAAAAAATATCTAATAATCGAAACAAAAAGTCCAAAGAAAAGGGTTTAGACTATATGTGTACCAAATTTCATTTAAATCGGTTCAATAGTTTTGGCGTGAAAGCGAGACAGATAGACAGAGTTACCTTCGCATTCATAATATTAGTAAGGATCTTGACACGAACAGATATCATTAGATATTTTAATGTCACAAGTAATCAAGAATATATTTTATTGTTTTCTTTTTTAATATCTTCATATATTTACATATTTAATTTTGATATTGCAGACATGCAATTATACAATAAATAAGAAAGGCGAAGACAGAAAATATATTCAATTTTTAAATAACAATATTGTAATTTGAAAACTTGAAAATTTGAAAATATTGTTTTCTATACTCTCATAAAAAATAGAAATGGCTTCAGTTTTTTATTATATATGATTTTGATATAGGATTTAGTATAGGTATAATATATTTTTTTTATTTATAATAACACTCAATGAATCAAACTTAATTAAATATAATTTACAAGTAATTGTGCCCGCGATTTCACCCCCATGAAATTTATTATCTATGTGTTATATTAATGCTGTAAAGTTTCATCAAAGTCCGTTTAGTAGTTCGTGCATCTATCCATACTCACAAACTTTAACGTTTATAATATTGTTTATAAACAATCATTTATTTATATACAAACTTTTTGTTTTTTTTGTGATGTTTTTAATTGCTAAGTTAATTTTTTTAGAAAAAAATTGCTGTCGTTTTACCTGATGATAAGTGGAAACAGTCAACTATATAATGAAAAGCATTACTTAATCATATGATTGTCTTGCGTTAGTACTTATGTGTATCTATATATTAGTCCTACAGAATATATGTCCTATATTCTGTAGGACTAATATATAATGCTACGCTATTACTTTTTTATTTCCAACGCAAAAAGAAGGGCGTTATATGTTTGACATACCTTTTTTTAACAACTCACACAGAGCCATCTAGTCCCAAGCTAAGTAGAACTTGTGTTATGGGTACTAGACAACTGATACAAAATCATAGATTTTTTTAAAATACATACATAACATGTATAGAAAACACCCAGATAATACAAACAATTATACTCATAAATACAAATGTTGGTGGAATCGAACCCGCAATCATCGGAAGTAAGGCAGTGGGGTAAACGACTAGACCACTGAGGCCGTCAATCTATCCTTAAACGGATGGACCAATTATGATACGGTTGATTTTGTATGAAAGTTAACGTTATCGAGATTGTTCTTAGCTACAATTTATTAATTATATTTTAACAAACGTTACAATATTTTTTAAATTTTATAATCATTTTCAGTACTTACTGTAATGTTTTCTTTCAGGCAATATCTGATTTTCTACTTGGAGTATTCTGTCTTCCGTTCACGTTGGTCGGTCAAATCTACAGGAGGTTCTTGTTTGGAGCATTTATGTGCAAGCTGATACCTTTCTTGCAAGGTAAATATTTTCCTTATTTACTTAAATATTATAAACCAGTATGTAAGCAGGAGTGTTTTCTTTTAGATTTTTAATTATTCCCTGTATAACTACCGAATAAATAGATAATAATCTTATTGGTTGTAAATTAATACAATACTAGTAGTAGTAGTAGTAAATAATAAATACTTATACTTTACATTTATTCTCTTTCCTAAGGAAGGAAGACGGAAGAAATTGCTTTAACTATAAGACCGAATTTACTTTTCTACTTAGTATTATTTTCAGTGTTATAATTTTCTTCATGTTCTTAGAATGTTAGTGCAATAAAATATTATAAATAAAGTAATTTATTATTTGCTAATTTGTTCTCAGTAATGTTCCTGTAATAAAGTAGTAAAGTGTTTGAATATAGCATGGGTAGACTATTTTCTGTCTGTTAAGCCGTTTGCTTTATATGCTGTGTTTTGTTTTAAAGGTTCACTTGAGATATGGCAGATAAATTACAGGGTACAGAGCAGGTTTCGTAACAGCAATACACAGGAGATGATTAATTGATGAAAGATAGAAGGAAATAAAAAAAAAATTGCCAATCGTTATATTCTTGTACACATATACATATAAATGAATAATAAATAGGAAATATATATATTTCCTATTTTTTATTTATTTAATTCAAGCCACTAATGACCTATATTATAAATACCTTATATGAATGAATGATATTGAAATTAATATAAGATATAAATATAAATTGCCTGTGTGGTCACGGCAATGATGCAAGCAACCTGCAACGGTAGCGCTGCTACACAACTCCTTCGGCCAGTCCTCCTTCATGAAGGTGGACAGCATGTTGGTAGGGATCCGGGCCACAAACGCCTTAAAACTCGGGTTGTGACTCGACTCTAGCTGCGTCACCCTGAATTTCAGGTTACTCCTGGTCTATGCGGACCAACTCGACAATGTACTGATCCTTGGTGGACTTATAACCTGTCATTTGGTTTAATAGTTCAGTTGAGATATAGCACCTGGGTACAGAGGCATGTTTCGTAATAGTAACGCACGTGGAGTACCACAAGCGGTATATTATAACGTCATATCCGTGGAGTATCACGGATATCACGTCACCTGTGATACAGTATGATATATATAGAACAGTAGTTTCATATACATATATAGTCGTCAGTTTTAACACACAGCTAACGCACAGAGATAAGCTGTCGGCTTGTTTACTATATATAGCTACTAGCAAAATGTTCTCCTGACGTATAGTTGCAGGTTCGATTCCTTGTATAATGCATCGGTTTGGGTGTTTTTTATGTATATTTCTACTTGTTGTTTTGTATCTTTAGTACAAGCTTTGATTTTAGGACTAAATGACAGTGTGTGTATTATCCTGAGTTTTTATTAATTGTTATTTATTATTAGTTTATATATCTGTGTATATATCCCAGGTCTTATTTAATAATTGTTTGTTGTCTTAAATATCACATATTTATATGTTTGTATGGTATATGGTGACTGTTAATTACATAAACCCTCATGTTAGATTTTTAATGAGTAATGGGGGCTGCCTGAATACTGCACCTCATTGAGGTTGTACTTATATCAGCAACAACTGAGGCAGCTCCTATTACCAACTTTGTGTGCTATTTTTTATTTTGTGTATTCTTCGTAATTTGTTGTATTATGTTCGCAATAAATGAATTATCTATCTATCTATTTTAGTACTTAACTTTGATTTAACTATTGTGTAACTTTAACTTAATAAATTCAAATTCAAATTTAAAAATAATTTTATTTATGTCGGACATTTTAGCCCCTGAACGTCAAATTTTTTATATTATATTTTTTTTCCTACCGTCCAGTTCAGTATATAGATTGAATTGAGAAGAACTGGTAAAAAACTCAATTGAATATTTTATTTATTTATTTTTAAAAGCCAGTTTATTTACAATGTATATTATATAGGTAATTTATGTATATTTATATAGGTATATGTCTAACATTAAATGAAAATCCCGTGCATTAACTAATATTGCCATGCACGTTCGTCTCTCTATATACTCTACATTATGTATCAGAGAGTCTCTATATTCTGTAAAGTACGTATTATATAACTATTGAACATAATCAAATTAATACACCCTTGTTGTCTACCGATGTGTGAGATATTTGAATTCTACTTAATATTCCCAATATCCCGCTTTTAGCTGAATATAAATGAGGATGTGGTAGGTGTAGATATTTCGAACAATGGTCCCGTACATCAGAGTATTGTAAATAAATCGTGCCCTTTGTAATAATTAACGGGGTAAGTTAGTTTAACTGTTTGCTAATCTTATGGAGTTAAAGTAATTTAATTTCATTGATTTTTTATTAAATCAATAAAAATATTTCAGGACAATTCACACATCGTAATCTAGTCCTTAGGAAAGCAGAACTCGTATTATGGGACTAGACGATGGGTAATACATATATATAATACATAAATGAAAACAAATGTTTGTTTGAGCGAGGAAACGAATCCGTGATCATCGGAATTAAGTCGGTGTGCTAAACCTTAAGATGATCGATTATATGGCGCTGTGTGAATCGTTCTGTGTATTTTTATTATTATGTAATAAATTAAATTATTATTAAACTAAAGATTTATAAGCAAGGTCCTATCGACAGAATTAAACCAGACAAAGATACAGATGAAATTTTCAAAATCTCATTATGAAATTCATTTATATTTGCAAGGAAAGCTATTTCCGGAATGTTATACAAGAAATGCTCATTTAAATTAATAGAATTATTAACAACAACAAATCTGGTTGTCATCTTGCAAAATCCATTATAATTACAATAGAATAAATCCACTTACAGCATCCTATTGAGCATTTCGTTAAGACGCCGTAATGACAGCGGCAAGGCCAAACATCCTTTGTTTTGTGCGTCTGTATAAGAAGTATTTCAACGGCCCGAAATTAGTTTTCAGGCTTATATTCAAGGAGGTACGTGAAATATAATATACTAGCTGTATGTTGACCAAATAATGAAAAAAATATTTAATGACCTAACCCAATAAAAGCCAAATGAAAAAGTTTCATCGTTTTAGCTTCAAAAATGACGACACTTCCATACAATCTTTCATAACTCTTTCTACCCCTTATAACTGTTTTTCTTAATATATATATATATATATATATATATATATATAATAAATAGGCTAAAAATTAAACTTCAAGCTTCTAGCTTTAAAAATGGCAATATTTCCATATAAACATTTAACTCTCCTTTAAATTCCTTACAACCCATTTTTCTTTATTTATATTTAATCAACAGCCTAAAATCAGTTTCAGACTGAAAATGGCGATATATCCATACAATCTTGCACCTACCCTTTCAATCCCCTTACAACCATTTTCCAAATTAAAAAGTACGCTATATCCATTCTCAGTCTAGATTATGAGTTTCAAATTTCATTAAAATCGGTTCAGTAGTATAGGCGTGTATGTGAATAGTGAGGTATTTAATAAATATACCCAAAAAAGCCAATGAAAAAGTTTCATCATTCTAGCTTAAAAAATCATGAGTTTACATTAAAACTTTGATCCCCTATTTTATTTTGAGGGTAAAATTATTACAAAATTTGAATGTCATATTTATTAATATTTAATTGCCAAACTAAAATATAAGTTTCAAGCTTATAGCTTTAAAAATTACGATTCTTACGTACCCTTTCAACCCTTACAACCCTTTTATGGCATTCAAAAGTAGCCTATGTCCTTTCTCAGGGTCTAGACTAACTGTGTAGCAAATTTAATTTAAATCAGTTCAGTAGTTTTGGTGTGTTAGTGAGACTGACAGACAGACAGATAAAGTTACTTTCACAGTTATAATATTAGTGGGGTATTTTATAAACTAACCCAAAAAAGCCAATGGAAAAAGTTTCATAGATCTGGCTTCAAAAATGACGATTTTACCTAAATACTTTCATCCCCTATTTTATTTTACCACCTTAAGGGTAGCTTTTTTACAAACTTTGATGGCCCATTTATTTATATTTAATCAACAGCCTCAAAAATAAGTTTCAAGCTTCTAATTTCAAAAATGACGAATTTACATATAAACTTTCATCCCCTATTTTATTTTACCTTCTTAAGGGTAATATTTTTACAAACTTTGATGGCCTATTTATTTATATTTAATCAACAGCTTCAAAAATAAGTTTCAAGCTTCTAGCTTTAAAAATGACGAATTTTCATAAAAAATTTCATCCCCTATTTTATTTTACCCCCTTAAGGGTATTTTTTTTTACAATCTTAGATGGCCCATTTATTTATATTTAATCAACAGCCTCAAAAATAAGTTTCAAGCTTCTAATTTCAAAAATAACGAATTTACATATAAACTTTCATCTCCTATTTTATTATACCCCCCCCCTTAAGGGTAATTTTTTTACAATCTTAGATGGCCCATTTATTTATATTTAATCGACAGCCTCAAAAATAAGTTTCAAGCTTTTAATTTCAAAAATGACGAATTTACATATAAACTTTCATCCCCTATTTTATTTTACCCTCTTAAGGGTAACATTTTTAAAAAAAATTAATGGCCTATTTATTTATATTTAATCAACAGCCTCAAAAATAAGTTTCAAGCTTCTAGCTTTAAAAATGACGAATTTATATAAAAAAATTCATCCCCTATTTTATTTTACCCCCTTAAGGGTAATTTTTTTACAATCTTAGATGACCTATTTACTTATATTTAATCAACAGCCTCAAAAATCAGTTTCTAGCTTCAAAAATAACGAATTTACATAAAAACTTTCATCCCCTATTTTATTTTACCCCCTAAGGGTAAATTTTTTACAAACTTAGAATGTCATGTTTATTTATATTTAATCGACAGCTTCAAAAATAAGTTTCAAGCTTCTAACTTCAACAATGACGAATTTACATAAAAAATATCCCCTAATGTATTTAACCCCCTTAAGGGTAAAATTTTTAAAAACTTTGTATGTCATATTTATTTATATTTAATTAGCAGCCTCAAAAATAAGTTTCAAGCTTCTAGCTTCAAAAATAACGATTCTTCCATACAATCTTTCATCTCCAATTTCAACCCCTTACAACCCTTTTTTCGCATTAAAAGGTAACCAATGTCCTTTCTCAGGGTCTATCAGGACTATCTGTGTACCAAATTTCATTTAAATCGGTTCAGTAGTTTTGGCGTGAAAGCGAGACAAACAGACAGACAGACATAGTTACTTTCGCATTTATAATATTAGTAAGGATTTCCTCAAAGAGCAATAATTGGAATATTACTGTCTATTAACAAAGCGCAAAGATAATTGCTGTACGAAATTTTATTAACTTCATTAAATATTTTTGATTAATTTAAATTTAATAATTGATTAAATTTTTAAATTGATTAAATTTTTAAATTACGCAACGGATTTTACTGCAGTTATCAGCAATAGAGAGTGATTCAAGAGAAAGGTTTATATGTGTAATACATGCGTGTATAGAATAGTATAGAACAAGCCGAGAAATTCAAATATTTGTAATGCATGCAAAAGCCATGCCGTGCAAAAAAAAATGTTATATAATTGTGTATAATAATTACTAAGAAGTTCGTTTGTTTAAGACACAATGCTTTTTTATGAAATACGCCTATGACGGTAACGATCAATGCTAATCAGGAAACAAGTGGTATGGTGGGATTTATTATTATTTATCACAGAAAAAACTTAGATTCATATTAAACCCATGGAAATGCGTGGTGATAAAAAACTCTACCGTCTAATTTAATCACATTCCATTATTTACTCGCATTAGTTAGCTAAGTAAACATATTTACGCGTACTTGCGTAATGAGACTAATGAGATTAACTCATGAATCAACTTTATTATTACACTGGTAGTAAAATTCACATTAGCACTAATTTCCAAAAGTTGTTTAATTTATATGTAACTGTAATAGCAGACAAGAACAGCTTATTTGATGGTAGGAGTAGTACTTAAATTTATATGGCATGTCTCGGCAAATGTTGTATATAAATTTAAGTACTAATATCGCTATTAAAATATAGGAGTGATAGAAGGATGAAAATTTAGGCTTGCATGTATTTTTTCCACATTATAAAAAAAATAAAAAATGTTGGTGGCAACCCTTATCAATTATGGGTTTGAAAAATAGATAGTAGCCAATTCTCAGACAGAATGTACATATAAACTAACATATATGATAACTAAGATTTTGACATTAGAATTTCATATAAGATATGACTATACCCACCACGAACAACTACTATGTATAATATGTATGTATTTACGAAAAAAAAATATCTATGTACTTGTATCAGTTATCTAGTATCCGTAACACAAGCCTTAGCTAGCTTAACTTGGGACTAGATGGTGCTGTTTGAATTGTACTGAGATTATTATTATTAGAACATCTCGTTATCATATGACAGTCGTGGTCTCATGCCTTGATATTCTGGAAGACTAAAAAATCATGCCTCTGTACGCTGCCATATCTCAACCTTTAACCCAAAACTAACTACAAACTACTAAGCGACTAAAATAGCTGAGACAGAGGTTCCCAAGTAGGCGAATTCGTTTACTTCGATCTAAATTTACAACATTTCAGCATTATTACTTAAACAGCGTACGTATATAGCGAACTAAAAATTCTTCTTCATTGTTTGGAAAAGCTTATTTGAGCAATAAATGGCTTATTGCTCTGTAATATACCTTATTACTCTGTAAGTTACGTTCATTTTTATACTTTTGTTACAACACTGGTGTTATTGTAGAAAATAAGAAATATATAACTTGCCTGAAAGACATTGACTTTAATTTCGATATAAATATTTTACAAATTCTCTTCTTAAAAACATATACATATATATATATATATATATATATGGTACTGAATATGGAAAAGCGGGATGTACCTAACACATGCATTGCTATGCCTACTAGACTACTATGTATTAAATTTGTTTTTAAATATATATTTTTTTCAATTAAATATTATTGGTTCATGATATATGTCATGGGGTAAAAATATACACGTCAGATCTTCACTATCAAATTGCCTCTTGATTCTATGAAATAATTTATTTTGTTAAGAATTAAACCAAGATACAAATAAAGAGGCTTTATTAGCGGCGGCATTTCAATTAAATTTATAAATTAGTGTTCTTTACACTTCTTGTGACATAGCTAATAGTTAGACACATGCCGTCGGGACACTTTTTGTAGATAATGATGTGTTCTGCAAAATCATAGTACATCATTTTGTTCGATCATCAATAGTTTTCGCAGCGCATGCGGTTTTAGGTATTTTTATCTAATTATTTTACACCTTGGGTTACATTATTGGAGTATGAGTATGGATCCCTATTTTTTTGGAAAAATAATATAGGCTATGTCACCTAGAGATAGGGTAGCTTCCTAATGGTGAAAGAATTTTTCGAATCAGTCCAGTAGTTTCGGAGCCTATTCAACACACACAAATAAACCTTTCCTCTTTATAATATTAGTTTAGATTAAGATTGTATGTATAGTATTCATCGTCTTAGAGAGTAGAGTTTAGAGTTGCCCATGCTCTACGGTCCATGTTAATGTTTGTTATAATGACTTTAATATGTAGTTTAGTTACATTAGTATTTTAGTAACATATCCTTGTGAATATATATTAACAAGAGTATATCAAGTACACTGTTGTATACTCTTTATGTCAGAGTCATTATCGTTGCCTTGCTGAATGACATATAAATGTGTTTAATGGGTTACTATCGTTCGCAATATTTTGATCACACATAAAGATTCTCGTATTATCTAATAAAATAAATGTCAACCTATACTATTTGGATTTTAGCACTTATTTTTTAACTCGCTAAGAAAGTGTTAATTTAAAGGCTCACTAAAAATGTTTTGTGTCATTGAAATGTCAAACAAGTTTGACTCTCTGATGATGAGTGTAAATCATCGTTAAACATATAAACAGGACCACGGATATCTCATCATCATGTGACATGCCTATGGTATGTTCTGCTTATTCTAATATAAGATGTAGCGTACCGATACCGTACCCTATAATTTATCTGTCATGCATGACAATAATTGTTCATGCTCGAGAATTTCATTTAATGTTCGAAGTAGACACCTATATAAGTGTATAATATAAACAAACTGGCTTTTAAAATAATTCAGTTGAGATTATTGCCAGTTCTTCTCAATTGAATCTGTATACTGAACTGGATGGTAGGCAAAAAATATTATTACGAAAAACTGCCAAAATACTGCTAATACTGCTAAAACTGCCAAAATACCCTACATGATTATATACATTTTTTATTTTTGATTTGATTTGATATCTCATCCTCGAACCAAAACATAGTTTACAAAGCGACCTCATTGGCGGCAGCATTGGGTATAACAAAAGGATCCATGATATATTTAGTACTTTATCACAGTGACATTATAGAGAACATTTGTGTGGTAATACTAGGTACATTGTATATACAAATCAGCCTCATTTATAAAATAAAACTGCTCATCTACCAATTTCAAGTCAACTCGATGAATCATACGGGTATACCAAACAAAGACACTTTAGAAATTCAATTTGTCATGTTACTCGACTCATTAGCAGAATACCAAAAATACGAAGCCGTAAATTCAACGGACATTTATTATATTGGATTGATTTTTTTCAGTAATACAATACAACTAATGTATAGAAAAATCTCGTATCGCACACACTTTGCTATCGAATTGCTATGAATATAATGAAGGTTTCAGCGATATGTATGTATGATATTTTCGGTGTGTATTTGGTGCAACCTCGATAACCGTTGACTTTTTTTTACCCTTAGGAGATAATGGTGGAACTATCTAGAAACAATTGATGTAAGATGTTAAATCTGCCATATGTGCCTATTATTATATGCATTAAAGTTATATAAATAAATACTTTATATGGCACAACATTTGCCAGGTCATCTAGTAATTGAATATAATTCTTTTTTTTATGTTTTAGCCGTATCCGTATCAGTCGATGTATGGACTTTGGTGGCCATATCCCTGGAAAGGTACTTCGCTATCTGCCGTCCGCTCAAGTCAAGGAAATGGCAGACACAGTGCCATGCATACAAGATGATCGCAACTGTATGGATCTTGTCAGTGACGGTCAACTCACCCATATTGATAGTTTCGACTTTACAACCAATGAGAGGGAATGGTAAATATTTTTATTATATAATTATAACCATGACTTGATTGTACTGACTAATCAGTAATATATTTTTTAATCAAAATCTATATATCTATCTTTAAGTTATGCACGCGATTTCACCCACATGAAATTTATAGTCTAGATGTTATTCAGATGTATAAGCTACATTACTGTAAAGTTTTATCAATATCCGTTTAGTAGTTTTTGCGTTAAAGACAAACAAACACCCATTCATACTCACAAACAATCACGTTCATAATATTTATCAGATTTATATATCTGTTATTATACATTTTGTCTATACTTACTTCAATTTCATGTCAAGCATTGAATCGCTTAGTTAGCGGCCAGTTATATATTTTAGAACTCCAATGCGTATCTCAACCGGAATAATCAGCCAATAGGTGACCGATAGATTATAGAAATCTGAAGCCAGCAAGTAAACTATAAGTTTGTAGAAGATAAATTAACTAACGGTCTAACCAACCTCAAATAGGTTGGTTTTAGTTCAATGCTCAAAGGAAACACCGTAGAATAATATGAGAAAATGAATATAATGAATGAAATTTAATTATAATGATTAATGACATTTAATAATAAAATTTAATTTCACTTTAAATAATTATTATTTATGTTTATTAATTCCATCATGCGCCATCCATCACCTGTCTTTTCCCCTCTACCCAAAGGATGATATCGGTTAAGCGATAAGACTGCCTTTTATACCTACATACTATGTATATTGTTTTTTTTAAAGTGTAATAAAGAGTAATAATAAAAAAAAATATAACACTTTAGAATGTTTACCGAATAAATGTTATTTTATTTGTAAATTAAGTTTTTATATTAATTGTATCCTATTTTTTTTCCTTTTAACAGCGTTCAAGTGTCGAGAAGTATGGACGAGCTTAGAACTGGAAAGAGCTTTCAACATCGGTCTGGATGCTGCACTACTGCTGATACCTTTTTTCATTATGTCCTTTGCATATTCCCTTATAGTCACCAAACTATGGAGAGGAATGAGGCATGAAATAGAACACAACTTTAATTGGCAAAAAAATTGTGAGTATATAGTTTAAATAATTAAAAAGTATATTTTATTAATTGTAATATATTTTCATTATATAATATTATACATATAAAAGATTTCATATGTTATTGGCTAACAAGCTGAAGATGGTACCACCTCATGGTAAGTGGTAACTGTCTCTTACGGATTGAGCGAAGAGATTGGATAATCAGCATTGGATTCGATGATTGGATGATCACATGGCAAAGACGATGACATAGTATACATGCGTTGCCATTCTAAAGGACTAAGATGTCATGCCTTTTAGACTATAATTTATATGATAATTATAAGTAACGCAGATAATGACATAGATATACATACAGATACACAGATAGTTGTTAAACTAATTACATGAGTCGCAGCCGTAGGAGTCAAAAAAATACCGAAATTAAAATTATTTAAATATCAATTTATTTTAAAATTACAGTATATTAAAATTACTTATTACTAATTATAATTAAAAAAGAGAGGTGACACTATCGAGGCAAGAATAGAAGTGGCGAGCGGAAGCCCGGTTCGGTTGCACATTTGCGCAACCGCGAAGTCACGTTGCCGGCGCTGGTGCACGTTCAGCTTCCACGTTCATGTTCACGTTCCGCTGCATCACCGTTGGAGCATTGCGTTTGGTTAACACCGAAGTCCATGTAGAATCTAGGTCGCTTTTCATCAGCGATATTAGGGTGTCTATGTATTATAACGAACTTACAACACCTCTCTTTTTTCGGGTATCAAAAAGAATCATTATTAATTAAGTAATGATTAATAAAAGAAGACAGATGCTTTTTATAAATTTTATTGAAGAAGAACGCAGTGACAGGATTTAAAAAAATATATAATTATATGTCCTAACGTCTAGTCGTAAGCAAACAAACAGAATTGTCAAACAGATGATATTCATAATCATAATAACCCAGCATCCGAAAAGTTTCCACAACGCTATCCAGTCCCAAGCTAAGAAGACCTTATTAGGGGTACTAATATAAATACTTTACTATTTTACTTTGTAAATAGATACTGTTGTATAATATACATAGAAAACACCTATAAAAATAATCACTCATAAATGTTTGCATCATGCGAGGAATCGAACCCGCTACCATCGGAAGTAAAGTAAAGGTATCAGAATATACAAAAAGTTAACATTTCTGTACTGTCCATGTGGGAGTTAAGCTCGCTATAATAGGATTTGATTAGCAAATAATTCAATTAGTGTCTGTTAGATTAATTTTAAACTACATACAGCTAACAATAATTTTTAAGGACCTAAATACACATAAATATTACACAAAGGAGGATATTGATGCTTTGTAAGGTTTTGGGTAAGTATGACTGCCTCGATGGTCTAGCGTTTTAGCACACCGTTTTACTTCCGATTATCGCAGGTTCGATTCCTCGCAATGTATTGAACATTTGTATTCATGAGTATGATTGTTTATATCGCTCTAGGTGTTTTCTATGTTTATTATGTATGTATTACAAAAAACAATCTGTGTATTTATACCAGTTGTCTAGTACCCTTAATACAAGTGCTGTTAGGGAGCGGCCGTAGGACTAGGTGGCACTATCCAGAGTTATTTATTTCTTTACTTTTATTATTTATTATTTTTTGGTCCCTTACGAACTAATAATCAAATTCTATTTTTGTATTATATTAATTTGTTGTAGTGATGAATTCACTAGTCGAGTTTTCAATGTAATTAGTACAAATCTACAATAATACTAGCACCACGCGTTGCTGTGGCTAACAGTTTCTTTATATATAAAAATAATTTACAATAAAATAATATTACGACTATAAATTGAGATGTAAGCTATCCTATCTTTCAAGTTGGATCAAATTGCACACAATGTGCAAATCAAATTTGCAATCGGTTCAGTAGTTTATGAGTCCATCGCAGACAAATAACGTGACACATAATTTTTATATATAAAGATTACAAATGCGAAATCAAATCTATGTTTGTTACCTTTTCAGTACGAAATGGACGATTCAATTTTTATACTACGATGGTGGCAACCTAGCATACGGCCCATCTGATGCTAAATAGTTACCATATATATATACCATAACCTATGGACGCCCAAAACACCAGGGGTGTCACGTGCGCGTTGCCGACCCTTATGAAACTTTAATATATCTACTCTTCTTGTAAAACCCCTATTTCGTATTGGAACATCCATTGAATATTATAGAATATATCACAAAGAAGATCTAGCTTATCACTATTCTATAAAGCAGCTTTTTCTGCTTTATAGTGTAGCGCCTCGTTTTATATATATTTAATTACATCAACTCTAGCATCTGTATTCAATATTAACCAATTCTAGTGAATTCGTATTTCGAAGAACGGCAACACATCAGTTTTGATTATCGTCGACAGTTAATTACTGTCATTAAAATGTTAACAGTACGAGACAGTATGACTTTTACAAAATAATATTATATAAACTGCGATTTAAACTAGATATGTATAAATAATTTTCTAATTCTAAATTCATAATTACACGCAATTAACGTAGTTAGGTTAAACTTACATACTTAACTTGTAAAAAGATCAGTTATTAGTGCATTCAATATATATTTGAAAATTTATTGTAAGTTACTTAGGTAGTGCGATTACATAAAAAAAATACCCACACTAACAGAAAAATTATACTCGTAAAATATCGTTCAAATCAAATTAAATCATAAAATCATTTAGTCATGTTAGCGGCTAAAATTTTAGCCGTATATGAATGTCAAGTTTTTCGTAGTAATATTTTTTTTCTCTGTCGTCCAATTACGAATCCGAAAAATTAGAAATCCCGTGCATAAACAACTATTGCCATGTACGTTTTTCAATTAGAGGCACAAAACCGGTAGAGCACTGAGGTAATTAACATTAATCGATTTGTAAAATCATTGTTTCATTGCAGTAACGAGACAAAATAGTCAAAAAAGACAAGATGGAAATAATCACTTAATACCTACAACACCTGTTATACAAAACAATTCCGATGTATGCTGTAAAAATTGGAATTTGAAAAAGGTAAGAGCAACATGTATACTATAACTGTATCTTCCACTAGCTATATCCCGAAATATAGACCATGTACTGGCTAATATAAATCTATGAAAAGCTGCATTCTTTGTATAGGTTTATAAAATCGATAAAATTATAACTAATACGATAAAAATAACATTTCGCTGAACATACTGGAATTCAACGTGACTGGGGGCGAGCCTATTTCTGGGATTATCTTTTGGTGTGATTTCTATTGGCGAAGAGTCAGTAAATATAAATTTATACAAAGCTTTTTATAAGTCGATTAAATTTGAAATCGAGACCTCTTGGATTTAGGATGGGAAATCATTGAGCTACAGTACTCTCAATCTTTTCTATTTACAATATCAGTTAAGATAGAGTAGTTATTGTTATATACACCATAAGCTTTGGGGACGGCGAGTCCAGGGGCAGGCGGACGAGATCACAAATATTCGGCACGGAAGCCTGATCACCGCTACTGGAAGGGTTACGACCTTCTCAATTGGTGATCTGATAACTGAATATTTTTGATCTCACACACGATAACGGTAGCGGAATTAAACAAAATAATATAAATCCATTAAGTAATGATATATAGACTCAAAATATTATGGATCTATTGTGAAAGTCTACATAATAACTGGTACTGACAGTTGCACAGGAAATAAATATATGTGTTACATACATGGTAAAAAAACCATTACACACAATGTTTTTTTTTATTAATTAAATGTATTTTTTATGCATGAATTATTGTAAAAATATATTAGCAATCTGTACAAACTGTGTGCGAAATTTCAAATTTTTTTATTCACGTAGAATAATAAATAGTAATATTATACATATATTGCACGAATCTGGTCATAGTAAACTGGATTATGGTTATACTGCTCTGCTAGATTTCTAAGAATAAGATTTCAACCGCACCGACTGTATTTATGTTAAAATTTCATAAACATTCCTGTTTCCAGATCTGGACTAAGGGAATCATATTCGATTCGTATTTATATGAAATCGATATATGAATATACTATAACATGTAGTTTCTAATTAATAGTTCCGAATAAACTAAAATAGTTATTTACATTCATAAAGTAATCGACGCTCCTGTTTCGTACGGTTGCAATATTGTAGGGATCTCTAAATCCTTTTTAGTATTGTAAAATACATTTTATCGTATTAGGTGTTATTTTGTGGAAGTCCATTTGACTACTTACGGATTTACATTATTTTGTTTAATACAATTAGCATGTGTGAGATCACAAATATTCAGTACGGAAACTGTACTTAGTTTCCGAAACTAACTACCGTTACGACCGTTATATAATGATGATCAAATTCCGACCGTAATCGAGTCAACACCGATATTGCAATATTAGTGATCTCACACATACTAATTGTAGCGGAATTAAACAAAATAATATCAATTCATTAACTATTGTAAAGTACAACCAATATTAATAGTTAACAAAGTTATATGGAGTGAATATTAAGTATATATTTTTTTAGTATAGAGTAATGATATATTCATACACAGCGCCATATAATCCAAAACTGAGTAGAGCTATGGATACTAGACAACTGCTACATTATTTTTTTTGTAAATATATAAATAATATACTCGTACATAGAAAATACCCAAACGAATACAAACAATCATACTCATGAATGCAAAATATGTTTGTACCGTACGAGGGATTGAACCCGCGACCATCGAAAGTAAAGTGCGGACTAAACCGCTAAACCTCCCAGGCCGTAAGTGACTGGGATTTCAAACAAGTTGATGGCTCACATGGTAAATGGTAACCATCACGTTTATACATGAACAACTTCTCGGCAATGTTATCATATGAATCTTGTAGTATCACTGCGTGGTCGTTTTGAAGGACTATCATGCCTCCCTATCTGCCGAATTTCGCTGCTTTATCTTAACCTATAAACGGAAACAAATCTTAGAAAAATGCCTAGTGGCTGAAATGGATTTCTACAAAAGTATCCCTCAAATTGTCTTATATTTGCAAAAATAAGTACAATAATAGGTAACACAGATGCATATGATTATGTCTATAATAAGGTTACAGTAAGTAGTAAATATACAAATAGATATCTTTTTTATATGTATATTCATATATATGGGTATATATACTATTTTGTTCCTTTCTTCTAGGCTCTTTTTTAAATGTTTATATCGACCTAACATTTATGATACCATGTCGTTAAAACAATTGTTACATTTTGTTTGAATGTGCAAGGGAAAATGTATTTTCCATTATGTTACCATCTTCATGCCAGTTTACTTTATAACTAGTTTATGGAGAATACATTTTCTCTTATCTTACCATCTTCATGTCAGTTTATTTTATAACTAGTTTTTTAAATTGTTATATATACCTAACACTTATCCAAGTATATAATACTATGTTTTTTAAAGGTATATGCTATTATATCTCCATCTTCATATTAGATCCCTTAAGTGATATTTTCTGTTTTAAGCACAATAATTACATATATATTTTTTACATATTTGACAGATTTCAGAAAAGTGAAAGCTCTCGAATTAAATGCCCCTAGTCTTAAATTCATGCAAATAAAGAGATAAATAAAAAAAACTTGTAAGTGTAGTAGTAGGTAGATAGTGGATAGAAAACCAGCGGTTACATTAAGTTTTAGATACCATGGCGTGTCATCCTGCCATCACCTTTGGTAGAATATAAAAGATAGACCAATCATTTTCAGGATTTCCGATTGACTTCACACTTTCTAGTACAGACATTTGAACACGTTCGTTTCAACGTTTCACACATGTTTCGAGTATTTTATTCGATAAAATCGATATCGAATACTTTTAACGAGAGACGTGAATATTGACAATACCGCTGCTTCATTTGTGTGTTTAAAAAATCGTGAATTTTCAGACTTCTATATACAGACTTCTCTATATAAAATTTTCTTGTCACAATGTTAGTTAACTTACTCCTCCGAAACAGCTTGACCTATTTTCATGAAATTTTATATGCATATTCAGTAGGTCTGAGAATCGGCTACTATCTATTTTTCATAAACCAGAATGATAAGGGTTGTCCAACCCTAACATTTTTTTTGGACCATATTATTTATTTTTATCTTTTATGGCATTAAAAAATACATACAACCTTAAATTTTCACCCTTCTATCACCAACCTCTATTTTTTAATAGCGATTTTAATTTATATGCCAAAACAACGTTTGCATGGTAGTAATTTATTATGTATATCTATTTATGTTAATCAGCTAGTAATTTATCATATAGACCGAAGAATAGCTCTGACTACCACTGATATATCAGTAGGTAGTCAGAGCTATTCTTAATTGTCGACGTCATGACAAAAGCAATACTTGATATGGCTACATTTCACAAGGCATGTTTGAATTCAGTAGCAGGGTCGAGCAGCTGCATTTCTGATTATTTTGTTAGCTTATTATGGGTGTTTTCTTCACCGAAGAGTCGGTCAAAAATATAAATTTATATACAATTCTATTTTTGAGAATTAGTGGAGGTGTATACCAATAGGCCTTGTTCTCGTACCTTTATATAACTATATACATATTTACTCTTTTACGTGTGAAGTAATTTGATACATTTTAAATATCTAGCTGTTATTTTTTAGTCTAGTTGAGAATTGAGTCGAGTATAGATAGTACTATATACATGATATATATATGTACTATGAGTTTTACTCGGTTGAAAGTTATATTAATTGAAAGGTTATCTGGAGAAGAATTTAGTAACATTGATGGATAGGATTACAGAAACATCTATAAAATATTCTGTTAAGATTCTGTCAGAGAACCATACAGCGGAAACCAATCAGCTTTAAAAATATTAACTTTACGGAGTTTGGTTGATCTATATCGGACCGCAGTTATAGTTATGTGTGTTTCTGCCGGCCGGCCACCGTTTGTGTACATTACAATCAGTCGCCAAAATACAACCGTGAAGACACAACGTCGTTTCATTTAAATTTAAGTACAAAATTTCCACTTCTCTCAAAGCAAACAGAAAGCAGCTTTAACACAATCAACATATGGTCGAAAACGAGCCGGATTGCAATTGCATTGTTTACCTGCGTTGAGAACAAAAGACCCACTGTAACTCGGGTCTCAAGACAAAAAAAGTTCGAGAAACATCTAATTTTTGTGAGTTATAATGAATAATAGAATTTCAACGTTTTAAAACTTGAACATTATAAGCATATTCAAGCTGTTTATTGCTGTTGGGAGTGAGCAGCAATACAAAGTGGATTTTAGAAGACACTTCAAGTGTTTACGAAATGTCGTTTTAAACAAGATGTCCGTTGTTGAACAATACATGACAGTAATAGAAGACACAGCAAGCTTATTACAAAGAGCACAAATCAATTTAAAGAAGTGTCCAAAGCAACGATTTACACAAGGTTACATAGAAACTAGATTAAAATGCATAGAAGAATATTGGAATACTTTCAAAGAAACTAATCAAAATCTATGCAAATCTACACCTCAAGATAAACGTGCCGACTTACCTTACTTTGTCAATGAAGATTATTTTATTATAGAAGACCTGTATTTGTGTTTAGAAGCGGACCTGAAAGATATGTTACGTGGTATGCAGACTCGAAGCAAAGAGCAACAATCGACTTCATATAGCAATGTAGACGTTGAAGAAAGGACTTCACAAGTGAAATTACCCAGAATTGAAATCCCCGTATTCCAAGGGAAATATGAGGACTGGGCTACATATCATGATTTGTTCACATCATTGGTGCATAATAACACATCACTTAGTAACGTGCAAAAGTTACATTATCTGAAGACCAGTACTGCTGGGGAAGCAACTTACCTGTTGAAACACATACAAGTTACAGATAACAATTACAATCAAGCATGGGATATTCTCAAAAACAGGTATGGAAACAGGCGTATGATACTTGCCTCCATTTTAAAGCGATTGTTTGGCCAGAAAAAGATATCTACACAGTCAGCCTACAATATAAGACCATTACTAGATACCACTTCAGAATGTATTAATAATTTACATAATTTATCTATACCTACGGACTCTTGGGATCCAGTAATTATATATTTGGTGGTACAAAAATTGGACTTGGAGTCACATAAGGAGTGGGAAGAGTATGCATACAAAGAAAACTCAGAAGATTTACCTTCGTGGACGGAGCTGAAGAAGTTTCTGGAATCTAAATTTCGTACATTGGAGCTTGTTAATCCCTATACATCGTCATCAATAAAAGAAAGGCCAGTAGCTACTAAGGAACGAACTTTTCATGCTACAACTACTGAAAAAACGTGTTTCATCGTGAGAATCATACACTGTGTCATTGTAAAGAATTTTCAAAAATGGACCCTCAACAAAGAAGTCACTACGTGAAAACCAATAATTTATGTTATAATTGTTTATTGCCCGGACATACAGTATTTAAATATCGAATAGCCATGACATATCGCATATGTCATAGGCGCCATCATTCTCTACTGCATGAAGATAAGAATAACAACGCTAACACGTCGGGTCACCTGGAGAAGTCATTACAACCTAACGTGTCAGCGCATTTTAGACTAGAGGAGCGAGATTACAATACAGTGATTGCGTTGAATTATAGCAGTAATTGCGAGAAGGAGACAGCCTTTTTAGCAACCGCAATGGTGACAGTGAAGAATAAAAAAGGACACGCTGTTGTATTAAGGGCATTAATTGATCAAGGGTCTGAACAGAGTTTTATAAGTGAAAAGGCGGCTCAATTATTACAATTAGAGAGAACACCAATTAAGGCAACTGTGGTTGGAATGGGATCTATGAAGTCACAATTAAAGCAAGTGGTGCAGGTTCAGGTTTCATCTAAATGGGACAACAATAGCAGTCATCATATATCAGCATATGTGATGTCAAAACAACTGACCACCAAAATACCACAGAGGATTGTCACTGGACATAAGTGGCAACATGTACAAGGACTTATCTTAGCCGATCCAACATACTACAAACCTGGGGTAATTGATTTGCTTCTGGGTGTCAAGGTTTATTCAAGAATAATAGAAAATCAATTAATCAAAGGGCCATCAGGGACTCCAACTGCACAAAAAACATCCCTGGGCTGGATCCTATTTGGAGAAATAAATACAGCATCGAGCAATGAACCGCTCGTTGTAATGCATGCTCAAGTAGATGTAGAAAAAACATTAAAAACATTTAGGGATATAGATTTAGAGCCGGAAAGAAATTACACTATAGAAGAAAAATTACCATTTAAAAAAGAAAACATAAAAATTCGGAATGGAAACACAGAAAATACAGTAAGAGAACTTAACAAAAATCCAAAATTCAAAGAGAAATGTACAATATTTATGGAACAAGCACCTCAAAATGAGATTAATATTAAAAAATGTACAGGATGTTCTTATTTACCAAAGCATATGAAGACAATCGGAGTATCCTGTAGAGAAAAAAAGCAAAGCGTAAAATATAAAAACTGTAGAAAAGAAGTCATACAAACAAATTAGAAGATAAAAGAAATTAAAACTGCACTAAACAAATACATTTGATAAATATTGAGAAATTAACCGAAGAAGTAGACTACTACTAAAGAATACAGAAGAAGTGAAAAGGAAGAGTAGATTAAAATCACTAAACCCATACCTAGACAAGCATGATATTCCCAGGGTGGGCGGAAAGTTAAAAAAATGCAGAAATAAGTCATGATCAAACATTGTACAGTGTAGTTTTAAGTTACATTTGTAAAAAGGACTTACAGTCCTTTTGGTGGGCGGTATGGTTGGTCTATATCGGACCGCAGTTATAGTTATGTGTGTTTCTGCCGGCCGGCCACCGTTTGTGTACATTACAATCAGTCGCCAAAATACAACCATGAAGACACAACGTCGTTTCATTTAAATTTAAATACAAAATTTCCACTTCTCCCAAAGCAAACAGAAAGCAGCTTTAACACAATCAACAGAGTTACTAATTTGCTACATAAGTTAGAAATTCACTTTAAAATGTGATTACTCACATTCACATTTACTGTAACTGTTTGTAGTAGTTTAAAAATGTAGTTAAATAAATTTATTTTCTACTTTTATATAATCAGTATTAAAGAAGTAAAGAAGAAGGATTTGTTTGATCATTCAATAAAATCTTTGTAGATACACTTGCGCATAACTAAAAACATTGCTCCAAATTTTGCTTACAGTTCTCGATTGGATATTTTGTGAAATACAGGAATATTCAACGTTTTATTAGGTTATTAAATCAAATTAAAAGTCCTTCCCTGATTACTTTTGCTCTCTAAATTGACTTTTTAAATATTCGTTTTGAAGCAAAACTGTTTATGTTTTAAATATTACAAGTATAAGAAATGCTTTCTACATATATAAGTAACAATACATTGTTTGCTTAATTTCGATTGTACATGTATATATAGTTGTTGGAAGTCCAACATATTCCCCATTTGATTACGTGCTCAGTTGATCAGCGTTACGTGCGCGTTGCTGACTCTTGAGAAACTTTAACATTACCAAGCAATACCGTTCTTGAAAAACCCCATGGTGTAGTCTCTAGAAAAAAACCTTGGCAGGCAGTTCATTCCACAAATTAAATCTGCGTGGAAAAACATTTCGCCAAAGCCGTTGTCCGTGACTTGACATGGTTTTCAAGAGTGTTAGGCTAAATTCTCTGTCGACGATGGGCATTGTATCTATGGTTATTTGAGCACTTTTTCTAATAGTAATTTTGTTTGAAGCTGAAGCGTTCATGAAGTTAATAAAATTATTGAAGTACATCCGTTGAAACAGGTACATATTATCTCTTAGAGTTAAGTTTTTACTTGTAACTGGAATATTTTTTTTATAACTTCTAAGTTTTATATTACTTTTCAAATCGCGTTACGATATTATCAATTAACTTTCAATTTGTTTTAATCTTTCGAATGATATTTAATTACTATTTTTTTAACGGTTAATGGAAGAGTATTTTATCTACAGTGCCTGTAACTGTGCAATTATTTTTAAAATAATTCTATAAAATACAATAATAATATAATATTGCAGGTACTTTTATTTATTGCCTAGTTAGCGATCTAGAGTTTTTTGAGGTTTACAAAGGTTAACAATATTTATTGCTTGAAATTTGATCAAATTTTTTATAAGATATGAAAAATATTTGTATATATACGGAGGCCATTGAGCTCCATGTTTCTTAAAAAATTATACACGGGATTTTTCTTAGATTTTAAATAAAGAATTTGTCTACACTTCATAATAATAATAATTATCCCAGAATAATTCACACAGCGCCATCTAGACCCAGGTTAAGCTAGCTAAAGCTATCTTATGGGTACTAGATAACTGATTATTGACTATTATTAAACATAGATAATTTTTTAATTGACCGATACAAACAATCATACTCATGAATACAAAGGTTTGTGCCGTGCGAGAAATCGAACCCGCGACCATCGGACGTAAAGCGGTGTGTTAGACCACCGAGGTCGTCATTCATAGTTTTAATTAGCCTTTAAGAGTAAATACTAAATGAGCAATTAAAAATGTGAAATTATTCTTAGATGTTATTCTATTTATCTTATTCTTAGTTATTATATCTTCTCGGTAAGGCTGGAACATTCATTAATTACAATTCTAGCATTAGAAATTGAAAATCGAATATTGATACTGATTTTTGCTTACAGGAAAACGAAGGTGTCTCGGAGGAATCAAAATCTACACAATCCTATTGTATGCATACTGTGGATATGGAATTCAGACACGTTGTTAGGTCAACACATATTGATAAAAGTATAGAAGCTAAAAGAAAAGTAAGTGAATGTATCCTCGATTGAATAGAATGTACCATATCCGGTTGACCTCTACGTGGCTCCCCCTGGAAAACATCGTGACAAATTCATGGTGAATTTACCACGGTGGGCTAACTGACCTCATGCTCATTCTATCACCCTCTACTAGTGCCCCACCAGCGGAAACCGTAAGCGCAGACGGGTGCAGCATTTCATTATTATCCATAAGAACTCTAAACGAAAGGATTGTTTGTTTTGTAATTAGTAGTAGTAGTAAAATTAGTAGTAGTAGTCCCCAACTAATGACCGCTGATATTTTACCGTGTCAGATCGACCTCCACGCGGTTTCGTCTGTAAACCATAATGGTTAATCCGTATTATGTCACTATGACTGATCTCTGACTCATATTATCATCCTTCACTGGTGCCCGTGTCAGCGTACACAATTAGTGCAAGTGTGTTCAGCATTCCATTATGATCCATTAAAAAAACTCGCACTTTACAGGCTTCACAAATATGTTGATAGATATTCTTGTTAATTTTGCACTTTACTCTGAACCTTTTTAATTATTAAAGCATAATTTTCAGGTAATACGAATGCTGTTCGTTATAATAATGGAGTTTTTCGTCTGTTGGACACCACTCCATGTTATAAATACTGTAAGTTAATCAAATTAAAACTTAATTTACTTATATAAATACTGAATTATATTAAATTAAATATATTGTTTGATTTATTTTGTATATTCTATTATACAATTGATTTGCTGAAATTGAATTCAATTCGACTATATATAATAAATAATTATATTTATAAAATTTTCGTGTTACGTCTGTAAAATTTTGTTTATATTATTTATTTCTTACATTTATAAGTGTTGTAGTAGTATATATTATAATCTCTAATTTTTTAAACACTGTCATTTATATATGAAATATTACTAGCTGTGCCCGCGATTTCATCCGCGTGAAATTTATAGTCTATGTGTTAGTCTGATGTATAAGCTATATTATTGTAAAGTTTCATCAAAATCCGTTCAGTAGTTTTTGTGTGAAAGAGTAACAAACATCTATCCATACTCACAAACTTTCGCGTTTATAATATTAAAATAAGATTTTAGATATTTCATATATGAAGGACAAAAAATAAAATTTCTAAAATAAAATAATAGACATTCCATTCAATACTAAAATTTACTTTTTCCTGACCAGATTTACCTGTTCTACCCAGACGAATTGTACCAATACATTGGGTCCAAAGGGGTGGTGTGCCTCCAACTATTGGCGTACTGCGCATCATGTTGCAATCCCATAACTTATTGCTTCATGAATAGAAAGTTCCGACAGGCCTTTATAACTTTAATCAAGAATTGCAGGTTGTTCAGGTAAGTTACTTTAACAATATACCATTAGCTATTATATATTAACTAGCTCTGCCTGCGGTTTCACCCGCATGAAACTTTAAGCCTACTAGCTGAGCCCGAGACTTCGTCGATGATCTTGACCAAATAAAAAAAAATATTCAATAATTTAACCCAAAAAATCCAAAGAAAAAAGTTTCATCTAAATTCAAAAATTACGACTTTCCAAACAAACTTTCATCCCCTAGTTTATACTACTCCCTTAAAGTAACATTTTTACGAACTTTGAATGTCATGTTTACTTATATTTAATCAACAGCCTTGAAAATAAGTTTCAAGGCTCTAGATTTAATAATGTCGATACTTCCATACAACGCTTCATCTCCCTTTTCAACACCTTACAAACCTTTTGTTCGCAATAAAAAGTAGCCTATATCCTTTCTCAGAGTCTAGACTATCTGTATACCAAATTAAATTTAAATCCGTTAAGTAAAACTTGAAAGCGAGACAGAAAGACAGACAGAGTTATTCTGCTATATAAGCTACATTACTGTAAAGTTTCATCAAGCTCCGTTCGACAGTGTTTGCGTGAAAGAGTAACAAACATCCATCCATTCATCTATCCATCCATAGTTTCAAACTTTCCCATTTATAATACTAAGAAGATTATCTGTTAACAATTTACTTGAGCTCTTTTCAACGTGACGGTTGACTGATAGAGAATGCTATCAGGTATAAAATCCGCCATGTATACATTTTTTTATGTATTAATACATTTTTACATAGATATACTTTATTCATATAATATTATATTTTAATATGTCATTAACATTCCTCATAGGTATATTTTAGACCTACAATAAGAATCACTTCGTGAACACTTCGTCAACAATCGTTCGTTATTATCCATATTTAAAACATGAGTATTCTTTTTATATATTGTTTTATTACATCACTTTTGTCACTGCGTTCTGGTGTATTATACGTCCACAAGCATTTCACTTTTTTGCCATTTATTATTATTTATATTAAACTGTTTGCTCATATATTTTAGATAGAAAACTACAACGGAGATTACTTTGTATTTATATTTAGATCATGAGAAAAATATATTTAATTTTGAAATTATTCATTAAAATATTGGGCAGTTAGATGCTACCTTTGCTTGTATTTTAAATAAAAATGCTATATGTCTTAAAATGATTTCGCTATTGAGTTAATAAAAAATATACAAAAATAATGACTGGACGGTGTGACGATTTCAAACGCACTGCCGTAGTTGGGTGCAGTAGGCACGCTGGATGTATTTGTGTGAACATCAATACGAAGCGTTAACATGTTTCCGCCCCAGGAACGTTAGGGTTCTTGCTCATCAGTACACAAAGAAGAAGAAACATCTTGGGTTCTGCCCGTTGGCACTGGGTGTGGTAGTATTGGTAGCGGACACAGTCTGTTGAATGCTCGTCGAAGAGTTCCTGTAGCAGTACGTACAACAGCAACACGGGTGACGCCATCTGAGCCAGGATAAAGAGTGGTCACTCGTCCGAGTAACCAGCGACTTGGTGGCAAACGGTCATCTTTGATTAGTACCATTTCGCCTATACTCAGTCGTCCGTTAGCACGCTTCCACTTGTGTCTGGTCTGCAGTTCTGAAATATATTCTTTATAAAATCTATTCCAAAAATGAGCCTTCAGCTCTTGTATTCTCACATAACGTGAAAGTGTGCATATCTTAGCAGGGTCAGTTATCGAGACCTGTGGAGAAGGCAACAGAGTGAGTGTACGTCCGATAAGAAAGTGAGAAGGAGTGATGGCTTCGAGATCGGAGGGATCTGAGGAGATAGGAGTGAGAGGCCTAGAGTTTAAGATAGCTTCAATCTGTATTAATAATGTATTAATTTCTTCATATGACAAATGTGCAAAGGAAACTATTCTCTTTAAATGGTATTTTACGGCCTTAACTGTACTTTCAACTAACCCATTGAAGTGGGGACTGTATGCTGGGGAAAATTTGAAATTTATCATAGAATTTGCAAAGTGAGAACTAATATAATTAGAATTATGTTTTAGAAATTTATTTAGTTCATTACATGCACCTACGAAACACGTTCCGTTATCTGAAAATATATTGACGGGTTTGCCCCTGCGACCGATGAAACGGTTCAGTGCAGCAATAAATGCATCTTTAGATAGATCGGTTACTAGTACTCTGTGCACCGCTTTGACTGCCAAGCATACAAATATACATATGTATGATTTAACTAATTTACATCCTCTACCCTTTCGATTCACTATCAGGACTGGACCGGCATAGTCAACTATTGTGTTAATGAATGGATAGTCTGCATGTAAGCGTTGTTCAGGCAAATTCCCCATTATAGGTTGTATGCTACGACCTGAAAACCTACAACATGTAATACAATTGTGTACTATTTTTCTAGATAGATTACGTGCGCCTATCGTCCAATATTTATGACGTGTGCTTGCTGTGAGTAACTGTGGACCGGCATGAATTAAGGTTTTATGATAGTGACGGAATATTAGGTGAGTGATGTGATGTGATGCATGTAGCATGATAGGATGTTTGGTGTCATAACTATAGTATGAGTTTAATAGTCTGCCTCCCACGCGAATCAAACCATCTGTGTGTAAAAAAGGATTTAAATGTAATAATTTATTTTTACTTGGTAATGGTTTATTTTTGTTTAAGATATCGTATTCAAATTTAAATGACTCATATTGTGCAATTTTACACAACACATTATGAGCGTTTCTAAGTTCATGTATTTGTAAATAACCTATTTGTTTTGTATGAGTATGTTTGCAATTATGAATGAATCTTAAAATGTATGCTGTAACACGTTGTAATTTACAGAAATCAGAAAATCGTTGTATAAAGGAAGAAAACTGTGATAATGATGTATTGACATGACATTGAATCTTAGTTTCAGGTAAGTCGTGTTCATGTATTTGTGTAGGCTGTGTTGGCCATGTGGACTCGTCATTACGTAAGAATGAGGGCCCGGACCACCACAGATCGCAACGTTGCAGTTGTACAGCATCTAAACCACGTGACCCTATGTCAGCTGGGTTTAAATTTGTGGGGATGTAATGCCAATTGCACGGGTTTGAAATTTCTGTTATTTCGCTTACTCGGTTATTAACGAATGGTTTAAACAATTGATTTTTATCGGATTTTAACCAGCTCAAAACAATTGTAGAATCACACCAATATATACAACTAGATATATGTAACCGAAGAGATAATTTAACCTTCTCTGCAAGCCTTGCAGAGAGAAGCGCACCGCACAACTCTAAGCGGGGTGTAGTCATCGGTTTTAAGGGTGAAACTCTGCTTTTTGCTGTCAACAAATGAACAGAAATTACTTTATTTTGAGTTATGGATCTGACATAAATACATGCGCTATAGGCATGTAAAGATGCGTCACTGAATGCATGTATTTCTATTGTTTTTGGATTATGGCAGATAACGTGTCTAGGAATTTTAATATTGCTTATATGGAACAAGGTATTTATGATTACTAGCCAATTTGATTTGATTTTATCAGGTATATCTTCATCCCATGATAATTTTGATGCCCATAATTTCTGTAAAATTATTTTAGCTTCTAACACACAAGGATTTATTAAACCTAATGGGTCGAAGATTTGTGAAATTAGGGACAGAACAGTACGTTTTGTAATCTGTTTAGGTTGTGTTATATTGAATGAAAACATAAGCACATCATCCTTGCAACCCCAAAGTAATCCTAAAGTTTTAGAGGATTCATTTTTAGTTATATTAAGTAATGAGTCATTGCCGGTTTCACCGACGATTTGATTAATGATTAATGGATTATTGGAATTCCATTTTCGTAGGTGAAACTGACTTTTTTCTAACTGTTGTTTTACACCCTTACAGTTGGTTACGAGTTGTGTTTCCGAGTCTGCACCTGTGATCATGTCATCGACATAAAAGTCGTGATTAATGACACCAGCTACAGACTTGTCTGAACATTCGTTCGCTAATTGTTTAATGCATCTCGTAGCCAGGTAAGGTGCAGAAGCTGTACCGTATGTTACCGTATTGAGTTTATATTGTTTTAACTCATCTGTTGGCTCAAAACGCCACAGTATTTGTTGCAATGTACGTTGACTTTCAGTGACATTAATCATACGGTACATCTTCTCGACATCCGCAGTGACAACGTATTTATGTTGGCGAAATCTAATTAATATGCTTATGAGATCATCTTGTACCGTTGGGCCAACTAACTGAATGTCATTAAAGGATAAGCCAGAGGTCGTCACTGCAGACGCGTTGAAAACTACACGTAACTTAGTAGTAAGGCTTGTGTCGCGCATTACCCCATGATGTGGTAATATGTACGCGTTTGTATCTTTGTGTGAATGTGTATTTTCGGTCATGTGTCCTAATTCAATGTATTCCTTCATGAATTCTGTATATAAAGATTTGAATATTGAATCTCGTTGAAATCTGCGTTCTAAAGACAGAAATCGTGATAAAGCGAGATTGTATGAATTACCTAATGAATTTTGTGTTGCTTTTAATGGAATGTTTACAATAAAACGACCGTCCTTTTGACGTGAAGTCGTTTCCATAAAGATTTGTTCACACAATTGCTCTTCCTTAGACAATGAAGTGTGAGTCTGTATAGTTTCAAGTTCAAAGAACTTGGTAAGTTTTTGTTGTAAGTGTTCATCATCGATAGTGTTATTAAAATGACAGTGGACTGTATTCTGCGATTGTTGATTAGATGAATGTATAGTGCCAGATACTAACCAACCCAGTTTAGTTTCTCTGAGTGTTGGTTTGTTTCTGCCTAATGTAATGCTTCTAGAACATAAGACGTTCCAGAAAACATCCGCTCCCAGCAGCATGTCTATCTGAGAGGGGGTGTAAAAGGTGGGATCAGCTAATGTAATGTCTGATGGTATGTGTAATGATGTGTAATCAATTTGTGTAAGTGGTAAGTGTTGTGTAATGCGTGGCACAACAAAACAATTAATGTTACTTGTATATGTATTTATGCGTGATAATATAAAGACGTTACAACGTTTAAGAATATAAGATGATTGTAAATTCAACCCTTCAACTAATGTTGATGTCGAATAGGTTGATAACGCGAGTTTAGAGATTAAGTTTTGTGTTATAAAGCTTGACGTGCTACCGTTATCTAGTAAGGCACGTACTTTATATTTGTGACCGTTTCTATCTACAACTTCAATTACGACTGTGGATAATAGAACAATATTTTGAGTGTTGTTCACAGAAGAAAGAACAATGTTGTTGTTCTGTGTGCATAAAGATTCTGACTGTGTGTCAACTGCTTGTGCCTCTTGGTGTGAAGTAGCCAAGACGACACTGCTATTTGTTGTAGACGGAATGTTTGATGACTGATGCATGTGTGATGATTGATTGAGATGTAGTAATGTGTTATGTGGTTTAGAACAAATTCTGCAAGGACCTAGCCTACATATGTTTTCGTTATGTCCGTGACGCAAACAATTAATGCATAATTTTAATGATTTTACCTTTTGTATTCTCATCTCGACTGATAATGATTTAAACTTTGTACATTGATATATAGCATGGCTCTGTTTGCATAATGGACATACATATGAATGAGTGGGAGGTGAGTGTGAGTTCGCTATGAAAGATTTTTGACGTGTATATGTAGTATCACTATGTCTACGTTTTGGTTGTGATTCCTCCATACTCTCAAGTAAATCGGCGCGATTTTTTAAAAATGTGTGGAAATCCTGAATTGAGGGAATATCCTTCAGACTATTACGATGCGTTTCCCATTCGCGGGTTGCAATAAAATCTAGTTTACTCGAGACTATGTATATGATCAAAATGTCCCAATGATCAGTAGGTAATTTAAGTGTCTTAAGAGCTCTGAGATTTTTATTGACAGTATCTATAATATTACGTAATGCTTTTGCTGACTCCTTTTGTATACATTCAATAGTGAAAATAGCCTGTATGTGATTATTAATTAGTAATCTTTTATTGTTATAGCGTTCACACAGCAGTTGCCATGCAACGTCGTAATTTTCAGATGAGAAATCAAGTGAACTAATGATTAATGCAGCACTATCTTTTAAGGCAGCACGCAAATAATGAAACTTATTTATTTTAGGAATTGAATTGTCTGTATGTATGAGTGTGGTGTATGTGTCATGGAATTCCAACCAGTCCTGGTAGCGTCCTGTGTAGGTAGGTATATTAATAACGGGAAGCTTCAGCATTGAACAACCCCTAGATACCGAACCAGCAACCGAACCTGTACCCGTCTCAGCAATCGCAGGCGCAGAACGTGTGAGTAGGTCTCGAGCGGTAGCAATCACGCCGAAGTATTGTGTTTCAAATGTCTCGCGGTCTTTGTACTGGTCATCTGGAATTTCAGATAAGTTTTCTATTTCATTTTGCGTGCAATCAAAGTCGGAATAAAGTTCTTCAATTTTGGATAATCTCAAATTAAGCTCATTAATTTGTAAATTAGAAAGAGAATCACATGATTGAATGACATTTAAGTATGAGGAAAATTGCGTGAGTCTAGCTTTATAGCTGCCACGCTTTTTTATTAAAGATTTTAAATCCATTGGATACTATTTAGAGGTGTATTTACTATTGATAAAGTAATTTAAAGTTAATAAAAATAAAGACACAATATGTAATTGATTAGAATGTGAAAGTTGAAAGATACAGGTTAGTACGTAAAAATAATGCAATACTTAAATTTATAAAACCAAAGGGTAGTTAGCGGTGACGCGTGAGTCACGGCTAATGCCGCCAGGTAACTGATAAGCGGGTCGACGACGCAACACTGCAATGAGTAAAAAATAGTTAAACATTAATAGGTATCTATGTAACAAACAAGCATCCTATTAAGTACTTTAAACTTTAATGACTCTGTAGAAATGTATATAAATATGATAAATGATATCTAAAATCTGTAACTAAAGACAAATTCTAGGCCAGTAATGATTTAATAATAATATTACTACAAATTATGTTTGACTAATGATGATTTTACTATTTTCATTTACACCTACGTGCAAAATGATACGATTATAGTGAAACGAAATGATATTTATGTAAAATGGTTAAATAATTACGTTATTTATATACTGAGATGTTTTAATTAAATGTTTAAATTATTAACTTAATGGATATGTAACAATTTAAAGCAATTTTCTCAAAAACTAAGAATAAAATGGATACGGGTGGGTATTATGAATATTGGAACGAACTCACTGATCACTCTGTTACACTTCTTACGTATATATTGATCCCTTTGATGATGATCCCTGTGCTTATTTGCTGAATGCGCATGAGTGCTAGACCGTCCTCTTCTTAATGTTATGCAATCCAAGCAAAGTATGCATTCTTTTGTTCTGCTTGACTGGTTCCGAATGTCGCCTCGCCACGCGGTCAATGCTTGATGCGTAGATGCGCAGATGCACGATCTCGGTGATTAATGATATTTAATGATGATATCCGTCGATGAAGGTCCAAAAATGGGCAGTTAGATGCTACTTTTGCTTGTATTTTAAATAAAAATGCTATATGTCTTAAAATGATTTCGCTATTGAGTTAATAAAAAATATACAAAAATAATGACTGGACGGTGTGACGATTTCAAACGCACTGCCGTAGTTGGGTGCAGTAGGCACGCTGGATGTATTTGTGTGAACATCAATACGAAGCGTTAACAATATTTATTCGATTAATAATCTTCACTTGTAGTATTACACAACTAGTGAAGATTATTAATCGAATAAATATTTTAATGAATAATTTCATTAAATCAATCACAGTCAATTTATTTATTGTAGATTCATCAATCGCAGCTATTCTCAATTTTTAATATTATACACATTTTCTTGTCATGTCCACGAACGTTATGAAAGAAACCTTAATAATATCATAAACGCGAAAGTTTGTAAGTTTAATGTTTGTTACTCTTTCACGCAAAAACTACTGAACGGAATTCGAAGAAACTTACAATAATATAGATTATCAGAATAACACATAGGCTGTATTTTATAATCATATTTATATATTAAAATTTAACGCGGGTGAAACTGCGGGCACAGCTAGTTAAAGTATAATAATAACAAAATATGAGTATAAATTCTATATGTGACAAACAATTCAAGTCGTTTCAAACTCCTTTGATTAAATATACCAATTCTTCCGTATTCGCACGAACCAGCTATTAACATTCCGTCTTTGATCTCGTGCCTTTGATAATAATTTAGACAAGATAAATACATTATACGCAATAATTCATTTTTAATACACAAAAGTACGTGTCCTAATTGATCGTCGAGTCTCGATTTCTAATGCTACGAATTGAGGAAATATTTCAATATTGTATAGGTATTTTTTTTTGTATTGCATAATGTTCGATATTTTTAATATTGTGAGTCTTCTGTTAATTATACATTTCCTTTTTTTCATTAATATACAATTGTGTATATGCCACTATGTGTGTCAAAGACATAAGTGTGTGCAATGTTTTTTTATTAATTTAATGCATTTTTGCAGATATTTAAAAAGAAATATACGCATTCTGCATTCCTTCTCTATGTAAACTATAAGTACGCAAAATTTCACACTTCTACTTCAGCGCAATTTTTGTAAAAGTATAGCAAAAACTTTATGTAATAATATTTGTAGGTACTTTCCATTTTATTCGATTCTAATAAGTCTGATTTCCATTTTGTTACCGATAAGATTTAATTGAATTATCTGCGCTGATCAAATATCTGCTTGGCACTTGCACAAGAGAAAATAGATAGACAGAATGTAATGAATTAGTATTATTATGCTACTATTAGCATGTGTGAGACCACAAATATTCAATGCTAAAACTTTACCCCCGCTACTGGAAACGTTACGACCTTTACCACTAGTAATCAAAGTCCGACAGTAATCGGATATACATCCATATTGCGACACGTATTTCGCCTCTAGACGAGGCATCATAGAGTTTGGATATAGTTTGAAAGCTTAGTATTACTTGCGTTGTACTCTGGTCCCCGAATAGCACTAGGCTTCCAAACTATGTAGAAGAATAAAGAATCAATAGTGGTGACAAAGAATAAATAATATTTAATTAAAACGATTTGTATACACAACGTAAATTTTTCTATCCTTTTAACATTACGAATTTGAGAACTATTTTGGAAAATTTTATATACACAGTTCGTGTATATAAAATTTTGGTTAAGAATATTGGACAAGCATAAACTAATAAGGAAGCCATACGTAATATATGCACGGTAAAAAAATCTGACATTTAATATTAAAACAAGTTTCAGGAATAAAAAATTTCATATAAAAAAATCATCATCTCCCGAACCACACCCACCCTCTCTAATCTCATGTATTCGTCTCTTAAATTGCTATACACGAACATACATTGTCATCCAAATAGAGACCCCTTTCGATCGATTCCCCATTCAATTCAAACGAGAATCGAAATTACGATGACATGAACAGAGGTTTGAACCCGTAGCAGTACCCTCAGTCTGAAGTATTATACGTACTAAGTAAGTATACGTCAGGCAGTAGTTGGCCTTCAGCCACTCTATAAGTCCTGCCGCGGGTTAGGAATGCTACCTGTACTTGGCCCCTATCATTCGATTAATCAGTAAAGGCCAGTTGCGGCCAACAGCATTAGAGTAGTTCGAAAAAATAGTGACAGTCATTATTTATATTCAAAATGTAAACTTTCTATATGTATAAATACATATCACTAAATCCATATAAAACAAAAGAATCAGTTTAAAAAAAAACTCAGTTTGTCTGTTTGTTATTGCTAATCTCTGAAACAGCTGGACCGATATTGCGGGACTTTCACTCGCACATAAATAATGTTATAAGGAGTATCTTAGGCTACTTCAATTTTAGAAAATTTATTTATTTTGATTTGATGTATTGGATTGATGATTGGATATCGCGGCTAATAGCCGCGTATAAAAACATTGAAACAAGTACTAACAACATGTAAGACTTTATGATTATATTCTGAAGTAATAAAATGAGTGTTAACTGCTTGGTGTTGTCATATACAACATTTATCAGTAATTTCTTTGTATGTTGCATATATAGATTATATTAATTGTTCTTTCCTATACATGTATATAAATTATATATATATATATATATATAACATTACTTATTAGCTTTTATTAGCTACATAACGTTACGCTACTTCTACTAGTAGCGTAATGTTATATAGCTTCAAGCTTCCTCGACAAAAGAACTATATGAATTTTTCAATTCGAACCAGTAGTTCCCGAGATTAGCGCTTTCAAACAAACAAACTCTTCACCTTTATAATATTAGTATAGATAGTGCAGTAAAGGATAAATAAATAGTAATAAACATACAGATTGAATCCACCCATGTCGTACGAGTCTGGAAATACATTCGCCGGAAATGAGTACGATTTCTTGGCTACAAGGTTCGATAAAATGAAATGATATTGAATAGTATTCTACCTATTCAATATTACTCCATGTGTCGATATACGATTGTAGAAAGGTGCAGTGAAATGGAGAACGGCAGTTCCATTTAAATTATAATTTTTGAGGTTTTTAATGTCAGTGGCATGGCAAATTAGCTGATTATAATAATAATAATAATCTTTATTTACTACTCACAAGGAACCTTATAATATACATTATGTTATAATACAATAATAGGCCTTAGCCACGCTTCACTAAGGCGTGCTTGAACGTATTATCCCCGTAAAAAAGGAGATATATAATATATATTTATTTATTTACTAGCAGATCCGGCCACGCATTGCTGTGGCTAAGATTCTTAACAAAAATAATATTACAACCTTAATTTGAGATGTAAGCTATCTTATCTTTCAAGTTGGATCAAATTGCACACAATGTGCAAATTAAATTTGCAGTCTGTTCGTAGTTTAAAAGTCCATCGCGGATAAACAACATGACATGTAATTTATATATATAATATAATAATAATCTTTATTTACTACTCATAAGGAACCTTACAATATACATTAGGTTTAAACTTTACCAGTACCATCATTAAACTTTACCAGGAACACCATTTATTTCAACACTTTGCATTCTATTAGTTAAAAAGGATTTCATCATCTTTAGAGCTTCATTTTAAATACCGTAATATTCTAGTTTGAGTAAGCTTATTATAGAATTTATAAATGATACTAATGTTTTTGTAGAAAATAACTAACTTAAAATTCATAGCGCTGGCAATATTATCTGATTAAACAGAGATTAAGTGTGTAATGGTTTCTATGTTGATTGTCGCATTAGGCATGCGACATTCAACATAGATCATTGTTAATCCTTGTTAATGTAAATAAAATTAAAACAATATTTATTCAAAAGAGCAACACACAAGTTTCTTGCTCATTCTTCTTGTGATGAATCTGCATTCGGAATGAGCGGTAGAATCAAAAAACTTGACTAATAAAAATGCTTATATTAAGTTTATTTGAATAAAGATTATTTCTACTTCTATTTCTATTTCTTTCAACCAAATTTAACTACTGTGTAACTAAGTGGTATGGTTCAGAGACATGATAGAGTCGCATTACAAACTGGATTTTTAGTTTGTAATGCGACTCTATCATGCATTCTTACCCTGCAATCGTTTGTTCTGATTATTTAATAGAATGCCTCATTGAAATTGTTCTATCTAAACATTTTATATATACAAATGCTCACTAAATACCGATTTATTATTCATCCTTTAATTTTTATTCTCATGGTTAAAAAAAAAAATACTACATACAATTAATAGTTGGTTAATACTTAACAATTTCATGTACTTTTGTTAACTGGGTCAGATTTTGACCAATGCCCTAAAGGGCAATAAATAATAAATAAATTTAAAAATTTATTTATTCGTTTTCTGTACTTCAATCAGACTTGAGTTTTATTTATTCCTAACTGTCCAACGCAGGTTAGTTTCATTTCTGAATAACTGACAAGAAACTCAACTGAGGTTTTTTGTTAAAGTCTATTCTGATAATATTATTCAATTAATATACTTCTATATTTTGTAATGAATAATAATGGAATGGTACACACGTTTGCGCTAACGGTATACGCTGGCGGGTTAGTGGAGCATGACAAGCTAAGAGTGAGGTCAGATAATTGGCCCATCGTAATGAAATTACTAACAATCAACCATAATGATTTCTAACTGAGGGTTGTGTGGAGGTCAACCTGGCATTAGTACATTGCTATCAATGTCAATGGTAATCCCCTTCCACCCTAATATAAACTTGTATAATAGGGACTCAAACTTGTATAATAGGATAAAACATCGTAACTAATGTATCCAGAAATAGACATTGCTTGCCAGAAAGATAAAAACAAAACTTTTTTCTGCACTGTAAATAGTTTAGGAAGAATATTGTATAAGAATGTGCTTTACAAAAGGTATTTATGATAAAAACAATCTCACAAACAGACTGTTGGATGTTGTTACCTACAAAGAAAAAAGGTGGGTGGCAGTATGCCGTACAGAAATAAATGTAAATACCTCAAAAAAATAGTATACACGAAAATATTTTCCTGAATTTATATACGCATCTAATAAATTTAAACGTTGAATTCTGATATATATAAATTTATACATTAATATTTGGAAACGGCGAAATATTTGTATTATTCTAACCTTAGCCAAACTTTGTAAAGAGATTTTTCGTATAAAATGCAATCTCTTATTATAAAAAATAAATTGCTGAACATTTGAACAGGTATAAATAATATATACAAAACTATACTCCCAGACTGTAACTCCATATAAGCGAGTCAGAGGCAACTACAATATTACTTGACATGCTCGCATTTAACTGAAGTTGTTTGAATGTGGCGCAGAGTGAACATACTCTCGTCTTTTAAATTAATTTAGTTTGATATGCGTGGGTACATCAGTTTCACATATTTCAGCACACATAGATTGTTTTGTACGCTGGTTTCTGATTGTAGAAAAGGCAGTGAAATTACAGTATAATAATCTTAACATTTTAGTCCTCCAGACTGATAAAGCATGAGCGGTATCAGGAGAAGCACATGATAATATGACCCATATGGCTGTTCATGTATATAGGCGGCAGTTGCCAGTTACCATCAGCGAGTCAAAATCCTATTTGCCATTGCAATTACATTAAAAAAATGTAATAATAAACATTTAGGAAATAATCTTTACATGGTATAAAATGATGTCGTATCCACTCTTTTCGCTTAAATCTTTTAAATTACGTAACGAATTTTAATGCAGTTTTTAGTAATACATAGAGTGATTCAAGAGGAAGGTTTATATATATAATACTTTTACATCCGTGGGAAGCCGGGTAGGGTAGCTAGTATTATCTAAATTGCATGTACTTCGTGTGTTCGGAATACTCCTTACACGTTTTCCTTTTATTTTCCATAGCCAAAAGCTATTAAAATAAACGGTGGACCTTTTTCTCGTGTACATTTATTAACATTACAGAGAAACAATACACTTCTAATACAAAAAAATTTACTAGTTTGAATTGGTGATGCAAGTACAGGTTATTTTGCGACTAGATAGCACTGTGTGATATGTAACAATCAATATTATTAAATTAGTTTATTTATATTATTTGCATGCTTTAGCTTTTTCAGCCGCTTTGCAAGCCGCACCAGCTCTGTTGTTCCAATACAGGGGAACAATATGATTTTGTCCCATTCGGTGTCGAGACTCTTGCTCCATTTATATTATTTACATTAAAGTGAATATTGGTTAAAAAATAAATTACGAGTAGGACAAAATTTCAAGCAAATAAAAATTAGTGTCAATAAGTTTGTGTGGCAAACTTATTAGATTTCGACGCTCACAATTTAAATACCTCTAATATTATTTAATAACATAGTAGATAAACTTTACTTCGGTTTAATATACTTTGATAAAAAAAAATGTGTTATGTTATGTACGAAATGGAGATCAAGTGTTAGATTATAATAGTTTCGATAATAACTATGCAGAGTTGTATAGTAGATATATTTATAGTAATGGAATATTAACATGATCCTATGTGCTGATTAATAATGAGTTGTTTAATTACAAATAGAAGTAATGCTATTGATATCGACCGAGTTAGTTTCATATTTTTTATTAAAATATTGAGGGTACAAAACTGATCTGTAAACGATATTTAGAGAAAATTATTCATTCTAGTCTTGGCCACAGTTCTGTTAAGACGTACCAATAAAGTATTACGAATATAAAATACGTTTTCATTTCTGGTAATAGCTAGTAAAACCCATTTAGCTATTACAAGATTAATTAACTTAACTAAATAGAACCGTATAGGATACAGCCGTTTTATTTAATGGATGATAATGAAATTGTGCATCCGCCAGCACTAACGGTTCATGCTGGTGGGGCACCAGTGGAGGATGATGAAGATGAGCATGAAAAGCAGGTCAGTTAGCCCATCGTAACAAATTTACCAGTATTTTATCATGATGGTTTCCAAGGGGAACCGCGTGGAGGTCAACCTGATATAGCACATTGGTAACAATAGGATCAACAGTCCACATTACTACCAATCTCCTTGCCCCCATAATACAGTCGTTCATGCATGCGGAGTTATTTGAAATTAATTGTATTCAAAGCTTTACTTGGATGATAAATACAATATCTTCGCTATTCACTGGTCAAAAATTGTTACAAAATGTATTGTACGTAGTTTAACGGGTCAAATGGTAATAGTTACCTATACATTAAAGAGATAATATTTATTCTTTCAACTTAATATATGTTGGATTACGAATCCTTATAAATTAATATATAAAAGAGAGAGTGGACTGTATTTATTGAAAAGAAAATAATTAATGGAAAAGGAAGTAAAAATACGATTTCGACCTAGAAGAACGTCTTCCACACTCCGAACACCCCAAAGTAAGCAATGTAACACCAAACTTACTCACCTTTGCTCAGGAACGTCCCGATGTGTAGTACTGTTTAGTGGCCACGCACTCTACAGTGTATATTTTCATCAAAAACAATTATATTGTGTTAAATAATTCCTTAATTATCTTGTTTTATATAGATAAAAATACGGAGCGTCCTTTTTGTTCCAGTTCTTATTTTCAATTGTTTTATTATTCTTTTTTTCGAAATTTAAGTGGCCACATGTTTTTATATGTGGCCAGTATTACCGAGCGCCCTTTGCTTCAGTAAGCAAGCCGGTGATACAACCTGCTTAGACTAAGGAGGTTCGGAATACGGAACAATATAAATTTATTTACACCTAAAAACCTCCTGAGTACAGAAAATCTGTAAAATAAATTGCCATCTATAAATAAATGTCTTGACAAGGTTCGACTAAGGTAGAATTATTTTGTAAATTCATTCAAGATTTGAATATTTTACGACGGGTATTTCCTTTTCAGGATACTTTTATATCTTAGAAGATATAGACAGATTTGTCTTTTTTAATAAGAAATAACTGACAAAATGTCAACGATAAATTGTTAAGAGTACAAAAATAGAAATTGTTGACCTACCGCCATCTGTCTGTATTATTTAGGTTTGATAAGAGTATTTTTTTTATTTCGGATAGCCCCGGATATTAATTTCCATGTTTGCTGTACTACTTTATTTATACACAACTCTTTTGTTATATTAAAAGATACATTATAAACAAAATACTAACAAAATTATTCTAAAGACTATAGTATGTTAATTTTAATTTCGGACGTTGGCATCTAAGACGGGTTTCATACCACAACGCTCTCACGCTCTTGTTGTATTCACCATTCAAATTGCTCTGACTACCCTATAAATATATACATACCCTATAAATGTATATATATTTGAAAATATAATTAAAACAATAGTAGCAAATCTGCTGTGAGTAATATAAAGCTCTATACCATAGGCGCCATCCTCAACAACCACTGGTTGACCAAACATTGCGTAGACAACATCGCACTATCGACCACTAAGAAGCGCCGGTCATCACGCGACAAATTTTATCACCAAACAAAAGGGTGGATGTATGTACTCCTATGTAATTTTAAAATACAATGGTGCAATAAACGCTTCATGGGAACAGGTCACAAGTTTGATTTATATCACACTCTTTCTTACTAAAAAACAAATTAACAATATGTATCGAATGTTATATGTATATATATATCGAATGTTATCTTCATGCACTGTTATTTCGGAGAACTAAGTATCAATAAAATGTAATAAATATATACAATATTTCAGGGGTTGTTTCAATGAGAAGTCCAACGATAAGCCGGCCACTCCGCCGCCTTCAAGTCAGGAGGTTACAGCTTGTATTGTGAGAGGCAGTCAGACCGGACGCACAGGTTAGTCTAGCGTTGACAATATTTTGATCTGATCTTTGATTGGATCCGAACCGATGCGATATTGAAACCTTTAAGAAAAGAGGTTAGGTCCTTCTTAAGACGCTGGCAGTGGACATACAATTCCCCAGGTATTGCGGATGCTCATTGACGACGGTAATCACTTACCATCAAGTGAGCCTTGTTCCTTAATACCATAGTTTTACCATAAATTTTGTATGTAGTTGTCTGCATATCCATTTCGGCTATCAAGATGCTTCCTTTGTAATCGGAGTTTCGATTGAAAGATGAAATATAGTAGTTAAATTACAGGATATGAAGACATGACACCTTATTCTCAGGAACGGCAACTTATGAAAATGAGTATAACATGATTACCAATGTTTGATATACTTGGTTTTAAACCTGGCTTGGCTTAGCTTCGAATAGTCGAGGGTTCGCCGGCAATCCGACACAATGCAAACATTTGTATTCATGATTTTTTGTATTGATCTAGTTGTATTTACTACAAAATACACAGTTATATACCTACATATATTTCTGTAAGTTGTCTAGTACCTATAACATAAGTTCCGCATAGCTTGGGACTAGATGGCGCTGTATTAATTGTCCAATGTTATTATTTCTTAACGTGTTGGTAAACAGTATAAACGAAGGTTGCCACCTACCTGCACCTAACAGGCGGGCCGTTAAATGACTTGCTAATGCCTTAAAATAAAAAAGATCGTTTATTAATTAGCTTATATATAAATACAACGGGAGCAGGTTTTAATAAAGTACAATGTAATGCGAGACTATTTATTTATTATAAACGTAGGTAGAATTACAACAATAAGATATTGAAGTACCGGCTATACAACATAATTACAAAACATTAATAAGCTCTTTTTTTTTAAATACACTTTTGTATATTCCTATAGTACATGCGTAAACCCAAATTAACTGGTAGGGAAGTCTCATAACGTCTTGTGAAGGCTGTATAAACCTTCCTTCTGATTAATTTAAGACTATTATTAAGTGAACGCACATACTGCGGCAATCCTTTGAATGATATCCCTGACTATGTATAGCTTATAAGCAAAATACGTGTCATGCATGCCTCGCTTTATGATCTAAATCAAGTCGGAACCAATATTCGTTTAAGGCCGTATATCCTGCTGGGAACGAAGGCTTAGTCTTCAGGGTTATATTTTAACATACAAATGTTAAAAATACGTGGTTTTTTTTATTTTTTTTATACTACTATGGTGGCAAATAGGCATACGGCCCATATGATGGTAGATGGTTACCGTAGCCTATGGACGTCTGAAACATCAGGGGTGTCACGTGCGCGTTGCCGACCCTTAAGAAACCTTAATATACCCTTATTTACTACATATATACATAATTATAAATATTACAAATTTAAAGTAAACACTGTGTATAGACACGAACAAAATTAAAAGGTTGAAAATAAAATTTCGTACAAAAGGCAGTCTTATCACTAATGCAATCTCTTCCACACAACCTTTTTTGTAAATGCTCTCTCGCTTCGGCGAGAGAGCATTTACAAAAAATAAAACGTTCTTTTCTGTTCATTTGTTTTATGTACTTTTCACAACAAAACAACAACATTTACTTTCTCCCAAATTATCGTCTTGAAATCGCAACACTCACACATGTGTTTATAGTTTTTTTTACTATTTTACCCACCTTCTGCATCTCAGATGCTTTAGCCAGTTAGAATCTCTAATAAGATGATTGAACTTTATGTATAAATGCGTGTTGAATATTATTTTTAGGTAACCATCATCTTTATACATAAACAGCTTCGGATATCAAGATATTATAAAACATCTGCGATATCACTCATGCCTCATCATTCCAGGGGACTAAGAATCTGTTATTTTCACGTGAACTTATTTTGTTTACAATTACCGTCCATTTACAATTATATTGTTTACACAGCACATAGCGCTATCTAGTCACAAGCTAAGAACAACTTATGTTATGGGTACTAGACAAGCGACAGTAGAATAACAAGAACAATAAGAAGTGTGCGAATTAACCCCTGGTTAATTCACATACTGCCATCTACTTACAAGCTAAGCAGATATAGTGATATAGATATTTAGGATTTTTTTTTATAAATACACACCTAATCTACATAATAAACATCCAGACCGATACAAACAATCAAACTTATGAATACAAATATTTTATCGTGCGAATTTGAACCTGCTATCATTGGAACCGAGGCGTTATTTTAACCCATATACTACCGAGATTAAAGAAAGGTACTTTGTTGTTAGAGCTAGATGGCCTGGAGGGAGAGGATTGTGTTTAGCAGCGGCTCTCAAAGCACCGCTCTCGGAAGCGGCGTTCACCCAGCGCTACCCGCCCCTGTCGTTGTACGGCCTGTCACGCAGGTCAGTCTATTATTGTGTTGTTGTAATCTCCTTTTTTTATAATTTAGGATGATAAATGAATTGTTATTTTTATACAAATTTATTTATTTATGTGTGACGGTTTGGTGATCCAAATGTACAATTACTTATACCAAAGTAACTCACAAAAGTTATATAAAAAAAAACTTAAATTAACTGTTTTTATTATTGTGTTTATTATCTACTGTGTGTGTGTTTGTATGATTGACTATTGTATTTAGAATAATTCATTTTGTGCTTTGCATTTTTACATGCCGTTCTGTAATCGTTTTATTTTTATATATTTGACATTATATTTTATTTCGAAAGTTATTTATATTTTGTATTATATCCGCAAAAATGTTTTAAATCAGTGAAAAAAATCTTATATTTATAGAGTTTTATTTGTCAAAATTACATAATATTTGAACAGTAATGATTGGAGCAAAAGGAAGAAGACTGAAAAAATACAGTACCTATTTGAGGTTTCATACCCGAAAATTAATTAACAGCGTTCATACCAATATCCTGTTCTTTACATTGATTCCTATGAAAATAAGACCTTATTTACTAAAATCGTAAATACCGAAAAGGCATACCAATCTCTTATATTCGAAGCTGTAAACCTTAACACCTTTTTTTACTACTAAGATAAATGTAACATTATAAAAATTAGGTTCTTATTCTACTGCCTATTTTAAGGAAAAACTGAACGAATTTATTACAAGAGAAAGAATAGAATAGAAAATCATTCATCAAACAAATTTACATTGAAGCACTTTTGAATAGTCATCACATTTTTTTTTATCTACCGCTCATGCGGAAAATTTTATCTCATCACACGAAGAATGAGCAAGAAACTTGTGTGTTGCTCTTTTAAATCATTTTGTTGTTACATTTTTAAGTTGAAGTGTGTGAATACAAACTACCAACTACTACTCAATTAGATTAAATACTCAAATAGAGAAAATATTAAATATACAACCGACTGGTTGAGAATTATATAAGAGTGAATCAGTCAAAATGATTAGAGCAGACCAGTTCCTACAAGCAATAAAATTATTCTCACCTTCAAAGAAATTATCATTATTAAATTATGCATATATTAGGTAAAGAACCTAATATATGCATAATTTAATAATGATAATTTTTACTGCCTGTTTTACATAAAATCTGTTAAAATTTTATTATAATATCATTTATAGAAATTATCAGTTTAAAAATAATTAATGTGTTTATATTTTTATTATGATAGAATATGAAAAATATTTCAAATAGTTCCGATACGTAAAGCTGTGACAGATGAACGGGCACATAGATAAAGTCGCATCAATCAATCAATCAAGCATCATCAATCATCATCGTTACTGTTCTGTAAGAGTACTAAGTACACAGAGTAATAAGATTCGTTTGTATAAAAAAATATATTCCTCGTTGATCTGTGCCTTCACCTAGATGATATATAAAATGCCACAAATACTTACTTTTCTGAATTCGGAACGCTAAATATGAACCTGTTAGTATTACGAGGGATACATGAAATTTGAAACAGTAATTTAACGGCTGGCCGTTTTATAAAACGGCCAGCCTTTAAATTAATGTATTATTACTGAACGAATATCACCTGACTGCAGGGGCGCGCCGACCCGATACATCGCCTGTGTGCGAAACGTATACTAAAAGTTGGTGTTGCTATTTGCTATAGTTTATGCTATTGAGTTTAATTAATTAAAAATAGAAAATAATAATTTTATAAATATCTTTAATAGATGGCATATGGTCTGAAATAGTTTTTGCTACCTTTGTTGACTTCAACTAAAACAAAAAATAGGATGGCGGCGCGCGGCGCGGCGCCTCTATCGCCTCGGGGCCCCTGTGTGCGCCGCATACTTCGCACACACGGGCGGTGCGGCCCTGCCGGACTGTATAACATCAGCCTGTATATTGTAAAATATGACTTAATTAAATTTCGTACGCGCTGTCAAAAAATATGGTCCATCTAAATTGTCACAGCAAATCAACCGTTGTTTTCCATAGTTTATGGTCTAAATTTCATCAAACATTATATGATTCGGTTTTGTTTTTGGGGAATACAATGTTGCCAATATAGATTTATTTATTATTTATATACTCTTTATTGCACCAAAAACATAAATACATAATAAGTAAAAAGGCACAAAAGACAGTCTTATCGCATAAACAATCACTTCCAGACAACGTTTGGGTATAGGAGAGAAAATAGAAAGTGATAGATGTCGCAGGATTGGTCTAGATAAATAAAAAAAGCATAGCAATACTAAAAACTAAATTTATCTATTTATATAACTTTAACACACGTATATATAGGTATATATACAGCAATGTACCCTGTCAGGTTGACATCCATGTGGTTTCCCCTGGAAACTATCATAACTGGCCTGACCTCATGCTCCGCTGTTGCCCTGCCAGCGTAAACACATAATGCAGGTAGGTGTACCACTCCATTATCATATATTATATATATACACAAACTTTCATCTCCTACTTTACCCATAACAGTTTTTTTTAATAAAAGATAACCTATAATACAGACATGGGTTATGTTTAATGTCAAAAAAAGAATCTTGTAGTAGTAACTATCTTATGTATACATACATATATAACTGGCTACTCTGAATAGAGCGGGTTGTTAGTATGTCTCACGGGGACTAGCGGGTAAAAGCAGGTAGGTATATATTATAAAAAAAAATATTATACTATTTCAGTATGTGTATCTATTGTCCCGTAAATATTAACACCAGTTATTCAGAGTATCAATTTGGCGGGAAATTTAAAACCGTTCGAATTTTAAATAAATAACACTCTAAATTTAAACCAATCACTACCGCTTTCTATTTAAATAAATTCAAATGAAATGAAAATAGTAAAACAAAGGAATATTATAGAACCTAATAGTTTCAAGGAATCGAAAAACATTGTAAATTTGTAAAAATATTATTCAACGACATCAAACAAAACAATACCAGTAAGGTTTTACTACATTTATTCAGCAATATTTTTTTATTCGTCCCTTTCATTTAGGTCTTATACTATTTTCCGAAAAAACCACGGTATATAGATCAAAAGAATATATTATTTATATTCACTGGACATACTGACAGCCTCGGTGGTCTAGTGGTTTAGCACACCGCTTTATTATCCGATGGTCGTGGGTTTTGATTCCTCGCACGGTACAAACATTTGTATTCATGAGTATGATTGTTTGTATCGGTCTGCATAATATGTATTTATTTACAAAAAAAATAATGTATCCATGTATTTATATCAGTTGTCTAGTACCCATAATACAAGCTCTGCTTAGCTTGGGACTAGACGGCGTTGTGTGTTGTTTGCCAGGGTTACTATATTATTATAAAAAAAATGTTACAATAATATTTACTAATAGAAATATCGGATAAGGCCTACATAATTAGTTACTTATAAATATAACTCTAATAATAATCCTACTATTGTACATACGAAATGAGTTTGTTCTTTTGGTACTTTTATTGTTGAACTGCTGATTCGATTACCATAAAATGGTTTCTTAACTTTTTTCTCTATCAACAAAGTATAGAAGAAAGTAATTCCGGTGTCTGTTCGCTTAGATTTGAACTACGCGGATTTTAATGCAGTTTTTAGCAATAGATAGAGCAATTCAAGTTTTTATATAAAGTGATTCCCTTCTCGTGATTACATCACTTTCATGTTAATGTATTTTTCAGTGTAAGTTGTCGTAGGAACACAGAGGTAATAGCTAGTATGTATAAATTATGTTCTGGGTTATTTTCTATATACTTATAGTAATTGTTGCATTTAACTTAATATACACAAACTTTCATCTCCTACTTTACCCGTAACAGTTTTTTTTGTGTATATATATATATTTATATATATATACACAAAAAAAACATATATATATACACAAACTTTCATCTCCTACTTTACCCATAACAGTTTTTTTTTAATAAAAGATAACCTATAATACAGACATGGGTTATGTTTCATGTCAAAAAAGAATCTTGTAGTAGTAACTATCTTATATTTAACCTTATCAACATCCGTTGAACCTCGGCAGTCTAATGTTTTAGCACATCCCCTTACTTCCGTTGATGACCATCAAGGTTCGATTCCTTGAATTCGATTTTTTCACTCACACACACATACTGCAAGTAAATAATGATAAGCTTAAATTAATAGGTTTTTATAAATTGTAATTCCAATCATTGTGAATTGTAAGAGAAGGAAACTGGTACCTAATATCAAGTTCCTATTTAATTACTACTTAGTTTTACCAGGGAACAATTTACATTGTAAATACTGGATACAAACATTTGTATTTATGAGTATATTACTATGTATATTATGTATGTATCTACGTATTCATATCAGTTGTGTAGTACCCATAACATAAGCACTGATTAGCTTGGGACTAGATGGCGCTGTGTGGAATATCCTGAGATATTATTATTTAGTCATGTAAAGGACGTAAACAGACCGACGGATACACTTTCTCGTTCACAATATTAGTATGGATTTTGGTATGCAAATGTACTCTGAAGAAAAACTTATAATGATGAGAAAGGTAATTTTTGTATAAAACTTTCTGTAAGGCGACCGATTTCTTTCTGAAGTTTGTAGAATAATTGTTTATTATTAATAATTGAAATATACTTTTATATTTGTTTATGCTATGCTATGCTAATAATATGTTTCGTTGTTTGTAAGTGTTCAAATAAAAACAAGACAATAAATACAAGTAAACTAATATTGCTGTAGGATATAATGAAAAATGATATTAAGATTATCAATAATAAATTATTTCAGACACATCGACAACGTTATTATGCTATTTCAGAATATAAAAATGACATACGGAATTAAATATTGTACAATTTAATTAATAAAAAATTACGGGAATTAGTTTATTATATATATAGTTTTATAATTACTTATATAAAATTTAACTCATCCTCGTCTCTTCTCCTCCGCATGCTGTGCTCATCAGGGTTCATAATTGATCTACTTTGAAATATACCTACCAACTGCTTACTGTAAAATTATGGAATGCAAAGCTTAAATGAATAAATAATATATATACTTTTTTTTATTGCACTTATTACGTTAAGAGATAGAGACAGTTATACAAAATTGTGAGCAAGGGCGGGCTTATTTCTGCAAGAGATCTCTTCCAGCCAACCTAACGCTGTGACAGAGGTGGTAGTTACCGGGCAACGATAGTGTTTGAGTTTTTGTAATACATAACCATAGATATTCCAATGTATACTTAAAAAAAAAGACATACACACACTTACTAAATATATAAAATACAATACTATTATTGTATTTTATATATTTAGTAAGTGTGTGTGTCTTTTTTTTTATTATTACTATTAATAATAATAGAAAAGATTAATACAATACATTTAATAAATAAATATTATATTATAAATATAATAAAATAATCATATATAAATACCTAAACAAATGCATACATATATAAGCAACTATTACATATAATGGATGGATGAGAAATGAGATTTTAATCTTTTTTTAAATGTGGTGATGGAAGGACTTTCCTGAATGTGAATTGGCAGATTATTCCACAAAAAAGCAGCTCTAAAAGAGAATGAATTTCCCATAAAATGGGTTCTACATGTAGGAAGCTTCAACATTCTAGACTGAACATGCTCGTTTTGGACGAGTGGGATGAGGGAGTAATTGAAACCGGGAACGGAGATACGATGGAGAATTGGGATCATAGAGTATATTATACAGAGTGGAAAGGACATGCATATCACGCCGAAGATGAACAGGGACATGAACATGATCGAATTTTCGCAGACCAAAGATGAATCTGATGGCTAGGTTTTGAAGACGTTCGAGTTTGTTTAGAAGCTCTTCAGTCACATCAATGAAACAAACGTCGGCATAGTCGAGAATGGGGAGGAGAATAGATTGCACGAGCATAATTTTGGTATTGAATGGGAGAAAGTATTGGAGACGTTTGAGCGAATGAAATGAAAAGTGCATACGTCTAATAATTTCATTAATGTGAGGCGACCTCTTGGTCGCCTCACATTAATATTCTATAACGGTGTTACTGTGACTTACATCGATAAGTCAACAAATTTGAAAACTGAAGACAGTGTACCGTCCATTACGAGACCTAAATTTGTTGACTTATCGATGTAAGTCACAGTACCACCGTTATAGAATATGGGTGGTACTTCAGTCCAGTCTAATCTAGAGCGCAACCTACTGCTACCTACAATCATAGCTTATGATTTTGCAGGATTAACAACGAGGCCAAATGAATTAGCCCACAACTGAATGGCAGATAAATCTTTATTTAATGCTCCGATAGCTTGTGGTAATTCTGACAGTGAAAAGTTCCGGTATAATTGCAGGTCATCAGCATACAGATGGTAGGGAGACGAAATAATATGTTGTTAATAAATATCGAGAAGAGTAAAGGAGAAAGCACACCGCCTTGCGGCAGGCCAGCAGTGAGGGTAGACCAAACTGACGAGGCATCGTTTACTTTCACGCACTGCTGACGACCGAGAAGATAAGAAGAAAACCATTCAATAACAGGAATAGACACATTGACTGCACGCAGAGCACTAAGCATAATGTCAAAATCAACAGAATTGAAGGCACTAGTAAAGTCCAGTAAAATAATAGCAGTAAGCTTAGACTCATCCATGGCTAGTCGAATGTCCTCAGTAATATTGAGCAGTGCCCCAGAAATTACCATTAAAAAGATGAACCAAACTGAAATCGATCAATACGTTAGTCTGTGACCTACGATACCACAGATGAACACATAAAACAAACATTAAATTGCATTCATAAAGAATTGCTCAAATTCGGCGTGAACATACATGTAAATATTGAGTAAACAAAAATGCAACCATCTCAGTGCAAACATTCAGAAGACACAAGGGTTTGTAGCGTTTTATATAAATAGATAGAAATTGAACACAGAAATATTGTTTATGATTAAAATAAATTGACAATAGAGATATTTATATCTCTATTATCAATTTATATGTACATATTTAATTTCAACAATCCTAAGTATTATTTAGAATGAGTTAATGGGAATTTTTTTATGAGTTCTTTTATGGGAATGGTATAAAATTTTAAAATACGATACCAATGGACATACCTACTGGTATTAATTTAAAACTCTGTTAAATCTTATTTATTAAAGACTATTATTAACTAAATGACAAACGTGAAAATACAATGTAAATTCCATTTCATTTTCCATTCCATTCAATTTCCAAAAAAAAGAAATTTACACTTCTTCTAAATTAAATCTGTACATTGAATTGGATGTATAGGAAAATAATATTAATACAAAAACTTGACGTTCATTTGTGGCTTCAGTGTCCTATATGAATAAATTATTGTTATTTCGATTTTGATTTCTGTTTATAATCTGCATTATTGATTTATAAAATTCTAAACACAGAAATGGAAAACTAATAACCATTTATGAACGAATGTGTCATTGTTCATGAAAAAGGCGCTCTTTTTCTTGTTCCATTTTTAAATCAGTGTAATAATTAATGTTTTTTTTTAATTTATCCAATATAAATGGGTGAAAAACATAACACATTCTGCTTAATTACCTATATGTTTTATATAATACGTAATTTTTTTTTTTTTTTTTTATTAATTTAATTTTAAATAGTTTAAACCTGTCACATGAGAATTATGGAATATATAGACATGATAATATGTTACAGAATATAATAATAATAATAATAGTAAAAATTTATTTATTCCATTCTATTAATATTTACAGAACATTGTGAAAATCTTATAAATATAATAATATATATGAGAATGGAAGGGAAACTGTTCTAGAAAAACCTTTGTTACAGTATTCCGCTCCCATGACAGGTAATACCCATGAGCCGAATATGGATTCAGCTCGTGATAATCAGATATTTCATGGAATTGAGAACTACAATGAGAGAAATTTAGACTCAGCAACAAAGTGTATAATGTGTGTACATTATAAATAAAAGACGACCAAATAAATATGTAAAATTGGTGTAAATACATTAGGAACAGTTCAATGACCAATCAATTGAAGTGATTCGAATAATAATATCAATTTCTATAGCATTAACCTCGTAATTTCATACAGGAAAATACACAATATCAGGCTGATACGCAGGAAAGCCATGTTATTGAGTGAAGCTACGAGCCTACTTATTCATAAAAATGCGAAAGTCAACCATTTAAAAACGAAATGTTGTACGTTTTATTGTATATTCCATTAAATGTTAAAAGTTGGTTATTTGTTCTTTATTAATTTTATGTACATTCTGTCAGTGGCTTTTATAGGTTCAATTCCGTTTATGCATCCGGTCTATTCAATAATGCCTATCATAAAAACGTTATGCTTAATTTTCTTTTGTCCTGCTAAGCTCTTTTGCTATTTCTATATATATTACCTATTATGTTATCTGTGATATTACGTATGCATTTACAAAAAAATTACTAAGTATTTATATCAGTTGTCTAATACCCATAACATAAGCTTTGCTTACTGTGGGACTAGATGGTCGCATATTAATTGTCCAGGGGTTATTTATTTATATTTTACTATCAGAAAATTGTCGTATCAATATGTCTTGAGTTTATATCAGTTTTCTAGTACTGATTACAAGCTCTGCTTAGCTTGAGACTAGATGGCGCTGTTTGAATTCTCCAGGGATGTTATTAATATTTAATATTCTATGACAATTTGATTTTTTTCCTTCAGTCAGTTTATGTCAATCAAGATTTTTTTTTAGTTTTGGGTAAAACTTATATATATTTATTAAAATAAATTAGAGAGTGTAATATAAAATTATTTCTATAACGAAAATAGTCAAGGTAGAATTTATTTTCAGGTAATCGAGACAGGCGAAGAAGGAAGCCAGTTCCTATACCGCATCACATGGGCAAGAACCGGCACCAAGGGGACAACACCAACACAGCCACTCTATGAATGAAGTGTTCAGACCATAAACTTTGAACTTTACGACAGTGATATTACAATTTAATTTACGATACTACGTGATGTTACAACGAGCTTTTAGGGACTTGTAAATATGCAAAGGTTAGATAGTGAGGAATAAATTGTTCTAGTTAAGGAAACGAGTGAAGCTTAAGTGTTAGTGTGTCAAAGTCAAAGCATTTAGGGCATATGAAATAGTATAATATGAATAAATTATTTTGATTTACATATATACGTATATCAATTTTGTATTACTAGTTTGAACTCCATACGCTTCACGTGATGTTTTAATTCAGAAGAAATGGCACTCAAGTAGTATATGTATTATAATTTATATAAATAATATTTTTAATCTGCCTTTTAACATTTACTGAGCGTATATGTCTAACATATTCATGCGTTCGTAGTTTGATGAAATAAATATAGTAGAAATATGATGAATATTAAAATAGAATAACTACATTGTTTTCAATTTACTCTTTCCAAAATCTATTCGAAATACTTATTAATAAATATTGAACTTAAAGATGTTATATAAAGCGTTTAATTTTCAATGCTATTACAATGTTTCAATACCAAATGTAACAAATTTAGAATAAGTGTTATCCTTATTGATCAGTTCTAATAGTCAGAGTCATTTTAGAAGAAAATATTTTTGTATGAAATAAAGATATCAAAATATAAGTATTCTTTATTCATATAAACTTAATATAAACACTCTTGAATAGTCGTATAATATTCTTTTAATACACCACTCAAACAGCAAGCGGACTAGAGGTACGAGCAAGACACTTGCGTGTTGTTCTTTCAAATAAATTTGTAAGTATATGTACGCTTCAGCCTTAGATATTTAGGATTTTGTGTGTATACAAACTGACAAATAACAATATTGATTGTAAATAAATATAATAGCTACTTGAGTAACAAAATATATTAGTCATATTTAAAAAAACCGAGCAGTCCCTACAAGCAACCATATATCCACTTTTTTAACATATTTCAACATAATATGAGCTTTTATTGATTTATATATATATTATTTACATAAGTGCCGTGTCAACTTTTAAAAGTAGTATTTAATTGTTCAGTGTTGATTTCTGTCAATAACTCATACGAAACATAAAAAACGTATAACGTCGCATTCAACGTCATTTCTTTAAGAATCTTCTAGAAGTTATCTATTTCGTGCTTCGTATATTTCACAATATTTTTTCTTATACTACGCTGGTAGCTAACAAGCATACAGCGCATCTAATGGGAAATGATTACCGTAGTCTATGAACGCCTGAAACACCAGGGGTGTCACGTGCGTGTTGCCGACCCTTAATATACCCTTCTTGAAAAACCCTATACTGTAATCTTGCGAGAAAACCTCGGCACGTAGTTCATTTCGCAATCAAAGTATACGCGGAAGATCTTCTGAAACTGCACTGTTCGAGAGGTTCCAGCGTGTGGTGATAAATTCCGTCGATGGATGTCTACCTACCTATTTTCATGTTTATTGTGCGAGAATCGACTAATATAGATTCCTGTACTTGCATTAATTTAAAAATTTATTATAATTCCAGAAATTAACATTTATAGAATGAAAAGATACTTGGAAAAATTTATTAAAATCGTATCTACAAATTGTTACTCTACGACTATTTTGGACAAAATTTATCGTACCCTCTTGGCTCCGTATATTTTTGGCTATGATTCTAGTGGCATTTACTTCTAACTCATTTTAAACTTTCCTAGTTAATTCTATCAGTAACTAGCATTGCTTTAGTTTTATGCCGTTTAAAAACTTTAGTGAATAAACTGCTTATAATATAAGTATAATGTTATTCCAATATTCATAAAACGTCAAACGACTACACATAAACATCATTACATAGTATAAAATGAAAGTCTCTGTTGCTGTTTGTCCGTCCCTATGTATACTTAAATCTTTAAAACTACGCAACGGATTTTGAACTACTCTTTTATTATTATGATTATTTTTTTATTATTTTTATCCAGTTTCCTATTTTGATAATTGTAACAGAATACTCATTAAAATATTTTTTTATTTAGCGACATTAATGTAATAACTTGTGTTGCTCTCTAGTCACCATTTGACAGCCTCGGTGTTCTAGCGGTTCAGCACTCCGCTTTACTTCCGATGGTCGTGGGTTCGATTCCTCGCATGGTGCGAACATTTGTATTCATGAGTATGATTGTTTGTATCGGTCTGGCTGTTTTCTATGTATATTATATATATATTTACAAAAAACCAACTATTGTCTAATACTTATAACAAGCTCTGCTTACCGAGGGACTAGACGGCGCTGTGTGAATTGTTCAGAGTTATTTCTTTACTACCGTAAATGTAAGTTTAAATCTGTATTATTATAAATTTACAAAATCTCATTTTATAAGAGTAAGATGAGAGTTTCTTGACATTTTTTCTCTGACAAGTAAATAAACTGTATTCAGAACTGACGATAGATTTGTCTTGTGATAGATGTCTGTAATAGAACTACTTAACTTTAATAGTTAAAATGTGTTGGTCTAAGCTATTATTTTTAAATAAATGGGCTATCTATTTATTGCAACATACGTAACCGTACATACGTACCTATTAATTTATTCATAAATAAATAAATGCAATAAAATATGTTTATATTTATTATGTAGATAAAAATTATAATTTACATTTACGTCAAACTAAATTGTTACATTCATCCATAGTCCATGTTTAGTTACAAACCATTTATGTCCATTGTAATAATTCAATTAATATTTTGTTTTACAAATACGCAAGTAATGAAGTAATTAGAGAATATCTAATGAATTTCCGAATATTGTTGCATGATTATATCTTTTGTTGGTTAGATGATTTTTTAATTACTAATTCATAAGTATTAAAAATTGTTTAATTGTTTTCCAAAACTGAAACATATGCAAAGGCTTCATGACTTCGAAATTAAAACTCTTAACGTTACTTAAGTTATCTCAAAACTACACCTTTTATAGATGTTAGTGGAATTTGAAAATAAATGTTAATATGTACTTGCTGTAATAATAAATTTATTATTATTATTGTGGTGTTCATTAAGGTTATAATGATTATTAATAAGTGATTAAAATCATATACATAGTACAATGCCATCTATTTTATTATATCAATAACGATTTGAACATTTGTTGACCATCCTAGGAATTATGTACAGTAACATCTAGCAATGACAGTAGATAATACATATATAGTGGGCACTTAAGGAAAGTATTACACTATCAAAATCACATAACATTATCTATACCGAGGTAAAAGAATTGGTAGGTTTACAAAAAAATCGTCTGCGCAGGTATCACAGTCTCACCTATTTCAGCCGCCATGCATCTTGCTTTGTAAGCTGTATTTCAGTTATAAGTTGCAGATTAGGTAGTAAAACTGAAAGATACGGGACATGACATCATAGTCCTCCAGAATGGCAAAGCTAATGTAACATTGATTAAAAATATTTGAAATTGTAATCCTCCAAAATTCTCATATTTCATACCGTTTGTAAGAGACGATGTTATGATTCATTTAATTAATAAATAGATGTATAAGAAAACTCTTACAATAAATTACTGGCCACCTTTATTCTAAATATGCATACAGCTTTCTTAATAAAGTTTTATTGAAGTGGACATTGTAAAAAGGTCATATCTAAACGGCCCAAAATTTTAAATAAAATGATTGTGCTTAATTAATATTAAATCTGTTAAAATCAAATGTTCAATAAATCTAAATGATAATATAAATAAATATTGTTTTATTTACCATTATTGTGAATATAAAATAATAGCCTATTCCTTTTTAAAACTTATTTTTTCTTCACTATGGTACCAAATAAGCATACTGATGATAAATGGTTACTATAGCTGATGATCTCCTGAAACACAAGGAGAGTAACGGGCCCCTTGACGAACCTTAAAAAACCTTAAAATACCCTCCTTGAAAAACCTCATTCTGGTGTCTCTAGAGTAGGTAGTTCATTTCACAATTTGAGTATGTATGAGAGGAAACCGTCTACTGTCCGTGACCACTAAGATTCTAACGTGCTAGGATGAATTACCTATCGACGGCGAGCAGTGAGAATGAAGAAAAGAAGATCAGATTTAGAGTACTACTACTAACATGAGCAGTAGCATATACATTACTTATATTCTGGTACCTTTCACTTAAAAGTTATACTATTAAAGATAACTTGAAAGTATTTATAAGACCTTAATGAAATATAGCATCCAAATAAAAAAGGAGTCATAAAAATTTGTTCACGTCAGACCTGTTACATTTTTTGATAGTCCGTTAAAATATAGAATAAAGTACAACGTACTGGGAACTTGTACAAATAGTATGTTGAAACAGTCTCTTTCTACATGACAGGACGCACAACATCTTATTCTCGATGTTATCAACATAATGTACCTGCACGTTAAGCGTGAGCTCATTATGATATCGTTATCTGCCTTTACACGTACAGCCTTACACTCGACTAGTCACAGCCTTTCACGCGGGAAAGAAACTACATATAAATGTATCATTTATATGTAGAGAGAGAGAAAAGAGAACGAGAAAGACCGCACGTACCGCCTGCGTTCATCAATCATGCGTGCTTTAACGCCATCTTGTATTAATTAATTATATCATTTCAAAATGGCGGACACGGTACTACGAGTATGGACAAAGACATAAAGACTTACTAATGTTACTAATATTATAAACGCGAAAATTTGTGAGTATGGATGAATAGACGTTTGTTGCTATTTCACGGAAAAACTATTAAATGGATTTTAATTATACTTTATTTTACAATAATATATCTTATATAAATGTCACGCGGGTGAAACCGCGGGTACAGCTAGTTATTTATAAATCTTAAACGCGTCTTTGGAAAATGAAATCAATGATGTATTGTATATGTTTGTATAATAATCATTTCACATCATTCATGACATCTCTTTTCATGACGACTGGGCGCTTACAGACGAGACAGACACGTTCCATAGTTCATCTAAAACATATTCTTACGAGTGATGGATGGCATCACTCGTATACACTTTCTACCATAAATTTATGTAACCTTCCTCAATATACAGTTGTACACAACTCATACACAAATCTATGGAATAAAAAGTATTTTTTTAAAAGATAGTCAAGTGAACACAAAAATTACTAAAATGTAATCCCTCACGATTGCGCACGTGGGCTTTCCCGCGCTAAATAGTCGCGTGATAGAACGTGTCGTGTAAAGGGTCCTAATGAGTTTATCGATTCAAGAATATATGCGTGGCTTTTTCAACCGACTTTTGAAACGAGGAGGTTCTGAATTAAACTGTATTCTGTTGTATCACGTGATGTACTCTGAAAATGAAGGGGTTTTGACGACAGAGCAATTAGATACAGATTATTTGTTTGTATATACTAATGTTACACAGAAAGAAAAAACTTTTTTTGTGTTTGTATTGAATAAACTCAAAGAAAATTAACCTATTTTAATTAGTCTAGCAGTTTAGCACACCGTTTTACTTTCAATGGTCACGGCTTCGAATCCTAGCACGATGCGAAATTGTGTTTCATTGAAAATTTTTGGGTATAAATTGTGAGTCTATTTTGTTTTTAAGATCTGTATACCTTGAAACTATATGTCACTGTGCGAATTATTCTTATCGTATTAATATTTTTTCAGTAAAATATGTATAAATAATAATAATAGACAGACAATAATAAATAGACTACGTTGTATCCAATGCAGCCAACGCCCCGATATGTATCTAGTCTCATATTATCGTAGTTGATTAGATAAGCTATTTGATTATTTTTGTCATACAAAATCTAACCTGTTTGTGATATATCTATACTGCAGCAAACTACCTCTTTTTGGTAGAAGGATAAAACCTATACATATATATAGTTTTACTACATTGTAACTGAAAATACATTTTGTCCTTGTGTTAATCCCAAGGAAGTCGTAAAAGGTGACTAAGGGAACAAAACTACATACCTCAAGGCTTGAGGAAAATTCGAAATAAAATCCTACAGTAAACAGTATGGCCTGCGTGATAATAATGGGTGAAATAATGTATTACAATGAAACATGTGCCCAACGAAAGTCCAATAATATAATATTGGACCTGAAATAAGATAATTGACTTTAATTTTAACAGTTATAATTAAAATACACATATTTATCATTAAATATATATTCTAAATGTATTTGTCTTCATTGTAATCAAAATCATATGATTTATAGATGTGAACAGTTTCGTAAACTGTCACCGGACGCCAGAATTGACCGTGTCAAGGCATTAAAGTGATTTACTAATTGTCTAAAGACAAAGTATGATAATTTTTCTTGTAAAACTGTAATGAATTATGTCGTATGTGTGTCACCACTAATATATGTTGTGTAAAGTAAACGAGAGGTCAAGATGGCAACTGCTTTAATTGTATAACTATTGTACTACCGTCGACATAGTAATAAGTATACTACCCACAACATCTTCCCCCATAATAAAAAATAAAAAAACAGTTTTTTTTTTTTTTTTTTAACATTACATAACTTAAAAAGTGCAACATAACTTAATTAACATAACTTAACATAACTAAACTAATTAATGCAACAAATATTTATAAAACTAGATTTTAATACAGTAAAAAAAAACAAACCAACTTATTATAAAATAAACACAAACTAATTTAATCTCGCTGAAAATCAAAAATTTTTGAGAAAATATTTTTATTTCTAGTAGTTATCATCGGTGAGTGGGATTCGACAACAGGACTTTCAGTAGGAGTAGACTCACTGCTATTATTCTTTATACTACAAGGAGATTTATATATATCCATCAAATGGTCAGCAGTATCTAGACTTTGATCTGAGAGTCCTATTTTGTGTCGCTTATTCTTTTTACAGGTATTATTTAAATAGTTTGTGTTATTATAAGAATTACATTTAAGCAAATGCCTACGATTACGGCGATATATTCCCATTCTATTTTTTATTAAATAGGAACGCGGAGTATATGATTCAGATAATATTTGACCACGCATTCTACGGTTTTTATCAATTATTATTACATTATCTCCTGACTTTAATTTAGGCAATATTTTACTGTGAGTGTCATAATATTGTTTACTTTTTATTTGTTTTTCTATCAAAACATCATGTTGTACTGGACTTATCACTTTTGGCTTTAATACATCAGGATGCACAGGCAACCTACATTTAAGTCTACGTCCCATCAGCATTTGTGCAGGAGAACTCAAACTGTCACGCGGCGTATTATGGTAACTTAACAAATTTAGATAAAAATCTGATCCACTAGTAATCGATTTCTTTAAAATATGCTTTACTGTTTGTACAGCGCGTTCGCTTTTACCATTTGCTTGTGCATAATTTGGCGAAGTCGTGATTTGGTCAAATCCCCATTCTGAGGCAAATTTTTTAAATTCTCTACTAGTGAACTGTGTACCATTGTCACTAACTAACACTTCTGGTATGCCATGTCTAGCAAAAATCTCTTTCATAGCCTGTATAACGGACAAAGATGAAATATTATTTAATTTTGAGACTTCAATAAAATTGGAATAATAATCTACAACTATTATGTAATATTTTTTTGACAATTCGAAAAGATCTGCACCTACTTTATTCCAAGGTAATATAGGAATCTCAACAGGCAACATTGGTTCCCGGGCCGGCGCGTTTGAATATTCCTGGCACACTGCACATCTCTTCACATAAAGTTCAATATCTTTTGTTATTCCCGGCCAAAACAATACCTCTCGTGCTCGCCTCTTACATCGATCAATTCCAAGATGGCCGTCATGAATTATTTTTAACATTTCTGTTTTTAATGAATCCGGAATTATCACTAAGTTACTTTTAAAAATTACACCATCAACTATAAATAGATCTTCTTTAATAGACCAGTAGAATTTTAAATTTTCTATTACGTCATATTTATTAGACGGCCATCCCGCATTTATGTATTTCATTAGCTGACTTAAAACTTCACACTTTTCAGTCTCGTTCCTCACGAGTTGCAATTTATTTTGTGACATTTTGACTTGACTCATTAATAGGTTAATTTGATATGAATTACCTCTACTAACTGAATCATCATAAGGAATCGACAGAGGCGCGCGCGACAGTGTGTCAGCGAGGTACATATATTTACCCGGCTTATAAGTAACATTCAAATCGTAACCCTGAAGTCGTAGCAACATACGTTGCAAGCGTGCTGGGACCGATTGCAATGGTTTTTTAAATATATTTTCTAATGGTTTGTGGTCAGTTTCGACAATTACATTTTTCTTACCATAAATATACTGGTGGTACTTCTCACAAGCGAACACAATTGCGAGCAATTCTTTTTCGATCTGCGCATACCGAGACTGGGTGTCTGTAAGTGTGCGCGAGGCATACTCGACGGGGCGGCCCGCCTGTAACAACACGGCGCCCAGTGCCACCGCGCTCGCGTCCACCGACACCACGACGGGTGCGCGCACGTCGTACAGCGCCAGCACGGGCGCGACGCTAATTAAATGTTTCAATTCATCAACCGCGCGCTGATGGCTACTCCCCCACATCCATTCAATATCTTTCTTCAGCAGACCGGTCAATGGAAATGTTCTATCCGAATAATTTGGTATAAATTTGGACAAATAGTTTACTGCTCCTAAAAATCTTTCTAACGATTTTTTGTCAGTAGGGACGGGCATCTCTTTGATCGCTGTGACCTTGGAGCAGTCCGGTTTCATTCCGTCTTTATTAAAAATATGTCCTAAGTATGTGACTTCCTGTACACATATTTTACACTTATTTTTATTAAATTTTAAATTTATTTTACGTGCTCTCTCTAATAATGCTTGTAACCTATCGTCATGCTCTTGTTTTGTCCGCCCCCAACAGATAATGTCATCGACAAAAGAATCCACACCGTCTAAGCCTTCTAACAGCTGTTTTACCGTTGCATGGAACACCTCTGGCGCACAGTTTAAACCATACGGTAATCTAGTATATTGATAACGTCCGAAAGGCGAACTAAAAGTACATAAATCAGCGCTCGGTTCATCTAGTTTTATCGCCCAAAAACCAGAATTGGCATCAAGAACTGAGAAGTAAATTGCACCTTGTAATTTCGTAGCTATTTCCGTAACCGTTGGTAACTGAAAGTGAGCCCTCTGAATAGCACAATTTAAAGGCCGCGGATCTAAACAAATTCTCAAATCGCCATTTTTTTTCGCCACTATCACTACTGAATTTACCCAAGGTGTGGGGTGACTGACCTTTCTTATAACCCCCAGTCCTATCATTCTGTCTAATTCAGTCCTTAATTTATCCTGCAACGCTAGAGGTACCTTACGTGGCGCGCTCACCACCGGCTGGACACAACTATTCACTACGATATGGTATTCACCCGGTAAACAGCCCAAACCTTCAAATAAATCATTATAATCGCTTATGCGAACACTATCACAACGCTTAATTAATCCCAGATTTATACACGTCTGACGGCCCAGCACACTTTCACAAAGTATGTTAGCAATAGCAAAAAACAAGTCATATTTGTAACTTTTATGATACCATCTTAATTTACATACTCCTCTTATAGGTATAATATTTCCACTATAAGATTGTAATTTTATGTTATTTCTATTTTCCAAGATCGAATCAACAAACCCTAAGGATTTAAATCGTTCATATGATAACACATTTATATCGGCTCCCGAATCTAGTTTGAATTTCTCGGTACCACCGTCACATTTTAAAAGTTCGTACCATTCGTCACGAGATGCCGTAGTGGTCGCGTTCTTAACCACCGACACATCGGTTAGCATAGAAATAAAAAACAACTCACAGTCATCCTGCTTCTCACCGTTCGCGGCTTCATCACACATGTCGATGTCATACATTTTTTTTACACTTACTGACTCACACATTCTCGCGAAATGACCGTAGTTATGACACATAAAACACTGTACATTTTGCGCCGGGCACGCCCCGGGCGTGCATTTCCGACCACATCCGCGACACTGCACTTGCATATGCGCGGGCGCCACTCGGCCCCGCGAGCGCCCGCGACCGTAGCCACCGCCGCGCGGCCGCCGGCCGGCCCCGCCGCCCGCGCCGCCGGCCCCGCGCACCGCCACCGCGGCCACGCAGGCGCCGCGCGCCTCCAGGCACCGACTGCTGTCGGCGGATACCTCGTCCGCTTCACAGATCTTGATCGCTTTGTCTAGGGTCAGGTCTTCCGCTCTTAATAGGCGGTCCCGCACGACCCCGCTTCGAATTCCACATACTATGCGATCGCGAATCAATTCCTCCTCCAACGATGCGAAAGCACAGTTTTTACTCAGTAGTCTTAACGCCACTACGTATTGACTAATAGTCTCGCCCTGTTCTTGGTTACGACTAAAAAAGTTATATCTCGCCAACGTTATATTAATTTTTACTCCGAAATATATATCAAACTTTTTTAGCACTATGTTGATGTCATCTCGTTCTTCGTCGCTCTCGAAAGTGAACGTTTCATAAATGTCGAAACCATCAGCACCGATTAAATTGATGAGCAGACTAGCTTGCACACCCGGCTCCTCCTTATGCACCCCCGATGCTTTTAAAAACAACTTAAACTGCGTTTTCCATCGTTGCCACGCGTCAGCCCTGCTGACGGGGCTGCCATCCAGACACAATTCCGACGGAGGCCTCGCATGCTCCATTTTTTTATGTTTACTATACTTGCTTTATAAATAACTTTCAAAATTCACTATACACAGCGAATATAAACGGTAATGTACTATTTATTTTTAAATTAATACACCGCTGTCACCATGTTGTGTAAAGTAAACGAGAGGTCAAGATGGCAACTGCTTTAATTGTATAACTATTGTACTACCGTCGACATAGTAATAAGTATACTACCCACAACAATATATAAAACTTTTGTAACCATGTAGTGTTTTATACGACTGATTTAATCTTATTTAATTACTCATCCAGTTGATTGTTTATTTAATATTTAGACTAATGAATTAGTGGTAGTTGGTAGTTTGTATTCACAAATTTTAACTATAAAATACATACTAATAATATAAAATACATTATTAATTACAATAATTGTTTAAAGCATTTCAACTTAGTTATGAAATATATTGTTAAGTATTACAATTATAGTTTTAAAAAGTGAAACTCAAGTTTCTTGCTCGTTCTTCTCGTGATATGACAGCTTTTCCGAATGAGCGGTAGAATAATAAGTTATTATAATTCAAAAGTGATTACTTGTATGTTTATTTGAATAAAGAATTTTTTTTCTATTCAATTTTATTATAAACAGTGAATAACTAGACTAATATGCTCTCATTACAATAACACTAACTGCAAATAATTACATGGTAACGTACCATACCTAGGTATCTAAACACTCTTCAATAGAAGTACAGAACCAATATCGTTAGCGGACGATAGTGATAAATAAATAACCCATGAATAGGAAAATGTGTCAATAATTGTATCCTAACATTTATATAGAAACTAGTTTAGTCTTACACCAGTTGATAACAGACGTTCATTGTATTCAGTTTACTTGCAAGTACGAATTAAATCTTTACAACATGTGCAATAAAATATTAAATTGAATGTGCGAGATTAAATACAGAATAGTTCTTAATTATCTTGTTTATAATGGATTTAGATAATAAGTAAGTATTTTTAATTCAAATTTACTTTATTTGTGAAGTACAGATTACAATATCTTAAGAAATAAATAGTAAGTTTGACTGTCTTCTGCAATTACGCGTATAAATATGATTGAAAACAAAATATACGTATATTATTGTAATATTATATAAATAACTAATCTTCGTCATCAAGAAATTCATCTATGCTATAATAATTCTATCTAAAAAATATTTTATCAAAGTAAATTTTAACTGTCTAATGTCATCAGTAAGTTTTATTCTCTTAGGTATTTTATCGTATATTGTAGGAGTCATTCCTAACGCTCTATTAATCTATACCATAAAAAAGTGAAGTATGTACTACATAATACAAAAATAAGAATATATTACCTACAAACATCACAAGATTTCCCATAATTACCATGGATCGTAAGGCACGATAAATGTTTCAATCAAATGGAATCAGTTTGTGCGGTTATACTGTGAGAATTAGAATATCATTTTATTGACTGTCAAATGCAAAACACACAAACAATAATAAATAATTAAAGCAATAATTTAAAAAAACATAGTACACTTCCGCACATAGAGATGTGTGTATACATCTTAATATAAGAAAGACAAAAAAATATATATATTATAACGGACAATGTCAACAATAACTCAGTATAATATTGAAAATATAGGTTCCAGCGCTGACTAATAACTCACCCAGACTTCGAACTGGACTAATTATTATAAGGTTTACTAATTATTTGAAAGTAAAGTACAACCTTAGGTCTAAGTCTACCTCAGCTCCTAATATAACTTTATATAGTTGAAGTAATGATAGTTATATATATAGTTGAAGTAAATTGCATGTATTTAAAACTTAACAAAAACATAAATAAAATTAATATAAATATTACTATCCACAATTTTTTCATATAAACATATTAATGAGAGATGACAATTTACAAATAAGCAGACAAATAGACAGAACAGACGATTTAAGAAATCAACAAAAACACCTTATCTAAAACAAGAACACTAATTATGTTATAACACATATCTAAATTGTCACTAACCTGCATATACAAATGAAGTAACAACTTTATATTAAACTAACAAGCTCTGGGCCTTACCTAATATACGTTTCAATTTATAACAAATTGTCTTCATATATAACTACCATAGTTGAAAACACTACTTCATAATAAAATCTATTACAGCATTAAACTACTTAATCGTCGTCGATCTCATATTGTATTATTTTACTGATAAAGGCTATATATTACAGAATAGCAGAGAGGGTGGACTCACTGCCCTCACTGAGTTATAAACCGTTTTGTCTCATTCATTAGTTTTAAATTATACTATTGTATGGGCAACAGTTGTACTAGTTTTTGTTTGAGACAAATAAAGATTATTATTATTATTAATAATTAATAAATACTCTAGTGCGTACATATACCTCTCACGTTTGTTAACATTGTTTTGGTGTATACATTTAAGTACTAATATCACTATTAAAAAATAGAGTTTGGTGATAGAAGGTTGAAAATTTATTGTCGTAATCATGAAAAAAAAATATTGTCAAAAAAGTTAACAAATATGTTTAGGTGTAGGTCAGGTTCTCTTTACAGTATTTGTCTCGAACCTTAAATCAAAACCTAACCTAAAGGGGTTCAATCCATTCATTCATGGGTTTTTTTGATATACAAATCATCTATACATCTATACATATAAATAGAATTGGAGTGTCTGTTTGTATTACATGCATATGAATATATATACGGTACACATACCAAAATAACATTTTTTATAATTTTTGTCTGTCTGTCGGTCTGTTTGTTCTGACTAATCTCTGAAATGACTGGACTGATTTTGACGGGACTATTTTTAACAGGTAGCTGATGTAATAGGGAGTAACTTAGGCTACTTTTATTTTATATTTTAAAAGTATAAAAATGAATTCCACGCGGTCGAGTTGCGGGAACATCAGTGTAAAATATAAATCAATATTTATTAGGGTTAATTTTGGAAACCAGTATAACCCAGTTAATTATACAAGGCACTTCGATAATTCAGCTTCGCGATCGGAAATTACCTAGTTACCTATGATTAATTGGCTTTCGTGTATACACCACTGGCAGGTTTAGTCCCCTGTCAAGAGAAATATTTGTTCCACTTTACAAATACCCATACATTTTGAATTTACATATAAATCAAATTCACTTCGAAAATATGATTGATTCCGTGCGATAACAGTCGATTCGTGAATTTATTTATAAAGACACGTTATATCTACATCAATAATATAATATAATTCATGACTATTACCCCAAATGGGAAAGGAAGAAACATTTCCTTTAAATAAAAATAATAATAATATTCCTGGACAATTCACACAAGGTCCTTGGTACTGTCAAGGTAAGCAGAGCTTGTGTTATAGGTAGACAACTGATATAAATACTTACTACACTTGAATTTGAATTGAATTTGATTTTTTAAATTAACAATATAATACATAACATACATAGAAAACACCCAGACCGAAACAAACAATCATACTTATGAATACAAAATGTTTGTACAGAGAAATCGAACCCGCGACTATCGGAAGTAAACCGCTACAATGGATGATAACAGAAAGGTATACCTTCCTGGACTAACTATCTACTTAGCGGTGCAGCATTGGATTTTCCTTCAATACCTCAAATAAGATGAGAATGCGATCAGGTTAGTTAGCCCACCGTGAAATTAACTATAGTTTCTTGTGAGAACCACGTGGATGTTGACCTGACATAGTGCATTGCCGGTGATAGAGTTACTAGTCCTTTTTATTATCAATCTTCTTCCCCTTGGCTGTCGGATTAATTTGATTTGTTAGTACTCTTTTCAACACAAGATTGTGTGTCACAAATATAAAATTAGAAAACTAAAAGTTTTATGACGTCAGCTAAATTAAAAAAATAATACTTGTACATCAAATATACGTATTGACGCTTACGTATGAGATAAATAAAGTGGCCATAAACTAAGGTTTTAAACTGTCTAGGTTAGTGTTGTAGTGTTTTAGTCATTTGAAGGCGAAACAATAAACTGAACTGAGCAATGACCATTTTATATGTTACTGCAGTGCGCACGTAACTAAAAATTTTATTGCTCATCCACATTTGTTATTTTGGTTTGTTATGTCTTTTTTATATATAACAGCGTACTTTTATGTAATATTAGTGTGATTTTATTAAATAAAAGATTGGCTATATCCATCCATTTGACACAATCTATCTTTATGTTCATCTGTATAAAAATTCACATGAAAACATAACAAATAGACAGACATTCTTTTAGATTTTTTAAATATTAGTATGAAAGTATGTGTATTATAATTAGTAAACAATATTATAGATAAATCGTCCCTCAAATCAATTTCAAATATAAAAAAACATAGTATTTTTTAAAACATTAATCCTAATTAGCGCAAGAGTAAACCCTCAAATTTCAAACTGGGTAAAACTGTCAATATAATATTATATATTTTCTTTTCAATTATATATATATATATAACATCATCTTATCGCTATAAACCATCTGTCTCGAGCAAAGTTCAGTCTCACATGTAATAAGGTGCAATGAAGCAACGAAGCAATAAATTCTAGTTACGCCTTAGAAATAATAATTATAACAAAGCGTTATAAAAATAGGTTTATGAGGAATTTTTAACAAACGGGTTATTGCTGTAACATGTACAATATATAATACATAGGTAGGAGACCATTTTTGTTTATAATTTTCGTCATATTGATTCATCATACTGATGAGTTCAAAAAAAGATAACATATATAAATATGATAAAAGATGTATAGGAATGGTTTGCTATATCGAATTTTTATACTCTTACATCGATATTTTTCGTTTCTTATATTTTTGAAGGGCGGCCCTTCAAAAAAATCTTGATCATTGTGACAAATTCTTTTATCACTACCAGGAGGTACTTATTTTTGTATCGTGACCGTAAATTATTAGATAAACCCTTATGTAAACCCATTTGATAAATTGATTAGATAAGCCCATTAGATGGGATGTAATTTCAGGGTTCGGAGGCTTAATAACTTACAGATCAGAAATGAAAACATATTATAGGTGTCACGTTGTATTAGTCAGGTGACGGTTTTTTTTATGGATGATAACGGGATGGTGCACCCGCATGTGCTAACGGCTTACGCTGGCGGGGAACCAGTGGAGGATGATAAGATGATAAGGTCAGGTCACTTAGCCCATTGTGATAAATTCACCAAGAATTTATCACGATGGTTTCCTGGGGGAGCGCGGAAGCTAACCTAACATGGTACATTGGTAGCGATAAGATCCTCAGTCTATGTTACTAACAACTCCCCTTCCCATCGTTTTTTTGTTATGGATGATAATAGAATGGTTCACCCGCCTGTTTACGCTGGCGGGGGACCAGTGGAGGATGACAAGATGAGCATAAGGTCAGGTCAGTTAGCCCATACATAGTGATAAATTCACCAAGAACTTATCATGATGGTTTCCACGCGGAGCATGGAAGCTAACCTGACGTGGTACATTGCTAGCGATAAGATCATCAGTCCACATTTTTAACTACTATATATCACGGTGGCTGTACTCTTGTTAGACATTCCAAGATAAAAAAGTAATGTGAAAACCCATAAAATCTTAATGGATTAGAAAGGGTTATAGCTATATGTTATTTTGTCATATTTTTACAGCATACATATATGTCCAAGTGAAGTATTCACACAGTCGCAATCAACTGTTGCATTAAACAATGTTATTAAGAATGATGGCGATGACGAATATAACCCATTGGAGCATAGAAAAATACCACATCCAACATCGTAAGTATTAAATTTATACAACTCTGTTTATAGGTAATAAACCGCTTTAATTCTTTATAAATAATAATATCTCAGGGCGACTCAAACAGCGTAATCTAATCTCATGCTAAGCAGAACATCTGTTATACATAGAAAACACCAAGACTGATACAAACAATCATACTCATGAATACAAACGTTTCTACTGTGCGAGGCATAAAAACTAATCCTGGACAATACATACAGCGCCATCTATTCCCAAGCTAAACGGAGCCTGTGTTATAGGTACTAGACAACTGATTATAGTTCTTTTTTTTTGTAAATATTTACATAATAAACACCCAGACCGATACAATCAATCATACTCATATAGACAAATGTTTGTACCGTGGAAGGAGTCGAATCCGCGACTTTCGAAAGTAAAGAAGCGGTTATAATTATTAGAACTAGTGATGCTGCTCATATACTCGTACGTATATAGCCAACGATTGCTATTTATCAAGAGTATCATCAACTTATACCATTTCAATGACATTAAAAAATAGTAATAATATAATATCCGTGGAAAATTCCCATAACGCCATATATTCCCAAGTTAAGCTGAGCTTGTGTTATGGGTACTGATGATATAAATACATAGATCCTTTTTTGTAATACATACATAATATACATAGAAAACACCGAGACCGATACAAACAATCATAATTATTTATATAAATGTATCCTACATTGCGAGGAGTCGAACCCGCGACAATCGGAAGCAAGACGGTGTCCTACACTGCTAGACCACCGAGGCCGTCATCATTAACATTGATTGATCGCACATAAATGAAGTTGGCTCGCATTGGGGATTGTTACGATCCGATCCTATATCATTACAAGTATCATAAGCCGCATCAGTCTAAATTCCATAGATACTATTTAGACTATGTACGTTACATCTAGGGTTGCCATCCATACTTTATAATAATGTATCCTACTTTATTTTTGGTAATTATACTTTTACATACAAATAAAGTATGCAAAAATACTTTATTTTCAGCCTTTAGTGTGATGCATAAAACAAAATACTCATATTACTTAACGATTTATAATTATTGAACGAAATATTAGATGTCAATTGTGAGTTGTGACATTTGTCACAGCTCTGACAAAACTACGTTTTTAAACCATTAAAAACATAAATTTGAAAATTTTTTTTTTTTACTAAAACTTTTTTTTTCAACCAAACTAATTTATATGTTCGTTTATCAAAAAAAGTTAGGCAACCCTAGTTACATCATCAGATAAATCAACGTGAATAGCGCATAAGTCAAGTAAAGTCAATTAAAACAGTAAGCTACATGTTTCCACTACCTCTTTCCCTTCAGATATTATTTTGATGTATGGTAAAACCGTCTCTATTTTTCAGTACTTTAGGCTCATTTTTCCACTTACTGAAGTCGTCGTTGGGGTCCGGATTGCTAGCCATGCCTGCCGCCTTCAAACACACTGGTCTAATACCAGGATGTGTTGGTACAATGTTAGTTGGGATAATTGCTACACATTGCGTCCATATTTTGGTAAGTTATTAGGAAAGTTATTTAAGTTAAGTTATTTAAGAATTTAATATTGACTATGAATACTAATAATAATAATAATCGAACCCGAGACCATCGGATGAAAAGCGGTGTCCTACACCGCTAGACCACCGAGGCCGTCAGATATATAATAAATATATATATATATATATATATATATATATATAAAATAATAATAGCAGAGTAAACGCAATAATTGATTATTTATATATATATATAAATATATAAGAATTTGTTTTTACGCTCGCGTTGCTACTCATTATGTTTATCATTTCTGAGGACTAAGTGATAATTTCTTCATATACCTTAATATTATTGCCATTAACGCTGTATTCCACATGCTGCTCGTAACAAATTTGCTTAGCAACATAATTAGGTAAGGGTTTTGTATTATCTACTTGAAATGGCAAATAAGCTGAATCGTTTAAGGTAATATCTGATGATGTAGAGGTACCATAGAAATGAGCGTACATTACATCACAGAAAAATATTTTTTCACCGAAATAACATTTTTTACAATTTTTGTCTGTCTTTATCTATTGTTCCGGCTAATCTCTGAAATGACTGGACTGATTTTGATCGGACTTTTATTGGCAGGTAGCTGATGTAATAAGGAGTTATTTCGGCTACTTTTATTTTAGAAAAAAAAATTAATTTTAGAAAAATAAAGTTATATTACACGTGTTCGAAGCGGGTACAGCTATTAGGTATGTAATAAGTATACAAAACTGAATAATAACATAATGAAACAGTCTCATAGATACTCTCGTTAACGTATGAAGGGTATGAATACTAAAACCAGTGTCCCGATAATGTAATATTCATTTACTTTCTAAGTGGAGAACAAAAACAATAGCGTTTACTCGATTTCCGTCGTTCTTTATGACAAGGGTATATTTTTACGTCCTATAATTTTACGGTCGAACACCATCAAAGATTTTCTGCCCTTCTTACTCGATATATAAGAGCAATAAGTGGATATTATATTATTACAAGACGCCATATTCCCATACGCATTACACACCATTAGTCTTGTAATGCGTATTGAAAGTTATACATTTGTTTCTTCTCTTTCATTATAATTCTACTTCAAAAGAAGGGATGTTCAATTGGAATGAATCCGTAATCCATATTAATCCTATTATGCGAAAGTGTGTCTATATATTTATTACCTTTTCATGACTAAACGGCTGAATGAATCTTAATGTAATTTCACTTGAAAATTTATTAAAGATATCGAAATTTGTGATAGGATATCGTTTATCCTAAAAAGTAGACTTAATCGCGTCTAACAGCGTATTTATATACGGTATTATTATGTATTAACTAGCAGTGTCCGCGGTTTGACCCACATTTTTTATGTATTTGGAATTAATAGAGTATCTGACATAACAAATTATTTAAAAAAAGTATATAATTATATACATTGTATCTTTTTTAATTACTGACTGATACGCGGAACTTCATCTGAGTTTGCTTCCTAAGAAAAATGTTGCGATAACGAGGAAAATGTGATATTTTCCTCCATTTTGCATTGCAGTTCGGCTTCTATTGGTTGTAATGTAATGTTATATAATATGTGTGTTACATATAATATATACCATAAAGTATTCATCGATAAGTGGACTATGGAAAACTAGAAGAATTTTCAAATTCAGAAATTATCCTCTACAACCTCACAAACTCACAAACTTTCCCTTTTAGCAAGGATAAAATAGTAGTCATAATAACAAATCAATATAAATTAGTTATATAAGTAATTCAATAGCATTAGCAGCCTGCAATAAATAAATAAAAGTAAGTACATTATTTTGTCACGTTGAACAATAATTAAATAACATCCAAACCAGTATGCCATTTGCCAACTTTCTCACTAATTATATCGGCTTGAAAATAAAATACTGATCTTCAATTTCAACGCACTTTATAAATTACTATCAACATGTTGCGACTTAAATCGGCTGTCACAATATTTTTATCTGACATAATGTTGTATCACAGAACAATTACATAAACTTGCCCTTTACCATCAGATTGGCCGTATGGTCCTCTAATTGAATTCTAAATAAATTGGATCCCAATTCTAACTTCATTCATCATCGAGGTAATTTCTATTTGAAATAATAAAGCTATGAAAATTATTTCATTAGGTTGAGTTGTTTTAGGAGAGAGTCGAGGTCTGCTCGTTTAATATCTCAACTTACAGAATCTAAAGATCAAGAGTTCGTATTTGGTTCACACAATTCTAATTTCTTAAAGACTGGCAATGGAAGTATTAATGACAAACCAAATTAATACAAGAAATGGTAGTAAGTCTGCCCGCCGGCTATATTGGATCTAAATATCGCAGTTGAAGGCCTCAGTGGTTTAGCAATTTAGCACACCGCTTTACTTCCGATAGATGCGGATTCGATTCCTCGGATGCTATAAACATTTGTATCCATGAGTATGATTGTTTAATTCAGACCGGTGTTTAGGTGTTTTCTATGCATATTATATATTTATTTCCTAAAAAATATATCTAAGTACTTACATCAGTTATCTAGTACCCATAACACAACCTATGCTTAGCTTGGGACTAAAGAGGGTTGTGTGAATGGTCTACAGATACTGCTTATTGAATTGAGCATTTAAAATATTGCGTTGACTATATGTAGTATATATTAGTATTTGAATCTTAATATTTTATATTTACTTTTTAGGTAACAACGTCTCGCGACCTCTGTCGAGAGATTCGAACACCTTTCCTGAACTATGCGGATACCTGCGAGAGAGTGTTTAAACAGGGTCCACAAAAATTAAGACGATACTCATTACATATCAGGTATATATAATACTAGTTGTATACTGCGGTTTTACTCTCAGGCTAAGTTAAAAGAAATGCGGCCACCCAACTGACCTAAATTGTGAAGCTGAAGGTTAATTAAGGAATGAATATTTAGGAATAAAAAAGTTAATGTTAACATTATTCTCGCTAAAAGTAAAGCTGGATTAAAAACGTCCTTCTTCTTAAAGTGGAACAATTTTCCACAAGTGTCCTTTAGCTCTAGAAGATGGTTATTTCTTATTGGAAGGTGAATCTGTATTTTTGTAATCCTGTACAAACTCATTTGAAAAGAATGAGCCGAGTTCCTTGACAGGTCTTCTTAGCTCGAAAGTAAGCCTAACTGACGGTAGTCTTGACATATCATAAGAATCTGTAATAGACCTACATGAGTAAAGATATTTTGATTTCATTTGATTGACATGCATTTTAGCGAGTCAGACTTTGTTCAAAATGCGACATGACTGCACCTTTGTTTCTCTTCTGTATTTGCTGCAGATGTTTTAAGCTCTATTTTAATTTGAAGGGTTAGAGATTTTTTTTATACTGTACGATGGTGGCAAACAAGCGTGGTCCATCTGATGGTAAATGGTTACTGTAACGGAAGGACTGTATTAAGGCTGGTTTAAAATGAGACACGTTCCTAGGTGAGGTCAAATATCTGTATCGCTCGCTAGCAAAAACGAAAAGGCCAGGAATATGGCGTTAGAAAACAATCGGTACGTAAAAACAGAACGTCAAAATATACAATTCAAAAATATATAAAAAACTTTATAAAAATGTTTCCTTCGGCAACAGTTACCATAGCTTATGAAATATAAATTAAAAGGTACATAAATAAATTAATCTCCTTTTTGTAAGTCAGTTAGACTCGTAAAAGTCACAACTGGGCGAGCGCGGTTATTTAGTCAATCAGTAGAGTGGGACGATATATCTTCGCCAAACAACCATTAATACAAGTAGTTATTGATGGTTGCCGTATGTCACGAACTTATGTTCGCACTGCGAATTTTGAACGCGCCTTTTTACTTTTACTCTATATAATATAAAATAAAATTAATAAGGAACACTGTACTGTTTGTTTCCCTAATTATCGGCTCTTAGACACATACCACTGTTCCTACTCACCATTCATAGCTTAATGGCTGCATGACGCCAGCAATCTGCGCTAGAGACGATAATTCTTCCTTCTCTTTCGCACATATACGCATGTACGTTTTGTCGGAAAATATTAATATTATGCAATATAATATATAAGTTTAAGAATATTAGTTCTGTTAGCATTTAAACTGGGCAGTGCTTTATCTTAGATTATTTTCTTCTCCCAAAAACAATATGTAATATTTCCTAAAAGTCATTAAATAAATCCATCATCAGTTGTGTACTATATACATCATTGTGACAATAATGTTGAAATCTAAATAAATAATACTTTTAACGTGAATACTACTACTAATATCAATCCGTTGTAAATGGCAATATTATGTGCATTTTGAGTGATGAATATCAAGTGAAGTATGTCTATGTTAGTCATAGATATACTTCACTTGATATTCATCACCACATCATCCACAGTAAAAAAAATCATAATTTTGCAAAATTATTAATTAAATAATAAATTACAGTTTGCAATTTTGTGTATAAATGTAGAAGATACTTTAAATTTATCTATGGTATATTGAGGTGGACCGATGATCTGGTCAACATCGCTGGAAAGCGTTGGTTGCGAGCAGCGCAGCACCGATCGTCGTGGAGATTTTTGGGGGCCTTTATTCAGCAGTGGACGTCTTCCGGGCTGAAATGATGATGATGATTATATAATTGGTACAAATGCATACACAAATACGACTTCATTCTCTAGTTGAGGACAAATGATAAAAGCACATTGATTGATCTTCACGTCAAATTTTATTTAATTACTATCATCCATTTAGGTAATCTGTTTATTACCTACTTTACTGCATAATCTCCAATTTTTAATATTAGTAGAGAGAAATCCAGCAATAATAATGTATGTACTAAAAGTACTTTAAAATGCATTTTAAAGTACTTTAAAATAGATTAGTAAATTACTTAAACCATAAGCTTAAACTAAGTAGATAACGAGGAGGGCATGGTTTGACTAGGATAATAGTACCATTGCGTTATGATGATGATGAAGAGTTTAGGCTTAAAACTATAGTAAACCAATCCAATTACTAATATTATATGTTTAATATTCAATGCGAAAGTTTGTGAGTATGGGTAATAATAGTAATTTATTTTCATCCAATATTTACATTTTGCATTGTTCCCTGGTAACTAAGTAGAAACTTGTATTTTAGGTACCAGATAGATAGATGTTTCTTACTCTTTAACGCAAAAACTACTGAACGGATTTTGATGTAACTTTGTAGTAATATAACTCATACATCAGTATTATACATACGCTATAATTTTAAGGATTTTAAAGATAAATGTCTAATAAGTATGATGCAGACAAAGTTGCGGGTTCAGCTAGTTTATAATATAAGGATTTATCTGCAGTTATAGTTTTGTAGAACAATAAAGTTATCACAGATAACATTATTATTATTACATACATATTATTATATCTCTATTTCTATATTTAACGATTTATTTTCATTTTGTGCCTAGATTTTTTTCTATATTTATATTTGCAACGGCAACAATTATTCTCTCCACTATCTATGATTCACTGGTAGAAAATACCGCATAGTGTCAAGTTAGCCAAATGTAGTGTTACTTTTTGAACAGTCTACATTAAAGTTATATACATAAATAAATAAGTATTATATATATAGGTACGGTTACATTTATAACGTGCATAAAAATAACGCTAAAATATAGTACGCAGTGCGGATGGGCTTTGAGAAGCGTGTTTTCTCCATTCACAATTTTTTCACGTGACTTTCAATTGCTGTTCGGCACGCAATAATATAATAACATTTGCAGGCACTTCGTGGACTACGCAATGGCCGGAGTATGTATTGGTGGTACCAGTGTTTATGTGATATTTATTGCTGCCTCTTTGAAAGATGTAAGTAAACCTAGTGAAAATTATACAGGCACGAAAAAAACTGATTTCATCTGCATTATTAACGCTAATAACTATTGGTTATTTATTAATTACGTTAATAATATTAAATATTTGTATGGAAGTATATGATAAGTATCAGATTCCAAAAAAAATAAAAAAAGAATCGGGTCAAACAGAAAAAAGCTCTTAGGTAACTAATATACACATAAAAGAAATCGTATCCGTCAGGCGGGAGTTGGCCTCCAGCCACTACATAAGTCCTTCCGCAGATTTGGAGTGCCATCTGCACTTACCCCCTATAGTCCGGTAAAGCTGTAAAGACCAGCTGCAGCCAACGTTATTAGAGTAGTCTGAAAAAGAACACTAAAGAAAAATAACAAAGATATATCGTCGATTTGAAAACCTATTTTTTAAAGTCAGTTTAAAATGGGCTTCTGCCGTTCCATAAGTCCTCCCACGGGTTTAGAGTGCAATCTGCACTCGACCCCTATCGTCAGGTGAAGCTGTAAAGACCAGCTGCGGCCAACAGCATTAGATTAGTCCGAAAAAAAAATACACAAAAGAAAAAGAACAAAAATATACAGTCGATTTCAGAACCAATTTTTTTATGTCGCTTGAAAATAAAGTAACGTACTTTATTTTCGCTTTTGACGCGTTAACAAATGAAATGGACTAACTAGGTACGATTTACGGTTGCGTATTTGTTTGAAATTGATGACTGCGATACTTTTTTATTAAATTTCATCGTCTGAAACATAAATATTAAGAGCCTCTTATTTACTTAAATGTTTACAGAGATACATAGTGTCGAATCTGCGTTCTCTATCTGACAAATTTCAGCCACCATTTTTTCTAATCAATGTAAAAAATACAGCTAAATTGGTTCTCGTTTTTTAATTTCGGTTGGAATTCCATCGTCCGATGGGTTCAAATCTTATATTCTCGCGTTCGACCAGGTTAAATATTGATATAATACCATGCGTCCTCTATCCGACTAATTTCAGCCACCAGACTTCGATCTTTTCTAATCAATTCACAGCAGTATCAAAAATACTAAGAATTGGATCGCTTTTTTTTAAATCAGTTAGAATTCCATCTGTCTGATGACTTTAAATCTTGTACCATCGAGTCCAACCAGCTTTAAATTTCGATAAAATACCATATATGTCCCAACATCTCTTCTCGGCATGTTACAAGGCTTCTCTTTGCTAAATCTATAGTTAGATTTTTGTAGTAAAGAATCCGTTGGCTCTACTTGTAATAATGTTCGGTATTCACACGAGCTTTTAATCCACACATTCTTGTTAGAATCTCCATATCGATCCTGAATTCTTAAAATTTATTGTATACTAGCCGAGCGACCTTGCTTCTGTCGGATTCAACGAATATATCTATATTCTTTATTACGCTTCTAAATACAAAGTTTAAATAAATATTAGAAATATTAGCAAAAGAGAAGTCCTCATCTCCTGGAAGAGATCTTGTTTAGTGTAAACAAGATCTCTTCCAGTCAACCTAAGCAGCGTGACACAAAAACTGACCAGATCCCCACTGTTACACTCCACTGACACATTGGAGGTCACTGAAGTGCCAATAATAAATGTAAGAAAATATAAAAGTAAAATAACTAATATATTGTATACTTAAATAAGTATATAGCTTGATTCTATAATATTAGGCACTATAATTGTCAAATAGACTATAATTAAAAAGATCAATCTTTTTAATTATAGTCTATCGATTCTGATGTTTGATAAATTTCTAAATTAATGCCATAGGAAAGACTAAGACGCTACATATATAGCGCTCTCGTTTTATCCCATGCTTATATCTATGGATAGATTTATTTGCCATTTGTATATATACCGTTTGCTTTGACAAAGATATTGATTCACGATGACGTGACATCCATTGTCATCATCATCATCATCGCAGCCCGGAAGACGTCCACTGCTGGACATAGGCCTCCCCCAAAGATCTCCACGACGATCGGTCCTGCGCTGCTCGCATCCAATGCTTTCCAGCTATCTTGACCAAATCGTCGGTCCACCTTGCTGGAGACCTTCCCACGCTGCGTCTTCCGGTGTGCTGATCTTATATATAGGCGATGCTTGTAACTAACTTAATCGCTCGCGGATTAATATTCTACGAACATTTGTACAAAAAAAACTCTCAAATAGGTTGGAAATTAGCAAATATATAGCAATTACCGATTTTGTTCGACTAAAGAAATTGATTTATCTTATAATCTTCTTCATTAATTACCTGCTAATAAAATATAGATACGGATACTTGAATTTATTACATCAACTTCCGTGAATTAATCAGATTGAAAGTCTTTTTACGACAGTATAAAATGGTAAGACCGTTTAGAATTTACTTGAAAACTCGTGTTTGTAATTAAAATGGGCAAAGTAAAGTGGAGTAGTATAACGAAATCCAATAGCAATATTACGAGTATAGTTTTATTATTATTATTTTGAAGTTGAAAGATTAAATCTTGAGCTTATTGTATCAAAAAAATGTGTGTTGATTTATTGTACATTATATGTTGGACTGTCCCAAATTATTTAAGTACTAGCTGTGCCCGCGGTTACACCCGCGTGAAATTTATAGCCTATATGTTATTCTGATGCATAAGATATATTACTGTAAAGTTTCATCAAAATCCGTTCAGTAGTTTTTGTGTGAAAGAGTAACAAACATCCATCCATACTCACAAACTTTCGCGGTTATAATATAATAAGATTTGCACTATGATTTTTTTTAATAAATATACTTATTAAAACACCCAGATCAAAACGAACGTACATTTATATGTATTAATATAAAAGTTTGTTAAATTTAGGGATTCATTGGTGATTTTTTTTTCCATTAAAATCTAACTCGGTCTATAATATTTGTAGAGTATATATCGTTCGCTTTTTTATTATGTTGCCAACAGTTTGTGACTGCTATTGGCTGGCTGAAATATTTTTATGATTACAATCTTGATAATAAAAACTTATAAAAACATTTATGTATAAAAATCATGACATTCGACCATCCAACTGCGTACTACGTACCTGGGGCACGGAACATTGTGAAATTAATATTATTCATACATGAAATACTGTTAATACGAGTATCAATATTTAGTGGTGACCGATTTAATGTATTAATTCACTCCTAAAAATATCAAATACAATTGATAAATACTTTATATACAATCTCTGAGAAATATGATATGGTACAAGCAAAAATTAACACTAACTTTATGACAATAAATACATACACAATACACAGCATTACGAATGTTATCCCATATGATATAGTCAGAGTAATGGTCAATAATCACACGTAACACTCGATAATCGGTGAACGCAATGAACACTTATAACAAAATATCTCTCGGTACATTTAAATTCAATATAACATAGAGCGAGCTTACCGTCTCATCGTATCTGCGATAAATTTCGTTTATTACCGGTGTTTCCGAATAATTATTCACCGAAGAATCATTCTGACGTAATTTTTAGGATCGGCCAAATTTGGACTGAAAAACGGACGAGGAGAGTTAACAAATACAGATGGAAACTTTAATATACTCGTATTAAGAAGACTTGATTGATTTATTGATTGAAAACTCGTCTTAACCAAAAGAGCTGTAATTTTGATGTTACTTATTTATGTACCACTAAGAAAGGATTTACCCACAAAACATAAGATAATGGATTTAGATCAAAGCCACAGTAAGCAACTGTAATGATAAGTACTATTGGTCCATAGAGAATATTTTTATTTTAGTGATCGAACCTATCGTCATTAGAAAGTATAACAATGTTCTAAATTACTACGCCATTGAGGTCGTCAATTTATATAGTCTTATTTATTACCTTTTATCTATTCAGTATTATTATTTGGTGAAAATTGTTTTTCTTTTAAATTCTACTCGGACGTTAACCAATACAGGCGGAAACTCTCTAATATACTTGTATTAAGAAGACTTGATTGATTTATTAAAACACGTCTTAACCAAAAGAGCTGTAATTTTGAATATTACTTATTTATGTACTACTAAGAAAGGATTTACCGACAAAACATAAGATAAAGGATTTAGAGCAAAGCCATCGTAAGCAACTAGTGAATAAATAATGTATGCGCGTTGTTCCCTATCTAGACCTTGATTCGAAGACTTCATTAATGCGAAACAGCGTCCTTAATTTACCGGGGCCGTCAAATATTAATGAATTTCATACTTCGAGGAGCGATCTTATAATTTAGTTAGGCATTGATCAACATTACATAGAACAATACCTTTACATAGGATAAAATAAAGTCGCTGTCGCTGTTTGTCCGTCCCTGCGTATGCTTAAATCTTTAAAACTACGCAACGGATTTTGTAGCGGTTTTCTTAATAGATAGAATGATATATATATATATATATATATATATATATATATATATATATATATATGTAGACAGACAGACAGACAGACAGACACCAGCTTCTCACAGCAAATCGATTCAAATAATAAATTTAAGCATTTTGGTATAAAGAATACTATGTATTGTTGCAATCATGTTTGTGAGGAGAAATAAATAAATCATATATAACAACAATACAGAATTTTTGTATTTATACTGTTTAATGTTTTTGTCATTGCAAATCTCTTCAAAAGAAGATTTATATTAGATATGCAAGTAGTAATTATAGTTTCCTTTCAAGAATATCGAAACGAGAAATAAGTTTCATGTTTTGAAATCTTCTGAAAGAATTTCTTACAATATTTTAAACGCTCTTGGAATTTACTTTTTTTTATACTGTGTGGGTTTAAAAACTAATAACATTCTTTCATGAAGTTTTTGAAATACATAGTTCGAAAATATGTAGAAACCATTTTAATTTCTTATCACATTTGAACCAAATCCTGAACATTGTGTCTATAAATATGATATATTTAACTGCATAATCTTCTATCTATCTTCTATATACTTATAATAAATCTGTAGAGAAGTCAATTCTGTGAAATATATTTCCAAAATAGCTATCAGGAGGTGATTAGTGATCGATACTAATGTCAAAAATGCAATCGGTAAAATTTTTGTCTATCTGTCTGCCTGTCTGTATGTTCGTTATAGAAACAAAATCTACTCGACGGATTTTAACGAAACTTGGTACAATTATTCTTCATACTCCTGGGCAGGTTATAGTATACTTTTCATCACGCTACGATCAATAGGAGCAGAGCAGTGATGGGACATAGGCTACTTATTTCACGGAAAACGACGGAATCGCAGACGAAGTCGCAGGCAACAGCTAGTATTCTAATATATTTGATTAACTATTCAAACTAGAGTCGGAGAATCACTACTATCTATTAAATAACCAAATATTGAACTTTTTTAAAAATAAAGAAACTGTCAATTCTGTTATAACTTTTCTAATCAAAACTTCACGATGTTACACAAACAATATAACGTTTATAGACCACTAGATGTGCCCGCGACTTCGTCCGCGTGGAATAATCGACGTATAATTAATTTCCATACAGACTTTTATCCCACATTTTATTTTTCACAAGAGATTTTTTTTACGAACTTTAAATATCATATTTATTTATATTTACTCAACAGCCTAAAAAGGTTGAGGTTTTGTTTCAAGCCTCTAGTTTTAAAAATTACGATACTTCCATATAACCTTTCATCTCCCCTTTCAACCCCTAACAACCCCTTTTTCTCATTAAAAAGTAGCCTATATCCTTTCTCAGGATCTATATCTGTACCACATTTTATTTAAATGGAATCAGTAGTTTTGGCGTGAAAGCGCGAAAAATATACATAAAGTCACTTTCACATGTATAATAATATTAATAAAAATTCCAAACTTGAAAATCAGAGTTTGCGAAAAACAACATAGTAATAGCAGCTCTATCGACGCCATTACATCGGATCGAATTAACTGAAAGCTTTTTAAATAAGCATTTTATAGAAAAGTAATATAATAGGTACTTTGAAAGTGATAAAACATATAACTTTATCGTGCAATTAATTCTTTACGAACGTAAAACGATAAAGTTTTAATCACTCATTTCACAACCGCATTTTACGAAATATAAACAATTCGAATTATAATTTTAACCATAACAATAATAATATCACTAGACAATACACACAACGCCATCTAGTTCCAAGCTAAATAGAGCTTGTGTTATGGATACTAGATAACTGATAGAATACTTAATTTTTTTTATATACATACACATAGAAAACACCCAGACCGATACAATCATACTAATGAATACAAATGTTTGTGCCGTGTGAAGAATCGAACTCGCGACCATTGAACCTAAAGCTGTGTGCTCAACCGCAAAACCACTGAGGCCGTCAAATTGTTTGTCTTGAGTATTCGTAATCTTCCTGAATGTTAAATTAATTATAGTCGTATTTACGACCCCTAGTAATAATAAATCTTCATTTTCAGATCGTCGAGCACTACGCGCCGGAATATAAACATTCTGTTGAGGCATATTGCGGATTTCTAATAATTCCACTAGTAATAATCACACAAATAAGATATTTAAAATTCCTAGTTCCATTCTCAATATTCGCCAATATATGTTTGGTAGTGACAGTTGCCATAACCTCTTATTATACATTCTCTGAAGTACCCAATGACGTGGATTACGTTTTGGTGAATGGTGTAACGAAATGGCCACTTTTTTTAAGGTAAGTCTCTTCAGCATTTATTACACGCCTAATGGTTTCATTTATACTGCTATGATGGCAATATTGCCTATGTAATTTTTTTTTATACGCTTCCTTATTTGCTTTCGTATTTATTACTCTTATTATTGTTATTAGATATCAGGCACTTGTTTTTATTTTTTCTGTAAACTAAATTAATGTAACTGCGAAACTATATACATTTATCATAATTTACCTTCAAGACCTTTTTTTAGCTCTTTAGGACCGAGGTGAACGGAGATATTAAAATAAATAATAACAGTATCCCTGGACAATTAATTTAACGCCCAAGCAGAGTGAGCTTGTGTTATGGGCATTAAATTTAATTAACTATTAACAATATTAATAATACATTAAGATTTTTTTAAATACATATATGTATATATAGAAAACACCGAGATTGATACAAACAAATATACTCATACATATGTTTGTACCGTGCGAGGAATTTAACCCGCGACCATTCGAAGTAAAGTGATGTGCTAAACCGCTAGACCATCGAGGCCATAAAACAACCGTAATATTTTTTTATACTTCAATTCTATAACCACAACATTATTTTATTTGCAACTATAAAGATATATGTATAGTTACATGTCTATATATGTAGTTGTTTAAAATGTTTTAATGTTTATGTACTGTGTAGGTGGAAACAAGATAATTTTAAGACATATTTCTTGTAAATATTTTAATGCTAGCAACTAAGTTAAATCTTACAAGTCTGTTTTATTTATTAAAGACAGAAACAATTAATCTTGAAACTTGTTAGACAGGCATGTCTACAAGATTTATGGAAAAATCTAGATTCAATAGCAGAAATTTGTTACTATTTCCTACAGTTTTCCTATACTATTTTGTCACATAATGTTTTTGCAAATGAATGGCTGTTTCTATAGTGCATCTGGCATGTTCGCTCTTGTATGAACAGATGATCTTTTATGCCATGATCAGAAAAAAAAACTGCGTCTTTATTAATCAGAATACGCTGTAGCTTCAACAGTATTCTGAAAATAATTGGCCTATAAATTACACAAGATTTTGTTAGTATACTTGTTAGGGAAAGATGTAACAACTTGTAACCACCATTAGTGTATTGCTACTAAATCTTAGTCTTAATAATATTATAAACGCTAAAATTTGTGAGTATGGATGTTTGTTACCCTTTCATGCAAAAATTACTGTACGGATTTTGATGAAACATAATATAGCATATGCATTAGTAAGCGGGTGAAATCGCAGGCGCAGTTAGTATAATAGTAGTATAATATAATAAACTAAGAACTTTACTAACATAAGATTTAAAATAAATTACTAACAAATGAGCGAATGATGCTATAATAAACATAATTATTATTATTATTTAAACTAACGGTATTTTATTCATAGATTGAGTTATTTTATAAAATATTATGATTTAGATAAATAATTTCACCAATTTCTAGCACGTCATTACATTCTACTCACAACTTAAGACATATTTGGTCCAGTCTATCTCAAAGCTAATTGGCCAATACACCCCTCTGTGGACGCTGGCGACTTTCAAAGTAGCCTTTAGTTTCAGGAGAACAGTTTTGAGAAAATGGGTACGATGAATATTGAGACATGAAAGGACTGAGTTTTATAGTAACCGCCGGGACAGCTAGTCCCGGCAAACGTTGTTTTGCCATATAAATTAAAATTACTATTACAAAATAGGGTTTAAGGGTAGTAGTGTGAAAATTTGTGGTTGCATATATTTTTAATGCCACATTAAATGTGTTAAAATTAAATATTAGGTGTGGACAACCCACCATAACCACCACCCACTTAGGATATCAAAAATAGTTAGTAGCCGATTCTGAAACCAGAGAATATGAAGAAATGAGGAGTAGGGTAACTAACATTGTGACACGAGAATTCTATAATTTATTTAACAGATTTTGATTAACAGCAACTTAAACTTAAACTTATTACTTATGTCCATTTGATATATTCATTCTATATAAAAAGTCTTAAAATTCCTAATGCTTACAATACTATCTAATTGTACAGAGAATTTGTTTGGCAACATCACAGTACAAATAATTTGTGTCTCCTTGTTAATGTTGACTGAAAACAACATTTATTTAAAAGAGCAACCCATAAGTCTCTTGCTTATTCTACTTATAATATAAGTCAGCGTTCTGAATAAATGGTAGAATAAAAAATATGACTATTAATTTCTTCTCATGAGTACGATTGTTTGTCGCTGATTTCTGTACATATAATATTATTCGTCTATTTACAAAAAAATGTATCTATATACATATTTATATCAGTTGTCTAGTAACCATAACACAAGCAGTTCTTAGCTTGGGGATAGATAGCTTAGTGTAAATTTTATCTATATATGATTATTATTAATTTAATTTCAGTACAGCGATATTTGCAATGGAAGGCATAAATATTGTGATGCCCATTGAAAATGAGATGAGACATCCACAGCTCTTCTTAGGATGTCCAGGGGTACTGAATATCACCATGACTTTCGTCGCCATACTCTATGGGGTGACCGGTGCATTTGGTTATTTGCGGTATGGAAACGAGGTGCAGGGAAGTGTGACGCTTAACCTACCGCAAGGAGACACGTGAGTACCTTTGTTATTCTTTTATAATCTTTACTAATTTTTTTTGACTTTTAACATAATGCAAGTCCCATCGTAACTTATTTTTTTTTGACTACTCCAATGCTGTTGGCCGCAGCCGGCCTTTAAAGCTTCATCGAATGTTAGGGAGCGAGTGAGTACAGATGGCACTCTAAACCCGCGGAAGGACTTATGGAGCGGCTGAAGGCCAACTCCCGCCTGATACGACTTTATTCAGAGGGCACCGCTAGGGGTTCGAACCTCAGCTCAGGCCGTCGTAAATTCGATTTGAGGGGTATCTTATTACTAATCTTACCTTCTAGTGTACAATGGAAACAAAAATTTTGCTAGCTATAATACAGGATCAGATAATATACCGTGGTACTTACCAACATCAAGCCGATTCAGTCCAAATCCTTACTAATATTATAAAAGTTAAAGTGTCTGTCTTTCTGTCGCGCTTTCACGCCAAAACTACTGAACTGGTATAAATTAAATTTAGTATACAAATAAGTCTAGACGCTGAGAAATGATATAGGCTATATAGATACTTTTGAATGCGAAATAAGTGTTGTAGGGGGTTGAAAGGGGAGAGGAAAGGTTGTATGCGTGTATTATTTTTAAAGCTAGAAGCATAAAATTTGAAAGTACGTAAAAGTTTTTACCCCTAAGAGGATAAAATAAAATAGAGTATGAAAGTTTCTATAAAAATTTGTTATTTTTGAAGTTAGAACGAAACATTTTTCGTTGGCCTCTTATAATTAGCCTAAATAGTTAAAAATGCTATCCAAGGTCACTATTACACGCGGACGAAGTCGCGAGCACTACTAGTATACTATATAAGTACTTTATATGTACTCTCTAAGTATACGTTTAGTACTCTGGAATACGTTTAGTCAACGTAAGATAGATACCAAGGGCGACAAATAATGACGTGATATACTTGATTCTGATTTTTATTTCTATTAGTTGTCTAGTACCCATAACACAAGGTCTGCTTAGCTTGGGACTAGATAGCGCGGTGTGAATTGTCCTGGCTTTATATTATTATCCAATTCTTCTGAACTGAAGTAGCTAGCGGAACTGGACGGTATAGATTTTGATAAAAAATATGACATGCACAATACGCCGAAATTTCATATGTTATAAATAATTTTGAGTTTATTATATTAGCCATGATTACTCATTTCTATCTGGTCGGCTTCAGCTTGTTTCCCACACCAATTACAAAGGCTTACAAATATCGGTGTCGAAGAGCTGTATTTTTTTTAATTAGGTTGAGTAGTATATAGATTCTAATTTTTACTTTTAATTGCAAATAACATCATCATCACCTCGACTACAGTGGGCTGATGATGATGTTATATACTACTGGACATGGATCTTTCCCACAGCACATCACTGGGCATGATCATTTGTTGTAACTTCACCTAGCTGTGGGGCGTCCTATGCTGTTCATCATAATGACAATTCGCGATCTTCTCTCTAGAACACGTCTACTTCAGCAAGCATCGGTTCTGCGACAGATATGTCCAGCCAACAGCCACTTCAACTTAGAAATTCGTAGAGCTATGTCGGTGACCTCAGTTCAATTATGACGAGTTCTATTTAGTTTGATTTGAGGTGAACTTATTTTTGCGGTTTCTTTGTGAATTCTCTATAAAAGTTAATTTTAATTGTCATTTCTATTGGTCTGAGATTTCATTATAATGAATTTTAGAAGTCAAAGATCTTACAGAAATATAGTCTTGTTATTGCTTTTGTTTCACTTTCACTTTTGTGATCAACAAATAATGTACCAATCAGAATATCCTCATAACAAAGCTTAGGTCTTAATTAACTTTGGCGTAAACAAAGTCCCAATAAATATCTAGACAGGCTTCAGGCTTAGATTAAATGTTACATTGTAGCAATTATGTTTAAACTCAATATTGGTTTATTGCATACGTGCATTATTGAAGATGCTTGAAATCTAATTATATGCTGATTTTATTATACCTATAATGTGACTTTTAATATATGGTATAAGTAAGTATTAAAATAATGTCAGTATTAATAAAATAGTACACATATTTCGACATTGTTTCAGCAAAGTTTTATAATCTATAATGGAATTAATAAAAAAATAAGTGTTACACATAAGTTACACCATATGTCAAATTTATTAAGTACTTTTTGTTAGGTGTCAATGAATATTATTTAAATATACTTAATGTATTAATAAATAATGTAATACTAGTACCTCTAATGCGTTGCCTTTTTGGAGGACTCCGAGTTTTCCTTGCCATGTAATTTCACCCACTATCTATAGTAATTTCAAAGATATTTTGCGGCCTAGCGCAATACCCGCCTATAGGCGAGTCTACGTCAAGGCGCGCCTCGCCTCATAGGCAGGGTATACGAGGCATCCAAGCAAACGACTCTGTACAAAATGTAGGAAAACTTAAACTTGAGACTATTGATAGGCTACTTCTGTATTCCAAAATCAAATATCATAATAACCTGATATTTAAGTATGAATCTGTAATAGTGGTCACTCAACGGTCGAAATTCGGCCTTAATTATTTTAAATTACAAGCCTGACCATTATTAAATACGGTATGGCATAGTAGTAACTCTCTGTGTCTTGAAATATCTAACTCTAAATACCGTTTCAATCGTGATGTAATGAATAATGTACTTTAATATCTACATGTAAGAGTTTCTTCTTCATTGATCAGGTATAACAAAATCTCGTGGCCCAAATATTAATTCACGATTTCCGTAACTCCTAACATCCATATTTCTCTGCGTTATAACATAATTTAGTTAGGCACAGACTTAGAACTAATAAAACTAATAAGAAAGTTCCTACAGAATAACGAACAGAAATAAATTCTTCGTGATGTTATAAGAAAGAAAATCAGTAACTTTTCATTGACTCTAATCAAGCTATTACCAGGAATTATATCACATTAGTAATTTAAAACTACGCTGATATTTAAATATATCATCTTGTTTCGAATAGAAATAAAATACTGATATAAAATGCGTAAGAAACTTTTTTAAAGAGTCAAATTGTGTTAAGATCTATTTAAAACTGAAACTCCTGTATATTCTCCGACTGTGCCTGCGATTTTCCATGAAAATTATAGCCTGTGATTTTGATATATAAGCAATATTAGTGTAAAGTTTTATCAAAATCCGTTCAATCGTTGTCGCGTGAAAGATAACAACCATCCATTCATAGAAATAGAAATAATCTTTATTCAAATAAACTCATTACAAACACTTTTGAATAGTCATATTTTGATTCTACCACTCATTCGGAATGCAGATTCATCACAAGAAGAATGAGCAAGAAACTTGTGTGTTGCTCTTTTTAATAGATGTTTTTTTTATATAAATAATTACAGTATAACAAGTAAGAGGCATGCGATAAGTCGCTACGCACTCATTATTAATATAATCAGATAATATAGTCAGTGCTATGGATTTAAAGTTTTTCTATAAAAACATTATTATCGTTAACGAATTCTTCAATTTTATAGTAAGCTTTTTTGCAAAGGAACTGTTTTATTTGACATTTAAATCTTTTTTCTGGCAGATTTATAACAGACTCTGGTATTTTATTGTAAAACCTTACGCAATTGCCATAAAACGAATTACTAACTTTAGCCAAACGACATTTAGGTAAAATTAGTTTGTTATTGTTACGTAAGCTTTTATTGGTGCAATCACTAACTCTTTTGAAACTGTCTATATTCCTCCTGGCATAGATGATATTTTCATAAATGTATTGAGAAGCAACGGTGAGGATATTTAATTCCTTAAAACATCATCATCATCATTTAAAATTATTTAAATAATTTCTCGTTTAATTCACAACAAATTCTTTTTTATCTTTATTTATTTAGGAGACTTTACGAGCTTAGAATCAGTATAATGAGCATGGTAGCTCTGTCTTAACACACATTTTATTATTAATATTATAAACACGAATGTTTGTTAGTATGGATGGATGTTTGTTACTCTTTCACACAAAAACTATTGAACGGATTTTGATGAAACTTTACAGTAATATACTTATACATCAGAATAACATATAGACTGTAAATTTCACAAAGGTGGAACGGTGAACATATCTTTTTATTAATATAGTTAAACGGGTATTAACACAAATATTTTCTTAATAAATAAAGGTATTTCCCTCTCTCGACGACTAGCTTTAACAAAGCTAGTGCAATCTACTCACAACGTAAATACCTAATTTACCATAATATTATTCATGTTAAAACCCGTTTAACTGCATTAGTAATAGATTGCAGACCTACTAATGATATATATATATATATATATATATATATACATAGTATTTAAACGGAATGTTTACTACCATTTTTATGTGCTGCCGATATTATCATGTTTATATAAAACGAAAATTAATTCTTACAAAAATATTTCTTTTTTATTTTATTTCCACTCTTATAGCTATTTTTACTGATCTTGGCCTAATACACTAATGAAGCAAACATTCTTTTAAAATAGATCGATAGATAATTGATTTAATGCCAACATAAAACAAATAATACAATTTACAATAAAACACTAAATAAGAAATAAAAAAATAACATAGAAAATTGGTAACAGAAGCTGCCTCAGTTATTGCTGACGTAAGTACAACCTCACTTAGGTGCACCTATACGTCCCTAGTTTTCAGACAGCCCCCATTCTAACATGCCGGTTTTTTAACTATATTTGTTTACATATAAATTTATTATATTTATGATAACAAAAAATATGAAATAAGATCTAGGACATATACACAAATATAATATACATAAAATGTGTCACAATATTCGATGTATGAGCACTGAATATTTTTTTTTTTAATTAGTTGTAGCTTATAATAAACAGAGCGATCTTCATTATATATTTTTAATAAATGAAACAAAAAAGATAAAAGTAAAAGTAGATAAAAAGTAAATTAATTAGTAAAGTAAATGAATATAGCTAGCTATATGTACAATAACAGAATCTAGTCTGAGAATAATAAGGAATATTGTTTTTAGAATCTAGTTATTATCAATGACACTGTCGAGTCTAGATCTAGACGGTACGTCGTGGTGAAGGCTGCTTGACGTGCCCACATTTCGCTGAAAATATTTTAATTCAACATCCTTGGAGACGAGCCACCCAACGAATACTGTCGGTCCCTATGTACGCTTAAATCTTTAAAACTACGTAACGGATTTTGAAGCGATTTTTTTGATAGATAGAGTAATTCAAGAAGGTTCATATGTACACCCGGGCAAAGCCGACACGAGTAGCTAGTAATTTATAAACCTTATACGTGTCTTTGCAATATACAATCTGTGGAATATAAAATGAAATTTTAAAAGAAAGTGGTATGACGTGAAACATACGCGCAAAAGAGAGAACACAAATATCTTAATAATATTATAAACGTGAAAGTTTGTGAGTATGAATATTTGTTACTCTTTCACGTAAAAACTACCGAACGGATTTTGATGAAACTTTAAAGTAATATATCTTATGCATCAGAATAACACATGGGCAATAATAATTTTGTATGAAATCTACCGCGGGTTCAACTAGTAATGAAGTAAAATCACTCACGATTACAGGCAACCTGCGCCCGCGCTGAATCGCTAACACACTTGCTCATACATAAAAAAACGCATCGTATAAAGATAGCCATTTTCTTAACAGTAATCGATAGTAATCGATCTATTCGTTTGACTTGTGTTGACAAGACACTACTGTTTCGTTTCTATTTCTACCATAATATTGGCTACGAAATAAATGTATTATAATACTCAATGGACGTAATTCAAAGCAATAAACTGGGCAATTTTCAATCTTTACGATTGTAATTATGTTGTAACTTGAAGAACTGAACTTAAGTTGTAAAATGAAATTTTCATAATAAAGCCATTCGCTGTTTTGAATTGAAATATAAAGATATTTCTTTCTGAGGTGATTAAATTCCATCTTTTGATTTATCTTCTCATAGATTTCGTACGAGGCTGTCACAATGAATCAGTGAATGCACTAAATGAAATCGTAACCCTAACATGAAGGTTTGAATTTACGCAAAATCTTCATCAATTGTGAACAGATTGAACAGATTCTTATCATATTTTTTGCAATCACTAAGGCGATCTATTCGAACTAATATATAAATATTGAAAAAGCAAAATACTGTATTTTATGTGCGTAAAAGGCAGTCTTAATAATATATGTAATTAAGTAAATACTTGGTAAATAAGAGAGAAGTGCATACCAGCAGACATTCCCAGACCCCAGGGATAGGGACCCCAGGGAGGGAGATCCCAGGGAATTTTGCAGGACAATAATTGTAAGGATTGTAAAATTGGAAAAATAAAGCTTTTTATTTATCTTAGATAGATACATAAAAAGCATCTATCTATCTATATCTATCAAAATAACAATACATAAGCGGTACTAATAATGACAGCACTGATATGCTTGTTTGCTGTTCCAAATATAAAAAGAAAATTAAAGTAAAGACAAAAGATACAAACATATTATTATTTAAATACAAACTTTCTGTTTAAAAAATTTATCTATGTTAATATATATAAATAAAGATAATATGGATATAGGTACTAATCAAAATACGTTGCATAGAATGGAGAGAGGCGAAAAACAGATAAGCGGATAAAGTTATTAACTAAAAACTAAACTACTAACTTTTCTTTATATGATTATCGACTTTTAAAAATGCATACAGTCGCAAGGTAGTCATTTTTATAGAGATCTCTAACTACTTTTTAAAATAAAGTACAAGTAATATGTCTAAAATCATTTAAGCATTGTGTTTGTTTATTTGTTGTAAAAGAGTATGAAGTATTTGCTCTTGAAACTTTCAGTTCTGAAGCACCAAATTAAATAAACCTATAAATATAAACATGTTCATAAATGTGTACACATAAGTACATGTATAAATAAGATGGTGATGAATTTTTATAAGGGTTATAAAAAGTTACGATGAATGAAATCACACGGATGCTGTAGATAGAGGTAGCCATCCTAATCTGTGGTTGAATAATATTTTACGAGGCAATAAATAAGATGGTAGGTTTCACGCTCGCAGTAACCAACCTGCTTTCAAATTTACATAGACGATGATGTGAAAATTACAATGTTATGTTAGTTAAATGATAAACGGCACCCTTTTATACCGACTTCGAAAAATATTTTTTTTATACGATTGTATTTTTATTTATCAATACGTGCAGAACGTATGTATTTCGATAGTTCTTTTTGCAATCTGTAAGATCAAGTACATTTTATTTCACAATAAAAAATGTAACTACAAATCTGCTCAATTGGGAATAAATCAACACGGGAATAACTCAATGATTGCAAAATGAAAATAATTGAAATCATAGTTTCGCATAAATATTGTTTTATCTGAAAATATCCAAAAATGTACCTTCTCACAACACTGCCTTCAACTGCTTTCTATTTTACCCTATGGTTAGCTCATAGAGAATGCCATACGGCATTAAGCTTGCCAATTGTACACAACTTTTTAAATAGTACAATAAGAATAAATAAATATAATCTAAATCTAAAATATAAACTTTTCATATTAAAAAAATACATATTCATGTAGGGTATTTTAGTCACTTATGCATCATGTCATGTTCTTGTAATATATTTTTTTCCTTGCCTACATATATTATAGCCATCAGATGAGCAATATAGTCTTCCATTCTAGGCCATAAACGTAAAATAAAAAAACAATGTGCTTTCATTGTTTTTTGTAAGAAAATCTAATTCATTTATTACATCATCAAAAAGAGACTGAAAAAAGTATTAACCTAATTCTGGCGCAGCTGGCTTAAAAAGTCCTGAAAGTAGTCTGGATATTGATGGAAAAAGATACGTTGCAGGTTTAGAAAGAATTCGTTCACAGACAAAAATGGTCTTAAAGAAACTGCGACTAGAACAAATTGATGGGATATTGAGATAGAACAGACATATCGTTGGAACAATTGACAAATTGACTGTGTGTTTATTTTTTATGTATACAGAAATGTTGTCTGTATTATATAGGTTTCAATATTAAAGTAGATAAAATAATTTAAACGATATAATGTAAAAAAAGATCATAAGATATTTTTGGAAAAAAGGTTTTGTACGAATTCGAACGCGGTTCCTATGATCTCGGTGATTCGAATTGGAGGAACAACGGTTAGGTTTTTAGCTGATATAAATCCGGCAGTCCGCATCGGCCTTTAGTCGGTGAGCCGAATTGCATTCCATGAAAATACCGTGTCGGTACCTGTAACATCGCGTAATAAAAAGGGAAACTCCGATCAGTTCCCGGGACTTGTGTCCCGGGTGTAGGTTTAAGAGGCCCATTTGCAGATATATGTTAACACATATCATCATCACTAGTTTTGCTCTCCCTGACGAGCCAAATTTGGTAGAAACCTGCTAGTGTACCTTTAAATACACGTTCTAATATAGAACTTACTACAGTACTGTATGAAGATTTTCTTGACGTAAAACAAAGGTTGGAAAACAACAGTTTTTTTTATAGACTCAGCCCGCGAGACTCCGTAACTGGGAAAATATTATATTCCTATTCGGAAAGATAATAGTCCATAAAATCTTTATTTGTACTCCAATAGAAAAAAACAACGCAATATTTTAAATGGAGCGTCCAACAAATCGATTAGGTAGTTTAGTACCATAAAATTCTAGTCATTGTTTTGAGTTATAAATGATATAATATCATCTCTTTTGTTGATGAAGTCCAACAATAATAGTTTTTCTTATACGTATCTATTTTCCACCTACAGACTGTGATCAGTTACAATCTTGTTATATGTAAGTATAGAAAAAAAAGTCGTTCAACGACAAATGTGGTCACAAAGGAACTGGGACTAGAATAAATTGATGGGACAACGAGGTAGATCAGACATGTCGATAGGAATGGGACAATTGAGTGACAAATAGTCTATATGTTTATCGTCTTTGGTAGAAAACAAATTCATCCATCCATTTTGACAAGTATTTATTATGTTAAGCTTGGGATAAAATAGCAGTTTATTTACTGCCCTATCATCAATACTGGAGAAAGTATGAATTGTTATAAGGAAAATATTACAAACACTCACTATACTTTATCGCTACGCAGTTTACTTTGTAAACTATGTTTTGGTTTGATACTGAAAGATACGGAAGCAAAATTACAGGAGACGATAGCGAATAATAACATAACAATAACAATAGCTCAGGACAATTCGAACAGCGCTGTCTAGTCCCAAACTAAGCAGAGCTCGTGTTATGGTTACTAGACAAAGAATATAAATACATACATATTATACATAGAAAACATTCAGATCGATACAATCGATCAACCCGCTACAGGAGTAAGGCGGTGTGACAAACGAGGTCGTGAAAATACATATGTATTACAGTACTACGGAGGTCACATGAAGTTGCGATGTCTATAGTGCTTTTTTTTTGTGGATGATAATGGGATGGTGCACCCGCCTGCGCTAACGGTTTACGCTGGCGGGGCACCAGTGGAGGACGATAAGATGAGCATAAGGTCAGGTCAGTTAGCCCATTGTGACAAATTTATCAGGAACACGACGGTTTCCAGGGGGAACCGCGTGGAGGTCGACCTGACATGGTACATTGCTAGCAATGGGGTTATCAATCCACATTACTAACAATCCCCTTCCCCCCATGTCTATAGTGCTATTCATGTATAGGAATAATACAGTAGCCACTTTCCACCCGGTGGGCTATGATTTTTTTTATATTATGGAGTTAGCAAACAGGCTTATAAGCCATCTGATGGTAAACGATTACCGTAGCCTATATAAAACATAATAAAATTGAAATTGAAATGAAATTTATTTGTTATATATATAATCTTGTTTCAGGTTAGCAATGGTGGCTAAATTTCTCATTGCCGCAGCAGTGTTCTTCACTTACTGCCTTCAAATGTATGCCCCAATGGATATAATTTGGGGTCGAATACAAATGAAGATAAGCAGGCGCTTTTATAACACAGGACAATTCCTATTGAGGACTTTCAGCGTGCTTTTAACAGGTATGCTATATGTAAATGCGCAATGAATATGTAAATGTTAAAAATAAACATTATATTTTTTTATACGTACAATTAGGGAAAATCTCGGGATCTCACCACGTTTTCTTTATTTTTATTGAGTTCCTGATATTTCGGCAGCTTCAACCGCCATAATCACGGGTAAACTGTAGAGCAGCGGGTAAATGGTAAATAAAATCTTTTATAGCCAAAGATATTCGTCTACCTGCACACGTTTGTTACTACTGAATTGAATGATGATATAAAAACTAAATCAAACCTGGTAAGATCCAGTGATTTTTCATAATTGTACGTATTAGAAATGACCGCTTGAAATTTAAATCAGTATATATGTTTTTAATATCTAGTTATTTGCTTTCATAATACCATATATAGCTGTATTAATTTTATTTTAAGCATGTTCTAGAATTATATAGATAGATTTGGTTATCTATAATATCTACAGATGACATAAAACTATTTTTTTATCTATTAAGATTTAAATAATTTAAATAATTCTCTGTATATTGTGGATACTTAAAAATATCACGAAATAACGATTTTATTAAGTACTTTTCTTTTATATATATATTTTTAAATACTTCAACATACTTATAGTTTCCTTGATTGGTAGACTTCAGATACCTATAATTGGTATATATTGGCTCATTATTCCGGACGAGATACGCACTAGAGTTCTGAAATATGTAACAGTCTTTTAAGTATAAAAATGACATATTGAATTAAATATTACACAATTTTAGTAATTAAATATATACCATTTCAAATTATTAATTATTATTACTATTTTTATTATTATTATTATATATTATATAAAAAATAACTCGTCCTCCTCTCTTCTCTTCCGCTTGCTGTGCCCAACAGGGTCCATAATTAACCTACTTTGAAATGTACCTGTCTATCTATCTATTGTAAAATTATGGAATGCAAAGCTTAAATAAATAAATAAAAAGATGAAAAAAGAAAATGAACGTTCGCCGTTTTTGTTATTGTTGTTAAAAATGTCACAAGTACTAGACACAGAGATCTGCTTTGTCCACATTAAAATTAAATAGAATAAAATATAAATAACTGCTAGAAAAATACTCATAGACAAAGATACCGCCTGTATTTACTTTTATTATATAAACTATTTCGCGAGTGACGTTCGTCATATTCCGCAAGAGACTGTCACCGTTTTCCTGCCATTTTTAACAGTGCTCTAGTTTGGACTGCAGGTCAATGGGTACAGTTATTTTATGGGCATTCGTTGCCCATCTAAGACTATATGTTTGTGGAACGACATCTTATAGGCCCGGTTAAGTTGTAGTGGCAATACACGCTGCTTCACCAGATTATATAAGCTGGACTTTTTAAAAGAATTTTCTATTTAGTTGACATTCAGAATAGATTAAAAATAACGCAATTTCCTGTTTATATTATTTCCGTAATAACAACTTATTATTTAGACCTCTATAACCTACACCTACCCACATATTGAATTAAAAGAATATGTATATTATTTTTCATTGTTAAATGTTAATTGAGTATTATTACGGTTTATTGAAATGTCATGACCGTATTACTAAAGTTACAATATGAATGATAAAATAATCAAAGTTATAAATATAGTTTCGGTAGGACTAGCCAGGAAAAGAAAGGAAGATAATCTCTTCAATCATCCTATAATAATTTCATACCAACTATTTACTTGCATAAACCTTTATAAGAATACATAAAATGAATATCTGTTCTATTTTTTCTCGACTTAATTTATGGCTAGTGACAACCATATGTGCGTAGATGGTATTCACAGATTTCTGAGAAAATCATGCAAGTTTTTCACTGCGAAACAGTAATGAGCGAGTAATAGGTGGCAATAGGTCAGCCGTGTAAGACAGTTGGCCGTCACTGAAGGCATGAAATATAAAAAGATCCGATCTGTTTGAATACCGAATAAAATATAGAATAAAATAGAAATAGAATAGAAAACTAATCACAATTCAAGCTGAGCTACGCAATACGTATACCGGATAATTGATAGAAAAATTGATCCTATTGTAACAATTTATATCTTATATATAAAATTCTCGTGTCACAGTTTTCGTTCCCATGCTCCTCCGAAACGGCATGACCGATTCTCATGAAATTTTGTGAGCGTATTGAGTAGGTCTGAGAATCGGCCAACATCTATTTTTCATCCCCCTAAATGTTAGGGGTAGTCCACCCCTAAATTGTTTTTTTACTTTTTAGACAAAATTTTTAGTTTCTATTTATTTATGATACAACATACAAAAATACATACAATCCTAATTTTTCAACCTACTTTTTTATAGCGTTATTAATTTATATGGCAAATCAACGTTTGCCGGGACAGCTAGTACATATATAAAAAACACCTCTAATTATAAATGCTTTTTAAAGTAAATAAATAGGTATTGAAAAACATACATAGCGCCGTATAGTTGAAATGACTTTAACTTCATTAATATTTGTATTATGGGTGGCAAGCTAATGATAAATATGACATACTAGCTGTGCCCGCGGTTTCACCAGCGGTAAATTTCAATAAAAAATATAGCCTAATTGTTATTCTGATGCATAAGCTATATTATTATAAAGTTTCATTAAATTCCTTTCAGTAGTTTTTGCGTGAAAGAGTAACAAACATCCATACTCACAAACTTTCACGTTTTATTATTATTAAGATTAATGAGATAGATGAGATAACGTATTTTTGTAAATATGTACAAAATATAGAGATTTAATTACAAATTAAAATTAATTTTAATTAGCGATTTCCTTTAAATCTATCCATTTACTGTGCATATGTACTGCTGTGCATATGTACTGCTGTATTTGCGGAATTAACACAGTTCACAGTAAAACCCTAATACTCTTGTATTAGGGTTGGACTAGTGTAGATGGCACTGCCAATTATGACCCTCAGAATAGCCTCAGCCTGAAATTGATGACGCATAGATACTGTTGCCGTTCAGTGTTAGTCTTTTAAAATTGCATCACATCGTTTCCATCACAAATATATTGACATATTTTATGTAATACTATAATAATTTGACTAGTAGAAAGAATCATCAGGCATTAAGTTCGCCATGTATACATTTTTGCGTCCAAAACAGTAAATAAATATTAATTTCTATAATTTATTAATATAACTATGTATCAACTTATATTTGTAAAAAAATACTGACATAAATTTTGCATGTATTAGTGATGAAAGATGTCCTATATAAGTACATAGTATAAAACAAAGTTGCTGTCGTTGTCTGTCCGTCCTTATGTATGCTTACATCTTTGAAACTACGCAACGGATTTTGAAGCGGTTTTTTTTTTTTAATGATGGAGTGATTCAAGAGGAAGTTTTATATGTATAATACATGTACAACCGGGCGAATACGGGCCAGTAGCTAGTATAAGTATAATATAGTGATTAATCCTCATTAAACGTTAGATGCAGTCTTCACTTCCTAACTATCATAAACTGTACTGTAAATATATTAATAAATAATTTTATCTTTGACTTCAATAGTATAAAATGTGGTAACGATAAAATTAATTAAAACCTAACTTGTTACTATATTTTATTCAAGTTTAATTTTATTAGAAAGTTTTCAATGCCGTCTAGGTTTGAACTCATGACTCCATTAGGGTTCATAAGTTAGGATATTATTAGCATATTCTGGAATAAAACAAATTTTAAACTTCTATTTTAACATATTTACTGAGCAAACGATTAATTAAGTAACAGACGTGCGTGACAATAGTTGTTCGTGCACAGGATTTTCATGTAATGTTAACTCCTAAACAAGGAAACAATGTTAACAAATTGGCTTTGAAAAAATATAAAGACTTTTGTTTTCAGCCAGTTATTTTCAATTGAATATATATTCTGAACTGTTAGGAAAAAAATAACATAATAAACTTAATTTTTATTAGTGACTAAAATTTTTACTACATTATTTTTATTGAGGAAACTCCATAAAAATAAAACGTGGTAAGATCCCGTGATTTTTACTAATTATACATATAAAATTATACTAATTAATTTTTTAAAATTTAAATTTTAATTTAGAATAGAATAACATTTATTACCTCACACATCACAATACAACAATAACAGTTCTGACAGCAGCATATAAATTATTATACAAAATAAACGTAAATGAAAACAATGCATCGAATTAGATACGAAATCATTATATATAACAAAAAATTGTAAAAAATTACACGATGAGCCTCTGAAAATCCATCACTGAACGGAGTATTACAAGATAGCAGTATAAAGTAGATATGACATACTTTATAGGTATATGTTGTAGACATACTCTATACATGAAAATCCGTTATGATGACAGAGTTATATGTAAGCACGTTCAGGAAGATTGATGAGAATATCGACCTGTTACGACTTGGATTTGATTGATTCCAAGTACCGATCTAATATTGTGTCAGTGAAGTAATGCTCTCGCTCAAATTCGATTTCATTTTACATCTATACTATTATTATAAAGAGCTAAAGAGTGTGAGTTTGGATGTACAGAGAAAACTGCGGTACTAATGATTCGATTTGGAGAATTCTTTCAGTATTGGATAGCATATTTATCGAGAAACTCTATAGGCTATATAACTTCACGCTATTATTAATAGGAGCGGAGCTGCATGAAAAATGTCTGAGAAACAGGGAAATATAATACAGACAAAGTTGTGTGGAGACGAGATATGCATCTTTATCTTATTTCGTCTTATTACATCTTAGCGTAGTTACGATAACGATAATATTTTATGCAAAAAAAATATTTTAGATTACAAACAGACGTTTGTAGATATTACAAACTTAAGACAAATATAAATAAATTTGTAAATTTATCGCAAACCAAACCTAAGTTACTAACGTGGATGTAGTTTACATATGTAAATGTAGCTTTATATCTCTTTCCTCTTTTATTTACTACGCTAGTTACCTATAAATATCTTAAAATCTGTCGTTCATTCTTGTTTTTTTTAATAAATGGTAATAAATAACCCGATTATCTAATAATAAAACTAGCAGACCTCATAAACGTTGGATTGCCATATAAATTAAAATCACTATTAAAACTAGGGGTTGGTGAGAGAAGGGTGAATATTTAGAGTTTTTTATGCCACATTACAAAAAATATATATTAGGGATAGACAATACTTATCACTTAGGGTATGAAAAATAGACAGTAGCCGATTCTCAAAATATGCATATAAAATTTCATAAAAATCGTTGAAGCCGTTTCGGAGGAGTATGGTAACTAAAATTGTGACACGAGCATTTTATATATATAAGATTATAAAAAAGTTGTAGCACGATTATAAATTTATTGAAGAGACTCTTTTAAAATAATTAATTTTATATTATGTTTCATATACTATTAATATCTTACGTACCTACCTAAAATAACTCGACCATTTTTTGTATATTCTACTGTTATAGACATAGTAATATTGTAAATGTTACATGCAATTTATATATATATTATATAGTATATTTATAGTGGATGAAAGTTCCGTATCCTCTGCCTTCTTCGACTGTCAGGTAACATCAATATCGAAAGAAAACGAAGCGAAATTGGATATAAACAAAATTTATTGAACGTACACACATGTGATAGCATAGTAGTTTACTACTACAAAGGTCGCGAGTTCGAATATGATCGCAAAAATGTTTAGTGTCAATGAATTTTCTGTCTGATTCGCCGGCAATGGATACACCGAAAACAAATCTGTGATTAATTCGCCTCCTGATTTAAATTCAATTAGGTATATCTACACAGAGAAATACGTACATGTCAACTATTACATTGACAGATGGGATGGGAATTCCTCTGGCTATTCCAATTGGGATAACAGTCATGAAGTTTGAAAATATTCGCAACCATATCACTAAAATACAATTAGATTCTCACTTCTACGGCCGTCAGTTAAAAGTCAACATTGAATACGAGTGAAAGTAAAATGGGGATATAAAAACGATTTATTATCCGTACAGAACGAATTCCAAAGTTGCTTGTTGACAGAGATGAACCCTAGTAAACAAATACACACAGGAACTTTAACAGCGTATACCATTATTTGCATAATTCCCCTTCTCTGTTGCTATGGACAAACAAAAAGTTTGTAGTCGTATAAAAAGGTCGAAGTACGAGATGATTCGATACAGTATTAGGTTGGTTACAAAAGTTACCGACGATTCTAGAGCCGATTCTAATCGCAAGAACGAGGACTACCAAGGGATTTTAATATTAGAATCCCACAGTATCCTCTCACACCCCATCATATTGTAGGGCGATTCTATATGAACATTTACACTGGAAATAAAAAAGGTTACAGGTACTCTGATAGCCGTCAGATTGCATTTGGTTGGTACACTCTATCCACTTTGTCAATTTCCGGGCAATGAAGCAGCCAATTGGAGTTCATTGCAACAAACCATCACCAGAGTTAAACTTTGTACTATGTCATACGCGTGGGTCTAAATCCTCGTTTATCTATTTCAAGTTACTTATTTATAAGGTGACCATCAAGCTAATTTGGACATGTAGTATATAAGTGTGGGAAAGTGCTAGTAGCTCAATTGAGATTTTTCAACGTTCCAAAATCTTGAAGACCATTCTTCAATTATTTATAACTCGGAAATCCATCACTTCTTGAATTTTCGCGGTAACAATCCCTGACAATTCCTAAAAATAACACATTTACTGGAGACGGAAACGAGCACTCTAGTTCTTAATCCCTAAATTTACACCAGAGGACCTCATTAAATAAGAATTTGTGCACTCGCACCAATCCGTTTATAGTAAACATAAATTGCAAGGAACAAAAGTCTATCAACCGCCAAACAACTTTGCAAGCTGTGTTTCAGTTGGAAGGGGAAATGCGTCAGTAAAATTACGTAGTACAGAGGCATGTCATGTTAATCCTCCGAAATAGCAACGTTGGAGGAGTATTAAGGGTGACTGAATGCTTGTCACTACATTCAGTTTATTCGGAAACACTCGTATTACACGGATGACTGTGTAAGCCCGCTCTAAGTATGGATCTGGCGATTCCCGCCAAATCGGCAAATTTTTTTATGTAACCGTATACTATCTCTTTTGATTTATCTTTCATTTGACGGCCTCGGTGAACTAGGGGTTTATAGCACACCGTTCTACTTCCTATGGTCGCGGTTTCGATTCCTCGCACAATGCAAACATTTGTATTCATGAATATGTTTGTTGGTATCTTGGTGTTTTCTATGTATATCTTTAATAATAAATCCAAGTATTTACATCAGTTGTCTACTACACATAACACAAGTTCTGCTTAGCTTCGGACTAGATGGCGCTGTGTAAATTGTCCACGGTAATTATTATTATTATTCGTAAAAGTTCGTCAGTTTTTGTACGTCGTAGTTACATTTTATTTAGCTCTTTTACAATACGTCACTTACCTCTACGTATTTCTACTGTCATTGAATCTCCATTCTCCTTCTAAATATACAAACCAGCATTACATTCCTAATCTTTCTCACTATTTCGTCTTTCGAGCCTTAGCATAATAAAAATGAATAGCGTCATAAAGTAATAAATGCAGCTAGGATTTATACGACGACGTAATATCACTAGAGTTGTAAATTCTTTGTAGGTATCTCAATCCACGGAGTGACATGCCGCTGGCCCGGAGCGCTCTTGTTCTATCAGTTCCCTCTACTACATTGTACAGTATAGTAGGAACTACAGCATCCTTGTATCACAGATAACATAATATTCATACTTTACCAATCTCTGAGGTTTGTATTGGACGCAAAACTTTCCTAGTAGCATACTTATCACATATAGTAATAACAGGTACTATATATATACATACATATATACAGTGAAAGTTCTATACCAGCAATCTTCGGTGACGTAGTAAGTTTAACATGAAATTTAATTAGAGTCTAGGAGAGTAATATCTAACTATGAATATTGTTTTCTTGTTTCAATGTATTGTGTGTTACTGCGAACCAAAATCTAATTCCTGTGAATCTGCCTGTAATTGTACAGGCTATATTATATAAGCTATATTATTAACCGATACTGTAATAATAATAATAACTCTGGACAATTCACACAGCGCCATCTATCTGCAAGTTAAGCAGGGATTGTATTATGGGTACTAGACAACTGATAGACATACGTAGTTTTATATTCTAAATACAAACATAATATATGTATATAGAAATGACGCAGACGAATACAAGCAATAATTTTATTAATACAAATGTTTGTACCGAGCGAGGAACCCGCGACCATCGGTATCAAGTAAAGCAGTGTTATAAATCACTAGATCACGTGGAACCACTTTAATCAGGTTTTTCAAATATTTATATTTTTTTTGTTTCTTTTTTTTTTTAACTTACCATTATTATGTCGCAAGCTCATTTGACCCTATGCTATAAAAAATTGATCAAAAGATACGAACCTCTTGAAATATTACGCTATTTATAAACTAAACAAGATAGTATTTCATTAATGAGATAAATGTATAAACATTATGATTTTATTTTTGACCTACCTACGTATTAATTAGTAATCAGCGTGGGGAAAGTACTTTAGAGTATTTTCCATTTATTTATTGTGATAAACGACAAACCTCACAGATTTTCTGCGTAGGTATAATCTGGCTTCAATTATTCATAAGCTTTCAATGTTGAGTCAAGACGAGTTACAAATATTGTACATAATCTTTACATAGTATAAAACAAAGTCGCCAACGCTGTCTGTTCGCTTATATCTTTTAACTATTAACAAATTCTTAATGCTTTACGTCCAATCATCGCAGGTTCGATTTCTCGCACGGCACAAACATTTGTATTCATGAGTATGATCGTTTGTATCGGTCTGGGTGTTTTCTATGCATATTATATATGTATTTACGAAATAAAATTCTATGTATTTGTACCAGTTATCTAGTACCCATAACACAAGCTTTAGCTAGCTTAACTTGGGTCTGGGTGGCGCTGTGTGAATTGTCCTGAGATTATTATTATTGTTATATTATTATTTCTAAATCAGTAATCAATCTAAAAATTACGCGATCAAACTCGTTACTACTATTAGAGCCATAATCTTTAAATAATATAATCTTTAAATAGTTTTAAAATTACTTATATCTTTTAAATTACGTAATAAATTTCAATGCAGTTTTAGTAATAGACAGAGTGCTTCAAGAAGAATAATTAAATATACAATACATGCGTGTTATAATATAGAACATGCCGAGAAGTTCAAGAATTAGTAATGTATCCGTGCAAAGCCGGGACGAATGGCTAGTTATTAATAATAATAGTCTTTATTTAAGTAAACGTAATTGACAAGACAAGTGCGTGTGCTAAATCCATATGCTAATTACCAAATAGCGAAAAGAAATACTATAAAATACAAAGTACTGCAAATTATTAGTTATAAAAGATGTGTTAAGTGTTATTTTCGTTTAAAGATTGTCTTAAAAATTACAACGACCCCAATAAAGCTAGTCCTTCCCAAAAAAAGGGGAAAAACCCCTTTTTTTGGGAGTTTTATACACAAAATGATAATCCCATCGTACCTATAATAAATAACAAAGAACAAATAATCAACTAATGTGATACGAGCCAGAATTCTGTCAATTTATATTTTTAACTTACTCTTCAGTGATGGTAATGTCGCTTGGAATAATTACCAAACCAACAAAACTAATTAATCAAAGAGAAGGTTATTAGATGGACAGGTCGTAGATTCGCTGTCTGTCATATTAGATACCATATTTCCCGTGAAATATAGCCCGACACACATTCACAAATCAAGCCCTTGACTTCCACAACTAGAATAACAGTAGTACAACTATGTTATAAATCAATAAATATATGTTTTTCTTTACAGTTATACTTGCTGTAGCAATTCCAGACCTGGAACTCCTAATAGGACTGGTTGGCGCCATTTTCTTCTCTACCTTAGGTCTACTGATACCAATACTTGTTGAAACGGTGCATAGATGGGAGCGAGGACTGGGAGCCTATTCTTATATATTGTGGAAGAATTTAGTAGTGTTAATTCTTTACTTAATAGTTTTAATATCTGGATGTTATTCATCTATTAGTGCAATGATAGAAAAGTAGAATATATCACGAATTTTAATGTGTAATTGTAAAATATCCTGCTTTGTTAAAATATGATCTATTGTTATGTGTATTAGATACAAATCTATTGTATTCATACAAACTTTAATTTTTTATGAAAAATAACGGTATTGTCTCCCAACTATGTTAGCAGCAACTGCACCATTGGAAGTTAATAGGATGAGAATAGAGTGAAATCAATTATCAAAAATTTGTCAGTTTCTTATACTTGTGTATTTTATTAGTTTGTTGTACCAGGTGTCCACTTAACCACGATTTCAATGGAATCATGAGTTTATATGAAGCACGCTTGGAAGTCGATCTAAGTTTATGAACTGCTACATTACGATTGAACCACTGGTCCAGTTACTAACAATACTCTCTTTATTCAAATGATACTCAACTGAAATTAAACTCCATTGTTAAACTCAAATTATAAGTAAAATCCATATTGTTTCACAGCATTCACACCGAAATTTCTCAACAATAATTTACACATCTTTCAATATTTCTAATGGTTATTTCAAAGTTTTGTTATAGCGAAATGGAACGCAGTCATGCAGTAAGATACTCGTTATACTAAAACTTAAGTACGTAACGTAACTTATTTAATTTTGTTGGTAAAATTATTTGTGATATATATATATATATATATATGGAAATTTAATCAAATCCACTGCGACTGTATTTAATCAAATACAATCTTCTGGTAAGTCCAATCTACCGTCAGTTCCAAATCAATCAACAAACTCAGCTCTTGTTGTTTTCAAATGAATTTATATATGATTACAAAAATTATATTAATTGAATGAATTTATATATGATTACAAATATTATGATTACAGAATTAAATTAGAGAGAACGTAGTGCCCACTGACTATTGCATTTTTGACAAACGGAAATAATTTCATAAGTAACCGTAACCTGTGTAACAGACCAGTCCCCCACTAGCTGTATTTGTTCACGAGTATGACGGATGAGCCAGCCGTCATTACATTCAATAATATTAGGAGAAAAACATCTCATAGACCCCAGGCCACGCCGCCAATAGTTTGAACCTTATAGGAAGTTTTACAGACAAAATATCAGAACAAGACAAATTGAAATATTGAATATTACTTCGTGAACAATTAACAAATAATATCGATGTTTCTATGCCTTGTTATGAATGCTTTTGAATAATAAACTCGATACATAATTGGGTCAAACAAATTAAAACGTCGATAAGAAGGAACATAACAAATAAATATGTAATTCGAATTCGAAACGTTAGAAATCTTTTCATTTGTGATTGCTTGGTAGACCCCCAAGTTTGATAGTTCTAATACTTGCTCTGGCAAATTTAGAGAAACTCTACATATGAATTACGTCGACTCTGAGTGTAGGTAAAGCGTTATGCTCCTAGATATATAGTTGTATGTTTATATTATTACAAGTTTGTCAGTTAACACATACATATATGTACATAAGTTAAAATTTTCTGAAACTATTGTGGTGAAACTTTGAATTTGTACTTAGCTTTTAATGAGATTTATAATTATAAATTTATGTATTATATAATAAAGTAAATGTTTCTATAATAGACGTAAGTAATATAATAAATTGGGCGTAATTACAATGGACCAGTTACAAATATCCATTCATAAGTATGACGAAATCACAAGAAATTACTGGATAAAAGGCATATCTTAATAGTCCTCTAGAATTGTAAGTCATAAGGTATCACGGATGTCACAACACCGATCAATTTCTTGTCTAATTCAAACGGGGATCGAAATTACAACGACCTGAGCCTAGGTTCGAAATCCTAGTGACTAAAGTCGTATCCATCGGGCGGGAGGCCTTCAGCCGCCTTTCCATAAGCCCTTCTGCAGGTTTGTAGTGCTATCTGCACTCGCCCCCTATCGTCCGGTGAAGCTGTAAAGGCCAGCTGCGACCAACAGCATCAGAGCAGTCTAGAAAAAGGATCTCACATGATAATGTAATGCCCATATTGTTGATGTACATATATAGGTGATTGTTACCGGTTACCAAGGGTAGACCATCAGCTCTTTTGCCATTATAATTAAAATAAAGAAATTACAGATAACCCAGATGTTATTCCGTACAACTATGTTTTTAGTATTCGTAAACTAGTATTGGTTGGATATCATATATTGTTACCTTAACTATTAAATCGTATGTTTTTGTTTCATTGTCTAGTCGTAATTTCTAAGAATGTAATAATCTATGAATAATAATACTGTACTTAAAATTAATTTGTTTAATTTGTTTATTTAAGTAGATACTTATTACACGGGCGCGATCATTCTTATCGTTCCGAAGGCTTTCTTAGGGTCGTGAATAATAAAAACAGGCATTTGTTCGTTTTATCTGTAGTATATTACAATAAAAACAACGATTTACTCCTGATAAGTTTTTTAAATCTGATTATTTTTTGCTAGAAAATTGTCTTACTATAAGGGGGATAGTAACGAAATCAAAAGGTTGAAAAACACAGATATTTCTACTTATAAGTTAACCAGGGGCTTTGTATATACGAATTTATTTCTATTGTTATAAGCCTGTTTTGCGGCCTTTGTCCCTATATAATAATAATAGTATTAAAATAATATTTGTTTTATTGACTTCTCTACACAACTTACAGCTTTTACTTGGCCTCGGTGGTCTATCAGTTTAGCACACCGCTTTACTTCCGATAGTGGCAGGTTCGATTCCTCGCACGGTATAAAAATTTGTATTCATGAGTATGATTGTATCGATCTGGGTGTTTTCTATGTATAACATGTATTTACAAAAAAATGTAGTTATGTATTTATATAAGTTGTTTAGCCATATACAAGCTTTGCTAGACTTGGGACTGGCGCTTTGTGAATTGTCCTGGTTTCCGTGATAAATCAGGTTGACCGTTATGTCATACACCCAAAAAAGTGTTAATTAAAAAAAATAAGGCTACGGGATAAAAAACCATGCGTACTAATTAGTACTAAAAAGGCAAGCTTTATACAACATCAGCAGCGCCTGTTAAAATTCTAATTAACGCAACGTTTCGTTGGCTTAATAATAATAATTTGACAACGAAAATTCTTTAAAGCTTTTTATAAATTTGTATATACATTCGGTTTGAAATATAATAAATATACTATATATATAATTTTAAATAGCTATGACGTGTTATACTATAGAAAACAACGTGGAAAAATGTTAGGACACTTGATACGGCACGATGTATTTATGAAAGTTATTATCTTGGGAAGGATAGAAGAAAAGAGGGCAAGAGGAAGACCAAGGTACAGCTACATCAAACAAATTAAATACAGAATTGGAGTCATGTCGTATGAAGGTTTAGCCGACAACAGCCTCGCTCTTAAATTATGAATGAATGACGTGGTCCAGTCTTAAGTAGTCATGCTTACGAAAATGTCCAGACATGTGGCGGCGTGGTGGGCCGCGTCATTGGGCTCCCTAAAATATAGTCGAACGCAGTGATGGCTGGCTCTGTCATACTCGTGAGCGAGTGCTGCTTGGAGGAACTGGTCTACTCAAATGTCGACTGATTTAATCTTATTGTGTGTTTAATATTTTGACTCTAATAAATTAGTGCTACTTGGTGGTATGTATACACACATTTCAACTTAAAACAATAAAGCTACAACAATTATTTAAAAGAGCAACATACAAATTCTTCCTCGTCCTTTATGTGATGATACAGCTTGTCGAATAAGCGGTAAATTAAAAATAATAATTGTGATTATTCAAAAGTGCTTATTTAATTTTATTTGAATAAAGGATGTAGATTTTCGCTTCAAATAAAGTACCTATATTCAATCTAATTTATTTATTAAGCAGAAGTCGCTGTAACTATAAGGCCAATTCGCTCTTCAAGAGTTAGTTAAAAGCAGTATTGAAAAATAGCTCAAATAAACAACACAGTATTGCAAACGATTTTATTATCGTCGAACGAATTATGCACAATTATTTTACATCGAGTGGTTCCCAAATTAAAGGTTATGTACAGTTAGCTTCATATAAACAAAAAATTAAGAGTCGTGATAACATTGTAGGAAGCAGTTCATATTTCACAGTACCTTACCATACATAATTATCATATTATTAATAAACAAGTAACCAATAATATACTCGTTGTAATTAAAACTCACCAATTAAGTATACAACCACAGGGCAACAGATGGATTTAATATAAAATAATTTGAATCATAATATAATTTGAATTATTTGTTGCTAAGATGCATTTGATCATTTTGGATTATACAATAATAATATAAGTATTTTAACTAACTACCTACATATTATGATAATTTTAGGTATCCTCTATGATTTATATGAAGCTGACTGTACCTGTTTATATCCAACATTCATTAATATCAATAGAATACATACATTTATTTCATAATATTTTGATATTATAACAATATAAAGTCCAACCAAAATAATACGCATTTTTAAAGCACAAATAATAAGCAATTGAACTCTTAGAAATAAAGTCTTTTTTAGAAATAAAAATCTGACAACTGACTACTACAATCTCAAAAAATAGGTTGGTAGCATCTGTACATCCAATCTTATTGGTCAAATCAAACAGCACAATTATTTCCGGTTTCCTACGAAATTAGTCCCATAGGTTGCGAAAAGCAAGAGGAAATATATTACAAATAACTGAATAATTTGGCAATAAAAGAGATTATTTTTGTTGCCGAATAATTCATAGTTACGATTGTTTTTCATTGTATGTTACACACAATTCTTTCAAACTACACAAGTAATGTAACGTTCAAATATATGAATGAATTAGCTATGATCGCGATTTCACCCGCGTGAAATTTATAGCCTACTAGCTTTTGCCCGCGGCTTCGCTCGCGTTAATTTATCCCCTTAGGAGTAGAATTTGTCAAAATCCTTTCTTAGGGGATGCCTAAGTCATAGTAGCTTTATGCATGCAAAGTATCAGCCCGATCGGTTTAAAATTAACAGTTTCGTATAAACTTTCATCCCCTATTTTATCCCTTTGGGGATAGAATTAATCAAAATCCTTTCTTAGCGAATGCCTACGTCATAACATCAACCTGCACGCCAAATTTCAGCCCGATTCGTCCAGTGGTTAGGGCTGTGCATTGATAGATCACTACGTCAGTCACCTTTCATAAAGAAAAAATAATTTAAATAAATTAAAAAAACTATAAATGCTTGTATTGTAAAAAATGTACATATTGAATAGTGCCATTTTTCTATTTAACCGACGATATATCTGTACATAGTATAAAATGGAGTCGCTTCCGCCGGCTGGGTTAAATCTAAAACACAACGGATTATAGTGCAGGCCCATCTGATGGTAAACGGTTACCGTAGCCTATGGACGCCTGAAACACCAGGGGTGTCACATGCGCGACCCTTAAGAAACCTTAATATACCCTTCTTGAAAAAACCCCCGTAGTCTCTCGAGAAAACCTCGGCAGGTAGTTCATTCCAGATAATGATTCAAGAAGATTTATATGTATAATATATGTGCACCTGTCCCTGTGAAGCCGAGGCGATTTGCTATATACTATATAACGGCCTCGGTGGTTTATCGGTTTAGAACACTTTACTTTTGCTGGTCGCAGGTTCGATTCGTCGCACGGTACAACATTTGTATTCATGAGCACGCTTGTTTGAAATGGTCTAGATATTTTTCTATGTATGTATTTAGAAATAAAATGTATGTATGTATATCACCTATCTTGTACCCATTACAGAAGCTCTGCTCTGCTCTGCTTGGGACTAGGTGGTCCTGAGATATTATTTATTATTAACTAGCCGCCCGCCCGGCCTCGCATGGGGGTGTACTGTGCTATATTTAGCTATAATCCATGTTCTTGAATATCTCTATCTATTTCTGAAAACTGCATTAAAATCCGTTGCGTAAGTTAAAAGATAAACCTTGCTCTTGAATCACTCTATTTCTGAAAAGTGTATTAAAATCCATTGCGTAGTTTAAAAGATCTAAGCGAACAGACATTTGGAGCTTTGTTTTATACTATTACATAGTATAGATATATTGTGAACATATAAAAAATTATGACTATTATTTTAGTTTGACCTTATATTTCGTAAATCTGATTACATAACATCTGCGTAATGTAATATTACAAAGTTGAAACTTTGTTAGACACAAAACTAGTCATATGTAATATACAATTTGTCACAGTCTGCTTCAGAAACTGCTTTGTAATTAGTTTGAGAAGCAATTATGTACTTATAAAGTTTGTCATTACCAAATCTACTCGTATTATACAGTAATGAATTTACTGTTGTTTAATTTATAACAGAAATAATATACAGGTTTATTCTGGAGTTTAATTTGTTCTATTGAAAAGTAATCAAGAGTAAACCGAATAAATAGGATGGCAGTAGATATAATATATACATATATACGTATGTACATTAATTAATAAGAAAACATTCTTCATTTTATACATTACTTCAATTATCTACTGCCATCCTACGTAAGTAATTACCTTATTCAAGTCAGTAAACTAGAGCGATATTTTCCACTTATATGTTTTTTTTAATATATAATAATTCATATACGAGTATAAGAAGACTAAATTCATGTAGTTACATTAATTAGGATATAATATCAAGCAGTTTCGGTACAAATAGATTATTTTAATATCCCTTTCTACAGTATTACCCTGGATGTAAGCGATAAAAAAACATCTTAACACGATTTTTAACTGTCGTGTGAAGAAGGCCTAATATTAATTTCTGAAGAAACAATTCGTCTCAAAAATATCTTCAATTTTATGATTATCCGAACTTACATATAATTCAGATATTTGGCAAACATATTGTGACTAGACTATTTTACAATAATGAAATCGAAATAATACTAATATAGCTATTTGATACATTTTTTTAAATTATTTTGTTAAATAAATTATCTCGAGATTCAACAAGGCGATTGTTGTAATTGTTGCAAATACCTAAATGATATTGTATAAGAACATTTTTACTTGATGTGTACAATTATTAAATCAAATATGATTTAATGTACTGGAGATTCATTGACGATAAGGAAATCTATTATATATTCAATCTTATATATTGTTACGTATCAGTGGCATAACTAGATCACCTAAAACCCCAAGCAAATTCATGGAATGAGATTCATTCGTATGGTATTTTCTTAAATTGATTAAATACATTTTTTCAAATTATAAATAAATGTTACATTATTTCTGTGGTCAAGAATCTCGGAACTCAAACTATAAACCTAATTTGGTTAATGGCCTCCTTTGGTCAATTCCTTCTCGGGTCAGAGGCTCGCTCAGGTCAGGGCTCCTCGGATTAGGATCCTCTCGGGTTAGGACCTCCTCGGGTCAGAGGCCAGCTCAAGTTAGAGACCTCACGAGTCAGTATCACACGGGTACTCTGCAGGTACTTTATTGTTACACTACTGATACCATTAAATCAATTCCATATAAATAATTTCTAGGTTTAATATATAGAAATAAATTTCTTAAATTAGTCATTTACATTAATATATAATTAGAGAATATAATCGTGATTAATACGACTATATCTCTTGTTACTAGAAACTTACCATAAACAACAATTTTATTACTATAAGAGCTGCCTTTTATTAATAACATACTATATAAATTTACTTTAAATTTTTTTTAAATTATATCCATATATTTCATTAAGCACATATTCAATTAATTAATTATAGTGACTAGAAAACATTACGATTAAAGCAGAATTCATTTGTTTCAATATATTTGTCTCTGGTTGCATTTTCTTCACTGTACCCCCTTAGTTTATTTATTGGGGTTTATTTTTCCTAATTGGTTAAGTAAACTGAAACCTGATTCTAGGCAAGGATCGCAGGTTCAAAACCCGAACCTTACAACACATAAGTGTTCGTCGATTACACTTCTTTTCTGTCTTACTTTCTTAACATGTCTTTTTTAATCTTTTGATTCTACATGGACCCAAAAATGATATATCTGACTATGAATATTTATATTATAGATATTAGCCTTGACTGTAAATAAATTTAATTCTCTTTAATTAACTATAAATAATTATATGAGATTTTATAATGGGCATTTACAAATCTTATTAAATTCTATATATACTTTTAAACACTTGCCAGTGTTTTATAAAATCAATACAAAGATTACATACAAGTGATATAACATATAACTATCTGTGGCATTTTAAAATACATATAAACTTTAATGCCATATTTAATATACTCTATAACTAGTTGTATTACCATAGACAATATGTGGAGAGTGATCATCCAATGCTTTGCAAGGAATGCTTGAACTGCAGTAATTTATTGAGATTCATATGCACCAAGTCTTGTGGATTAGATATTATAAAGTAGACCAGACCGAGTATGGACAGCACAGCCCGCCATATCGAGAAATGTGTCCATGTGTGGTAAAACGTTGGAATTGTTGGCTGAAAATAACATTTTATATATAAAATTCTTGTGTCACAATGTTAGTTACCATTACGCATACCATTCTCCTTCGAAACGGCTTGACCGATTTTAATGAAATTTTATATGCATATTCAATAGGTCTGAGAATCACCTGTTATACCCAGCCAGAGTAGCCAGTCAATTTTAGATAAATTGACAATTAATAAATTATGTCATAGATAATTCCAAATATATAAAAAGAATATAAACTCTTACAGTGGTGACGTTGCCGCAGTTCGTGACGTTATATACCAACGGAGTATATTGGTATACCATCAGCTCATCGTACATCCGGGCGGCCGTACAAACCAACAGACACGCTGTGTACAGTAACACTAGTACTATCGGCTGGAAGTATGGCTGGAGCCCTCTCGACAAGTCCAAACTTGTTACGTCCAGTCTACAAATTAATAATAATAATAACCGAGGTCAGTTTTTATGGATGATAATGGAATATTGCACTAGCCTGCGCTAACGGTTTACCCTGGCAGGACACCAGTGGAGGATACGATGAGCTAGGAGAGATGAGATAGGATAAGGTCAGTTCAATTATCTTATCATGATATATTCACCAGGAATTTATCACGATGGTTTCCATGGGTAACTGCGTGGAGGTCAATCCGACACAGTATATTGCTAGCAATAGGGTCAACAGTCCGCATTAAATTATTAACAATCGCCTTCCGTCCACCCAGAACAGTTTATACAACGCCATCTAGTCCCAAGCTAAGTGGGGGTCCTAGTCCCTATTTCTAACAACTCCTTCTGGGTTGTTAGAAATAGGGACTAGGACCACATTGCTAGCAATAAAAATATTATTTCTGGACAATTTAGACAACGTCATGTAGTCCCAAGGTAAGTAGAGGTTGTTTGTGTTTGTGTTTTGGGTACTGAACAACCGATATAAATACTTAGATATTTATTTGCAAATACATACATAATATACACAGAAAACACCCAGACTGATACAAAGAATCATACACATGATCACAAAAATTTGTATTGTGCGAGAAATCGAACCCGCAACTATCTAAGATACGGCGATGTACTAAACCGCTAAACCAATGCAACTGAACGTGAAAATTAACTCACCTATCCAATACGGAAAGTAAACAAAGCACACAAAAGAAGTAGTATGTAGCCACATAGGGCATTGTGACAACAGCGTGAAAAGACAGGTGACCCGCGTCCAAACCGTCTGAGTAGCTGATCAGCAGCAAATGCATCAGCGACAGCCCGCCGAGGACTCCGTGACAGGCTAAAGCGCAACTGCGCCATGCTTTCTGCGCTGTCAATGCGACATCTAAAGGAGTTAAGTCGCCCATTCTGAAATAAAAAAAATACACAATTTTATTTACTTAATTTATTGTTTAATTTCTGACAGCGATTGATTGACCTTCGCTAAATATAAAAAGGAGACTAGTTTTTAGTCTAAGGGTGTTTCTATGAATTTATCTAACTATGAATTCTGTCGAATTTTATTGTTCATGGTTGGGTGGTTCATCCATATGTATTAAATACACTATCTACTTATTACTATAAAGAATTTAGTTCTATCTATCTAGTACCGATAACACTTGGGACTAGATGGCGCTGTGTGAATTGTACAGAATTATTATTAGTTTTAGGTAGAAATGAATCTTAACCTCCACTTTTTTTTTTTCACGGGTTTTCAATTATCATCAATCATAAAAAAAAAATTACCTTAAATATTTATCTGCATCTCTCGACTGTTGAGATTCCAATATCCTGTCTCTAGACACTGCTCTGAATGTGCCGCCACCTTGCAAATATATCTTCTCGGGTTGGTGTGACCCAAATGGATTCAGCCTCTCATCATTTGGTGATGTCAATGGTGATGGTGATGAAAATGGATTATCTATATATTGATCATGATATGGCATATTCGATTCCAAGCTTTCCAGCATTCTTGTTAGGTCAGTTGGTCGAGCTAAAATTACAACATAATAACATAAAAACTAAATTAACAGTAATATTTTATAAACATGATACTTCAATTTGAGATGTTCAGAATGATTGATAGAATTCAAATCTGACCAAATAAAAAAAAATATGTGTCAATTTATATTTCGAACTATTTTTTAGGATAAGGATATGATAGGTACTCCTGCCAAAATGAATTCAAATAACCATTTCTCTGGTTATATTGGAATTGGCATTGAAGTAGGCAGGTATCTTTAACCATGTAGTTGAGAAATGACAACACCACTACCTCATCTAGAAATAGAATAGAATATAAAATCCTCTATTCAAATAACCTTAATTAAGCACTTTTGAATAGTCACAGTTATCTTTCTTTTAAACTACCTAATATACCGCTCATTGAGAAAGCTGTCTCGTCACAAGAAGAAGAAGCAAAAACTTACCTGTTGCTCTTTCAAATAATCTTTACAATTTTTTGTTAGAATGTGTGAATACAGATTATCAACTAGCACAAATTTATTAGGGTCAAAATATGAAATACACAATAAGGGTAACGGTCCTGATAAAATCCTCAGCTAAAGCTTACCTGGTTTGGATCCCGTTTTGTTTTTACTTGCCGTCTTAAACACCTTTGGGCTGACATCTCTGTTATTGGCATGTGTCTCTTGCCTTTCCTCCCTCGTTTTCCGTCGTGTCTTTCTTGGTTTATGACGTACAGCCTTTGGTGTTCCATTGTTATTCTCAAGATCTTTAGCTTCAATCTCTAGTTCTCCACTGAGAGTGACTACCTCATCTTTATTATACTCTTTCAAATAATCATCAACCTGTAATAATTTTATGGACTGTACTGTACTGTAATTAATTAATTAATATGCTATAAAATAATTATAACAAGTTGAAATTATTATAATTAAAGAAATAATAATTAAATTATTATTTCTTTTACAAAGAAAGAAGAAATCAAATTATTGTGGGTGACTAAATGACATGTCAGTTTTTTGATACTGTATGTTCTGTGATTAACTTGTATTTAACAGAAAAACATTGTATTTAACAAATAAAATCAGCCTAGATTTTTTTATTAAGTAAAACTAAAAACATTATTTGAAAAAATGACAACCCTCAAAAATTGATAACCTCTGGCACTTTGAATTCTTTTAATATTATTTTCAACGGGACATTACTATCTAAATAAAAACTGAAGTTCACTTTGGGCAATGTCTTCTGTGTGGATCTCACCTATTTCAACTGCCACACAGCTTAGCAACAGCTTGCTTACAGCTGTGTTGGTTGAAATGTGAAATATGGCAGGTGTGACAATTTAACCCACTAGAATGGCAATGCATCAGTATACTACTACTGATGCATTGCCATCCTACTAATGTATTGGTGTCACATGTTAATAGTGATAACAGTGCTGTTCATGTACATTGGGTTCAGGTTACCACCTACCATCAGGTGATCTGCTTGTTTGCCGTTCCAAATATGGATATAAAAATTTAGAATCCATATTTATCAAAATCTGCCTAAATTGTCCACTAAATAGGTACACATACAGAAAAACAGAACATACCTTTTCTAATGCGCTAAGACTTGACCCAGGGATATCAAAGTCATGTAGTTCTCTATCTCTATGCCTTGATGAGTGGCGTTTCTTCTTCCTATATGAAGGGCTCCGTTTCTCCTTGTGACTGCTAGATGGCCTGGATAATGTCTTCATAAATTTCTCATCCAAACCATTCGGGTCGTGCGAGTAAAACACAAAAGACGGGGTTTTATCAGACTTCTTAAATTCCTTCTCAACGAAACCTAAAATATCCTGCTTTATTTGATCGTGTATAGGAAGTTCTATATCTAAAGATTCGTGTTCAGATTTTATCCAACTATCGCGAGTTTTGGACTTGTCTGGAGGATTATCTTCAGGTGCAGGTGTCACTTCAACGTTTTCGGATACATCTGTATGACCGTTAGATAATTTCCTTGAGCCAGACCTTGATCTTGATCTAGGTCTGCTTTTATGTTTCGGTGATGGTGAACGAGCGGCTGTGTGCACTTCTGCTATCTCCTCCTTAACATCTACACTCTTACCAGGCTTCATTTTTAAAAGAATAATCAGTGGTCTACTTCGAAAACTCGCACTTAAATATATATTGTTTTATGACAGTTTTGAATCACAATTAATATCTAGCCGCGATAATAAAAAACTACTTAAAATCATGGTCATATTAGTAATTTTATTATTAATGCCAATTGGAATTAAATTCACATTTTTCTAATAAATAAAAACAAAGACCAAATTAGAATTCTAATGAATGTCAAATGTCAACAAACCAAACGGTAATGACGTCATTGATGGTCACTGTGACGTCAGACTCCTGGAGACGTTCCATTATAGGAATTTATTTTTTAATGAATAAACAGATTAAATTAATGATAATAGTCTAGTAAATATACAAAGTATTTTAAATAATTGTCTATACAATATACAGAATAAAATTGTATTTTATATTTTGGGTGAATAGCAACCGACATTTAAGTTCATTAGCTCCGATAGATGTCACTATTCTGAATAATATTTACTTTTTTTTTCTTCTTTATGGCTTGGCTAATATTTACTTATTCAATAGTCATGAATAACATATTTTACTTTTTAGCATAGTCAAGTTTGTTATTATTTCTAAATGTTCTGATAATGTATATGGAAATCAGTTTACATTTAAGGTAGTTCCAGTAAGACTGCGAAGTAGGTAAAATAAATGGTTGTTATTAATTATTAACTACAGTATGATTATTTACAATTATAATTTTAAAATACAGGTATCTATGCTTTTAAAACCAAATTTTAAAATTTGCTTGCTCATAATATTGTTGTTGTTATTAATTTTCAAATAATATATCATATTGCTTATACATTACAAAAATATTAGTAAAACTATTAATATTAGTAAACTAAAAAATATTCTTGTTAACATTAGTTTAGAATCACTATTTAATGTAAAATATTATTGTAGTTGATTCTAATTATTTACTTATGACGCTAGATGGCGATACTACTTAAATGACTTTCAATTTATTGACCAGTATACGAGGAACATTTTTTTAACCACAGATAAGAAATTTATAGTTGAGCTTATTTTTGATGTACTATAGCAATAAATAAAACCTTTATGATTTCTTACAATTTGTGAGAAAATTTAAATTTCATGGTTATTCTTCGGAACCCTCAGTACCTATAAGCACAGATAACATAATATTACATACTATAAGTATGGTATACGTGCGCGAGACTCGACTTTTATTTTTAACTTTGCAAAAATGTTTAGAAACGACCTTTGAGGTCATCGAGTTCATAAATACTTTATCGGACCGATGACGTCACGTGTGAAGCTCTATTCATTTAGATAACCAACGTAAGAATAGAATGTAGTTCTTAATATTACGTATATTAAGAACTAAAGTACCTGAATTTATTCAGCTTGATAATCATTCAACCTGTGGACCTGCATTCCCGAAAATTCTCTCTTCATCTATTCATCTTAAGTACTTAATCACCCTGGAAAGTTCACACATCGCCATCTAGTCCCAATCTAATCAGAGCTCGTGTAATAGGTACTAGATGACTGATATACATATATACATTTTTTTTGTATACATAGATAGAAAACACACAGACCGATGCAAACAAAGTTATTAATGAATATAAATGTTTGTGTCGTGTGAGAAATTGAACTCCTGACCATTACAAGTAAAGCGGCATGCTAAACCGCTAGACCACCGAGGCCGTCATATTCTTAAGTAGTCCAAGTATACAATAAATACGTAGGTACATAGCAAACTCAATTGGGGGTTAGAAGAGAGAAGCGAGAGTTGCACCCCACCTCATACGTTGCACCCAGGTGCACTCCCGCGCATTAAGTTATTAGTTCTAAATTTCTAAGACACCAGTAGGCGCCGTACCGGCCGTACCAGCTGGCAAATGGAGTACATTCAGAATTTTGGAATGTAACCGGCTGGGCGGCCTTCAGACAGCGCCTTAGAAGTGCGCGCGAGCCATAAGCAATGAGCGATCTTCATAACAGTCAGATTAATTCTTAAGTAATTTTTTTTCAGACTCGGTAGTATCGGTCAATAGAAACATGGTAAATTTGTAAGAATATAATAGTGATTACTATTCTCTATTACTAACAATCCCCCTAGTGTTAGGAATTAGTGGCCACATCGCTAACTATGTACAATATAGTCCACATTCACGCGACTCTTCTCGAAAACTATAGTGATTAATTGATAACGAAAATTCAATGTGCTGACTTCATGCTTCTGACTTCATTCTATCATCCTCCACTAATGTCTCTCCCTATACCTTTGATTAAGGTAGTGGAATTCACTATTCAATTTTTACTTATTTAAAAAAATATTTTCTAGCAAATCTAATGTAATGAATCTAATTTATTTCGTCTGATCCACTTTTATAATCTCTAGATCTTTTGCTTTAGACCATTTAAACTAGGAAATTGTATACGTTATATCAATATTATATATCTGCTATTAAATGTTATATACCCGTTATACTCAATTTAGAGTTTTAGTTAGAGTGAGGTCTTATATTTTTTTGCGTTAAATTTCGGGATAGGATATATCGTTTTCTATAATTTCTCTGCCATACTGCAGGGTGGTCCACCATCCAACCAACTGACTGACAAATACCATGTCAATTCATATACATGTAATGACAATAGCAGAGCTACCGTCCAAGCCATTGCTACCATTTGACCAGACAGTGCTTCCCTGATATTTTCTATAGTCCTTTACTATGGTCTGTTATTTGGAATGTGGATGGGGTGAGTAATTCAACTGCTCTGGGCTATAGCTGCGGTCCTATTGCTGCTTGATTATATGACTTACCTGACCATTCTTGTAGGAATAATAAAAAAGAGTACATTATCTATTAGGGAAACTTATATATATATTACTAATTACTACTAACTTCAGCTCACAAAGCAGTTACAATATCCTTTCCTTATCTTTACTTTCTCTATGCACCCAAAAGTAGTCTGGAAGAGATTCTTCAGGAATAAGACCACCCTTTGTGTCAGTTAATGTATATTTGCTATTTTAATTTTTAAAATAGCAAATGTACATTAAATGTTCTGTATTTGCAATAAAGAATATATAAAAAAAATGATATCGAAGTCGAGTTCGTCACACTCTCTCAGTTTTATCTGTGGAATAATATATGTATATTTTTTTATTGTTCCACGGATAAAACTGACCTATAAAGCAATAAATAAAAAGATTAATGTATTTTTCTTTTCGTAAAAGCCTGTTGTTAGTGTCTTAGGTTGGTTATGTTTTGTACATTGTTTTTATATGGATTTAGTATAGCCCTGGGTTTAAGAAATATATAGATATGTAGGTATAATAAATAAATATATAGGTACATATACTGTAATACGACTGTAATTCCTGATAGAGTAGTTAGAGGCATTATTAACTATAAACGTTATGTTAAATGATGAGTTTGACAGCCAATGTGCTAAGAATACCTATATTTATTTTATTTATTATTTATAAACTCTTCATTGCACCAATAGAATTAATATATAAGAATTATACAGAACAGAGATATGGAAGTACAAAAGGCGGTCTTATCAGCAATCTCTTCCAGACAACCTTTTTTTTGAGGATGATAATGAAACCAGTGGAGGATGATAAGATGAGTATGAAGGTCAGGTCAGTTAGCCCATCGTGAAAAATTCACTAGGAATTTATCACGATGGGGTCCAGGGGGCACGTGGAGGTCGCGTGGAGGTCGACCTAACATGGTACATTGCTAGCAATGGGAATTACTACTTCCCATTACTAGCAATCCTCTTGAATGCCTACAGGAACTCGTTTTAATAATATATTTTAGTTATTATATTATACATATTCTTAAGGTTTTTTTATTTTAGGTTCATTGTTCTAGTATATATTCTTTTTTTTTTGTAAAATTAAATAATAGGTACCTATTTATTTTTATCATTATAACTTACAAATTAAAGAGAATTTTTTGAACAAATTTTTGAATCCTACGTGACAAGGGACGAGCCTCCGTCTCTGGCATTAATTATCTTATCAAGTAAGTACGACTTGAGTGCAATGCAATAACTTCTATATAAGTATAAAGAAAAATTAAAGTGTCTGTTTGTAATATCAAAGCTTTTCTATAAATGCACGTGAAAGTATACAAACATATATAGTAATTACATTGAAAATTTAAATTTTCTTATTAAATTGAAATTGTCTGTTTATTCTTGCTAATTTTTGAAACGGCTGGACTGATTTTGATAGGACTTTCACTCGCAGATAGCTAATGTTATAAGGAGTAACTTAGGATACTTTTATTTAAGAAAATTTATTTGTATGAAAAAAAAAGTTTAATTCAGCTATACTAGCTGGAGAACTTTTTTTTATAGTTAACTTCTATAAATATAATTGATATGTAACTGATAGCTGTCTACACATAAAAGTAATATGAGAAAAATAATTTGGAGACTCTATGTAATAGAATGCAAAATCATAATTATTAGAATTTTTGTCTGCCTATACGTTTGTGTGTCTTAATCTCAGAAACGGCTTAATCGATTTGGGTGTGAATTTCACTCATGCATTATGATAATTTTCATTTCAAATTTAGTGTTTATTTTATTTCAATACATTTACAAACAAAACAGTAATATAGAGTCGCAGACTCTCATCATCATCATTGTTTCAGCCCGAATGACGGCCTACTGAACAAAGGCCCCCAAAAATCTCCTCGACGGTCTGTCGCAGGATCTGCTAGTATATTAATATGTACCAAACTATAATCTATATTATGTTAAGTACAGACAATAAACTCAGCATTAGTCTAAACACCTATAATATATAACTATGTCTATCAATAATATAATAAAATGACTTTAGTTCTTATTTATTATCTGAATGACTAGGGATCATTTATCTGATTATACGTACGAATGTCACACCCATTTCTTAATAGAAAATTTCGTTACCGTAACAAAACGCTATAAAACTATTTAAAAATAAACTATACGTACCTACGTATTGTTTATTTTTAAATAAAAAAAACTATATGTAGGTACGTATAGTTTATTTTTAAATCTTTTTGTAGCCACTTTGACAAAGATTTATATTTTTATAATCCCTTTGTTGAATCCTGCTTCAAATATGGTGGATTCTTTTAAAGGATAGATCATCCATCCTTTAAGAATCCAACATTTTTTTTGAGTTCCGAGAATCCAAACGCTTTTTATGGAGGTCTTTCGGTACATGGAATGAAAGTAAGAATAAAATAATAAATTTATAAAGTTACATAAAATTATACACGTAAGTCATTAATTGGCAATAAAGCTCACACTCAGCATATCCTGTGACAGCTTCTAAAACTGTCACAGCGCTGTCATTCTGTGTAGGCCATTACCACACGATCAGTCGATGACAATATGCAAGATAAAAAAAATGCTAGGTATGTCCACTCCAAAAATAAAGGATCTAAAATTGATAGAATAGAATAGAATAGAATAGAAATCAAGATAAAATTGATAGAACAGTTGTCTAGTACCCATAACACAAATTCTGCATAGCTTGCGACTAGATGAGGCTGTGTGAATTGTCCTGAGATTGTTATAATTATGTTAATATAATAAATCAATGAAACTCATTACTTTAGCTTCAAAATTATTATCCTGGGTTATTATTAATATGAAAATTGTACAGACTACTAACTTGTATAATACAAGTATTTAATTAAAGGTAGAAGACCATGCGTCAAAATAAGATGATCTCAATCTTTAGAAATGCATCTCCAAAGATGTAGAGGTGTTGTTTTCGTTCGCCCTATTAAAATTACAATGCAGTTATATTCAAGTTTAGTTACACAACTAACACCCTCCCCCCGCGCTCGCAGCCTCCCCCTCTAGAGGTCGTCCTCCCCTCTCGGGCGAAAGGCACAACTTTCACTCTTGGAATTCGGCGGTTGGTGTCTGATGACGTCACTTTTGCGCAACATGATGCAACCTGATCCAAATTTGTGTGCACTTTATAGTTTGTTTTATAGTCAATATTTTATGTGCTATTATTTTACTTGGAAACTGTTATGGTGCTTGTTCATAATGTATTTAGGTCAATATTTGTTGTGCCTCGTTACCACTAAGTTTAATATTGTAGTACGTTATTTTGCTATTAGAAAGGATATTCTATTTATAAAAAAAACTATATAAATTGCAAACCTTAATAAGGGAGGACTCCTGGCCGAAGGGAGCGGTGTTCTAAATCAAATCAAAATATCTTCATTTATGTAGGTCTACTACAAACTCTTATGATATTTGAATTCTATGGCCAGTTCGAAGTGCTTTTGAGCTGAAAAGAACTGACAAGAAACTCAGCTCTTATTCTTTTCTAACGAGATTGTACATGTTTACAATGTCAATCGAAGGTACCGTGGCAGATTGCCGTCGTCAGTGCCGTGATCACGGAGACATTATATATTTACATTATTACTAGTGACCCGTCCCGTCTTCGCACGGATGCATTTCAAATCTTTGAATTTCTCCCCATGTTCTGTACTATAATACGCATGTGTTACAAATATAAACCATCCTCTTAAAATTTCTCTATCTATCGCTGAAAACTGCATTAAAATCCTAATTGCCTAGTTTATAAGATATAAGCGAACAGACAGCGGAGGCGACTTTGTTCTTACATGCACAGATTTGACATGTATGTATATAGTTTAGGTATTTATATTATGGGTCATTAATAGTCATAAATAAATAAAGAACACACAAACTTATAGTCCATTCATAGTTATCAATGCTCTTTCCATCTTTTCTCTTGAACAGCTAGCTGATCTGAACAATAGGATTAAATAATAGTATGCTGAATAACTTTTTATAAAATGAAAAATTTTTTTAAAACAGGTTTCTGATAAATATCGATTTCTACTTATAAAAACGTCGACCTTTTTGTTCGAATTAAGCGGCATAACGTTATGAAAACAAACTCACGATGGTTTTTTCAACGTATTAGATTTTTATGTATAAGTATGTAATATTATGTTTTCTGTGGTATAATTAAATATCGTAATATACTAAATATTTCATATATGAAAATATTTGTATCATATATTGAAGTAATATAGTGAATTAGTAATATAGTGAAATTATTTTTTGCAAGATATATAAATGAAAAACATGCATAAGTAATTAAATGTATTATTTAGTTAGATTGAGTACCATTATGCCTAATCCTTTAAAGGGTACGCAGAGAGGATAAATCTTTACACTTAACCTAATCCACTTTAGGAAAGTGGTAAATTTAATAAGGGTGACCCACTCCTAAATATTTTTTACCAACTTTTTTATGACTCGGCATTAAAAAGAGTGAAAATTTAGGGTTATATGTAATAACCGTAAATTTTCACTCGTCTACCATAAAAATAATTTTTATAAGTGGTCAGGCAGTATTTCCATATATCTTTAGATCTAAACATATATGTAACTATATTCTGATATATCCACTTCACATTTGATTACTTTCATTTCGTGTTGACAGAATGTTACACATGACTAGATTATTCGTAATCGCAGCGAAAGTTGTAGCTTTCGACTATGTAACAGTATATAGCACTTACCTACTGATATAATTAGTTACTGATAACCTTTATTTCACAGAAAATCTGATATACTTAAGTGAAATGACACATAACACTGTCCACCTGATGAGAAATTTTTTAGCACTGGACAATTCACATCCCGTTCCTAGTCCCAAACTAAGCAGAGCTTAACGTTATGTGTACTAGACAATTGATAGGAATACTTAAATACATTTTTTGTAAATATATACATGATATATTCAGATAACAATCAAAACTACACAAATATTTATACTCATGAATACAAATGTTTGTATCGTGCAAGAACTCGAACACGCGACCAAGACGGTGTGTTCATTGGAGCTCTACTCCTATAGGCTGTAGCGTAATGTGATATATTTTACCTTCCTCGATAAATGAGATTAAACATTAAAAAAATTAAAATTTGATCCATAGTACTGGACATTACCCTAAACATTCGAAATCAGAAACAAAAAAATATCTCTAAATAATATTAACATAACATTGTCATGTGACTTCCGTGGAACTCCTCGTGCTTTGGCATTTCTGAGGATTAAGGTTTTATGCATCAAAATTTTGATTTGTCACAATTCGCCTTTCAACCGAAGTGCAGCATACAAAGAAATTTTTTCTCTGTCTGTTTGGTGACAGAAGTAGGTGTGACAGAGTAGATCAGCTACATGTACAAAGTCTACTTTGGTAAAGTAAATCATTATCAGTTCAGGTATCGATCTGGATACCGATTAGCATGATATCTATTATAGTTCTAGAAATATAATAATATTTGCCACGTAGTTGTTTGTCCAAAGATAATTCTGTAATCTTATTTTTCTAGTGATTTCCTTGTCGTCCCAGGAAAATGTCACACAGCACCATCAGGTCCCAAGCTAAGCAGAACTTGCATTATGGGTACTAGACTACTGACATAAATACATACTTACATTTTTTAATACTTACATAATATACATATTAAACACCAGGACCGATACGAACAATTATACTCATGAATATCTACAAATGTTTGTTTTGTAATGTGTGAGAAATCGATCCCGCGGCAATCGGAAGTAAAGCGGTCTGCTAAACCGCTAGGCTACCGAGGTCGTCGCTATATAACATATGGATACAAAGTAATCGCTGGACTTTGCCTTGAAATACAGTGAGATCTTATTTTGGGCCAAAAATAACTGCTTTGGTCATAAACGAGATCTCATAATAATTCGTGTTAAATAAGTATCCATTACGTTGATACAGTTGCTTTTGTATTTTTATAAAAGAATCAAGAAGAAAGATCTAATACTATATATAATATTACTTATTAAGTAAAACCTGGAAACTGATGGTTTTGTAAATCAGAGATTTTTGTTTTAAAAGACCCACAGACCAAGAAAATATGCTATGTTACAAAAAAAAAAAACAAACTAATAAACTTTCTCAACTTTCAGTATTATTTACAAAGGTAGCAAAGAAATGAAACAATGTGCTTCTTTATGGCCAGTTAATTTTATTGTGGCATTACAATAATTATCTTCTATATTAGTTTGGTCCAATACAATAATAACTTTACTGCGCTAACTGCGCTTCTTATGTAAGCATTATAATTTAACACTAACACTATCCCGCCACCATTATTGCAACATTTTTTTAACATACCAATATTTACATCGGCGGGTCCAAATAATCACATAATAACAAATTTTGTCCCTAATAAATACCATAACACGTCTATTTGGCACAAAATTTTCAATTTCGACATTCAATCATTTCCGCCTTAAACTAATCTAAACTACGTTACAACTCGACGTTACTCGCCATAATTTTAATATAAAAAAATGTTTCATTACTAGATTCACAATAAATCTACATGAACTTAATTGTATACAGTATTATTTAATCTCTTTTTACATCACAAACTTGAGTAAATATCTAACACATTCGTAAACACTATCTAGAGCAACACTTGCTTCCCGAACGCTACTGCGTTACGGATTTTTTTTTAATTTTATAAATTTACGACATAGATTTTACATTTATTTACAACACTTATTATCTAAAAGTTCATAGAACGTACTAGAAATATATCATAGATATATGGGATAAACATTACCAGCTTTCGACGAATGCGGTTTTTATTAAATTTAAATCGTTACGATTCAAATATTTGGATGGTGAGCCCGCAGTCATCTAGTCGCTGGTAAAAAAAACCTTAACAACTAACGCATACAGCGAAAAGTCCCGTCCAGTATAATTCTAGAGAAAATTACCTTTCTCGAATTATATGGAGGGATAGTTTACAACGCCTATTAATTCGCAATCCGAAAAGTCCGGACAAACGAAAATTTGGTCGCCAACAAACAATAAAACTGCGTTCGGTTTTGCGTTTGCGCGTAAAACCAAACCAGTTGTCGTTGAGCCCGCATTACCGCGGTGCACACGCCCTTATATATACAATTTATAAATATTTACAATTAACTTACATCTAGATTATTGCGATGGAGTATTTATAAGGAGTACGGGTGACAAAACTGATAGACGAGCCTCTGACTCCTTTCTGTTTTCTTCATGATGCCCTTCTTGTAGTATTGTCTGATGCTCCTGGACAGCTTGTCGTAATTCATCGCTGGTCGGTTCTTTCTCTTCCCCCAAAGCCTCGCTACACGCACTGAATCCTCAATTTTGAAAACACCGTTACCTGCGGATACGTGGCACGAATTAATGATAGCTCGCTAAGTAATTCACATGGTAATATAACTTGTTTTTGTAGACAGAAACGCATATTTTTATTTTTTGGGATAGACGTTGAGGATAAAAATTCTAATAGAAATGTACAGACAGATGATAATTAGACACCCTAAAAGTAAATAGTTTCGCATAATGACGATTGACTTATTCACCTTAAAGGACTGCGGAATTAGTATGAAATTTCACAGAATAGTTTAAATGTAGGTCAATTAAATGTTATTTTTTTATGGTTCGATTTGAACTACATATAACAGGCTATTACATATACAGGTATTAGAGGCTGTAGCACTGTGACCTGCGAAGATCTATTGTCTTCGCCCTAAGCTATCTTTGTCTAGTCCCTCTATAGAGGGTGCCTACAAATATACATATGAATAAAATCGCGAGCTCCACTAGTTTATAACAAAAGCGTAATTTCATATAGTAGGTACACAAATTATTATTCGTGTCTCAGTTTCCACAAACCGAAAAGGACAAAGTATTAAATGTCTTGCGGTATAATGGACCATAAATCGTAACAATGTGTTGGGGCCTATCGTCTCAAAGACTGGTCACGACGCAGAAAATTAACCTTTAGTGTAGCTTAAAGCATTTTATTAAGTGCCTACTTAAGTACACGAGTAACTGGCTCGCTCACCTTGGCTAGTGAGAATGTCGGTACTCAATGAATTTTCCACAAATAATAAATTGTTGCAGCTCTATATATTTATATGTATATCTTTGTTCTATTTGACGCGCAATCTTTGGTATCAATGTATAGGTATTTAGAAACTAAAGAAACTTCTCTTAACACATCTTTAAAAGATGTTATTCCATTTCTACAAATATTTTTTAATTTTTTAATTTAGGAACAGACATATATTTTATATGTCTGTTCCTAAACAGTTAATAAATATAATTAATTGACTCCCGGGAGGCTTTGTTCGCCCCCGGTGTACCCCAGTTGCATTACCGTTGATAAAACAGTACCTACTGGCCCCGGACGACTCGATTCATTATTTACTATATTGATTCGAAATCTCGATTTTTCCGTATATCATTAATTGACTGTGTAACATAATTCATTTTCTTTTCTTTTTATTTATTTGCTTTCGCCGTTAATTTTTGATGTTATCCAATTTCCAATATTTCATTCTTATTTTCTATTACTTCATTTTTATTTCACTTATAATTTGTACAGAAATCAATAACGCCTTCCAATATACCTAAGTTATTTTATAATAAAAATAATTTTCTATTCTATTCTATTCTTTTGTACAAAATTGTATACATGCGTACTTAATGCTGGATAGGCTCTGGCTACGCACTGGATAGAGATTTTAAGGCGGTGCAATTTAATAATTGATTTTATTATATAAATACAGACAAATAAAAAAAAATATAATGCTTATTATGCCCCTAGAGTATATACTTTAATATATTATGTATATATATATTATAGAACACAGAGAATTTGCATAATATATTACTATACGAGTGTTGTAATAAAGACAATTGTTTCCGTGTTTCTAACCAATTATATTGTTCTACAACATAAAATGGAAACAAGTTCAAACAAAGAAACCTATTATAGCTGTTATATTCATGGGAGTAGGTATTATTGATAGCAGATTTCTCGACCTATACTTAAACTAGTTTGATAGATTATATTTATTTATTCAGTAACTATTTATATGCGTTTGAATTTATACAATTTTTGCTGCTAACTTTATCAACATTATAAAAAGATTGTTCCAAAAAAGAAGAACACAACCTGCCCTTAAAAAGCTTCCAATTGTATATTGTCTTTAAAGTATTAGGCAACGAGTTATAAAGCCTTACTGCTTGGAATCCTACACCATGCTTCACAATATTAGGAGTCGGTTTTACAATGCTAGGGTAGTCCATTCTGCGAGTACTTTCCCCTATGTCACTGTTCTTACTAGTCACACTGCTAACATGACTCTTTACAATATCATCTTTTCATGAGTAACATCTCATCTTTAGTTAAATAGTTAGTTAAACTATTTAACTAAAGATGAGATGTCACCAGTACAGAGACAGGCTATTTTTTATCTTTAATAAAAGCAGACGAAGTCACAGGTAAACAATTACTATAAACTTTACGTTAATAATAATTGCATCATCATTAATCATACTATTGTCATCAACGTGTAATACAAATATTTGATATCATGTAATTTCTTACATGTTATCTTTTGATATATTCCTTTGTACAGTCATCAAGATAATCTTTGACTTTTATATCTGTTTAATAATCTTCGTTATCCACCATGGAGACAATTATCGTGGCAGTGAGTTCATACTGTCACAAATTCAACCAAGTAGTACTAAATACAGAGACTATATAATATAATATATATAATTGTAGAGTTTTTTTTGGAAACAAAAGTTTCATTTGTTATTAACATTCCGAATGAGTTGTGAGTTCCGAAAAGAAAAATATGACTAATCAAATAAGTTTATGTTTTTTTTAATAAAGATTTTTATACATTTTTATACGTCATTATCTCACTTTCGTATCTCTGCAAATTTATAGTGTCAATAAATAAACCATTATTTCAATATTTATTCTATTGCGTAAATTTCTATTTCCAAAAGGTTAAGAGCCTAGTATTAGAATAGAATAATCTAGTACCAAGCTAAGCAGAGCTTGTGTATATGGTAGACAGCTGATACATAGATACATTTTTTTTCTAAATACATGGTGGTGTATATATATATATCTACACCAAATATATATATCTAGAAATATATAGACTAGATGGCGCTGTGTAATATAAATATACAACACTGGTGGTACAATGCTCTCAAAGTCAGATACTTGTATGTCTCTCTGTACGTCTTTATTCTTATAATATCACAATTATTGTATTATCATATAAAGTAACATGTAAAGTATGCCTAATAAATTACGCAGTGGACTTATGTTCACAATAAGTTATCACAGAGATAATTAAAACTACTATTATACATTATCGGTTGGTATTTGTAATACCTACACAACAAAATATGAGTAATGAATGTTGATTGATGAATATTTACTGATTTAACCTTAATTTGATAGTATTTTATTTATAACAATGTAACCAATAATAATTATAATAGTATCACTATAACAATTCACGTAGCGCCACTTAGTGTCAAGCTAAGCAGAGCTTGTGTTCTGGGTACTGGACAACCGAACCGATATAAATAAATGGTATTTTTTTTGTAAATACAATTACATAATATACACAAATAAAATACTCATACCGATTCAAACAATCATAATCATGAATACAAAAGTTTGTATTGTGCGAAGAATTGACCCCGCGACCATCAGAAGCAAGGCGGAGTGTTAATCTGCTAGAACACCGAGGCCGTCATTCAGAAGAAGAGTTATTTAATTATCGAGAAAGAAGTACTAACGCGGCCTACATTGTAGTAAGTCTGCCTTAAACGAATGATATCAATGAAATACCTATAGTATATACTTTCGTATATATATTTTCAAGGTGTAAACTTAACGTAGGAATATATATTTATATATGTCATTTATACTTATTTTTACTTGCGATATAACATTTTATATTTTTATTGCTATAAGATTCTACTTTCTACAATAATTTAGAATGATTTATTTCCATCTGTACATTAACGTTAACTCAAGAAAAATATAGTTATATACTAATTAAACAGTTATATTACATAATTTAGACATCATTAACAAAATTTAATTGAAGTAATATCTTAATAAATAAAAATATGCGTTTCTAATCATTTATGTCATTCATTTGTATAGCTATCTACACTAAGAAAAACAATAAATATAGGTAAAAACTTGTTTCAATTACACTACATTAATTTGTATAAAACAATTACAATGCTTTATCATCATTAACCATATTTAATTAAGAATTATCTTAATTAATTAATAATAATTATTGTGTGCTATTATTTGTTATTGATTAATTATTCATTAGCATGATTGTGTTTTCTATCACGAACTTTTATTTTATATGTTTTATATTTGGGTCTTAAGGATTAATAACTAATATACTCAATAAAAACATAGTCTTCAAAAATGAGAACGCAAGAGAGACCAACAGAATCAGATGCTGAAGTCATGTCCAGTGCTGTTCATATATATATAAGTTGCTAACTGTGAAATTTATAGCCTTTATGTTATTCTGATGTATAAGCTATATTATTTTAAAGTTTCATTAAAATCCATTCAGTAGTGTTTGCGTGAAAGTAACAAACCTCCACCATCCACATGCACAAACTTCATCAGCTTGTTTACCTTTCTAAATATAATAAAGTATGTGATGTACTGTGATATACTGTTTCTGATCTACCACTTCTATTAATCATGTAGAAAAAAGAAAAAAAAAAGTGCTCACTTCTATCTAACCACCGGATTGCAGATCCATGGATGTGAGGCGAGGCGAGGAGTTCTTTCAGGAACTGCCATAAATGTATATGTGTGCTCCCTGACTTGGCTTTACCGCCAGCTGTTGCAGTGCTGGTACCCGCTGACTCGGAGTCTTCATCTAATGGACAAAAACATATTTTATGTAAAATAAAAACTTTTTCATAAGGATTATTCTGAATTTTATTATTGTTAATAATAATAATTCCTATTTATTTTTTATTATATTTTATTAATTCATCCACATATATTATTTCATATGTATAGCTTAAAGATATACATATGAAATAATATTATAATAATATTAAAATTATTATGAAAGTCGCTAACATTTTTGTTAATAAAAAAAAGTACCGATAATTAGGGCATTTTAAAGATCATTTCTTAATGCGTGTATACATATATGTCGAATTAATTATATTTAGTTAAAATACTCAGTTATATTATCTGTGGTTGTGGTAAACAAGTCTACTTTCCCATTTATATTATTAATTTGCATTGTCGTTTGGTATATGTACTGATTTATGGTTTGGTTTACAATACTATATTTCTTTCTTTCACAAGTTATTATATTAATAGAAAAATGTATTGAATTATCTAATAATTGCCTATAATATCTATAATAGTTTAAATTTAGATTAGAACTAGATGGCGTTGCGTGATATATCTTGAATCACTTATAATTTTATCATCTATACATGTATTGCCATTATGTCTAGAATAAACCGTTCTCATATGTATTCATAACATGACCATACAGTATGAATACTCGCAAAAAATCTATGTTGTATGTGTCCCAAATGCATGCTAAGAAGCATTAATGTTAGGGCTAAGTATTATGTCTAACAATTTAGCATCATTATAGGGTAGTTAATGGGGCTAATGGATGAAAAGGGAACGGTAGCTGCCTCGTGGATGCATTCTATTGCTTCTGGGAAACGTATCGTTTCGATTTATCGCCTTCCATACCTGGTGGTAGACATGATCGCTCTAGATTTAGTTTTATATAATTGGTGTATAAAAATATATGAAAATCAACCTTTTTATTCTATTACTTATTATACAGTTAATTCTAGACAGATATTGACTTCACGCATATGAAAATTCAGCTGAGAAAAATGTCCAAGAAACTGATATTTTTTTAACAAAAGTTTCATAAGATTTTAATTTTTTTGTCGTTCTGTATTTAAATTTTGATATTATGTAGGACGAAATTATATATGACGAATAAAAATTAAGATATAAAATAGAATAATATGGACACGTTATATGTTTCTATTTTATTATTGAAATATAGAGAAACAAATACCGAAGTTAGAAACTGCGATAAAAATATTTAATTAGATAATACAATATTTAATTTTATATGCTATAATATTATACACGTATCCACAATAGACGTGTTTAGTAAGTATTCGCTTCAAGCCAATATAGAAAACAATTTATTTTTTATTATAATAGACATGTTACGTAGGTAGACATTTGTAAAAAGTTAATTTTACATTACTTTATAAACAGATAATATTTTTCACTCCATTCCTGACCTCCAAGGTAAGATATAAACAATCTGACATTCAAACGATTTCAGATAAACAGACTACGCGTTGCTCCGAACAGTTAAATAGCAACATTCTATTTAAAGAAGAAAGCCAAGTGTTGAATGTTATGTTTACATGCGAATTAAGGGAACAAGACGTCATTAAACTCCATACGACTCTGACTCGTGCGTCCGAAATCATAAAGTATATATTTCCAACGCAAATTGCGCAGCAGTGTCAGCATTGATCAAAGGTATCGGAGGAATCAAATGAAAGAAACATTGGACAAAGTGACACTTACAGCTCAAAGTAGTCGATGGCATTCGATTTGCCGACAAGAAAATCAACTTTTGACGCACTTCGAGTCGTAACTGATGGGAATAATAATGTTTTTTGTAATGCCAGACAGCAAATCTATCTTGGTGCAAACGATTGTGACCTTGCAAGTCTGGTGGCACAAGTCACACAATCTGGGTCGTCGGGAAACGTCACAAAAAGCTGACTTAACGTATATGGATGTCTAACAACTCTAGAGCAAAGGAACGAAGCTATACAACTGCGCATTTCTGATTGACGGATTAACTGTAACTAGGCGTGGTACTAGACGGACTTGGTAACCAATTCATATTATTTTAAATTGTTGGTCATTGATTTTAGATAAGTATCGTATAATTTACAACGCCTGTAATAGTGATAAGGTGGTTTTTACTGATTACATTAACTCCAACGTACCTATATGGAAATTTGATGACGTTTTCAGATATATTAAAGTACTATTAATACCTAATCCATATTATTTCTAATCTCTCAATCTCTCTGTCTTACTGGTCAATATGTAACCATAAATTATACTTCAAAGTAATAAGTTTTTAAGATAATTAAGTATTTCCGAAGTGATCTTATCTAATATGTTTACTTTAGTATGAGAATTCTATAAGCAGATCATATATAGGCATCTACAAGCATTTACATGTCCAATTCTTTACAGAATTTAAACCAATACATTAATATACGTAAAACATTTCAAATGTTTACAACAATCGTAATAGATTATAAATACCTAACTTTTTATCTTTACAGCGATAATTTCTGATAATACTTGTATTGCCTGAATAACATGCTTAAAATATTTTCAGTGTTCGAATTATATGACGTCTACAGAGAATTACAAGAACAAAGAGAAACAAATAAATAATCATAAATGCTATAGAATATCTTGCTCGTACGTCGATCGTATTAAAATGTCACGAATATTTATAGGTCTATTTTAATAATCTAATCTCTCTAATCTTGTTCATGTTCTTTATCATTGATATACTTTACTTGGAGTTCAATAACAGTAGATATATATTTCTAACTTTCCTGGAAACAGCAATATACAGCAACAAGCAAATGAATACTGCAACTAGTTAAATCTTTAAAATATTCGTCACCATTCTGTCTAGTGCACATTAGGAATTTTCAATTCCCTCATAAAGCAAGTTTACAGCTTCAACATTTACAGCTCTCGACCATATATCATTAGCTAGTTTGTCTCGAACATCAGTCTTATGTGGCACAAACTATCGGCTAACGGTCGATCACAATGCAAGCGCGGACTGATGCATCGCCGTTCTACATCGCTCTGACAACTGACAGATCTTCAGCATTTTATATTTCTTTCAAAGCTGCTATTTCTTTTTCTACTACTATTTACTTTTTCTATTATCGTTATAAAGTATTGCAGTTCATATTTATTATATTGTATATAAAAATCATATGAGGTAATATTACAAAGAGAATTTTGAAATTTTGTTAATTATGTTTTTTTACTCTGTTATACCTTTAGGAAGCTACTTCATCAGGAAGTAGCATAGACTGTATGATATTAAAAGAGATTTCTATAATAATTGTGATTCTGAGGTAGGTTCCTAGTCTGAATAATATAAACAAAACTAAATACATTGTGTCGTCAATCGTTGGATTGCTGGATAACTAAAACTTTCAAAATTAAATATAGATACTAGATCTATATTTAATAATACTATTATAAAATATAATAATAGAATGAATTAGTGCTGTTAAAATATTGTTTTGTTAAATATTCTGGCCAATAAATCAAAGCACGAAATTATTAAGGTCAAACATAAAGATTGAGAAAAAACACTGAGAAAAAATTAACTTGTTAAGGGTTGTCACTCTCGTCACACCCTTACTATAGGGTTTGAGGAAATAAAATAATCGTGTGGTTGTTCTATAGACAGAACTACAATACAAAGGTAAATATTTTTGAGTAGAAATGATATGATTCCCAGGCAGACCCTTTAAATTTCTCCAATCTTTGCTTTGTTTCTTATCTTTTGTACTTTTAAGTTAATTGTAGTATTCACTAAAATTAGAACTTGGTACTTTGACCACCAGTAGCTAATACATTTATCAGATTAATTAATACGATATGATTTTATCAGGTATTAAAAAGTGCATACCATCGCTCATGTCATCAACCGAAGGTAGGCCAGCTGGCGTCTGCTTGTCTGTTGTGGGTTGTTCCTGATGTTGCTGCTGTTCTGACCACTGCGACGTTCTCCAAGCTTCATGACGAGCAGCCTTCCATATTTCCAATTGGGCATATAATGTGCTACCAGCCTGTAACAATTCAAAACAATAATTAAATTTTATGAAAAACTAGCTTTAATGCAATACACTTAAGTTCTAAAATTAAAAGATAACAATAGAACTATATATCTTTTATTTTTATAACTGCATAACCGAGTATTAATGAACTTACTACGTTTTCGTCTTTGCGACAATGGTTCATCTGCCTTTTTCAATTCATTAATATTCCGTTATTGAGTTCTATATCTATTAAGATATATGAATATATGTTATAAAATATACTATAATATTAATAGTATTTTATATTATCTTAACGTAAACGAAATGGTAAACAAACTGGTTCCAATTTGATCATTAACGGTAAGTGGTAACCGTCGCCTATAACATGAATAACACTACAGACCTCAAGTTAACATGTGACGCCCGTGATACCACTCATGCGTTACCAATCCAAAGAACTAGATACCATGTTTCTATCTCCTTTATCTCACACTAGAACCTAAATACAGCTTACAAAGCAAGCTGCTTGGAAGCTAAGAAAAGTTGAGACTGATGTACCCATTGTGTATGTAAATCAGTCTCACCTATATCTCACAAATATGTCATGTTAGGCAAATTGATAACGATGGAAACTGCTAGTTATCTCTTATACACATAAACAACAGATGGTGCCCATGCAGACGATTTTTTATAAAGTCTACTTCGATATTTTTTCTTATTCGATTGATCAATATCAAACGCAAATATCTCGAAAGGTGTATAATTTGTAAACAAGTAGACACTAGTACGATTTGTATGCAAGTCGGTTGAACGTGCGCGTTGTTGTCACCGCGTGACTTTCATCGGCCTTGGAGAAAGTCTGCGAGCCATCGGCCCGTACTATGACAACTATTACCTAGCTATTTGAAAGAGCACTTGTCGATTAACCTCCACATTACTACTAGAGGCATTTACGAAATGGCACCATTACATAATTAGTGTCTCTATAGCGTCATTTGTCGGCAGATATTATTGTTACTAATATGTACGATTCGATTGTATGTGTAGCATTTAAATCATTGAAATTTTCATTTATTTTTATAACTATATTTAATCCGTAATTGTAATCGTTGTAGTCATAAATGTCGTGTTTCATCTATCCCCTGTCTAATTTAGGGTACTATTAATTAGTTTATAGTGTTTAAGTATAGATTTGAAGGATTTTTTTAGTACATAGTACATATTTCGGAATCCCAACCTTTACAAGATTTCGTTAAACTGTTTAATGATCTTACAAGTACAGCTATTAAGTACTATATAAAGGTCGAATGAATTTAGAAACTATGCCATATATTTTATAGTACTGTAATATCATAAATTAGGAACCGTAATTATAATAGTATATTTATTACAGTTATCGCTAATGACTCATATAGTTAACCATTAAAAGAAATTTAATTTTAAAAGTGGTTGACCGACATAGTTAATGCAGAAATGTTGATAAACAAGTTGCAAAACAAACTTATATAACAATTGGGCAATGGCTACCCCCTAGACGGATTTCCTATACGTACTGACCGTAAACAGATGATTTAACGTAACATTTCCTGACTCAGTAACATTGCATTGCATAATATCTCTTAATGAATACAGAACATTCAAAAAGATTAAGGTGATCAAATTCTATTCTATAATCCAAATGTACGATTTACCAATATTAAAGTAAACAAAGAATTACATCATCAATACGTTATACCTATTGAATTTGTTATCACTGACCTTTATGTTATTGATAGTGTTATCTATTTAAAGGCCGAAGTTACAACACCGACTTCAAATGTCAATATTAACAATGTCTTTATGGGTATAAGAAAGTTTTTCCTTACGGTGATAGTGTAGGAATAAGATATAACTTTCTTTGGTATGTGAAGGGTACACGATCATTCATTGTACAAATGCATAGACTCACTTCTGGATATTGTCAATCCGCAAAGCATGCATACTTGATGAAAAAATTAATTCACAAAATTATTAAATATGTGGTAGGTACAGTAGAGGATGTATATCATTTGCTGACGGAATGTGTCAGGAACACGAGTCTACGATATACAATAACGTCAAACAATAAAATTAAAATATTGGATGTTGGTGGTTTAGTTTGCACAAAAGTTCCTAAATATCAACGAAATAAAAAAAACTTCTTTCGTACAATATATCGTAAGCATGCTACATAAGAAGAACTAAAGCAACATAACTGATATAAATTCTTATTTTATTCACTGGCTGCAAATTAGTCATCTCTCATTAGTACCTTAACAAACAACTCCGTCATTATATAAATTTATAGTATCAATATAAGTATAAAAACTTAGGAAACAATTATCAAAATCGATATCGATGATCTAAGAATTACATATCGAAATCATTATGCTGTTAAATTGAAATGGTTCCAAATTAGGAACTCAGTCATCACAGTATTGGGATATATTGAATGACAGATAAATCTTCTTTAATCAATCATTCTTATAATAAAATGTATTGATTGTTGGCTCTCGTATTGATCACGTATTGATATATTGACAGTACTAAAAAGGGCGTGGGAAGGCCTCCAGCAAGGTGGACCGACGATCTGGTCAAGATCGCTGGAAGGCATTGGATGCGAGCAGCGCAGGACCGATCGTCGTGGAGATCTTTGGGGGAGGCCTATGTCCAGCAGTGGACGTCTTCCGGGCTGCGATGATGATGATGATGATGATTAAAAAGGGCTCAATTTTTGAAGATAACTTTTTACTAAAATTACTATATTATTACGCATAATATTCAGTCTTCATTTACATATTTTTTAACTTATAACATATTCTTTTCTGGCACTCGAGTGTTTTCTGTATTAGACAATAAAGAAAATTCTCAAGGTAGAACCGTCTGTACCTAAGCATTAAAAAAAATATGGTGAAGATTTAATACCTACTGCTTCATGAAAATGTTAAATTTTCTAAGTAGACAAAATTGAGATATATCTTTTATATCTTAGTCTAGTCCTATATTTACTCAGTATTAAGTTAGTATATTTAAGTACTAAGAAGGTCGCTAATTTATTAAGTTACTTTAATATTTATCAATAACTTATTATTGTTTACAAGTTGCATCGTTAGAGACTTTGAACTTAGTTATCTAAGGGCCTCAATCACTCTCAGGGTTAACTAAATAGTAGGATAATTTATTATTGAACAATTATACAATATGTAATAGAGAGCATTGTGATTCGATTGAAATAAAATAAAATTGACAATTAACTGATCGTAAATTCATTGATAATTAATTATTACTAGAAACCCCAAATTTAAATACGTGACACTAATAAGTTTTTTATAAAATTAATTCAATAAATAAGATGCAAATGAAATATCTCAGTTGATTTCATGCTTTTTCTCTTTGATGTCTATAATTCAGTCAACATTTGAATACTCATTTAAAGGATCTTTGTAAAATTTTACTTTACAGCAATAATAAGTTTTATATTTACTTGTGGTGCCCTTTGGTTGAAATCATCTTCTGTGAGTGCAACAAGAGCTGCTCCGTCCATCGCGAAATATTCCGCTGGAACCATCGGTAGGTTGAAGTGTTGTAATGTGAACATCACCCACGCCTTTACGTCTGCTGTACTCCAGAGCATCGGATCTGAAACCAATATTGTGGTCAATACAGATAAATCAGAAACAATACCTTTAAATATATTTAGGTATACGTAGAGAGTTGCTTACTTTACATATCTAAAGGTTTTTAAAATTTACAATATATTTGGACCAAATTAGACCCTATTAGAAGCATTACACTATATATATACCATATCAATCATTTTTAAATGACGTTTCGATATTTTTATGTTTTCTTTTTGTTGGTAACATTACAAAATATCACTTATTTCGCCGCAATTTTTAAATTCTGAAATTATCTACGCCTGAAGATTATACTACGTGAATTGAAATTGTGCGCAATTTATTCAGATTACTATGTATGCCCTTTCTTTAACATATTGCGCAGTTATATGATAAACTAGTAAAACTAGACATTCATAGTTTGATATGATAATAATAAATGTATTATTATTTGCTATAATCTACAAAACTTTGAAATTCTATTACAACGTGCAGATTTACTTAAACACACATCTTGTAAATTTTTGAGCCTATTAATAATTGCATGTTTATTTTTCGATAACTCTCACTCTAAATCACGTCATTATTATATTAATAAGTGCATTTACTTATATTATTAAAAAAATGTGTTTGTTTATTACTTCTTAGATTCCTATCAATAATGATGATTGATTAACAAATAGTCACATATTAAGATAACATTATTTCGAATGGAAAATAACAGACCGCTTTTATCCAATCAAATTAACGTGTTCACGGAAAGTCGCGAATAAAAGTTAGCAAGAAAACCAATTATAATCTGTGATTTAAAGCAATAAATTAATGGAGAACATACGTAGCACATGCTACGATGGGTAGCTTACGTAACCAATCGTTGTTCAAGTTCTCAGAATCCATTTATAATAACGAAGTAGTTAAGCAGTAGCTGACATGTTATCTACGTGGAATCACTTGATTTTTTGCCATACCGAAGGCAACGTGACGTCATTGTTAATCGCTCACACATCGCCAGTATAACTGGTGTCAAGTGACGAGTACGTAATTAATAAGTTCCCATAACACAATGAACTTCTGTTATAAATCATATAAGAATGCGTGTGTAATAAATTGCTTGTTGAGTGTCTACATAGAATATAATATTTTATGACTAATGGGTAAAGGATAGCGGTACAGAAAAACATAACGAGAATGTGGTAAGGTATGATCAATATAGACTAACCTATTATGAGATACATCCTACGAATCACGAGATACAAGATCAAAGGACACTGAAACTAGCGTGTTTAGATAGATATGTCTAGTAAGAGATACATGTAATTATAAAGAATAAAGGTGATGAATAGTGATGCTCGTTCTACGGGAAACATAACACGAAGTCAGACCTGTGACTAATATGACAAATATTATGCTTACTAGTAAGTTAGTTAATACATAACGAGTCAGTGACTCACCTGGTGAGATTCCCAATACTGTGCAGGTATTGTCCACATCTCTCTTCGACTGTTCAATAGCCATTGATAATACACGGTCTATGTCTGGTGCAACCAATGTTTCGTCACCTCCGCTGCTTTCTTCCATTTTTACAGCACCCAATTCTAATGGAATAGGCTTCAGATTCAGTCGTTTCTGAAAGGTTGTATCTTCTAGAGCCGATCTCAAAAGAATATGATCTCTCGGCTCTTCAACCTCAATTTTGGGCGTAATGTAAGCGTGTTGAACACTTTCCTGTAGAATCTGATTTTCTTTTAGAAGCTCTTCAATGTCAATGTATTCTTCGTGTTGTGGAACGGGTGAGTGATTGTAATGATTTTGGCTGCCGTATGATGCGCAAGATCCTGAGGGCGAGAGGGGATAGGGAGATGCGAATCCGGGAACAGCCAGTCTGTTTGGTTCCTCTTTTATGTAAACTGGCGAAGAGTTATATGGAAGGCAGTTATAGGGCGAGGCGGGCTGCAGAGCCACTGTTGGGATTGTGTCATCCGATGACGGAGAAGGTGTGTGATATCCCTCAAAGTCATATAAGCGTTCTAAGAAGACGCTGTTGTTATCTTCAGGATAAGGTGGGGGAGGTTTGGTATGTGGATTTGGAGGGGAGTGCAGCATCGATTCTGGAGGTGATGCGGCGCCCAAGAGGCGAAGAAGATGATGTATGTCGGCTGGGGAGGCAGGGACTGCCCTCTCGCCCTGCGACGCTGAGGGCGGGCTGCACCCGGATCTTGGTACTGTTTGTGGCATCTGTTGACAAACAAATGTAAAATTAGATAACTTCATGTTATTGTCTTAAATAATGTGATTGTAGACAAGTATCCAAAATGTAGAAGTTCACTCATTCCACTACAGTTATTGAATACTAAGTGCCAATTATAGAGATAACAGCATTCTCGGGCATTCAAACTTTAGATTAGACATTCTTGCATACGATTCATATAAATTTTCTGCCCAATCGGTTTCTCTGAATGCGAAAAGATGAGACTATTATTTTTTCTTATGCTTGTTCTGTTATTTTCTTTCTTGTAATGGTTTTCTTTAAAGACTTCATAATTTAACTTTTAAGATTATAGCAATTATTTTAATAATTTAATAAATCATTAGCTACCATTTTGGGTGTCCGTGAAGTCATCGTTTTGACGTCACAAGTATAGCATCTACAGAACTGTACACCAGATGTCGTAATCTAAACAGAACATTTCCATCCTTATTGTATATTTATCGGAACGTCAAAGTCTTCTAAATTTAGCAATGACCAACACATTTGGCAAAATTACTACACTAATTTAAGTGGTCTTAATAATATATTGAGGTAAATGAATATTCATGATATTTGATTAGATAAAGATTTATAGGAGCACAATGTTATTGTATAACAGAAATACGATCGCAAAACACCAGGTAAGGTTATTACAATTTTGTTTGACTAATAGATTACTCTACTGGAATGAAATAAAGCCTTATTTCGTAAATCATAAGTTACATATTGCAGATAGCACAAACAATTAGAGCATAAATCGTGAACATGAAATATAATGGAAATAGTAAAGAAGAGACTCACTCTTAACAGTGTTAGACCCATCTTGCTGAAATATAAAACTGAAATGACTGCACTATGAGATATAGTTTTCCATAGTGAAAATTATCATTGCAAGTTTAACCGGTCTGTACAGGTAATCATGTACGATACAAGGTAGATGTTTTTTTTTCTAAACAACACAATAGCTAGTGCTCTTTGCATGTTTCTCACGGGATCTAGGTACTATTAATGTTGAATGCGTGTTTAATAGTAGATATTGATGCAGAATTGATCGTAATGTTAAATGAGATTAATATATCAAGACGGCAACAAATATGTTTACTACTAAGAGAAAATTTATAGATTTCTGATACAAGTCGAATGCAGAATCTGGCGTTAGTTGAACCCACCTGTATTTATATAACGTGTTTATTAAATCAAATGATTGAGAGTAGGTTACAGACAAAAAAGAAGAAATTGTTTGCCGGTCTTATTTCAAAGCAATATTTACAAGATTAATATATGAATGTGGATGGATGTAAAGGGAGGGGACGCCCTAAGAAAAGATGGATGGATTGTGTGAAAGATAATATGAATAAAAGAAGAGTATGTTCAGTTATGACGACCGATATAGAGCAGTGGAAGAGAATGACATACTGCGCCGACCCCAAATAATGGGATAAAGGCAAGGCAATGATGATTCACAAGATTGACATAATGAGAGAAAAAGTGTGTATAAAAAATAAACATACATTAGACATAAATAGATGTGTATAATGTGAATAATACATACATATGCAGTTTAATATATTTTAGAAGAAACATATAAAACATAAGAAAACAGAAAAGAATAAACTTCACTTGAAAATACTTAACACTTGCATGTGATCTATACAACTCATAGAACTCAATACATAGAAAAACGTTATTCCATGTGTAAATTGTTTTTTCTCATGTAATGTTTCCAAAAATAACTTGCGATGACATCTTAGAAGAAATCTATCTTTCATGTTATCTAATGCAGATTCTGTTTTGATTTGTAATCACAAATCTATGGACATAATGCCTCGTGAGACGTGAACAGTAGACCAATAAATATCGTTATATCCGGGCAAATGTAACATTAAATTTGTGTTTTTGCTCAAATCCTATAAGCTATTTTATACGAGGATGTGTCGTGCGTGCGTAGACATATATGAATAAATCGAACGGATAATTCGATACTGGCGCCGACACGCGGAAATGTCTAATGGGTAGGAATTTAAGAAGTGACGTATTATTTATCTGTAATGAATTCCACTTGTACTTATACACTTGTAAGTGGTACTAGTGAAGTTATATAACCAGATCAAAGTAATCGAGTTTTGAGCGATACGAGGAGAACAGAGGGGGAAATACGGGGAGAAGGGAGGAGGGGACTTTTTTTTGCATTATGGGGATCACTCCTCTTATTCGCTTTAATTAGCTTCTAAAATATAAACTTTGAATCAATCAATAAAATCAATGCAAAGGATTTTACATATGTCGGGTAAAACCCATTCCCATTAACACATCTGTGTGACATTTTCAATTTATACGATTGTTTATACCTAATATATAACAAGAATGTACGTCAACTGTATAAAAATATCGTAGGTTTAACGAATTTGTTATTATATAAATATAAAATTGTTATGTTATTAAAACAAAACTTCTTGTCATTTCGAATGGAGAAGTATATAAATGAAATATTATGGTAAATAATTTATATGTATTATTTCTTTATATTCCATAGTTATATAATAACTTTCTAAAGACTAACATATTATGTTAAACTTATTAAATTTTTATTATTTTTTTTCTATCTAAAGATAATTGAACCGAGAACATGTAGATTATGTTCAGTTATCTGTATAGCATAAAATATTATATTTTTAAAGAACCTCATATTCATTAGAATATAATACAGTGTCTAGATAAATGAACTCGCTTTGTTGGTGATAAAAATAAGTAGGTCAAATATTATTATTAAATGTTACGTTATTTAATCAGAGTAAACATTCTCGAATTTATTCTCATGAATTTTGTTTCTAAAGTATCCGATAATCAAATTAAATGTTTGGATAAAAATGTTCTAGATAAAAAAATACATTCATAGTTATAATGTTAGAAATTATGGTAGATAATAAGGTACAAAGAAAAGCAGTTACAAGCATACAATGTACAAAATCTACATGTACATTCCATTAATGGACCAATCAATCCGATTCACATTTTCCAAAGTACTAAGGAAGCACGTTTTTACGTTCGAATAGAAAAAAAATGACAATGAAACGTTCATTTATGACGTCAGTTCATTGTCTATGAATACTCTATAGTAACGCATGGGTGTCGTGACTACTCAAATTGCAGCCTCCTGATACAATTTCGAGCAGACCTTGGGGTTTTCACGTACACGAGTGCGCTCGACCGTGTTTAAGAATCTAACTTATTTGGCAAGTTAATCTATACAATCGTGTCCAGTGGCAATAGACTTTTAATTGTATCATTATGTAGAACTATGTAATATGCTCGGTATCTATTGTTTGTGCTGTAGTTTTATTTTATATGTATGCAAGTAAAAGGATAACTGTAGAAAAATACTTGGAATTCGGAGGTATATATTAGGAAAAAATTGACAAGATGGAATGAAGAGAAGAAGTACATGAAGAATGTACTATAAAAGAACTATAAATTTAAATACAAATTTAGAATTATAAATACATTTCTAAAAGCCAAAATACAAGAGTTTAAAAGAGTTAGTCTCATGTTCGTTATCTATCATTTTACTATAGTGATGTTGTATATATCAGAAATCCATATTATGGAAACAAATTTAATCCTTGCTAATGTTTTGTTATATCCTATCAAATGAATAATTTAACTCGAAAGAAAGAAGGCACTACTACTATACTTGAGATAGTTATTTAAAACGTAGTTCTAAAATACTGTTTAAAACTTCAAGTTAACTGTATAGGTGTACCAATATATTAAACTAAAGTGATGTTAAAATTGACTTTCAGAAAGAAAATCGTTATTCCACATTTAAGGTCTTGATATTTAAATTTAGTATCTATTAGTAATACGATAAGGTCTATAATCTTGTACCAACATTTTGCATAATACATCAGTAACAATACAAGTCGCGTTGCAAGATGTCTTCAAGCGATTACACTTAATAGCCCATTAGTTTGAATTATACCTTGTTTTATTCTATTTGCAGTCAAAACCGAGATTCGTTGGACATTTGGCGTAGACATGTCACCATCTCAGTTTGTGTGACTAAACTTGATGTCGTTGAGCTTTGGGATTTCCATGACATAATGTCTTTAATAGAATTGCTAGAAGTTTCATAGTAGTTTAAAATGATCTGCTGTCTTGCTCTAAGCAATACAGACATATAGAATCTGATGTATTGATAATAACCATTTTATTACAATCGTTATAAGGTTCAAATTTCAATGGTTAAATCATCATGAACTTATACAATCCAAATATCATCATACAAGATCAGTCTTGAGATGCAATTTGGAAAACAATTGAAAAATAGAAATTAATGAATGTTACTTTAGGGAATGGTTTAGTAGTTTTTTCTAAAATATCCATCTAATCACCTTCTTAACAACACTCTATCTTACCTAACGTAAACTGATCAACTCACTTGACACTGCAAACTTTCACCCTCCATAGTAAGTCAATGAAACGAGCACTTGGAATGAAAACTTTTATCAAAAGCCGCACTCACACAGTCACCTCCGTATATCAGAGTTGTGGGGTTGATGCACCTTTGACGTTGCGTCCATGTCTTGAGTCAGGGTTTGAGGTTATGCCGCCGGCGAGTGGACGAATTCGCGTTGCGTTCTTATCACGATTTGAATTTGATGTATGTTGCTAACTCAATGCAGTTACATTCAGTCAATGAAGTGAGGCGAAGCCTTTTTGGACATGATTGCGTGTGCGCGTCGGATAGTTCACAGAGCCACTGACTGAGTTGTGCGCCGGCGCACGAAGCCTTTGGCTCAATGAACGCCTGCGTCACCACGGGAAGTACGCTTCGACTGAACTAATATCGAACTTTTAATAGAACCTACATCGGAACTATAATATGTTATAGAACGTCATCGCTCCAGTAATTAGGATTCGATGACGTTAATATCAATAGAAAATTAATGTCCAATTCATTTCGTTAATTTCCACGGCTCGGTTTCGATAGTGCAACTGCAATTTGATTAATATCCGCATTATTACAAGGTTCATATTTGACTTCCTAAATTAGCTATCACCTAGATATTACAACGACGTCTATATATTATCAATGTTTAATGATCTACTTTAAATTATATTCTAATTTATATTTTCCACTCAAGGAAATAATAGTTCTTTTAACGAATTACTTTTAACTACTTTTCTTTTGTGATTCAAAATGGCAAGAAAAGTGGCAGCAGTCATTATCTAACAATTGTGTCTTCCGCAAGAATAAGAGAAGTCTGTTTAAGAAAATTACAAGTTCGAACATATTGTATCACGTTATGACTCAATCTCATTTGGCATTATGGGAACCAGAATGACATCATCTAAGTCAGCACTACACGACAAATTGCAATTAGTTCTTTTTGTGAGTATGATAGAGATGAGATCTATACTATTTACAGTTTTTAATGCTTCCATTTTCACTAGATTTAAGTCTGATTTTATTGCAATCAAAAGAGCAAAATCATTGCTTAAAAACAATGTACATATCTACTATCATTTCCTTTACTATTTTTATATATCATATTTCTTATAAGTTTCAAAGATAAATGCGAAAGTTTGTGAGTTTGGGTGGATAGATGAATGGATGTTTGTTATTCTTTCACGCAAAAACTACTTAACGGATTTTGATGTAACTTTACAGTAATATAGCTTATACATCATAGGCTATAAATTTCATACGGGTGAAACCTCGGGCGCTGCTAGGTTCATCAAGCAAAAACTAGATTCCGGGGCATTTTCAAGCAGTCCATTGACACTGAGATGTTTTATAAAAGTCCGTTTTCCATTTAGTACAGTAGTGACTAGTGACATCATACATCTACGGGAACTAAATTAAATGACTACGACGCTACGGATATCGAATTATACACGGTAATTTAGTAAAAAAGGTCTTTATTTGGTTAGAACATTGCTCTATCTACATATACTAGTGGTAGTGGCCGGCTAGTAGTCGATTCTACCGTAATTTAAATTATAAATTTGAAAATTATTAAGGTTCTACTGTCAAAGACAATACTTCAATAATCACAGACACTACAGTCTTACAGGCAATAAATAAAAGAGATATCCGTGTGTGTGTCAAATGGTGGTATATATAAAGATTTATTAATTATTTAATGTATTTTTAATAATTTTTATATATAATTTATATAAATACAAGAAGTATTTATCTATATAAATTATAAGTGTGTGAAATTTTGTACTTCTCGGTCCGCGGTCCAATTATAAACTTACGTCAATATACAAAAATCAATCAAAATATACGTATTTTTATAAATTTTGTTTTGAGAATAATATAAAAAACTGAGGTATATGATAATAATATCGTTGTATAATATATTACATTAAACATTATGGCTTTTGAAAAAAAATAATTTTAATTTCTTGCCAGTTCTTCTCAATCGAATGTATATACTAAATTGCGCAGCAGGGGTTCAATATTAATATAAAAATTTTGACCTACAAAAACAGCTAAAAGGTACTACACGAATGAATGATTTTTGATCGATTTGACTTGAATTCGCATAGATTCTGTTCATTACCAAATACAGAAAAATCGCCTGTTTAATCACCCGCAATATATATTTTAGTAGACAAGGAAAATATGCGTAAGTTCGCAACCAATTTGTATAATCGTACTTGCATATGTTTGCTGTATATACACACAGACACACCGAATGACGCCCGCGCCAACGTACATTATTACGTCATATGAATGTTTATTTTTTAATTACAAACATAAAAAACCAGTGTAGTTAATAAATCAAATATACGCAATACATACATACAACTCATATTTACTCTATGTCATATTAATATATGATCACCATATAATTATAAAAACATTGGATAATTTACACAGCGCCATCTAGTCACAAGTTAAGCAGAACTTATATTATGGGCACTATATAAATGACAGAATAGAAATAGATTGTTTTTTTTTTACTTAGAAAACACCCAAGTAATCTTGTATACTTGTATGTATGAATACAAATTATTCTGTCGTGCACGTAATCGAACCCACGACCGTAAGAGCTAAACCACTGCTACGAGGCCGGTAATATATCTTTATATAGTGTCTTTAAAATATAGACTATTTCTATATATTAAAGCTACAAATATTAGTTACTTGATATTAAAATATCATGTTTGTTTCATTGTATATTAAATATTACCTTATTAGTTGTTATATTAACGATGTCAAGCCAAAATTAATTAGTACCAATGTAATATGAAATAGTAGACAAGAAATTAAATTGATAGAATTAAAAAAAATAGTTCAACGGTTATAATCTTTAATTGTTTTTGCAATACTACTCCAATTTTATACTTAATTTGCTTGATTTAATTTGTGGGTAAAATGTTATAAATTAAAGAAATACATTATTTCTATCAGTTTAGGAAATATTAAATATAATGAAGAATATATACACTATTATTATACGTTTAAATTTATATAAATACATGTATATTATGTAGTATAGAGAACTAATAAAGTACGTAGATGAAAGTTCATAATTACTGCTGTAAACTTGAGAGAGAGAAAGACATCAACGAGTCGATCAGTAGCATTATCAATACAATGTTTTACAAAAGTGGAATCTTAGAATAAACATAAATATAAAATAAATAATAACTATTAAGTTACAATATAAAGCTTAGTACCTATATATGTATATTTCAGGTAATATTGATAAAATTAGTTTAGTTATTTATCAATAAACATGTATATAAACGGAGTTATAACGTAAGCAAAAAGTTAATATTAGAAAGTTATTCATTATGATAAATGGGAAAGGGTGTCTTGTCTACTTATTTGTTAACATTTCACGACTAAATGGCAGAACGGATCTTAATAAAATTTTGCGTGAAGATATCTGTATCATGAGGACGAACATAGACTATCTTATATCTAATACAAAATAAGAGAAGTCACAGGTAACAAATAAACTATTATTATAGAGGTGTAGTGGTGAGTTATGTATGATATATGTATTTGTATACATGATTACAACAGATTTCCAGAAAATCAACTAATCAAATTCATTTTTTTTATAATTATCATTCAAGAGTTTACTCATCTCTGTTTTTATTCAAATAAAGTGACGTAAAGTTTAAACTGTTAATTCGAAATCAAGAAATTCTCTATTTTATGATAGATATTAAATTACAGAAACATAATTTGTGATTAATTTGTAAATTAATGAGCTGTGACTCATTGTATAATATATTATTATTTATATATATATATATATAAACAAAGTTGACTGGTAGAGAATGCTTATAGCATTTTAAGTCTCCCGTTATGAACATATGTCTTATTTAATCAAAAATTATTTCAATTAAATTTAATCAGTTATTTAGAAACTTATATGTAATAGTTTTTATTTTACAAGTTGTTTGTAAAAATCTATTATTACGTCTTTTAGTTGTTTTTATTTTGTTAATTTTTCCATTGTTACTAAGTAACGGATCGATTTTGTAATCCTTGAGATTACAATAGGGTATAATAACAATAGGCTGACAATGAGCTGTCGGACTATATTTAAAAGCAATATCGATCAATCGATATTGGAATTCGACCTATTCGTAAGTTATTATATATACCTTTATATACCATGAAGGTTAGTCGATATTTAAATAAATATTCCTTCAAGACAGTTACTCACGATGGTGTAGTCAGAGTCATTATCAACTGTCGATGAAGTGATAAACATAAGAGTTTATTCGGCCATGTTTTGTTCAGTTTTTTATTAATCCATCATGGTCGGGATTACGCACCATACAGCGGATTAACATGCTTTGTTAACGGTGTTTGCATCGCCGGAGTATTAATTATTAATATAAATGAAATGTAGCTATAATAGTTTTTTAAGCTGTAAGTTCTTGAATTTAATGGTTCGTATTATAGTGGCTCTGCCGGTTTATAAGTAGTAAGCGAAGTCCCTCACAAATTTCCATGATTTTAGTGCAAAAAATTACTTTTTATTGAATATTAAATAAGAGTGGTATTAAATACAGTGTGGCATAGTTTCGTATTTTTTTATCAAATGTCAAAATCCCAAGTACGTACGTAACTAAAAAGAAGATTTGCGAAATCAACTTTAAAGCTTCAAAGATAAAGTTCATTTTCTAACAGTTTTTTTTTGTATTTAATGCAGTTTCGTATTAATCATACGACGTGTCAAAATGCCAATGTCAAAGATCAAATAGCCCATTACAAATGTTTATATGTTTTTGTTACTCAGCAAATCTAAATAATAACTCTATTTGTCTGGTAATAAAAAACAATTCTGCAATTACCTAACATTATTAATTAAAATTGAAATTTTTCCAAGTCAACATCGAGTCTGGTAACATAACATCTATGTATCTGACTAACCTTCTATTGATAGTTTGTATCGTTAACAAACTTTGTTATTTTAAGATAATGTAAATGTAGTTATTAATGTTAGATTTTGATACGATACGGAATTATAACTACGAATTTTACTAATTACCATTAGAATGAGTTTGTTTATTTGTTTGTACCATTAGTAACTATCTACTATAGAATTAAAATACTGCATAGAATACTTACAATGACCGAAAGTCCCATAATTTACTTAGTATAATATTATATTATCTGTGGTATAATTAAATGTTTGAGACTAATGATAATGTATGTACTATAAGTATTTACATACTAATAAAAATCAAGTTATGCTAGAAACTTTGCTTTATATTACCAATTTGTTACATATATTTATGACGCTAACTGTACTATACTAATGCAAAATGGCATAACTCTAAAAATTAATAAATACAATAATTTTAAAACTATAAATAGTAAGATATGATTACTTAAAGGACAAACGTGATTGCAATAATTGTGCATGCACTGAAATTTATAATGTTAAACATAGACACCTATCATAGAAAAAAACTGACAACTGACTGACTGAAGTAAATAATGTAAACAAACTGACTCTTAAAAAAAGAAATTCTGTTGCGTTTCTTGTCAGTTCTTCTCAATTGAATCTGTATACTGGACTGGACGGTAGGGAAAAAAAGATCAAAACAATTAATTTGACGTTCATAAGCGTCTAAAATGTTCCGTTTGATTGGATATGAACCTTTACTGTAATTTACTAATTAATCTGATACCTATATTTATGGCGCTAACTGTACTATACTAATGCAAAACGGCATAAGTCTAAAAATAAAACAATCAATAAATTATGTAAGCGGGAATGCCTAAGTGACGTACAACTTATTTCTATACATAAGTCATTATGAAAACCCATTCATAAATCTTAAGCCTACGCTAATAGTAATGACAAAAACTTATTTGCTTCAAGTCGTCTGTGTGGTGTGACAATACTTATACAATTATGTAAGTGTTTGCGCAGATTATGACTGAGATCTGTTCGTTGGAAGTACTCATAAATTATTAAATAGATTTGCTAGCTTTTTGATGACGTCATTGAATCATATCATAATCACATCATGAAGTCATAGGGTGAATATACAAAGTATGGGGATTAGTGTCATTGCAGCAATGCAGCATGTCAGCTCGACCTCCACGCAGCACCCCCCCCCCCCCCTTCTAAAAACATGAATGGCAACAACGGGCTAAATGACCTGACCTACGCGTATACCCTTATATATTTTTTTTTTTGTTATACTACTATAACTGTCAAATGGGTACCGTTAGACCTCTGAATTAAATTCATTAATAAAAATATATATTACATAAAACTTTAATTAAAATGACTACTCATTACTATACAGTAATGAGTAGTCATTTTAATTAAAGTTAGACTATAACTGTCAAATGGGTACCGTTAGACCTCTGAATTAAATTCATTAATAAAAATATATATTACATAAAACTTTAATTAAAATGACTACTCATTACTGTATGCAGACAACACAACAATAATAGTTTTAATTGTCCTTACCTACTTACTCTATACTGTAAAGAAAATATGAATAAAAAGTACCCTTCTTATATACATATATAAACATAAACATAACATTATGTCAAAAATATAATCCTCTACCATTCATTCACTAAAGAAGAATAAATTAACAGCAAAATATCCTGAAAGGTTTACTTATTACGCTTGAAAACATTAGAGAACATAATACATAGTGTATTCTAACTTAAACACTATGATATTTAATTATTATTAATCATTATTGTTATTATTTTTATTATAAACTTTTAAATAATTGAATTCACTATTTATTAAAACACTATTTACATTGCACCAATCGTCCGTGTCTAAAGATATTTAATTAATTGTTGACTTAATTTTATTATTAACTTTTGTATTATTAAAATTACTAATTAAAATATTTACACAGCTCCAATCATCCGTACCTAAAGATTACGTACTTGTTTAATATCTATTTATATTAAGTTTTAATTTAGCATTCGTGCGTTAAGTTAAAGTTAAAGATATTTACGTACTCGTTTAATATCTATTTAAGTTTTAATTTATTAAAATCTTTATTTACCTGACAGCATTCGTCCGTGCAGTAGTGTGGCGATGAATAATTCCACTTTTCATTATAGATATTTGCATTATAGGAATACATTTTCGTTATTTCACATTAACTTTTAATATTTGAAATCAGCGATACATGCATCTAGGCAAGATTGATTCGTTGTTTACAATAATCAAGTTCAAATATTGCTTGCGGACCGGCAGTTTGAACGATAATACTCCGTTTTGTTCCATGTTAACTAGGTATATATAAAAGATAAGCATATCTGTATGTTATCAAAAGGTACAAAGTTCGTCTGTTTTTGGATAAGATAATAACTTTACTGTTATAGTTACTTTTAAAGTAAAAAAACGGTTAAAGTTAAATCTATGGCATTAGAACAATATAGAAATGTTTATGGACTGCCGTTCACTTTATATCAATTATTTTGTAAAAAAAACTAACACCTATAATTTATAATTAATAAAAGATTCGTAGTTTAAAAGATATAAGCGAACAGACAGCGGCCACAACTTTTTTTATTCTACATATGTAAAGATTGTTTAAAATTTTACTTAGCAATCTGATACAGGTATCATAATAATAATAATCCTACTATACGATTATAATATTATGCCACAAAAGTAAAAAGTAAAACTGTATTAAAGTGGCTACATTACATTCAACCTGTTTTTAACATGGTTGGTATACATACTACCAAATTAAGCATTACGTGATTACTCTAAAGTAGACCGTCATGAAATGTGTTACGACTTAAATTTGAGAACATATTCTATTTTAAGTTTTATTACAGGCACTATTAGTAATAAGTTTATTTAATTTAAATAACAGAAAACTATTAAACATTTCAATAGTGTATTCCTGACAATAAACGTAAGGAATAGAACTTATATACTCCATGAAGAACTTGTAGTTATATAGATAGTATTAGTTCATACATTGTCCGCTAGATGTCGTAATATAATGATATGTAATAATATGACTAGAAAATAGATGGCGCTACCGGTTCATTAAGAAAATTTATTTAATTAAAGACCGGTTTTTTATATGACTCCGATCATCGGTTTCTAATATTAACAGTATAATTATTAACACGTTTTAAGTCATTAACAACAATTTAGTAAATTTTTTTTTCGACTGAATTCTAGATTTTTGAGTATTGTTTTCAAAATGAGCAGGTTCTGAATTAAAATGTGATATGTTATTTTCAATAATTTTGGTTCTTCAGTTTTCATCTTATGATTCTTTTTGTAATCAATTGCATATACTATCCTATTGATTCGTATTCTTATATCAACAAATATCAATTTGATATGTTTTTCACTAAACTGTATACTTAATAATCATATGCATCAATACCCACAGAATAAAAATTACAATTATTATACATTTAAAAAAAAGAATGATTTTCTTTTACAAAAAAATATACGCTTATTATGGGTAATTCCATAATATTACAATATTAATTTATATATTTAAATCACATCATATCGCCATTATCTGTCGAGTCTATCGTTAGTACGAGAAGCTCATGAGCGTCGACCAGTGATTGGAACCGGTTCCCAAGGTCCTCGGTTTTCCCGCTTGATGTCTCGACAACATACCATTATGTTATGTACCAATCAGGGGTGCCAACCATAGGATAATTCTACTAATACGAAATTTTAGACCTTTGCTATAACCATATTCACACCCTCGTATAAGTTTGAGCGTATTTGCTTTGAAAATCCGAATACAATGAGGTACGAAGGTAAGAGAGAATTGACGGCGTCTGTGGTCCAGCGGTTTAACACATCGCTTTACTTCCAATGGTCGAGGGTTCGAAACCGCGCATGGTACAAATATTTGTATTCACGAGTATTATTGTTTTGTATCGGTCTGGGAGCTTTCTATGTATATTATGTGTGTATTTACAATAAGAAACATCTAAGTAGGTACTTAGTTCTGTTGACTAGTACTCATAACATAAGCTCTGTGACTTAGATGGCGCTGTGTGAATTGTTATTATTTTATTGAGATAGTATACCAGATTTATTCGCATTATTTCTTCGTAAAAGGCTGTATGTAAAGTTGACAACCCTGGTACAATTGTACTAAACCGACAGGCTATTCTGTTACCATGTCAAATTAAGATTTGAAGCTTGCGTCTGTTCTGTTAATCCACTAGCGACCCGACCCCGGCTTCGCTCAGATCTAATTGTTGGGTGATTTATATATTTTTTAACACACTACAAGAAAAAAGGTGCATTTAATTCGGCTATTATATCTCTAGAATTAATACACTTGTATTAATTCTAGAGTTCTCAATTTGATTGTGTATGCCTCTCAGAAGTTTTTACTAGGTGATCGATTTTGATGATTCATGTCTCAGAGATTTGACAGCAATAGACGATTCTTGTTCTACTCATCTAATAACAAAATTTACGAATCAACTAATATTATTCTCTGATAATTTTTTTTAAGTTTCAAAAAAAAAACAAGTGCTTCAAATGAGCAAATATTTGACCATAAAAGGCAATCCAGCCAATAATTCCCATTAATAATACAATAATCTCTAACTTTTCACAGACGTTTCTTAGTGATTTACTATTGAACTGCAGTTCATGGGTAAAGTTCAATTATAATTTATTATACTAGCTGAACCGCGCAACTTCAGTTGCATCAAACTTACTTGTCATTTATCATTAATAACTTTTTACATTACAGCCTGTGTTATTCTGATGTATAAGCTATATTACTGTAAAGTTTCATTAAAATCAGTTCAGCAGTGAAAAGGACAAAAATCCATCCATACTCACAAACTTTCGCGTTTATAATATTAGTAAGATTAGTAAATACCGAACAAGGCCGTGGTAAGTTGCTAGTGTTTTCCTATTTGTGAAAATTACTGGTCTCCTGCATTCCGAGTATGTTTTGTTATTTAAACAGCTAGTAACTGTTAAGTACTTACTTATCTACTTAAGCAACTTACGTTATACCACCAAGCAATTTATTATCTGTTGTATATCAGGTATTATTAATAATCTATACATTTAAGTAGATTTGTAGTCGATAATATATTATATTAAAAACTACCGACTTCGCACGGCTGCATTGCAAATCTTTGAATTTCTCGACTGATTTTGTACTATACCAAGCATGTATTATATATATAAACAGTCCTCTTGAATCACTCTATCTATTGCTAAAAATTGCATTAAAATCCGTTGAGTAATTTAAAACATAGAGTCAATACCAACTGCTCGCCAGTGACTTCAGTGTCTTTGAATTAATTAATATTATTTCTGCCTTGAAGTAAATATATAAATAATAAAGATTAGATCTAATTATAATTATGATTAATATATATGTTCTGGAAGATTGTTATAATCATGTTTATTTTGGAATACAAGATATACATTCTGATTTGACAAGAACGGTGCTAACTACCTACTTTCTTTAAATAGATTAAATAGAACCACGAAAATGTGTGCAATTGTCGAGTTACCATATTAGTAACGTTTGAGAAAAATGTTGACTCTACTTGGTTATTTACAACAAATTTATTATTTACAAAGAACACAAAGTACTCCCCCTCTGATCGACCCCCTGTCCAATTCAAACGGGTATCGAAATTACGTCGACCTGAGCCAAGGATCTAACCCCTAGCAGTGGCCTCAGACTAAAGTCCTATCTGTAAGGCAGCTACTCCGTAAATCCTTACGCGGGTAGTACCATCTGCACTCGCTCCCTATCGTTTGGTCAAGCTGTAAAGGTCAGCTGCAGCTAACAGCATTAGAATAGATCGAAAAAATGTTTTTACAAAATTTGTAATATTCTACATTTCTCGTAAAAAGATAAACTTATGTTACAGATTCTTTTTGATTTTATTAAATCAGCATTTGCATTCTTTCGTTGAAAAGAAATTCAGAGATCATTCACATTATTCTTTATTAAATAAACTGTATATTTTACTCTTTTATGTATTTTAAACATAATATATATGTTATGTTTATTTTCTTTTATTTATACCTGCGTAAAAAGTGGAAAACATAGTGGCCTCTTCGCAATTTAAGACAACAGGAATTTTGTTTATAGATCAACTCTGGCGATGAAATATAGAGCAGTTTTTTTTTATATAACAACAAACGATTGACGTCATAGATAGGTACGTGGGCGCCAGTCTATATTTGCGAATATGTGTTGATCTTTTGTGATTCTAACCGGTATTCTTACACTGCAAATGGCAAAGGTATATTTTGATACATATACATAAATTTGCATACATTATTGGTTTGTTTGTATATAAAATACAGACATTCTTGTTATTTACTTAAAAACTACGCGAAACTATTGAAAAGAAAAAGTGTCTAATAACAGAAACATTTCTTATATGTACATATATTCTCATATTTATTGAAGATAAACCTGGGCTATTCTTTATAATTATATGAATGATAATAATCAAGAATAGATAGATAAAATCTTTACAAAACACTGCTACTACAAGCAAATTGAAGACGAAATTGGAGTCGTGTCGTATCAACATATAAAGAGGATGATGGAAGATCGTGGAAAGTGGTAAGATCTCCGCCGACAAGAGAGTAGCTTCAAATTATGAATGAATGAATAATAAACAATAAAGATATATAATTGATTGAATATATAATTGAAGTAGCCAGAGGTTAACTGTCGATATTATAGTAAACGCAACACTTGATGCTCTTTATTAATACAAGTTCAATTCTTAAAACAAATATATGTCTTTTTTCATACAATATCTTTGTTTGAATAACTTACACATTTAGGCTTTTATTTTATTAAGTTTACAAACAAAATGGAGATGTAGTGACAACACAATTAAGGTTCTATTTTGCCATTTTCATACGAAGCCAAGAAAATTGTCAGTTTATATATCACACGATAAACAATGTTAATATTTCTTACTGTGCTTAATAAACTATATTTATTCAAATATATTATATTTGATTATCAACTTTAAAGTTGTCTTTCCTAAACTGCCAGGGAATATAAACAAGTTAAACAAAAAGTTATAACTGTATTATAATTTTCATTTAAATAGTTTAATTATATTAAACTATTTATATTTAAACTATTTAAACTTATTTCATTTTAATAAGTTTAAATAGTTTAATTTTTGTTAAATACAAAAATTCCAACTATTTGAAACGATACCGTTTTTTACCTGTCGAGTTAAAATTACTACCATGTCTCACGACCAAATGAATCAGTTGTATGTACGTATCTAAAATAACCTTAACATTGTTAAATGTCGTTTTAAAATACATACAAAAAACCAAACACAATACATAATCGTACTCGTACCTAATGTTAAACTTGACCTGAAAAATGTCAGACAGACAAATATGTCATTTGTAATGTGAATTTACATAGAACTACATGTTTTTATATTTCTCTAAAAACGTTAACTTATTTTTTACTTAAGTTATAACTTAAAAAGTTTTACATTAGATATTTGAATGATTTACCAATAATCTGACGGCTCCCCTGATGGTAAGGTAAGGTAAATACATCATAACATTTGTGGTAACGATTCATTACCTTTACCATGAGGTCTTAGATGTCACGTCTCTGTATTATGTAATTTCACTGCCATGTGTCGGATATTTATAACCAAAACAAATCTAAAGTAAACAAATTATTAAATATTTTTTAAGCAAAAATCTCCTCATATATTATTCCCTACTATACTATACTACTATTCTTATCTAGGTATATCAAGACAAAGTCATAGTTGAATGAATGTAAGTCCACAAAACAAAAGGCTTATAGTTAATCTAGTTTTTTATTATTTTTTTCAGGACAATTCACACAGAGTAATCTAGTCGTCAAGTAGAGCTGAGCTGGTGTTATGTGTACTGATACATTATTATTTAAAAAACCATACATATATAGAACCAAAATACTCACGATTACAATTGTTGTTGCTTTATCAGAACAAAATTCGCTTGAATTTTTCAAGCGGAAATTTGAAAAAATCTTCATATAAAAAGTACTAATAGTCTGGAATACAGATGAATCAAACAGTACTGATGGAGTAGAATACAGATAACGTAAATAAAGAGAAGTTTTATTCCTATTTTCTTAATTGTTATGCCCGCGGCAGAACGAAGCCAGTTAATTATAATTGAACCTAGTAATACTACCTACCAGTCTATATGTATAAAGGTTCGCCACTGCAGTCTCGATTACGTTTATTAATATATAATCACAAATTTGTACCAAGGCCGTCAAAGTAAGGTGCCTGTGACGCAAATGCGAGTTTCCCTTTCACCAACGCTATTGGGCTGCGCCGGCGCATTGAATATACAATCGATTTACGCCCACAATCGATTATTTGCATCGACAATTTATAAGATTCCTTATTTTATAACCAACGGCCGCGGCGGTCTAGCGCTTTAGCATGCCACTTTACTTCCTATGGTCGCGGGTTCGATACCTCGCACGGTACAAACATTTGTATTAATGGGTATGATTGTTTCAATCGGTCTGAGTATTTTCTATGTATATTATGTATGTATTTACAATTACAAATATTTAAGTATTTATGTAAGTTGTCTAGTACACATAACCAGCTATATTTACCTTGGGGCCAAATGACGTTGTGTAAATTGTCCGGGGAGATTATTACTATTAATGTCTAATGCCACTTTTGTAAAATTAAACACAACCTTAGATAGTTAGCGTTATAAAAGATATTGAATTTAATAAATAGCGCCATCTATTATCAATAAAGTAAACTACGTTCTATAATTATTACATAAAATAGTTTTATTATTTTAAACATAGATCTCAGTAACGCCATCTAACAACTGTATGCGTAGTTATATATTTAGAACTGTATGACTGACTGACTGACTCTACATTTATATATAGGAGAGTCCTATGCACAACTGAGATTCTTGTCAGTTCTTAGCTCGAATGCACTCCGAACTAGCGAACTAACTTGACATATCACAAGAGTCTGTAATAGACCTACATGAATAAAGATCTTATTTAAAACTATGTCATTTATTGACAATATATAATTTCTGTATTGTTTTTCTATTACTGTGTCATATACTGAAATATACTGTAAAGAATTAGTAAACGAGTTAATCGATCTGGGTGTGTTCTATGTTTAATGATGATGATGATGATGATAATGTAATCCCGGCGGATTTCGACCACGGCGGCTGTCTTCATGTATTTTATTGTATTCATTCTTCTTATATATAATATGTACGTATTTACAAAAAAAAAACTATGTATTTGTATCACAAGCTATTTTCTAGTACCCATATCATAAGCTCCCTTAACTTGGGTCTAGATGGCGCTGTGTGAAATGTTCTGAGATTATTATTATTATTATAGTACCTACTATATTGTGAGTTAAGAATAAATATATTTTTAATTCAGTGTGTATCTATTTCGGGCACAACTACAATACATTAATTTCCATTTTTTTTTTAATCTTACACTCAGATCGATATCACATTGTAACATTCCGACATTCAGTTCAAATTAACATCAATCCGTCGTTTACATTATAATTTCGCGAAGTGCTAATATATTTAACTAATAATAAATAACATTGCTATTGCCTCTCAGAAATATCATCTTTAAATCAGTTTTCATCGAGAAATATTTGAATTTGGGTATCTAATATTAAATAATTTTATTTAAATGTATAGAATTAAACATATCATAATATAAACTAAAACTGTTGTTCCGCTTGCGCGAATTGTTATTTCCCAATTTGTTAAAAAATAATGGTATGGCCTTGTAATCTGAAGTGACGAGGATTATGTGGTCAAAAAAGTCTTAAGACTTCCTCGTCCTCCAGCCACCTGGTGGATTAGCATGAATATGCTTATCGCTGCGGAAAAAATTGCCCGGACCCGACAACCCAGAACAGATTGTCCTGGCGGCGCAAAAAGTGGGACAGTGGGACAGAGCTAAGAGGAAGAAGAGATATATATTTTACCTTTCTGTGATTACAACATTTAGACTGTTGTAAAAATCACAATAATCCCACGTTATAAAGCTGAGTGGAGTCATTTCAGTGCTATATGTATGTGCTATATATATCTTTTTAATGTAATAATAACATGTACGAACATATTTTATTTTAATTGTAATATTGTTGCTTGTTTTTGTTTCTATTGATAACACAACATATTTTTTTTCTTATTAAAATGGGATCAGTTTTGTCGTACATATTGCATAATATGCATATAATGAATATAGACCTTCCTTTTGACGTTGTCAGAAAATAATACAACACTCAAATATAAAGCAACTTAAATTTGCATGTAGACTAACTTAGCATATTACTTACTAAGTAATTAACTGGTTGACTCACAATTTCACAAGTGGGGTTGTCCGAAATGATCTGCTAAATCGATTCTTTCATTTTCCTGTTACAAGACTTAAGACCAAAGAAAGTTTCGCAATGATATGATTCAGTCGGTGTCCGACGTCAAAGATTATGGAATACGTTGCGCAAAACAGACGGAGCAAGTTATTATAAACGAGTGCAAATAGTGTTAGCAAATTGGGTTTTTGCTCTTTTATAATGTGTAACAAAGACGTTCCGGTATACATCGTCATGTAAGGTAAGTAGGTGGACCATGACCACTGTAACAAACAAATCAAGAAACCTATGGATTCATAAAGTACAGACGCGAAGGTCTGGCCGCCGCGTCAGTATACTTATGTTAAGTAAGCTACTGAAAAAAGCCTATGAAGACTTCTCTGTACATAGTCTTTTACTTTAATGATTAGGATTTCAAAACACAAAGAGATATACTTTCTTTTTATATTATTCATACATTCAGAAGATGGGAGTCGTATCGTATCAAGAATTAAAGAGCATGATGGTAGATCACGAAAAATGGCAGGAGCTCCGCCGACAAGAGCGTAGCTCTTAAATGATGAATGAATGAATGAATTCATACGTTGCTCGAGACGAAGAAAAAAAAGAGTTATTTCGGTAGGTACGTAATATTTTAGTTCACATCTTAAAAGTAAGATGTACAACTCCAGCTTAGCTTTAAAATTTTAAGGCCGGATTTGAATTCGTGACCTTTAATATCTGTAAGTTAGAGTAGTAAACTACTAGGCAACGATGTTCAATTTAAAATAGATTAAATAAAGAAGTAGTTTAACTACTTCGTCAATGGTAAAACCTATAATTAAAACACAATAACTGCTTCATTTTGAAATCGGTTAAAAATGTACTTATAATTGTCTTGTCATATCTCATATCCCTGATGTTTGTAATAACAAGATAATTAACTTGAGTCGCTGACCTGTACCTATTATTATAAGCAAAGTTGAGTTGAATGGTTTCTTCCACGTAATCCTACGAGAGTATTTTTAGTTTTTTATTATTTATAACTTCATTAACAGTTTTGACATCGGAAATATTTCATTTTGAAATAACAGTGATGGGGCGTTCGGTAAATTAATGGAAAAAGGTGCAGTAGAAAAACTGTGGCCAGAACATTATTCAAATTCATAAAACATAGTTATATAAGTATATATATTAGTAGTGTATAGTCCATATTCTTTTGTACCCTATGTGTTATATATTATCAAACACTGTTTTGATTTAATGGTTAATCTTTATTTATTTCCCTGCCCTTCTGTCGTTATATATGAAACTGTGATATCATATCTGGTACGTATTTTTGTATATTAAGGTAGTATTAGAAATAATATGTATTCAAAGTAATTAAATAAAAAGTAAAAATAGTCATATTTTTTTATTCTACAACTCATTGGTTGTGTTGGTCAAACAGTGCTGGGTACACATATATTTAAAAAACTCAAAATATTACTTTATTTTATACTCACTCTCATTCTGACTTTGAATTTTGATGTGTATTGTGTCACTATCTTTAATTTAAAAAAATCAGATAACAAGGATAAAAAATACATTTAAATAAAGTTTATTAGACGATTATAGTTTTCATATATAAGGCGATTAAATTATATTTGTTTTAAGATATTTCTAGAACAGCAAAGTTCAGATTTTAATCTTAGGTTAAAAAAAATAATGTTGTCATATAAAATAATAGAAACAAAATATGTATCAGTTATTAGATTTCGCGATATGTTTTCTTTATAGGCAAATATGAATGGATCAACATGTCATGTCTGCTTGGTGGCACGTCTGTGTAGAGTCATTCACGTAACGTTTGGCGTGTCCTCGACCTGAATAGAATAAAGTGAAAATCGGAGCGCAAATAATACCTCTATTCTTTCTAAGTTCTTAGAAAAATGTTATGAAATATTTGTCAACGGAAATTTTATGCGAGCTTTATTAGTGATTTGGCATTTAAAGTCAGATGACAGAAAAGCAGACAATATATATTAGATTTTTCTACTGTAAGTTGAATTTTATACCTTTCATGTCTACATATTTATTATATTGTATCATATATATTTAAACTTAATAATTCTATTAAAAATATATACCAAGTACATTATACTCAGTAAATAATAAAGTTGTGAAATCGTATGTAGAGTGAAAAAGATTTTTTTATAAAATGCTACTTGTATTGTGACTCAATAATTGCACAATGTTGAAATAATTAACAAACGAATACTAAAAGAATAGTATATAAATATATATAAATAAATATTTAATAGAAGAAATATTAATGGATATAAATGTTTAAATACTTTATTAAACATATTAAGACACATATAACTCTACGATATACATACACTACACTAATAAATCTACATTTCAAACTACAAATGGTCAAAATTATTTATATGTATAATAAAAATGTATCTGATTCTATACATACAATATATATGTATGAGAAAAACATTTATTCTGAGACTTTATCGACCCAGTACAAAACAACGATAGTTAGGATTTTTTTCAAACATTACCAAACCATTTGGATACAGTATTCACTAAAATATATATTAATTTTTGTTTTATTCCAATAGGTTTCCAAACAAAAATGAGCTCAGTTACCTGTTTTAGAGGTTATAGTAATTTCTCCATACTGTGTTTTAAATCGAAGTAATATTTATAATGTAATAAAAAGCAGGAACACAGCTATTACTTATGTCGCCGCAAATCTAAGTGGGAGAGACCACATTGCTCCGTGGAAATGATTCTGGTACAACCATCCGGTATGTCTGGTATTGAGAAAACATACTCATTTTGCAATAATTTGTTAGTTGTACGTGAGGTATGTACCAGACATATTTAATGACTAATAAATATAATAGTAAATACTTAGCAACACTATGTAACTTTTCATTGAAGAACATATAAATGTAAAATGAAAAAGTTACTAAGTGGTAATAGACTATTTTTACTATTTTGAAATACATATACTATTATTAAATAAACTAATTGTTTGAGTTTAACTTTTCTTATTACTATAAATAATATTTCTAAAAAAAAGTTACTCCTTTTTACATAGTGTCAGTGCAGTGAAATTTTCGTCAAAAACGATCCAGCCTGCCGTTTCAGAGATTGACAAGAACAAACATCATATAGACAAAAATATGTTACATTATTTTTTTGATGTAACTACCGTATATACTGTCATATGTATTTAGTGAGAAGCTGTTGATTTGAAATTACAGGCAGTTCAATTTTATTTATTTGTATAGTTAGTTAGTTAGATGAGTATACATACTTATCTAACCTATTGTTATTAAGTTTGTAGTTTTTACAAGTTTACATATAAACAGCAGAACTAATGCTATTGTTATTTACTTTGAAATATCTTCTCTAAACCCAATAGGGGTATAGAAAAGATATTTTAATACTAAATACAAGTCAAGTTACAGCCTACATGGTGAGTAAGAATGTAATGAGTCATCATTCCTATTCAACCTTAAAATACCGTAAGAGGCACCTTACAAGAAGAATGTGCAATATAATACATTTATTAGGAAGGAAACCTAAAAAAACGTATACCAAGTTGCTTGGCCATTAATTTATTTATTTTTGGACAATTTACACAGCACCAACTAGTCGCAAGCTCTATTTAGGTTGGGATTATAATTACTAGATAACTGATAGAAATACATAGATACTTTTTAAAATACATAAATAAATCCAGACTAGTAGTACTATTAGTATTTATGAGTTGTTTGTACTGACAAACAACTCATAAATACTAATATTTTTATTATGTTAGGACTCGTATCAACGACCATCGGAAGTAACGCGGTATGCTTAACCGCTAGGTTATCGAGGCCGTCGAAATAATAATAATAGCATGTTAATATAATCGTCCGTTGAAAAGAAATCTGATGATGTCGAGGCCTTGTTTAAGATACCTAAACAAATTGTTTGTAAAAATGTTACCAGTTACTTTAAGTTCCTCGAAGGAAAAAAAGGAAGGAAGGAAACCAAAAATGACTGTGGTTACACAGTCATTTTTGGTTTTCTTTATTATTAATCACCATAAGGTTATAATTATCCGCTGATCATGAGAAGCTCGGTAAGAATTCAAGTTACTAAACAGTAATAAAATTTATAAAATATTATATTTTCCTATACGGATTAGGTATAAAATAAACCATATCCGTGTAGGAAAAGAAAAAGATTTTATTAATTGCAACACATTCATTTGTTGTAATTTAATTAAATAAGTATGATTGGTATCTATTTAATTTAATGGTAATTATTGATTTTAGTTTTAATTAAGTAGCCGAAGAATTATAAGTCAACTGTAACACTGATGATACTGATAGTATAAAATCATTTAATTATTCAAATGAGGACAAAATGAAACGTTAACGAACTTATATTACATCTCACAATGTAATTAATATTAAATATGAATTCTAAACTTTAATATTAAAATTAATAATTTATGTTCAACTTTTCTCGGAGGAAATATTTTTGTATAAATGGCAAATGAATTTACATATTAATAGAAGATGTATGTTTATTGTATGTATAGAATGTTACATGATCTTTATATATATATATTAGTAAATTACACGTATCTCTCCATACAAAAAAAATAAAATTCAAGTGTCTGTTTGTAATTCTAAATTAACAGTTTTCACTAAATGCATATGATAGTAAATCCACATTTACTTAAAGTAAAGGTGCTTAAATCAAATATTAATTTTACAGATTATTATCTATCTATCTGCTTGTTCTTACTAATGTCTGAAATGGCTGGACTGATTATGATGGGACTCACAAATTACTAATAAATTTTGTTTATTTGATTAAAAAATAGTTAAATTTCTCGCGAAGGAATTTGCGGTTAACAGCCAGTATATACAATAAAGATATAACAGATAGCTGTCTCTACATAGAAATTATATATGAAAAGTTAGAATTAAAGTCCGTTTTTGTTTAAGTTTGTGTGTATACTCGCAGAATCCAATTTGGATGCCGTTTTCACTACTTGTGGTAGTTTTTCATAAAATTTATTCAGTCAGTAGTCAAAATTGCGGGCTCAACTAGTTAAAAATATGTAAATATAGCACTTTTTTAACAAAAGAGTCTGTAATCTCAATACTCTCTTGCTTCACGACTTCGCAAATGGTAATTATTTTCTTAAAATTAATAGCCCTGAGCCGAGCTTTAAACATGTTAAATATAGACGCAGTTTTTTCTTAACATCAATTTATTATGCCAACAAAAAAAAGCAATCAACTAAGCGAAACTAATCAGTGTCCACGTTGCAAATCTGAGCTGTTAAAATATATAAATAAACAACTCAAATTATCCATATCAACCAATCTATTAACTACCCGCCCGGCTTCGCACGAGTTTTTTTCGGACTACTCTAATACTATTGGCCGCAGCCAGCCTTTACAGCTTTACCGGACGGGATAGGAGTGAGAGAGCATGCAGATGACACTCCCAACCCCTGGAAGAACTTATAAAGCGGCTAAAGGCCAATTGCCGCCTGTCGAATACGACTTTAGCCTGAGGGCCCCGCTAGGGGTTCGAACCTCGGCTCAGGCCGTAATATCGATCCCCGTTTGAATTGGACGGGAGACCAGAGTGGCTTCGGAAGAGTGTACATGTACTATGTATGTATATAAAGGTTCCTTTTAAATCACTCTATCTATTGCTTAAAACTACATTAAAACATGTAGTTTCAAAGATATAAGCGAACAGATATCGGAAGCGACTTCATTTTATACCATGTAAAGAATATTATAAATTCAATAGTATGTCGTTTTTGTGTGTTTGTTACTTTTTCACGTCAAATTGCTGAACGTATCTTAATTATATTTTTAAAGCAAATCTTGTTCGGCGTTGTTTTCCTTGTCCTGTAGATAATTTTCTAGTTTCTAAGCCCATTACTATGTATATTATAGTTTACTCACCATACAACTAATGTGAACAATTTAAATTAATTAATACTTATTTTTAGAGCTCTATCTAATCTTTGGAAAAGTTTCTAGAGTAAATCAATCAGGAATTACTTTTTAGTGTAAAATCTAACACAATCTATCAAAACGGTTATTATAAATATTTTTAAAATTTTGAGATTTTCTCCAAAGAGTGCAAATGTCTAGTTGGCATTTTCATCGGATGACCCCACTCTTGTTTGCAACAATTATAGTACAAAAAGAGTAAAACATATCCAGATATTATAATTTTTACGTCAAGAAAACAACAACAACAATTATATTAATTAAATATCATTTAATTTAATTAATGTAACAACAACGTCAGCGATTTATAAAACAAGTTATTGACAAAACATGTTTTGTATTATATTCGTATTATTTTCCGTTATTACTGCAATTGGAAATTGAACTTTTAACTCTATAATTATGGTAATAGGGTTTAATACCGTGTATCGATTTGTGGACGAGTTTTTCTTCTACCATTACCTCACGCACGACCTTCTAAGGGATTGTTTCCGAGTTCTTGAAGCGAAGTTGAGTTAAGCTTTTATAATCCGAATGAACAATGTTGATATTAATTTTTTTTTATGCAATTATAATACAGCAGGCGCTCCATTTTACGATATATAGTAGACTCTGTCTACTTTTTTTTATTTTTTCGGGTACATACTTCGGCTCCGAACAAGTTTAGACAAAAGATTTTGAAATTTTTAAGGTAAAAATATAAACATACATATATATAGTATGTATTATTTGAACACTATAATATTTTATTTAAAAACTAAAACTGATTAAAAAACTAAAAATATAAAATAATACCACTTGCATTTATTGCCAGTTCTACTCAACTGAACTGGACGGAAGATATAAAATATTATTACAAGCATAAATACCCAATATTATTAATTTATTTCGATTTTGAATTTTCCTATTAGAATAAAAATTAGTTTTCTATATAAATAAAAGGGAGTGGCGATACACTGCATTCTTATTCCATCACAACACGAAGCGTCATAGCCTTGATTCGTATTTGAGGCTCGATTTATATTTGATACTGTCAAACTGTCTAACTGCATGTATATTCAAAACAATACTTGATTACAATTCACTTGTACCATTACAACTTCCGTAACAAGTTTGCATTTAATTATTCAATTGGTTAATGCATGCGACGTAAGACAGTGGTTCTCAATCGGCGGTAAACCTATCTTAATCTTATTAATAAAATATCGCGTTATAAACGCGAAAGTTTGTGAGCATGGATGGATGTTAGTTACTCTTTCACACAAAAACTACTAAATGAATTGTGATTAAACTTTACAGTAATATAGCATATACATCAGAATGACACATAGGCTGTAATTTTAAAAGATATTATGAAAATTGGGCTAAATATAATGATAAATGACATGTAAGTGTGATGTAGACGTGAAGCTGCACGAGTCAGCTAGTAGTCAAATAAGTGGTAGTAGTCCAGGATAGTTTAAAATATTTTTAAACTTTAAATACGTGTCAAATGAACTGATATGTGTTGATGGGGGATGGCAACTGATTGATAGACATCACAGACACGAAACAGTCGGCCAATCAATTCAAGCGGAGTTTATTTACATCTACATTAATATTGAAAACGTCATTGCCAAGTGGTTTCCTATCCCGACATAGAACAAAACCTCATGAGTTCGAACCAGACCGAGACTGAAAAATCTTTGCGTGTCAATTTGAAAACGTCATTGCCAAGTGGTTTCCTATCCCGACATAGAACAAAACCTCATGAGTTCGAACCAGACCGAGACTGAAAAATCTTTGCGTGTCAATTTGAAAACGTCATTGCCAAGTGGTTTCCTATCCCGACATAGAACAAAACCTCATGAGTTCGAACCAGATCGAGACTGAAAAATCTTTGCGTGTCAATTTGAAAACGTCATTGCCAAGTGGTTTCCTATCCCGACATAGAACAAAACCTCATGAGTTCGAACCAGACCGAGACTGAAAAATCTTTGCGTGTCAATTTGAAAACGTCATTGCCAAGTGGTTTCCTATCCCGACATAGAACAAAACCTCATGAGTTCGAACCAGATCGAGACTGAAAAATCTTTGCGTGTCAATTTATCTCTGACTGACTCTCTAGTGATGGAAACGCCAAAATTAATCATAGAGACTACCACGTTGGATTCAAATATATCTGGCAAAATGTAATGTTGATTTCATCACGTCATTAACAGTATACGATGTCTCTGACAATTCCCCCTGGGATAATAGTCATGAAATAATGACTATCGTGATACAAGGCTCTACTTACCACGTCGGTGTTGAGCCCATTAGGGTTTTTGATTTGAATTCCAACTGTCTACTGTTCAAGTCATACTCGTTGTTGGTAATCTTGTTACTAAGATGGTTATTATTATTTATTAAAATAGTTATTTTTTAATAAAATCAAACTAATAAAAAAAGGTTGAGGACCACTGGCTTAAGGTTTTGTTTATAAAATATTTTAGCCACAACACAGCGTGATAAAATTGGACAATGTCGGAAGTAAGATATTAGATACAATCTCAAACTCAACAATATAAAGTGTTAGTAATTAATCTTGAGGCATACCTACTTACAATTATCAAGTATAATATCTTTTTGTTTTTTTTTATATAAAATGTATGATTAATGCCTTGAACTTAAAACGCAGAACTTGTGTTATGGGTTCTACAAAACTAATGGAAATACTTTTTTTTGTAAATACATACAAATCTCTCAAACCCATACATACAATCTTGAATACAAATGTTTGCACTGTTTATCATCTATAAAAAAAATAAAGCAACATTTAAAACTTTGATATATTGAACTGGATGGTAGGGAGACAAGTAAATAAAAAAAATTACGTTCATAAGCGCCTAAAATTCCCTAAATGATTTTTTATCAAGTCAACTTTTTATCTTACTAATCGATTATATCTCAAATGAACTTAAAACCACATCATTAAAAGACAAGACATAAACGCGTAAATTATGCATTTTTTTTTTATTAATTATATCAAACAGGTGCGGCGATCACCCTAAATGTCATATGCGTCATACATAACGTGAACATATATTTTTGACTCCAAACGGGACATCGGTTTATATATGTCAATTAATAGACAGGCATTGAAAAAAGCAATGTCACAAAGCTATTTACTTAACCCTCACTCTATATTACTCACCCTATATTACTTAACTTAAAATTTAAGTAATATAGGGTGAACAAATTTTCTTTAATAAAGCTATTGAAGCTTTTAAGTAAGACCACAGATAAGATAATCATTACATAGTATAAAATAAAGTAGCTGTCGTTGTCTGTCACTATGTTTGCTTAAATCTTTAAAACTACGCAACGGATATTGAAGCGGTTTTTTTAAATAGATAGAGTGATTCTAGAGGAAGGTTTATACTCCTATATAAAATACATGTACACCCGTGCGAAGCCGGGGCGAGTAGCTAGTCTATACATATAAATAAAATTAAAGTGTCTGTTTGTAATATTGAAATAACCGTTTTATACTACATGCATATGATTATAAATACGGTACATGCACCAAAATACATTTTTTTTCAATTTTTGTCAGTGTTAGTTCCGGCTAATCTCTGAAATGGCCTGACCGATTTTGACGGAACTTTTATTGGCAGGTTGCTGATGTACGAAGGAGTAACTTAGGCTACTTTTATTTTAGAAAATGAAAGTTAAACTCCACGCGGATGATGTCGCGGGGAACAGCTAGTATTACATACGTTTTGGCACGTTTTTTTTCCACTTTCTATTCACTTTAATTATCAACAATAATCAACATCACAACCGGCCCCCGCTCGACTACAAATTTTCGTGGAGTTACTGAAATTGGGACTTTTTGCGTTCATTTTGGGGACACCGGGACTCGTAATTATAAAGGGACAGTCCCGTTTAAAACACGACGTCTGGTCACGTTAGTCATACAGCGAAAGAATATCGCATGCTCTCCGCAAGATTTCAAAGGTGTGATTTATTTAAAAATTATACAAGCTCGCCTACTACTTTGATTTTTAAATTTTAATGAACGCATCTATTTGGTTTTGATTAGATTACTTTATACGGATGTTTTTAGATTTATATTATTAAACATAATCAGCTCAATATTTTTTTAAACCCAAAAAATAATAGTATATTAGAAAAAGAAGAGAATATAACAAAAAATAAAGGATTATTTTCAATAGACCAGTGTCTTCCGACACTGAACAAATGATTTTATGTCAGTTTTAACTATTTTTAGAGGCTTCTGCACTTGTCTAGGTTTCAATTATATACATATTATATTCTTTATTGCATATTTAGATTCAAATTCAAAATATCTTTATTTCTGTAGGTCTATTACAGACTCTTATGATATGTCAAATCTACCGTCAGTTCGGAATGATATCGAGATGAGAAGAACTGACAAGAAACTCAGCTCGTATTTTTTACAAATAATAGTGGATCATGTTTATAATAATATACAGTCATTAAAATTCAAATTTGGGAGAATAGAGTGACCACCAGTATATGCTATCGCGAAGAACAAAAAATTTAACCAGTGTTCACAACCTGAACAGATCAGTCCCTACAAGAAGCACCCGTTCACGAGTATGACGGATGAGCCAGCCATCATTGCACTCAACCATATTTGAGGGAGATACATTAATAGATGGTCTCGGTAGTCTAGCGGTTTGTACAATATATATATATATGGACTCTATTCTCGTTATTTAGCCTCTGATCTGAGCCGTTGTGCGTTATATATAAATATTAATGTATTATAAAAAAAATCTACAATGTTATTGTTCAGAAAACTCACATTAACAGAAGAATAATTCAATCAGAACGCTGTCAATTAAACGATTGTCTAGGTACATTGCCGGTACAAGTAATTAGGGTGTCTCTACACGGCACTGTACGCAACGATTACTTTTAGAAAGCGCCTTAATGTGTGTGGATGGACTAATGATGCTCGAACACGCATGTTTTCCTTGACAGTTGCTGTGTTGACGACTGTACGAGGAAATTGTAATGCAGACTAGAACGCCAAGTTTGGAAATCACCAAAATTCTAGTGGAAATCATTAAAATGACCAAAATTGATATTACTACCAGATTATACAAAATATTAAGGAAAAAAATTCTATCAAATAATAATTTTGCTTTTCCAATTAACGCACACCTTCCTTCCTTTTCTTTTATATACGAAAATAAGCGATAATTATGAATTTACGAATAATAAAATACAACTTACATTGATTGAAAGAAAAATCGAATCGAAATTATTTATTTTACAAGGAAAATATCGCATAACATTTATTTTGTATGTAATTTTCAAATTACTGTACTGTTTTGAATAATAAAAACTATATTGAAGTTTAACACCTTTTTCTATTTAAATATGATCAAATAAAATGGATAGTAAATATGAATCCATTTAATAAATTAATTGATTAAATTAGTTATTAACAAAAACAGCTTGCTGCATTTTTTTTTTTTAAAGAATCAATTTATTTAAATTAACTATTGTTACTTATGTATTTTTGACAAAGAATTCTATTGTAATAATAAACATGTTTTTTTTTTATTTTCTAATATTATTTTATTTTCTTAGTGCCTATATTTCAGAAATATATACTAAATTATATTTTTTAAGAGTACCTAAATGTACGTACAATGTTCTTATTTAAATATGACAGATGCCATTTATCATAAGGTAATCTGTTACCTTGTTTGCTATTCTCAGTAATAATTATATAAAGTATTCAGTACAATTTTATCGTTATTGAATTAATTTATCCTTGAATTGATGTCAGAATCAATACACCTACTACATAAAGGTTTTTGGCAAGTCAGATCATGATTCACAATATATGTACGAGGAATTGTGTTGCTAAATATTCGCATGTCATGCATAAGCTGGCGCCAGACATTGTTACAAGTACGCAAATATGTACAAAGTTAATACACAGTACGAATATGTAGTTTTAAACATGTGTCCAAGTTTGAACAAATGTTTGCACCTCGTTAATATTACGCACGAATATATAAGTTTTAAACATGTGTTTAATATTCGAACAAATGTTTGCACTTCGTTCATATTAAGCTCGAATATTTCAGTTTTAAGCATTTGCCCAACGTTTGAACTAATGTTTGTGTTTCTTAGTTCCACTCTTATCGTCAATCCCATCATTATTATTTCGTATCTCATCTCAAACTTCAACCGAAACAACTTGGAGAGCTATTTTTTTTTTAATGAAGTTATTGCCAGGTAGTTTAGATCTATTGTGCTCGGTCTTAAATAAGACCTAAGGTTTCATTTATGATATAAATTAAACCTTAGGTCTTATCAACAATTTGCGATTTTGCCATGTTAAAGAGGAAAAAAAAAAGAATAGAATGACTGAATAATGACTAGAAAAAGCAGACTAAGTATTAAAAAATCTGCTTACAATACTTATTTGTTATGCTCTTAAGAAAATTTACAATGCAAATCCAAACTTCAAGTATGCTATAATGTATGGGTGTTACGTCAAAATATTACAATACTACGTACATAAGTTTCACATGTAATACTATTGTTGTTGGGGGTGAAGGGGATTGTTAGTAATGTGGACTGATGATCTTATTGCTAGCAATATATCATGTCAGGTTGACCTCCAAGCGGTTACCCCTGGAAACTAATGTTATAAATTCTTGGTGAATTTGTCACGTTTGCTAACTGACCTGACCTCATGCTCATCTTATCAACCTCCACTGGTGCCCCGCCATCGTAAACCGTTAGCGCAGGCGGGTGCACCATTCCATTATCAGCCATAAAAATATAAATAAACTATTGTTGTAAGTAGTATTAGTAATGGGAAAACGTTGATTGTCAATATTCTAAGACTTGGAAATGCTTTTTTCTGAACCGCTAAATGAATTCGCACTTGAAATTCTTCTTGGATTTTTTTCTTGGACATTTCAAAGAGCGCCATCTAGTACTACGTTAAGCAAAGCTTATGTTATGGTTACTAGACAACTGTTTTTTTTTATGACAATACATACGTATCGACTATGCATAGAAAACACCCTGACTGATACAAAGATTCATACTCATGATACAAATATTTGTGAATGTGGAATCAAACCCTCGACCATTGGAAGTAAAGCGGTGTACTAAACCACTACAACACTGAGGCCGTCCTATATTTCGATACTCCATTTATATAGCTTTATACATGTATAAATATTTTTTTCTACTGTATATACAAAGTCATATTGTTTCCATACGATATATATTATGAAAAAAGTATATAGTACAAGCGTAAAGGTCACGGAGAAAATATTATATAAAGACTGTGTTTTTTATTATATACTGAAACTTACCGCGGATGAAACCGCGGGAACAGCTAGCATTGTCTAAATAAAATATACATTTCAATACCTTTTTGTTTGACTGTACCGAGTGTTTTTCAGTACCACCTACGTTGTATATAAACAAACAATTTACTGGAGTGTTGCCAGCCTACGATAATTCATTCAAGACGTTATATTCTCAAAGGTGGGCTATTCTTAAGAAGCTAATCTGTAAATTACGAGTGTATAACGTATATTATTAATTTGATCACGCTTCATCTCTCCATCCCTTTCTATTTACATATACAGACGTAGTTTTGTTTCATGTAACGTTTGATAAACGTTATCAATTGACCACGTATGTGTGACATTTGTAGATACACCCCTTTGCTCTTATCATAAAAGCATAAAGGTCAATTTTGAACTATTATTTTATATTCTAATAGAGATAATCATTTACTTACATCATCACTTTTTTGTGTTCATTGGCAGTCGTCAAGATCTTTTTATATTTGGATATTAAATGATTTTTCCGTTATTTATTTACAGTTTTGGCGCTTTAATGATACAATCATAAAAGTACTCGACAGTTGTCGAGCAGTTTCGTCAAAAATCTGAGCTAACATTATATCGAAACTATTTGAAGATTCATACTACGCCACTGCGCAGTTTAGATCTGCTCTCCGTCGCAATTTAAGTAAATAAATAAATAAAACATTTTCGTGCAAATTAAGACATTTAACACATGATTGTTATAGAAATACCAATAAAAATACAAAGCTTACTAAAAATTATTTGTTGTTAAAATATCTCGTTGCCAGTTGGGTCTCGGAGTAATTTCGTTTGTTATAGACATTCGCATCGCCGGAAAGTTATTCAGAAATATAAATTAACACATTTTTCTGTGTTATCCAGATTTTAACAAACGACTACAATCTAAATTATCATAGAAATATAACTTGGTAACAGCGCTCTCTTTTTTCTTATATGTATAGATACTAGAAAAAATCCTAATAACCTTCATCTAGTGGCGTAGTATGGATTTTATGTGTGAGAGCTCTTTTCATCTTTAAGATATAGTAAGAATTGAGAAGAACAAAGCACAAAAACTGATTAGTTATTACGTTAGATTAGCTTCAAGAGATATCATTCGGAGATACTTATCTCTCCATCTTTGCTCATTTTTGTTTATTTTTAGCTATATGCGCAATATAAAGTGTGTATATTTATATAAATACATCTACGCAAGAGAAAGAAAACTTGAAATAAAACACCACACCACGCCACGCAACTGGAAAGTGTGGTAACAGTAGGCTAAAAACTTTTCTTATGCGAAGACACTATTGTATATATTTTTTTAACATTTTTTTTTATTTTGTTATAATGTGGCATTAAAAATACATACAACCCTAAAATTTCACTCTTCTACCATCAACCCTTATTTTTTAATTCATTTTGTATATAGTTATAATGTAATTGCAGTGCCCATACGGGGTATCACATGTACTTTTTATTAATAATAGCTAAAATGTGCCATGTGTGCTTCTCACATGGCACATTATAGCTATTATAAATAAATAAATAAAAAATAAAAGAAAAGTTGAAATAAAACACCACACCAACTGGAAAGTGTGGTAATAGTAGGCTAAGTACTTTTCTTATGCGAAGACCCACAGCAACGGAACGTATAAAAGTATTACATTATGATGATTTAAAATCATTTCCCTATCCTTATATGTGTTAACTAAATAACTCATTACTCTTCTAAACACCTTAGAATTGGTTGGAAAAAGATAATTGTATAATTAGGGATGTATCTCGATTAATTATCCCATAAAAGTATCTACCATAACTTAAAGAAACGTAACGGTTAGAACATTAAACATTACAGAACTAAATTTGTAAAGTATTCATGAAATTAGCTATATTATTGTAAGGTTTCATCAAAATCCGTTCAGTAGTTTTTGCGTGAAAGAGTAACAAATATCCACTCAACATCTATCCATATATATCATCATCCAATCTATCCATCAATACAGACAAATCTTGGCGTTTATAACATTAATAAGATTAGTAAGAAGTGACTAATATACGTAGGTAAATCTTTTGTAACTTGTGCTATGGATAACAAAAGGATTAACGTTTAAATTTTATGATGTTTTTATACCGGAGTATAAAGATGTTTCATATAGTTTGAAATAGGCAACTATAAGCGTCACAAGGAAAATTTATATAAGAGCTTTATAAATGTTGTATCGCTAACGTGACCAGACGTCCCGTTTTAAACGGGACTGTCCCTTTTTATAACAACAAGTCCCGGTGTCCCCGAAATTAACTCTGGGACGCAAAATTGTCCCGTTTTTGGAAACTCGGTGAAAATATGTTTAGTCGAGCGGGCCGGTTGTGATGTAGATTATTGTTGATAATTAAGGTGAATATAAAAAAACGTGCCATTTTTATATTGTCTTGTAGACAAGCAATTAAAGTTTTTAAATTAATTTAAATTATTTTTACCTTTAAAGTTTTAAATTCACAAAGAAGTATCATATATCATTTTAAAAGTATTTAGATAATGATTAAGACGGCGTGGTTAATTTAATTGACTTATAAAAGGTGGCAATTCTATATTCTAATTTTTAAAAATGACATTTTTCTATTTAATCGACGATACGTCCTCTCCTATAGGTTGTCTGTAAGAGACTGCCTATAGCGTGAAGACTGCCTATTGTAATTACTTTTCTATTTACTGTATTTTCTTATTGTTTATTTTGTGGACACAATAAAGAGTTAATTATTATTATTCTTTTATATATGTTACATCTCCCTTTTTACGGGGGTAATACTTTTTTTTAAAGAATTAGCTTTAATAAATTGTTTCCTTTATTGACTGTCTATTAATTCATATAAATAAATGTCCCGTTTTGACTCAAAGAATAAATGGTCACGTTATGTATCGCTATAAAGTTATAACTAATGTCATAGTTGCCATTAAGTGGGTAGGCTTAATCGAATCAGAATCAAATTTGTGTATTCATTATTAATATTTCTGCATAAATTGAATTTGAAAACAAGATGTCGCACCATTTGCCTTAAGTTTTGAGTGACAATATTGATTAAATTTATTTTAAACGATATAAAATCGATTATAATTATTTATAATCTATATATATAGAGGTTATAATAGAAGTTCGAAAAACAATTCAAACTATTACGTCACAGAGTAGAAAACAATTTACTCAAAGATTATGTCTACACAAACAAAAGGAGATTTTATTAATAAGGACAATCTAATTAACAAATTGCAACTTATGAAAAGATTGTCATATAGATATCAATACCTGTTTTGAAGCACAAAGCCTTGTTACTTCATTCTTCTGAATAAATACGTAGGTAGTAGATAGGTACCTATATGCACAACGCAATTAACTTAAAGGCGTCCAAATCACAGCGTCAAATTTATGTAATCGATTCTTAATAGTTTTTAATATAAACGGAGATTAAACCTTGTCATTGTGAAGCAGTGACATCGAAAATTACATACATCTACATGAAACATTGTGATTGCCAACTCAAACTACGATCTGACGATGTGGTATGAATATATACAATCTAAAACAACTTAAACACCTCCATGTGGTTTATATTATGAAAAACTGTTCACGTTTTATGTAAATACATTCAACGTCGAGCGAAAACTAGAAAGTTACACATACATGCGCGTACGCACTCACACAATGCCATAACACGGTGTGCACACGGCCGGCTCGGATTTATAATATAAACTCACATTAATAATACATTGAGATGTATAAAGCAATTTTTAAAAGCCAATTATTAAATGTAAAAAAACAACTCACCGTATCGGATTCCTCAAGAAAACCAGACTCCCACAACATGTTTTCGTTCGAACTGTCCAACACGAATCACTATTACGCGAAAAAAAGTTTTTATTTTATTATGTCAGTTAAAAAAACTAACTACAATTGAAAGTCTTAGTCCGATTCGAAATGCGCGCTCACAGAAATTGTTTTCATCCCGTGACGTTAACTGTTTGGGAAATGTTTCTGTAAAACACTAACGCGACTGCAGACTTGGGCGGTGTCTCGAAGCTGTATGCGCGGGCGCCGATCACCGAGCGGTTACGAAGCCGTCCGACGAATCGCGAAGTCAACCGACCGCGCCGACCCACTTTGATCTACTTCGAAACGCTGTGGTCGAACGGCGATTTTTTTCGCATTTTCCAATGAAATGGCTACTTGACTACACAGTATAGCAAAATAACATTACAAAACTGTTAATTAGGTACCTTTTTTATTATCTTTTTTATATAACAAATGCCTGCCTCAATAAAACTTTGTTGAATACTTTCCAATCATTTTAAGATTTTTAATGGACTTTGATATGGTAGAGGTTAATAAATTACTATATTTATTTCAATAATATTTATTCATATGTTACGTGGTGTATTATTCATGAATTCGTCTCTAAAATGCTTTAAATGATATCTTTCATAAGCTAATTAAAAAGCCACTGTAGATCTACAAAATCACCTACAGCATATTGTGATGATGACTGCGTAATGAGTGAATCTTGATTTAGAATTTATTTTTCGTTTGTTGTAGACTTTATAAAAAGCCTATGTAGTGTGGCAGTCTGTCTATTTAATTCTGTACCTGCTGGGTACCAGAATTGCTTTGTATGCTGTGTTTCGGTTGAAGAATGCGTCAAGAGAGTGAAATTACAGGATATGTGACATGATATCTTGTTCCTAGGCGACTGAAGAGATCCTTTAATACTAATACAAATACATTTATATCATTTATTTTATTTAAACTGAGCCAGACAAAAATAAAAAGGTATTAAGACCTGTATTCTGACATTTCTGTTCTCATATTAATGCCGACTTAAGCAAAACGAAGAGTAGGTCTGTACGTATTTACCTAAGACATTTACTTATTATGTACGGTGAATTAACATAATTGCCCACAATTATCCATCCAATAAATGTGCACTTAAAAACGTTAAAACTTAATACTTTTAGATATTATTGTTATAGTATATATATATGTATATATACTATATCAATAATAATATCTGAAATGATTTACCAATTTTGTAATTTAGAAGAATCTTAGTCATTTTTTGAAAACTCCTAACCATTAGAATTATACTGTTAAGGTTTAAAACAATAGTGTTTACATTCAACGCCAATAGATGGCGCTGTAACAAAATTGAAACGCGCTAATGTTTCGTTTTATTGATTTCTCATATGTTATTTGTAATATTTTTGTACCTGTACCTGTATTTGAAACCGACCAATAAACCTTATGTACACGAGTGTAGTGTTTTAGTTTATAGTACCCTTAGGACCCTTGTGGTTTTAACATTTGGTCCTTCGAGCCTTAATCAATAGTCTGCTGCGTTCGTCACAATAAAAGATATTATTTGATTCCAAGTCGTTACTTTCCCTTCACCGTCTCATTCTTTGATTACTCATCCACTCCATTAAAAGTTACAACCCACTGCGATATCCTTTTATAACTACTTAGCATACACTCTTATGTTGCTAGCCAAAATCATAAAACAGTCAAAGCTCTACTAAACCTATTTCTACTATTGAAATATATTGTCCTTTTCTATTGAACAGTTTTCCAAATTTGAAAAAAAGCGATAAAAAGTGGCAAATGTTTATAATTCTTGCGACAAAATTAGTGAAATGAATTGAATTCATTATGGTTAGTTCTAATATAAATTAAACAGTTTTAGATAAATAAATAATAAAGTACCAAAATTTTTTATGTTAAGTTTAAACGGTTTACTTAAAGTTTACTTTTAGTAAATAAATTATTTATGAGAAATGAGTAAATACATATAAGTATATTATATAGGAAGGATGTATCGCACACGTAGCTTAACAAATAAATTCAAACTTTATAAAATAAATAATTTTACGAGTATTGTTCGATATCGTTAGATGTAAGATATGTTTACTTTGATTTCCAATAACACAAAAACAATTTTGATTACTTCATTTTCAGTATAGATATTTAAACATTCATTTATACATAATATTTAAATTACATCACAGTAATATGAATAAGATCATCTTTAATCTACATATACTAAACAAACATTGAAAACAAATACTAAACAACTGAGGTGCACATAATTCTTAATGCACATAATACATCAAATATTACATCATACTTTAAAATGAGTTGACAAACTGTGACACTTTTGTGACAAAGGGTTGGAGGAGACACAAAGGTTAAAAAAGCCATAAATAATTGTAATATATAACAATAGATTTATGGAGAAAACACAAAATTTTACATTTAGGTACTGTTCATTCAATTGTTGAAAATCAACATATAAATATTTTAAATTATAAGTATGAACAATTATTTAGGTTCTATTATCAATGACTATACTTTTATGTGTGTGTGTGTGTCAAAGACATGATATTGTGTGTACTGTTATTTTTATTGATTCAATGTATTTTTATGCAAAATAAAAAAAAATATTAGCAATCTGCACTCCTTCTTTATGTTAATTATAATGTACGATATGTATGTATTTCATACTCCTCCGTACGCATTTATTCTCTTATTTAAAGAACATCGCTTTATACTAAATATATATTTATGGATACTTTCAATTAAAAAACATCATCAGTGACAACATTTAAAAGCACTAATGTCACGTAAAATTCTACTTCCTTCGGCGTGTGTGAGATGTCGTACCGTGAACGTATATACTTCTGCATACACTAAATCGCTAGAAAACCTCATTCTGGCAGTCGGTTGAAAACCTAATAAAAACATCTAATAATGTGTGTACATTTTGTTTAGTTAACCGGTTAAATTCTAAGAAACGTCCGTGGCATTGCTTGTCAAATATTGTACAATCAATTACATAGAAACCGCGATCGGCTGCCAACTCAAAACTTGTCGACTTATTCCGTAGTTGACTGACTCTGTTGCCTAGCGGTTTAGCACATTGTCTTACTTCCGATCGTCTCTAGTTCGAATTCTTGCACGATACAATCATTTGTATTTTTGATGTTCTAAATCTGCATGAAAAAAGATTCAAATGTCATATAAAACACTTTCTCTGTAAAAGTGCTTACTATTAAATTGAAGAGTTTGTAAAAGATAATAATGTTTTTGTAGAAAAAACTTAAAATTCATAGCACTGACAATATTATCTGATTGCACTAGTAATAAGTGTGTGGCGGTTTCTATGTTGATTATCGCATGCCTCTTCATATTGTGTAATTATTTAAAATAACATTTATTCAAAAAAGCAACACACTAGTTTCTTTCTCATTCTTCTTGTCTGAGTCTGTATTCCGAATGAGTGGTAGAATAAAAAAATATGACTATTCAAAACTGCTTGTATTGAGTTTATGTGAATAAAGAATATTTCTATTTATTAGTGTGGTTATTTAGGGTTACACTCATTGTCAACTGACATTGTGATGTACGCACTGTTTGACTTTCCCACATTTCTTTAGGTACATTTGAATCCAACGAGGCAGGGATCGTCCTTCAGTGCTTCTCTGATAATTTTTTTTCTTATTTATTTATTTAACGTTAATGCACAAAAACAATGTGTACATATGTCGGACTTAATACCTTACGGCGTTATCTACCAGTCAACCATGAGTGGTGCAGAGAAATATTATTTTGTAATAGATGTTTCATACATATATTTTTTTGACTGCCAGATTTAAACCCACGACCTTTTGGATATAAGTCGGGGTAGTAAACTACGATGCTATACACATCAGTATACACCGAATAGAAACGTGAACAATAGAACAACAAATCCGATTCCAAGAACAAACCAAGGTATTACTTGTCTAAATGCCTATAGTCCGTTATATCATACGTCAGAATCATGATCTAATGAGAGACTGACGACATGACAGACCCTACTATTGGCTATTAAATAAAGTTAAAAACTATATCTAAACACTTTAGTTTAGTCTTGATTAATTTAAAATGTTTCTCTATTAATTAATTTAACTAACACTTAAAGTCTGAGTTTAATTTGAATTTATAATTTAATTTTTTATTCATTTTGTCTTTAATATTAATTTGTTATTAAACTCAATTAACTGAGTTATTGATTTATTTTTTATAACATCGTAGTCTTCCGGAATGGCAACATGATAACGTGATATCTCTTCTACTTCTCATCAGACTGACCACCAGCTTGTTTGCCATTCAATTATATAAAAAATGCATAGATAAATAAAATGATTACACTCATTCTACTTAACTATAGGTACATTTACTAAATGTATATGATTTGGTCGAGGTCGAACGCCCAAATCGCATATTAAAATAAAAGGAAACAAACAATATTACGTACATCACATCATCATCAATAAAACACGAAGACTTAGTCATCGTCATCAAAAACCTTCAAGTCACAATTATATCTGCTAATATAAAGCAAAGCCGCTATTTTTGACTGTATCTTCCTCCACTTCTTTTAACCCTGGCAAGGGATTTTGATAAGATATTCTCTGTTTATCGAGATTTTTTCTATATGTATTAAACATCTACACTTTGTACAGCTTTTTACGAAAGTTAAAGAAAGAAGAGAAGGACCTGTTCCTTATATAAACTATAAATATGCGAAATTTCTTACTCCTCTAAGTTCATTCATTCTCCAGGAATCCTATTTTGTTTTTATTATGCGTAAAATATATTAAATGAATAGAAGAAATATTACACAGACTACTACACACGCAAATATATTCTTTTGTTTATTCATAATGTCTGTGGTTAAATTGAGAATAGATTAATTTTGTTTGTCTTTAATATTATTAGGCCATAATCTTACTGAACGTTAATTTAATTATGGTCGTATGGTCGTATTTGAATTTCGACCAGTTGCATCGACTAGTGCATAGTTACATGAGCCGCGTCACGTAGGTACTCTGTGCGAAGCAGAGTCGAGTTACTGGTTCTAGTTTAAAAATAAACATTAATAAAATCTATTTTATCTCATTTTTAATAATAATTATTATTATTCTATAACGACATTTCCTCGGTCTCGGTGGTCTAGCGATTTAGCACACCGCTTTATTTTCTATGCTTGCTCGTTCGATTCCACACACAATGCAAATCTTTGTATTCATGGGTATGATTATTTGACGCAGTCTGGGTGTTTTCTATGTATATTATGTATGTATTTACAAAAAATCTAAGTGTTTATATAAATTGTCTAGTACTCATACCACAAGCTCTGCTTACCGTGAGACTAGATGGCGCTATGTGAATTGTCCGGAATTATTTATTTATATACATGTTATAAACATAAGTTAGCGAGTGCAAATCGAGTTATACTGGTAAAAAATAATACCTACATGCGGTCCGAAATATGCATCCGTTTGTTGATCCTTGTATATAAAAATATACAGGAAAAGCCCGGTATGAATATTTATGAACTGGTGGGTAACAGTGGGTTTACAACGTCATTAGTACATTACTCGCATATTCCATTGTTGTAATTGATCAGAAATAGATCGACAATCATATTAATTTATGTGAAAATATATCCGGTTGATACTTAGAGGTAGTAGTGATCGTGCTAACTTGTTTATGGATATGAACTTCATTCAAAGTCAATATTAAAAGCATTTAGGTATTTGATCTGGCCTGGACTGGATTACAAACGTGTAGTCACTTGAAGATAAATAAATAATTATTAAATTATTTATTTATCTAATTTATGACTAAATATATAATAATATGATATAATATTTATATATAAAAATTACTTGTCACGTTGTTTGTCCGCGATGGACTCCTAAACTACTGAACAGATTGAAAATTTGATTTACACATTGTGTCCAATTTGATCCAACTTGAAAGATGGAATAGCTTACATCTTAATTTATAGTCGCAATATTATTTTATAAAAAAACCTTAACCACAGCAACGCGTGGCCTGGTCTGCTAGTATTATATATAAATAATAACTAAATTTTTTATTGATCGTCGATCATAGTTATTTTTTACTATAGTTCAATGTAATGTAAGTAAGAATAAGTAATAAATAACTAACGTATATTGGTATAAAATATATTTGTAGAACAACCCTTCAATTTCGACTCTGCCTCACTTAGTATCTTTTCATTGTATTCTATATATTAGTTAGATTGCATATGTCCATTGAGATTACGAAAGCCAGTGTGGTAATTTTTTGTAAGGAATGTAAATTTTATAGAAGTTTGAAGAAGATAATAAAGACATGTCCCTACTTGGAAGGTATACCAAGTCAAATCAAATGAAAATATCATTGTTCATGTACGTCTAATACGGTCGCTTACGGATATGTCCAATCTACTGTCAATTCAGACTGCTTTAGAGCTAAGAAGAGCTGACAAGAAACTTAGCTCTATAATTATGTATTTTAAAGGTAACAGCTATGATTTTAAATTTATAGAACATCTAATTGGAAATATGTTATGTACTTATCGTAGTTTAGTATATCTGAGTAGAAATTATTTTTCATAGTGCTTAGCCAAAATATAAAATGTTTTCCATTATAGAATCTAATAGTATGCTGACAATTATAACCTTACTACTCGATGGATTATATTATTTTGTTTAATTCCGCTACAATATTATAGCGGAATTAAACAAAATAATATATATATAGATAATACACAGATATTATAAGTTACGACATCACATCATTGCTTCCTCCGTCACACATGTTATTACCCTCATTCTCCGTCTACTTATAATTACGATATTATAACAAGACAAATCTGTACCCCTCATTATTAAGTTTATTTACATCTGTAATTTCTGCTCTCATTTCTTCTAATGTTAAGGACGATGAATAATCTTCATTAGGACGGCTCCAGTAAAGATTTAACCACACCGTAATAAAAAATACTTATTACAAAAATACAGTTACACTATTTTTTAGTGATATTTGGATATTAATATTTTACAAGATTCTCTTTTTAAAAGCACATATATGATAATGGATATGGAAGAGTATAAGGTTGTATCTAACATAGGCAGTGCAATGCTTTTTAAGTCATCCCAACACAATTCAAATTGTTTTTAAACAAATAAACAATTTACCTTTTTTTTTCATTTATACAATTTAAAAGTAATATTAACTTTTGATTAAAGTAGTATCTATAAAACAGGAGTCAGCCATTAATCGTCGAAGTCCTTTGTGGTTTTGGAGTGCAATCGCCTCTATTTTTGAACATATGCAGGTTAGCTGTGACCAATGTTTCTGTGTTCTCAACTCTATGGTCCTTTTCTTCTTATTAAAATAATAATATTAAGAACTCTTTATTGTGAACAGATAAATAAAGTACAATAGAAGTAAGCACAAAAAATGTACAAAAGGCTGTCTTATTGCTAATAGCAATCTCTTACAGAAAACCTGGTATTGAGAGTAAGAGATATATATTAATATATATAGACAGCTAATATAGCTAATTCGAATTTGACATTTTTAATAGTTTTTATCTCTTATTATCCTCTTCGATATTAGTTAATATTAATGACGTCATATCATCACCAATTTTACATTAATTATTTTTATGTGTGTAATTTGTGTCTGTACGTACTAACATAAGAAAACTGTATTACTAGCAAAATGAGCAAGAACGCCTGATAATAAAGAAAGTATTATTATTATTACAGATGATTATTTTTGTAATCGTTGGATCCCTAATTCCATGATCTTAGAACCTCCTTTTGAAGTCGGTTAACTAGTTCGATGTCTATTAAAAGACGTTATATACGACTGCAGGCTTAGACATGTAATAAATAACGAAAATAGTCGCTCATTGAGGGTAATATTCTCTAGAAATACTAATAATGGACTCGCACGCGACATTTGCGAAGGCTTAGAAAATAAACCTTTATGTACGTAGACCGTTTCTCACAGAAATTCTTCATCTGCTTAGAAGATGTTCTTTACATTTTAGAGTTTGTTCGGCTAACATTTATATTGCTAAAGGAAAACTAGGTACTAAGTTAATATACATATCTCTGGACAATTCACGCAGCGCCATTTAGTCCCAAGTTAAGTTGAGCTTATTTATGAATAGACAACTGTAAATACATACAATAACAACTGATACAAAGAAATATCTACCGAAAATTCGGAATGCTTTCGAGATGAGAAAAACTGACAAGAAACTCAGCTCGTATTCTTTTCAAATATCGTTGTACATGTTTACTATAATACATATCTATTTTTAAATTCAAATTTGGAAGAATAGTGACCAGTTTATTATCCAATTGAGTTCTGAAACATATGACTCTCCTCTCCATAAAAAATATAAAATAGGTGTTTCCTTATAATGAAATATTGAGTTTTATTAAACTTACAAAATAGGTTACTTTTCTTAATATATACTTGTATTTTTATTGAAATGTTGAATTAATTTAAACATCCAAAATATTTTAAGTATTTCATTATATAACTTAATGCCTAATCCCACTCAACATTTAACTTATAGCTAATAGCAACGTAAAATTTTCCGGCCAATTCTTACTTTTTACCACGTCGTGTCGAACCAATAATAACTCGATGCAGCCGGTTTCGATATCCAGTTGTTATTTTCCTCATAGTCACTTCATATTAGTCAATTACTTAAAATTGGTACTTATTTATTTTTTACTATAGTATATGTAGGTATAGTATATATAGTATATATATATATTAAATTAAAGTCTTACAAGCTTTGAGCGCTTGTCCATAGAGTAAAACTATTTCGCTTGCATTATGTCTCTCAACAGTGTAGTTAACGATTTCCAGACCTAGACATGTAATTTTCTGGCTTTTTCGTAGGACGACATTAGTTTATTTAAGTAGTATATAAACTCAAGAATGTTTTGCTCTTAATGATTGCGTGTATATATAGGTATATATATATTTATTTACAGATTTTATTTATGTATACTTTTTGAGTTATGTATATTAAGCCTTTGTCTCTCTGGACAATTGCAACTTACAAACAGTTTTGTTTTTTAATTCAAGTACTTTTTATTTTATCCATTTAATTCTTACTTATTATGATATCAGTAAATATTACCATATTATCTATACTAATAACGTAAAGCTAAAAGATTGTTTTATTGTATGTTTGTCACAAAGAAACTCAAAAATAGCCGATTTCTTAAACGTTGATTAGACATTTCTTCCTTTTATAAATACTCATGTTAACTCTGAGTTATATTAATCCCAAGAAAAATATATATGCATATAATATAACATAATATGATGTACCAAAACCGCCTGTCCAAACTAAGTAGTAATAGACATATCATCATCATCTGCTTCTTCCTTATCCCATTTATTTGGGGTCGGCGTAATCTGTTTTTCTCTGCCAATAGGAGTAAAAAATGAACGAATAAAAAATGATATCTCGTTATTTAGGTACTCGTATTCTTAGATATATGTACGTCCCATATCATCTTTCACACAGTCCATCCATCTCTTTTTCGACATTCCTTCTACTCCAAGAAGTAGTAATAGTCATATGTCCTACTCTTATAATAAAACCAGCTGCACTTATTGGATACCATTATTTGAACTATAATGGGTTGAAATGATAATGATTTAGGTTTAATACGTTCTGTAATACGGAACACATTTCATTGGGCACTTTTACTTTTTAAACAGTGAAGGGCTGCGATGGCCTTGTACCACGGGGAAGTACAGTAATTCCAATTTCTCAACTATCCAAAGTCCATTTTGAGTCAAAACCACATACATCACGCTGGTTATTTCTTTTTATGTAGCTGAGAATCCACTTTAATTGCAACTATGGTGTATAGCCGATATGTATAAGAACTACGGACACTACAAAATGAATTTGTGATGCTAATCGTAACTCGTAGCTATCCCTGACGACTAAAATATCAGCGTGCTGAATTAGATTTCCATAGCACCCTTAAAAACGAAATACAGCTTACAAAGCAAGTCGTTTGGCGACTGAAATACTGACTAATATCACCCTACAGCCTAACATGTTAGAATTATTACAAAACATACATTTTGTAATACATAGGGTATTTCTAATGCATAACTATTCTTTAGGAGTTACATGACATGTTGTCGTACCCTGCAATTTAATTGCCATACCATTTGACGGCCTCGGTGGTCTAGTGGTATAGCACACCGCCTTATTTCGGAAGGTCACGGGTTCGATACCTCGCACGGCACAATATTTTTATTCATGAGTATTAATTGTATTGTTTTGATGTCTACTGTATATAACATATATGTATTTACTCGTAAACGGGTGCAGCTTTTGGGGACTGGTCTGTTCGGATTACAAACACTGACTATTTGTTTTGCGATAGGTACTCTTATTATCCAAATTTGAATTTAAAATGAATTTGTATAATTAAACATGTACAACATATATATAAAAAGTATATGAGCGGAACTGACGGTAGATTTGACTTATAATAAGAGTCTGTAATAGACCTACATGAACAATAATATTTTGAATTTTAATTTGAATTTACAAAAAATGTATCTATGTATTTATATCACTAGTCTAGTATCCATAACATAAGCTTGCGACTAGATGTCGTTGTGTGAATTGTCCAGAAATATTATTTTTATTATGCTATCATGTCTTTCAAGCTGGAATATAGTTTATTTACAAAGCAAGCTGCATAACGACAGGAAGAGATAAGACAAAGTCACCAATGCAAACGACTTTGTACAAAGTCTGTCTAGTCAGAATTTGATGAAATTAATTCATATTTGATTATGCAACATACTGACTAATGACCTGTGATGGCACCGTTTGCCTTGAGACCACAAAACAATTCAAGATCGTCAATGTCAACTGTATCAACTGGTCCATAAATTGACATGTCTATATGTCTCATTAATAACCACTTTTGGGTATTAATTAGAATCTATAATATTAAATTAATACTTATATAATGTTACTTTTCATTTATATTTTATGAACATAAATTATTGCTTACGTTAGTTACTTAGGTACATGTACTTGAATCTAACTGGATTTTTAAAATTACTTATCATTGTTATATTATTTTAATTGACAGCAGGAAAACAGCATTTAATTCCACTGTATTTTGTTTGTGGTATTTCTAAGTAGTATTTTAATATATTGTCTCCAAATTTGATTGGTTTTTATAGACTCGTTATACGCAATATATTAGTCAATTCAGGAATTGAGATTATGAATATTCTTTACCCATATAAAGCTACAGTATTCCTCGAGCATCTGTAAAATTTACCTTATATTTCTCTCTAAAATATATATAATTCCAAATTTTACATACATAGTCCAAAAAGTTATTTATTTTATTTTATTTATTTAAAACTTTATTGATTTTGTACAATAGGCGGGCTTAATGCTAATAGCATTCTCTACCAGCCAACCTTAGGGAGTGCAGAAATACTCGAAGGCGGTTGAGTTTTAAGAAATTAAATGTAATTATATTAAATAGATATAAGATCATACATACATACATATTTATATATATTATAAACATACGACACATATAAATAAGATAATGATGATGATGATCATTTTTGCAGTTCTATTTAAAAGGTAAGCATTAACTCTTTTTTTAAAACTATGTTTTGTAGGAAGTGTACGAATGTCTTCAGGCAGTGAGTTCCAGAGACGCGAGGCTTGCAAAATAAAAGAGTCAGACATGAAACTACTTTTATGGAGGGGCGCAGCCAGGACGAGGGAATTTTTAGAGCGCAGGTTACGGTCATGGGCGTCCCTGAGATACTGAAATTTGCATTTCAAGTATTCAGGGGAAGAGGGATCAAAGAGATTAGAAAAGAGAGAACAGAGTAACCGTTGCTGTCTGCGCTGACGAATTGGAAGCCATTTGAGTTTGGTAGAAAGTTATTATAAATATTACATATCCGTATTTATCTTAGTACATTACCTGTTTATTTTACTATTAAAATATATTCTTTTATTTTATACGAGGGCTACACTGAAAGTTTTTAGAACTGGCTACTTGAGAGCAATATAATAAAAAAAATTGTTAAAATTTTGAAAATGGAACTCTTTACGAATAGTACTGAGTATATAATTTATTCGTATGTCATGTGTTTTACGGTTTGGCGGCAAATTGAAAATAGTCTGTGTAACGTTATCATGAACTTAATGCGAGAAAATTTTCGTGTGATGATTTTTTATGACTTTCGATGTCATCTAAGTCAACAAGAAAGTTATGATAGACTACTATTGGACTTCCACGATGAAGCCCCGTCTCGTGCCACTGTTTACAACTGGTTTAATGAGTTTAAACGTGGTCGCACTAATCTCACCGATGATTTGCGTGAGGGACGGCCTTCTACGGCGACAACCGAAGATAACATCCGTGTTGTGCGGCGTATGATAGAGACTGACAAAAGAGTGACCTATCAGCAGATCGGGGCAAGCTTAAAGATTGGTATGAGTCAAGTGCACAAAATCCTCCATGAACATTTGGCGGTCAGGAAGCCGTGTGCCCGGTGGATACCTTATAATTTCACTGAGGCTCAAAAACTCCGTCGGGTTGCTTGGTGCCGTGAAATGCATGAAAGATTTAACGGAGGTGACTCAAATTCTGTGTTTAACATAGTTATGGGAGACGAAAGCTGGATTTACTGTTATGATCCCGAAACTAAAAGACAGTCAACTCAGTGGGTGTTTCCTTCTGAGGAGTTGCCAACTAAAGTGAAGGGAGGTCGAAGCATAGGAAAAAAGATGTTGGCCTCGTTCTTTGGAAGAACAGGTCATTACGCGACAATTGTTTTAGAGGATCGAAAAACAGTTACTGCAGAGTGGTACAGTAACAATTGTTTGCCACGTGTTTTGAAAAAAGTGCGTGAGAAACGACCTCGCAGTAGGATCCTCCTTCACCACGATAATGCTTCGTCGCACACCGCCAGGCAAATGATCGATTATTTGGCGACCTCAGACGTAGAACCACTGGGCCATTCGCCTTATAGCTCCGACCTCGTACCTTGCGATTTTTATTTATTCCGAAAAATGAAAGAAAAAGTTCGAGGAAAACGTTTTATGGACACCGAGGATTCGGTGGCTACGTTTTAGAAGGCCGTCAAAGAGACCCCTAAGGACGAGTGGGCAAAGTGCTTTTCTCAGTGGTTCTATCGGATGCAGCGATGTATTGACGTGAATGGACACTATTTTGAAAAGATAAAATAAAGGTAATAACTTGCTAATTTAATCAGTTTTTGATTTTCTAAGAACTTTCAGTTTGACCCTCGTATTATATTATAACGATCCAGTAAATTTCAACATCAAATTTACTTGAGAGTTACCAAAGCGCTACTTTTTATTTTATTTTTCCAAAAATTACACCTACAGTCGTGAAGACTTGATAATTATTATTAATTGTAAGTTTTATAGAATAGATAGATAGACAGTAACCTAGAAGTAGCATTAAATTCATTTCAAACTCGTTCGTAGGACTCGCCCACTTAAAACTGACACCAGATAACCAGTATGAACTAATAATTTTAGAATAGGCCACACGTTACATAAATATTAATATTTTATAGAAAATGTTATATTATACTATGTAATAAAATTACAATAGTCGTATATTTGTCGAAATGTGATGTTTCTATAACATAAACTATAATAATGGACATATTAACAAAAACTTGTATTTTAATTTAATAATCACGCTGAATAATTATCTATATTTACTTTTATATTGTATTTAAACGCATAATTTTTTTGTATATACAGTGAATATAAATTATTTTATTTTATACCTAATATATAATATAATTAGATGCATCTATATAATACAAATGGTTGCATAAATGGTGTCAAATAAACACTTAATGCAACTATCTGCTTGAAGACCGAAACAAATATCATTCATTTTCATCTACATAAATGATATAATATTTATGAATCTATTTTCACATAAAACGATATCATGAAAACAATATTATTATTTTTTATGTTATTTTATACTTTTAATAAAACTACATGAAACACACATTATGTTAAGTTTTAATTTCAGCTTTCCACTATTCATTATATTAGGTCATATACATCATCGTCATCAGCCCACTGCACTGGTCCTTCCTATCCCAAACCTATATTATTCCCTTTTATTTTAGGTTTAATAAATTTCGATTGTATTTTTGAACATCGTAGGTAGATAGTATCATCATCATTATTTCAGCCCGGAAGACGTCCACTGCTGAACAAATGCCTCCCCCAAAAATCTCCACGACGATGATCGGTCCTGCGCTCGCAACCAACGCTTTCCAGCGATCTTGGCCAGATCGTCGGTCCACCTGGTAGATAATATAATACGTATTATATAATAGATAATATATGTGACTGGAGATACATACAACAACTATTAATAAAAATATTTAATAGTTGTAATGAATGTGTATATTTCCTAAAAAGGCATTTAAACGAAAAATACAAACTTTATTAAAAGAATGGTACACTAGCTGCCAGCAACAGTATGATATAGTTTAATTTCAAAGGAAACTGTATTCACTAACACACTCTAATATCTATATGGTTAGGTGTACTCGAACACATCTAAGAATAATACATATTACACCGCAAATGGTCGACCAGTGTATCGATTTTGCAGACAATGTCGTCGATTTAATATTTTTGTTAAAAAATGTATTTAAATATGAAAGTGGCTAAGGTATTAGTAACTCAAGTTACGTACATATAAACTGACATGATAGTACTGAATAAATTTGCATAGTTATGTTATTTACGAACGTCATCTAGAGCCGGTTCTATTTTTGTTTGAATTTACCTTTAAATATTTTTTTTACAATCATTCTCCCATGATATGATCGGTACTTACTTAACCAAACACTTAATGAACATTTTTTTTTTCGACTACTCTAATGCTGTTGGGCGCAGCAGCCCTTTACAGCTTCACCGGACGATAAGGAGCGAGTGCAGATGGTACTGCAGACCCGCGGAAGGACTTATGACTTGAAGGCCAACTCTCGCCTGAAGGATACGACTTTCCTCTGAAGGCACCGCTAGAGATACGAACCTTAGCTTTAGCTCAGGCCGTCGTAATTTCGATCCCCGTTTGAATTGAACGGAGGATTGATCGGAGAGAATGAAAGACATGTTATTTATATCGTAGTATATATGCGTGTATGTGTCAAATACATGAAAGTGTGTTTTATGATTTTTATTGATTTTTTATTATACTTTTATTAAAAAAAACTGTTCTTCGAATTATTTACCACCACGATGTGAACAGTGTGAGATGGAAAATATCTTTCCTAAGAATATCCTTCAATTCTTGTTTCACACGGGTCTAGGTAGCGAACTTTCAATATGGGCGAGCACAATAGATCCATACAGGTCGCAGTTTTACAGGTCTTAGCACCTGACAACAACTCAAACCACGCAATAAAAAAAACTGCGCTTATACATCGTTAATAGATATAAAAAGAAATTATTATGTATTATCATTATTTATTATAGTTATTATAATTTCTACAATAATCGTATTGTAATAATAAAAAAATGTTGTTCCCTTATCTGTGGATCGCTTAAACTGTGGATATGTGGACCCATTGTAGATCTCTATAAAAGAATTAAAAAATAACTGCGTATAGATTTTATTCTACACGCGTGTTAGATCTATTAACACAAAAGACATAATAACTAATGTGTGTAATTTGTCTTAATAAAGATCTAAGTAAGTATACCAATATTATAAATGCACAGAGTGTATCTGTCTGTTGTTATATTTTCACGATTAAATTTGAATAGTTTAAAAAAACATGAAGATAGACAATTCATATCATGAGGACGAATATGGGCTATGTTTTATTTTAAAAAACAAGACGAAGTCGCGGGTAAAACTAGTAATATTAGAATATCTAATACTATAAATATTCCGCGTACACGTGTAGTAGGTAGGTACTTCGGTATCAAATACAATATATGAACTTAACAATAAGAAAAAACTCATATGTCATTCCCAATGTCATTAGTTATGTCCCAAGGTTGTGTGACAAAAAGTTGTTATCAAAATGTTCACAGTCTATTTATAGTACAAATAGAATTTTAATTTTGGCCTCGGTGTGGCACGTATATGTTCTATCTACTTGTGATGTGCTTGCAGCCTTATGTCAATATATGTCAAGTTTGACACATAAGATTGACATCTGTCAATGTGAGTGTGCTATGTGTTTCGTATTGTTTTTAAACAAAACCGATCATTCGCACACCCCTTAAGATGGCGCTGGTTGGGGCATCGGGGCGAGCCCCTTTGACTCCGAGGGCAATAAGCCCCGGTTGACTGGATTTACAGCCTCTTATGTGGGTATTCTTAATATTACTTACAAAAAAAAAAATATAAGGCCAGAACAATTCATAACTAAACTTAACTTAAGATATATTAAAGTACCATATTTGAGGACTTTCATTTTGAAATTTTATTGTATTTTTTAAACTTTTATGCTTTGTATAGTACCGCTGATAGGGATCAGTGCAGACTTACTGCGCTGACCAAAGTAATAAGATAAAGGTAAGGCAATGATGAAGTATTTGGTATACCTATATGGCACATCCATCAATTACTGTACTTATAAATTCTTAAAGCATTTGAGTTCACTCTAGTACGCTATGATGCAGTTCATGTGTACTCGTATAGGCGACTATAACCAGGTGCCCATCAGATTGTTTCCCAATCCAGTTAATTAATAAAAACATTACATATTTTTGTATAAGTGTAATGTGTAGTTAATTCTTGACAACAAATCAACGAGTAGTATAAATGTATATTACCTACAGAATAAATATGGATTTCCTTACTCATTGAGATTTCGTATTGAACTACTACTATAGTTGTATTAGTAGTAAATGACTGCGTCATTTAATATATATAGGAAGTGCATAAGAGTATCATATATATACGTATGAGACGTGTAATTATATTCGTATTTTATCTAAGAGAGCATACTATCTGCCTGATAACAACAGGTCAGTGTGGGTCACCCCTTGTACAGTCACGTGGATTTATATGTAAACACGTAAACACTGTAATACTTTGTTATCAAATCTTCTTCTTTCCATTCAATGACAACGAAATGTTATTAACACAGAAACTTGCGAAGACTTTAGATCATTCGGTCGCATTTAAGTCTTCCTTTGTGTTTTATGTAGGGCACAAAGGACAGGAGAGTGAGCGGGAGATAGTCTGGGATGGTGCTTCGGTGATAACAGAATTATTGAGACAAGACTACATAGTTTAAAAATTTTACATTCATTTTTTTGATTTTAAATCTAATTTGTAATAGATAATGTCTTAAAACTCCTGTCATTCGAACAGCAATTAAACTTTATTGTTTATCGTTATATTTTCGACTATAATTTTAAACTTTGTTTGTAACTACAAAGTTTAAAATTAAACTACATTACAGAGAGTAATTTTCCTGATTAAGTTTTAACTAATCTTTATAAAAATATTATATTGTTTTCTCTTCTTTACAATCATAATCTTTTTTAATTAAGTCTCACGGGCTACCGTTGGCATACTGTTTAATGCGATTGCTGCCGTTTCCTAATAATGTATAACTTATTTACATTGTAAAATAGCTTATTGTCCTAATATATGTCCTTCATTTATTCCAATCGAACAATTAAGAATATTTTTCTATTAAAATTAACGAGTATTATATCATACATGCCTACTAATTTTACATTCACCAATGTTTAAAAATTCAAAATTGCGAGTCGTTTATTGTAGGCGCAAGTAAAAGCTGACATTTTACATATGCTATTATTTGATATATTTATAAATATGTAAAATAAATATGCAATTCACGGCTGTATCGTTAATCTGTTCTTTCATCTATAATATTCCTCCACGTTCTTCCACTTTTTTTTATACCATTTCTATCTATCACATCTGTTTAACTTTACTCTTTCGTGCATACCGTAAATAATAGGTTAATCGTCAATATGTCATTTGAAATAAACAACTCATTCTTCTGCACTCGTCTGCATTACAAATTAATGGTAGCAAAAAAATAAATTAAGTTTATTTCAATAAAGATTATTTCTATGTATTTCTGTCATCAGCAAATTTATTCCCAAACAGGGTTGATGTTAGGTGATCTAGGTAAATTTATATGCCATAAGTAATATGCCAAAACATAGGTACATATTACGTCGACTTCAAATCTTTAACAGGACAAAGAATATAATACGATACTCTTCGTTAGGTTAACGATATTGTTAGAATTGCTAGAACTATAAAAATAAGGTTAAAAATAGAGACTACGTTCCCGGGAATGCCTTAGAGTCTAGTTAACAATATAATAAGAATAGTCAGTGAATAAATAAATTTAGTTGCATATTTAAAATGTCACGTTTCCTATGGCGAGTACATTTTGTTTCATTGTCCCCACCTAAAACAAAATAAAAGCCTTCAAGTGTTTCATTTTTTTACGTTTCAAGTTTCAAAGACTAGCAGGAAAATATTTCGGGTGAGCAACGTATACGGGATGTCAAACTAGAAGTTCCTAATGAATTAAATAAGAAAATTTCCATGTATAAATTAATTTAATTGCATGTTTTACATCGATCTTGATAATTATAATCAAGTACAATACAGTATAAAAAGTAATTAAGCTACATACATATATATTTATTGGCAAATAAACAAGAAATGCCTATTGAATCAAAAATATTCAAATGACAATGTACTTTACTACTACATTAAAGATGAAACTCAATATTATCAAATAAAAAAAAATATAATATCCCATATTAATAGCTAATAATTAAAACATTATGGCTCACAGACATGTAAGAAAATTTTGCATGACATTAGAATAATATAAAAGATTATTTTTTACAAACTACAAGGCGTCTTATTAAATGATTATATATAAATCAATTGCATTATATCTTGAAGGTAGTAAAATGAAATTTACAAAAATTTTAAAAATTATTATAAAATTTAAAATAATGTAGATTATTAATATGTAACAGTGTGAGTAGAAAATTAAGAAAAATTAATTATTGGTTTGTGCCTTATTATGCAATCTTATCGACCTCCGGGCCATTTCTAACAGGGATCGAAATTTTAACGCCTGACCTGAGTCGAGGTTTAAAATCCCTCAGACTAATATCGTATCCGTCAGGCAGGATATGCCCTTCAGCCACTCCGCAATCACTCGCCTTCTAACATTTGGTGAAGCTGTAAAGGCCAGCTACACCCAACAGCATTAGAGAAGTTAGAAAAAATAACAAATTGCAATATCTATATCACTACTTACGTACATTGTATAAAAATATGCTAGCATATGTAATAATAGTTAATTTAATAAATCATACTAATATTTATTTAAATATATTTGAAAATCATTTATGTTGTAAGAAAAGTATACAATTAAAAAATTCATCATCATCATAATTTCAGCCTACAAACATCTTACTGGGCACGTGTTCTCTCATAAGAGAAGTACTGAGCCTACTCGTAACATTTCCACTGGCATAAGAGTTTATTTGCAATTTATCCCCTCACGTGTAAGTGTATTTGTGGTTTGTTCCCCTAGTCGCCTGGGGAGTCATCAGTATGCCAAAATTATTTTCCTAAACAACCAGTCTTACTTTCTAACGTCTCCATCCTTACTTACTAATATAAAGGCAGTGACAAGTTGTAATACAAAACGTTAATATAATCCAGATTATTTAAAAAATTAACAATTAGTGCATTATATTTTTGTTATCTTTAAACCTAAAATAAATCGTGGGTGACTCTGATGAAATATAAAAAATATATATGTTTTTATTTAATATGTGTATATTTAAATCTGACTATAGATGTGTTTTATGACCAGCTATAAATACTAGTATAAATGTATGTTGATAAATAAATAAATAACAGTAAGAAAATAAAGAAAGAAAAGCGAATACACCAAGCACGTGCTAAATGGCACATGTAGACTTAAAGTTAGACAGAACTTAACCTACCAAATCTTAAAATTCTCAGGTATTAAGATATTCGAAGAGAAACTAACACTGTTCTATAATTCAGGTAAAATGGTAGACACAACTTATAACTAGTATGATATTTTTAATCAGAGTGAAGAATAAATATCAAGCTCACCTATAGATATTATTAATTTTCAATGGTAAGAAATGTTTTCTTTACAAGAATAAAAAAGAAAACTAATGCTTTCTGTAGTTTTTCATAGTGTACAGAAATATATTTTTCCCTAAAAAAGTCAAGGAAGATTTTATAGATTTAGACAATGTACAAAATATCATTTTAAATAATACAAACTAAATAGTACTAACATCACATTCTTTGCCTATATAAGTCCTACAATTCCTGAGAAACTAATCAACAATACCATTTCTAAAGGAGTATGGTACTACATAAAGTCCATTCAGTTCACATTAATTAAACAACATTTAAAAATGTTCAACTATATGCATTTAGGAACATTTTAAAAGGTCACATCTTAAAAAGAAATGTTCTACAAGATAGAACCGTAAAGATTTTTACAGAAGGATTTATGAAAAGCATTTGACCGATTCATTCATCAAATACTTTCGGTAGTCCCGCAAGGCACGGATTCAGTAAATATAAATATAAATTACGTAACAGTTTTACTATTTACATTTGAGCACTCGCAACATATAATGCGTACTATGACACTTTCGGAAAAGTTTGACGTCCTATTACACTACAAATATTAACCGGATCCCCCTGAGCCGCCGACGTATGCGTCGGTCGCCACCCGCTGCCCTGCTCGTATCACATTTTGAACAGTCTGTGCAGCTCCCTGTAATTTTAATAAAATTATATCAGTATTTAAAGATGACAAATTATTACTAGTTACTGATTTCATACTACAGTAACGACTCTCTCCGGCTTTTCATTTTAATTAACTGGTTTTATGTAAACCTCAATGAATTATACATATAAGCTTCCTCTGTTGATTGATGGTAACAGTATGAAAATCCGATCAGGGGTGTTTAAGATTATCGCGAACATGACTATATGGTGTAACATTAATATGTATAATTTCTGGTCCAGTATAAATCAGTATTTAATGCCGGTTTAATTCTGATAGATACAACTCTAATGTTTAACTGGTATTAAGACATAATCATATTGGTTGACTAATACTGTACTACTCATCATAAACAATCTGACTATTAATTATTATAATGGTAAATATATTATTTGATTGTTGCCTTTTCGAGAATCCTTAAGAAATTTGGTATACAGCTAATATTTAGTAACATATTTTTAAACAATATTTTTCGAGCGAGTAACGAAAATCGCTGAAAATATCTAACATTATATAATGCATTAAAAAGACCTGAAATAAAATGTATTACAGTAAAAAAGTATAATAAGTAAGCCAATTGATGCATTAAAATTATAAAAAAAAAATCAAATATACTTAGTTGGTAGCGTATTATGTCTTTGCTGGCAATTAGTTATGATTTTGATGTGGTGATTTTGAAAAATTATCATTGTTATTGTATTTTAGGGATAAATGATACCGATGAAAATTTACCCTTTATTAGACCTACACATTTTATTCATACTTGATCAGGTGAGTACAACGCTGGGAGAATTACAGGTGCATTACCATCCTTATACTCGTAGGTAAGGAATATTGTTCTTTAAAAAATTTTATTCATAACATTGTTTTAAATACAGATTGAAATAGTACCTGTATGGCTGCCCCTAAAAATTGCGAGAATGCTCGTGTAACATTTATGGCTGCTGACACGAGTTGTCCTCGCCCCGGAGTCTGTTCAGATGTCACAGTTCTCGGAGGTTCCAGGGGTATCTAGTTACAGTTCTCCGATTAAATAGAATAGTAAATTGTTACTTAAATTATATATCATGCTACATCAGCAATACATAATATAATTATTACTTTATAATAATAGACTGCAGATAGATGATTTCGAAAGTATTTTAAGATAACTATGTAAAATAAAACATAAAAACTAAATGTGCATATATAAAAGTGTGTATAATACATATTTACAAAATTTGTAGAAAGTAGGAGAAATACACGAAGGACAAATTATAGTATAGTTATAATGTGATAAGCATTTAAGCGTGTGTTTTATTAAAACAAGTATAATACAATTAAAATAATAATTATCATACTTACCCGAAAATTTACACTACCGTTACACTTACACACATTTTATTTACAAATGTAACATTTTGATGACACAGTTAATATTTACATAAACCCATTTTACTATCCTTCAAGATTTATTAAGCATTTTCTATAATCACTATGGAGTTATTGCTAATAATAATACCTCAATTAATTACCATTAGGATTATGGGTGTTTCTTGGAGGTAAATCAAAGTAAGGTCAGTTAATTTGGAGGACAATTGATTGTAAAGGTTTAATTCACACAATACGTGAACAATATTTACAGTACTGCTGCAAAGCGTGCTATTAACTATACTCACTATTGCTATAGTTAATTATTACTTGAAAAAATGGAATAAAAAATATTTTTTTCAAACTAATTTCTCCAAAAACTCAGAAATTGTAAAAAGTTATATTTTTTCAATTCCATTTTTTATACAATTTTACCGATAAATGACGTCTTTAACTAACTAAATATTGGCATGCATTAGCTTAATAGTAACAGAAAATTTACAAAGAGCACCCTCCCCCTACTACTTCCGCTCAATCGTCAATTACAAAATTGTTTAAAGTTTTAAATATCTAACTTCCATCTTCTTATTATTTACAAAAAAGGTTATAAAATCTAAATTTAATTATTTTTAAACTTTCGCGCCTAGTATTATATATAGTTAAACGGATTTTAACTGAATGTAAATAACCTTTATTTTCTATAAAATTATTCTTGTCAAAACCCGTTTAACTATTAAATCTAAATTTATCAGTATAAAATTAATAATCAATTATACTCGATAATTAAGTTACCCTGGTTAAATGTTTGTTATATATACCATACTCGTTAAAAGTGATACCACTTCTACAAATTTTAAATTTGCTACTTATATTACTAAAAGTTACGAACGCAAACTTTTACATCAAAAATTTTAAAAAACTTCTCTAAATTTTATACACGCCAATGTAATTTAATTTTAATAAATATTTAATTGTATTTCAATATACAATATATGTACATATATTTTTAATATAATACTTAATTTTCTATTTACACTTAATGCAACTCCAAACTCCAATGTAAAATTTACACTCAAATCAGACTTAGATTAAATAGGAACGTCATATGCACTCAAAGTAGCTCACTAGAGAAAAGAATTATTACTCTGTTTTATTTAATCTAAGATCTGTTACCATCACCTCAACCCCAGTCACACAATTTTAGTAAAAGAGATGCAAAACCCACTCTGTTTGAAGATGGCTTCTCATCAGCATTGCCTACAAAAGGTCCAGAGCCAAACCAGTTGACCCTGTTGCTAGTGGCCGCTGATGATGAGATTGTTGGATAAGCTGACGGACTTGGTCGCTGATTGACCCTTCCAGAAGTGGGTCCTGGAGCAGTCTCTCTCCATTGCTGCCACAGCCATGCTAAGCCATCTAGAATTGGTCTTCTTTGTTGTGGAGGCGGTGGAAGTGTCGTTGTTCGTCTTGCTTTTGGTGTCACTACCACTTGGTTGAGCAAAGCCTACGAGGTTATAGTCAGCTAAAATTGTATTATTATGAAACACGAAACGACATATTATTAATTAACTTGATTGTTCATATTAAAGAAGCATTAACAAAAATTAATGTAAGCAGTATGTGAGAATAGTTATGAATAATTATAATAATCGGTGGCAGTGAGTTTAAGATTATTTATGCACTTTCCATTCAAAACATTAAACATGATCACATGATATGAGGATAGTATTAATTAAAGAAAACCAAATTATATATAAAAATATGGAACTAACGGAAAGTCTAAGTTGTTCATCTGTGGAACTTGCCGTAGTAGGCCCAAATCCTTGCTCCTTAAGTAGCGCTGCTAGCAAAGCGTCATTGCTCTTTCCAAATTCGGTACTTAAGGACATAGGCGCCTGTGTCGCTTCGGACACCATGCCTGTTGGCTTGCTCTGTTGTTGAAGCAGTTTCTTTAAAGCTTCATCAGATGTCTGTCCTGAAATTCGAAAACAGTTGCAATTTAATTTTCAATATCATATCCAAAACTAGCATAGCATCCAAAAATAGAATATAAATTATGAGTAGAACAAAAAGGATGTACATAAAGACAATAGTGAGTAGGACTGGCAATATTTTATTTGCATTTTAACTTCTTATATGGAATTAAAATTGTAAAGACATCAGTCAAATTTCCAAAATCGATTCGATTCTGTTTTTGTATAATAAATTGTAATTTTACCTGTAATAGTCAATTTATTCTTCTGTGTAGTCGTCTCCTGTACATCCTGCAATTTCACCAGAGTTTTTAATAAGTTTTCCTGATCTTGTACAGTTTTTAAGTCATCTTTAACAGCTATTTTTGCTCCGAAAGGTTTAGTCAAGTCAGTATTAGTTTGTGTCATTTGTACATTAACTTTTTTTAAAGTATTGGGTGTTTCATTTAAGGCCAGAGACGATGTTGGTTTTGAAAGTGCCCTTATATTGGCATTTGCAGTAGGTTTTGGACTTACTTTTACTCTTGTTGTTAAACTAGGTAGTGTTGGAATATTAAATTTGGATGGGTCTTGGCCTGTTGCCTTAATAAGAGCTTGAAGGAGTTTTGTATCTTCTTGGAATTGTTTAATATCATCCTCAATAGATGGAATATTTGTTCCAAGTGTGGTTGTTGGTCGCTGTGTTGTAGTTGTGGTAGATGTTGTTGTTGTTGTAGTGGGTGGTGTCGTTGTAATAATGTTTTGTACGTTATTGCCAACAGTTTTTCCTTTTCGAGTAGTATCTGGTGAGGTTCCTGTTTCTATCTCATTTAAACTTTTCTCGACAGCTAAAGCTATAATGCGATTAGCCAAGGATACTTCGGGATCGTCATTATTTGGATTCGTCTTTAGAACTGATTTCTGAAAATAAATATTAAACGAATATTAACAGATCAGGCGAATAATATAAATTATTTGTTAGGTAACTATAATGGTAAAACTCTAGTGGCCTACATAATGAATAGTGGCAAAATATATACATGAATAGCACCACTGGTGTTAAAATTTTACAATTTAAACCAAAATATGACTTATAAAATAAGCGTGGCGGTAACAATAAGTGAGACAGAAAGTAGATATAAATGTTAGTAACAAAACTAATAAACTAATCAGTTATGGCATAATATTCATTGATAAAGTTTTTCTATCGCTGTAAATAATATTTAATAATAAAAATATATTTATTAATACAGTGTATTATTTGTAGTACAATATTATAATACAAAGCACTACACAAATAAATTCATTAATTCAAATTGCATAAAAAACCTACCAAATTCTTTAGGAAAGCCAAATCTTCTTCAACAGAAAATGTAGAAGTACTGGGGAGATCTGTAGTAACTGAGAATCGTGTTACAGGTGCCCGACGTGCCGTTAACGTTACTGGTTGAGAACTTGTCACAGTTGTGGTTCTTGGAGAGATGGTAGTAGAAATCTTAATATTTTCTGACACTGTACTGGTACCTGGCTGTAATGTAGTTGAAACAGTTCTAGGCACAAAACTAAATACAGGAAATGTTGATGTTGTAGTTTCTGAACTATAAACAGGTCGGACATTTAACGGTGTTGTGGGATTGGATTCTAATGAAGTAGTTAGCGGGTTAGACGCTATTCTCACATTTGATGTTATTCCTGATATGACAGGTGGACTAGCATTCCCTGTATTTTGTTCAACTGTTTGTAATAATGTTTGTAATAATTTTGTATCTTCTTGTAATTTTTTTAGATCTTCATCAATTGATGTTGTGGATCTAAAGGTAGTTGTTGGTTGCGTTGTAGTTTTTATTGTCGATGTAGGAGTTGTAGTAGTAGTAGGAGTTGTAGTTGTTGTTGTAATACTTGATGCTGTACTAGGAGTTGTTTTAATTGTTGGTTTAACATCAAATGTTGGTAAATTAAAGTTATTTGGGTTTTGTCCTGTAGCTTGTAATAAAGCTTTCAATAATTTCGTATCTTCTTCAAGTTGCCTTAAATCATCTTCTATTGAACGAGATGTAGTAGTCTTCCCAATAGGAATGTTTGAATTGCCACCATTGTTTGTAATTAATGGATTCGGATTTATATTAGCAGTAGAAAATAATTCTTGTAAAAGTTTAGCGTCTTCGTTTTTATTAGATACAAGAGGTACAACCGTGTTAGGTGTTATCTGAGTTGCTTGAGTAGATGGCAATATTGGACTAGTATTTGCCTTTACGTTAATGTTTTTAGAGTTACGATTAACTTGTAGTAACTGTTGGAGTATTTCAGCATCTTTTTGATATCTTTTTTCCTCTTCAATAGTTACAGGTGCGAGGGATATTGTTGTTGGAGATAAAGTAGTTGAAGATATTGATTCTGTAGTTTCTGCCCTATTTGTTATTGTTGTTGAAAAAGAAGTTGTTGTTGTTTGTACTGGAAGTTCTGTTGTTATTATTGGAGCACCAGTAGTTGTTGTGGAAATCAGTACAGTGGTTATAGGCATTACTGTAGTTGTTACAGTAGGTATTTCCGTTGTCGTCGTGCCTAATATTGTAGTCGGTGGCATAGTTTCAGTTGTTGTAGTAACAGTAGTAATACTAGATGTTGATGCTTTTTCAGTATTCGTAGCCGAAGAAGAGTCTTGTATTGATGTAGTCACTGTATCAGTTTTAATACGCGTTTCTATTTGTGGCAATTGTATATTCGTCTCGCTTACTGTTGTGTTTTGAATTTCATTATTTATAGTATTAGTAGTTGGTGATGCTTTTGTAGCTAACTTCAGTACGTTTGAATTTTGTGGAGCTACTGTTACTTCATCTATCGGAATGAATTTGAATATTGCATTTCCATTTTCATTACCAGGTTTTTCTGTCCGTATTTGTTTAGTCTGTAATTATACAGGAAGAGTATTATTTATTTGTAACAATATTGCCATTAAGAATGGATCCATTTCTAAACGTACACCATTTAAAATGTTTTAAGCTAAACCATCACCACTTACCTTTCAATCTAAAATGTTGGTTTTAATTTATATTATGATAAAGATAGTATGAGTGTTATTTTGCCTCACATACCCATAGGTTATTGTAAAAAGTAATACTAATTGAATGTGCAAATATTATTGGATAACCAAATAAGTACCGACGTAAATAATAATTATACCTCCGGATCAATATCCAGTGTTAATATTCTCGGTTGATGAGTAGAGCTCATCATTGATGATATGACCGTTTCCTCTTTAACAGCTGAAGATATACTATTAAGCAAAATTTCATCAATGGAAGGGAGCATTGTAGTTGTGCGTAAACTCAATACATGCGAGGCAGTGCTTAATTCAGCAGGCGGCGTATTTGTGGTAGTAGTTATGCCCAATGAACTACTATCTTTTATATTAAGTGCCGATGAAGAGATCTGCAATTATGAAATAAATGGTTATGCTTATGCTTTGTTAATATTTTTAAGCTTTAAAGTACATTAGACATGCATAGCTTAGGATGATACCAAAGACTACCTCAAAACCGCATGCACCAACAGTGCTCCAAAACCTGGCATACAGTGAAATAAAGCAGCAAGCTCAGTCAAGCTAAACAACTTAAAGTCAATACCATCAGTTGTTGGTTATTTACAGTGTCGGTGGTTAAACGATTATCCGTTTCGTTATTTGTGGTATTTGTGGATATCGCAGTATTAGTGGATACTCGGATGGGGTTAGACTTCGGCCTTACAATAGCCGGATTGTTATGGATGGGGCTATATGGGTTTCTTAGATTCCATGGGCTGATTGGTAGTACCTCAATTTTTTGCATAACTCGTGGTACTCTAGTTCCATTTGGAAATTTACGTATTACTGTGTTATTGGGTAGTACGCCATAAATGATGTAAGGGCTTGCTTCTGTTAATGATTCCAATATGTCATCGTTAGGATCTTTACGTACCACTGTATCGTTTGGCAATATTCCAAATATTACATAATCTTTTTTCGGAATTGTTGTTCCAACAACAGATTCATTGAAGACTGCTGAAATTAAACTTTGTCTTGCTTCGTCTATACCTGTTATTGATTTAGTATCGTTATCTACTTGATTTCTTGTTTTTGTATCTATGTTTAATATACTGTCCATGTTAATTTGAGTTGTTGTTTCGGTAAATCCTGTGTCTGTTGTAGTTTCAGTATTATCTTGTGTGCTTACTTGTAATGTTGTAAGTAACTCTGCAGTTGTCATAGAAGTTGTACTTTCAGATATTAGATCTGAAGTTTGTGAAACTGTAGTACTTGATGTAATCTTTGGAACATCTTCCGATATTGTTGTTAAAGCATTGTCTTCAAATGTAACCTGGTTATCTTGACTATTTCTATTGATCAACGTATCCACACGCGATGATGTTCTATTAGGATTTAGAGTAGTAGTAGAAGGAATAATTTCAGGGGTATTTAAGTCATTACTGTCAGTAGTGCTAATAAATTCAGTTGTTGAAGTCGTTGAAGTAAATATGTTCATAATATTAGTCAACCGGTTAGAAAGGGGGATATTATCAGACTCAACCACATCAGAATCTCTGATAGGCAGAGCTGTAGCTAATTCTTTGTTATGTTGTTGTATAAGATCTTCGATCATTTTTAAAACTCGAGCTTTTTTGGACAATACCCATAATTGTAATGGCGACACTTGACTTGGGTCTTGTGTATTAGTAAATTGAGAAAGTGGGGTCGGCATAGCCAATTTACTTTCTGTAGGCATACTAGAAGTTTCATCTAGAACACGAAAATTTGTGAAAAATGGAGTAGGAATAGGTCTGTTAGCAAAATCAATATTACTATTTACGATCACTGTGTCTGTGTCTAGAACGTCAGAACTAGTTACAATCATATTGATTGGTGTAGTATTTGGTATGTTATTAGATGATGAATTAAACGATTCATCTATAAGTGTATTAGTTGACTGACTTCTTGACATAGGCAAAGCGGTTGTCGAAATATTATAAGTGCTATTTACAGATTGAGTGTCATTAACTAGTACATTAATTTGTGTAGTTACAGTGCTTGTAATTACATTATTTACATCAGCTACATTTTGGAGGACATTTGGATCCGTTTTTAATTCAATGTTTTCTGTATCTCTAATCTCCTCCAAACTGTAGGGAGTGGTATTTGGTAAGTTATCTACATCTTCTATTGTAGTTGCAAGATTGTCCAAAGCTCTAGGAATCAGCGTTTTCAATAATTTTGCCATATCTAAAGATACTTTAACTCTACTATTCTCATCCATATTCTGAATAATATCTAATATATTATTAGATAGCATGCTAGTTAGTTCCGAGGATACAAAATTATTACTAGGTATTAGAAGATCAGATACAGTATTATATACCGTTGATGGTGTGTCTGTCGATCCCTGAATAGATGTTGATTCAAATGCAGTCGTGGATTTGTCTGTTGATAATTCTGTTGCTGAATATAATACTTTAATAGCAAATGGTCGCCTAGCGGAAATAGGAGTCGTAAGGATGGGTGTAGGAATAGAGACAGTATTAGGTTGTGCCATATTCACAGGAGTTACATTTCTTTCTTCTGTATTTAGTGACGGTGTAGTATTTTCCCCAACCGAAAAACCATTATTCACATTTGGTGTAGGATCAGTATTCTGTACAAGTTTAGCATCCGTGTTCATATTAATACTAGTTGAAGTTAATGTGTCTTGACTGTCTAAGGCTCGAACATTATTTACATTATTATTATTACTCACGCCGTTGAGTGTTTGTAATACATCGTTATTTATGTTTGTCTTTTTTAATACTTCTGTGGTTGAGGACAATCGAGTTTTCGGTGTAGAAGTTAGAATTTCAGCTAATGCATCAAAAATAGATACTGTAACTGAAGGCGAGTGATGTGAAGCCTCTATGTTCATAACATGTGATGGTTTAACGAGGCTCTCGGAGAGCCTCAGGTCTGCTGAGTATAATTTACTTCGTGGTTTGGTGAAAGTAATAGAGTTCATGTCTGAGCCTAACTCAATTTCTTCACCCTCTACCTGAAATAAGAATTATGCTCACCCATATAAATAGAAAAAAGATGGTGTAGTCATGAAAATGTAGTATGCTGTGAAAATATAAGATACTAAAAGAGGAATCCTAAAAGAGACAAATGGAAAATCGTGCAAAGACCAAAGCCACTTTATAATACTTGGAATTAAAATTAAAAGATAGATTCGAAGTTAGTAGTATGAAATGGGCAGGGTGAACTTTCTACATATTAAAACAAATATATAAAATATTACAATTTAATGTTTTGTTTATGCTCGTTAGTATAGTATAGTTATAGTATAATAAATAATATACTAAATTATTTGTCAATAAAGTTCATGCGTTTGTAACTTAATTCAGTTTAATCATTTTACTAATATATCAGGTAATAGTTAATTAAATATCATAACGCAAAAACTTCTCTTATAAAACTAATAAATATTATTTTCACAGAGATTCATTTTATGCAACCTATAGCCAAATCAGAATCTCTACGAAATTGAGAATTTACAAGTGTGTAAATGATATGTGGAATAATGCTTGTGAAACAGTAATGATAAAACTATGCTTATATGAGTCCATTAACCAATTCTAAAGGTGATTCGTGAATGATCGATGGCGCGGTGACATTCTGGCTTGATATCGATTGTGTGGCTACATCAGAAAAGTCTGCCCCTTCGAACCAATATGGCTCTTCTACAGATTTTGTCAACACGTTGTCTGTGATGAAGAACTTCAGCCAAGCCTTCGGTAACAAGAAACTTTCATTATTATTGGTTATAATGAAATGATTTAGTTATAATTGTTAAGTATGATTAGTTGTAATATTATGAGACTGATGAAAAATTAATGAGAATAATGTGATTAAGTTTTGTATGTAACAACCAACGATTACTGCTGTTTGAGCGGATGGAAAAAGGTAAAATTATTGAAAGTTTATTTATAGAGATAAAAATACAATACCTACTCGTATATTCTCGAAAGTAGATGTACATATTATGTGTGAATTTCTAAATTCATGAAATATTAACCCGTGTGTAAACACATACAAATATATCATTTAAAATTCATTAATTACATTTAGAAGAAGATCATAAAACATATTTCTATCTCCAAAATAAACTAGCAAATTGTTAATTATGTGTAGTAAATCTTAATGCCAATCTTATAAAGGGGCTTTGTTGAATTTAGAATAATTATAGCTATTGATATTCAATTTATTAAAACATATGTCTTTTTAGATCATAAATGGATGATTACTTACAGTTGATGATGTGATGGTGGGTACAGTGGGTTTATAAAATGGCTTATCTAAATACGAAGCTCGATATTTTGAGCTAAATTTACTTTTAGGTTTATCTGGCTCTGGGATTATCTGTAAATGATTATTAATAACAATTCTCGAATTTTTAGTTAAGTAACTAATAAAATGAAAACGTATTTAATACAAATATACTTACGCCATTGGTAGAAGCCTCCGTTGTTTTGGAATATTTATCACTATATTTTCTTGAATTTCTTTCTAAACTCCTAGGCGTCACTGTTCTACTCTCAACTTCTTTTTTATGTAAATTTGCATTTTTACGGGTATGTTTTCGTGTTACAATGTTTTTTACAACAGTAGTTGTTGAGACACTTTGGGTAGTAGATTCTGTATTTTCATATTTTTTTATAGAATCATCTTCTTTATAAATAGAATGGTACTTTACTGTCGATAAATTATTAACGATTGGCTTATTTTCAGTTTCTTCTGCTGTGTTTAATATGTCATTGCCAATTTTTTCTTCTTGATATTCTTTACTACTAACTGCTATTAAAAACATGTCTTTATCATTTATTTTATTTCTATCAGTAGTTACTTCAGCAACAGTAGGGCTTTTGAGCAATGTAAAAATTAAAGGCATATCTGAAATATCTTCACTTTTTTTTTCAATGGATCCAATATCATTTGTAATTTCTTTAGGCGCTGCGGTTGTTGATGTTGTTGATTTTTTATTACTTCTTAAACGAGAATAATAAGATGTTCTAGGTAATACATTTGCATTTTTTAATGAAACCGTATCATCTGGTTTATTTTCAAGCGTTTGTGTTTTCGTTACATTATTTGCATTACTGATTCTATTTTTTGCGTTTGAACTCTTACGAGAAAAATATGGTCGCCTAATGACATTACTCTTTGAAGATGTATTATTTAATGTCCTTGTCACATTATTTTCGATTTCCGGTGATTTTGTTGTTGTAAGTTTTAACATCCTACTATATTTGTATGCCGGTTTTATCGTACTTTGACTAAACGAAGCTGTTGCTAATGTGGTGCTGACTGGAGGACTAAAAGATGTCAATTTTCTCGCTCTAGGATTAAAAGTACCCCGAGGTTTGTATTCATTATTCTTTTGCTTCGTAGCTACTGGTGTTACTATGTATAGGTTTTCCTCTTCCTTGACTTCTTTCTTGGATCCTTCCTGTACGTTCAATTTATTGCGCAGCTGTAAAAAATATTTAAGTATAAAAACTTTCTGACGTTTCTTCCCAAAAGTTTAAATTTACTTTGTAACGTATAGTATACACACTAGATAAAACTTGACGTTTATAAGCGGCTAAAATGTTTTACATTTTTGCTTTAATTTAATCTCTCACAGTAATGTAAAGTGAATAAGTATAATTAAATACAAAAATTGATACTTAACTTTTGTATTTGATTAATACTTATTATAATATTAATATTTAAGTTTACCCTTGAGTACTTATTAATGCCAGGTCCCGTATTTGTTGTTTGTGGTGATGTTGTGTATGATTTGTAAACTTTTTGTGATGCTTTCAATGTCAAGCTCTCACCATTAGGAGAGCTCGCTTGCGTCTGAAAATTAAGTTTATGGTGCAATGTAGTTTAATGTAATTATCATAATTGATTAATAATATTTATAATATTTATTCTGATGATCGGATTAAATATAATTGTATTTTGTATTTATTTTATTAATAAAATTAGTTTTGCAAAATAGCATTTATTCTAATTAGACAGTTGTCAGTACCCATTAGTCAGTTTAATTTTTTTTATAATTCATTCTTGAATATCGCAGATATTAATCTGGGAAACTTAGCATCAGAATGTCTGCTATATTTAGTTAAAAACCAATCCAGTATTTATTTAATTTCCAGTATTTTTTGCCATAATCGGCGTAAATAAATTATTTCGCGCACTATTTGAATACTTTTTATTCCTACAATAGAAGTAGATTCCTCCTATCTAGGAGGAATCTAATTACAGTCACTCATACCAAATAGTGCATCAATCTATGACTTTAACTATGCCTTATTAGGTCTTTATAGATTATCTTTGAATCTAATACAATATTGATTTATCTGTTTTAGTTACAAAAAGAATTTAATTACTATAATTACTACAAGATACTGTACCACCTACCGATGTATTTTTGGCCTGGATTAAAGCTTTGAAACTTTCAGGATAATTGTCATCTTCATTAATTTCATCAGTTGCTTCTTTTTTTGTAATTGATGCAACTGGTCTAAAATTTACTTTTCCTCTGGTTAAAGGACGTTTTACTATTTTCAACGTAGTACTTTTTACTGGTAATGTTTCAGTAGTTGATTGCATAATAATTCCTTCTGTGCTTGTAATTGATACTGTTGTTTGATTTTCTTGTTGACTAGTAATACTAATATCTTGCTGACTAGACTTAATGACTTCATTTGATTTCATTCCTTCACCTGTTAAATTTGTGTCAGTTTCTGACAATCGTGTTTTATATCTTAATTTTCGGGAATTTCTTAAATCTGCAGATGTTCTGGCTGTCGTTGGTGCTTTGTTTAAATTAGATAGCGAATTTGTTGTACCTGAAACCTCAAGGTCTAATGATCTTGCACTAGGTCTAGTAATAATACGTCCCGTTAGTCTTTTTGGCGGAACCGTTTCAATAGTTTCTGCAAGAGAACTCCTTCTTCTAAATTGATTTGCTGTATTTTCCCTAGATGCTGTTCTTGTTATATCACCGGAGTTAGAATCAACTGTCTCAGTTAAAGGAGTTGTATCTACAGATAGGGATGAGCTTTCTAAGGGTGTTAAAGTTGAAGTACTCAATATTCGGTTTGAACTTAATCGTGTCCTACTCCTTATAATATTACTCCTTTTTGTTGTTGATGATATTGTACTATCATCTTTCTCAATAGGCCTATTACGGGTTCGACCAATAGTCCTTCTTGACTCATATCGTTCGTTGCGTTCACTTTGCGTTTGTATTGTTTCAATATTTGGAACTGGTTCTGGTCTTGAAGTAGGTCGTCTTGATTGAGACCTCGTTCGTACCTCTCGTGGTGGTATTTCGTCTCGATTCCTATTACCCCTGGGTCTAATCGTAGATTGCACTATTTCAACTTGATCCGCTGCCGTTATACTTTGAACATCGGATGCTGTTGGTCCTCGTAATCTTCTACCAATTCTTGACACGCCTTCCGCCTGAAATAAAAAAGAAATAATAAACTTAATAGAGCAAAAACAATTTTTTAGGATATAGTAATGTCTATTTTGAACATATGCTTTCCTTTTCTCATATTAACATCACAAGATAGCTATCTTATTTATTGAGACGTGCTTGGAACATTATTCACCACTATTTATAAAAGTTAATTTATCGAAAGTGCTTTCTTAATTAAGGGATTGTCATCGAAAGAAACGATAGGAATTTGCAAATCTTTATTTTATTAGGAAATATAAAATTACACATATAACGCAGTAGTCACAAAGAAAATGCAGTGTCCAACGATCGATGAAGTCAGAACAATGGTCGGAACAGAATGGATTCGGCCACCGTAACCAAAGATTATTTTGTTACTTGTCATATGATATAATACTTGAACATTGCTTAGATTTAGAATTACGTTACATTAGTGGTTATATCACAAATTTTTAGCAAAGGAGAAAAACTAGCTTTGGACTCATTTGATGGTGATTATCGCCTCCAGTAAGCGCCGCAACACCAGGAGAATTACAAGTGCGTATGCTTAGAAGAGCAATAAACCCTTTTCTTGAAGGTTTTGACATTGTATCGATATATACCTATTTGTAATATTGGTAACTACCCACCTACGTTGCGTAGTTAAGATATAAGCATACATAGGAACGGACAGACAGCGACAGCGACTTTGTTTTATACTATGTAATAATGATAAAATAACTAGTAGATAGAGAATTATTAAACAAAAACTAAACAATTTCAAAACCACGACCTAAAAGTATGAAAGAGTATTTGAAAGTGTTAACTGTGGTCGTATAGTATCTAGTATATTATCACATGGCTCCCTCTAGTAGTAAAGCTTTATCGACTTTGCCCTAAAAGTTAAGGTCGCTCCTAAAATATTGAATAGGGTAGGCACTGAATAGTAGTAATATCTTAATATTCAATGTCTGATCAAGCCTCATTCAGAGGCGAAACACGTGTCGCAATATTGGTTCTACACCCATACATTTAAATAATACATTCAATACATCATCATACATTCAATAACGGTCGAAATTTGATCACCAATATAGAAGGTTTTAGTCAGATTTCCGCACTGAATATTTATGGTCTCACTTATTAATGGTAGCAGAATTATACAAAATAAGATAAATGCATTAAAGAATATCTGTTATTTGAGAATGATATATATCAAACAACAGATAAGTAGATAGAAGTTATTTATACATAAACTTTTATACTCTCTTTATACTCCTATCATCCAAGAAAATATACAAAAATGACTAAATTGTTTTCAAACATTCACAAAGGCTTTAAGGGTAAACGGTTAGCTTTCAGAGACAATTGAAGGCTTTCAAGGCTCAAGCTGCATTCACAGGGTAACTACTACTACTAACTGGGTCACCGCTTACTTTCTGATATATCACATATGACCATTATAAAGCCAAGTGTACACCTGCATATGTATTATACAAACTAAACATTTATCAGTTAACTGTCTGTGTTGTTATAAATTTACATTATCATAATAATTTAGTCCAAGTCACAGCCTGTAGACGAATGGTTAAGAAGAAACAAACGTTTGCCATCCATCCATACTCAGTTTCATACGTGATCTTATTTTATAATCATACTTTTTACTTATTATTAATTAACGCAATAATTGATGGCCACCACTTTACTTCCGACGGCCGCGGGTTCGATTCCTCGTACGGTATAAACATTTGTATCCCATAAGTATGATTATGTGGTGTGGGCGTTTTCTATGTATATCACGTATGTATTTACAAAAAATATCTTAGTATTATAAATACTTAGATATTTTTTGTACACAAGTTGTTTAGTACTAGACTAGTCAACTTGTGTTATGTTTAACACGAGCTCTGCTTACCATGACTAGATGGCGCTGTGTTAATTGTCCAGGATATTTATTTATTAAAAAAATATAATTTATAGGTATACGTCCTCGTGAGCATACTATCTTCCTGTCAAATTTTAATATGAATTCTTCAGCCATGTAGTAGTGAAAAGGTAATAGACAAACTTTCGTATTTGTAATATTAGTAAGGAAACAAAACAATAATATATACCTACTACGGAAAAGATTATTGTTTATTGTATAGAATATTATGTGCAATTCGCCTAACATAAAAGCTGTAATAGTAACAAGCCAAGTCGCGCGACAGTGACTAATGTATTGCAATATTCTTTTACATTTCATTCAAGTAAAGTGCCTCCGGTAAAACCGAGTATGTGACACGGCCAGCTAAACTGTAGGTATTTAACTCCAGTTTCAACGCATTAATTTCTACATAATATGTTCTACTGGCGTGAATTCAGCCACAGATAAGAGAATATAACATAATACAGGTAAGAAAGTATACTGTATTAGTTTATAATAAGCATCTGCTTTTTTAATCATACATAAACGTACAGACTTTTGGACAAGATATTGAGAAAGTTCAGATCAGTTGCAATTTTATTATATTTATATCCAGCTGGCCCAGCAATTGTTGTGTTGCCATATAAATTAATATCTCTATTAAAATGAGGGATTCATTATAGAAGGGTGAAAATTTAGGGTTAAATGTATTTTAATAGCGAATCATAAAAAAATAAAATAGAAGAACGATGAAAATATGAATGAAGGATTTTGACAAAACATAAATAAAAAAACATTTTGCGGGTAACTAGCCTTACCACTTAGGGGTAGACGAAAGAGTCATCTTATCCTCAGACCTACTGATTATACCCACAGTATTATACTTGTAGTATAGTTAGAGAAGAATCGGTCAAGCCGTATCGAAGGATTTTCTTACAAACAATGTGAGGCGAGAATTTTATATATCAGATATTATTTACATTAAAAATGAAACGAGATAATAATTAAAACATACATTATTTCCAACTAACAACTTCTAAGTATTCATTGATCCCATGACAGTATTAATTAACATATTATTAATCTATTAATCACTGCATTATAATTGCTTGTTTGGAATACTATATGATGTAACATAAAAATATTAGTTTACCAATTATAATTATCTAACTCTATTAAAATTGAATAATCTTTGACCTAGTATAGAAAGTATTATAGTTATTAATGTAGTTTATGAGTCTTAACATGAATAATTTTGTAGGAAATAAGGAATTTACCTCTAATTCGCCCTATAGTTCAGGCATAGTTACGAGGCTTGTCACTTCTAAATCTGTGTAAATGAATAATTACTCTTACTAATATTATAAATACAAAATTAACTCTCTCTAACTGTCTGTCTGTCTCATTTTCACGCCAAAACTACTGAACCGATATAAATGAAATTTGGTACACAGATAGAAATGAAATTTGTATGGAAATTCATTATTTTTGTAGCTAGAATGATGAAACTACTTTCTTTGGCTTTTTTGGGTTATATTAATAAATATATTTTATTTATTTCTTCAGGGTCATTATTCCACGCGAAAAAAATCACGGGCAACTAGTTTACCATAAAAAAATCGTTTTTTAAAAATAAGGCAAAACAGAACGCACATTTAAACTACGGCGGTTAACATTACTTGACATAACTCATTATAGTTTTTTTTAATTTTAAATATTTTAGAGATACGCAACACAGCACAGCAACGCACAGGTGCTTGTTGCTTTGGTTGCTATTGATGCAGTTTGAGACAATGGAACTGATTCGTCACTGTCCTTTTGTAGCGGAAGTGAAAATCGAAGTAAAAATGTTACACTTTAATGTAGGTAGGTACAACAACATCCTGTATCGTTTGGCACAAACAACTACGTAATAATTCAGTTTATTTTTTATTTATTTAATTCGGATTATATTCATATTGTCTTAGTAAATAACTTATAAACTATGTTAGTAAATTATAATATATAGAGATATGCTCTCAGTTCATATATCTGCGTCCACGTCCAGAAGAACTGGGTATATATCTATACATTACAGAATGTAGTTTGAGCAACACCGTAATCTAAAGACTGAACTTGATTCATAATCTAGTATTTACTGTATCTCTTGAGTCCTGTGCCTATATGTAATATTAAGTATGTTACTCGCTAATAATGTAGCTATATATATATATTTGTGTATATACATATACATAGGTCAAAGAATTTTTAAAATCTGTCAAATATTTTAATATTAATAATAAAAATACAGAAAACCTAATTTTATAAAGATAATAAGATATTAGATAAGAGTATAATAATACTAAAACGACCCTGGACTATTCATACAGAGCCCTCTAGTTCCAAGCTCAGCAGTGTTTGTGTTATGGGTACTAAACAACTGATAGAAATACTTAAATACAATTTTTAAATACATACGTAATAGGTAATCGAAAACACCCAAAACAATTTAAACAATCATACTCATAAATACAAATGTTTGCATCGTGCAACTAATCAAACCCGTGACCATAGGCAATATATAGAGATAAACCGCTAAACCACTACATTAATAATGTAATATTAAATTTAATAAAGTTTACATTCTTTCACACAAGCAACGCCGAAGCATACAGTGTTAGTGCTAAATTAAACTCTTACAAGGTCGAATTATGGACAATTTTAAATACTGGTATGAAACTGAAGCGAAAGTAACTGGAGTTCACTTTCATACTAAACCAGTCTGCTTTCTTCAATATTGCAAGTGTAATAACAGCAGTTAAGCAAAAGTGTTTTAAGTGACGAGCGAGGAGCGAGTTATATATCGTGACGTCGCATCGTAATGTGATGATTATATCTACTTACCGTTGCATATTGATATTCGTAGCTCACTTTGAAAATTCTTAATTCAATTGCATGCCTTTTATCCACGGAACTACTTTGAGGGCCAATTTGATTTGATTAATAATCATCATATACGAGTGTATACACGACTAGCTTTTGCCCGCGACTTCGCTCGCGTTAATTTATCCCCTTTGAGGGTAGAATTAATCAAAATCCTTTCTTAGCGGATGCCTACGTCATAACATCTACCTGCGTGCCAAATATCAACCCGATCCGTTCAGTGGTTTGGGCTCTGTGTTGATAGATCACTACATCAGTCACCTTTGAGTTATATATATTTAGATTATGAACAACATCATAGTTATAATATAAATACTGATAATGCCTGTGCAGGTAGCGTTTATACGATATAATTCATGTAAAGTTAATTTTTTTATTGTTTTTTTTATCGGACTACTCTGATGCTGTTGGTCGCAGCTGACCTTATGGAGCGGCTGAAGGCCAACTCCCGCCTGACGGATACGACTTTAGCCTTAAGGCACCGCTGGGGGTTCGAAACTCGGCTCATGCCGTTGTAATTTCGATCCCCGTTTGAATTTGACGGGAGATCGATAGAAAGGGTGAATATAAAAGTAATAGTCGTTCTCTTCTCGCTTGGGTCAAGCGACAACATTTAAAGCATTCAAGGTTGGAGCCTGCACTGAAAGCAACAAAGCCTTGTCGCATACGCACTTTCTGTCAAATACGTGTGTTTTAACCAACTTGAAAAAAGAAATATGTAGGTACTCAATTGCTTATTTGAATGGTCTATATTTTATAGTCGTTACACATCATCCCCATTCACTAACAATAATATCTCAGTACAACTAATACAGCGCCATCTAGTTCGAAGCTAAGCCGTGCTTGTGTTATGGGTAATAAACTACTGATACAAATATATAAATACGTTTTTGTTTGTAATTGTATACTTAATATGCATAGAGATAACACCCAAACCAAAACAAACAATTATACTCATGAATACAAATTTTTGTACTGTGAGACGAATCGAACCCTTCGCGGGTTCTATTAAGGTAAGGAGGTAAGGTAGGTATGTAGGTAAAGAAATAAGGCGGTATGTTAAAATTATTAATTAAATTGTTATATTTTTAATTAAAGCTAGACCATAGAGACCGTCAAATGTGTATTCTTTTGATATATTTTTTTGCAATAGACAATTTTCACTCCTGTGATGATCTCATGTGTTACTTAATGATACTGAACTTCATCTTAATGAAAGAAACCTTTGAATTAATATGAAATCAGTAGTTTAATAACTTTATAGTAGAACGAGATGTCAAAATGGTTAGTAAATACAACAAAAAACTTTATATTTATTCGACAATTTATAAGTGTATATTGACAGTATGATTTGATTTAATATTGACTTTACAAGTTAACAGTACAACACTGCATTTAGCAAACAAACTTAAAGTGGCGATTATATTGGTGATTCACATAGTAGTTATTAGCACAGATAAGATAATATTACAGACTATATACGTATATAATGAAATGGTAAGATTAGTCCGCGCAATTTTCGTAAAAAGGATTTAAAAGTTTCGGTTCACGTATTAATATAATGATTTTAAACTTCAAAAATAATATTTACCGTTTAGATTAATTTTCAACGCTACACGACTTTCTGCAGTAGACACACAGTACTTAGCAACTGCTCAAGGTCCTACGATTAGACCTTTAATAACTGTCCCCAATACAATTATGATACTATCTACATATATTCAGACTTAAGCTATTATCTTATCTATACAAATAAATAAAAGTTTGTAATTTCAAATATACAGTTTTCCATTTAAAGCGTATGAAAGTACATACAGTACAAATAAAACTTTAGAAAAATAATTCTTTGTAATGTTTTTTCTTAGTAATATCTGTATATGTCACAAATAGCTAATGTTATACAAAGTAGCTTAGGTTACATTTACTTTTTTATGTAATTAAATTATCACATAAAAACATATATAATTGTGGACTAAGTCGCCTGTAAGAGCCAATTAGTTAAATATGTATATCTGTGAGTCAACTATATATTGTATCTGCAGTTATTAATACATTGTAATATTAATAACTGCAGTTCGTATAAAAGGTATGTCCCTCTAAGTTTCACAGAAGTAAACTTTGTTAGGAATATTTTTGTTTAAAGAATCGTCGGTACCTCCGACTCCACTATTGCTGTTGCTTTTTAAGATGTATTTCGGTTGAAAGGTAAGATGAAGTGGCAAAATTACAGAAGAATGAGACAAGAAATTTTAACGTTTACATATGACTGATTAACAAAAATAAGTTTAAAATAATCAGAAAATCACGACACATTAATTAGAAAAAACTATTCAAACATATTAGAGCAAGGCCGTATAACAGGATTTCCGGTAAATATTAATGCATTATAACATAAAAAACGTAAATACATTTTTTTGTAGCAACTACGTACTTAGACTGACATTTAATGACCAAACTCACATTTAAGTAATAAAGATTGCTGAAAGAAAGATTTCAATAATCATAAAATGCCTAAAGAATATAATTTCAAAAGATGAGGCTGTATCTGTTTCATTGTTATGTCTGTATTATCTATTACTGTTTCATACTTATATTATAAATGCAGTAAAGAGTTTATTAGTAAAAAAATGTTTTATGTAAACAACAAAAAACATTTTAAATTTTTATAGAATTTCATATTACATAGCTCGCAAACGTTGTTTTGCCATATAAGATAAAATCTGTATTAAAAAATAGAGTTGATGGTTGAAGGATGAAAATTTGGGGTATTGTAGTAGGGTATGTATATTTAATTTTCAATTAACAAATAAATAATAAAAAATAAACAATTATGATACAAATTTTTATTTTGTTATTATGTTGGGGAGACCCTTATCACTTAGTGATATAAAAAATAGATAGTAGCCGATTCTAAGACCAACTGAAAATGCATGTAAAATTTCATAAAAATCGGTCAAGCCGTTTCGAAGGTGTATGATAACTAACATTATGTCACGAGAATTTTATATATCAGATTATATTCTAGTAATCTTCTAAAAAAATCATTATTTTATTGCAACAGTAAAAAAGATTTTCCTTATCTATGATAAGCTCCCATTCTCTTGATAAATATCGTGATCTGGTTAAAGCCGTACTGTACTACATTCCGCGTATTGTTAACACCGGTAAATTGCCGTGAAATCATATTTTATGCTTACATGCTTCCGATTTCAATTGTTTTAACGGTTATAACACTATTTGACGACCTCGCTGGTGCCACTAAACTTCTGCTTGACACATTACTTTTACTAACTTTAAATGGTCGTTGATTAGATCCTAATACAATGTTTAAACGTTTATATGCATAAGTAATTTTAAATTAATGTAGACGTTTTCTATTTACTAGCATATTACATATGTATATATATTTTGAAAAATATTTATTTCTATAAATTGCACATATATATATAATTGTATACAGCTGTGGAAATGTTTAAATCAGTTTATATAAATTGTCCAGTACTTCAAATATAGCCTATATTTGAAATTAGCCTTTCTTAGTTTGAGACTAGATTAGTATAATTTACACTGAGTTATTATAATTATAATTTATATACTCCACTTAATTTACCATATTGACTGTTATTTCAATAAGTTAATATTCTTATGCAGTTCATTTAAATAATAGTATTTTTTTCTCTGTGAATGCATAAAAATTTGGACATGAACATTATAATATTTTCATATCGTGATCTTTCCGTTACGATCTTTATGAGATCATCTTCTATATTCTGGACATGTTTATATGAACTTTATGTATGCATTACCTCTTTATAAGATGTGCATCTTATCAAGAGATAATTTATAAGTAGCTCATCGAACATGAATTACTACATTTTTTTATTTTAAATATTACTAGCTACTCACCCCGGCTTCGCACACCTTCCCTTTGAATAACTCTATCTATTAAAAAAAATCGCTTCAAAATCAGATACGTAGTTTTAAAGATTTAAGTATACATAGGGACGGACAGACAGCGACAGCGACTTTGTTTTATTCTATGTAGTGATGATTTGTGTTTCTTCTCAAATGTTGTTTATTATTTATTTGCATTTATAAAAGAATATTAATAGACATATAATAAATAATTAATTAATCTATATTTATATAGAGCTTTTAATTTAATATTATATTGCCATTCAAACTAACATTTAAATATTATTACATGCAATGATTTATCGCAATAAAATTAAAAGAACTAAAGGCAGATTATTACCGTATCTTCACTTAATTGAGTATCGTGTTTCATGAAGTCATGTATTACTGTTCATCTTAAAGGTTGTCTGGTAAAGAATGCCGCTAGCATTAAGTCTACCTTTTGTACCATATTTTACTTAGCCAATAATGTTATTTTAATTATTAAAGGACAAAGGTCAAGCAATATAGGTTTAGTGTTTAATTATTATTGCTCTTACAAAAACTTAATAAAATAATTAAATATTTAGTAATGTTATCAAGGCAACTGCAATTATAAGGCGGCAATAAATGAAGTTCATGCCCAAGTTCTTAATTGTAATAAGTACATTCTCGTAGTACCTACTTCAGTAATGAAACGCAATTTAACTACTGATAGGTCGTGATAATCCCATTATATTATTTTTAACAATTTAGGTAATAATTACATTAGGTATATAGCTAAAGTATGCAGCGCTAGAAAACTTACGTAAATATGAATTTAATTCATATATCACATAATAAATGTCGTTTGGTATAATATAAAATTAGTTTAGGAATAAATTTTATATTTGTTTATCTCACAAAATACTAATTCCATAAAACTTTATGTCAATTTAGTTATTTACGATAAAAATACTTTGTTTATTTTATTAATTAATATAATACTGGCTGACTTCGACACCAAAGCTTAATGTAATTATAGTTTTGAATACGGTTCTGATATTTTTTTATAATATTTACGCATGAAGCCTACTCTTTTCAGCTAGAATCTAAAAAAGTGTGTACGATGTACACATATCTAAATAAATATTTGGTATCACTGTTTGTTTGTGTCAACTAAATAGGCCTAACTAACAAAATTACGAACGTACAAAATACATAAGCAGCCAGACAAATAGGCAGCGATTATTACATTTCTTTGTTAGTTGTAGACTAAAAATTGCATATGAAAAAGTCAACCGACATAATTAAGGTATTTCTGAAATGCTGTAAAGTTGAACGACGTTTGAATGCAGTCTGCATACATAACTAGAAAGCTGTAATTTTGTGTCTACGATTTACACAATACTGATTCTAGTTTCAGTATATTGGAACTGTATACTGAATAAGAAATCTTTATGTATTTATACTATTATTTATTAATTTAAGTCTTCTGCAATGTTTTATGTCTTTACTTATAATTTCTTTATGTTTATATTATCTTAATATAATTACAAAAGATGGAAAATATGTATAGGTATAATATATTATCCATCTATTGTAAGCAATTTACTGTAACCACTGTCTGTGGCAGTCCTAGTGAACTAGGATAATATGTATAATCAAATGTGAAAGTATTATTTCCAACCTATTGAATATTCTAGATTTTTTTACTAAAAATAAGAATTAAGCGGAACGTCTGTCTGGGTTTTCAATTATTTGCGGTCTGTCTTTTTGGTATGGCATCTTACAAAATTCAAACCATATACAAAAAATTTGGTAAACCTAGTCCAGTTCAGAATAAACGGCTATTAGATCTAGGCCATTCTGAAACTTCTTTTGTGTAAGTCACAATACAATTTGTATGGTAAATGGTGAAACATCATACTATCATCAATATAGTTTTGCTCATTGTTCTAAAATTGAATGGCTTAATGACCGACTGCTGCTTCGTATTACTTAACCAAGAATGTTAATAAGTAATTAACGTTTTACATATTAATATGTAGCGCAATTTCGTAATGCATATAAAAATAGATTACACTAGTATTTTTGAGGTAAATAAGATGTTACCTATGTAAATTTAAAACTTGAGTACATATTATTATTTTATGAGTGCAAACATATATTTTTAAACGAGACAATGCCACATGTATCTTATGAACACTATCGCACTACGCCAATGTGTTAGATCACTTCAATTCAATACTTTTTTCCTGTTTTATCACAAGTAATATATTTTTTTATTAAATATAATATTTTTGTCAGAATTAATACATTCAAACATAACATCCAACGTTGTCCAATCCAAAATTATTTCATTTTGTTTTATCACAGCAACCGAATCTATAAAACACGTATGCTGGTTTTTAATTAAAAAAATGAGATCACTGATCACTTCTTAAAGAGAGCGTCGTTTATTTGCTTGTCAATACTAAAAAACTAGTTTCCGAAAACATAATTAATTAGTATTTAATGGTTGTTCGTTGTATCATATCTTTTTTCTTTTCATTAAGTAGTTTTAATATTAATAACGAATATTTCTAATTTCACCTATTATAAGAAGGCGCTGTATACTGAATACCATTGTATTCAGTAATTTTTAAATAATTATCTACTTAACATTTTACAAAAAAAAATTTATTAATTCTTACAATAAAATGTTAATGATTTTTCTTTAATATAACAAGTATATTTAAACAGATTAAGATAATAAATGTGAAACATAGCAAGAGTTTTTGTAAACGAAAGCACACCTTGCATTTTTGCATCATTATTCAAATCCTTTGTACGAAAGTGGGCTAACAAGATGCGTAGGACACACAACAAGTTAACAAGCGTTACAAATTAAAATGGACCGTAGATTTCTAGCATTAACAGTAGAATAGGTTCGCCTACATAACTCATTATTTTTATTGTGACAACTCTTGAAGATCACCTCTCATTGTCTCCAAAACTGTTTGATACATGATGTGAATAAATAGGGTCAAATGTCGCATCGAACTTTTAGGTTGTTATTTCTTTGATGGCGTAAGAAACTAGACAAATTTATTAACTAGAAGATCTTATTTGCACCTTAGCTGACAATATACTGCAACTATTAGCAAGTCGACAGAATGATTGCCATTTCTGAAATTATGTGATAACTTTTTATAGAGTGCTCTGTATTTGATCATTCTTTTTTTTTATGAAATAATGCCAATACATAGATGTGTGATTAGTGTGGATTTGAAAATAACTACAATCACATACTGCTAAACGTTAATTAAGGTTTCTTAAGGGTCGATAACGCGCACATATCACCCCTGGTTTATAATGCGTCTATAGGCTACGGTAACCGTTTACCGTAAGTTGGGCCGTATGCTTAATTCGTAATATAAAAAATTCAACAATAAAATATTTTCAGGTGAATAGCATATTGCCTTTATTACTCGGGTATCTACTCATAAACAAATATCTAAGTAACGGTAAGTATTGCAAAAAAAAGAATAATGTAAAGTGGACCAAATCTTGAAAATATTAGGTACAAGCCTATACAGACAGACGACGGGAGGTTTGAGAAATGAGCCAATCGATTACAAAAGATCGATAAATATCTTTAATCAAAGCTAAACTTGTACCTAAGAATTATCTGCAATTTTACTTATTGCTTGTACTTTGTTAGGATTTAGTTGGGTTTTTGGCATTGATGCCCATCGCCGTTCACTAAAGTACAAATGACTGTAATAACGAACGGTGCAATATTACAATCAATGCTGTAAGAAACCCAATAATAGTGCCATTTATTGTCGCCAAACGTATTGGGATATCGAGAATAACAAAATCTAAATTAAATTTTTCGCAGCACAATCGTGATTTAAGTTGAAGTTTATTTAGTAATGAATTTATATATAAAACTAGTGATAAAACTAGACAATTTTTTTATTCATTACATAGTATACAATGTAGTCGCTTCCACTGTCTGTTCGCTTAGATCTTTTAAACTACCTATGGGTTTTAATGTAATTTTTTGTAATAGATAGAGTAAATCAAGAGGAAGGTTTATATGTATAATACGTGTACAACCGTGCAAAGCCGGGGCGGGTAGCTAGTAAAATATAAAATATGACGGTCGATAATATATAATATAGTAAAATGTAAAATACACAGTCTAACTTGATGTCACATTAAGATTTATTCAGCTGATTAGTCATGAAAAGATAATATACACCCTCTCGCGTTTATATTAATAGCATGGATGACAATTATATATAAATAGTTACAGAGTATACCTATATTATTTCTTAGATTCAAACAAGGATATCCTAGTTATATGTCAGGCAAATTATGAACTGACATTTAGTACCGGATTACACATATCATTTTATAGGTATTTTTAGGTACAGTCACTTTCATAAAAATATAGATGAATGTACGGAGAGGACAAATCCTTGAGTAATCTGTTTAAAAAAATACCATTATTAAAAGAGCACGATGACTACAATCAATTAGATGAATATTCTGATAAGCAACTCGTAATTTAAATTGTATGTCTTATGTTATTTTTACTGACATATCATATGAGGTTGACTGTACAGAATGCAATGCCATTGAAAATAATAACCACACCCCAATGTACGACATTGCTTTACAAAATGTCAATTCTTTACACAACCAACAATGCGCCTATTAATTTTATTGATGACATTATCTATGCGACAATTTCACAAGGAGTGATTAATGACCAGTCACATTTTGAACTGGATGACTTTAAACCTACCAACATGGTAACACCTTGACATTTTCATGCTCTTGAATTATATTAATGAAAGATTAACTTCTATTATTTTTAGTATCTATAAATTTATCAGAGTTTTGTGTCAAACTTAATTATATTGAGGTATCATTATAAATTTGTATTTTATATTCCACCAATACAATGTTGATCCATTAGGTGGTCTATTTATAATCTGTATAATTATATACAAAAGCTTTAATTAGCAATATGGTAAAATAATCTGATATGCAGATAACTTATTGTATAAACAGTGATAAATATGCGGTGCATGTTCAGTTCCACAATGTATCCATAATTTCATTAATATATCATACAATAATATGTAATATTATTTATCTATGCTGAAGCGATTGTTTTGATTGCGCTTATCTCTGAAATTACTATTCGAATTAAAAAAAAAAACTATATCCACATTTTATAGTTTACTGCTTAAGGAAGACTGTTTAATATCAAACTACAACCTTTAGGAGCTCAGTAAAAAGAAAAAGGAAACAACGAAGTGGACTTAATACTATGAGTAGGTGATAAAGTGCTTTAGATTGCGAATGAAACAGCGAGACATAATTAGCTCTATATCCAAAGAAAAGAAAGAAGTGCACCTCAAAACAGTCAGATGAAACTTTGCTTTATATTATTTTGTTATATTTACATCTGGAATAATTCAAAACGACCTTCATCATTTGATATTACCATTAGATTGTATTACAGCGGAATGTTCACCCACGTACAACCATATAAGCTACTTCATAATGAAATCAGAAAATTTCCTTTTTGACATAACCTGGTTGTGTTAGTCATCATTGACTTCTTTGGAGGATGGACTTCGAAAACCTCATATATTATATAAAACTAGGCGTGCCCGCGACTTCGTCTGTGTGGAATAGTGATCTTGAAGAAAATATATTTAGTTAGATTATAAACCAAAAAAGTTGCATCATTCCACTTAAAAAATGACGATACTTTCATACAATTTTTCAACTCCGTTTTCCTTAAAACCCAATTTTCGCACTAAAAAGTAGCCTATATATAAATTTCATTTAAATTGGTTCAGTAGTTTTGGCGTAAAATCACGACAGACAGTCAAACGGAGTTATTTTTGCATTTATCGAATATTTTTTTTCTGTATTGAATTTACAATAAATATGCTAATATAAGCAAACTGATTAAAATTCTGCATTGATTATATGACATACCATTATTACCGCCTACTGAATAAATCTAAAATTATTAGTCATGTTTCGCCGATTTTTATAAGTGCATTCCTGAATTTTAAATTTTTGTGTTTTATTCTTCCATAAAATAAATATTATTTGTTGATAGTATTGGTTGGAAAGGTTTTATTTTTTACTTTATATATATATATATATATATTGACATTAATTCAAAATATTCTCACTTTATTGCTTTCTATCTTTCTAACATTAATATAATAAATATTCCATATCATATTTACTCTATCTTGATGGTGTAACAGTTTATCACAATTACAAAAGTCGAGGGCCCAGTCCCGCATAATACAAACTTTTGTATTCCTGTTTTTATGCGTTGGAATAAGTAGGAAAATGAAGCCATATTTTAAAAGGCATAATGCTTCCTGCCTTACCAGTGACATTATGTTCAAGAGTAATTTTACACGACAACTCGAGTGTATATTCATATGTCACAAGGCAGCATTTAAGAGGCGATCAAACACGACAGACATATGTTTTTTCTTCGTTTTGATTTAAGTAAACGAAGCAGAGACTACTGTACCATACATATATATTAACATTAACATACGTATATAATTCTATACTATTCATACTAATATTATAAATGCTTAAATGTGGTCGTCAGTTTGTGAGTATGTTTGTTTCATTTAACCTAAACGGCGGAATTAATGTTATTTACGGCTTAAAGAAATGAATATAGTTTCTAGCAAGAGAACTTATATCTAAACTGACGAGTCAGTCTGACGACCTCGGTGGTCTAGCGGTCTAGCACAACGCTTTACGTCCGATAGTCACGGGTTCGATTCCTCGCACGGCACAAACATTTGTATTCATGAGTATGATTGTCTGTATCGGTCTGGGTGTTTTCTATGTATAATATGTATGTATTTACGAAAAAAAAGAAATATCTATGTACTTGTATCAGTTATCTAGTACCCGTAACACAAGCTTTAGCTAGTTTAACTTGGGACTAGATGGCGCTGTGTGAATTGTCCTGAGATTATTATTATTATTATCTAAATAAAGGTAAAGGATGAAAAAAGGCGCGGGTAACAGCCAGTACTATATATCTAAATTCATTCCAGCTCAGTCCGATATTTTAATAAATAATAATAAGGAATTGAATAAAATGCAGACACACTCGGCTAGTTTTTATATCTTCCTGAATGTTTAATCAGAATTGCCTATCAAATCAAATTATACATGAGAGAACGTTAGTTGAACAAAACAATGACAATTGAATAATGCAAATTTTGCATAAGTAAAATGTCAAGTTGTTAGAACTTTGTTCCAATTTTGACCTTTTATAAAGTCTCAAAGTAAAAAACCTTAGGAATAATAAATCACTCACAACGACTTTAATTCGAGATGAGGTAGCCAGAGTTACTGTTAATGATACCTGCACAACATAAACATTTGTACGATAAAAATTGTATGTATCTATCATATTACACAAATTTTAATGGTAACTGTTTTACAAATTTTGAATATCATATTTACTTATATTTAATCAATAGCCTAACAAAATAAGTTTGAAGCTTCCAGTTTTAAAACTGACTGACTGACTGATAATTCCATACAAATTTCAAATCCTTACACCCCTTTTTCGCATTAAAAAGTAGCCTATGTCCTATCTCAGAGTCTATATTATCCTGTCTATACATATAGATATGATGTAAATAAATGTAGGTATTTAAATGAAATTTAGTACACAATTTTCATTTAAATACCTACATATAGATAGATAGACAGACTGACAGAGATATTTCCACATGTATAATATTAGTAAGGATTAATAAGTACGCTATATTTAAAAAAAAAACTTATATAAGCACATCTATCTATGTAATGTAAAATAGGTTTAGTGTTTCGTTAAGCAATAAAAAATAACCCTAGTATGTAAATATTTAAAAGGAAATGTTAAAATAGTAGTCCTGGAAATAAATATAATATAATAAATTGTATCAGGACGTACTTCATTTAGAAACACAGTTAAGTAACTGCACTGGCGCTATTACATACAAACATATGCCTAATGACTTTGCTTCCATTCTATTGACTATCGATACCTGATATCGACAACTGAAGTTACTAACCATATAATAAGTTAGGCAGACAGCTTTTTGTGCTGCTATTCTTAATATAATCAAGATATTTATCATTAATATGATATTTACTAACAGATTCTATGACATATACGTTTTCTATGTAATCGATTACTTAAACATTTCGAGTATTTCTTTATAATAATAATAATCTCAGAACAATTCACAGAGCGCCATCTAGACCCAAGTTAAGCTATCTGAAGCTTGTGTTATGGGTACTAGACAACTAATATAAATACATAGATATTTCTTTTTTCGTAAATATATACATAGAGTACAATACATATGTATGTATTTACGAAAAAACACCCAGTCCTATACAAACAATCATACAGATGTTTGTGCCATGCGAAAAGTCAAAGCCGCTAACATCGGACGTAAAGCGTTGTGCAAGACCGCTAGACCACCGAGGCCGCCGAATTTTAAAATCATATTTATAAATATGATTTTAAAATTTACTTTATTAAATAATATTTCATGACAATTAATACAGCGTCATCTAGTCACATTCTAAGCAGAACTTTTGTTATGGGTACAAGACAGTGGATATAAATATTCAAGTACATTTTTTTTGTAAATATATACATAATGTACAAAGAATACACCCAGACTGATATAATTGTTTGCACCGTACAAGGAATCAAACAATCGTCCGTCAATCTTAACGTCAATTGTCATAGCAAGTCTGTATTTATAAATATTATTTCAATAACTAATAATTTTTAAGCCACGCTTTTGTTAAAGAAAGGAAACTGATCACAAAAATAGGTGAGGGAAAATGTTGGAATCTTACTATTATTATAAACGCAAAAGTTTGTGAGTATGGGTGCATGTATGGATGGATAGATGTTTGTTACCCCTTCACGCAAAAACTACTGAACGCATTTTGATGAAACTTTATAGTAATGTACTTTATATAAAATTTAGAAAGATATTATGTAAATGTTAAAATGTCAAGTAAGTGTGATGCAGACGCAATTATGCGGGTCAGCTAGGATTCGATATGGCATGATGATCTTCTGAACATTATTGAAATGGTATTACTTTTATTGAATTTATTGTCGAACAATAGTCCCCTCACTTCAGTGTATTGTTATCAAGTGATAGGATCTCTAGTTTGTCATAGCAGCGAGTCTATTTTGTTTGTATGTCATCATTTGAAAGGATTAGACCGGTTAAAGACTACAGCCGTAATGTACAAAAGAATGTCGGGTGAAGGCAACATTTTAACAGTCTTGACATATATTGCGTAATGTCCGACATTTCATTAGGCATCATCCATTGATATTAGGCAAATGGACTAAATAAATAAGCACGAATTAATTCTAATGACCGTCGTGAGTGAAGGGAGCCAAATTAATTTCCTAGCGAACTCATTTCAACCTGTTATATCAAATTGTTGTTTTTTATCATTTTTATTGTAAATGCTGAGGCTACATCACTCTGAAAATACGCTCTTTTAATGCTCCACTTATTTACAATATCTATTTTTTTCTTTTCTGCTTTGTGTCTATATATATATATAGGTGTGTTTATATGTAATATATTAATGCCATTTTTATATTATTGTTTTATTAAATTTATAAGTTTATAAAAATAAAGTTTAATATTCTATGTGATAAGGCAATGTTGATGATTATGATAAGTAGATATAATACTACTACTATACTGTACTATACCTGTTTCCACTCCACAATTTCTCTCAGTTATTCGAAGATTGTTTCGATTCTCTTTTGGAATAAATACGTCATTGAACGAATTAATTTAATAAGTTCAATGTATCCTCTTATAAAAAACATATAGTATTACAAACAAAGAAATTTATATTAACATTTTAGTATCATAGAAAGGTCAGTGTTGCTTTTGCTAGAACACATTGCCCTGTCCATTGGTACTATAGGAGTGATAATCGTTAAAAATTTTGAAAGTAACGATTTATTTAAATACGTCAAATTAAAAACTTTAAAATATTTTGTTGTTACGTCATCAATTCCATTCCAAATTTAAATTCCTTATTATGGATAATAAGTATTTGGTGCATAACAAAAAATAAATAAAAAATGTCTATGAATTTGAAAACATCTGCGGACTTTCACACATTAAAACAAAAAAAGCTATGCATGGATTTTACTTTACACCTGTAATATGGACACACAGATATGATTCAATTTTGTGTAAAACTCTTGTTAATTTTATCTGTTCCTGAATTATTATATTTTATTTTAAGGATACATTTCAATTTTATACAGTAATAAACTGCAGTTTTTGAAATAGAACGGAAGTTCAGTGGCCATGGGTGCATTTTCAAATAAATTGATTTACTTCAAATTGATCACACTAATGTAACTGTTTGTGCACGATGTTACGCGACCTCCGACATTGTGTTAGAAAGGAGATGGTCATCTCCGCCAATTATCCATCGATTTGAACAAGGACTGAACTTATTCGAAATAATGTGACCGTGGGATCAAATAGGTAAATACTTAAACGACATTTAAAACAAACTAATTCGAATCTTACGATTAGTTCATAAGATTGGAATTAGTTTACGTATCGTTTAATCAATTTCAATATCAAAATGTTCTTTTAGATATTATATATTAAATTTTATAGCGCTGATAATATTATCTGATTGCAAAAAGATTGTGTGCGTAGCTGTTTCTATGTCGTATGCCTAATCCTTTATAATGTGTATTTTCTTAGAACAACATTTATTTAAAAGAGCAACACGCAAGTATCTTCTTATTCTTCCTGAGATGACTCTGTGTGTCGAATGAGAATTAAAATAAAAAAATATAGCTATTTTAAATAATTATTGTTTTAACTTTGTTTTAATGCCAATTGCTAGCCAGTTGTTGTTTTAAATACATTTTAATTCTAAGGGTGATAATTATCTTATATTACCAATAGAAATCGCGCTTAGTCATTGATCCGGATCTAGGTACCTATACCTACCTGTGCCTATGAATTAACCCAGTTTATCTCAGCGCGTTGGGTTTTACCGGTGCCTTGCCTTGACAATTATAGATCTATTTAATGTATTTAACTACTTCATAACATCTGTTAGCAACTCGCTTACATAATGACTAATTAATCCTGATTAGTATACGTATAATGTTGCTATTTTGAAAAATTCCTTTTATATTCGGGTCCCAGGTTCCTTTGGACGAATCACTGTATTCTTAAATGTCCAATCATTTAAAAGTATTGTACATTACCGGTACACCATAATAATTTATAGACATCAAAGGTCGTAAGTTCGAATCAAGCAGACGCCAATTTTTTTTCTCATTTTTAATTTCCGAGTAATCTTCCGGTCATGGAAAACACCGATAATAAACTAAATATCTAAAAATCGGCGATACCCTTCTCCCAGCTCATTGAATACGACTCTATGTACTCGGCGATATATGTGCGCATAACAAATATTGCGTTCACCATAAAGCCAAATCGACAACAGTTGACAAGGCTTCTGACGACCCTATCTAGATTTACAGTCGTGATGGTACTTTATTACCTTATTATTATTATTATATAATAGCTGTGCCCGCGGTTTCGCCCGCGTGCAATGTATTGTTAAGAAATATAAGGTACATATATGTAAAGTTTCATCAAAATTCATTCAGTAGTTTTTGCGTGAAAGAGTAACAAACATCCATCCATACTCACAAACTTCCGAGTTTATAATATTGAAATAAAATTATACTGCCGTGTTTTATTTTTACCATTCACATCCCAACATCTTCAACATATATAAATGATGTTTTGAATTTGTTAATAAAAACAACATTATCCTGTCCCAAACTTGTCTTGTTCAAAATAGAAAGGTCAAGTTTTTTTATTAACTGTAATAATATTTAATACTAATAAAGAGGTCAAGATGTCAATATGAATTATTCATATATATGTAGCTTTATACGATTTACATATTTACAACACCATAATCATATATGATTATGAAACATAAACTCATCGTATGAAATATTGTTACACTTTTAATAAACACATTGTAAAATAAATTAGAATATTTAATTATACAAGATTTACTTTTTAAAGTGCTATTCTAGTATGCCAATTATTTCCATTAAGTTTTTTACGATTTGAAAGGGAAACTTTAACAAGTTTACCAATAATAATTGCGTACAATTGTGTAATAATCGTCTATTATTGATTAACAGGAACAGATTCTTAAAAATGTGTTAAAAAATTTGGTAAAACTAATTGAATTGGCGATTGCATCTGATTTCTGATTATTTTTCGAGATAAAAGATACATCTTCTTACCTGTGAATCGTTTAAGCGTGAAAAGTTAACAGACAGACGTACAAATGATATAAATAAGAACAATAGAGTTTTCCTGAGACAACACACATAGCGCCATAGTCCCAAGCTAAGCAGAGTATGTTTTATTTTGTAAATATATACATAAATACATAGACAAATAACCACACAGACCAAAACAAAGAACTATCTCTATTATGAGATATTAGAGTTAGAGTACTAAAGCTCGAGAAATTTTATAAGTTCTGAACTTAGTGTACAAGTTCAGTTAGACACTGTGTCTCAACATGTCAGACTGTCGATCAATTTTCTTTTCTAGATTAACCTTAGAAATCGAAAAGGAAAATCCGAATGTCAATAAGTTAAACCGATCTCTGCACGAACTTTCCTAGCTGTTAGAAAATATATCAGTCAAGAGACTCAACATAATGTTAAAAAAACGACAAATAAATTCAAAAGTGGTTCCGTTGTTTGAAATGAAATTAAACATCTTAATGGTAATAATTAAGCATTTTATAGTACTGTAGAGGTTATTGAAACTGCAATAAAATATAGTTGCTCTACATTAAGGGGAAGTAGTATGCAGACAAGTGATCTTTAGACGAGGACATCGAGTTGTTTTTTATTAAGAACAACGTATACCTTCTCTTCACAAGAAGCTGCCAACTCACCAGACTAAGATAAGGATTATCTTACTTCGCTGTGTTTATATGGACATAATGTATTTATCCTTATTATTATTGGATTTTGATTTATAAGATTTTGAGTGACGTGCTCATCAAGTAATTGCTACCTTCATCTTACTCAATTTTCGTCAAAAATGAGAATTATTAATTGCATAGTATTGCTACTCCTAACATGTAAAAAAGCGTGTAAGCACCACTTGTTAAAATTGCTATTTATTATTCATGAGTAGCAAAATAAAAAATATCAGAATAATCATGATGACACCTGGTGACAAAGTCTTCAATTTTGCCAATGCGCATCATACCTTTTGTATTCGAAATTCTACTCTCAACGTATGAGGAAGGTACTATGAGCAATGATCTTAGGAGAAATGACTACTACATGAAAAAAATCATAACAAGTACATATCTATATTTAAGTTTGTTATTAGTCACTCCGCATTAACTTATCACTTGCAGATTTCTCAAAATATGACCTTCGCATAAACGTGTTAATGATGGAAGGCTCCACCAAATGTCAGTATAGCTATTTCCTATTATAATACAAATAAATTTTAAAATACCAGACTTAATTCGCAATAATTTATTATTAATTTTCGAAATAAATCAACAAGTCGAAGATAAATTCTTTATTAAATTAATTAATTAAATTAACTATTTATGAGATCTAATTCCATTATAGATAATTTTTATGACTGACAGAAAGATTCAGTCAATGTCAAGATCATAAAATTTAATTAACACGAATACTATACTGTAACATTACTAGCGACCTCCATAGTTATCTTTCCAAGCATTTAATAAATGTCTAATATATATATATATATATATATATATATATATATATATATCAAAATCTGCTATAGAGTTTAGAAGAACGAAATTAAATTAAATTAATTGCATAAACTGTAGTGTTACTGTAGTTTATAGCTATTTAAAAATAATGTTTATTCCTGTCACACAAGCAAATATTTTACTAAAAATTTCTAATTCAAATAATATATACTACTTTAAATTTTACGCGGTAATTGTATATACGTAAAATTAGTAAATATTACGGGACCTTACCACGTTTTACATTTATTGAATTTCCGATATTTCGTTTATTCGTGATCATGCCAGTTAAAATACTGCGAAACACTCTATTGTAGGTATAATTTAAATATTATTATAATCAAATAATTACTTGAAGCAGAAATATAATAACTTTTTTATAAAAGTGAAAAAATAAAAGAGGCCCGAATTAGTAAAGTAGGTAAAATGAAATTTATAACGAAAAGAACTACAAGTTATTGATCGTTTTTTAGTATTATTATAGTGGTATGTAGTACATTAACATTACATATAAGGTTAAGTGATTTCGAGATGTTAATGATAATGAGAGTAAAGCATCACATTGCGTAATGGTAAAGGGCATTAAACTGAAGAAAAAGACGTGCAGAATCATCATAATATATCGACGTCCATAATGTTGATGCCAAGGTGAATAATATTAATATTGTTTTTATTCTCACTGGACTAGTTTCTGAATTACTTTTTATATTCATTATCCGTAGAATTTGTCCATTGTTTATATCAACTACCAACGGACGAGAAGGTTGAAAAGGAAGAGCGGATTAATTCGATGAGTCTTATATACTCGGTACCACGACAGTAAAAAGACAATTTATACATATAATAAAAAATAGTGAATGATCGCTGTCTATGCATAGAAGATATATAAGAAAATCTATTAATGGGAGACTTTATTAGCGTACAGAACTGAAAATGATCATTGTTACAATAATTGTTTGTCTCTAAATCAGACATAGGTTAGAACAGATTGGTGATAATGTAAACAGATAGTTTTTTATGTTACTGGAATGATAAACATACTGAGCCCCACCGGATAGTAAATAGCTACCAACGCTTATATACATGAAGAGCGTTACTCATCGTCATCACGTAATATTTTTAAGATATTAGAAAAGAAAGAAAGAAAAAATATTAATTGCCGACCATTAAATTATTGCACAATATTTGGAATCTATGTACATCCCATACATATACATATACAAAATAATCATACATACAACAACATCAGTTACACAAAATTACATTACAATACATGTTATGCCCCGTACCCAGGTAATTTCAAGAGCATGTATCCGAAACGAAGTTTACACAGAAGGTGCTTTCTGACAAGAACAAGTACTCATATTTTTATTTACAGTTATAACGTTTACAATTAATAAACACTTGTAATTAAAATAGTGGATAATTGTAACATTAAAATATTATGTATTTATATGGAAATGTACAATTTTTTGCCGCATCGACTCAAAGGCGAAACCAGTATGTCGCGTACTAGTTAGGCGGGCGTTGGTTTACTTCCTCATTCTACATTTACATATTATGTTTCACTCCAGTTTATGTTTAATTACACTTTTCTTTATACCTATGTACTTATTCATAAACAACTAGTTGATCCCGTGGCGGTGCTGCGTGAATTCAGGCAAGAAGTATCGTATGCGTTAATTTAGAATGTGTTTTTTTTATGTAATGACAAAGAAACTGACGGTCCTTACTACTTACCACGACCTTACTACTTACTAAATGATAACCGTCGCCTACGGATCTCACATTATCATATGATGCTTATGATACCGCTCATGTTTGCCATATTAGAAAATTATGTTTCTTATTCCATAATTTCCCTACCTAATCGCAGTCTACAACCATAACACAGCTTAAAAACTTGGCGGCAGAAATAGGTAAGGCAGTGGTACTTGGTTACCAGAATCTACCTTTAATTTCTGTTTGCCAAATTTTCGTTATTTTCCGTGAAAGAGTAATAAACATTCGTCCTCACAAACCTTCGCGTTTATAATAACATGTATATACTGAATTCCGTTACGTTTCTTGCGATGATTAACAAAGATCTCAATAGGTATTCAACGTAAAGACCCTTGACCCTCTATTGTAAAGGGAATCAAGTTGTAGGTATCTCATTACTCGCTTGACTGATTCTAATAATACTTTGACTAATGGTTACAACTTTCTCGGGATGAGGTAATGAAATGTTAAACGGATGTCAATTCCAATAGTGTCCAGATATCCTTCATTTTCGCAACCATGTTGAACTGGAGCCTCTATTAAGTTAAACAGTTTATATTTAAAGATATCTAATTGCTGCAACACAAGCTTTGAACAGAAGTTGCTGTTAAAACATGTTATATATAAAAACATTGTATAATAATTCATGTAAATTGATCAAAATAAATAAAAATTGGCACAACTTCACTAGGTATAACGTTCTGGTCTACTGACATACAGGCTTCGTACCTAGTTCAGTTCCCAGGCTCATACAAAATTTGTTTTGCTTATGATTATCATACCTATCTATGAGTATAGCTTAATAAATGTATTATTATTATAAAATATACTCTTATGTTTTGCTTCATTTTATACTTTAGTAATGGCTTTCCTCTGGTTAAATAATATACGTAACGGAATAACAAAGATTTTGAAAAAAAGATATCTAAACTACAATAAACCATACTATATTATACATACATACATACAAATATTATATATACATTTAGAAATAGCAGAGAAATAAACGTAGGTGTGCAGAAATTTCGTTTTATATTAATTTGAGTTGTTTAAAATTCGTGACTTATGTCTAGCAGTATATAAATGTTTATGCAATATCATGATTTGATCACAATCTGTTTTGCGGTTACTTGCACCTCTGATTATAGATAAAATTAAAAAAATACGTAATTAAAATTATAATATATCCCAATTCTCACCATATTGTTTTTACATTTAATTTTCATTTTTGTAGTTTCTTTAAATTATATTTAACCGCCTTTAAAATGTTTTATTTATTTGTATTCCAAAATAAACATATGTATATATGTAGCAATGTAGAAATTTTATGTCACCAAGTTTTATTACATTTTACCTATTACACCATTTAATTTTAATTATAATATTATAAACATAAAGATTCAAATAAATATAAAAATGAACAATAACAACAATATTTGCAAAGCAGTTTGTACGTTTTTTATATTCAATTAAACAGTACAGTAGCAAGGTCAAAACGCTTGATACATTTTAATATTATATACATTACTGTTCGTTGCAGTTTAAGAACAAATGTCTAGTTGCAGTTTTGAACTCGTGGAATCTCTAACGTCATGCTGTGAGTAAATAGGAGTAGAGAGTGAGTGAATTAATCAATTTAAATGTTAAAGTAAGAACGAAATAGTATTATTTCAATTTTTGCTATACTAGAGATAATCTGACTCTATCTTATCTCCTTATCTTTACTTATTATAAAATTTAATTTAATTAATTAGGTTAAAGTGAGTAGCAAATGCAGGAAAAGTAATTTATTTTATATATTATAAATGTTTAAATAATTTTAGATATTTGATCTATAGAGCACTTTATATGTTTATTTTATTAAATTATACGTATTAATTTTACTATATTCTATATTCAATAAACAGGCTAATTGCAAGTATACATACTGAAGTAATCCTAACTTGTAATTTCCTGAAGTGTTACATTACTGAAGTGTTCCTCGATTACTTATTTCCTACTAATAATTAGATATTTATGATATAATTTTTACATGAGGATATATAGAACACATGCAACTTCATAAAAAGTAAATATAAGTAAAAATAGACTGTAGGTATGTAATTTTGATATTTATTATAATTTAATGGGTTTCCTACCATCTAAGTCGTATATTATAAACATGGAAAGTCACTAGATGGCGCTGCCAAGCTTTGATGCTTCAACACGCATTGTTATAGTGCTTGAAGATGCATAGTTAGAAACTTTTAGAAAGCAGACAATGGTAATAAATTATGCACTGTATTTATTAGCGTACAAACTTTATAATTTATTGTGATTGTTATGAAGAAATGTCCAATCAGTGGAATAATAAAAGTCAACACTGGCGTCACAATGCGATATAATTTCGAGACGGAAAGGACAAGGCGAACTAGCAGCCGACCAGTCGCTCTAACGTGTTTAATAGAGTTGTTTAAAAATTCCGTTTTCATGTCCCTATTATGGTGCTAAATGTCACATATTAACTATTATAGTAGGTTTGACATAATAATCTAATATCATAGTTTCAGGTATATTAACAACTTAATATCTTGTTATAGCTTTTCGGCTATAATTCGACTCTACATCTCGTTCATGAAGTTTTATTACATAACCGTAAAATGTTATGTAGCGGTAAATAAATCAAAATTAATTATCCTGTTCCTATAAATTTGTATTTAAGTACTCCAAATCCAATTGGTATATAGTCTCATTATGTTTGAATTGTAATAACATTGTTTAAGATTAAAATGGAGTAAAATAAGAAACAGTAACGTATATTTTGTCTTCGTTCCAATAATAAATCATCAAAGTGCTAGGCAAGAACAGCATAAAGTCATCTTTTATGCTATGCTTCATGGCAATAGCACTTTGATGAGTTATTGTTGGAATTAATTTGATTACAAATATTTCTCTTTTTATACCCACTACTTATTTCACAAGAAGTTAAATGCTAAAACTGGGTGAATTATTTACTTGTTTGGTAGATATAGTCTTTAACTTGCATAATACAGAGAAAGTATGTAATATCTAAGTTTTTAATCAATAAAATACGAAATAGAATTTTTGTAATCAAAACCTCATTCGAAAAGAAAAAGAGTTGAGTTTCTAGTTAGTTCTTCTTCACTCGAAAGCTCTACGAACTGACGGTAAATTTGATATATCATAAGAGTCTGTAATAGACCTACATGAACAATGATATTTTGATTTGATTTAATCGAAACACTTTCCTACTGTACAATTAAATAAAGTTTTTACCTACATGAGTAAAGACAATTTTATTAGATTGAAAAGCTTTCCTATTGTACAATTAAATGTAGTTTTTTTTTATTCCCATACATACGAAGTATATATACATGATGTATTCAACAACAAACATTCCAAATGTTTTTTATTTCTGCTCAAACACGATAATGTATTCGTTAATCGAATAAATCGAGCGTCAAAATATCGCAAAGACAAAAGCGAAACCGTGAACTGAAGTTATGCAATAGAACAATCAGCTGTCCGGCCAAACATTTCGGTATTGTCACGCGTCAATGAACATTGAAACGACCGGGGTGCGGTGGTGAATTGTAGAGCACTGTAAAACTATATCTTATCTGTGGTAAAACTAACGACAAATGTAAACACTTATTCGTTTTTATCTTTTGTTTATCTATTTCTAATTTAGAAAAATGTTTCTTTGAGTTTATGTTAAGATTTTCAATAGAATCTGAATAAAACTGAAAATATCGTTAATAATATATGTACACTCGTCAAAGGTGTGAAATGATTCATTTTAGGAAGATTTTTCAGTACATTGCAGCTATTTAGACGTTTTATTTACTGTTGTCGTTTGATTTTATCCTCTATAGATGCCGATAAAAAATGTACACACGTACTATGTCGCAGATACAACTAGTTAAATTAAAGAATCAGATCCTGCTACTATGTTTCGTTACACTATTCGCTTATTTTATAACTACTTACATCAATTCTATAGTATCACAGATAACATAATATTATAGTATGAAGATGCCTTTAAAGACGAGTGCTTTTCATTGTCTCTTCTTTGAACAATAGTTTTATAAACAACTTACTATTATATAAACAATCCATGTACATATATTTTTTAAGATCGGTCCTTCGAGTGAGTTTTAGTAACGGGTACTCCATCCTTTCCTATTATTAAGTATGTGTATTTACATACTGTACGCCTCTAGCAAATCACATACTAGCAAGCATGCGACACGCAGAAGGCGTGTGTTATGATTAACTTTACACGTGACGAGAAAGTACTACACTTAGACGATACATGATGACTCAGATATAATTGTGTATCATTTTATACAAATATAACAAAGTTAACGCAAACCCTGAATTATTGTTCAGAATCTGGTTCTGAATGTTCCTAGATTAAGGTTTTATCAGTTCCTTAGTTCTTACTTTAGTTTTTTTTATAATAGTAATAAATATAACTGGGAATTGTTGGTGGTAGGACAGGAGATCTCATTGCTGTACAGTATACCATCACGGGTCGATCTTCATGCGGTTCTAAAAACCATCATGGTTATTTCCTAGTGATATCACCACGATAGACCAAAGACATGACCTCGTTCTCAGAGTATCAACAACTACTGATGCCCCGCCAGGGTATATCATTATCACGGGCTGGTGCATTCCATTATAATCAAAAAACAACTACTACAGAATTACTAAAGGCAGACTTCGTTTTACAGAATCTTTATTGTGGGTCCTCTATCTGCGGGAAATAATTTGCTTTTCAAGCTATGTTACAGTTTGAGGCTGAGATATAATTCTGTATGCATCGTCGCATATAATTCTATATAGGTCGTCCCTCCGATTGATCCTCCGTCTTATTCAAATGGGGATCGAAATTACGACAACCTGAGCGGAAGTTCGAACACCTAGCGGTGCCCTCAGACCAAAGTCGTATCCGTCAGGCGGGAGTTAGCCTTCAGACGCTCCATAAGTCCTTCTACGGGTTTGAAGTGCCATCTGCACACGGCCGGCCATATCATCCGGTGAAGCTGTAAAGTCCAGAAGCGGTTAACAGCATTCGAGTAGTCTAAAAAAACAATTACAACGTAGGAAGGCATAAAGTTTACAGTAATGGTATCGCATAAATGCTACCGGCATTATCAGTGTATTTTTTATTTTATTTTATTTTTATTTATTTTATTTACTCGTACAAGATGATTATTAATGGCATCAATTTGCTCTCAAAGTTGTTCCTTGGGATAGATAGCTAAGTCTATTACTGATTAAATTTTTAACGTTCCATAAATGATATATAAGTAGCACATTGAAAACATAAATTCACTATAAAGACAACAGAAATTCATCACTTGCTTAGGCATAAATAAAAGTTATTTTTACCATCACAAAGTAAATAAATACTGTTGGTGTCTCAGTCGAATATTTGCGTTAATAATTTTATTTACGAGTGGTGACGTCGCAACACGGCTGCTGGAGTGCAGCGAAATATGCGCGTAGAAACGCGAGATCAGTAACTAACAACTAATTAAAGAACTACAATTAAATTGAGAATATACTACAACCCCCCCAACAGAAAAATTCATCCGCTAGAAAATTATAAAAGAACATAGAAGGAAATATATATTAGATCTGTAATATAAATAAATGAGTTATTCGTATTTATCTATACAAATAAATAAAATTGCAGTATTTGTTTGTAATTTAAAATTAAATAATACCAATTTAACGGCTTTTCACTAAATGCATATGAAAGTTTATACGGTAGTCACGTTAAAAACACAATTTATAATTTTTTGGTCTGTCTGTCTTATTCTTGTTAATCTCTGAAAGACTGGGCCTATTTTAACGGGACTTTCAATCGTAATAATTTTTTGGGTACATAGTAAAACTTAGACCACGCTTACATATAGCCTCGATGCTCACCATGTATAATATTATTTGGGATACATTGTTACTATAATAATGTATAAAATTTATTCATTACAATAAATATAAAGTAACAAAAAACTTACTTTAAAAAGTTATAACATTTATATTCATATCACGCCGATGACTATTAATATCAAATTCGTCTGGCCTTGTAAATACTTGTTGTTGCCAAAAACCAAGCGACAGATAATTTCAACACAATTAGGTATTATAATAGTGTGGTGCACTGAACTAGTTTTCTTACCTACACCATATAATATAGTCTGAACTAGAGTCTCCAACAATCTATTTATATTCTTACTAGCTTAATCTGCGTTTCATCAAAATCCGTTCAGCAGTTTTTGTGTGAAAGAGTAACAAACATCCATCCATACACACAAACTTTCGCATTTATAATATTAATATTATGTTATCTGTGATATTAGTAAGATTATTATCATAAATTGATATGTACTGGGTCTTACTTCATTATGTGAAAATAATGGTAAGAACTAGGATGTAACGTGCTTACTCAAAAGAAATCTATTCACAATAGACTAGAAGAATCCGGGGTACTTCTCCGGGAACACGAAAGCAGGAAGTGTGTTCCAATCATTGGCATTTTATGAAAACGACCCGACTCGTTTACCCATTTGTGTAATTCTTGTAGAGATCTTTATTTTCTTAAAAAGGAAATACATGTCTTATGTCTGATAACAAATCTTTCTTTAAGTGAATAAATTTTGGAATAAATTCAAGAATATTCTATTTATCCTTTATAAATATCTCGCCAGTACTTCTTGGCTTCTTATTGGATATATATACTGAACTGCACAGTAGGGAAAAAAAATAATATAAAAAATTTGACGTTCATAAGTGGCTAAAATGTCCTACATGAATAAATGATTTTTAAATTTGAATAAAGAAATAACGAAATCAGGAAACTGTTTGTATCTCTAATGATAATTTAGATAAGATACACTCGCATACTACCTATGACAAAACCAACAATTATGTTAAAATTTCACGTTGTAATGATATAACAAATCGCCATGAAATTTTATACATACATGCATTTGGGATGGAAGATGTAAAGGAAAATTTTTAAGGTACTCATCCATGGATATGCGGACAAAATAAACAACATGAATAATAATTTTTTATAATCGTAAGAAGTTTATAAGTCTAGAGGAGGATATACGTCGTAATACACCCAATTTTATTCTGTTTGTTTGTTATGGATAAACACGAATAATACTTGATCGTTTTAAACCTTTCTTACACATTTAGATAGCTAGATTATCAACGAATAAGGCTGCACACCACAAGGAAAGTGTCGCGAGACCTCGGTAACAGATATATGAGAAGACTAGCAAACTGATATATCAGTCTATAAAAGATTCAGAACAACAAGAGCTGAATATAGGTAGTCGTTATAGGTATCAATCATTCAGAGAACAATAGAAAAAAATCCCATACTGTTTCTACAAATGAACTATTAAATACATTCTATTTTCTGTTTCACGTTATGATAAGGATCATATCTTTAGAATGCATTTTCTAAGTTCTTACAATTGGGTTAACAAATTACGCTATTATAAAATAAGTGCCTATAATTCAATAGTGAGAGACTTATCGATGTCGTAACTAACATTTATATCTTTATCAGGTATTCTATTATTTTTGTAATATCCCTTCACTGCACGAGGCTAGATTAATTATAAGGATTATTGTCAGTTATTTGTTACGCCTAATTTAATATTAACATACCTAGTATGTTCTATCTGTATAGACTGTATACTTCATAAATTAATACATAATATATTAATACACATATAGAAACTTTCAGATTTACAATCTCCCAAAAATAAACTGCTAAAATTTGTATTGAAATTTTATTATTTTAGATTTTAAATTTCGAATAGTTATAAAAATATTGTTTTAAATTAATTTTGCAGGGTCCATTAATGAATAAAATTATTAGAGATTCCTGATTAATAAATGTCAAAAAGTACCGACAATAATTGTTTACTTGTACATTGAAAATTGGATTTTTTTTCATAGTGTGTGATTGTCATTTATAACTTGCAATAGAGAAATTTAAAAATACCTTCTCTGTGACTAGAATTTACACATCTGAAAAAAAATATATATATGTTACGTCATCACGTTTCAACAAGTCATATTTAATGGCAAATTCAAGAAAAATACTACATCCATCTAAACAGAATTCATATAAGACTACTGAAAAAAGTAAATAATCTACATTTCTAAATTCATACAAAGATCAATTTACACGTACTCAAAAACTCTAGTAATAAAACCTCTCTTCTTTACAAATCACTTAATTAGCATCTCAAAGTACTCTCAAACAAACTTATCGTTAAACAGAACATGATTCTGTTAAATAATCATGAGATCTATCACTAATTCGTTTGCGCCGGCGCACCTCTGACCCGCCACCGAAATCTACGATTGCGTAATCGAATAGCCACTTGTATCGTGATTTGTGATTCGTGACTTATCCGACCTAGATATGTAGAGATGCACGTAAATGATCCGTCTGGCAATTAAATATTATAAAGAGAAAATAATTAAGTATATATGTAATCTATTTTTGATAGCTCCAGTTGTCTAGCTGTTTAATGTACTGCCATATTTTCCGATAGTTACATCTTCGACTCCCGTACCTACGTTAGATTAATTTTGCATAGACCTGGATATTTTTCTATATATCTGTTTACAATAATATACTGTATAAATAGGTCATTACGTTTGTAACTAGACAGCATAGACCTGTTCAGGATTATTTACTTTAGCTGCCGAGTGACTCCTGTACTACAAATCTTCTCCAATTTCATTTAATGAACTAAAGCTCAAAATTCGTTATGATTAAAATATTTAATTTCTTAGTCCTGCACCTAAGGGTTTATGAAATAGCCATCCCAATTAAACCGTTAATCGAATTAAAAATAACTTCTTTATACTATAAAAAACAACAAGCCTGATTAAACCAAAATTCAAATAAAAACTTATTAAATTCGGCATTCCTATTCGTTTTAAGGTTACTAGACAGACTCAAAAAACTTTCCTTTTATATAGTTGAAATGAAGAAATGCTTGTCACTACCTCATCCGAGAATACTTTTACATCATTTGTCTATTGTGATATTTTGAAGCCCGGCTTAACAAGTTAAAAGCAATCATAATTTATTCTAGACCTTAACTGAGTTGCTACTGAAATTTAGTTCATTGCGCAAAAGACGGTAAAATCGCCAGTATCGTGATTACACCGACCTACATGTGTTAACAGACGACCCTGTTATATGATATTACAAGGGTCACAGCATCTGCCGAGTAAAGAAGGTTTGAATATCACGAAAACCGGCCGGTTTAAATTATATAATAATTATTCATTTGCCATTAAGAACATCTTTGTAGATATTATTGTTACGGTGAACTAGTAACCTGCATCGTATGATTTAGTTGTAATACTAGTATATTAGTAGGGGTAAATAAACTAAACATTTTGTAAGATAATATAACATGTAACATTTGAAGTAAATTGTACTAAGTAGTACCTATATTTTTTTTTTTTACTTTTCCCAGTATATAAATCGAAAATTACTAGGCATAAAAGAAAATAATAGATAATTTTACCGTAAAAAACTTATTTAATCTTAAATTTCTAGACTGAATTCTATCAGGCAGAAGTCTATCTTCAGTCTTTCCTTTATTATTCTTTCCGCAGTCTTTGAGTACCTTTCGCACTTACCGCCAATTTCATCCGGTGAAGCTGGCCTGACCGGCAGAATTAGAATAGTTCGAAATAAAGAGTCTATTTCGTAAAAGTACGATCTCTAACACATTTACAATCAGCTTTTACTACTAATATACGAGAAAATAATCTTATTTCACTATGTGTATCTTTATAGATGTTACATAAACACAATGCAGATGCACTCGTAATTTAAGTTGTTACTTTGCAACACTTACGTAACTCAGACACGATCCGATGTATACAAGATACTTATCTATGTTTTAAATATTATAACTGGTGCTAAACTTTTTTGTAATCTATTTCGGTACTTATCTCTGCATAATCTATATTTATTATGAAACGACAATATTTGCTTTAATTATTATATTTTAGAGCATATATATTATTCAGATTTATTGTAACTTACAACGATAAAATATATAATAAATTACCATGTAGATATTAAAAGTTTATTATACAGAAAAGAGTTCAGGCGAGAATTAGGTTGTATATGTATAATAAATGATTTCCTTTGGTATTACAATTTAGTATCAGTTATCAGTGTAATAAAGAACTAATCTTATCCTTAACTACTGTACGGTGGCTAACTGATTAACCTTCGTCTATCTCATCTGATCATTCACTACTGTCTCGCTAGTATATATCATTGGCACAAACGAAGCACCATTCCATTATCCACATTGATATTTTAAATATGAAGTATATTTGTGGGTGTCTGTTTGTAATTACCCTTTAAGGGCCTATCATAAAATGTGAAATGAAATTTAGTTAAGTTTCTTGCCAGTTCTTCTCAATTGAATCTGTATACTGAACTGGACGGTAGGGATAAAATATTAATACAATAAAAAAACGTTCATAAGCGGCTAAAATGTGCTACATGAATAAATGCTTTTTGATTTGATTTGTTTTAAAATATATTTTACTTAAAAAAAGCAGTCGCGACTAACAGTTAGTAATCGTTGAAATAATATTTAGCAGGGTTAATCAGCCTTTATATCACGACTTTGATTGTGTCAAAAATCTTAGCTACCGAGGACACGACTGTGCACGATAAACTGTAGTTGTCCCGTTCTAATTCTATATGACAGAAAGGTGCGGCTGCACTTACATCGTGATACTAAGATATGATATGTCAGGTAACTGGGAAAGTGAAAGATAACTGATTGATAACTGCAACTTGCAATGCAATAACACTTTAGATTATTATAAAAGGATAAATCTTTTTAATATCGTCTCGCAGACTTTGAATATGTTTGATATGATGCAATTGTTAAACCTTGATACAAGTTCAAAATAACCTTGATGGTTAAAGATCAAATTTGTTTTAATGATATACTTAAAAGCTTACTCAAAACGAAAACCAATAAATCAGTGATGATACGTGACAGATTTATTACCTGTAAACAAAAAGAAGAATTTCGTTAATAAACATCGTTGACATAAATTATTACAAAATAGAATTTAAATTAAACATGCAATATTGTGTTCGTTTATTTTATTTATCACACAAAAAAATATACCAAAAGTTAAATAAATAAGGGTGAACGTAGCTAATAAAACCTTGCCCTATTTTCTAATCCCTGACGAAGAAAAGGGGATACAAGTTTAGGGTATATATATGTATGGGTTTATAAGTTTATGATGACTAAGTACATATGTTTATGTGTCTTCTGTTGCATCAACAGATGAACTTAATTTGACGGAGTTTCTTTTATTTGAAAGTAGACGTGAAAGAGGTATCTTAGCGGTTTGTATAGCACATATATTTCTATTATCCAAAGAAAATAGTTATATATTGTGTTGAAAGGTTTGTAAGTTATTTGAATGTATAATACTGATATATGCAGTGAATTAAATGACAACTGTATATTGTATATGTACACAATTTCAACCCAAATTATGTAACTTGGAACTCTATATAAGATAAAGATGATTAACTTAATATCATGTTGAGTTTTGACTTGTACTGCAATCACTACATATTGTCACGGGGTTTATTTTACAGGAATATATATATCTTATAAGTATAATCCTTTATAAAAGTCATTGCCTTAATTGTTTGAAGGTAATCACTTTGCTTGAAGATTATAGATTAACATATGTTCAAGTTGTTCATTTATAGACACATTAAACGAATGATGCATTTGATTTACACTGACTGTTTCGAAAGTGAAGACGATGACCTATTAGATCACCATTGTGCAAAAGTGCAATATTAATAATGCAATACATAATAGATATATTGACGTTTTTATTAATTGATTTCATAAATCTAGATATAGTCGGAAATGTACATATTTTTTTATGAAAACAGAGCTGCAGTAAAGTGAAATAGATGCATTACAATTTTTGTCTATGTTCCACTTTAGTTTATTATATACTAGCAGTGCCCACGGTTTGTGCTTTATAACCGTATTTATAAAACAGAATTTAAAATTTTCGTATGCCTGTTTCTTTGTTTACTTCTTTTAAACTATGCAATGAATTTTAATGTAGTTTTGCTATTATTTACAGAAAAAGGTCTGGAAAGGTTTGTGTGTGTTCAGAATAGTATAAGAATAATATTTCTACATCTGTGTATGTAGAATTATTATTCTCTATTATTCTCTCTATGTATCTCTTTTAAAATATACAATTTTCAATTTAAATCTTCTAACTTCTCTATGATATATACAGTGTATATATTATACATACATATACAATGTATATGATACATATACATCAGTTATAAGTTCTCCAATCCATATAATGTACACCGTTAAGTATAGCTAGTAGTTACATTGTAGGTTTCGGTTGAACAAAATTCACTATGTAATATAATACAACGGTACAATTAGATGATAGTGAAAGAGTAAATTCGTTGCTAAAACCCTGTTTGAAATTCCAAGCGCAAACAATGCATGCGCAGGTTGAATGTTAATAATGATTTGCTTTCACGTGATAGATACAGTCATAACAGGATTTACTGCCACATCATAGGGTTTATGTGGTTAATACGTTTATTCTATTACAAATATGAATTTAAATAACGCTATTACAAACATGTAATGTTACAACACCGTAGACTAGTCTGTTTCATAAACGCAACCAGATTTTGTAACAAAAATGTGGATTTTAATTTAGTTGGCGAACCATGGTGTTATATTGTTCAATAAAAATTTGAGTGGGTAACTTTTATTACTTATATATATTCTCTCAGTAAGTATTATCAACCCAGTCCCAAAGCACAAGACAATTCACACAGCGCCATCTAGTCCCAAACTAATTAGAGCTTGTATTGTTACATATATTAGACAACTAATATAAATGCATAGATACATTTTTTTTGTAAATACATATATAATATAAATATAAAATACCCAAACAGATACAATAATCATACTCATGAATACAGATGTCTGTACAGTGAATGGACCCGCGATCATCGGAAGTTAAATGGTGTGCTGAACTATCACTGAAGCCGTACGCTAAATATTTTTTTTTATACAATATAGGGGACAAACTAGTCTCTCATCTCAACCACCCATGAACACTTGCAACAACTGCAACAACAGGAGAATTGCAAGCGCGTTGCCGGCATTTAAGAAGGAATGAGCTTTTTCTTGATGGTTTCAATACTATATCGGTTCGAAATACCATTGCTGGAAGGTGACACCACAAAGTGGTTATTCGTGGCAAAAAGTTAGACGCAGTACTGTTCTTGTATATAGCGACGATTATAATTTGCAATCAGATGAACCCTAAGCTTGTTTGTGTACCAATTATTTTAAATAAAATTTAATATTGTATAGTTAAGTATCTTATAGCCCCAACTGTTTAATATTCAGTCAGTTTATTGAATAATATTACTCATATTGTAAAATATAGGTATAAATTTCTTGGTAATGTTATTAAGAGGTTTGCAATATACATGACCTTGATCGATCAATTTAATTGTCTAGTTCAGCTTGTCAGAGACAAGTCGTTGTGTACCATATACGGTGCATTGTGCAGGTTATTTTGTAACTATAACAAGTAAGAAAGCTTGCTTTGCAGCGTAGGCTGACATCCTTTAATATATTTATTAAAAAGTTAAGTCTAAAAGTAGTTAAATGAAATAAAAGAACAAGAGTCATTAAAATTTTAGTTTAATTATTACAAACTATTTATAATAATGTCTCAGGACGATTCACATAGCTCTACTCCAAGTTACGCAGAGCTTGTGTTACGAGTACTAGATAACTGATACATAGACAACACCCAGACCGAAACAAACAATCATATTTCAAAAAGATGTTTATACCGTGCCAAGAATTAAGCCTCCGATCAGCAAAAGTAAAGCCGTTATACCACCATGTATGTATTTCGAAAAAAAAAAAATATTTCTCTCAGTTGTCCTATCGGCACCCATAACACGACCTCTGCTTATCAGGAGAAGATAGGAATATTAGTAATGGGAAACCATCATATTAAATTTATGGTGAATTTGCCACGATGGACTAACTGACCTGACCTCATACTCATCTCAATTGGTGCCCCGCCAGGACATATACCGTTAGCGCAGGCGAGTGCACCATTCCATTATTATCACTTAAAAAACCTCTGCTTAGCTTGGGACTAGACGACACTGTTTTAATTATGTTGAGGTGTTATTATATTATTACAGTCTCAGATAGCTAGTCAATAATAAAGAAATCATTATATGTAGAAACCAGAACAACGACTTTTGGGTTTTTTATCTGCCGATTAGATCTAGTAAGACCTAAATGTCACATGTCTACCGAGATGTGCTTATCAGTGACGGCGCGTGGTCTAGATATAGTTGTCTACATACGATCACCGCCCAAGGTTGGCTCTCTTAAACAATAAAACTTATTCCTATACATCGTCAACCATATTGTAGAATCACCTTCCAGCTTGGTATTTCCGAACCGATACGATATTGAAACCTTCAAAAAAAGAGCTCATTTCTTCTTAAAAGGCCGGCAAAGAAATCGCAATTCCCCTGGTTTTGCTCATCAGCTCAAGGGCCCATTCTTATGTAGCATACAGTAATCACTTACACTTAATTAGCGCGTAATTAGAGGTTTTTTTTATATATATAACTTTATGTTTATTTATAATATTCCTTACTGTAAATGCATATGTTCAAATATATTTATTGTAAGGAAATCCCAGTGGTATCACTTGTTTTATAAGAGTATTATTGCATACTCAAATCTTCTATAATAAATATTTATCATAACAATGTTGAATCAGATAAATTTAAATAGTAATCACATTAACCTTTTACATGCCGAAAACATAATAGGAGACCTTTGCAATATTGTCAAATTGTGTTCGCAAGCAATTCATTACATAATTAGCTTCGCTAAGTATTAAATATAAAAGAATATAGGTAGATATAATCATGTTTTTTTGTAGATCTACTCCTAGTTAGGAAACTAATATCTTCATATATTATAAAACAATGTCATCGCCACTGTCTTTTCTCTTAGGTATACCTTATAAATTACGCAACGGATTTTAGTGCAATTTTCAGCAATAGATAGAGTGATTCAAGAGGAAGATTCACATTAATGCTATATAATACATGACCCGGCTTCGATCAGGTGTATACTCCAAGGATTCACCGCGCGGCCGAGTAGCTAGTAACCTATAAAAACATTACAGTTAAGTGAACTACATAGCTAGCAGAAGTAGTATTAGTATACCCATTGTGTAATCACTGAAAGTGCTTAAATAGTATCAAGAAATTAAATTATCCTCGAGTTATATTAAGTTATATTTCTCACAGAAATTCCCACGGAAACGGAAGATAAAAGTTTGCATGTGAATCGTTCATACATTATTTCCATAAAATTAATACTAATGTTACAAGTCTGTCTGTCTGTCGATTTGTTAGCTTTTGAACATGATTGAATTGTTCACTTTTAATATAATTGAACTGCTGAACGGATTTAAATTAAATTTGACTTAAAGATAGATCGTGTTTTCGTATTATGTGGGTGGATGTATAGAGGACGATAGACATCTTATATTTCAAAAAAGAAATAAAAACACGGTTTACGTTTAGACATACATACAAGAAAACGAAAATCAGTGGTTTGCTACTTAAGCAAACAATACACTGAGGTGTCTGCCTTTTTTTGCATATGGGCGATTCACACATACAACTCACGCATAGTTTGTTCCCCTGTATTTTATGTATATTGTTAACTGACCAATGTTCCTTATTTTACTACACCGTGTGCATCATTTTATGAAAATAAAAGTATCTATCTATCTATTTATACCTAAATATCTCATATTTCAAACGTATCAATAGAAATTGTATACAGAATTACGATGAAACTTCTACCACATCATGATAGAAGATTTGTGTATCTTTATTCTACGAGTAAATGTCAATTTCATATTTGACGTAGATATAACAATGAAATCGTAAATCATGAACTCGTATATAGCAAGTATATGAATAATAAAAATTGTGATAGGGTAGAGTTAACTTGTAACCTAATAACATCGATTGACGACCTCGGTGGTCTAGCGACTAAACCGCATACCACTTTACATTTGATGGTTGCGGGTTCGATTCTTCGCACGTATAAATATGCTCTAGCTGTTTAGCACCACTTTCGATGGTCGCGGGTTGGATTCCTCGCACGGTACAAACATTTATACTGATTAGTAAATTGTTTATATGGATTTAATGTATCTAAATAAATCTATCAGTTATCACCTATAACACAAGCTCTGCTTTGGATTAAACTAATGGGTACTATGTGAATTATCTAAGTATTATTATAATGTAAGATAAATGTAAAAATAATGACCTCCTTATAAATCCTTAATGACCATTAAAACTATATTGGACAATCAGAGGTTAACAAGTGTCACCGACATGGGGAACGTAACACTCGATATGCTCACATTTCGCTCAGCATATATTTGATACTACAGCATATATGTCTATACGAATTTGATTATTATCGGTATTACCACTACCGGAGAATATTGGAGTTTTGGGTTTTGTATCAGCTAGATCACAATTTATGGTCCTAAGTTATTTTTAAAGTGGGGTAATTAACAACTCGGTTACGACGTTCTCTAACAGGAATAAGTATCTAAGTATTAATATTTCAGATCTGCAAATAGATGCAAAATCAAACAGCTCTTAATAACATGTTTTACTGGGGAAAGTAGAAAAGTTTAATTTATATAGCAATTCTGTTAACTACACTTATAATGTTGTCACTGCCAATGAAGAAGCTTTATGGTTTTATATATTTTACAGAACGGTATATAAATATTACGATGATTCTATCAAAATCGATAACGTAACTTGTTAGTTAGAGAGAAATCGGTAAGTAAATTGCTAATCTTAGTTAGTCAACATTATCATCATCTGCTTCTTCCTTATCCCGTTTATTTACGTTTATCTCCTCCATTCATCCCCGTTCGCAGTCATCTCGTTATTTACTCCCTTTAGTTAGTGTATTGACTAAAATATATCTTAAAAATTGATTTTGAATACATGTGTGTCTGTGATAGTTCAATTAAGAATTTGCATGAGTAAGTAAAAGACAAAATAATTCAATAGATAAAATACCATAATAGGGACTTAAACATTTGACGTTTTCATAAATAAAAAGACAATTTTTTTGTAAGTAACTTAGAAAAACATTATAATAATATAAGCATGCACAATTCCCACAGCGCTATTTAGTCTGATCTTTAAGCAGAACTAGACAACTAATATATTTTTTTGCAAATACATACCTAATATACATAGCACACCCAAACTATTAATCAATACAAATAATAATACTCATGAATGCAAATGTTTGCATCGTACAAGCAATCGAACCTGCGTCCAACAGAACTAAGACGGCGTGCTAAACCGCTATACCATAACTAAAATACTTATTTATATATTTCTTATACTTCTAATAGTATTGTAAATGTTAACATTTAGTCACTTAAACAGGCGTGGATGGATAGCAATAAGTTGTTTCATAATTCATTAGAACAAAGCTACGGTAAGAAACTAGTGTTTAAAGAAATTTCTTTTATTTTTTAATGCTACTGCATACCTACAACCAGTTTAAACGATATAATTAAGTCACCATGTGGGCTCAATTCACTTTCACTCAAAAAGCAAGTTAACGGAAATGATTCTGATAAAGGCAGAATTTTATTCGAAAGCATTTTTATTTTCCTGTTTAAAGAAGGCAGATAATTATAAAAACAAACTATCTCATCACAGTGGAGCCGATTAGTTAAGTAATCTAAACAAAATTTATAAAATAGTTTATTTGTATATTTACAGCAGACATTAGTTATGAAGAGATTTTTAAAATAAATTGTATAATCTAAAATCAAGTAAATAAGGTACTTGCCATTAACATTAACTTACATTGCCAACTTATTATTTATTGCTTTGATCTATAAAAAATAATTCAAATCGTGACAAAATCAAATTTAATAATACGCTAGTAATTAAAAATTTATTTTCTGTAATATACATTCATTTTGACCCTGCTAAAAAATATTAATAATATATATAAATATATATATGTACAAAATATAAAAGACCTATATGTTTTCTATATAACTTTTCAAGCTAAAATATACTGGTAACGCTGAATGTGAATCCCAAAATATATCAGAGATAAATATGTTTTATATGGCAACACACGACTTTTGAACTGTATTCATAACTAGGTACTATGTTAATAATATATAGCAAGGTCTCATCTGGGTCAAGATTTCTCAGCGTCTATTTTATTCTGTAATCCAGATCTGTCACATAATAAATTCAAATTTACTGAATATACATAGTATTTACATTAATTGCATTTTTTATGTCTAAAGCCTTGAAAAATATCTAGAATTAATTTAAATAAATATCGAAAGTGACATGTTACACCGCATTCCGATTTTGATAATTTTTAAGTTATGCATCTTCGGCACCGATTTCTGATCTTAAATGTATCATTAATTATTTATTTATTTATTTATTCGTTAATCGCTATCATTAACAGACTAATTAATTTTAACGCCATTTCATTAGGTGACATGACATACTAGGTTTTGATAAAGTTATGTATGATTCATCTATTAATATGGAAATATATACTTACATTAGGCAACTACCTGCATACTTAGTGTGTCAACAATTGCCTACAAATTAAACGTTATAGCACATAGTTAACACCGATTAATTTCAATTTAATCTTATTTAAATTTGTATCTAATAAGTATTATGACACAAATATAACAATCAACTAACATATTTTTTTGGTTTGCGTACTTACACTATGTCAGTATAATAATTTAAAGATAACAATTAAAATGATTGACAGAAAATCGTGGAATATGACTCCACTGACAAGAGAGCGGCAGGTGTACCAAAAAGAAGAGCTCAAAGAATAAACTTGCATTTATAACTAATAATATGCACGTAAATGTGGAAATAAGTTTGTTACCATTTCACGCCTTAACAGCTGAACTAATCAGCATGAAATTTGGCATAAATTTTACTTTACATACATGTATATCCCGGTCAATCATGATCACGCAAACGAAGTTGTAGAACTCGTATAAAAAAAATAGAAGGCAGTATAAATATAAGGCAATATTATATGTATATTTCGACAATGGTGTGAACGGTCTGTCTGTCCGCATGTGTAGACATTGTTCGTTCACTTTTACTTTCCAACGCCGAATGTCTTGTTGCGGACATGGTATGCCGACTTTAGACAATAAATTTGACGTTGTTCCCCCATTTACGGAATAAGTTGTTCGAGTTTAACTTCACGCGTTTTAAACTCGTTTAAGCAATCAAAAGGTTTAAAATGCATGAAATTTCGAACTTGTTCTCTATGTGTTATACGAATTATAATTGTTTTGTTCTGTGATTTTATAATTCGAGTGTTTACAGCGATGAAGTAGTTTGTTACTTTCGTTGTATGACTACCAGTTTTAACCCATATATTTACGGTCATATTGATCGACTGAATCAAAAAGAGGTGGATGTATTATTAAGTACTCCTCTACCTTAATAACTCTTTGCAACCCAAATTATATGGCAATTATGTATAATTTATGTAAGATATGTGCTGGATAACCTTTTAATTTGTTAACCTCTCTATGTCACTTGTAAACAGTATAGCTTTGTGTTTGTGATTTTATTTTAATCGACATTGTATATTTTATTTTTATATTATAAGCATTATTCAAAAACAATATAAACAAAAATATAATGTTACTTTTTTATCATGTCAGTAAAGAATCAAATTTAGTATAAAATAAATATTAGATATCTAAGTAACTTGTTGTAAGTGTTAATTACTAATGCTAATCAGGTAATAACAATTGAAGATCGGACAGATGCTTTAAGCCATTACGATGTCAACAAATAAACCCACTTTAATATTAATAATAACCACTAATGTTTTAAATGTATTTGAAATGGCAAACAAGCTAACGGGCCACCTGATGGTAAACAGTAACTGTCGTATATCATGAATAGCACAGGACATTACGCTATCAAGGTACACCCGCGATACCACTCATGGATGGCTGTTACAGAGGACTAAACTGTCATGATTCTTAACAGTAATTTCACCGCATACAGCACCCTACAATCAAAATACAACAAAGCAAGTTTGACGGCTGAAATAGATGAGACTGAGGTACTTGTACAGACGATTTTTTAGACTTTTATTTTTATTACTTCTTTTATCTTATGCTTAGCTAGGCGCGAGTAACAGGTGAGATAGATTTACCACCCTATGCATATGATTCTTTACAGTTTAACTCTGGTATTGCAAAATAAACTTTTTATTATTACCCTAGGGCACTTTATAAGAAATTAGACTTGCACATTGAATTGATGGTGAAGCGTACATATATGCATATATATATGTATATTAAAAAAAATTATATATATATATATATATATAATAATTGATAATAAAATATTTAATAGGGCTCGTTTTTTTAACTAACTGAACGTTATCAACTTTCTAATTATAATCACTTTACGCAACAAGAAAGTCTACAAATAAATTGGGACGATGAAAACCCTTTGAATATTTAAATGTATTTGTTTACGCAATATTATATTTTTTGTATAATGTAAGTATATAACTAAATATACCATATATTTAGATATATACTTTTTTAGTTAGTTAGTTTATATGAATGATTTTGAATTATAATTTATATTCTACTGACTCCTATCCACGCAAATGAGAATAACACAATATAAGATATATTAATACTAACTTTACTTAGTTACACGCGACTTCGTTTAATTATGGCTTCGTGATACAGTCTAAGAATAAGAAAGAATGATTTTATACCATACATTAAAACTCTTTCTTTCTCTTTTGTATGGGTTTTGAACTTGTAATATTAGAATAGACTAGATTGTTTATGCAGAAGCATACTATACTTCTGTACAGCATATAGAAGCATTAAACTCTATCTAAATAATTACGTAATTATCGTTGTCGATACATTTGTAGGTAATATATATCTATGCAAATCGAAACATTTAACCTACTTCCAAACGGGAAGTTTCCAAAATCAGTACCAATCGGGACAAAATCACTATATGATGTAATATGCAATATTCATAATAAAAAGATGAATCAATCTAATTCAAAAATTAACATAATTATTGCGGAACATACGTAAATACATATGATCAAATGAAGGACTCCTCATTTTTGGTATGAGTATTTCCAAAAGATCAAACTCCCACACGGATGTTGATTTTTTAATATATATATTATACTATAATAAAATTGTAACAGGCCGATGTCTGTCCATTAACGATTTTAGATAAAATGAAAAATATATCATAAATAATCTTTATATGTAGAGCAACAAAAGTCAACAGTTTTTAGAATGTTTGTCTGTCTGATAGTCTTTATACAGGGTGATTCTCTCGTCTTTGTGTGATACAAAGTATATAGAGATACTATTATTATTAACCTATGATATCCCACTAGCTAGAAATTGAAAAACAATTTTTTTCGCTGTATTACTAGAGATCTAATAAATAATATAAACTCAACTTTACATCAGGAAAACATCATATTTACTTAGTAGTTTAGGACCCTAAAATTTGCCTAAGAGTATGGGAATTCGAATTTCACCGACACCAAAAAAAAATTTTGTGTGTCAATTTCCATTTCTAACTGACTGGTAAAGGAAATCCTATTATGAAACTAAAAAAAAACCGAGAGGCAGCAGTAGACTCAAAATTCTTTATTCGTGTAAAACATTTTTTTTACAAAATTCTATACAGATATTGAAGCTTCCTTTTAAGCATAAAAAAGTTTCCGATAATTGACAATGTCTCTGTCTACCCTAGCTGGAATAACAGTCGTTACGGTGTGTTAATTTATTTTCTATGAAAATATATTATTCCGTACGAAGTAAAGATGAATCGCTAGTTAAATAATAAGTCTTAGATAAACTTAATTGAGCTACATTTCGTCTGACATTGACTTGGTTCCAGATTACATCGCCACCAACGTGAGCAGCTCGGCACAGATAGAATTTTGCTAGTATCGAAATATCGAATTCGTTCCGTTATTGCAATCTGTTTTGTGTTCGATTATTATTATTTGTGATATAACTCGAACTGTAATGTAATAAGTTTTAATAATCGTAATGTTTATTTTTCTTACAACTGTAATAGCGAACAATTTGACGACTCAACTATGTTATTTAACTATTGGAATGCTGTTGTCCGCAGCCTTTACAGCTTCATTGAACGAAAATTACAGCGAGTTGAGTAGGCAATTCAAACCCGCGGCTAAAGGCTAAAGTTGTAGCTTTTAGCCGCACCATAAGTCCTTCTGAGGACTGCCAAGGGCGACCGTGCCGGTATGGAGTTAATGGTAACGTGGTGGTAGTTATTGACTTAAAACCTATTTCATTTATAGAAAGCTAGTATAGCTAGATTAGTGAGTATGTAGTAATTTTCCATACTAATATTATATAATCGAAAGTATCTGTTTGTCTGTTACAGATAACAGTCTATTCACTAAATGGCTGGCATTTAATGATATTGGGCGTGAAGTTACTTACATAGTATCGCGAATATCTCTTAGCTCAAAAAATAAAGACGAAATCAAAGGTAATAATAGATAATAGCCAATACAGTGCTACACTTTCACGCTACATTAATGAAGAATAATATAGACTTTATTATATAGTCAATAAAATTGGAGATGTCATAACTGGAACCTGGCGAAAACGGAGTTGCTTGGTAGGCATTTTATAGCGGTATGATTTTGAATATAAATTTAATTGCACCATGTACTGAATAAAGATATATCTGATATATTATTACGGCTACTGATCTTGATAATGAACTGGTAATAAACGGTAGTCTGTTGAAGGCCGACTTGGTTACGGTGAAAAGGAAATACTGACAAATATTATAGACTGAATATACATTGCTCTATAATCTGCGGCAAAATAATTAAATATACAAAGGTCCATGTGATAATTGAAGGTCTACCAGCGCTTTAGTTTTTAATTACATCTACCTCTTTTGATTTATACTTATTTAAATTTAAACCTACTTTAATAGTTAGTATAAAATTTGCTGATAAGTAAATGATTGCGTCATGCATCGAATATTAGACAAAAATTGCTAACTATCGTAAAAAAAGAAAAAATTATTAACATTACAGGATAAGAGGAATGATATCATAGTCTTCTAGAATGGCAAGGTATTAGTGATATCACAGGTATCAAGATACTGGTAGCTTGATATACGTAGTGCTATTCTTGTATGTTGGCGACGGTTACCACTTACCATCAAGTGAACTATCAACTTGTTAGCTATTCCAATTGCAATAAAGTATGTATCTATATATAAAATCTAACATAGAAGTCATGCATACTAATATTGTATACGCAAAAGTTTTTTTCGAATAATACTCTGCTGTTGACCGCTGTCTGTCTGTTTGTTGCCTTTTCGTGTCCAACTCGACCACTATACAAGTGTAAGATCTATGATCTAAAATTATTACTAGTCTATCAAAGTCTTTTAAGAAATCGGAAAATTGTCACATATGGTGTAAATGATAAAATACAACATTGATATGGACATTTCATAGAGCACTGTCCAAATACCAACAGTTTACCGTGACGTCTGACATTTAACACATCTCACCTTAATTGGAACATGTTTCATCTTACGTATGAATATCTTATTATGTTTAATAATAATGGTTGGATTGGACTTTTGTTGTGTAATCAATTTTCGATGCATTATAATACTAACAGAAAAAATTGTATAGTATCACATAGAACTCCATAAATTAAAAGACAAAAATTCTTAGTTATATATACATAATATCAGTTATAACACAAACACACACGCACTATATACACCACATACACACACACACACACACACACACACACATTTCTGTGTATTATGTTATGAAATAACGTCTGTAATACGGGAATAGAATAGAAAACACTAACGAAGTATCATCCGCAAATAACACTATATCTGTTATTTTTCTCTACCATGTAGGGAAGGTCTTTTATTTAAATTAAAAAGATGAAGAAGAAATGGGCCTAAGATCGAACCTTGAGGAACGCCCATTTTAATACTCAGACTTTACACCATCAATATCTACAGTTTGAACCCTATCCTCTAGATACAGATTCTGAGCACAGATGTTACGGCCTATAAATTAACGATATTGTGTAAAAAATAATAAATATTATTATTATTATTATTTGTATATTTGCCAAATCTTTTACATGTGACTGCTAGCTATATAAAATGACAAATACATACACAATTATATGTTTACTGAAGTAATTTACTGCTCCATTCTCACAATAAGCTACCAGTTTGCATCATTTCCATATACTTCGGCGGTGCTTTCAATAATTCAAAAGAAGACATCTAATATTATTTTGTAAGTGGGTATGCATTAGATGTAAGACCTAATAACTGTTACGACATTGAAAACCATTAGATATGTTCACTTAACCTGGTTAGTAGGGAGCCAATATTGCATCTAGCAATCGAGTGGCAAATTGCAAGGCTCACGATATGAATTCAGCACGAATGCATATACCAGTGATGCCAGATTGGGAGTTTTTCCTTCAAACTTGTAGGATTTTGTAGCTATGACGGGAAATTTTGGGGAATAAAAGTATAGGATAATTTGAGGTAAGAACAAAACTATGTTGGGGAATATCAAGATTTTGAAGTCACGTAGTTCTAAATAAAAGAACAACCGTTTGGTCTTGTGAAAATGAATAAGAACGGTTTTTAGGAAAAAAAAAGATCGGTCTCGATCGTAGTATGTAACCAAAGAGACGCTAGCGGAAAAATGTCATCAGAACTTTATTAAGGGGATCTTTTTATTTCTTTAAAACCTACATTGTGGGCATTTTTGAACAAAATTTGGGTGGGATAACAGATAGTGATCTGGCAACACTGACATCGAGCCGACTATCTACTTAACGGCCACTAAACTATGGACTATTCAGTAATAGCGCATCATTTTGAGAATCATTATTTGTGAATGTCATGAATGAAACGATTTTGTATGATTATTGCTTTATTCTTATACTGTATATATGTCACGTGGCTAAAACGTAAGTGTAATCGGGGCTTTAACTTTGAAAATACAAATTATGTTAAAAAGTTTAATGTATGGCTTTTTTGTGGTTTACGAAGGTATTGTTTATCTATCTTTACACCAGATCCCGATAAGGATAGAAATAGAATGCATGACTGAATGAATAAAATATTAGAGTGCAAATGCACTTGGATTATATATATTATCTATTGTCTCATCTTATCTCTCATTTATCTTCTTAATTTCCGATACAGTTTACTTAAATGTATGAATAAATGATAAATATATGTATTCTTTTGTCATTATAACAACAGTTCCAGATTAAGGTGCAATGAACCCTATAACCACAGACACACATTGTATCTCAAAGAATTGATTTAATATATACTATATTTATATAAAATATGCCAGTTACTAAAAAAATATATATGTTGATATTATTTGTAACTATATTTTGTAATCGTGATGACTTGATGAAAATAGTATGTATATATTAAATTTCAAAACTATTGATTGTACCATTCAGTAACCAAGAGTCAACAAACAAATAAACAAAGCTTTACATTAGAATAATTTATTGGTAAGAATAAATTTCAAAAGGAGTCCTTTGAAAACATGTTTTTACAAGTTACGTAATAATAGAGGTGTCGACAAGAAGACAGTTACAAAGTTTGAAGGTTGCGGTTAGCAATTCTATACGAATCTTGATATTCAACATATCCTGCAATTTGTAGACTTGCACAAATCATTTTATAGTACAATACACTATTGTTGCGGCGGCAGACGCGCCAAATGCCAAACACAATCATACCATTATCGAAAGTGCATGCATTATTACATTTGAGATAATCATATTATGCATTCTATATATTTGCATACATATGTCATCGGCGATATGACATGCTAATTTGCGAAGTCTGAGACTTGCTGCTGCCTAAGTGTGAAAAATGTTTGATACACACGCACGAGAACTAATGAGAGACAACATTCGTTGTAACTGTCTATTAACTGGTTCTTTTCGTGGTAGATATTAAAAAGACAATTGTGTGGCGAAGAGAAATTTATTTAATAATGATAAGAGTGATAAGCCTTAGTGAGTATATAAACTATTTGCAAAAACGTCCAAAATAGTTTGATAAGAATATTGCTATATAATTGTTATTAATTTTTAAAACTACGATGGATATAGACTCGTAACCTTATAAATCAATATTATAAAAAACTATTCATGTCCTAGGAATTAGAATTACAATAGAAGTATATTTGAATTTTATATTTGTATATTTGTATATAAGACTATTATCGTATAATTATTTCATGGTTTTTGTAGGTTGTGTTTAATTGTTAATATTAGTTATCGATTTCTGTGGACTGGCTCTTAGTCACACTAATTCGAATAGGCTCGAAAAACGTGGTTATTTATTTAAAATACTAAAAGTATTACTTACTAAAGTTAAACTTTAATATTACTCCATCTAGGATTACAGTTACAGATTATATGTAGGTATTTAATAAGATGAAGACTTTTATTTTTCTATAAAAATATCACTTTTATATTTACAAAAAGTACATATAATATATTTACAAGTGATGAAATATTATATAATAATCACATAAAAATAACATAAAATTTTATTCCACGAATAATACCGACATAAAGTCGAAATATGTAAAGTATATAAATAATATATATAAGGAAATATATATATACATATATATATCTATAAATAAATATCGAATCAATTTAAACTAATTGGATACATTGTAAATTAACGATTCACTATTGTAAAACGTACTAATAAAATCTACTTAATATATAAAGTCGAATAACAAGCTTCTTTGTTTGAAGCTAAAAATATATATACGGGCGCCTATTATAAGAATTATGATAACAAAATAGAAGGAGAATCACTAATTATCAACAATAACACAGTGTAATTACTGTGGCCACATAATTGCCCTTCTCAAATTCACACAACGCAAATTGATGAATCTAGTAGCGATCGCGTGCCATGTAATTGTACAGATTCATAATTCTCAATGAATTATTACGAATTACGTGAAGATCTTCAGACTGCCTACTAGAAAGTCGGTTGTTGATCTCTGCTAAATTAATTCGCAATGTTAACGCTACTGTAAACCATTTAATGTCACTTATTATGACACAATCTAGAAAACTTGAAGAGTAATAAATTGAACAGTTTTTTGCAATATCGATGCAAATTTTTAATAGTAAAATAATACAGTTGATATATCGTAATTTCGAGTGTAAGTAATTATGAAAATTGTAAAATAAACAGTAATTATATCTTTATTTAAGGGCTACTTATGAGTGCCTTAATCATCTCAAATGATGCGAGAGAGACTTCGCAAAGATTATGATGTAAAATTTATTTCGATACATACGTGAAATGGTGTAACGTTTTAACAAACTTATTTACAAATCTTCTAATTATGTGGTTTGTTGTCTTATAGCGATATAAATATACATAAAATAAAGAGAAAATAAATACAGACGAACTTCATGAAGAGTTCATCAAGTAGCAAGTAGAGAAACTCAGAGTAGATATCAAGAGTTGTGACATAGGTGTAGATTTATTAATCTCCTTATTGATTCACTATTCGTGTTATTCTCCTTGTCCAGCGAATACTGTTATTATTTTTTACTATTAAATTAATTGTCAGAAAAGTTTCCAAGTGCCGATAATACTTATGTGTTATTACAATGTCGAACCGGTCCTAACTAGGCTCCACTGATTGGTCATAACTAGAGCGTTAATAGCAATTCAAAACATGAGCGACAACAACTAAATGGGACGTGTAAATATATACTAAGATGTAAAAAATATATAGATACTTTAATTATCATGCACAACTCATATAAAAACAACGATTATGAAACTAAGTTTTATCAGACTTAAATCTACCGCCAGAATTGCCTAATCTGGCAGCAGAAACCTGATTACCATTTGTTAATTTCCAATAGCCAGTGCATATATCTAGAGGTAAAGTACAAATGCCTGTTGATGATTAGCTGATGAAAATATTCACAATAAGGTGTAGTAGGTGTAAGACTTTAAAGGAAATTACATAGATGGTTACATAAACAGTATAATGATAATCCTCATATTTTTAAATTTCGAAGTTCAAAAATAAATTAAATTTATGTTAGGTAAAAGTTCAGGGACTCAACAAGATACATATATAATGTATTTTAGTATATATTTGGTTACACTAGCTATGAAGGAGCTATAATTACAAGTAATTATGTATTACAAACCCACATCGTGTAATAGAGGCTACACTAATAACACATTAAATGTCAAAGTCATTTGAATAATAAAAAACAGTGATATAAAAGTTACTCTTGCACTCAGTGTACTTAGTAGAAAAACAGGAAATAGCAAGGAATTTATGTCCAATCTCGTTATACAGTCTATCTTCATATCAAATATTATTAAAATCAGTTTAGGCGTACTATACTTACTTCCTAAAAAGTCATCTGCGTGGGTATATTTGTCTACTTATTTCAGCTGACAAGCAACTTTTTTTTAACTGTGTTTCAGTTGAAAGCTAAGATATGGCAATTGAATTACAGGATAAGAGGCATGATATCTTAGTCATCCGGAATGGCAACGCATAAATCGAATCGCAGTTGTTACATGTTAACGTGATGATGTTCATGTATATACATATAGGCGAGAGTTACCACTTGAGATCAGCTGGGCTGACAGTTTGTGTGCCATTGCGATTACATTCATAAAAAAGCTGTGAAAAATAAACAAATAGACAAATCCACATTCGTAATATAAATATGAATAATGTGGGCGAAGGACAGTCTCCCACGGCTGTCGAACTATGAGAACATCAATGAACTTGACTATGTGATTTGTCGTGTGGGAACTAAGCATAAATTAGCTTTACCACTCATTGTTAGTTAAACACCATATTGAATTAAACATCTTCCGTTTAATATAGCTTAGGTAATTAAATATCATTAATTAGGTATAATTAATTACGTTTAACTTCAAGTCTCTGTGTAAACGACCTGTCATGAACATGACAGATGAATGGTATTAATGTAAATTAATTGAGAATACTTCAATGATCTAGCATCTGTTTAAAATGACAACAAATCTAAGTTATTTAATAAACTTTGATTAATGGGTAAGTTTAATATAATTTCTTAAACATAAAATGTAATTGATTGTTTTAATTTATTGGTATTAAAATTATTGCATAGATAATATGATACTACATATCTACATAAATTTTAACTATTTGTTCTTAATTTTAATTTACTTTAATTTAAAAAACACAATTTTAATAAATTAACAACGTATATATATATAAATATATTTCTTTAATAACTTCTGCATATACACTCAAGTTGATTCGTAAACTGATTATTAGCCTTTACCTATGTTTTATTCTGTAATATTATATAGTTAGTAATTACTACTACTTATTTATATTCCAGCTGGTTTAATAACCATTATGCGTTATTAACTTGGCATCTAATAGCAGCTAAATAAATTCATAAATGGAGCAAATAAATGCTTACTAGAATAAACTTTATAAATAATTACAATGAATAAATAATTACATTCAAATTTTGACTACATAAGTAGTATTTTTTAATTGTTTACCTATATACTAACAATAGTTATGAATTGAGTCGGATTTATCTTAATTTTTTTTTATTAGCTGTTGTTCTAAATGTAAATTTTTTAAGTTTTATTTTGCCTTGCATTTTACTCTCTTTTGAATATTAATTATTGGTTCCGTTCCAATTTAAAAATATTTAGACTCTAATATTTTTTATATAAATAAACGTGATCTGTGATTTCAAGATAGATCAATATAAATTATTTATCAAAATCAATTAGTTAATATTGTTGATTAAATAGCTGTTAGTTAATGCCACAACTTAAGTCATTTAATTTAATACTATTTTAACGGTTTTCACGTTAAACTAATTGAGGTAAGATAAACGGCTGAAATGTCTAAATACTGAAAATATTATATAACATATAATTATAGTACTCTACTATACTACTTATTTTATTATAAGCAACTTTGCCTCGACATTGTATTTGTTGATTTGGTTTCGAGGCTGCACAGAATTAACGGATACGGAAGTATCAAAGTACAATCAATACCTACAGTTGTCAGCCATATAATTTCCATTTAGCCTACAACTCTTACGCCATACGCCTTAAATCTGCGTAATTCGATTATCAATTATTTTAAGCAAGAAACGGATTAACGTAAAAACACAAAGGTCAGTGAAATTTTGTTCACTTGGCATGGAATCGGTTGATTTGTATCGAGTATTTCCATTACAAGTTTTGTTTAGAATTGTAATCTAAATGACAATATCCGATGATGGTTAATTTTAGTTTTAATTTTTTATAGACTGTAATGGATGGTGAAACAGTACCAGTTGGCAAAGTAGTATTTGAAGACGATCAGATAAGCGTGAAGATTGAAGAGTTTGTTTATTTACTAATCTTCATGGATGGTTTCCAAAGGGGAACTGCGTAGAAATCTTCCTAACAGAACATATAGAAAGAAAGAAACTACATTGCAAGGTATGTATATAAAGGAAAACGTTTATATACATAGCTTGCAATGTAGTAAAAAGTTATCATTAATAGCGATCTATTCCACTTCCAAATTTAACCTAAATATATATATTGCAAGGGAATACATAGATAAAAATGTGAAAGTTTAAAATAAACGTGTATATACAGATAATAAATTGAAAATATTTTCAAGGTAAAGTAACAATAAAAGAGTTGCTGACTCACCTGCGTGGTTCGAAGGGCGTTGGTGACAGCAAGCAGTGTCAGCGCAGCCGCGCTCCACCACACGCTCACCCGCATCTTGTTTGCACTGTAACAAATATTTTAAAATAATATTAATAATCATCTTTATTCACAAATGTATCAGTACAATACTATACATTGAGGGGAGAAGAGGAAGTAGGGAATTGTTTCCTAATGTGGTCATGATAACTTCCACGCGGTTCCTCTTTGAAATAATCGTGATAAATTCAGTATGTGCTAACTGACCTGACCTCGTGCTCATCTTATCGTCTTCCACTGGTGCCACGCCAGCGTAAACCGTTAACGCAGAGAGGAAAACCATTCCATTATCAAAAAAAAATTCATTTGGCCCTAGCATTTGAAATACATAATTACGTATTCTAGCTGTCACCCACGATTTCATCTGTACAAACTTTTATTCCCTTTTTTATCCCCTTTCCAGATTATTATTTTTGATAAAAGACGCTCTATAATCGAGACATAATTTTTAGCTTAATTTATTCAAATTCATTAAGATTTCTTCAGTAAGGAAAAGGTACATCCAGACGTATAGATCAGATATATTTTCGAATTTATAATTTTAGTATGGTTATTTTTTTGGCCTGCATAACTGTCTCAGGGCCACAAAGTTGTGTAAGCTTTTGTTTATGATATGTTGCTGGCAGCTTGTCTACCCTTCTTTTTATAAACTTTGTATTTTTAATATCTGTTTTTTATATGTCACTTTTGACTAGTTGTTGTTATTTCGCTATGAGCCCTTTTGAGAAATATACACATTTATTACTACTATTCTGTAGTCTATAGTCGTTGTATTCCCACTCCAGTCACACCGTATCCGGTATATACCGGTGCTGATCGCAATACGTGATATACCCCATTACAACCTATACAACCTGAGACGAAATGAATTTACCACTCGTTGAGATTTAGAACCACTGTTGGAAATATAAATTGACACACAAAATGTTTGGCAATTTAAAAACTTTAGGATCCATAAATCGTAGTCATTATGCAATAGACTACGAATCTATTTCACTGGAACCAATTTAATATATTATATATTATACAACTCAATAAGAAAAATAAATAGTTCTTTTCTTTCTAAAATACATAAAAAACAATCAAAGTGGTCAACCAAGTTGGTCGTAACTAATGACTGTGACTATTTATGTCTCTGACTCTTTGTGGCAAGACTGACATTTTTATGTGCTGCCTACACGAACAAACGAAATTAAGTAGGCATATTATACGCTGGCCACTGACCATACTGATAAATACAAGAGGACCCGCGCCGACTCTGTTGTGTGGCACGTCACTTTCGCTCTCTAAATAGCTACAACTACTTTCGTTTTCATACAAATTATGTTACAATAACAGCATTTCATCAGTTAATGCAGTCTGCATTAATATATACATATATATAACTATTATGTACTAAGAATAGTATACGTCCACAATATTTGGGTCATAACCCAAAGAGATCAATCCGATAGAAGATTAAAAATGAATGAATTTGAGGCAAAGTATATTTATATTTTTTTTACTATTTCAGTATTTTTTTAAAGTTGTTTATAAAAAATTACCCAGGAGAATTCACTCGGTGCTATCCAGTCCGTAACTACTGTGTTATGAGTACTAGGTAATGAAATACATTTTTTTTGTTAATGGATATTATACAGTATACCTAAAAAGACTAAGACCAAAAGAGCAGAGTAATGTGTAGAGAGCTCGTGTAATGTGTAATAGTATGTAATATTATATTATCAGTGATAATAGACAATTATAAATACTTTATATATTTTTTTGTAAATACATACATAATGTACATAGAGAACACCTAGACCAATACAATCATACCCATGTTTGTACCTTGCGAGGAGTTGAACCCGCGACCATAGGAAGTAAAGTAGAGTGCTAAACCGCTAGACCACCGGGGCCGTCAAATACCATTCGATTATTAATTAAACGTTATTAATTCATCGGAGACATTGCGTCGATGCAGTGCATGCATGCGCGTGAGTGCATCTGTTGCAATTAGCTTTCGCTGGTGACCACACCAACTGCCTAGTTGCTATGTAGAGCGATGACACTACTGATGTAATGCTATATTTATTAGAAAATAACCAGTTCATACCACCATTTACCATCGAACGGTCCAATTTTTAAGTTAATTAATACACTTGTGTGCCAAAACAGTGTAACTTGTCATTTATTGCGGAAAACAGACATTCGTTGGCCACAATGCATTCAGTATATTTGCATGTTATATTTCCATTTTAAATATAAATTATAACAACGTTTTAACTGTATATTATAGAGTAACATTAAATCAACACTTCCTACATATAAATACAGACTTTTAAATTCGACTCACTCACTGAATTGCGTAGAACGTTACTTGATGTTAATTTCATGTATACGATTTTTATTAATGATAATAAATCCAAGTTTGTACGTCGTTTTAAACTTAAGTGCAAGGATATGATTGAAATAGTTCTCATTTTGGCTTGATAGCCTTGGTGGGCTAGCGGTTTAAAATACTGCTTTACTTCCGAGGGTCGCGGGTTTGATTTCTCGAACGGTATAAACATTTGTATTCATGAGTATTATTGTATTGGTCTGGGTATTTTCTATGTATATTATGTATGTATTTAAAAAATGTAAATATTTATAATAGTTGGGTTGGGTACATACCATTACACAAGCTCTGCTTAGCTTGGGACTAGATGACGCTGTGTGAATTGTCCAGGATTTTTAATGGTTCTTTACATCTCGTTAATATTCTATCTAAGCTATCTAGCTATACTGACGAAATGTATAACAGTCTAATGTGTATGTAGGTGTCACATTGGCATGTAGTGTCAGATATCCAGCAAGGTTTATAAAAAAACAACCACTTGACAGTAGTAGGCTCGCCTCTACTCTCTATATTGAATTCAAATGTACTCAGCTAAATATGGGCGTATAAGTGCAGCCTTCGTCACGACGGCGACAGGCGACAACATTTCTGACTACCCCATTTGTAATATATAATCGCTGAGAGCCTGACGAACTTTTTAGCATTCGATAGATTCACCGTGTGGGTTGCGGAGTCATCGTTTTTTTTTCAAACTACTCTAATGCTATTGGCCGCCTTTACAGCTTCACCAGACGATAGTGGGCGAGTGAGTGAGACTACAAACCCGCGGAAGGACTTATGGAGCGGCTGAAGGCCAACTCCCGGCTGACTCATACGACTTTAGTCTGAGGACACCGCTAGGGGTTCGAACCTCGGCTCAGACCATCGTAATTTCGTACCCTATTTGAATTGGACGGAAGATTGATCGGAGGGGATCCATCGTGTAGCAGAGGCAAATACCAAGCAATTCCCGGGACTTGTAACCCTGATGTAGCTTTAAAGGGCCATTTGCCTAAGTATGTCAAAATTCCATCATGCGTCAAATTGCACCTTCAGCGCTCGTGTTTCTCCCCCTGCCCAGCCAAATCTGGTAAGAGCCTGCTAATGCAACTTTAGATGCGTTCTAGTATAGAATTTACTGCATTTCTATACAGACTAAGATCTTTTAAAAGATTGTAGAGATATTTCGCTGGTATACCTGTAGCTCCGGCGAAGAAAGGTATATTATTATTACGTATAAAGAAATACAATTCATTATACAAGTCAAACAATCTAGGTAAAGCAGTGAAGTTAATGTAAGGTTTACATTACCAAGTTGGCTAATACAAAATATAGCTTAAACTGTGTCACCTGGCATATTACAAGGTCATATAAATGTACCTATAACTTGTTATAAGTGAGCTGTAATAATGTTCGTGTACTTATAATAGATTACAAGTAAAACTGTGACATATTGCGGTAGGCAGGTATCAATCCAAAGTTCAAACAAAATCTATATTGCGAACACAGTTAAATTAAATCTAAGAAATTATGATTATTATTTTAATCAGCATATTGATGTAAAGTTTCAATATATATTATTTAATGTATATTGAAACTTAACATCAATATGCTGAGTAATAATTAAATTATTTATTGTTTCCCGAATACAAAACCAAAAGAAATGTTTGTTTTAACAATAAGTATGTATATCCATCTTAACGTTTAAACTGTGATATCGGTTAGGAAATTCCTAAAAGATATCAGCTGAAATATAAATGAATTCACTTTCAGTAAAATAGAAACAGTTTAAACGTTAAGATTGGATATACATACTTATTGTTAAAACAAACATTTCTTTTGGTTTTGTGGTATTCGGGAAACATTATAAAAATACAAAAAACATTATAAATAATATATATTGAAACTTTACATATATAATTTTCAATAATAATTAATATACATAGAAAGCATCTTGACCAATACATACAAAAATATATATAAATGAAAATATAGAAATATTTATGTCGTTCGTGAAATCGAACCGGCTACTATTAGAAGTAAAACGGTATGACCGGTATGACTAAACCGCTAGACCAGCGAGACCATTAATTTAACAAAAAAAGTATCTTTAATATAGTATTTAGAGAGTAATGAAACGTATATACTAAATTATATTTTTGCAATACAATAGGTTGTTTATCTGATACAAGTCTATTGTGCACAAACTCTTACATGAAACAGTAAAATGTGCAGGTCGTATAAAAATGAGAGTTAAGTTATAAAATGTAATATAATGAAGTAAGCTTAATGAATTCTAATTATTCTATTAATAACGAGATAATCTACCGTTAGATTTTTATCAGTTTTCTCAGCTCTAAAAATAGATATGTAACATAGTCTTCTTTATTATACTTTATGGAATGTTTAAAAAGAAGAATCTCTTAAAGTTATAACTTATATAATACTTATATATTGTATGTTGAGTAACTGAAATCACAATGAATTAACATATATTAAATCAAACCTATTATTAATATATTTAGTCTATTAGTACAATAAACTAAATATAGGTGATATATCAGTTTCACAAACCTACTCAATACTACTTCGATACCTCAAGTTTCAATGATCGTGGTCGTGGTCGTGGTCGTTGCAAAATACTATCATTTGTTTTCATGTTTTATTGGCCTGGGTATTGCCTATGATTTTATTTAATGTTGTAACTAATCCTGAATAATGTTTAGATAACTAGTATTTACATAACCTAATTGGTGTCGAGACCCTTGGTCCGTGGGGTCCTAGCGCTATAAGACTTTTCAAAGAAATAACGAAAAGGTTAGTCGACATCACAGAAGACCGAAGAGCTGGCAGCTACCTTGGACAAAGAATTAGTCTAGCTATTCAAAGAGGGAACGCTGCCAGTATCTTCGGAACGTTGCCTAAAGGGACCCCTTTTAATAATATATTTTAGTCATCATATTATATTTATTTTTTTTAAGCTTTTTATTTTAGGTTCTTAGTTGTACAATTGCCTATGTATATTATTTATGTATTTGAATATATAAATCTACTAGTTGAATAGTACACACAATACGAGCTTAACTCTGTTACTACAAGATTGTATGTCGCAGTTTAAAAACGACGCTAATTTATTTTAAATGTATACTATTAGTATAAAGAGAGTGAGCGATAATTTATTATTAGGAATTTAAACTTCAAAGCTGTGGGCACTGATTTAAGAAATTCTTGCAACTGTTCAAAACTTACAGTATTCACGAACTCACGAACTAAACAGGCTATACATAAATGGTTGGTAATATGTTGTAGCGATATGTATTAAATTTTTCTCACTGTTACGCGCCTAGATTTATGTATTATGTACATATACGTATATGTATGAAGATATCCGCAGAATACCAGCATCGTGGCACCCCACCGCGGCATATGCTGAGCGGAGACCTATTTGGTACCAAAATAATGCGGATTGCAACTATAAATTACTTCTGTTATTTTATGTATATCAGATAAACATATTTTCTTTCTTCTTTCTTACATTATGTTAATACATATACTTATATAAAAATTACAGAATTAAGTACACACGGGCTAAGCGGTATTTAGTTTATCACAAACGCTGTAAACAGACCACCATAATCATAGCCAACAAATAGAAGTGTAACATTCTGTTTCCGTGTACAGTGTCGAGCACGTGGTATAAACTATTGCAAATTAATTGTGCTCCGTTACGCAACTGATTGTGTAAAATTTTGGAACAGTAATATGTTGTCCCAGATATAGATTAAACAGCAACCAATCTATGGTGTTTCGTTTGGTGGTATACCTACAATTTTAAATTTTCTAATATAAATATTAGTATTCCTAAATTGGTGTTATGTTAATTTTATATAACTTCAAAGTCTATTTTTCTAAGTAGACATAAAAATATATATTGAATGAGATACTGTAAAATTTTATTGTACTAAGATTGTCTATGGTTTAGCACACTGCTTTACTTTTGATTGTCGCGGGTTCGATTCCTCGCACAAACATTTTTATTCATGAGTATGATTATTTATATTGAACTGGGCGTTCTCTATATATAATATGTAAAAAATTTAACTAACTAATAAATGAGATTTGACAGTAAACATCAAAATATGGTACTATGTACAGGTAAAATTTAACTACATATTAAAACTGTTTTTAAATTAATCAATAAACTGTATTCAATAATTTTTTTAAGTAAAATTGTTTTGTAAAAATACATTGAATATTAAAATTATTAGTACCGTTTCTAATATCCATAGATTACAGTCTCAGAATAAAAAGCTATTCTTAGAGTAATTAATGAATAATACAGGAATATTTTTGTATAAAAAAGTAGGCAGATACATATATATATATAAAACACAGTACCACTTTACTATTTATCATAAATACTGTACGTTTGTCACGATACTACACTTTACACGCAATGGGAAAAATTCAATACCTTATTACAATATTTACAAACTTCCTCGCTGTCCGACCGTTTAAATGCTTACTAATTTAGTAATTAAATGCAATGTATTTTAGCATAATGATAGATATTTTGCGTGATGACGTTAATTAGTGAAGTACATGACAGTATTCATCTCACCATGAACTCCTTTTTAAATTACAATATTATTCTAACTTAGACGTCGTTTGTTAGGTTGTAAAAGTACTAATGACAAATATAATGGCATATATTCACAGACAATTAAAATTTAGATAATCTTTTAATTATTACGCGGTTATTATTTACATGTAAAATTAAGAAAATCACTGGACATTATCACGTTTTAATTGTATTATTAAGTAACCGATATTTCTCCAGTGTCATAATTGCTATGATCATGAGTATATCAAATCAAATCAAATCAAATCAAAATATATTTTTTCATGTAGGTCTATTACAGACTCTTATGACATGTCCCATCTACTGTTCATACGAAATGCTTTTGAGATGAGAAGAACTGACAAGCAACTCGCCTCGTATTCTTTTCAAATATGGTTGTACATGTTTACAATACTACAGATTCATGTACTTGTATATGTATATAAACAATACAGTAAAGATTGTATCTTACAAGTCTAATTTTAGGCTAGCTACTGCATGCCTTGACCGAATCCACAGAGCGGAGCTACTTCAATAACTTCCGACATTAATGCACAATGAAATTAATATACATTTATCGACATCCTGCGACCTTACTTGAGATCCAGAGAAGAGAATTGTCGGAGATATGTATATTATAGGAGATTAAGATAACAAATCGACCTTATGATAAATACAATATCATAAATAATACGCACAAAGGCAGTAAAGCACTTTTTTGTGTATCTTTGGTTAGATAATATTTTTATTGTTTAGTTTTTATTTACAAATGCAAACAAAGTTTTTGTAATGAAGCAGGTTATGAGTACGACTTTCGTTCAGTCGTTCGTTTGATTCCAGTCACCTAAAAATCTATAATACTATAATAATACTGTCCCATACCTTCCATACTCATACAAAATTTAACATTAAAAATCTCAATTTTCTGTAGATCAAAAAAAGAAACAAAATTGAATGTTACTTTATCTATTACGAACACAAAATTAAATATCAGCAATCAATCCACAAATCTAAAGTATACAAATCCATTTTACACTTATAATTTGTTTGTTTGACTTACTATCGATTTCTAATTTGAGACTTTCTAGAATTTTCTAATAATATCATCTTTCACATAAATCTCACTGAATCACTGCCATCGCCTGTTATAAATAGCACTACATACGTATAGTATACTGATTAGTAGATATATATATATATTGATAATATTATGATTCTATAATATTGTTACTTCCAAACTAGACGAAGGCCTACGCCAAAAGATTTTGGTCTAAAAAGGTTTAGGATGGTAGCATGTTACGATCGAACTCATAAATGTGGCAGCACATAATCTATATATACTACGAATTAAGTTCATTGTATAATTAGTAGTCACCTGAAATATGCATTTTGAGTCAAAGACATCAATAGCTAATGTAAACAATCAATTATTACAAATAATAAATCCAGTACAATATTTATAAATTTTTAATAAAGTCATTTGCCATTTTGAGGTTGAAGTCAGATCGCGTTGATCTGATAATCTTCATGGCAATAGACCAACCCTTAGTGGCAATTTACAAGAATTTAACAATGGTAGTTTCTAAACCGCATAGCAGTTAATTTAACAATTGTATCTATAATTAAAAATAGCCCTCGCATCATGTTTCTAGAATTCACGCTAACAATGCTGCGTGATGCAGTTAGTAATAGAATAACATGAACTTCAAATAACAATGTGATAACAAGTTTGACATATCAATTAACAATAGGAGGGAGCAAGGTTGCAACTTTAACAATTCTTTTGTATGCTAATTCAATAACTCTGACGTTATCTTTCGGGAAGTTTGGGAATGTTGGAATGTAAATAAAAACATATTTTACTTTTAACTTGGTACGCTTAGAACCTGCTAGTTAGACTTTTGTAATGTAGATACAAGTGTATCCGTTCTGTCTATCTTTAATTTAACATTATTTCCGCAATCTCAATCCAACATAACGTTTTAACATTTTTGCATGGAAAGTTACTTCCCGAAAATTTATAGTGTTTTTTTATTTCATTAAATTAAACCAAATAGATTACTATTAGCTTATAGCCATTTCGGTATACCGGCTGACAATTTAATATTTAAGATGACAAAGTAATGGATATTTACGTATGTATAGTGATTATCATTTTATTTTGATAGAGTAAAAATGCAGAGCTTGTGTTATGGGTCCTAGACACCTGATGTATTTACACATAGATTTTTATCTAAATATTTATAAGACAATTATACTCATGACTAAATATATTTGTACCATGCGAGGACTCGAACCCGCGTACAACAGAAGTAAGGCGCTGTGCTAAACCACTAGACCACTATCTCAATGCATCATTGTAATCCTTATAATGAACGTTTACCGTGTAAAGTGACTTTTACCAAAAACAAAGAACGAAATAAGATCTCATATCTTGAACTCAACAATTTAATTAGAATGTAAATGAAATGTCTTCACGTTAGAAATAGACCAATAGATTAAGTGTCTTAATACAACGCAATTAGGTCTATTTAGATTATTTTTATAAGCAATCTTAGTAAGTGTACTTTCTAAGTATACTAGTGGTAAATGATCGGAATTATTATACTGTTTTAACATATCAATGACACTTTCGCTTTTGATAGCGACGTAATGGAAGTGACCGTGTGCGTTGACATGTCTAATACAGTTAGCGTAAATAAAATGAAAATAAATAAATACATGAATGGAGATAATAACATGTTTTCGGATTAATATTCTCATACAAAAGCTAAACAATAGGTATATCAATTTTTTTAAAAGTAAAATTCTATTAAAGTCTCTGATAACGTTCATTCTGTAGGCACTTCTAATAGAGTTAGCGTAAAATAAAAACGAAGAAATTCATTGAAATTATATGTATATTAGTGTTTAAGGATTTATTGCCGTAGATATCTTAAAAAATATGTGATATATAATAATTAAATGCATACATTTTATTTAATGAATACATTTCAGGGTCAGTCAAGGTTATTTACAACTGTAATAAATAAATATTGTGTTGAATATATATTTTTATGGATGATAATACAATGATAAACACACTTGCGCTAACGGTTTACGCTAGCTGAGCACTAGTGGATAAGATGAGCAGTGGTCAGGCCATCATTAGAAACTTATCAGGGTAGTTTTCAGGAGGTACCGTGTGAAAATCAACCTGACAAGATACATTGCTAATAATAGTTTCATTAATGCACATTACTACATCCCATTGCTCCCGTTGAATATATTTAAATATAAAGGTTAATTTTGTTATCGTTGTTTCTGTCACCGGTAATAACAATAATATAAAACGACAAGTTACAGTCAATATAGAATTTTAAATGATTTAAATGGTTAGGACTGGATGGTAGGAGGAGTAATAAATAGGTATATATAGACAACATCAACGTACAATACTAGTACTATCAACATACAATAGTGCCAGTGTCGAAGAGGTTAAAGAGCAATCGTCTGTCGTGGTATGGGCATGTAATGCATAGAAATGAAGATCTTATCTTAAGGAAGGTGTTACATATAAATGTGGATGGTTATAAGGGCAGAGGAAGACCGAAAAAGAGATGGATGAACTTTGTGAAAGATGATATGGTAAGAAAGGGAGTAAATAACGAGATGACAGCGAACAGGCATGAATGGAAGAGAAAAACATATTACGCCGGCTCCAAATAAATGAGATAAGGAGGAATTTTGATGATGTTATTGTGTCAATATATACAGCATACAAACAACATATTCAAATATTATACTATAATCTTTAGTTCCTCTTCTAACTTTACAATCACCCTATACTTCCAAGATTAAATATTTATTTAAATTTAAGGGAGTAATTATAAAATGCATGGTCTCATTTACGCATTACACAATTTTTTCGGTGCTAATTATCTCATACTAAACTATAATTATTCTAAGAATTATAATCATCACTTTACCTACAATTTATTCGTACAAGAACCGAATTCGCGAATGCATCGACAGAACCAGTTATTAATACACTTTCTACGAGATATTACAAACTTGACCCACATTATGATCTTAATTGAAATCTTTATTCTATATCACCATAATCTAAAGCGTGATAATTTTTATTTGTGAGGCTCCTATTCTATTCTAATTCTTAATTACTGTAGCATTAATAACTGTAGTATGATAATAGAAGTGTTTTACTTTAAAGTAAAAATAATAGAAATATTGGTCTGAATTACGAAAATATACAAATCATGCCTTGATTTGTATATTTTCGTATTCATGAAGTCAACTGACATAGGTAATATAAAATTATATAAATTGAAGAAATTTATAGGTAATAATATATGTAATGATAATTGTAGTTCAATTTGTCGTAAATATATGTAGAAATGAATATATAAACCATAATTTTATATTTCACAAATAATAAAAAAGGAAAATATATCAAGAACAGTCCGTACAAGTAGTATGTGAAAGCGTGTCTATAAGTCTGTCTACCTGTCTATCTATTTGTTTTTTGTCTTCTGTTTTATTTTCAGGATTAAACAGCTGTTCGAGTCTTAATTAAATTTAACATGACAGTTTGTTGTATCGAAGGATATATTTTATCTTTCAAAAAACTAGACAAGGTTGCTAGAAACAGTATATAATACAATATTATTTTATTTTATTAACTCGTATTACAATCTAATATATTCATAACGAAGATAGAGGTGTGAAATGGAATTTTTATGACTAGTTGATGTAATTATAAAGTCCTTACACAATATTTCCTTTGATAACGCAACTTTGGGTAACGTAGTGAGATTACGTGTTTCCACTCCTTTTCATTCATAGGTAAAGAATATATTAGAAGAAAAGTATCTAATAAACCAAACTTTATTTTTGCTTTAAGTAAAATGAACCTAATGTACTTAAGAGTGAAAGGGTTTTACACACAACCTCATATTGAACAATTTATATGTATGAATCAGCAATACTCAAAGTATATCACTTATACAATATAAATTATAATATATTTAACTTTACACACTACACTTTATTTGTAACGTACAGAAAAAAAATGCATAAACAATATATTAAATAAATAATGCTGGATACAGTACCATCGAGTCCCTCGAGAATTGTGTTATGGGTACTAAACAACTGATATAAATACTTAATTTTTTTTTATTTATAAATACATATACATATATATAGAAATATACATAGAAAACACCTAGTCCGATACATACAATCATACTCATGAATACAAATGTTTGCACCATGCGAGGAATAGAGCCGGCGACGATCGTAAGTAAAGCGGTGTGCTAAACCGCTAGACCACCGAGACCGTCGAATGAAACGTAGATAGACATAATATACTTTATTTGTAAAGAAAAATATTTAAACAATACAATAAAGAACATATGCTAATTTATATTCTCAGTTCTTCATCAAATTTTAAAAATTGTAACTTGATACATTCTTGTGCAAATAACAGTCACTGTAGCTAGTTATCTGACATAATCTCGTTGATGTCTTTTCTATGGACGCACGGTCAGTTAATGCGCGTCGCTTACGGCTGCCTGCATAATACCTCATTACAGCAATACTTTTCGATTTTTTTCTCGTAGTTATTATCAAAACTCCATTACTGGCGCTTTCTCATGCGCCTTGTAAAGATTTGTGAATCTGTACGATGAATTTCGACAAAAGTGATGCGGCATATTTTATTTCCTTTCTTCAAATAAATATGAAACTATCTAAACCAATATTATTGTATAAAGAGGTAAGAATAATTTTTTGTTTGTAGTGAGTAAACTCAAAAAATACTTGATTTTAACAATTATTTCACCTATAGAAAGTCACTTACTATTATTATTATCGAGAAATATTCGTTATATTTTTTTTTTATAAAAACCTTACTATATTTGTACCCATACGAACCCGGTTCGGGCTATTTCTTACTATTAGTTTACTATCCAATACTTCCAAGGACGAACGGCAAGCAAATCATATATATATGTTATATTGCTCAAGACTGTAGGCAATAGTTATCACTTTCTGGTACGTCTTTAACGTATTCACCATTCTAAATATTATAAAAATAGTTATATTTTCATTACCTTCACAATTGTAATCCTATAAGGCATTATTAAATTTGTATTGTGGTGAACGCAACATTTGGCAAGCCCACGTATCGGGTTTCTTTGAATCCGTAAATAAGGGTAAGCCTATAGACATCTCTCAGATTACTTTGATTGTTTAGGGGTGTTTCCATCACCGGAGATTTTCTTAAGTAATCTATTAACTATAAATTTTTAACGTCGGCCGGATTTGAACTTATAACCTTTTGGCGTAAGTCAATGTAGTAATCACTAGGCCAAGATGCTCTTTTTTACAAAAAAAGCTTATACATTTCTTCTTTATTATAGTAAATGTGAGAGTATGTAAATAGTTATTCGTGAAGCTATACAATATGAACGTGTTTACGTAAAAGGAATTTGGTTATATGACATTCAAATTCAAAGCCTTTATTAATTGACACATAATTACCCAATCTAACAGAAATATTTACTTATGAGTTTAAAAGATATAATAATATCATTTATATATATATGGTAGCTGTCCCTGCAAACATGGTTTTGCTATATAAATTAAAATCGCTACTAAAAAATAGGGGTTAATGCTAGAAGAGTGAAAATTTAGGGTTGGATATATTTTAATGCCTTATAAATTATGTATGTATTTACAAACCAATGTATCTAAATATATCTTCCAGTTGTCTAGTACCTACACAAGCTATGCCTAGCTTGTGACTAGTTATGCACTGTGATTGTCCTGAGATATTATTATTTTGGGACAAAGAACTGCTTTTATCTGTAATCATCAGACAGTGTTATTTTCTCAGTTATTATAACATTCATATTCAAAAATATATATATATTCATGTAGAACATTTTTTCCGCTTAAGAATGCGAAGTTATTTGTAATAATATTTTTTTCCCTGCCGACCAGTTTCATATACAGATTCAATTGAGAAGGACTGACAAGAAACTCAACTGAATTTCTTTTTTTTAAAGACTATCTACATTTTATGTTTATATAGGTGTCTATGTCTAACATTAAATAAAAAACCCGTGCATTAACATCTATTGCCATGTACGTTTGTCATTAATATATATTCATAATATATTTCGAGAGTAAAAATCTCCACATAATAGGACAATTCATTAACTATGCATACAATTTTATACTTATATTTACAGTTAGTTTTCTTCCTACTGCAACATTCGTGCGGTTTACCGTCAGTCGGGTGTCGTGACTCGCTCCGAGAGAAATTAATAAAAAAAACTCTCACTGCAGCCTTTATAACTTTTTTTATTTACTTTGTTTCCAAATATCTTTTTATACCTTTCGCAATAGTTTGACCGCAGCCTTTATAAATAATCAAATAAATATTGTCTGTCAGAAAATTGACACATGAAATGTTTTGATGTCCGGCTGACTCGAACTCACGACCTTTAGGGTTCATAAGTCGTCGTAGTAAACCACTAGGCCATAATATTCTCTATTACATGACATATTAAATGTAACATGCACGTATAGGGAGAAAGAAGACAGCAAATAACTTAATCAGTGCCCCTCTTGTTAACAGTGTACTGCCACTTTGTTTGTAGTTGTGCCGGCAATTCTACCTCGATGAAATTGACCTATGAAGTCAGGTCAATTCTATCACCCTCAACAAGTGCCCCACTAGCGTACCGTTAGTTCAGACAATGCATCTTTCCATTTTGATGTATTTTTTAAATTTTAAAATAATAGGATATATTAAAAAAATATTAACTTAAGCCGTTAGCAGCTTAAACATTTTTAATGCAACTAGTGATTACCCAATGGTCGAATCTCGATCGACCAGGATTAATTTAAATTGTCAGTTTGTTTATTATTAATATTCTAATCATTTGATCATTTATTTGTTTGCAGAATACAGCGTTACAAGCAGGTCTTACAACATTGAATATCATGTTCTATGTATTCAAACTGCATACAGGCGTACTCTATTGTCCAAGATGTTTTACATTCAGTAAGACTATAGACAAATAATATTAATCTATTCTCAATGTAACCACAGACTAAGATAAACAAAAGATTATATATGCATATCAAATACATAGTAATGTGTATTATGTTATTTTATTGATTTAATATATTTTAAATGCACGATTAAAAATATACATTTGCATCCTGCACTCCTTATTTATATAAATTATTAGTGTGCTAAATATAGTACTCTTCCGTAACCGCAATTTTCGTATAATGTTTTTACTTCACGTATTAATATATAGATGCCCATATTTTAAGAAAAAAAGGAATTGATTAGCAAAACGCACACGTCTACACTGCCCGGTAGCGCAAACTACGTGCACGAATTCACTTTCTATCTCATTCGATCGACTCGATACAACGGCATAATGCGACACTTACTTACGCTATTAAACCAAATAAGGTTAGGTTATTATTTGTCTGTGTGTATTTGGCAACCACACAATCGATTGCAGTTTTTTTATTCAATGGGAGATACATTATATTTCTATTTGTTATCACAATACTATTTTCAAGTACAAGGTTTTAACCTGAATTTTTCATTAATGGTACAAATACCTATATTTTTTATATATTTCAACTACGCTACATAATCTAAACAATATTAAATATACTATTATATATAATGGTAAGTACAATATTATTAGTATACGTATAAATGAATTGATCTATATTTAAATAAACAAAAGTGAAATTGTAATTTTGCAGGCTAAGTCTTTCTTGAAAAGAACATAACATCAAAAGCATTTGTTCATATAGGCTATAATATCAGCCACTTAGCATATTAATAATTTTTTATTACTATTTTTAATGGCATATTATAATGGGTTCCGCGTGAGTGCAGCTGTGAGAAAGACAAGTCACTAGTCTCATGATAAACACTAATTTAACTTGAATAAATAAATGAATTCATATAAATTATGTTATAATTGTTGTTATTTATTTTATTTAGCTCTAGTTGATAGACAAAAGAAATTTTATAGTCTTTATTTTTTTCAATTATATGCTCTAATATCTTAATTTTATTCTTCCATAAGAACCTTTTACCAAGCATTCGGCAGCAAATAAAAAACATGAATGAAGTCGTTCCTGACTTACAAAAAATATTTCTTATCTCCCATTTACGGCCTGTCAAGAAATATATTTTATATAATATATAAATATATATGCGTGCATGTACAGATTAAAGTTTATAATTTATCGTAAACAACAGTTATCGGGATACAGTTACATCATAGCATAGTATAACGTAGTGACAGGATAGAATAAAAGAATAATCTATCTATAACAAAAAAATATAGGTGACGTACAGAGTATAGAGTATAAAGTATACGCATTTTAGACGAGTCTTGTTTAAAATGTACAGTAAAAAATTGAATAATTTAGCAAACCGTACATACATATACCTATTTATTATGGATTTAATTATTGATTTTTATGGTTATGATAATATGTCTGTGTAATCATTATGTTGGTATACCTTTTTATATTATATTTTTTTTGTTCGTTAAATTTTATATAAAGAAAATATGTATAATGAACAAAAAAAATATTAATTTAATATTCGAAAGTTTTCTACCTTTTCCTGATGGTATTAACGTTAAATAAAAACATTTGAAGAGCGTGCCAGGAACATGTTAGTGAAAATACCAGCAAATAGTACGTGCGTGACAGTGGTTTGCAATCATTACTAATGTACTCGTACGTAAAACATTATAACTTTTAATGGTATATTTCCTTAATATTTTTTTTAAATAATATGTAACGTTTGCGTCCTGAATTCGTAACCAGCTTTCGAAAAAGAAAGTAAAGCATATAAGTATTTTTTAATTTTTCACCATAATTTTGTTTGTGCATTTATTTTGTGTCTTTTCCTTTACTATATAGAACGTGTGCCCATTCTTTTAGGCATAATAAAGTTCTGTGTCTAACATTTTTTTTATTACAGCACAGGGGAGAAACGTACTTATGGGTCACCTGATGGCAAGTGATTAGCGCCACCCATGAACACCCGCAACACCAGGGGAATTGCAAGTGTATTGCGGGCCTTTTAAGAAGGAATAAGCTCTTTTCTTGAAAGTATCAATATCATATCATTTCAGAAATACTATTTCTGGAAGGTGATCTGACCACGTTCTAGAGATGGTCTAGCTTATGAACCTTGGTATAAAAATGATCTTTTACATCAGTTTTATAAGAAAGAAAGTTGAGTAAAAAATTATATGTATGGAGTATAAAGGAAAGTAAGCTTAGTTCCATTTGGAAGATGACATACTTTTAAATACTTCAACTGTATTATAAATTATTTATTCTGTTGCCATTTAGACGATAGAAGAAGTAAAATTATTTATTTAATAGCCAAAGAATTGGAAATATTAGTTTTCTGTATGGTATTGTATTAAACTCAGTATATTTTAGTACAGTATAACTACATATGATAATAAATAAAAACCACACTTCACCAACACTAGGAAGCCATAGAACTTTATCTTTGGGTATTTCTTTACGGCCATGTGGTTTCCGACAAAAGTTTTTGATATTATTTTATATCACACTGTAATTTCCTCAAAGTTTTAAATATTAATAATATACTTACCTTACTTATGCAACCATTCGTAAGTACTGTACTTAAAATCTTTCAAAATTTGCACTTGTAAATGTTATTACATAAAATTAGTTGATAAAAAAATATTTCACAATTTATCTTTAAAATTCAATATAAATTGATGATATCTATCTTAAATATATTTATTGAATAAATATTGTGCATACTTATTATACATAGAGAACACTCAGACCGATATAAACAATCATTGATAAAGACAAATGTTTGTAACGTTCGAGAAATCGAATCCGCGACAATCAGAAATATGGCGTTGTGCTAATCCGCTGGACTGCCTTGGCATAATTAATAACGTACTGCATAAAAAACTTCTGAACATAGGTAAAGAAGTTTTTTTTAATAGTCTTAAAGGAAATACCAAATTTCCATTCTTGACAAGCATAATCTGTTTCTTCAATCAATGACTTTTGTTTGTCAATTATGAGCTATTTTAGGCCGAACTTAAGCAGACAAGGACGTTTAAAATTAAGTAACTAGGAAAAAAAGGGAAATTCAATGATAATACTTGTAGTATTTCGCTCTCAAGGTTGAATATTAAATGCTACTAGATTTACGCTTTGTAAGCACATTTTTTTTATTTAGAGATGCGAAAGTATTCAGTCTAAGTACCTGATAATACAATAAAGTGATAAATAAATGTAATAAAAACCCTGAGGAAGGAGATTGTTAGTAATGTGGATTAATGATCCCATTGCTAGCAATCTACCATATCAGGTTGACCTCCACGCGGTTCTCCCTAAAAACCATCGAGATAAATTCCCGGAGAAATTGTCACGATGGGCTAAGTGACCTGACTTCATGTTCATCCTATCATTTTTCACTGGTGCCTCGCCAGTGTAAACCGGTAGCTTAGGCGGGTGCACTAATTCATTATTATCTACTAAAAAAATATAACAAAAACCCTGTCCATAAAAGTATTCATGAAATAGAACGTTTTGTGAACCATTTATTTATTTAAACTGGAAGATCAATATTCGATTTTGAACTTGTTGAAAGGAAGAGGTGTTTTTTTTCTAATTGATGATAATAGATGAGCCGTACCTGCCTACGTTAACGGTATACAATGGCGGGATACTAGAATGGTAGTGAAGGATAATAGGATGTGTGGTCATTAGGCCCGTGGTGGCAAATTTACCAAAAAAATTACCAGGAGTTTCATTCGTTTTCAAATAGGACCGCGTGAAAGAAGTGATTCTTAGGTAGAGTCTATGATACTTACGTATTTTTGTATATATTCATCAAAAGTCTATGACTTTGATGGTTCCTTTTGTAATCGATAATATTTAGATTAACTTTGACCGCCTCAGTTGGACGACTGAGTGATCCAGTGGTTTAGCACACCGCCTTACTTTCAATGGTCGCGGGATCGATTCCCGACACAGTACAGACATTTTTATTCATGATTATGATTGTTTGTATTGGTCTAGATGTTTTCCTTGTATATTATGTCTTTACAAAAAATAATGTACTTAAATATTTATATCAGTTCGTAACTATAGATAACACAAGCTCCACTAAGCTGGAGACTAGATGGCGGTGAGGACAATTCAGAGTTATTATTATTAATATAAAGAATAATAATCCTATACTTATATTATTACTTCATTAAAACATTATACTAGACAAAACATAAAACTAAAATAATTAGATCCCATAGAGAATATACTAGGAGACGCATAATTACTTACCAAATTGCTAAAAGTAATATTTTACAATAAGAAAAAAAAGTACACAAATTTGTCCTGTGCCTTATTTAAAAAAAAATAGCCTTTGTCCATTCTAGTGGTACCATTTCTCTTTAGGTTAATTTTCATTAATATTCGTTATGACGTCTGTCTGTTACTATATATTCACGACTATAAAGTCGTGAATATATAGTAACAGACAGACAGACACAATTTCGCATTTGTGATATGAGTATAGAAGCATAGTTTTTAATTCGTATGGATTTTAGAATCACCTATGTTTAATTGTAAATATTGATATATAAGTTGATTAACCATTTTTACTACAATATGCATGCAAATTATAAGAGAGTAACAATATTAAGAATTAAAGTAAAATAGGTTATAAATATTAAAACAAATTTACAAATTTCGTATTTATTTCCACTTTTCAAAGGAAGTGAACATTACCAACATGTAATTTCATGTTCTTTCTAAAAGAAAAATACCGTAATTATTTTCAAACGAAATGTCTATGAGCATTTCACTGGCATTAGTAAAATTGCTTATGACCTCAACATGACCCCTAAAGTTGACACTTAATTTGACATAAATTGCATAATTAGATGAAAATTTCTTCTAGTTACAAATAGAATGAAATGTCGTAACTGCAATGTAAGCATAACTGTCCGCAGTTTTACGCGGATTTACTTTCATAAAACGAGTTCTTGTGCACTAGTTCCAGTGGTTCAATGAATAAACCGACACAGTGGCAAATAATTAACAGATAAAATATTTTCTCGCCGCAAAAATTAAATAAGTTTATTCGTGACTACAATCGCACTCATGGTCGAATATTTAGAAAGCGATAAATAATTTTAACATTGTGTAACTTTCAAAGAGTATTTATTAGTAAATTAGACCATAGCACTTACCTTCAGCAATGCTAAGTAAACTTCAATTGCAGTTCAATAAAACACTAAATAAGATTGGGTCGTATCCAACATCGTTCCAGTTATCACTTAATAGATTTTAACACCTGGTAACACCTTCACTGTAGTTAAAAAAAATCCGTCAACACAACACACACTTCCCGCCAAAACGCGACATGTTCGAAAATACATTCAAATTTTTGATATCGATCGAGTTCCGTATCACTGCTTCGATGTCAACGGCCCCGGTGCAATCCGGACACTGGCCAGTGTCGCGAACGATTTGGGCACTTTCCGCTCGAGTGCACACAGTTAGCAATTAAGAAAAATAATTATTATTTCAAATTTCGAACGTGACAGTTCGAATTTTGAATTGTGGCGGGCAGCATGTGTTACGTTGTGAGCGTGCGTTCAGTCGGGTACGCGGAGGCCGGTCGGTGCGCGAAATACGACTGCACGGTCACTTGTCCTCTCGCGACACTCTCTGCCCACCGCTGGCCGCATGTGTAAATGTTAATCCGTGATATTAACTGGTCCAATCCATTCAATAAGACCCGCTACCACCAACCCACTCACCCTTCTTGTTCATGCAATTCAACATACAGAAAGGTCACCATATATTGGTCGACACAGTAACTAATTGTGTTCATACATACACAATGCCAACTCGTTTCAGATGCAACTTTTCAGTTGATTTCAGAAAACGTCTGTGCATATTTACATAAAAATAAATTTGTTATTTGTTAATACTCACGCTAGATTAGTTCATATGGGGAAATAATAGATGTTAAGTAATTAGCAAAATTGTAACACTACCCAGACTGTGACTAATATTTCAGCAAAAATACGCAATGTCGCTCACATTGTGGACAAGTGATTATTACCCCGACTTTCATCCAGAAGATAGTGACTTCAAATCTGGTCCATGCGAAAAGATAAAGTTTTATGACATACACAATAGATATTTAGGTACATTTCTTACAGACTGGTGAAGAAAACACCGATAACAAAACAAAACTTAGAAAAAGTGCGATGGGTAACCTCGGCGCATGATTAGTCCTACGCTAAGCACATCTTATGTTATGGGTACTAGACAACTAATATAAATACATTTTTGTTTGTAAAACATACATAATATGCATTCAAAACACCCAAACCGAGACAAACAATCATACTCATTAATACAAATATTGGGGGGAAGGTGATTGGTAGTAATGTGGATTCATGACCACATTACTAGCAATGTACCATGTCAGGTTGACCTCCACGGGGTTCCCCCTGGAAATCAACGTGATAAATTCCGGTGGGCTAACTGACCTGACCTCATGTTCATCCTATCATCCTTCACTGGTACCCCGCCAGCGTAAACCGGCATCGCAGGCGGGTGCACCAAAAAAAAATACAAATATTTACCGTGCGACGAATCGAATCCGCGAGTATCTGATATAAACCGTCATTTATATATAAAAATTAATATTGCTTGAGAAGTGTCACCCGCAGTCGTATTCGACTGTTTGCATCTGCAGTGCTCGATCATTGCGTATCTTAAGCTCATATACATATAAATCAAATTGGAGTGTCTGCTTGTAATATTGAAATCACCGTTTTTTATTACATGCATATGAATATAAATACGGTATATACACCAAAATAACATGTTTATCAATTTTTGTCTATCTGTCTGTCTGTTCCGGCTAATCTCTGAAATGGCTGGACCGATGTCGACGGGACTTTACGGTAATAAGGAGTAACTTAGGATTCTTTTGCTATAGAAAAATATAGTTAAATTCACGCGGACGAAGTCGTGGGAACAGCTAGCCTCATATAAACACATAGTGTATAAGGGCCAAAAAAATTAATATATCTACCTATCTATAGATATATAAACAATGTGTAAAAACAATAGTAATGTATATAATAGTTTTCAGATATAAATGTTTTGGAAATTAGTTGTAAGTTTATACTCACTTTTTCTCTTTCTCTATTCGTCATCAGCCTTTTAGTTTTTATCAGATTTTACTGCTTTCATTATCTGTCGCTTTAAGGGTACACACATCCAGTGATGTAATTCTCCTCATATAAACATTTGTCGTATTAGATTGTAGCCAGACCTGACCTTTTCAGACTGAATACGTAATCCCTGGAGTCCAAGAGAGTTGTTATGTTCCTGAAGTCTATGCTTGTAAGTCTTACAGGAACGTTTTATTTCTATTAGTCTATATTATATGAATTTAATAAATAAATATAATAAACGTGGACAATTACAGTAGTCGCATCCAGCATGCATAAACAAATAATTTCAGCTTACATTTAATTTGTTAATAAAAGATATGAATTTAATAAATAAATATAATAAACGTGGCCAATTACAGTAGTCGCATCCAGCGAGCATAAAAAACAAATAATTTCAGCTTACATTTAATTTATTAATAAAATATTACATTTTTGTTACTATATAACTATAACTAAAAAAACGAGTGACACCGTTCCATGCTACAACGAATGTGTTTCAGGAGTTGTATCGTAAACATAGTTTCACAGTTGCAACAAAAACATAGTCAGTGTTTCACAGATTTAATATTAAATTAACAATATTCCATTTAAACTGTCAAACGTTATTGAAATTATGAATTGGTTCATAACCTCGGTTCGTGTAATTTCTGCTTTTCAGCACTTTTCTATAGGACTGTGCACTGCATAAATAACTGTAAGTATATGTGAACATAATAAGTGTTTTTTTTATATAAAAAGCTGGCGGGTCTGTGGAGGATTAAAGGTGATGAGGTCAACTCAGCTGGCCTACCGTTTTCGTTTTCAAATTCACTAAGAATTTATCACGATGGTTTACAGAGGGAACCGTGTGGAGGTCAACCTGACATTATACATTGCTAGAAATGAGGTCAACAGTCCACATTACTAACAACACCCTTCCCCCCACACAACAAGTGTTGTGTTTACCATTGCGTAGACAATTTATTGACAACGAGCTGCTCGTCCTGACTTCGCCCGGGTGTACATGTATTATACATATACCTAAACCTTCCTCTTGAATCACTCTATCTATTAAAGAAACCGCTTCAAAATCCGTTTCGTAATTTTAAAGATTTAAGCATACATAGGAACGGACAGCGACTATGATGATGATAAGAAAACAGTATATATATTAATATGTATTTTATTATTATAAACATGCAAAGGTTTTTTGTACATGTTGTTTCCAATTTTATTTATTTGCTATTTTGTGTTAACCTACTTGTTGTTGATAATTTCACTTATTTCAATTATTATACCCCATAATATAGCTCTAAATATATAATTTAACTTACTTGTTTAATCAATTTAAAAAATATTAATAGCATATTTGCAACTATCAACAATTTTGCTCCTATATTTTATGTAGGCTCTTTAAATAAACATAGAAAAAAGAGTAATTATATTATTTATACTATGATAATGTAATAATATAGTATATTATGTTATCTGAGATAATACTAATACAGCTTTGATGGTATTGATGTAAAAGCTTAATATTTCCAATACTTTTGATTATAATATTTAAAATAAACATGCAATAAGGAAAAAATAATTTCAACAAATATGCATATTTTTATTATTTCAATAAATACCTACCAATTAGGTAAATCCAGTTTAAAGTTTAGTAAAGTTAAATTTTCTAAATTCTATTAAATCGAATTCAATAGAATTTAGAAAATAAACTATTAGATGGAACACGTAGTTAACAGTAATATTTATATATATAGCTACCTCTATACCAGAGGCGGATAGTGAATTTCTGGGGACCTGGAGTAAATCTACTTAGGGGCCTACCTAATTATATTACTGAACTAAAAAAATTCTCTGAATAAAAACAAGCAACCAGAAATTCCCCGTTCCTTTTGATGACGCTCAATAGGTTGATTGTTCTCAGGGTTATCAACCTTATGATAGGGTTTTTAATATTCTAGATATTTTTTTATATTCAAAATATCGTTTCAGTGGGGACTGGGGGCCCTTTATATCTTCGGGACCCTGGGCTGCAGCCCAAAAAGCCCTTAGGTAGTTCCGCCCCTGCTCTATTCACATATATATATATATCTCACAATAAAAAAACACTAGCATATATTCAGTTTCGAGATGATCAAACCCCAGTTACAACTTAATAGCACAGCCACTCTATGTATAGGCACAGATAATATAATATTACATAGTATAGGTACAAATCTCTGAGCAAGTAATCACTATTACTAAATAAGTGGTTAGTGAATCATCATGTGATTCGTTTAGAAGGAAAAATGCAGAAAAGTTCAATTTCATCAAGCAAACTATCCTTTGTTATAAACAATTTGTTTACGTGGATGTCACTTATCTATCACTATCATTCCATAAGTCATTATGTAGGGAGCAGTTACGTCAGTACAATGTTACCACAATAGTAAGTAGTGTCAGTCTTTAGTCGTATTTTGTATCAGCGATTCCTGTTGGTGTACATGACATCACACCAGCAGTTGACAACATTTTAAGTAATCAAACAAGTAACTACAACATTTCTTTTATACAATAACTTATCACAAATTAAAAAGATGCTAAAATAGGCCACAGTCACTATATACATATATGCAAGAAAAAAGAAATGAAATTATTTAAAATAAAATAATGTTATGGATTGGGGACACTACCGTATAGAATAATAAAATTGAAAAAGAAATTATAATGCATCAATATAAACATGGACTTAACGTATTATATGTCTTCTACAATAATTAATCATTACATTAACTGAAAAGATAATTAAGTACCGATAATATGGGTACTTAATTAACGTCTCTTTTTATAATTCTTAGCGATTTATAAAAAGACACGTTAATGAATAAAATAACCGAATATAGTATAATGCCGATAAAGGATTTGTATTTACAGTAACAATTTTCAGTACTGTAAAAAATACATTATCTAGTATATTTACCAAAAGTTACTATCCTCTGACTTACCTACCATAATACGTCACACGTGACCAGTTTGAATGAAATAGTCTTGCGCCTATTAGTTCGCGAGTCAGAGTGTACTGTTTTACGAATTAGTTCATTCGTACTCGGGTCAGAGATTGACTATATAGGCTGGTGAACCTCGAGGTCTATAAAGAGCCCTACATAAATTATGTTACATCAATTTTAGTAATTTATGTGCCTTCCCCCCCACATACAGTCACACTGGTCACATTTTAATAGGTAAAAATTCGCGACTTGATACTCAAATTTAAATGTACTGTTAGAAATTTAGGAGACTTCTTCGGCCTCCCCGAAGGATGGAAATCTCCTAAATTTCATATTTTTATTGACTCCTCCTCTTGTAATACAATTCTATTCTTTATCCCTTTAATGTATGATGTTATTTAAGAATGGCCCCTAATTACCTGTCCTAATAATGTTTTTTTATCAAGTTCTCTACAGAATTTTATGAAATGACCTAAGAAGCAAAAGTACTACCAGTGTTACAAACTAGTTCGTGTAGTTCATCTTTGATAACGCTCTTCCGAACTAGTTCGTAACGACGGTCGTGAACTACGCGACCCTAGAACGAATACCTTGATACCTACTTTTTTTATTTCAGTTCTGTCGGCTAACAATATTTATCTCAATCCAACCTTGAATTTACATTACCACAAGTATCATTATTTATGATTCAAACAGTTCTAAACTGGCCGACATAGCTTTCATAACTGTGCCGAGTTAGCCACTGGCTGGGTTAATTAATATAATGCTCACATTAGTCATAATGAAACACTCGTGAACAGACATCTATTTGCTGTGACAAAAACTTAGTAAGTACAGATTTCACTAAATGGAAAAAAAACCTTTGTAAATAGCCTTGCTCATTGATGCATGCAACTTCTAAAACCTCACGGTAACCTCCGATGTAACATCCAGCCACTGTAAATCGTGATTCGCGAATGTATACCAACTGAATCGTGTTGACGCGTTATCATTTCTTATCAAAAGAGATTATGTGCACAAGTGTTCGTTTGGCACAACGTAATGGGCAAACCATTAAGTATCAAAACACTGATGGTGACGGAACTATCCAAGGAATATTCACAGAGAGACGTATGGAACGAAACGAGTTGACACTAAGTTTTCACAATTTAATTAAACGAGGTAGTGTTTGTGGTACAAATGTGTTTGTTTTTATGTGTTGTGTTATTTGGAGTGTTAAACCAACAGCTGTGGTATATTTAATCATTATTTATCATCATCTACTTAATTAATTTAACCAACTGACAGACAACCTAAAATCTACACCTGTAAGTAATTAAAATGTATGAAATTGGCTATGAGAATTCGTTAAGCAGTGTTGTTGGTTCAGATATTTTTATAGATTGATCCCATATGGAAATTAATTATATTCTAAGGTTTTAGGGTTAGATGAGTAATCTAATCAAACATTTAGGTAGTAAATAACCATTGTAAAAAAGATTAAGACTTTTATAAATAAAAATTCATGTTGTGTCTGGAACATGAACATGATGACTATTAATAAAAATCTTTAATAATTGTTATAAATGTGTATATTTCCAAAGAAGGCTCACAACAAAAAAGTAAAAAAGTGACATAAATAATTTATTTTAAAATAATATATAATGCTGGCAAGCTGCCAACATTATTTTTATAAATTTTATTTCTAAATAGAATGGTGGACAAGCTGCCAGCAATACTTGTTTTATATGCATTATATACATTCTGCTGCCAAAAAATTAGTTAATATTTTTTTAACAAAATCTTAAACACTTGTAAATATATTGTTATATTTACAAGTGTTTAAGATTTTGTATCAAAGAAATTGTTATACTAATTTAGCATTTGATAAATTTTATATTATTCTTATACTTGTTCTTGTTTCTTCATCATATGGTTTTATATTATGCCAATTTAATGATTTTTTAATCTGTTGAAGTGTATAACTGTTATAAAGTCACTAAATTTTTATTATTTTTATTGCATTTAAAATTAGAATGTCATATCATATTTATCCTTATTTGCCCTTATTTTTATACTTGCATATAACTTTTAATAATGAACCAAGATCTAGTTGTAATATTTGACTTATAGGAAATTAAACTCAGGGCACAATATAAATAATGTAAATATCTTAAACACAGGTTCTTGATTAACCTACCAAGGAGGATTAACTTATCTTAACTAACCTATGTAAATCGTTACAGTTTTATATATTTATTCATAATATTTATAATATTAGTATTACTGAATATAAAAAAACAGCAAGGCAGAAAAATCATCATAACTACCAACAACTATTGTTTATTGGGATTTTATATTTACTATTGTTATGTAGATAAATAAATGAGAGATAAGCAAGGCAATGATGATTTAGTAATAGGCTGTAATTTCACAACAACTATGCAAATAAAACAAAACATAACTAATTTAAATTTAATTTACCTTATATCCATTAGTATTTCTCATTAATTTAATGACAAAGTAATAATTCTTACATTTAATAACAATAAAATAAATTATAAAATTATTAATGTACTTTGTAGAATTTTCGAACCAATACATATGAAATCCTTAAAGAAAACAGAGCTTATTCCTTCTAAAAATCCGGCAATGCACTTGCAATTCCGCTGGTGTTGCACATGCTCATGGGTGATGGTAATCACTTACCATCAGGTCGCAAGCTTGTTTGTTCTGTGCTATAAAGAAAACTTTATGAAAATGTGAAAAATATAATTAAATGGTTTTAAATTAAACTTAGTGCATAGATAGATCAGAGCTCAAGTTAGCATACTAGCTGTTGCCAAGAGCTAGTTGTTCAACTGCTTTTTAAGATTCTCCGTCATTGAAATACAAACTGTCCTCATGTAAGGTTTCATCACCACCCTTCCAGCAGTTTAGTTCAGACAAGGTAATAGGCACATAGACACTTTCTCATTTATAAGATTGTTATGTATTCTAATATCTACATTTGTTTATTTCCCCATTTGTTATCCTGCTATTAAAAGGAAGACAACTATTTGAGACAAAACATTTAATTACTTGTATATAAAATAATCAAATGTCATTCAAAGGGTCACATATACTATATTTAGCATTGAGTAATTCTACATTAGTGCATTAAATGGGTAGATATTAAACTATGTAAAAAGTATATAATGTGTGTTATTATAAATTGATAAACAGAGGATGCAATTCATGTATACATACTATATATTATCATAACATAATAATAATGGATTTGATAATCATATGCACAAGATTAATTTAAGTACATTTCAATGTTATAATTATAATCCTTAATAAATAAAAACATTACTATTTACAGAATAAATATCTTATTTTTAATTATATAGTTAATAAGTATCTATATCATAAATATATAAATATAATATTACTTCCATATTCAGTTTTTCATTAGTCAAAAATTATAACTAGATCTCAGTGTACAAAGTTATATGCAAGTGTAAAAATAATATATAATATACACTATTACAAAAAGTTTTGGAGAATTTAAATAAATGATAACGGATAAGATAAATGAGATATGTATATAAATGAAATGATTATAAATAAGATAAATGCAGTGAAAATAATAAATAATAAAAAAACTTTGTAACACTTTGACATCTCAACAGATTGAACAATTTGCTAAAAAATAACCAGACAGACAGAAACACTTTCGCATTTATAACATAAGTATGGATTTGAAGACCTATATTTCAGTATTTGAACGTATATAATTATATTTATAATACAGAAATGGCTAAAGGGATTGAATGAAATTTATAACACAGACCATATCTCTAGACAATATAATTATTTTTAATATACTATAGTAGACACTGTTGTTATTTATCATTGGTAGATTGAGTAGTATAATAAAATTATATTGTGTCTCTATAAGCTAGCTAAGTCCGCGACTGTTTACACATACATAAGTTAGTTAATTTTAATAAATATATTTTTTAATTTAGACTGCCCTATGGTTGACTGTAAGAAAATACCTTAACGTATTAAGTCCTCATTAAACACCTTAAAAAAAAAAATATTAAATCTTAAATCCTCAAAGATTTAAGATTTAATAATTTTTTTTGTGAACAAGTTGGTTAGAAAACAAACACAAAATTTTCAATTAAACGTACCATATGACAGTGAAAACCTGGCCGATTTTTAGATTAAAGCACAGCAATGCAGTATTTAGAAGCAAGCAGCAAAATCTAACTATCATTGTTTAGGATTCAATTGTATGTACTTTATATAAAAGAAAAATGTTATTTTATGTTTTATGTTATGGGAATAACAGATTTTTTTTATATAGAGTACATATTTCATTCATAGATAGGTAACATTTTTATTATATACTAGCTGTCTCCGCGACTTCGTCCGCGTACAATTTAACCTTATTTTTCTAAAATAAAAGTAGCCTAAGTTACTCCTTATTACATTAGCTACCTACCAAAAAAAGTCCCGTCAAAATCGGTCCAGCCATTTCAAAGATTAGCCGGAACAAACAGACCGTCAGACAGACAGACAAAAATGTTAATTTGGTGTATGTACCTTATTTATATTCATATGCATGTAATAAAAGACGGTTATTTCAATATTACAAACAGACACTCCAATTTTATTTATATGTATAGATATATATTTGTATTTAGAGATATCCCCTTAATATTATTTTATGAGATATTTACAGCTACATATGTTGAGCGTAGTTATTGACGACTAACTAGTTCTGAAGTGTATACATATATATTTTGTAGTAATGACATAGTTGCTACTTAAAACATTCTGTAAATGAAATGAAACAATGACATGTTCTTACATACATATGTAGGAACATCTCACTATAACCTACAATACTAATACATATTCTTATACTTACTCCATGATAACATGATGAATACAATGCTTGCATATGACTCCACTGGGAGTCTAACGGTTTAATACACCACTTCTGTTACAAATGTCTCGGGTTCGATTCTCAAAAATACAAATATTTGTATTCAGGAGTATGTATATGAATTGTATTGGTACAATCACATAAATAAGTAAGCTTTGCTTGTTTTTTTTCGTTGTTTTTTTATTTTTATTATTAAAGCATATATTTTATTGTAACAATATGTGTATTTTTATATCTGTAGCCGTCTGGCCAGTAAGAGCACAGATAAGATAATATAATAGTAAATGAAATCCTCTTTTAGATAGTTACCTTGCTCCAATTTTGAGACTATATCGATATCACTTACGGTGGCGATACCTGTAGTCAATACATGGTGCAGTATGGGTGGCATGGGCGGCATGGTGAAGTAGTTTTTGCTGTGATTTTTTTTATAACATAGTGGGTGTGGATGGAATTAGGTAGGGGAAGGATAGGCAAAGGGATGGAAGGGTGGAAGGAAGATGAGTGTTCGGAACCTCGACTCACCATGCGAAACACGACGTGTTTGAAGTTTGAAGAAGTGTGACATTTCATGAAATTTATAGCCTATGTGTTATCCTGATGTATAAGCTATATTACTATAAAGTTTTTGCGCGAAAGTGTAACAAACATCCATCCATACTCACAATATTCACGTTTATAAGATATGTTGCTGATACTAACCACTTCTGGTTTGTTAGTAATGAGGATTATTGGCCTCATTGCTAGCATAGTGTCATTCACCACGATGGGCTAATTTTATACTCATCCTTTGATCTTTCTTTGGTGCTGGTCAGTATGTATCAATTACACAAGCTGCATCTCCATTTTTTCATCGTTGAAAGAAATGAAGGTACCTAATTAATTCAAATTATAAATTTCAATTTGCCAGATGAACAACTTTACGGCTACACGAACTACGGTATGGAGACATCGACCCCGACCACTGCTGGGGACTGTCTACAAGGAGTCTTCCAGCCTTTGGACTCTTTGAGTCCAGGTCTGGACTCCGATTTCGATGAGAGTCTGGCTATACCTGATTCTATACAAATAGAAATAGAAAAAATTAAAGATGAACCCGATTTTGGTATGTTCTTTGTTGAATCTTAATGTTTAGTACCTACGTAGTGTTTACAATAAGCTGATAACTGTTTGTAAAGTATACTGATTGACCATTATTCATTATTAGACAGTTATATCCATAAATTACAACACACTAATATCCGTTACATTACTATCATTATTATATTGACGACTAGCTGTTCCCGCGACTTCGTCCGCGTGGAATTTAACTTTATTTTTCTAAAATTAATTTTTTTTTCTAAACTTAAAGTGGCCTAAGTTACTCCTTATTACATCAGCTACCTTTAAAAAAAGCCGGTCAAAATCGGTCCAGCCATTTTAGAGACTAGCCGGAACAAACAGACAGACAGACAAAAATTGTAAAAAATGTTATTTTGGTGTATGTATGTACCTTATTTATATTCACATGCATGTAGTAAAAGACGGTTATTTCAATATTATAAACAGACACTCCAATTTTATTTACATGTATAGATGTACCCACATATATGCCACTTTCCAACACAAAGGAATACAACACTGAAGTGTTAATTGTTATCTTTTGAGTACTAATTATAATATTCAAGAAGAATACTTTGTATCGACTTTGGTGGTCACGCTAATGAACTTTTATAATCTTATCTCCTTTATTTGTATTTAGACATTTCAGATTGTAAATTTATACAATTATGTTAATTAGGATTAAAAAGAAAGCGGCAAAGCACAAATCGGACATATGCCACGGGTTCTGAACAAATTTGTTTGCATTTTTATTTAAATGGGTACAAACAAATTTGTTAGCTAACGCGCAACCGTCATATTTTCTCGGTTTATCCAATATTTTTCATTGCTGCTTGGACCATTGGTCGTAGCGTGATGGTATACGGCCTATAACATTCCTCGTTAAATGGGCTGTGTAACACTGAAGCAATTTTCAAAATCGGTTGAATAGATGTATATATTAACCCCTACAACCTCACAAACTTTATCTCTTAATTGGATATCTTCACATAGTATAAAATGAAGTCGATTCCGCAGCCTGTTCGCTTTGTATCTTTTAAACTATGCAACTGATTTAACGCAGTTTTTAGCACTAGATAGAGTAATTCAAGGAGAAGGTTTATATACGGAACTCTCACTTACAAATAGCTCATGTTACAACGAGTTAATTAGGCTAATTTTATTTTAGAAATTATATATGTTAAAAAGAAAGCTAGTAATATCTGTAACTATAACATATTTACAAATCGATAGCATTTTTTTTTAATTGTACGATGGTGCTAGCAACCATGGAGTTTTATTACCTTTTTGTTTATTACTTTTTTAACTTTAAAACCAAATACAATATAACCTGTTCTTATTATAAACAACAATATGTACCTATCCATTTATATTTTATCTTTCTTTTATATTTAATGTAATATTATAATCAGCAAGATCTGATTATAATATTACATTAATTAAAAATGCTGATAAAACATAAAAGGAGTATTGTTGTTTATAATAATATGAAGCACGGCCCTTTCAATATATAGAAACAGTCCTAATTTAGATAAGCCAATGTCCGTAGTATCTGTGGTTATTTTATATGCGTAAAATATCAGCTATATCGTGATAAGGAACGAGATATGAGCTCGCTTACTACCCATGAATCTGTCTAAATTATTATGTAACTGAATGAGCCAGGATATTCCCATTATACAGTTACAAGACACTGAGTGTCCTTAGGTATTCTGTCTGTTGCACATATATACATAACGTTGTATGTATATATGTCTATATATATATAATGTTGATATTTCGTCCAAATAACATTTAACACATTTCATAAACGGTTTATAACTATTTGATTTCTTTTTTTAATTTCGAACAATATGTACCTATGTACTTATTCACTTTTGCTGAATTCCTTTAAAATAGGCGTTAGTCCTTCGAGCCGGATAATATAAAACAGAATATTGTGAATTGTAGAACGTAGACTGCCTACGTCTTCCGCTCTTCATAGCAGCTGTGTAGTCATAAGGACTACACAGCTATAACTAAGAATTGTATGCCTATGGCCAAGGCGATTAGTAAATTCTGTTCTCAAAACAAAACTCATAAGCTGATAGTCTGTGATATTTTCACTAATTTTGAAACGATTAATGATTGGCCGATACCACAAACCTTGTGTGATAATATACACGTACACACATAGAAAAAGAAATAGGTTCATGTAACTGTGGCAGAGGGTGCAGACTTCCATAGACTTGGGTTTGACCGCTATTAATCTCTATTAACTGAAGGTGTTAGCTGAAGCTTATCCCAGTACTTGATATGATAACGTGATAACATGCAAAATGACACTTGGTATCTTTTCATAACAATAAAGATAATTGACACGATGACAGCAGTGAATAAAAATATAAAAATAAACGTCAACAAGAAATAAAATGATATTGTATTTTTAAATATGAATAATCTGTAGGTAATTTAAAACAAAGTCACGATTTGGGTCTGCATATTTTTCCGCTTTTTTATAAACAATACAATTACAGCAATTTTTAGCCGACTTCAAAAAAAGTAATTTTTTTTGTGTTTTTGTATATTTCGTTATTTTACACTTCGGTCATTTGTAACCCAATTTGGTTTTAGTTGACGTTGGTTCCATTGCAAAGACTAGTATTCCTACTAGACTTCTGCATCGGATCGTACACTAACTTTACCAAAGCTTGAGAGCGAAGAGACCTCTCTCTGCTCTAACTCTTTTAGCATTCGTTAATCTTTATTTGCGTATTAGGACAGGTATCCTAACTGTCAGTGGCTTTGATTCTTTTTGTTGTATACTTTTTTTAAACTTGTGTAATCGAACTTGGTGATTCATTTACAGTAGCAAAACAGCATGCTAACGATTTCAAATTCATTACTATCATATTATTTGTTACTAGCTGAAGAGATATTTATCCGTCCTGCTCTAATTCATGTAATTTAATGTCTGGAAAATGTGACGTCACTACCTCAATAGCGTTATCTCATTTCCTTTAGATATATGTTAATTTTTGCGGATGTTTAATTAAATTTTAATCAAATCACCTTTAATACAACGCTGTCTGTTCGTTTAAGTGAGATAAGAACTGACAAGAACAAGGCATGCCCTATAAAGTTTTTCATAGATATCGTTTGAACATTGATATTATATTTATAGATATTATTATAAAAGATTTTGGATACATTACATATATGTTATTATGTACCAATCTGTACCATAGTTACAAAGTCTGCATACATCAAGTGTAGAAATCTTTAAGTTGACTAATCTATAAGTATATATGTTTGAATTTTTGGCTAGTAGTTTTTGAGTTTTCCTAAGTAATGCGATAGAAATAGGTTTTTTCACGGTCTGGACACTGTATTATTGTATTTGTTTGGAACTAAATGTTTCAAAATTTACCATGTTTTGTACTATAAGACTAAATGTATAAATAAATATGAAACCCCTTTTAAAAAACACAATTAACCTATCCTAATTTAATCATTTTTTTTCTTTGTGGATCTTTGTAGTATTAAGCTTGGTGTGAAAGTTCTATACGTTTTAATCATATTTTATTATATATATACGTATAAATATATAATACAAAATACTTTTTATTAGATACGCAATATTTGTAGGGCCTACAATGATTCACGGTATTTGTTATTATTTCAGAACAATGGCATATATGTATTTATTTACTTATCTCGTATAATATTGTTGTGCATTTTTTTTATTATGTAGGCAGGAAAAACGATAATTAATTTATTGTCTATGGCCATAAAGTATAAACAGCATTAAAATTAGAATGATGTAACTTTAATTAATATAATTCTTCTATTCGTCATTACAGCACTCGTCTCGCACGCATTCTTTGTCTAAAACCACAGCAAAATAAATAGGCCGCATATAAAAAATGTACTTTGTCAGCTCCTATAGATTATTTTTAATCTGTGACTCACTGAGATTATAAATCTATGATAACTATTCGTGTCTATAAAACAACAAACTTGTGATGGGTCATCGATTGCATGATGTTGCAACATTTGAACCGGCGGCTTTATTGTATTAATAATGATAATGACCGAGACAACTCACAAAAAAGCGCCATCTAGTCCCAAGCACTTAGGTTGGCTAGATCATGTGTTATAGGTAAGAGACATCGGATAGAAATACTTAGATATTTGTTTTAAATTCACATATATCTAATGTACATAGAAACACCCGGACTATTACAAACAATCATACAAATGTTATTGTATAAGGAATCGAATCCACTACCATCGCAAGTAAGGCGGTAAGCTAAACCGCTGAACCACCAAGACCGTCAATATGATAATGTAACTGACAGGAAAATATTATCGAAAAGCAAAACTTTACATAATTATGTTAAAAAAATGCTGCTTTATCGCTAAAAATAATAGTTGTTATTTTTCCTAATTGTTTTTTTCTTTTTCCAGCTCCATCGAACTCAGTGCCTTTCAAAGCTATCCACAACACACCTGTGAAGTTTAAGTCGGTGCATAGAAAAGTGTTCATACCGGAAGTTGAAATACAAGTGAAATTTACAGAAAACGAAAGAAGCGTCACTACACATCTACTCAATCCTAATTTGTAAGTTTTTATAGTATTTGTTCAATGTCATATGTTTGCTTATAGAATAGAATAGTATATAATAGAATAGAAGAGGTTGTTTTTTACAATACTACTTATGGGGGAAAAGGAAATTGTTAATAATATGGACTGATAACTCCATTGCTAGCAATGTACCATGTACAGTTGACCTACACGTGGTGCCCCATGGAAAACAACGTGATAAATTCATGGTGATTTACCACGATGGACTCACTACTCTGACCTCATGCTCATCTTATCATAGTCCACTGCTGAACCGTTAGCGCAAGCATCATTCCATTATCATCCATTAAAGACACTTTCTAATTTATAAAATACTAGGTGTACCGGCGACTTCGTCCGCGTGGAATTTAACTTTATTTTTCTAAAATAAAAATAGTCTAAATTACTCCTTATTACATCTGCTACTTGCTTTAAAATTTTAGAGATTACCCGGAACAAACAGACAGACAAAAATTGTTAAAAATGTTATTTTGGTGTATGTAGCTTTTATATTCATATGCATGTAGTAAAAAACGGTTATTTCAATATTACAAACAGACACTCCAATTTTATTTATATATATAGATAAGTATGCATGTATTGTTTTAATACAGAAGTTCAGAATACAAGGATCATTCGATGATATTAATATAATGAGTAAAAAATACAAGGAAATTAACGAAGGTTGCATAGCGTGAATTAAGAAGGCCACTGACGGTCATCAATGCGTTCTTGTATTTCCTCCAAGTACGCAATTTAATTAACTAAAACTTAGCTTCGATGATTGACTCATTACATATCTATGTGACTAACAATGGAATTATTGTTTGAGGTTTTATGCTCAACGCGTGTATATCTTTAGCATATTAGCTGACTTCAAAATAGAATAAAATCTGTCAAATTGATTGTACTATTTTGTTTAATTCCGCCACTTTTAGTTCAGATCACAAATATTTAGTGCACAAACCTGACCACTGCTACTGGCGATCAAATTCCGACCTTTATAGGATTACGAGTCTCCATATGAGACCAAGTGACATGCAGCGCATGTTTCCCTTTAAACGAGGCATCATCAGACAATTAATAAAATTTGGAAGCCCAGTGTTAACTGTTCGGCGTCCAGAGTACCACTGTATTTTTTGATAGCGATATCGATGCGATAGTTTATTATAGCGTTTTCTTCGTCAGATTTTAATTTTATATAACAAAATTAGTATTTAAAAATTTTTTTGCAAGAAGGATAAGATCATAAATTTTCAAGACAATTGAACATAAAATTATTATTAATATTTTTAGCATATAATTTTTAATAGTAACGGCAAGAATAGACAATTTAAAAAGTTTAAACCAAATTGGCTTATCGTCCCTTTCTGCTTTCAACCCCTTACTGTTTTCGGATTCCAACTATAAACTGTTATTTAATACTCTTTTTATTTAATTATTATATATATATATATATATAACAGTCCAGCAGAAATTAAAGCATATGTTGATTTAATTATCCCACAATATCAGTATGCATAAAGAAAAGGATAAACACATTTTGACTATTGTAGTGTTTTGTCAGCTTCTTTCAAATGTAGAAAATAACTGGAACGAAAAGGACAAAAGAGTATTTAGTCATAATACTACTAATACTAATAAATTTATTTATATATAAAATGATTATGACTTACAGATACACAATCCAACTACAACATGGCGACTTCACGTGGTCAATCAAGAAACGGTACAAAGACATCTTGTACCTCCATCAGCAACTTATACTGTACCGTGCTTCTCTCAAGATACCGTTCCCATCAAAAACTCACAAGTCGAGACGAGCCAGCTTCAAAAATACGGTCAACACAGAGGAGGAAGCTGAGAAAGTGGTACTTGAAGCCCTGCCAAGGAATAATTCCAGAAAGAGAGAAGCGAAGCCGAGAAAAAGAAAGGGCGCACTGCCAAGGTAAGAATTTGACCACAAGTCAAATCAGAAAATCTGTATTCATGCACGTCTCCGAAATAGACCTGTTTGACTAACGGTACTTAATAAAAAATATTAGAGTCAACGATTTTCAAATCATAAAATTCGTATGACATAATATTTGTGCGTTATTTCCAGGTTTCCAAAGAAACCTGAAGTTATGATTACATATGAAGGCATCCAGTTGAGAATGAAGCAACTGGAGGAGTATTTGTTCAATCTCCTTAACATATCCATATACAGGAATCACCACGAAACGGTAAGGTTTTGTTGCTAGCTGTTACAGCGAGTTGCGAGTCTGCTATTATTAAATTTGAAAACTTCTACATTATATGTGACCTACTCAATGGACGGGTCATGGTCGTCAGTTAATAATTAGATAAGAAACATAAAATAGACAACACAAAGACACATATAAAAAGAAGACATAGACAAATTTCTTGCTCATTCTTGAGCTTGTTCGTTTGTGTTTGTTGTTCAATTCGAAAATTCGATTCTATTCGAAAAAAAAAAGGCCTTCGATCAATTTAAATTCTAAATGCAGGTCTGCATTTAGAATTTAATTTGATCGAAGCCCTTTTTTTTTCGAATAGAATCGAATTTCCGAATTTTGAATAGTATGTCTTTTACAGACTCTTATGAAAAGTCAAATCTAAGGTCAGTTTTGAAAGTAGTTCTAGCCAAGAAGAACTTATAAGAAACTGTCCTCACCGTTTTTAAACACATTGTACAACATTTTAATTTTTTACCATCGTTTTGTACCTCTAAGTTTAATATCAGAATAAAAATCTATTTATACTGAAATGAAAATATTAAATACAATTTTTCTTTACATAACCTGTGGTTGACTGGTAGAAAAAGCCGTAAGTCCGCCTTATGTACTTTTACCTTGGTATTTTGTGCATTGAAGTATATAAATAAATAAAATATTTACAGGTGGAGTTCTTAGAAGTGTCCAACTTATCGTTTATATCGGAGTTGGGGACTAAAGGGAAAGAAGGCATGATTATGAAGCGCACAGGATCTACACAGCCGGGACAAGCCGGCTGCAACTGCTTTGGACTACTGGGAACTATGGTGTGTGTCAGGTATGGGAACTTATTTAAATTATTTCTGTTTAATTTTATTTGTATTATATAAATAAATAGCCCTGGACAATTAACACAGCGCCATCTAGTCTCACGGTAAGCAGAGCTTCTGTTGTGGGTACTAGACAACTGATAAAAATATAATATACTAGAAAACGTCCAGACCGATACAAACAATCATACTCATGAATACAAGTATTTGTGCCGTGCGAGGAATCGAACCCGCGATCATCGGTCGTAAAGCGGTGTGCTAGACCGCTAGACCACCGAGGTCGTCATAATAATATCTATTCGACGGCTTCGGTGGTCTACTGGTTTAACTGCCTGGCACGGTGTCGGTCTGGGTGTTTTCTATGTATAATATGTATTTATTTACAAAAAAAAAATTATGTATATATGTATCAGTTATCTAGGACCCGAACCTTTAACTAGCTTAACTTGGGTCTAGATGGCGCTGTGTGAATTGTCCTGAGATAAAAAAATATATATTGGACTCTATTTCTAGTTTACTACTTTCTAGGCAATGTTATGGTACATTATTTTTTTTATTATTTGCAGGTGTAACTATTTCTGCACTGTGCTGGTCTGTGCCAAATGGCAGGAGCGGTGGTTGTTCGTCAAAGATACGTTCTTCGGATACATTCGACCGAGTGACGGCATAGTAAAAGCTGTTATGCTGTTCGATCAAGGGTAAGTTGGATAGAGAAGATATACTTTTATTTTACGAGGGGAAATCTTCATACAGAATTGCCCGCTTTTGAAAAAGACATACTACATACACCAAGTCTAAATAATAGGATTAAAACAAGAGAATGATGATCTATAATTTTTTTTTTTATAATAATCTTTATTTAATTCAGAAGGATCGTTACAATATTATTTATACAATAGGTACAATTTCTAGACAATATCAATCCTTCAGTATTTATGTGTAGTCCAGGCTTCTGAACTAGCATTAGCCGTATGACAGAAGCCAGTTAATGTCTTTGAACAATTAATAATCATGTTTTCTTTCCTTTGAACGATCATTTCTTTTAAAAACATTTCGTATATACCATTAAAAATAAACCTTTACAAATGATAGAATAAATGTGAGCTATAAATTAAATAATACTATTGTATTTAACAGTTTAATTTTCCGTATAAATTGACGGCTTCGGCGGTATAGTGGTTTTTTTTTAAAAGGATTATAATGGAATGGTGCACTCGCCTGCGCTAACGATTTACGCTGGCAGGGCACTAGTGGAGGATGATAAGATGAACATGAAGTCAGATCAGTTAGCCCAACGTGACAAATTCACCGGGAATGTATCACGATGGTTTCCAGGGGGAATCGCGTGGAGGTCGATCTGACATGGTACATTGCTAGTAATGGGATCATTAGTCCACATTACTACCAATCCCCTTCCCCCCCGGTCTAGTGGTTAGCACACCCCTTTACTTCCGATGGTCGCGGGATGTTTATATCGGTTTAGGTGTTTTCTATATATATATTATGTATGTATTTACAAAACAATATATATCTAAGCATATATCAGTTGTCTGGTACACATAACACAAGCTATACTTAGCTTGGTACTAGGTGGCGCTGTGTGAATTGTTAAGGGTTATTATTATTATTGTATAATATAATCTCTATAATATAATATAATATAATCTCAATAAGATGCAAGTTTAATAATTATGTTATATATTTTGTTTCACGCAGTTCGTGGATACGTGAGTATATTATTCACCACAAATGTGCTAAAACTATAACAGTGTGGTAATTTTATTCACAAACATAAATTAAAATAAAAGCCACGTTACACCCTAATATACAATAAAACACATAATTAAGAATCATTCTGTAATTATTTAATTTTAGCAATAAATTCAGATATTAAACAATGCAGGGTCGCTTCTGAATTGTTTTTCTTTAGAATTTAGTATTAAAAAAAACATATTAATATTCTTAAAAATATACAAAGTAGATAGATTAATTTATATACAGTCGAAGTGGGAGCGAGATGTAATCCAGCGAAATTTCTCTACAATTTTCTAAAAGATTTTGGCCTGTCTAGAACTGCAGTAAGTTCTATACTAGAACGTGTATCTAAAGCTGCACTAGCAGGCTCCTACCAAATTTGGTAGACAAGGAGAGAAATACGAACGGTGAATGTGAGTGCTGATGTACGCCAGCAAAAGGGCCCCTTAAACCTACACCCGGGTCACTAGTCCTGGAAACTGCTCGGAGTTTCCCTCTCTGCCACTGATGGACCCGGCTCACGCATGGTGAATGCCATTGAAGCCTAAGAAGTTTGTTTCTTTTGAATAAAAAAGTAATCTTCATAATTGTTTTACAAATATTTTCTGCCTTGTAATGCCTGCCTTTGTAACTTTGCATTCGTGGCCATCATTCATCGGAATTAAATTAATCTATGTCCTTCATCTCTCGTATAACAAATTTGATGTCTATCAGCTAAAGCGTGAAAGCGTAACAAACTTACTAACTTACTTTTGCATTTATAATGTTAGTTAACATTACAGAGCATTAACAATTTAATAAAATTTAATATTAGATAATATAAATGTAAAGAAAAACATTCAGAATGTACCCTATTGCATAGAGAATACACTACGCATTCATTCATTACAAGTTACAAATGCATTAAAAATATCTAATACTTTACAATATATGTCTGTGTGTATCTTTACAATATGAATAATACATTTGCTTTGCTATTCACTACTTATCTTACGTGCATAAGTGGATGGAATAATTTCGTAAGAACTATAGCATATTAGAAACGCGGAGTCGTAATGCGGACTGTTTTATATTGAACTTAAATCTATGTTTGTGGAGACGTAAAATAATGGAAAGGCCAGCTTCGGCCAACAGCATTAGAAAAAAAATATATGTTTCACTGGTTGGCGAGTTGCGCACAGCTGTGTTGAGCAAGTGACGTGTGATGCTACAAGTTAGTGTATTTAATGTAACTATTATTTTAATATCTCATTTTATTATGGTAGGTTCGAAGTGTCTAGTGGTATGTACTCAACCGGGTTGAATCACGGGCTGCAAGTACTGAACCACAGCCGGCAAATGGTCATCAAGTGCTGGACTAAACGGAAGAGCAAAGAGTGGATGCAGTTTCTCAAAACCGTTGCCAATCAGTCTGGTAAGTTAAACGATAATTCGTGATAAATAAAAACAGGGCTTTGAAATTTCCAATATTTATTGTTTATTCAGGTTATTATTAAGTACCTATTGATGAAAAGGGAATAGATGTATGTACGATACTATTATATGGATTCTAGCGGGCCCCGGCAAAAGCTGTTTTGGCCATATTAATATCGCTATTAATAAATAGTGGCTGATGTTAGAAGGGTGAAAATCTAGGCAACGCTAGGCTTACAAACTACTGGAACTCTATTTAATTCTTGATGATGCCTGTTCAGAGGCGAAGCACGTGTCGCAATATGGGTGTAAACTCGGAACGCTCGGAATTTTGTCACTATTAGAGGTTGTAACCGTATTGAAGTTTCCGCACTGAATATTTGTGTTCTTACACGTGCTAATGCGGATATATGCACTATTTATATTTCAGCACGTGATTTCACGTATCCTAATGTCCACCACTCGTTCGCCCCTCCCCGGCCGGCCACTCCAGCAGCGATCTTCGTGGATGGTTCATCCTACTTGTCAGCTGTGGCTGACGCTATGGAACTAGCCAAGGAAGAGATCTTCATTGCGGACTGGTGGCTCAGTCCAGAGATCTACATGAAGAGGCCAGCTCTAAATGGGAATTACTGGAGGCTTGATACCATATTAAAAAGAAAGGCTGTAAGTATTCTCTCTTAATCCTCTCTCGCATTCACCACTCTCTTGTCTCTTCTCTCTTTTTTCTTCTCATTAATTTTTGTCTCTCATTCTCTTAGAATATCTTGTGGCCACATTCCTTATGTAAAATATTGACAGAAAAAAATTAATAGGAAGATCAATGAGAGGCTGTGAAACCTCAAATTAATTACTCAGAATATCTTGTGGTTTCATTCATTATTGTGAGTACTTAATTTCAGGCTTCAATGTCTTAATGATATTGGCTGGTGGGATAGAAATCCGGACTGGTGCTAAATCTAGGTTCCATCCTGGATACTGTCGAGGACTTTACATCTGATATTTTGAGATAAGACAAAATAGTTTTCAAATACTATATAACCTGAAACTGATATTAATTGACAAACTCTGATCTTTACACCATGTTCTTAAATAAGTTTGTGTTTAAACAATATTTTTTTATATAATCTTCAGGAGCAGGGGGTGAAGATATTTATAATGCTCTACAAAGAGGTTGAGATGGCGCTTGGCATCAACAGTTTCTATAGTAAAAGTAGATTAGCCAGTGAGAATATTAAGGTAAGATACATAAGATGTTTTTTTAATATTGAAGATTTCGAGTAAAGTGGATAAAGTTATTTTTTTTCAATCAACTACGTTTAAGTATGTATGACATTAAATACATACTTAAACGATGTTATGTTAAGATATAACTGGTATTATTTTATGAATGATAATGGAATGATGCGTCCGCCGGTGCTAACTGACGCTGACGGGCCAGCAGTAGTGGATGATAAAAGGAGTATGAAATCAGGTCAGGTAGCCCATCTTGGCAAATGGCAATTTACCATGATGGTTTCCAGAGGGAACGGCGTGGACGTCAACTTGATATGGTACATTCCTAGCTATAGAGATATCAGTCCACATTATGAATAATCCCCTTTCCTCCTTTATGTCGTATTGTAAAGATTAGGTAGTAATCCAAGAATTGTATCATAACCCTGAACCCCAGGAGTTGTCGCCGATGATGTCGGGACAAAAGGGTACCGGGGCCCCAAAGAGGACCCCTCGACCTCTCAAGAGGATGCGGAAGACCCTGTCTGTCTAAAAATATAACATTTTAACGTAGGTTTTCCGTCATCCAGACCACGCGAAGGCGGGCGTACTATTCTGGGCACATCACGAGAAGATTGTCGTCCTGGACCAAACTGTGGCATTTCTGGGAGGCATTGATCTCTGTTATGGACGCTGGGATGATCACAGACACAGGTTAGTTCGTCATTTTAGCTTTATTATGTTTAATGTACTTCAAGAAGTAAGAAGTTTTTATTCTATTAAGTATGGAAAAATATTAATACAAAAATATGACGGTCATAAGCGAAAAATGTCCTACATGAATAAATGATATTTGATTTTATTATTACTTGTGTGATATCTTTGCAAATAGTTTCTATATTTTATAAAACAGAAAAAGCGTTTTATTGTGTTTTATTTTAATTTACCAACGATAACAAACAAACTGAGGTATTAATGATATTTAAATACCGCTACGAAATGTATTTTGATACTCATAGTAAGCTGTTTGATACTGTTCGATTTACACCATTTTTTATTTATATTATTTCATCAGACAATTAATATAGCAAGAAATTAATACATGCAGTATATAACCAATTGAAAGGTTGATCCTTTGCTATTAACCAGTTTTTTAATACTGTTTCTTTCTTTTATGTAAATTGTATTTTATATAATTGCATATTACCTATTGCTTTTTAATAAAATAATATAATGTTTGAATTAGATTGACAGATCTGGGCAACATATCACAGCCGAAATCATCGATAAAAATGAAAAAGAAAACATCGAGCTCCCCCGGCGGTGGCGGGTTATGTTATCCACAGGGCAACGGAATCGAAGCCGCGATCCTACTGGCCAAGACTTCCAAGGACATTGTCATCGGATTGAATGAGTAAGTTCGTTAATCTGCCACTACCTTTTTTTAACTTGTAGAAAAATTTCCAAAGACTGTATTTATCCGAAGAAGGGCAAATTTTACCCACTGTAAAGTCTAGGAGTCGCCATGTTGTGTTCTATTTTACCGGGGGTCTGTAACTCCCTATGTTCCCTATGTTCAACTGTTAAGGTACCAACTTTATAATGTTAGTAAAGATTCACAAGTCAATTTCGCTCACGCGTACCACTTCTAAAAATTATTATAAAATTAATTATTAAATATTTGCTAATAATATGTACAGGATCTTCACTTATATTATTTGCCTTTATACCATTATTTGAGGTCGACACAGTATGTCATCTTCTTACACTGAACCCTATCAGCCTTCATATCTGACCTTACTCTCCTTTTATACATATCATCTGTCACACAATGCATCCATCCTTTCGCTTTCCATACATCCTCATTCATTACATTAACGGTAATTTATATTGATTTTTATAACTATGTATGGACATAGTTATAAAATAAATATTAATTTGAAACATAATAAATAATTAGTAAAAAGTATAATAATAATTTTGCTTATAGATCCAGCCTACAAGAAAATAAAGATCTGAACGAAAACGAAGAGGAATCAGAGAAGGACTCCGTCGAAATGGAACCCACTCAATCTAACCTACCAGTATTACAGCCCGGCGACCAGCTTCTTATGCCTGCTCGCCCGGCGGACGTTGATTTACAAGGATTTGAAACACCAGAAGTACAAAAACGTAATGTTCTCAACAAAATAACGGACAGAGGCAAAGATATTATCAGCATATTATACCCATCGTTTGAAGACGAAAGAAATGAGCAGAAATTCGACGATGTGGAAAGAAAAAAAGCAGAGAAATACGCGCTGTCTAATGATCAAGTGCTGTTAACAGAGGCGTTAGGGTTGCCAACAGCGAAAGTTAGTAGAAAAGTGAGTAAGCCTACGCCTCTAGCTCGAGTGGTGGATGGTAGAGTGATCACTGAGAGTACTAAAGACGCATTGGAAGGACTTGAAGGAAATTCGAAGCTGTGGATAGGGAAGGACTATACAAATTTTATAGTTAAGGATTTCACAAATTTAGATCTGCCATTTGTAGGTGAGTATCATTTTTTTATGTAACTGGAACGGCAAACAATAATCGAAGCTGACGGTAAGTGGGTCACTATCGTCAAGATACATGAATAGCATCATGAACATGATAAGACATCCGTATACCAGTCAGGCGTTGCCATTACTGAGTACTATAAACCTCCGTACTGAGTACGCTATAATTTCTGTCTTATCGGTGACTGTAATAGGTGAGACTCTGGACAATTCTCGGATATTGATCAAATCAAGTCAAAAATAATTTATTCATGTAGGACATTTTAGCTGCTTAGCTTACCTTAAAGTTATTGTATTAATATTTTTTCCTTACCATCCAGTTCAGTCTACAGATTTAATTGAGAAGTACTGGCAAGAGACTCAACTGAATTTCATTTTTTTTAAAAGCGTAACTATTTATATTTATATATTAATAATTATATATATTGCGTATTTATATAGGTCTCTATGTCTAACATTAAATGAAAATCCTGTGCATGAACAACTTTGCCAAGCACATTTGTCATTTAAATAATCATTTAAAAAGTAATAGGCTTTGCTTAACAAATATGATTTAATTGATATTTTAAATTATCTACATGTTTAATTATATATACATTTTATTTAATCTTTTTTTTCGTTTGCTTATTTTTTATATTGTAACATTGTTGAAAAGCACTGAATAAATATTTTTTTCTTTCTTTCTTTCTAAATTTATTTAAAGGTAATTTATTTAGAAACAATAATTAAATCTCAGGACAATTCAGATAGCGCCATCTAGTCCCAAGCTAAGCAGAACTTGTATTGTGGGTTCTAGACAACAGATATAAATACATAGACGTTCAGAAAATTATAATAGTATATTGGAAGTTAACGAAAGTGTTTTTATACTATTTCAGACTTAGTTGATAGACACACAACGCCCAGAATGCCGTGGCACGACATCGGAGTGATGGTACAAGATGCTGCCGCTAGAGATGTCGCCAGGCATTATATACAGAGATGGAACGCCATCAAATTGGAGAAGGCGCGGTAAATATATTTTTCTCCAAATAATGTTACATTTAATAATAATAGTGGTCGAAATTCGATCTTAAATTAGTATTATAAATTTGAACTTTTATTAGGGTTTTATGACATAATTAAAAAAAATATATTCGATGTCTGCACTCCATCTCTGTGTGCGAAAACTTATACTCCTCTGCTGTACTTTTGTTTCACGTTTTAATATATAGATGTGACGATTATATTGTAAAAAGACAGTATGTTTTTGTACATTTGATGTCTTACCATAATTTGACATTATTTTATGTTTGTTATTTCAGACAGAACCCGAATTATCCGTATTTGTTGCCAAAATCGTATACGGACATAAAACCATTACAAGATCTGGATGAACATTTGAATATCGACGTTGTCAAAGTCTCGTGTCAGGTAACTGATTTGACTTTCATTTTATACTATATAAATATTTATAATGAATCCCTATTTCTCTTGATCACGCATGAAGGGCTGGACCTATTTTTCTAATTCTTTTTTGGTGTATTTGTTACTCTTAGGAGGTTCTTATGAAAGGAAAAATTAAAGTCATGGTTTATTAGGAATATTTATGTGGTCGTTAAGTTTTTTTAAATGTTTTCCTACTGTGTACAATGCGCAGAGGACTTTTATGTGATAATTGTATTAATGCGAATTCAATATTCATAGTTAGACAGGACAATGCCTGTCTAGTCAGCTAGTATATGATAATAATTACTAAACGGGAAAAAGTTTTAAGAATAAATGTAAATAATATATCTCGTTTTAGTAAGCCTCGATTTATCTCAGGAGTCGAATACTTGTACCTGTTTCATAAATATGTCTTTATATAATGTACTATACAAAATGAATGGTTTAAAAGTTAAATAAAGTCCTAAATAATGATACAATAAATAACAACAATCAACACAGTAATAACAAATATATATTTATTTTGCAGGTTCTCCGCAGCGTGTCAAGCTGGTCGTGCGGGTTCCTGGACCCTGACACGGTGGAGCAGAGCATCCACGAAGCCTACGTGGATACCATCACACGCGCACAGCACTACGTCTACATTGAGAACCAGTTCTTCATCACACTCTCGAGATCCAATACTATTGTACGGAATCAGGTAACGTTGTAACATACACATATTAGTTATATACGGATATTTGTAACATATATCTTAATTAAGGATATAAATGCGAAAGTTTGTAGGTATGGATGTTTGTTACTCTTTCACGCAAAAACTACTGATTGGATTTTGATGAAACTTTACAATAATATTGCTTATGCATCAGAATAACAGATAGGCTATATTTTATATTGAAATTTAACGCGAGTGAAACCGCGGGCATAGCTAGTTTATATATATATTGACAGCCTCGGTATTCTAGCTGGATAAATGTAAAGAATGTGTAGTGGTGGATGGAGGAGTATGAAATTTTGCACTGTAATAGTTCACATAGAGGAGAACTATAGACTACTAATTTTTTTTTAAATTATGCATAAAATATACATAAAATTAAAAAACAATACACATACACTACTATATATTTGACAGAACACGCATATATACTCTTGTTTATTGTTGAAGTCTGTGGTCAAATTGAGAATAGATTAATATTATTTGTCTATAGTCTTATTGAATGTCATAGTAATTACCGCTCGAAAATATACATATATAAATCTAATATAAAAAAACATTGTGTAGCGGTAATCTGAATTAGAATCTTAATAATGTTCTTATAATTTAAATCAATTATTGTCGATTTTCAACTACTGGGCGACCATTAGTAAACGTAAATGTATATGTACTGTTATGCCCAAGAAAGAGCTGAGCAACATAATTCCATGAATTTAACTCATCATATAAAAACTGTTTGCACACTTAGTTAAGTAAGTAATGCGGAATGGCTTAACTATTCAAATAATTTGCACATACATTGCATGGGTTAATTTACTTCCTGTCATAATTTTGTGAATTTGAACTGAGTGACTTCGTATTGTGTATTAAGATTTTTTTTTAAACTTTAAGTGGCCAACTTAATAGTACGAATGTATTGCAGATCGGTGAAGCTCTGTTCAACCGAATAATGCGAGCGGTGCGTGCCGGCACAACATTTCGCGTGTTCGTGGTGATGCCTCTACTTCCAGGCTTCGAAGGCGAGGTGGGAGCTCCCTCAGGAACTTCGCTGCATGCCGTCACCCATTGGAACTACCAGAGCATCTCCAGGTATAGTTTTAATAATAATAAATGATAAGAAAGAGAAACACTTGTATATGATTAATACAGCAGAGCGCTTCCCTCCGATAAATCCCCCGTCCTATACAAATGGGGATCGAAATTACGATATCCTGAGACGAGGTACGAATCCCTAGCGGTCCCTTAGACTAGTCGTCTTCGTCAGACGGGAATTTACCTTCATCCGCTCCATAATTCCTTTCTCAAGTTTGGAGTGCTATCTGCACTCGCCCCCTGTCTGTGAAGTTGATTTAGATTAGTGTAGTTCGAATAAAAAGCTGTATAAACATTCTTAATAAAAATAATTTCAGAGGCCCAGAAGCGATCCTGACACGACTGCAAAAGGCGGGGGTCACCAACCCCTCCGATTACATAACCTTCCACGGTCTCCGCACCCACTCGACCCTGGAGGAGGAGCCGGTCACGGAGCTGGTGTACGTGCACTCCAAGCTGCTGATCGCCGATGACAAGGTCGTCATCTGCGGTAGTGCCAACATCAACGACCGGTCCATGGTTGGCAAACGTGATTCAGAGATCGCGGTTATATTGCAGGTCAGTTTATAATATTCTAGTGATTCTCGCTGATCTATTAGACATTTTATATTGAAATGAAATGAAACACTATGGCACAAACTTGCTGGTGGTCGCCCAGTCGTCGAAATTCGACCATAATTAGGTTTCGGAGGAGTATGCTAACTAACATTCTGACACAAGAATTTTATATATAAGATGTACTGTCGCCATACTATTCCTGATCAACGCGACGGTTGACAGGTAGAGAGTGCCATCAGGCATTAAGTTCGACATGTATAAAATTTTATTTGCAAAAGAATACATAAATAAATGTACTATAAACAGGACGAGGAGTTCACGGATGGAGTGATGAACGGCGAGACGTTCCCGTGCGGGCGTGTGGCGGGGGCGCTCCGCAAGCGGCTGTTCAGAGAACACCTCGGGCTGATGGAGGCCGACTTGGACGCTATGGGGCTCTCGCTCGACGACCCGTGCTGCGATCACTTCTACAAGAACGTCTGGCAGGCCACCTCGCTGCAAAACACCACCATGTACGAGGATGTAAGTGTTGACGGCCACAGAAAGTTATCCATTGTATGACTTCATCCTCAATACTATAAAGACTCTCTAGTAGTACCTAGTAATTAATAGGTGACTTGTATTTGTACAACGTAATTGTTTGGCTGAAAGGGCATTTCCAAGGCCCTAAAACTATGTAATAAAAAAACTGTTCCTTCTAGTGATTTAGCATACCGCGGGTTCGATTCCTCGCGCGTCACAATTATTTGTATTCATGAGTATTATTATTTGTATGGGTCTGGATGTTTTCTGTATATATTTTGTATGCATTTAAAAAAAAGAATGTATGTATGTATCTATATAAAGCTGTGCTTAGCTTGGGACTAGGTGGCGCTGTATGAAATCGACCTGATATATTATTATTGAAAAGTAAGGGCCAATTTGTGATGAAAAATTGGCTATTATTAATTCCGGCAGATGTCAGTATATCTAATACATGTATAATATTTTATTTTCAGGTATTCCACTGTATACCAACAGATGCGGTAGGCTCCTTCGCAGAGCTCAAAAAGTATCAAGAAGATCACCGCGAGACGCTTTGGCACGTGGATCGAGCGATGGCGAACAGGAAAATAGATGTTATACAAGGATACGTTGTCGATATGCCGCTTAATTTCCTCCACAAAGAAAGCTTGACACCCAGAAACACATCTGTTGAAGGTTATCTACCTACTTCTTTATGGACGTAATTTGTAATCATCTTAAGGTAAAGCGTCGGGACCTAATTTACTGCCCTAAATTACACCCAAAACATTCTGTGTCAACTTATATTTCAAACTGACTCTCCAGTGAAGGAAACACCGAGTCTACCAAAATGTTGGGGCCTAATTTACTACCCTGAATTACACCCAGAAAAAACGTTATGAGTCCATTTATATTTGTAGCTGGTTGACTGACTGTTGAAGAACTGACCGTCTGTGAAGGAAACACCGAAATAACCAAGAAAATTAATCTAAGATAATGGCGAAAAGAGCCAGCAAAATGTGGGCATATCAAGTGTTGCGTTCTCTATAACATCGTGTCATCATCATCATCATCATACATCATTGTCTACTACATACCATCGCGACGGTATGTTAGTTTTTGTATAAAGCTAGATTTAAACCTACTCCTTCCCAAGCATTATGACATCAACGTTAATACTTATGATAGTACTAAGAATACGTATTATAACTGTGCAATAATGACAGAATAAAGTAATATATTTATTTATAAACTAGATTTAGCGTCATATAAAATTTGTTTGAAATGTGAATGCTCAGAGTCTGGCAATTAGCTGGATAACGCATTCATACAGAATAAGAGAAATACGTGAGCAAGTCGGTTTGAAAGTGTCAGTGTAAAATGAAGTTATACTACTATTTACGTACATATTTGACTGCAGAAATAATTTTGGATAAATGATTAATGAAGTTAGTATACAATGTGAAAGTAAAAGACATATATTGGTCAAAACTCAAACTGACTTTGTGAGCACTTTGATCGTGTGCTATTTGACGGAAAATTCTCCGGGACTCGAGTTATATTAAAGATAAAATTTTGACCTATTTATTAAATATTAAGAAAAAGAGTTATAACGGATTGAAAGAATTATGAAAGATTGTATGGAGGTGCTGTCATTTTTGAAGCTAAAACCATGAAACATTTTCATTTGGCTTTATATTAGGTTAGGTCATTATTTTTTTCATTATTTGGTCAAGGTCACTATTTTACGCCGACGAAGTCGCGGGTACAGCTAGTTATATATATAAGTGAATAAAGCAAGAGATGTGTACACATGAAGTTCTGAGTATCGGCAAAATTATAATTAAAAGCGATTTTATTTGTTCTGATTGGTAACGAAGTGAGAATATAATATATCAATTCCTTTCCTTCCTTTTATTCTGATAGTCGACTATGTGAGAAAACTATTTATAATCTGTTTTTTATCTCGAAAATGAATTTCACACTATCTATGTTGCTAGCGTTTTGCAATTCTTAATTAGTGTTGTGATACCATCGGAAATTAGGTACAGCACTACCCCGCTGCATCTGGTAACGTTAGTTTAGATTAAAAAGTAAACTATTTTGAGTAACAGTATTAAATAACTAAGAAATGTTTAGGTTCATTCCACACGGTAGTAACATTATTTTCTAAGATAATGCAAAGTATTTGTGAATCCTTGAATTTAATACTAGTTCTATATTTTTTATTCATATTTCATATCAGTATTTAAAACTTCCAGTCCAATCATGTAGAGTATTGAAGTATTTTTAGCTCGCAATTCAAGTATGATATTAACATATTGGTCTTATACAAGAATGTAATAATAAATGTAGAAGAGTGCAATGGGTATAGTTGAGTGTTTACCTTTCTATTATTTCTGTCTAACATGTTGGATGTCAGTAATTTATACAATTTATGTATAATACAAATACATAAATTCTATAAATCATCTCCATTATAATAATGTTTAAATTATTATGTACTTAGTTATTAATTATCTTGTTACTAGAAAATTTATATATATATATCAACTAGAGTAATACCTATAGTACAACATTTTTTTTTATACCACTTAGGTGGCACACAAGCATACGGCCCATCTGATCGTAAACGGTTACCGTAGCCTATGGACGCTTGAAACAACAGGAGTGTCACATGCGCGTTGCCGACCCTTAAGAAACCTTAATATAACCTTCTTGAAAAACCCCATGCTGTAGTCTCTCGAGAAAACCTCGTCAGGTAGTTCTTTCCACAATCTAAGTGTACGCGGGAGGTAGGTCTTCTGAAACCGCACTGTCCGAGACCACTTAGGTTCCAGCGTGAGGGGATGATTTCCCTGTCGATGGCGAGCGGTGCGATGGTAAAAGGTAGCCGTAGGCATCATCTGCGTAAGTTGGCACCAGATGGCGTTATGTAGTATGGGCTGTTATTTATATTTCATAATTCCCTGCTAAGTAGCAAATAACAAAATTGTGAATATACGGAAAATACATAAAAAGCAAATTTGTTTTATATAGGAGACTTGTTTTACTTTTTTAAATTGTATTCAATATTTTCTATTTCAATACCTTATAAAAAAAAGAACTATTTATATTTATACGGTAAATAATACTATTATTTATTTAACAATGTAAAGAAAAAAGCTTTTTGATGTTATTATATTCTATATTTATAGTGTCTTTATTAAGAAAAACAAGAAATATGTTTTTTGTATTCCCTTTTAGTATTGACTAAAAGAGAATATAAAATACATATTTCTTGTTTTTCTTGCCTTATTCCATTATGGGGGTTCGGTCCAATACGTCAACTTCTTCCGGCCCCTACTAGCCGTTATATCTATGTTTACTATCCTTTTATCATATAGCTCTATCTCTGTCAGTATTCATTTTTTTACCTTATGACTTATGAAATTGACGTCATGTAAAATTAATTTCTATTACACAATTGATGCATGAGTTTCCGAAATTTATTTAAAACAAATTTTTTTAATATTTTTTTTAATTTGAAATACGATAACTATAACTATTATTTACGTTAATTCTATGATCTCTTAAATGAGGTGCTTTATTGTTGAGTGAGATTAAAAATTATTTTAAAGCTTCATAATACTATATAGATAAATGTACAAATAGTAAGAAATATACAACACCTTATGAATAAGAATATGCCTGTATTGTATTATGATCTACCTCTAGATGTAATGTAATGAAAGAAAATTTATTTAATAATATATAAGTGCAATGTTTAGAATAATTAATTGAACAAATGTATTTGAATTTTAATAATGCTCTTATTGTAAATTATTGAATTGTAAATCCCTTTTTTATATAGTTAGGTAATAAGTATTTTCGATACAATTTTTAACTAATAATTCAAATGATTGACAGTATAAATTATTTTTTATTGATGAAAAAATATTCCTAATATTCGATCATTATTATTTTTTTATTTTTCCAATCTTATTGGTATTTATTAACATCACGGAACAAACTGCTCTGTTCTGTAATTAACGTAGTCCATGCCAACAAGCACAGAGATTATAGATTTACGCATACTTATAAAAATTAAAGATTTGTATATACATATGTTATATTAATATGCTTTGGTGTTTAGTGTATTTTGTATAAGTAAAATTGAACAAATTATGTACGCAGGAAACATATATACAATTTTCAACTATATAACTTGAAACGAACAAATCTATACTATCAAAAACCATAGTAATATTTTAAAAATATTTCTCTATTTAAAATTTATACCTATGGACTAGATATTTACCATACTTTTTATGATCTCCCATAATTTTATCCGTTCCAAGAATCCTAGCCTAAAATTACATGTCATACAAAAGAAATGTACCTATCTAAAAAAATTATAAAATTATGTATGTGAATAATAACATAGCAATAATTGTTCTTTTGAATAGCATTTTAAATAATATTTATACCTATTGAGTACAAATACAGCATTCCCAATCTATTACCTAATTAAGTTTCTATGACGTAAAATCACCTACTTACTTGAAAACGTAATTTAGTATCTAAATATTTGATATGTGCCTATATATGTTTAAATTAGTTAAACTAATATATTAATTAATTTAAATCTAATGCTATTGTAAATATTACAATATTAAGTAATACATTAGTAACTTTAATCGGTGGTAATACTGAATTTTTGGATATGTGTTGTGTTGAACGTGTTGAAATAAAGAAATATGTTTACAATATATAAATATTTTATTTTTAGACTACTAATACCAATATACGGCTTACTTGTGAATTTGTTTTATGTAATTGGAAAACAATTTCAACTTAATCAAATTTTATTGTTTTAAATTTATTCTTATAAAAATGACATTTAGATTTTTCTAGTTAAAAATGTATTACTACTAAGTATATAATTTACATTTTACATTTGCATTTCCCTAGAAACAAAATATCACATTTATCCTAGTTTCTTTCAAATCACATTTGAATTCAGAGTCTAAAAGAAGAATAAACGGTCTTATTCTTATTAGGTGTATTACTGACCTCTGGAATTTTTAGCTGGAATCTCCAATTATTACTTTAAAATTCATGTAATGAACGCTTATGACTTAATAAGCATTTACTAGATGGCGCCACTATATGCTGTTAATATTCGAAGTGTAAGAAGATATATGTATACCTATATAAAAGCATAAAAGTAAAATACCTTTATGCTTTTATATAGGTAATTCATTTAGTTCGTAAATTTAAACGTAAATACGTACGTTTTTTAATAGGTCACATTTTAATGAACCAGGAGTTGATAGGAATAAAGTAGAATAGAAAATTCATTATTTTTAAATAATTATTATAAGTTTACATTTTTCAAGTCAAAACTCGTGAATAAAAACTACCAACTAGCACTAATTTATTAGGGTCAAATATAAATACACAATAATATTAAATCAATCGTAGATAGATAGATTAGAGAAGACCGGTCCCTACAATCAGCACTCGTTCACGAGTATGACGTATGAGCCAGCCATCACATACTTTAGGGATCCAATGACCATAATGTCAGGTCAGTTAGCTCATTACGTAACTTTTTAGCTAGCTTAACCTATTTAGTAGGAGGGGGGGGGGTGATAATGGTACGGGGGCCCTGCCTGCGCTTACGGTTTACACTGGCGGAGCACCTGTCGTGGATGATAGGATGAGCATGAGGTCAGGTCATAACTAACCTGCCATCATGGCAAATTCACCTGAAAATTGTATATATCTACTTACCTATAAGGGCTAACTGATTCAACTTTATCGTCATGTTATCATCCTCCACTGCTGTTCCAACAGCTTGTACCGTTAGGTCAAGCGGTTACTCAATACCATATTAATCCATAAAAAAAACTAAGTACAACTCGTTACTTATTCTAAATAGTGATCCCGCCTGAACCTATAATACCTATATACGTTACGATACGTGTTAAGAAAGAAATACGAACATCTACCTACTTTAGAAATTTTAATTAGGTCAATTCTTTTTTAGAATAAAGAAAAAATAATTACAGTCAACATTCGCTGTATGATAGAATTGATAGAATTCCTGGTGAACGAGCTCGATGAAGTACTAACTGAATTCATACTCATTTCATTTAATTGGTCTCACTAGCGTAGTACAGGCAGGTAGATACACCCCGTTCCGCGATTAAAAAAAAATTCAATATCTAAGTAGGCACTTCAACATTATCCGACCGTTGTTGTATTATGCGAATGGCATACTTACATCATTTTAAAACTTTTAATATCTACTCAAAAAAATATTTATATTTTAATTGAATTTAAAAGAGAGAGAGAGACGACATCAACATACCTTTATGCTTGATATTTTTTCAAAATAAATATAAGTATTGGTATAATTTGTAAGCAAATAGGCATAGCAAAATATACCTACCAGATAGTTAAAAAAGAATATGATGGTCTGCCCTGATAATATAAGTACCTAATGAAAGTCCACTCGCTAATAACAGACCACGGGCAGGTCATCAAATTAAATTAAAATGCATATAAGTAATAGATATATACCTACATAGGTACATTGTTTTAATAAACTTTACAGAAATAAATAAATAGATGCGTCATACGATCGCTATTTTTTCACCCCTCCCCTGTCCTTGCGACAATTTGTCTCATTTATGAGACTCCCCTCTCTGGTGTAACGTCGCTTTTTTTTTACTCTGAACTAGTCTCGTTTATACATCAAATTTCGTGTTTTAATTGTTAAAATCTACTTATTAGAGTTTGAAATGAGATGGCACGAAATTTAGGACCTCCCCCACACTTACCTCTTTATCGAGAGGTAAATATGAATGGTCTAGTTATTCTATGCTCTACTATTTTTTTTTAATTACAACAATAATATCTGACAATTACTTATATAGGTAGGTCATAATATTATTTAAAAATCTATTAAAAAAATAGGTAAACTTATTTATTTATACCTAACTCCAAAAACATTAATTAAAATATTTTTTTTTATGTTAGGTACCTACTTACTATTGAAAAATTATACACAAATAATATAAGTTTTTATCGTTTTCCTATACATAAATAAGTGAGTATAGGCAACTCGTATATATCTATGTACTTACTTCACGATGTAGGTAGATAACCACTTACCACCAATAGGTATGATATTTACCTACTTAGTTACTATTTGATGTAGAAAGTAGGCAGAGGTCCTTCCTTCGTTAATGAAATAGATTTATAATTTAGTTTCGACAAATTTCAAATGCTTCGAAACTTTCATAACTTTATATCTTGTGAAAAATAAATACTACCTATTATCCAGCTGTAGGCCCAAACAGAATAACTGTTACAAATAAAAGTAGAAATATAAGGCTCTTAAAAGGGACCCTATATGTAGAAACCGATATGCTCAGTGGCACTACATTACCTTAAGTAAAGTTGCACCTCTACCTACTAAAAAATCTGACGTTGAAGTTGACTGAAGTTTTTTAACGACGAGTAAGTTTCTTCTGGGTAAAAAACTTACTTTTGCAGTATCAAGGTTATATGTACTTAACTATGTTAGATATGTAACATAATTAATTTAAATATAAGTACTTAATTGTTTCGTCAAGAGTGCGTGTATGATAATGCATGTGGAGTGTATGTGTGTGCAGCATGAGTATGGTCATTACACTGCATTATTTGTTACGTTTAGGGCTGGGATGGGCACGTCCCTATCGCTGTGGTCCTACGCTCCCTTCTTTCGCGGGTATTTGAATAGGCTCGCGCGTTGCGTAACTCGCGGCCAATGACAGCGGCAGCGTCGCCCCTGCACATGCACGGGGCGGAGTCGTTACGTCATTGCGCTCTGCCCCCGCGGTCGCGCAGCCGCCGTGACGTCACGGCCCGTCTCGCCCCGCGCTTGCAACGCGCGACGCCAGCGCCCATGCTGCTCGTGGCGCCACGAGGAAACTTCCTACAAAACACTCGTGCGCTCAAAGATGGCGGATGGGTCGCCCGAACACCGTGCCGGCCCGAAACAAATGAACAATATAACTTTTTCCGCGCCCAATCCTAAACATAGTGACACAAATAAGTGCAGTGAGGAAACATTTGAACACGATAAAGTGAAGTTATGTTTGTACACCGAACCAAAAACGAGTGAATCTTGTGAGAAAAGTGATACGCGCGGCGTGGCCGCCAATTGTACGACAGCGGTCATCACTACGAGCTCCCAAAAATCTTGTGACGCGAACACCGAGGAAGGCGAGGACAGGAAGAAGCGATGCTTCGACAGATACGACAGCTCCGAATCAGCTGACAGGTGAGTAGGTACACTGTTCTGTTAGTAAATAAGTGTAATATTGATGTTAAGTTTGCGCGGCGTCGAAAACTACGAAGTCAATGCTCCAGTAACCGGAGGCTGTTCTGTTTTCGATGTCATGGTCATTGTGTAAAATGTTGGTGTTGCTAGGCCGTGATGGTACGGTTGAATGCCCTCTAAACAGTTTGCTAGGCTGCGAGGCGAGCCGGAGCGGAGACGCGACGCAGCATTATTTGTTAAATAATCGCCGAGAATCGTGCCCGTAATAATAGTGAGAAGTTGTGACGACTAATTTTCAATGGGCTATCTTCTTTAACTATGGTATATATTAATTGACGTAAACTAGACGAACCTAGACAATAAACAACATCAACAACATAGTACTTACCCATCTGTTTTTGACATTAGCTTAGTAGGTAGGTATTTAGTTATATATGGAAAGAATATTATAGTCACTTTAGTCGTATTGTTACGTAACGGTACGTCATACCAAATTTCAAATGTTTAGAAATGTATTTTGCAAACTTGTAGGATACCCTTTTTAATGGAATATCCTGATACCTCAATAATCTTGCCTCTAAATTAACTTAAGTTATATTTTTGATCTAATCTTAGCTAAATTAATGAGTTTAACCTTCAGTGAATTAAAACCAACAACTAGGTACCTACTCAATTATTATAGTAACAAATAATTAAGTATTTACATTGCATTCAATAGTAGGTTTTCTTCTATGATTTGATTATCTATGACTGTGATTCTGTGTGTGATCTATTTTAGACAATTAAAACTGAGCTTACAAAGTTACTTCATTATATATTGGTGTATGTGTAGGTATACTTAGATAGGTACCTACTTCCAAATCAAATTCAGTTACAAGTTCAAGATTAGAAAGCTAGGTGAAATCAACTTTCTCATCTTAATTATTATTATAATCGCTTACATCTAGCTCTCAATTACATTGCATTGCATATTTCTTTTATCACTAAAATTATCCTGACAGGGTACCTTAGTTTCATGAGTGCGCTTATAAGTAATATTAGCTTCAATTTTGTATTTTAGAATACTATTTGTATGTAAATCAGTCATCTACTCATTCCCTAATGATTGTTGTATATTTTATTAAAAAGCATGATAATGGTGTACAGTATGCGGTATATGTTGGTTTGTAACAATATAGGATAATAGGATTTTCATGAATTATACACATCATGTTGACTTTCGAGGAATTTCATGGTGGTTTTCAGGGTATCCTGTATGGAGGCCAACCTAACATGGTACATTGCTTTCACTGATAATACTCCTATGCTACTAATAGCTATTTTCCCTCCATTATAATTGTACAATGTCAAGTAATTAGTAATCAAAACTCTATGATTTTTTTCTCATTTTTGTGTAACTAGAATGAGGTGGTAAGATAGTAATGCCTTAATCTTTTTAAAATGATAATGGTTTGGATCAAAACAGTATTCTGATTATAAGCGAATGGTCATAAGTGCTTCCAAACCAGCACAAACCAAGTTAAGCTCTATTATATATTTTCATTGCAGTTGTTTCTTGTTTGAGGTTTTAGCAAACATGTGGATGTATCATGTCGAGTAAAATTACTATAACAGATTATAGACACTTACTGCAAAATAATATATTTATTGTATTACAAATATATTACTTTGCCAGAAGTTACAATAATATTATACTTAAAATGTTAAATAATTTATGTATACTATTAAAGTTGAACTTGATTTAAATTTTTATGTATATTAGTACCAATGTTAGTTGATATTATCAGTTTTAATTTATCTCTATAGGCCTCACTCCTTAATCTAAGAATTTGTCACTATATTTCATCAAAATATATTTAGATAATGATTAAAAAAAATGAAATATCATTCATTATCACTATCACTGATATACTTTGGTGATATGAAAGTTATGAGTTATAGTATTACTTATCTAATACCTACCTAAACAATTATATATTATACTGACATTGTATCATAATGCTATAATAATATACAACAAAACAAAAGGAGATCATTACCAGAATGATAGATAGTGCCACACCACAACATTATTTAAAAAATGAGAATGTGAAGAAATTGTGATTGTTATTAAGTTTTGTTTTTAATAAGTTCGTCAGAACAGAGGAACAACATTGACATTTATTATTATTTGACATTGGGCATTGACCTTAATTTTTGTAATTTATATTATAAAAAACAGGACTTGTATCCAGAGCCGTAAAACAAATTAATAAAAAAAATCTCCAAATTTTTCTCGCAATCGGCCAATTTCAGGTTTAAAGAAAAAACACATACACACGATATACGATTTTATCATAAAAAAGTGTCAAAAAACAATATTTTCACTAAACGTCAACGTCATGTTTTCGGCAAGATCTTTCGTTTTACATTATGTTATCTGTGGTTTTGTTCTCTGTGATGGATACCTTATTGGCGCAAATGCACGCGTTGTGTTGATTGGTTGTTAGCTAGTGAAATGAAGATATGGCGAATGGCGCAAACGCACGCGATATCTTGATTGGTTGTTAGCTAGTGAAATGTAAAGATGACGAATAAGTATTCAACCGCATAAAGATAACCTTGTATTTCCATTTTGAACCCCTTACAACCCTTTTTACGCATTAAAAAGTAGCCTATGTCCTTCCTCGGCGTCTAGACTATCTGCGTACTAAATTTCATTTAAATCGGTTCAGTAGTTTTGGCGTGAAAGCGAGACAGACAGACAGAGTTACTTTCGCATTTATAATATTAGTAAGGATTATATTAAAACTATGTCCTGGGGTTATGCCTACTTAAACTGTTTTAATCTACAATGTGATCTATCTGTTATCAAATTTCATTCAAATCGATCCATCCATTTAAGTGTGATTGAGAAACAAACACCAAAATCAACATATGTAATATTAGAATCCCGCTAGCGTCAACCCTCAGCGCCGCATACCGTAGACACGCGATGACTGCATCCAACCCACTACGCCCAACCCCTTCACCATGCTCTGAACATGTAATTCGTTACCCAATTGTATAAAACTGTAATACTGGTCAATCCTTTAATAAGAGCATAACATGATGACGGCCTCGGTGGTCTAGCGGTTTAACACACCGCCTTATTTGCGATGGTCGCGGGTACATAATCTATTAAAAAATCCTGGTTTAATAATATAAGTAAGTGGTCAAATATAGGTCACTCAGTATTGACCGATAACATGTTACTCGTGTTCAAGTAAGGTGTGGTTTAGTTTTGAATCTTGTCCATTATTGTTTGTCCATATTTGTTGTTTTATTTCCTTTTATTTATATTTTAATTTGATTTATATTTTAAAGAGGAGATTCATACTTGCGTCCTGTTTTTATTAAGTTATGACAACAAAGGCTAATTTAAAATGAGAAAATGAGTAATTTTACATATTACATTAATTACGCAATTATTTTATTACTTATACAGCTTAAATAATTAGTTATACAACGACCAAAATATCGGAATACTAGGAACAATAGAAATATCGGTACCCCATATGGTACACTCACACGGGAGTCGAATTTCATGTTTCAGTTTTTTTCCATAAAACATAATGTTGATCGAACATTGACAGGTAGCAAGTACATCTAATATTTTCAAATTAAACAAGTATAACATTAGTACGTGGAAATATATGTTATCTAAGGTTCAAATCAAACAGTTCGATAACAAACCACTTAAAAAGCTGATGTCACCAATTCGCAAATTGCACCTAACGTGATAACAAGATGTATACATATAGTATATGTTGTATTGTATGAAATATATTTTAACATACACACATATTACATTAGCCAACATATCAGTGACATTATACTCATAACAACACATTTTTGTACTCACTCTATTCTCCCAAATTTGAATTTAAAAATGAATCTGCATTATTGTACTCATGTATAACCGCGTATTTGAAAAGAAGACGAGCTGAGTTTCTTGTCAGTTCTTCTCATCTCGTAATCATTCCGAACTGACGGTTGATTTGATATATCACAGGAGTGTAAGAGACTTATATGAATAAAGATATTTTTAATTTGAATTTGTAAATTATCAAAAAAAGACAATCATCATTATGGGTCCTTTAAAATATATTTTTTAAATATAGTACTTACTATTGAAAACATAAATTATTAGTATTAATGAGACCCGGTTACCGTTAAACATTAACATATTTCTTCCGGGGTAAGTACTTACGCTTGTCAAAGTTATCTGGTAGATACGGCTTCAAATCCTGTTATATTAAGCTGTTGGAATTATATTTTCTATATTAATATATCTACGAACGGGTAGTTAATTAATGAAATTATAAAGTAACTAGATGTGCCCGCGACTTCATCCGCGTAAATTGTCGATACTTCCATATAAGCTTTCATCTCAGCTTTCAACCCCTTGCAACCCTTTTTTTGGATTAAAAAGTATCCTATATCCTTTCTCAGGTTTTAGACTACCTGTGTACCAAGTTTCATTTAAATCGGTTCAGAAGTTTTTGCGTGAAAGCGAGACAGACAGACAGAGTTACTTTCGCATTTATAATATTACTAAGGATTTATTTAATCAAATAAATTTGACGCAATAATACGAGTAATGATATTTATGTAACACGTAACTTTAATATATAGGTATAATTATAGGTAATATATGTATGTTAATATTCTAATTTTTTAATAGGTTGCCAAAAACGATAGAGTTGATATATTATAAGTATAAAGGTCATTGACATCCAGTATAATCTGTCACCCTGAAAAGGACTCGATGTGAAGATAAGTATGGCTTAATCTATCTTACTAAAATATTAGGTACGTGCATAGTCTATTTTTATAACGTCAGTTATCGGGGGGAAGGTGGTTGTTGGTAATGTGGACTAATAACCACATTGCTAGCAATATTACCCTGACAAGTTGACTTCCATGCGGTTACCCTGGTAAATTTCCATTTGCGAACTGATTTGACTTCATGCTCATTTTATCAGCCCCGTATCTAGCGTATACTGTTAGCACAGGCGGGTGCATCATCCCATCATTATCCATAAAAACATCGATTATTTAATTTTAATAGTCTTATTAAGTAATGTCTTTCTGTTTTTTTTTTATTTGATGATAGAATGGTGCTTATACTAACTGTACAGATATGCTGGCGAGGCACCAATGGTTAATACAATGAGGATGAAGTCATATGAGTGAGCCAGCCATTATGAATTTGTCAAGAATTAAACACGAGGAGTTCTAGAAAGATCGTGTAGATATCAACCTGATAAAGTGGATTGCTAGCCATGGGGCCATAATTCCCCATTCCTAACAATCCCCTTCTCCCATCTTGTTCATTAGGTAACAAGTACTTACAATATAAGTGAGTACACATAATTATCAATTGTGATAACTTCTTATCTTACCAATAACTTGAAGGAATCCCTATTTACCAGTAGCTAATATTTAATTAATTTTAGTTGTATATTACAAATTAATATATATCATGTTCTTGGAAGTAATACTACTTGAAGTATATATTATTTTCATGATTGTATTGCTTGCGATAACTATGACGGATGAACTTTTCTGTAGGTATATACGAGTATATAAAGAGAGTGCAAGAAATCTAACCTGCGACCGTCGGTAGTAAAGCGGTGTGCTAAACATCAAGACCACCGAGGCCGTTCTTTTAAATGCAAATATTTATGTCTACTTCACGTAATTGGCTCTTACTTTTGTATTTTTTTTATATCTTAGATTTGTAAAAGAGCGTTGACTTTTGACACGTACCTATTCTTACTTCTTCCATGTGTTCATGACATGCAGGTCTCACACATTCGTGTCACCATTACGTAAATAAACACAATGACTTTTTCTATATTAATAATGATAATTTTAAGTGTCTAATTTATAAAAAACCTGTACTATCTTATTTTAAAATATTGTCATTTACACTTGTAATTATCCGTTCGTACTCTATCACATCTCTATTATTCAATTGTCAAATCTATTAAAGAAAATGACATGTAGTAACGTCATTGTAAACTTTTACAGCTGCCTATTTCAACTCTAGGTGAGAAAGTTCGAGGATAAATTGACGTACTTAGGTAGGTACGAAACGAAACGTGCAAGTTTGTTAGTGGATCGGTAGGTAGGGCGTTCACGCGAACCTAAGCCACAAAGGGTGAGCTGTAAAATAAAAAATAGGAGTTCTAACCGGGCGCGCCGGGGGACAGCGAACGGGTTCCCGAACGCGCCATGGTATGTAGCCGGTACGAGATACTTTTGTGCTGCGACTGTGTACGTGACTTTGTTCACTTAACCGGATTATAGGACAACTGCGATAAGAAGACATCAAGTTGCCTGTCTTTCGTTTTTTTTATTAAAATTATTAAGTTTTCAGCCAATACGTAACAAATAGACAAATTCATTTCAATATTACTGAATTATATAGGTATTAATTTAAAAAAATAGCGCAACGATGCTTAGAAACGCAGGTAGAGACAATTTTAACATGTAATAATAGCTACGAATAGTAACATACTATATACCTACGTAAATAACATTGGCAATAAAACATTTTTTTATTTTACGACCTTATTGTCCGTAGACATATTTTTTTATATAAAAAAATGCATTCCTTAAAAATTGCCAATTACGTATATATTTTATAAATTAAAATACAATGTCGTATCCATTAAAAATTATGTTTCTGTTTTAACAAGTTTTATTTGCGCATGAACATAGTTTTGCAGCATTACCAATGTGTGATAATGACATTGTCTGGCAGGTGTTTTTCAAGTACACCTGCTTCTAATCGAATATTGCTTTATTGAATATTCGGTAATTTGTATAAGTTATATGTCTATGATACATTATAAATAAATTAATGATGAAGTCTAGACGGTACATGAATATTTATAAAAAATATAGCTAATATAGTTAAATGGACGCTGAGTCAGAATGCATAGACGATATTTTGTTTATTAAAAATATTGCGCATTAAGATTAGACAGAATTGCTTATAACTACGTATAAACTAGTTATTTCCGTTGTACTGTACGTCCTATTCGTCGGGAACTTTCTGTAGTGTCGCATTCCTTATATTTGCAATGCAATTTTATCTCCTATTTCACGTCGATAAGTCATTAATTTCAAGTAATGCAAAAATGATCGTTAAAATAGTTGTAATAAGAACTAAGATTTCGCAAGACACAAAACATTCTTTTAGGTGTTAAGTCCGTCAAATATTTACCATATTTATACGTATATTAGGGCATTAGTGCTGAAATAAATAGTCGAAGTAATATCCCGTTGAAACAGTAAATGATAGGTATACCTATATACTAAATTTATATAAGACCTTTTTTCTAACTATATGTACGAACAATTTTGTACGGCATACTTTACAAGTACGCTTTGGACATGAACGATTCTTCGAAAATGTAACATCTGAAATAGATAATTTAATTTAAACGAGTAATAGATTAATTACGTTATATCAGACAGCTACATACAATGCAGCGTCCGCTCGACCGGTCCCGTCCCCCTCTTGCCTCCCATGCGGCCGTCGTCCCCCTGTCATTAGAAGCGTGCGCGGGCGCATTGGCCCTTGCTGTTGTTCATACCCTATAGTACTGGGAAATTCTGTGTTGTGATTTTATATTGACGTTTCTTAGAATAAATCGTATCTTATTAAAATAATACTAAAACAAATAGCAAATGTAGTTTGACTGACTGAATGACTATTTCTCTACATGCCTATAGATCTAGATCATTTTTTGACCATTCATTTTAGTAATAAACATTTTTTGTATAGCTTAAATAAACCATTCTTATTTAAAACAAATGAACAAATTTGCATTGACGTCACCTTGTTTATAAAGCTTTAAATTATAATATCAACCGACTTAGTAAAGAAGGAGACTTACTTTTGCCATCGTTTCCGTACTCTGCGATACGTGACGTCTCATAAGAGGTTGTAAATTTAAAAAATATATAATAAATGTAATAATTTTTTTTATTAATTATACACATCTGTTTAAATGTTTTTTTTTTGTTTGTGTGAATTTTACCATGTTCTTTATGAATATTAATAGATTTAGATGTAATCTCTTGCAATCGATAACGTTCACTTCCATGTCAGTTCCATACTGTTAATCCGTTCAGTGATTTATTTGTGTAAAAGTAACAGACAGACATTTATACTATTACTATAAATTTTGTATCGAGTCTTGTTCGGCGTATCTTAACTTATCGGGGTCAAGATGGAAAAGCCGTACAATTAGTTGTTCTCCGACTAATTTATAAATAAAACATGCGGATACAAATATATTATATTTATAACTAAATCATTATGTATATCGTAACATAGTCTACAGACTACGCAAAAGTGTGGTTACAAATAAAATGATCGGCGTTGGAGATGAGGAATTCCTGTCTTTGTGATCCGACAAGTTTGTAATGACACTGGTCCAGTCAGGTAGAATATGAGTCATCAGCCAGTTTGGTCGTTCAACTTTCGTTATTGTTTATTTATATTTTATTGTTTGTACATTGACGCGTGCGCAGCTCCGATACCCGTAAATCATTGAGATGTAGGTGCTGGTATGACAGATTGGCAAACAAGATGATGCTAAATAGAACTAGTTTCTAACCAGAGTCGATGAATAGCAATTAATAAATAAAAGTGATCTTAATTTCAAAATTACAAATGATCGCCGAGTACAGATGTGTAACTAGGGGGAAAGGCGATTTGTTTCTAATGTGGACTAATGACCCCAATGCTATCAATGTATCATATCAAGTTGACCTCTACGCGGTTAGCTCAGGAAATCATCATGATAAATTCCTGCTGAATTTGCCAGCGTAAACCGTTAGTGCAGGCGAAAGCGTCATACCAGTATGCCATAAAAAAATAGGTATTGTGCATATAATTTTATATGCCTAGAGTGATCTGCTTTTGAGAAATCTATTTGTATTATACAAGGTCCGTACCGTTGTTGTAACAAAGTAAATCAGAAAAAATACACCTATAAAAATGGGGTATGATTCTTCCCGTAAACTGATTTTTATTGCGCCTTTTTCTCAGTTCACATGGAACGAACTTTAATGTATATACTCGTATTAAAAAAGAAGCAGAAAATCGTAGTACCTATTTATAAATTAAAATAGGAGTGGTTGTCAATCCAGATGCTGTTTGTTTGGCGGAACTAATATTTAAAAAGTATATACAAAACGGTAGAATTAAGGTAGTCCCTCTTTTTTGAAAACGTTTCTATCGTTATTTTACGCCAAATTATCTTAAAAGCAGTCAGTTATTGTACCAGTTTATGTCAAATTATCTAGATGGCGCTACGTTATTTATTGAGTTTGGTGTCTACTACCATATTTTGTAACGTCACTCAGTCGATGTGTTTCAATGTGGTTTGGACAAGAAACAAATGCTGCCCCCATTTCTTTTGAAATTAGACCATAAATGAAACCGTGAGGTATATCTTGTCTAGAATGTATCAAGTAGCTTATTATTATTATTATTGTTATCGATATAAAATCTAAAACTTCTTCACCTTTTAAAGGCCTTTGAACTTATATATATGTTATGTTATATTACTGGGTAAAACCCCAAGGAGACGTTCAGTAAACAATGACGTTTGAGTCATCTTGATTGAAATTCGTAGCATTTTAAAAATCCTCAAACGTTTGTAACGCATGATTTTGTTTGTAAATGATCAAATTATACACATTTTTGATGATAACATAGTGTTATATTATTTTGAAAAAAAATGCGATAGTTATTCATCCGATTTCAAAAGCAATGTGATATTACAACCTCTAAGAAAAGTATATATACACCTTCCTAAAAGTCCGGTAACTAGTATTGCCTGTATGTACCTACTCATAGGCGGTGGAAATCACTTGCCACACGAGAGACGAAGGCTCGTCCGCACTCTATGCTAAAAAATATAATTAGATCTAAAAACAGCTGAAAATCAGGGCTGTGGTGTTATACTCGTACCTGTTATGCTAGAACTTGCATGCTTAGTGGGAGCGATTTTTTGAGTTCACAAAGTATTTTTGTTAAAGTAGAATAAAACAACTAATTAGTTATTTTTAGTCCTACAATGCAATGCCGAAAAATAATTTTTGCTCTCAATGTACTCCAGTAGTTTTGCCATAGATTTTTTTTCTACAGCAGAATAATTCGTTTAAATGAAGATCATTGACAAATCGTATCAGAGTCTGGTTGAATTCCCTACGTAAATACTGTGTCTGAGACAGGAAGACGGGCTATTGTCTCAAAGCCATTTCCCAAAGGATGCCTGGATGGAATTCGGAAGACGTTATGCTGTCTGCTTGAACTCTGCAGTTCTGTACACATACTATATGTATCTATAATCTACAAACTAGGTACTGGTACCTATCTAAATTTAAGTACAGTCCTGTACAAGGTATATACTAACTTGAGACGATTTTAATCGCATTCTCTTCTTATTTATTTATTTTATGTACATTTTTGAAATATAAATAGTTACCCAGCTTAGCATAGACGGATGTAATTCTGGCAGATAGTACTAGAGACCTCTAATTTTTTTAGATAATAAATATAATCCATATCACTTGCTCATATTTAGTTTTTATAGGTTAATTATTAGTTTTAAATATAGGTTTTATAGGTAGATTCTCAAAATCAGTTAAGTAGATTAGTTATTGAAGGTTTTACAACGTGAAATTTATTACTTGCCTAAAAAAATAATATTAGATTTTATAATTACAAAAACATATACATTATTGTAATTTTGGAATTTAATATCAATATCTAAAAAAACTTGATTGGTAAGATTCATTGCATACATTAACTATTTTCATATTATTCACTAATTACTGTTATTAATATTTTATACAAAAAAATGAGTAAACATATATTAAGCGAATATACTTGGATCGTCCTCCAACCAACAAAAAGTGACCTATGATTTCCGAGATGCAATTCTGATGTCATCAAAGTGTGCACAGCCTGGAGGTATTGTGCCAGATTTATTGCCTGTAATTTAGATAATAGGGAAGCGTGTAGCATGGCAGATCGCGCGTATAAACCCTAATTGCAGATTTGGGATCGTGGATTGTAACATAGCAAACTATTCAAAGTGCAGCTATGCAAAAATATTTATTAGAAGTTATTTTAATTGGCTCAATTCTTCTTTTTTAGAACAGAATAATATATGACATTCATATATTTGTATTTAATTATGATAATATCTTACTAATATTATAAAAGCGAAAGTATAATAAAGTATATTGTGAGTATCGATGGATGTATGTTACTCTTTCATGCAAAAAGGCTTATACATTAGAATGTCATATAGGCTATAATTTACATAGATGTTATGCTATGTATATTGGGTGAAATATAATAATAAATGTCAAGTAAGTGTGGTCGCGGGTCGGCTAGTCTTTAATAAATCACGTGCTAGTACTCGTATAAAGATAATATTCACTTTCGTTGATATTAAAATATTTATAGTCGTACATTTATAAGACCATTATAATATGTTCGAATGCCAAAGGTGAATGATATGGGGACAAACTAAAGCAGGTGTAGTGGCCGGCAGCTGCACGCGCACAATGTAACTTTTTGCAATATATTTTAAATGAAAATTACTCATCAAACTTGTGACTGCAATTTATGAAACGATATCAATTACTTCTACACTTTTGGAACAAACACAACAATCCGTTTGACATCAACTCGAGTTGACAGTCTTAAAACTAAAGGTACAAAATACGATACAATGGCGTAAATGAAAGAGATAAGATCAAAATGATGTTATATTAAACAAAGGTAAAGGACATTGGCTTTAGTCGTGTTGATAATGGAGATTGTAAACACTTCGAGGAACTTTGAATACATTATATAGATGCACAAAATACATACTTATTTCACGTATTTTACTTTGTCCAATGTATTGCTTATCTTCGTTAATAGTTAATACCTTATAATAATATATGATGGAAGACATGACGTCTTAGTCCTTTGGAAACACAACGCTTGAGTTGTATCACGGGTGTCACATGATAACGTTATAGCCGTAATATTATTCATGTATATAGGCGAAGGATACAGTAGGTATACATCTTACCGTCAGGTGGACTGTCAGTTTGTTTACCATTCCTATTAGATAAAAAAATATAAAAAGGTACGATGGGTGTGGTAATATAAAGATTGAAAATCTGCGCAATACAAACAATGTGCCTTGTGAGTTTATATATTTAGTTTTATGTAGCAAAGGCAAAGAATAATACAATTGTTACTGATACTGAAACTAAGTGTAGTTTAAGGTGCACAGATATATTTTATACAATTAGGTATTATTTTATGGAAGTGCATTTCATTATAATGAATTAAACGGAATAATTATATTATTCCGTTTAATTCTCCTAACTTTCCTACCGTGTAAGACGACAAATTTCTGTGTGGAAACCTGACCACTACTGGAAGCGTTTTGACTTTTTCTAGTAGTGCTTAAATTCCGACCGTTATTGTATCTGCGCTACACTAAATATATGTGATCTCGCACATGTTAATGGTAGCGGAATTAAACAAAATAATATAAATCCATTAAGTTTGCTTCTGTTAAAGAAGTTTAGCCACATTACAACTGCAAGGCTACTAGTATAATGTGAGAAAACAAGACTGAGTCTGCTCCGGACCATCTCGGGCGGTCACTTAGAGTCGTCCCGTCGAACCGATAATTGCATTAGCAAGAAACCAGTTTCTTTCTACCGCGCATGCCCTTTGACTGCACTGATTCTTTGTGACGTGAAACACGAGAGATGCTCTCTGGGTGTAAAATAGATAACATCAATGAGTAAAGTAGTACGTTGCATTAGTATAATGTGTCTGTTCAATTTTTTTTGACACTTCAAATATCGTTTTGTATTAGTTCTGAATGAATTTCTTTATGTAGGTATACTGTGATTTATTTTATATGTAAAATGGGGATAACAGTTGTAAAGTAAACACACCAATTATACGGTCCCCAAAAATATACAGACATTCCCAGAATATTCCGTATTAGAGTAACTTTAGAGAAGTTTATATTTATTTATACACATTTCATAGTCTATAAATAGATGCTTTATATAAATTAGAACTGTAAAATTTGTGTTGACAGTGTGTGATAATATTATTCATCCGGTAGCAAAAATTTACATCAAAATCAAATATGTAGCTAGTTTCATTGCTACAATACGACTGAGAAATAAGGAGCTATGTCGATTTATTGATAGCCATCGATCAGTCGGACGTTGTATTGTCGGAGAGAATTCCTCTATCGGACGGAGGCTCGGAATTTAGTGAGCGATTCAACCGTTCAGCTTTATGAATTGCTTTACAATTCTCTCATATTAAGAAATAGGCTTTCATTAATCAGCATTAATTTAAAATAGATTTATTTCTATTACACTCCAAGATTGTTTATAGTAGGTATTAGTTGCTGCATGTGTGGTGTTTGTTGTTAACTTGAAGTTTTTAAAAGTCATTTTTAGTGCATACATATATACATATATTTTGAAATAAACCTTTGATATCAGTTGGTCTGGAATATGTTATAACTAAAGATCACGATCACTTATATCACGATGTACAGTTAATTATAGACTACTAGGATAGTCCTCTGACAAGTTGTTTACGTCTTTTCTGAGGGTAGAGACAGCGTCGTAGAATTACTTTCTCTCTGATTACATCATCCGTGTCGATTTTGCATAATGGAGGGCATCATGGAACGTGGTGTCCGCTGGATACCACGTCCCGCGAGAGGAGCAAATTTGGTCAGACAATCTTGTGGACCTCGGTCCCTATGACGTTTGCTATTCACCCTGCTAGTCACCATAAACTCCTTCAGGTTACTTTCTTCCCGGGAGATGAAATATGCGGCTAGGATACTAAAAAATAATAATTATGATTGGATTCAATAGACATGACTCATCGTCTATATGAATCCAGGATGTACCGAATGAATTCGATCAGCTTTTTTTGGAACTGCTCGTTATGTGAGCATTGAAAAGTATGTCGATACGATGAGAAAAAACTGCCTATAGTGCGGTCATCGACTCTCGAAGCTGGAATTGGTGTAAATGATGTTACAGGTACCTATATCATTGCATATTTATGTTACAGCAATGTATGGAATGGTGGAAACATACGTAAGTATCACGTTCTTACTACCGTGGGATTTAAAAGGTTACGACTTGAACAAAAACACGTGTACCTACTTATTCTTTCTACAAGAAAGAAAGTGAAACAGTACTAGAGCCATTGTCCAAGATGTATTCAAAGTTTCACGAAGTGCCAACAATCAACAGAATATTTAGAACGATGACACGTAATATTTCTTTTGTAAATAATTTTAGAAGTGTAAGAGAAAATCTATTACGATACTAAGGTACTGTAAAATAAACACATTGATTTTTCAATAAAACTTGTAAGTAAACAAAACTAAGCTGTCTAAAATCTAAATTGTCATTCCTGTTTTAGTATGTTTGATTACTGAATATATCGAAATCCTATAATTACGAATTTTTATTGGGTGTGACACCTTTTGCTTGGCCATTTATACCTCGATATCATTTTACATGTTTCGTTAACGGAAACCCTGCCAATATTTTGTGCACTTAAATTATTCCGCCGAGCCCTTCAATTCAACCACAAAATTGTACCTTTCTGTGCTGATACAAGGTATTATTAATTTGGCATTACAACGGTCGCTAATTTCGCGTGATATAATTCGAGAATGTTTGCCCCGGGGCCTGGGGTAAACACCAATTAATCCTGGCAACACGATACGTTGCCAGGGAAAAGAGGAGAGGGGTGGGATCCCTCCCTACTACTGGCAGATTGCTGCATAATCCCGCTGCATTTCTACTGCTTCCAATGCAATCGCCTAAGAGAGGGCGTGGATTGAGGGGTAATTTTGAATGGATGACATTGCTTGATATATTTTTCTTTTCGTGTTTGTAAATCAATCAAATTTGATATTTTGATGATGTATTGTGTTTCAAAATGCTACTCATGTCAATTAAAAAACCTATTTTCTTAATAATTTGACAATTAAAATAAAATAAGTAATCACTCTATTTATTGCTGAAAACTGCATTAAAATCCGTGGCGTAGTTTAAAAGATCTAAGCGTTCAGATAGCAGCGGCGACTTTGTTGTATACTATGTAAATACACAAAATGTGATAATGATATAAAACTATACCAGGATTGCTAAACAAAGACAAATCTAAGCAATCGTGATTTTAAATACATGTCTGTATAATATAACAATCTTTTTGGACCTCGATTAAATAAACAATATTATTCTTGGCCTTCGACAGGTTAATGCTTTCATGACATTCGAATCACCGCTGGTCAATATCTCATCAGTTATGTAACCTGCAAGGTTATCGATGAAAAATAAACGAGTGTTCCCAAAGTATGTCGTCGTTCACAACAAACCAATCGTTCACAAGTTGAACTAATGATGTGACTGTGTCCAAAAGTATCGTTTCGCATTCGACAAGGCTCGGAGACAGCGGTGGGGTACTGGGACTATTTGGGACCCTAAATATTTTTTTTACGTTTACGCTTGCTTGCACACGGTATTTTATTATTTAATTCTGCTTCTTCACGCTCATTGTCATTTGTTTAGCTGACTTGACAGTTCAGAAGTGCTGTCGCCTATGCTATAAAATTCGACCGTTTTACATTAGTGTTCGGTAGACGCCGTGAGTCTCAGTTTTCAAACTTTACGATTGCCATCAAACTTTGCCCCCTTTCATTAGACTCGATGTACTAAAGTTATTTCGTAATTGCTTTGACTAAATCAAATTGAATGGTTGCGAAAGTAATTAGAAGCAGTATTTATTTTTTAAATTATATATCTTACATGTTTATCAATGTCAATTCGTGTGTTCTTATTACAGTATCTGTTAAGTGATAATTAGGATAATGTATCAGCACTATTTTACTGCACATTCGGCACTTATATGTAAACATTTTCAGACAATACGTGTTTATTCTACATATTTTGTGTCTATCCTTTTTAGGTCATTATCTAAAAGTTTATTAACCCTATCTGGTATAGTTATAGGTATAGCTTAATTATTATATTATAAATATGTTGTTTACAGTTCTCTGTAATATAAAGTGCGGCGGTATTTGGTCAAGCCACCCTCCGTGAGCTAAAGATCCATGTTTAATTAAGAAATTAAATATACTCAAAACAAATTCATAACAGTAATATTATGTGACAGCGAATGTCACACAATATCTAACTGTATACAACAGTTATCCGATAATTGGTATTTCTTGTTCGATTCTTTGCTTTTTTGCAATCTATACTCCATACACGTTAAGGCACGTGCTCGATCGCTAATCCCGCATCAATATTTCATGTGTTCCTGAAACCCAATTCACGAATTACCTAAATCGGATGCTAAATTTCGCACTCGCTTTGTGGAACTCCTCGTCAATGTGTCGAATTGAATGACGTTTGGCCTTTGTGTTACTCACATATCATTCGATACCATGAAATTCATGTATAATACATTGTTTTTAAAAGAAGCCTAAAAGGTATGTAATTGGGATGGACGCAATGGTAATATTCGTTGTTTTAGTAACAGTATGAGCAGGTATAATCATAAATATGAATTGTCTGTGCATTTTTATTTTGTTACTTTCTCGCTTTTCTTTATATTGTGAGTATGCTTTGTGAGTATTTTCTCTCTTTCAGCATATATTTAGTCCACTGCTGGACGTATTAAGTAAATAATAATAATATAGTCGGTGGTGTGAATGTCTTTTTGTATACCTAAGATGTTAAAGCAATAAAAAAATATCTGGACTTTAATGCTTCCTCTGCATCCTCTGCTAAAATTACAGATTTTGACATAAATTTTACAATAGAAGCGGAGTACTTTGTGGAACAAAATCTTAAATTATTGTGCGACAAAATGACACTTAAACTGAATTTACGATCCACAAACATAAAATATGGGAAACAAAACGACAGACTTATTAAAAATAACATATTTCTTAATCGGCACGTGAAATTGTGTAGTATCGACATTCACATCGAATACTCACAATAAATCAGTGACGCGACGCTCCCCGCTTCGGGCCGAACATTTTATTAAATTCCGCGATTAAATACCCGCCGGTAACGTTAAACGAAAACGTTTCGATATTATCGCGATATCTCGACACCTCGACTCACCTCGCCCAGTTTATAATTACGAGCTCGCCTCGCCGTCCGCGTCCCCTCCATGTTTATGTATTTGTTGTTGCACTGTCTGTACGGGCGGAATACGTAATGGAGTACGTTTACCAGTGTTGCCAACTTAGTCCTTTCAAGACTAGAACTAGCACGTTTGCGAAATATCGCGAGTACTTTTTATTAAAAATGGAACTAGTCACAAAATGAAAATGTTCAGAAACAAAGATCCGAAGGTCTACCATGATACGTGATTTCAAGTTTTATAGCCAAATTACCAGGTTGACGAAATTCATAATACATTCAAATATTTTGGACTAATATTTGGTATTTTGCATTCTCCAGTATAGTTTGATAAGTAACTATAACATTCTTAATTTTTTTATAAATTTTGGATAGTGAATTTGCCACACTTCTTTACGAAACGTTGAGATATATAAAAAACTGTTGTATAATTAAGTACTATATGTATATTTATTCTGGTACCTATATATAGATTTCATCTGGAGTAAAATGATCAGTGAGCAAATTTGTATGATTTTTTTATTACTGAGATGTGGTATTCCATAAAGGTTCTGAGGGAATATGGAATTTTTATTTGGAATACATACTCTGAACTTGGTGTCATAAAAAAGTCAGATTTTAAATAATATATTTGCTCGTCATGTTTTTGTTCCATACAAATTTTGTTCTGAGTACCACATCCCATAACTATTTATCGGCGTGTGTGATACGATAACCTCTGATATTTATTTCTAACTATCGCAACCTCAACTGTAAATAATGTTACGAAATATCATGTCTGAACTTCTTCACGTACAGATACTGTCAGCGCTGTACCTAGTAAATTCCTAATGCTTGAAATAGAAAAGACAAATCACTGAGGTCGGTGGTAGAACCAATTTCAAACAGGTTGCGACGGCTCTGCGATACTCTTATCAGTGTATCACCGCTTCTCCACAAATTGATAACTACACTGTAGTGTTCAAGTCGTAGCCGCAAATTTGTTAAGTCAATAAATGTAAAAGTACCCTTCGATAGAAATTCCGTTCCCCTTCGCATCTCCCAGGCAGGTGTTGCAGCCGGTTTAGGAAGCCAACATTGTCCCCAATAAACGTGGAAAGTTACGGGACCTGTTCGGTTAATGGTCCCCTTCTCTGCCAGTACAAGAAATGGTTATATACTGATGTTTACCATTTCACCATCGTTTTGTCTCCTTTCTGAGATTATTTTGCTCATGAAATATTGAATCAAACTTTTATATTTGCTAAATCATTTTAAGCCTATCTCGAAATAATCTGATATAAATCTCTATAGTTGAGGTTATTTTTTGCAGCTATTAGCTTTTGGACTTCATATTATCCTTGAAGTAAATATAAAACGTAAATTAAATATAAAATATAATAATTACTAACTTTTATTTCAACGTATTTAACTACCAACTTTATTACCTCGTTTGGATAAGTAGGCATATGTATAAAAAGTATAATGTCGACATTACCAATATCGTTTGATACTGTTTCCAAGGTAACATCGAGTAATTAATTTGTTACGTTAAAGTAGGTGCTTTTATAAGAGTTACCATATTCTGTTACCTATAGGTATGTTTTATTGCTATAGTAGCTTTTGTTAGCGACTTCGTACACGTCGCTACAAAAAACCACTATAAAAATTATCTAAGGTCCTTTTACATATGTACCGAATTTAATTTGGTTATTAGTTCGATTTTATTTCGCGGAAGTGAAATAAACAACATTACTATCACATTTATAACATTAGTCAGAATAAATGATTAATAATAATTAGCTGTCTCATTTAGAAAAACTATACCAGTATTTGTTATGGATTCATGTAAATTGAAAACTGCAAACAATAGTTTACGATATTAAGGTAAGCTACCAAAGATTTAAATCATTAATGTCAAGATAGTGAACTAAATTTGCTCTTGAATCGATTTGTATCCGCGATATAATCTTCGCAATAAAACAACACAATTGCTAATATAAATCAACTGGGCAGTTCTGTAACAAAGTGTCTGTTTCATGTTGTCAATAAAAAGAGATCGCTGACAGCTCAGCTGTGCGCACACGCAACTGCAAGACTGCAAACTGCAACACATTATGCTAGCATGTGCATACGTAGGCCTAGGCACGCGACAGTCCACAAAGGTCTACTAATGTCATCGACCTAAACATCTGCCGACTTCTATAAACACATTTTTTTCATAAGAGCATTTGTCGCTTGATACAAAAATATGATTTTCTTTACTAGTATGTCTACTAGCGTGTTTGCTTGCAGATGGCGCTTTTTATTAATATCCAGTAAAGCCATCTTCACATTCAAAACTTTCAAATTTGTAGAATATAAATAAGTACCTTTGAAAGTGAACAAATAATTTGAGAAATTGTCTTTAATGGATATGTTTATCTTTAAAAAATATTCTTATTAGAGTAATACCTACATAACCTTCTTGTTTGATTCAGTATTAGATTTTTAAATTTCTGTTTAAGTTGCTCCTTGGTCTTATTAAGATTTAAATTCAATGTTAACCTCCTGGGGATAGCCAGCAGGTTATTGAGTTAATTTTCCATTAAGAGCAAGTAAGTGTTCTCCCAGAGCTGTTTCAAGAACATTTTTGCAAAGTAGGAGTTTATTATGATCATTTTTTGCTCATAATAATTTATTTATAACCCTAATGTTCCTGTACCGTATAATAACTTGCATTTATATTTGAAATTATTGGTAATACAAGAATATATTTCAACCTTGTCTCAATATGAAGATGAAATGTGATCCTATTTCGCAGGTGTTTAAATTACGCATGCCGCTTCCATATATTCATTCTCTTATATATTTACAGTATCATTTCGAATATTGCAGGAGCTGTACTTTTGTAATTATTATTATAGTATATATATATATTATCAACTTGATGCATTTGTATATTCATTCTTTTACTTATTTCGTGTTTACCTAAAGATTCCGTCTTTTCATTGTGACGCTTCGGAAAGTATATACTATTATTGTGAATAAATGATAACTAATTCAATAAGGAATACGTTCGCGACAGCTATGTTATGATAATAGTGTTTTAAAAGTAAATTAAATGTATACTGGCTTGGTTAGCGACATGTAATTGTATAAAATTCCTTCGAAATACTGTATCATTTTTTATTGATTCTCTCTAATAGGGAAAAGGCAGCTGTGGACAGTTAGGAGCCAATGTCACTCACGAGGTCAGCATATATACCATCGTGAACTGTTTTATCCAACTTTGTCGTGAGTGATTAATATACACATAAAATATAACGTTTAAGTGGCACCAAACATGGACTTACAGAAAAAACGTAAAATCTACTAGTTAACATCCAATTGGTTTAATGATTGCAAGAACTGATTTGCTTTATCAAACATTTTTTACAGTCATAGATTATGGAAATAATAATGATGCTACATGTCGACTAACCCCAGTCGTCCGCTTACGTATCATATCACGGGATCCGGAACAAATTGAAAAACCGACAGGCCGTGTTGAAAAACTGAAATAATTGATCCCATTAAGAGCACTGATATCGAAGTTTGATTTACTGCCGTTCGCATAAGACAATTGCATAATTGAGGCGCCTGCACTTAAAACTGGTTCGATATTTCATCGCAGCAATTCGATTTTATTCGTGTTTTTGCCGCGGGTGCGACATTAATATGCATTCGAGGCGCGTGCCGGCGGTCAGCTGTTTCTTCTATGCGCCCGCAAGCTGCGCGCGCCGTAAAAGGAAACCAGACCCGCGGATGGATTACGCCGATTACATCGCAATTATCCGTGCGAGCCGACTGCCGAGCAACTACGTAACGACGGACCACTTTCGCGATCTTTGTTCCGCGCGACATTGAACTTCTCGTAATGCTTTATGTAATGTTTTTGGGCTCGCGTGTCATTGCCACGGGCGACGTGCTCTTTATATAAATAGTAGTAAATAGATATACGCGTGCGTCAGTGATTAGCGTTTTGACGAGCATTTTTTATCAAATTAGCACAAGTTTCCCTTGCCTAAACTGGTCGCGTATTTCTCTGTATTCTGTATGGCGACTTCGTATCGCGACATTCGCATGCGCGATGCGATCTTTTTTATCACTTCCCATGTTCAACTGCGGACAGCAGCACGGCGCAAGCTTGAAGTTTTTACTGTCACCACACTTGAGCTTGTACTCGTATCTGCTTGCACACATCTATCCACTAACCATCATCTATATTATATTTTATTATAGACCTCTACGATGCCCGGGATGCTTCACATTTCCCGTTCTCATATCATGTTGATGTAATCGAATCTATATTGCGATTTTCAAATAAGTCAATGTTGGTCGTGTCTAGTTCGTATTTACTAGGGTATAACACATGTTATCGCATGTAGACGTGATTTATAGGTCCACAGTGGTTGCCGAACAGCCCTACCAGTCATAACTGTAACAAGCGCGTCAGGAGTCTTATTTCCGCTCGCAAGCCGGATATCTTTATTATTCTACTTTCAGACAAATTTGTTGAGGGCTTTATGTATTATACAAACATAAAAGTAGAACATGACGTTGATAGTGATTTGGATTGAAATATTATTATGAATCTTAACCTAGGTTTGATTTTGAGGTCAAGTTCATTTTTATGGCAAATCGACCGATAAAATGGTTGAGTACAAATTTCAAAAATCCAAGTTGATATTATGTTTAATTTGATGTTATCATTGAAGATGAAATTCTTTTTAAATTTAAATAATATTAATTATGATTCAAATTTAAATGGTATTTCATATAGTAGAATTGATACTGTCCTGTCCATATGGCCTGATGACCTTACTGTTCTTTCGAAGAAAAAATTACGAAACCTGTTTACAATTTCATTACAATTAGTATCGTCAATAAGTTCAATGTGAAACCATAGATATGTTAATTCTGTAAGCAGTAGTAGTCTGATAGTTAAGGTATGATACTTGAGACGTCTCGCCGCAACATTAAATTGGCCGCCGGCGTCGCACGCCTGTCTTCTGCGTATGATTAGAGTGGAACTACCTACTTTTCAAATTAGTGAAAGTACATTGACTTGAAGTAATTATAACCTAATATCTAGAAAATGACTAGATTCCAGATTGACACAGGAACATTTTTATTTTCTTTAGTTGTGCCACGAGAAAGAAACATCTAGATTTCTTTATTAAAAAAATTATGATAAGTGTTTTATCATAATTTTTTTAATAAATTAAATATTTTGGAATTCTTTATACCTTACCTATTTTTACATCTATTTTGTGTCTTTCTATATATTATTACGAAAATTATTATGGTTGTTAAAAAGATTAACGGGAGAACCTCCAAAATATGAAAAGGTTGGCAACATTGGCTGAGTTTGCAGAGGAAATTTCATATTTCTCGTTTATAATGGACGGACATTAAATAAACAGCAAGAATAAGAGCCCATGTCAATAAAGTATGCATTAGTTAACTGCGTTTGTTACACTGCAAATAGCTGAATAAAACCTAACATTAACCTTTTGCTTTTATTAGTTTTCACTACACTCGGTTATAGTAATAAAATATAAATGTTTCTCGTAAACTATAATGGGACCTTGTTTCATTTTATCGTCATTAACACATTATTGCATTTACGTGTACGCTTAATCGCATTCGAATGCTCGTCATATAAGGAATCGTATTACAAGTAATCGAGTAAAAATCGTAATCGGTTTATAATTGATTAAAAATGTGAAAAAAAAACGTTAATATAAAAGGCAACAATGTTTTTATAATCGTGTGATCACACCTGCCCCTGCTAAGGTGTTGTCGTGTATTAAATCTTTTCTAGATCCGTCTGATTCACCCTTACACGAAAGTGGCCATTCAATTCTAAAACTAAATATGTACATCTGAATTAAATTTCTTTTTGAGATAATAATCACGCCCCGATTACATACAGATTAATTAGCTGAAAATTATAAGCTTTGTCGAGCTGTCCTATCGATTGTTGGATCACGCGAACTATGCAACCCTATATTACGCTATGACGTTTGAAAACTAGTTCTTATTACAATAGAATTAAGTGTTTTTTTTGTATAATCTTATTGGATGCTGAAGTATGATCGGCATATTATCACGCGCGTTGTCGTGAGCGAATAGGTATGATGTGTTACATCGTGGGAATCTACGAATACCATATAGTTTATGTTATATATCAAGGGAGCAGATTTTCCATGAAATCATTCACAATTATAATAAAAACTCTCAAACACGATTATGGCAAGAGATGGTTGAATTAAGTACTTCACAGCAAATCCTTTAAGATTTTTATTATTGTTTGCATTAATATTTACCGACCATGGAACATGATAGTTTTGTTTTGCTAAACTTTTTTCAACATATTTCGACAAGGTTTAGCCAATACTTACTTAAACGATCAGTTATATTTTTTACCCATTTAACAAAATCTATCTTAATATATACAGTACAAAATGATGTATCCTTTTCTATCGATTGATTATTTTTACTTCTAAGATTGTCATGATTGTTACCGGGCATTCGTGGAACAAAATTTTCAATTACGTAATTAAGTTTCGGTCTGTTCTTAATTAAAAGTTGGACTAATACCTATAGAAACTATAATAGTTCCTTAATGGCGTAAAATTATTCAAATTTATTTTTTTGTCTTTTATTTTTTTCAGGAACCTCTAATAAATTGCCCTAAATGACCACTTCCTCAGATCAGTTGGAACAACTGACGGCCTTAGTCATAGAAAATGATTACTATTTAGCAAACCGAAATTTGAAAACAACTATTTCTTGAAAGTAGCTCCCAACCTGAGCGTGTCTAAACAGTAACTTGGCTGTAATTTGTGTATCATTGTAATACCGCATTGTGGGAGCCATTTCGGCTGACATGAGTTTTTGATCCGCCATGCACGCAAGGGTTAACGCGAACTTCGGAACTCTAGGGCTGCTAACCTTTTGATTTCTCGTTCACCACGCGATTTAGTCTCGGCAGTTAAATAAAATTTATTGCTTTTAAATTATAACACCTACTAGTGTCCGTACATGTATCCTTTGTTTAGTAGAATAGACCTAAAACTGAATTTTGCACATATAATTTATTCAGTAATTGCTAATTTTAGTCTGAAAATCTTCCTTTATATTTAACCGCTAATTTTCATAATTAATCTTAAAATATTACATAAGGCAATTAAATTGAAGTGTAATACAAAATTTGTTATAAAAGATGTTTTATATTTCAAAATTTTTGAAATCAAAATGTTTCTTCTCAAGATCTTTAACCAGTATACAACAATCTCGGAACCCTGACCCTATTAAGAGGCGTAGCACTCGGGAGCAAGTTAACTCCCCAACGGGCAACATTTAGACGGAATTAAGTGCACTTAATCGTCAGCGCAGGCGCTCGGCCGCGGGGTACACAATTTCAAGCAAGGAACCCGCATTATTATGTACTTTTTATAATAAACCCCGCTAAATTTCAGTTAGTCGAAACTCGGAACTTACCGAGTTTATTGTGCGTCTCAGTCGGGGTTCATAGTGGTACAAACTCAACTTTTTTTAAAATTTGGTACATTGTTATATATTCATTTTGCTTCGTTCTGGTTTGTATTTTGTTAACTGTCAGACAGAACTTCAGGTACTGCCTTATATAATATATTGTAGTTTTTATTCATTGAAGAAAATTGCCCATGAATATTGGTACATTATTTATTTCACTTTACTCTATATTTCTTTTCACTATATCTATGTGAGAAAAATTTCAGGTTCAAATTAGCCTAAGTTAAATATTTTTCTTGGTAAAAGAAGAAAATTGCCTAAACTTTTTACAAAGAGAACAACTAGTTATTATCTAGCTTTGACATACAATTGTTGTAACAACTTTTATTCACAATTTAATTGTATGAACACAGCTTAAGCGTTTCGTTTTCGTGTGCTATTTATATCCTTGTAACAGAATCTTAAAAATGGTTTATTGGCTTACATACAATCGTATCTCATTTTGTAGGAAGTTAGATAACGTGGTTAAACAATGTTTTGGGGTAATATACTAGCTCAGCTGATAGTCAACTAGACATGCGTTCATCACTGGACCATTTTAGACACTTAATGGATTTATGTTATTTTAATAAAGTTAAGTAGTGAAATTACTTAATTGGACTACTTATCTGGAATTCTATAAAATGCCTTTTAGATAGATTACGCCATTTTTAATAATGGCCCGTAAAAGATATGTGTATATAAAATATGCGTCTCTACACTCTCCTGACACTCATTTTATTATTCATCTGTGACGGACTTATGCGGATTGTATAATAGATTTACACATAGCAATTAATAATGAAATTAAAACCGGTTTGAATAATAAAGTTTAACTAATATAAAAAATTGAAATTGGCAAAGGAAAATTGACACTGTACAAGTGTAGTGGCATGAACACTTAAGGATACCGTAATAGATTGATTTTATCTCTATTATTTTTAATCTTGCATCTAATTCTTTCAAGACTTTTAATTTGTGGTAAATAGTGATTGTTTTATTGTTGAAGTTATTTTATGTGACCTTGCTTGAACGAGGGTAATGCAACTCAGCGTTAAGTTTACCTAGGTCATTTCATTTTAATAAATATCATAATAATGACAATATATGTATATTGATAATGGATTCTCATTCTTATTATAATGGGCTGCCTGAAGTTAAAAATTCTTTGATTTGCTAAAAATTAGACGACAGACTAAGAGTAGACAAAAGCGTGAGAGTAGACGGAGTTATGTCAGGCGTTTCTCAGAATGTGTAAAATACGCATAACCAGACACTGATTAAAGAAATATGTAAAGATAGCATCTCTATGTTTGTGATGTGATGCGGTGGGAAAAACTTAGATTAATGCTCAATTTTTTTGTTTTCATTAGTAACAAAACTGATGAATCATGTTCGGTGCTGGTTAAAGTAATATATTATAGCTTGGTACGGTATGAAATTATTACTACTATAAATGAAATTATTAAAAAATATTGAAAGAAACATAGAAGAAAGAGATATAGAGAGATATTATGCAGGGGACGAAAAAAGTAGTAGTCATGTGGTAGCAACCTTCAAACACAAATGAAAATAATTGTAATTAGACGCAAATGCTCGACCGAATGTATAAATAATAGCTATCGAGCTATCGCTTACGGCTTTGTCTGCACAAACTTACATCTCTATTTCATCCCTAACAATTTATTTTTTGGGATATCAAATTTCCTTATGCTCCGTTTAGCTGTTTATTCGTGAAAAAGTAATTATGTAATAGACAGATATTTTCGTATTTATGTATATATTAGTATGGATAGTTGTAGTAATTCAACAGGAGGCAGGTATTCACAGTGAGTTAACAACACTTGTTGTGTCAAGCCGATCACGATATCTGCTAACTGTTGCTAACAATTTAGTAAACTCGTTAACGTCGCCGACACATTTTTGGATAGTATTCCAGCAGTTTACTTTTCCGGAGTTAAACGGCATTTGCAAGTATGGGACAATCTTCTATATATTGTTAAGACACTATACAATGATATTATTATGAATCCTGAAATAATTATGAAAATCATTCCTTTTATAAGGATAAATAAATTAAATTATAGAAATTAGAAAATACTACATTTCCAATTACGTAGGCAGGAATAATTTTGTCGAAATTGTAAATGTAGCTTATTGTATGTAGGTATAGTGTATTTCTTTTTTAATTTTAATATTTACCTTTTTTATTTATCGAACGTATGTCATAACAGTTGCATCGGTTTTCTCATTTCCGACTTGGTCGCCGCCCACCTTTTAAGCCGCAGGGTCTGTTATTTTTTCTTACAAAATACAGAACCCGATGTGCGTGTTCTTTTGTGGATGTTTCCCTCACAATGGGCTGGTTTCATTATGCAAGTCGAGGCAAAAGAACGAAACAGATGTAGATGTAGGTACAGTGCATTCGCAGCCGAACAATAGTCACGAATGGCGGCAACCGATCGATCCGCGTCGTCTTTTGTGAGTTCAAGACTTGACTGCTGACACGAGGGCATAACAGCTGCTTTGTAATTACATTAGTTGCGATGACGCCGGTTTCATTTTCATTATACACAAGTGTCACTCAAAAGTGAATGAAGAATTTCTTACTTGTCTTTCTTCATTTAAAACGAATACCTAATGTACTGGACTATTCCCATACATGAATATGAAATCAAACCAATTATGTATTGACAATGGCGAACTTGGGAGCAGTTTCCATAACATAACGGTAAGGAAATTAGTGAGAACACAAAGAAGTCGATCTGTCCGGCATTTGCAGTTAGATATACGCCGTCCTGGGTTCTATTGATATGCTGCATAGGGGTTAGTTTTGATTGCTGCTAGATATTTAGGAAGCGATTTTGAGTGCGGATTGTTTCGAAGGCGCGAGAGTCGCGTGCGTGCGCGCCCCGAGCCAAGCGGACGCGGTGAAATTACGTGCACTTATGTACCAACCGCTCATTAGCCAACTTCGCTTACTTAGTTATGGATGAGAAGCTCTGTTTAAATTTTTTATATGTTGTTATGCCTTTCATTTCCTGTAAATGTATCGACTTCAATTACAGCTCAAAAATGAAATTTTATAATCCACTTTGCGTAGCTTACGAAAACTTGGACATTTCATTTTAAAACATTAAATTGTTAACATGTTAATTAAGATTAAAAATGTAGCCGTACACGTCAGATTCGCGCCGCCCGATCGACTTGCAGACCTGTTAATTAACGGAGTCTTGATTAATACAAACGCATTTGAGACTCGGTTTTGCATCGTACGGATCATAAACTGTGACTTCCTCCACAGAATGCTACTGGCAATCGACTTTCCGTGATATTTTAATTAAAACGTTCTCCGCCGAGAAAACGCGATCCGAGACTCCAAATAAAAAGATCAACCGTACCGAGAAAAAAAAAACCGTGCCGTACCCCTTTTCATCTCTAATCTCGTAATTGTCAGTAGATTTTTAACGTTATGAATGAAAAAATATACCCTTTGTGGATTTATGCTTACCTTACCCTCGCACGTGTTTGCCGATGCCGTTGAATCTTTTAACCAATAACAAATATGGGACGTCAGGGACGCGAATTACATTTGACGAAAGCGTCGATTGGTATCTCGAACGATTGGACTCGAATAATGAAAAATATTTGAGTACGATCCATAGAATGAATACGAATGATAGAAAAGGAGGGTGTACGAATATTTACGGTCTTAACCCTAAATGTCAATAGACCGAATGTAGCCGTAGAGGCGATTTTGTTAATAGGATCGTAATTAAACTAGTCGGAGGTGAAGTGACATTGCAGGGGCGAGGAGCTTGCAGGTGCAAGGAAAAGGGCGTAACCTTTATAACAGCTGTTCAAGTCTATGAAGGAAATAGCTATACGCCTGATCGAGCTGATGAGAATTAAGAAAATCGTTAATTTATTTCTAAGTTACAAATTACCCTGTGGCCACAGATGCAATATCATATGGTAATAGGTTTAATAATTTTACATTAATTTTCGCATGGTAATTGGCAGCTGTATATCATTAAGTTACTTTTTGTTTTATTAAGGCTCTATCTATATGGTCTACAGCATACTGTATGGATGGGATTGATTTATTTTTTAATGAATTGTATAGGTATCTATGGATCCCCTGCAACAATGTCCGAAGGCTATTTGAATATTAATACGGCTGTGTATTGGTTTCGGCGTGAGTGCATTGTACACATATTGTGCCCTACAAATTTACAAATCTATCCGTGACTACGAAATTAATACAATCACTTTGTAATTCGAAACTAGTTAGAAAAAATTGTAAATCAATAGTATTAAATGCTACGACGATATTTTCCTCGTGATTTGTGTTCTATATCTAATGAGAATTCTTTTACTGTGGCCGGAATTTTCGATAAACGCACGGCTGCAATTTACGATAAAAGGAGCCCATCCTTCACTTCCGTTCCTTGGGACTCTCAAAATCCTTTGATAAATTACTATTTCATCTCTGGATTTCGAAATTCTCGCGAACTTTTACAATTTCACCCTTCGTTTTAGGGGCCTTCGTCCCTGCCGTGGGAGCGGTAATCCAAGGTTGCAGCCAGGGCCGGACAGTTGTGTCGGGAGTTTTTAATTCAGAGGTCGCCTGCTGTGAACGGATTATCAGGCCGGCCGAGTTGCAATTAGTCGTCGTGACGCGTTAAGGTCTTTCGACGTCACTCTCCTCCAGTGACTGCCAGGATTAACTGCTTAGCTAATTGCTAAAAGCTGTTGTAAAGTTACTGATTCATGAATTACGTATTCTTTAAGAAGCTGGAGTACGTAAATTTTAATTTCGCGTACTGAAATTCATTTGCATTTTAAATGCCAGTACCTTTAAACCTATTACCCTACGTTGGGGTGAATGCTTTCATTTGGTTACTTCGCCCGTCATGAATTGGTGAAACATCAAAGCTAAGCGTCGCGCCGCCTCGTGGGAATGTCGCGGCGGGTTTAACTCGTTTATTTTATTATGCTTTTATTTTTTGTTGTAACGACGATGGCGTCGCCGGTCGGCAGATTATAACATTATCGGTACACCTTCACGTTTATCGAATTACTGGCAGTCGATTGTGACTGAAATGCTCTTATTGTCGAATTTGTCGATAAGTTAAAGGCAAAGGCAGTTGGAAATGATTAAATCTACTTTGCATTCATTTTGAAAATATTAAAGATTATGATTACTTGAACCGTAATTATATTTTTTAACGAAGTGCACTTAATCGTTTTTAACTAGAATCTACTTAGCTGTAAGACTTGTCATATCAAGTCAGACCTGTATCTGGAATGTAAAGGTTATTTATTTTCATAAATATGTTGTTAGTGTTGCAATATGGGAAGACGTGACTTGATCAATTTTATTTACGTCAAGTTTTTCCATATATGTGTTGATAATATCCAAATACGTAATTACGTCTTACTGTACCAAAATGGTGTACCTACAATTATTATCAACTAATTTAAATTACAGCGCATTTTTTGTATTTGTTCTAACAAGAAATCAAATAAAAAACTATAATAAAATCCAAATGTAGATCTATAATTAACTGTAAATATTTTCAATAAATAATAAATGTATGTTGTCGTGGCTTTGATTGGTAATTTTATTATGTATGAAAGTCGAGAATATAAAAACATGGACCAAGACGTATTCTTGTAGATACGAATTTTTGGGGATTCGTTACACAGAGAAGTGGCTTATTTATATTATAAGTTTGAAAATTATAGGCGTCTAAGACTACACTTTTGTGAGTGTGTCAACTACTTGATAGTGTATGTACCTAATGTATACATTTTTTTCATAAATATAAAATCTTGGCATTCGCACTCCTTCTATATAAATTATAAGTAAAAAGTGGTACAAGGTTTTTCCTTCACGTAAACATTAAAATAATGATTATTTTTTCGTATTAATATTCTTCTAAACATTGACATTTGTAGAAAAAAATAAAAACTTGTATTAAAACGACAAGTGTGCCAACAAAAATGCAAGTAGTTCCACATTTACAACACAGCAACAACTGTACAATGTAAACGTCACCGGCCATTCATTAAACGATAACACGCGTACTATAGTGCTCGGTACACAACAATGGTTATGCTAATCGCGAGTTGAGATTGCGATTTAACAATAATGGGCCCGTCCGTCCGTATACCTCGATCGATACGGGACCATCTGGCTGGTTCTCGCGATCACGCTGTTATTAATACACGGTACCCTAATTATGTTTTTCGACAGTTTGAAATTTGAAAATAGGCGTTCTAAATTTAGGACGCCTACTGCTATTTATTTCTTATGAATGCATTTAATATTGTTGGTGGAGTTTGAGAAGCATGGAAAAATCATATAATTTAGGTATGCTCTAATGTTCATTCTCATGTATTTCAGATTTAGATTTTCGAATCTGGACACGTGTGAATGGTAGACGTTCTCATCAAACGTACTATCTGATAGTTTACATTACTTATTTTTTATATAGGTATGGCTATAAAATTAAAAGACAAAATGATGTCTTTTAATTTTTGTTTTCGTGAAAAAAGTAACTTTCCTTAAATGCCATATTGAAAAAAGTTGTATATAATACCTTTTTTCTCTTTCTTACTGTTTATCATTATTTATGTGTATAGGCAAAACTTCTCACTTAGCATGTTATAGTTGTTTACTCAATAATTGAAATACTAAATGAACATTTATATTAGTCGAACATTCGTAAACTACAAATTACTTACTACTACTGTAATATATTTTATTCTAACACAAATGTAATTAATAACAATTTTTTGATTATCGACAGGAACGAGTTAAGCACTCGTAAGCTTTGACTGTAAGTTGATACGGAAAATTAATTTAATTCCCGCGGCGTAGAAGTTGTACAAATGTATGTAGTTAAACAACGAGTTTGGGCCATAGCGGAAAATTACTTAATCTTAGTTTATTCCACAGATTCTCAACAGAATTAATTTTGAATTATATATCAACTTACACTATGCATACGGTATCGCGGGGAAGTAAACGTACTCTGTGTAGGTATCTATTATTATTAATTACTAGAAAATGCACTTATATGCGAGTAACTATATTTTTTTATTCACTATTGTCAGTAATTAGTATTACTCTCTGTACTGAAAGTACTTAATAAATTTTGCACACAATAAAATCATCCCTTCAAATACATCGTGTCGTTCGCAGGAGCTCAATATTGCATTAATGAGGGCCTCGAACAATGATATTTAATTTCAAACTAAAAGAGTCGAGTATGGTCCTTGGTCCCTTAAAAATATAAAACCTTATCCGAGAGGAATAAAGTTTAATGTCGCATTCGCTGTAATATATGAATGGGTAATTTCATACGATAAGGGATGGCTGCAAGGGGGAGGCACGTGCGCACGCATTTTGCGTATTACCTAAATAAATAGTAGAAGGTTACGTATTGTTTGCTTGTTTTGTTTCTCTTTTGTGGTTCCCACGGATTTGTTCTCGTTAAATCTTAATCTTAGTAAAATCAGCGTACGGTAGTAATTTAGCTAAAAGAAGTTCTTTACCGTTTATGTCATTTTATTGGATTTACATTTCTTGGACGTCGTTTAAGTAAATTTTGGAAAAGAGCAAATAATGATCTTTTGTCCATTATTCTTTTTAAAAATCTTCATTACTTTAGAAAATATAATTACTTTCTAAAATGATTAAAATTAAAATTATTCATTTAAAATCTATTATTTGTTTCTTTAATTATTAATCGTGACTCAATATAATAATTATTATTATCATTTGTAATATTGCTTATTAAGTATATCTTAGAAAATTGTTCCCGAATACAATCAGAGAAATAAAGGTCTTAAAATACTCTACGTATTCATAAAGCGTTTAGAAGTACTAATCAAATATTGGATGAGTACGACAGGAGTTTTCATTTATTCAAAGTGCACTCTAAAACGATTAATTAAATTATAGATTTCGTCTTTATAGTGATACTATACTTTTGGTTTTGTATCAAATGCTAAATCAATTTATAACTTGTATCGAATATTGATTTAATCCTATGCATGCCTTAATGAAATGTGGATATCCGATTACCAAACTCAAATGCTTTAGTTAGCTACTATTCCAAGACGGTTTCAATAGTGAAGTGTTAACGTTACGGAAGATATCATTTAGCATAAACAATAGAGCAGTAAAGACAAGTTAAGTCCTGGGTTTGAATTCCACTTTAATGTAAATAATATCAAACATAGTAGAAATTTATTTCTATATATAATATATAAAACATAAATAACATTTTCTTTTACTCAATTTATACCTCAAAATGTATTACTATTTATGGGTTATAATGTCCTATCAAATCGAAATATCTTTATTAATGTAGGTTTATGGATGCTTACGAAAAGTCACATCTACCGTCAGTTCAGAATATGGTCAAAGTACTTTTGAGCCAAGAAGAACTGACAAGAAACTTTGCTTTTACAGTTTATATAAGTTAGTACACTTTAAGCTCAATGTTATTGGTGCAATGGTTTTTATGGTGACTGGTCAAAGTGACCGTACCCTATTCATCTTTTTTAATCGATGTTAAAAAAAATTAGAACGCTAAGCCAAATGGTCTAAGCCCTGCTAGTGGACAACGCATAAATTAGCATAATCCATGATGCACACACGTGTGCAAACGGCACGCGCACTCTCATTCAAAACAACCCTTTAGGCGTCTATTGTGATACGATTTTATGAATTTGTTTCGATTCATTCAGTATAATCATTTTGATCAAACGGGCATGCCCAAGGCGGGGGAGAGGGGTCCCAATCGATACACCCTTGTGAAGTTCGGAAGCCATACGCGACAATGACAAAACTTTGTCAAGTACTTTTCGAAGAATTTTTATTAGGGATTGTTATGTGGGTAATCTTTTGTTTGTTTGTTTTATGTCGCTTTTAGTTGAAAAATGTTTGTTTGCTAGATCGTCTTAAGGCCGTATCTTGCGAAAAATCCGAACAAATCCCACATATCCTATGTAGATATTGTTTATCAAGAAAAACAGCATTAGGAATGTATTAAATAGGGTAATAAGGTAGTAATCAATACAATATCACTAATAAGAATATCTTAATGAACTTAAGACTAAGATGAGAAAATCTAATAATACGAGTATGATACAGAACATTAAGACCAATAAGTTTTTTTAAATTTAAATCTATGTCAATCACTTTATTAAAGTAATTACGTATTACGTATTTTTGGATAAGATAGAATGTAAGGAGCGTAGTTACGGTTTGAAATATATAGGTACACAAGGTCTTAAAAAAAATTAGTTTACTAGTCCAATTATGTATATATATATATACATAATTGGTAAATAAATGGTAAACAAACCGTACTTCACCTATATACTACATCTTTTCCATCATACTTATTGTTATAGGTATTGGGAGCTCATAAGTAGCCTACTTAGTGAATATTTACTTGCGCAATATTAGGAGACACTATTTTTATTTTATACTTAATCATCTGTGTCACCACAGCACAGTTGTATCGTCACAAGACATTTAGTAACGAGAGCCAGGATTATTACAGCTGCTAGCTATAGTGGTTACGATCGGACCCCACCCGGTTTGTTCACACACCACCTTCGTCCCCTTATAATAAAACCGATATAAAGACGAAACTGGAAGAGTTACTTCTACCATACAATTGTTATGTGTGATTGTGGATTTCTCCACTGCTTCTTTTTTTTACTTTACCTTTTCCTTTGTAAAGTTGTAAAGAAGCCTTTTGTGTATGTTTGGTTTTTACACTCTTTGTGGTTACTATTGCAATGTGGCTTATTATTTGATAATTATAACTGTGTAATTAGGGTTAAATTCTGCCTTCTGGTAGGTACAACTGTATCATAAATACGAAAACAAAGTAATTAACCAAAAGCTACATTTTGAGATTATAAATCTATTATAAATCTTTATAGCACAAAACAGTTAAAAATAAAAAAAAATATCTATGAAATATAATATAAGAAAACTCGAGTGATTTTCTATATTTATCAGAGGATCCGCAGTTAATTCTAATAAGAATATACAATGCAGATTTTGTCATAAGGAAATTGTTGGATTCACTGCATTCAATTGAGAAATTATTTCAGTTTGAAAAGTACACTATGCCATATACTTACATAGGTAGTATGACTATATTACATTCATCATTATCATAATCATTTGCTTCATTTATTCTTCATTCATGACTATATTATGTTAATGTATACAAAACTCTAAATAACTTAGTTTCGGCCGGGCGATATCAAGGATTAATTTGAATTCAGATTATGAGGATTTATTTAATCCAATTTAAAATTTAAAATTGGCAGATATGAATTCAATAACTGTCGAAACTATTGGTTTTGTATCTGGGACTCGAACCCTCGTGTAGTTCGCATATTGGGTTACCGGGCCCCGGCCGTGTCGCTAGGGCGAGTGTGGGGCGGGGCACTGATGTTATCGACTTTTACAATTATTGATCATTTGTTACATGATTGATTGTATTTATTTACAAACTCTTTCTTATACTTAATTAAAAGCTATTAATAAAGATTGTTATAGAATTTTTTCCTACATTAATTACGAGTATATTACGTTTACTATCTTGTATTATGTATTAATTGCCGTGGTTAGGTTTTAAATCCCACAATACATTACGATATACTTAAAACAATGGTTGAAGTTATTCTAGTTTATATCATGTATGAATTTTTTATATTTTAATAACTTAATATAATACAATATTCAATCTACTGGATTGAAGGTATTAATAAATGATTTAAATTCAGTACTTTGTAATATAAAGGTTTCAGTTTGAATCGTATCTAGAGTTAGGTTTTTTTTTATACTTATTCAAGTTTTTTTAATGGTATTTTTATGTAATTGCAATTGTTTGGGTGTGAGTAGTGTCAGTTATCACTAAAAGCACTGGAATATATATAAACATATATTAACAAATGTTATATATCTATATGCGATTGAGTTTCATTTTTATTCCTCAAATATATATATTAATCAATATAAAATTTGGTATTCGTAGCATTTAGAATGAAAAAAGACTTAGATCCATTCAATCATTAGATTATTCCAATCAGCAGACGAAATCGCAGGAAAAATTTAGTAAGTTATTTCAAAAACTAGAGTAATGAATATTTATTTTTATTACTTATTTTAAACTTTTATGGTATACCATATCGTATTGTAGTGAACCTATATAGTTGAACAATTATTCTTAAAATTAGTTGCTCACTAATCCTACTGTATTAGCAACTAGTTTCATCGTAAATCATTAATTTATTGGGCTCTAGTTACGGCTAACTAAAAGCCAGTTGCAGTACATGATCAAAAGTTGGACAGCGATGTGGTGCTCTGTACTAATTGCATACGCAATTATGCAGATTTGCATCGACGAATTTACATACGTATAGTTACTAGCCGGTTGACATAACAACGTAGATAATACTTATAAAACTGTTCACATACTATCCAATATATAAATCTTTTTATATGTGTAGTTTGTTTATGTATGCTCATAATATGTTTGTATGTATACTACATATTACGTATATGTATAATCTTATATTTATTTAATATAATGATATTTAATTTATTAAAACCATATCGCCTTCGAGTATCTACCTTATATAGTAAGTACCCTAAGGTTGACTGGTATGAATGCTATTAGCATTAAGCCCGCCTATTGTACAAAATATATAAAATAAAAATAAATAAAAGTCTCGTGCCGCAGTGTTTGTTATCCAATACCGATTGTTATAAAATTTCTGGTAAATATACTAAAATCTTTATATAAATCAACCTACCAAATATGGTAGGTACGAGAATAGATCGTAGGCTATTTTTTATAATATTAGGTGTTAATAGTGGTCTAATCAGAAATAATTGATATGATAAAACAACGTTTGCCAAATCAGTTAATCATTACATATTATAAAACAAAGTCACTGTCGCTGTCTGTCCGTCCCTATGTATGCTTACATCTTTAAAACTACGCAACGGATTTTGAAGCGGTTTTTTTAATAGATAGAGTGATTTTAGAGGAAGGTTTATATATATAATACATGTACACCCCAGCGAAACCGGGGCGATTAGCTCGTATTAGTATAGGATGTAACACAAGGTTTTTTTTAATTGGTTTGATGATAGTACTCCCTCCTGCGTTAACCGTATACGCTAGCTAGAAATTAGTGGAAGATTCTGGCATGAAGATGAGTTTTACTTAGCCTATCATGAATTGACATGAATTTCCTTTTAGGTACACTGTCCCCCCGGAAAGCATCGTGACAAATTCCTTGTGGGTTTGCCACGATGGGCTAATTGTTGTGGTCTCATGTTCATCTTATCATCTTTCACTAATGCCCTGCTAGTGTATAATAAACAAAACTATTACTAATTATTCCCTCTCGCCAACGGAAAATAACTCTCATCGGAAACCCGATATACTTCATACAATTGGGTATACATGTATGTAACTGAACTACTTTCGTGCGTAAAAATAATTGGGGAAAAATGGAAAAGGAAGAGGAAATGTTTATTGACAACACAAAACGATAATAACGATGGCAATAAAATACAACTATTAAAATATTTAAAGTCAACATTTTATTCCATGTCCAACAGAAAAATACGTACTCTATGGTACAAAAATTACATTTATATATGTATATTGTTTCAAACTCTTGTTACAATTACATATTAGAAGGATACTGGAATATGTATAAAATTTTATATATAGGTATACTTTGTTATAGTTGTATAACTTCATTTGTATATATATACTACATAATCTTAACAGATAAATTATATTCGGTAGGGACGCAATTTTAGTATGAAACGTTCAAAAATTAAATCATATTTCATATATGGACTTTGACAATATTTAGTTTTATGAATACTGTAGGTACCGCAGATTTCAGATTGTTGTAAATACCCATTACATCCTTTATGTATATTTGCATATATACTGACCCTTATAGAATACGCTCCATTAATTTTGTTAAAGCGTCTAAAGATAGCCCGTATTTTACCAATGGCCGAAGCTAATGGTTGAATAACCCAAAAATTTAAAACATCTTTTATGACGTCACGTCTATAATATAATATAGAAATACTTATTAGATAATTATAACTAAATACATGCACCAGTTGAGTTTCTTAGCAGTTCTTCTCAAATGAAGGAAATAGCCGAACGGATGGTAGGGCTAGTGATAAAAAATATGCAGGGCATAAGAGGCCGAAAGGTACTACATGATTTTGAGTTTGAGTAAAAATATTTTAATGATGGTAGACAATCCTACAAAACACTTTTATATAGTTACAGCTGCTTTAGATAAGGATGGCCGCACTTTTTATATACATTTCTTCAAGAATATTTAGTACTATTTAATTTATTTATCTATACTTTAAATCAATAAAAATGCGGTCGAGGTTGGCGAAGATATATTTTGTTATATTGAATAATATGTCGCCATTGTCTTGAGTTGTGCAGTGTCTGGTAGTAGGAACATTTTGTTTTATTGTCATAAATATCTACACATAATTATTTTTCAATAGACAAATAATAAAGTATGGATTGGATAGATTACTAACCTAACCTAACGCATACAATACTTCGCCTGATCAAGCGTCCTACGTCGTCTTTGCGGTCAGCATAGAATCATGGTTGACGCTTTGGCTCCTTCATTATAGTATGGGGTGAAATATGTATAACTCTCAAAACTTACTTGACCTAGCTCTACATGACATATTTCCAAATGTCGTACTATGTAAGATTTTCCGAATTTTTACTTAGGATTTTTTCTGTTTAGGAGTTCTCAGTAACTGAAAATGGTTAACCTAATAATATCTAACAAAATTACCCAGGACAATTCACTCAGCGCCGTCTAGTCCCAAGCTAAGTAGAGCTTGTGCTTAGGGTACTAGACAACTGATATAAATATTTTTTTTTAAATACATAGGAAACATCTAGAACAATCAGACTTGTAAAATATTTGTACTATGCTAGGAATCGAACCTGCGATCATCATAAGGCAGTGTCTTAATCGGTAAGCCACCGAGGCAACTAATAAAATACAATTATTTAACATTGCAAACTTCATTATTGTAAAATTTAAATTATGTTTTCAAATGCAAAATAAGTTAACGGTTATAATACCAAAGGAGAAAGTTAAAGAAAAGCCTATTTGTCAAAACATTAATCAAAGGAAACGTTTTAAACTCCATAGGAAGGCATTAATCTGTTAGGACTCAGCTGTTAAAGAAATTCCTTAGAAAGCCCTTTGACGTACCATAAACTAAGGAGCGGTGACAAGGCGAGGTTTTAGGTAACTTCACTTTCCAGCTTTATTAAGAAAGTCATCGACGATCTTATGCAAACGGTTTTAAGATCATAATCGCTTGTCGAGTACCTCTACTCACCTATTAACCAATCGTAGAAGCTAAGGTTTAGGGGTGTCGACTAAATGAAATAAAATTTATTTATTCTTCCTGTATTGGATGTTTATTATACATACTTTATGTATCAGTGGGCTAAATCATGGTGATGTGACCAACGATGCTATTGAGTTATGTTACTAATGACTGATGCCTCTTGAAATGATTTTCAATACAATAAATATATAAATATAGCAGAATAATTAATGACAAATAAACTAAGACATTCAAATAAAAACGAGGTAATAAATATATTTTTACTGCGACTTAAAATGTATCATAAAAGGAGCAAAAGCACAACCCTAGTGAGAAGGGTCTGATTGCTCATTAATCACTGCGTCTGTAATTACCGCGCCGGCGCACAACGTAATTTGATTTTAGAACTTGGCAATAATGCACCGACCGAAAACAACACTAAAGAATTGGAACTATAATAATATTACATATATTATTACTAGCTGATCCAGCACACTCTGTTTTGATATCGATATAAATAAATAGGGGATGATGATAGAAGGAGGAAAATTTGAAGTTGTATCTTATGTATTATTCAAAGCTACGTAAAACTATCAATATAATAAAAAACAAATTGTTAAAAACATTAAGAATTTTTTTAGGATGGGTCACTCTTATATTAGAGAGGTATGAAAAATAGATGACCGATTCTCAGACCTAACTGATATGCACCCAAAATTTCACAAACAATCGGTAAAGCTGTTTCGGAAGAGTTCGTTAACATGAGAATTTTATATATTATCTAATATATATATTTAAAGTAATTTTAGAATTTCAACTAATAACTTAATCTTATTAAACATATTTATTAGCTATTACTGAAAGAAATTATTACAAGTAGTATCGAAGTAGACAGTAACATAACTAGTACGTGTCTAGTAAGTCGTTATTTCAAATATTTTTTCATTATATCACATGTAAACAGACTACCCCCATATTCTGCCATAAAGAACGGCAATACAGTCAAAGGGAGTTCGTTCTCAGTTACACAGTTTTTTGTTTATGTTACGCGATATCTTTGTCTAAAATGAACGGCTTTCAATAATTATTTTTGTAAGTGATAGGCTTTTTTCTGGGTTGGTTCCATATAAATATTGAGTCGATTGAGTTTATTGTGGAACAAAATTTACTTATTATGTACCTTTTGTTTGAACCCAAGATTAGAATTACTGATATATTATGAAAGTAGAAAATTAATTCATTATTTTGGCACTTTAATACAAATAATATGTATATTACACGTATGGGATTGCAAAAAACTGGGGATTTCTTATAGAACTAATTTCCATTTTTTTGTTATCTTCACGGTCTTTATCTGTGCCGCTAAGAATGAGCCGTGAATGAATTATTACATTAATTAATAAAATAAATTAAATAAATGTGTAGTGTAATTAAAAATGAAAATGTAATAGTACATTACTGTGCTAATGTTATCTGTAGCATATAACAAAGCTGAATTTGTTTTTATTTTGCTCGCACATCGTCGTTTTACTTACTAAAATTTGTTTGCTCAATTTGATGTGTACACATATATATATATATATATATTTCTAGGTATGCTAAAAATATTTGATGACATATTATTGATATTACATAATTGTATTATATTTTATCTATTTTGTATTGTATTTTATTTATGTTACATCAAGTCATCATCGATTCTGCAGTAATTCTAAGCCCTTCAAATGACATAAAAAATGCATATACCTACTAACAGTGACATCACGGTTATTGATGATCTGGATCCCGTGGCACCTACGAGTATGTCTTGCACGGTCACCACCTGCTTCCAAAACCGGATATAATAAATTACTAGAAAACAAAACACGTTTCACCCTTTTCATATTTTTTTAGGGGAAAGTCTCGTGCCACTATACAGATTGTCTAAAAAACACCGGTAAATCCGGTTCAAAGTTATCATATTTAGTTTGTATAAACGTAAAGTACAAAAATTAAACAATATCTATTTAAAAGTATTAGTATTATTCATTAACATCTGTTTTTTTTTATATAATATAATATAATATTAACCCTAGACAATTCACACAGTGCCATCTAGTCCCAAGCTAAGCAGAGATATAAATACATGAATGCTTTTTTTGTAAGTAAATACTTTCAATACATAGAAAACCCCAGACCGGTACAAACAACCGTACTCATGAATACAAATGTTTATACCGTGCGAGGAATTGAACCCGCGACCATCGGATAGTAAAGCGGTGTGCTAAGTCACTAGACCACCGAGGCTGTCAATGAATTGAAAAAGTGTGTAATTATTTCGATTCTTTCACATAACATTTTCAGAAATTAATATAATATAGACGATTTATTTATATCCCAACTACCACAATATTGTAAATCAGAAAAATAAATGTTCTTAATTCAAATAAACCGTTATATATATATTCTGATGAACAGGGAAGAGTCTTGCGAGTTGCTTTTTTAAACAAATGATGTTCAGCATTACATATTCAAGATTTCGTGTGAATAAGTACTGCAAGATTGATAAAGATAAACAAATATAATGGTTACTTTTGAACATTAAAATAAAATAGTGCTATCAGAGCAGTTATTATATTTGTTGTGTTGTTGCCTTTTCATGCTTCTATAGCTTATCAACATATTGAAGGACAGAGGAAGACATAGCCAATTTTCATGTAAATCATTCGACACATGAAATGGCGAGCAGTAGCTACTCCATGTTATCCAAAATACTATTAACTTTTTTATATTTGTAGGTATAAGTGGTATATTTTATTATAATCGGAAATCGTTTTTTTTACTACTGGACAGATATATTTTGTTTCTGAAAATAAAGATTCCTATTCGAATGAATGGTTTCCTCTCCACTGTTTGATAGTTGACCAAAATTAGCTGGCCCTAATGAAGTTGTTGCTGGCATATATCACGACAGGCACGTTATTTGATCGCGAGACACGAATAGCCCGGCAATAAATTGTTGCCCGCGGTGACTGGAGACACTTCGACAAGACTGATGGTGGTGGTATCAGCCAGTTATGCGTCTATACCACACCGAGAGACAACGTCTGGATAAATATTTAACGAGATAATTGAAGTCTTTTTTTCATCACGGAAGTGAACTCTATCGATTGTAGAAAGAATCAGCGAGGATCTTGATTTAATTAAATCCTTCTATATTTTTCTTAAGTACAAGTAAATACATCAATGCTGATGCCGTACATAAAAAAAACGAAGTAAACAAGTTATTTTATCTCGCTGAATATTCGAGAATATTGATTTTACTGCACTTGTAATCACGACGTACGCGACATGTTTACCGCATGACTGTCCGTAGTGCGTACGGTTACTCACTTATGAATTGCTCACGAAAATGTAACGACGAACTGTTTTTTTTTTTTTAATTAAGTTAGCTAATAGTAGGACCTAAAACGGGTACAGGTTATTCAATAATACCTAAAGCCTAATAGTAGTAGTTTTCCCAGGATCACAGAAAGGGCAAATTCCGTACATCGCATTTCGCGTTAGAAGTTATGAAACACTGCCTCATATGAATATGTTAGGTATTTGTGAAATTATAATTATTTAACCTCTTTTGTTCATTTATAGATGAATCGTGATGTCTGCTACAACCTAATAATGAAATAAAAAAAAAACATCAAATTGCACCGTTGAAATAGACAATCGCGCTTGACGGGGTCAATTAAAGTACCCGCCTAACTGACTGTTTAATTATTCCGGACTTTCCCTGTGCAGCTCGGCCGTACTTACAACTTAGTCGACAGATATAGATCCAAAACAGTTAATACACAGTGTTTACTTTCCATTTCATTACAGAATCCAGTCTATCCAACCATTGCTAACTTCATCTCTATCCCATTCAATATTTACGAGTTCAAGCGCGCTAGCATTTGTTAAATTATATTGAAAGCATATTGCTTAAAGTTACTGTGATTTATGTAGATACATAAAAGCTTTATGCAATAGGAAATTTATAGCTATAGAAGGTTAAAGTTGGAGGTTTTATTTTAAAAGCGTTTCAGATTAAAAAGTCACCATTGTATCTACTTTCTTGTATTTAAGTATAACTAATGTTGCTGACCTCCGTAACAAGCTGACGTGTCATAACTTTATCTTCTTTGTTAATGTAAGATATTAATGGATGATTGTAAAAGATTTTTAAACCTCATAACTATCTAGAACTACTGGATTGACTATTTCGTCACAACATTAATATAACATGAATCAGAATTAAACATTTCTTATGAATATAGGGTCACTTGCTTTTATAGTAGGTAAAAATAAAATATTTTTTTATGTGTATACAGCATATATTTTGTTATATCATGTACAGAATCTTTAATCTAATTAATTGTTCTATAATAGAATAATTGCATACACGAGTTTTCAAGCTCAGTATATGTGTAAGGGAAATTGACTCCAAGTATAAATCCAAGTGCTACAGTGACAGTCCTCAGTCATTGGTCTCTCTAATTGGTACTATACTTTCAGACTATGTATAAAATCAATAATCAATCTACTGATAAGGATTACCTCATATCTGGTGATGTGCTTGTGTCCAATTTGCTGAAATAAACTGTTCTTACCTCCCCGGACAGATAATTCATACTGCAAACTGATGATTTTAATAAGCGATTCTATACAAGTAATATGTAAGGTTCTACTTTATTTAAATAATATTATACATATGTTTAATCTGTAACATTATCTACCATCTAATATATTGTAGTATATATATATATACTATTTCAGAGCAATATACAGAATAAAGCTGTGCAAATTCCTATAGGAACAGAAAATACGATAACAGTTTCGCGTGGGTGAAACCACTATCTATTGATTGCATTTATCGCTTTGAATCGATAACTGGAGACAACATATAATGGAGATAATTCGAGGATAACCTATCCATCGATAAGGGTTGTCATCTTCCCGAACTGATAACAGACGCAGTTCGGGAAACCTATTGATTGTTCATCTGTGAAATGAACTAATTGAATATAAACTGTATCAGCTTGTAATAAGATTATATTTAGTTCAAATCTATTGTGGGTTGAAAAATACTGCGGGTATAAAAAATCTTTAGGGACACCGCGACCACACTACGCTTACAGAATACTAATCAGATGATCGTCCCCTCGTCTGTTTGTATGCATCTATATTGTATATTACTTTACATCCACACGCCGCAATAATTAACCAAATTGTTTCTTTGATGTTGTTGTATTGTATTTGTACGTAACAAATTTCATGTTTTTGTTGCAGGTAAGAATTGAAACGTGCCGGTGAATAAACAATCATGCGCATAACATACCTATACTATACATGCATATATATGCAAGTAAAGGTCAACATAAATACATTTTGTTGTAAGTACATAAACTTAGTTTTATAGTTAACAAATGTTATTTATAGATATTTAAAATCGTACACATTTGGTAGGAAAAGATGAAAATTTATAGCGGAATAATACGAGATAAGTTAATGATTGCAAACATGGTCAACGAAACCGTTCAATATCGCGTGGGACACCCAATAAAACATACTTGAATTTGGAACCTCTTGAGTAAGTTTAAATCTTGAAAGAATAAATGTATAAAGAAATTTCAAATAGGCAAATAAACGTTCATAAAATAAATAATTGCCAAATAATGATATTAATCATGAACTACACATACTCGTATAATAAGATAGTACACAAAAATTGCAGATTAAAATCGTCTAGACGATTCTTCTTTAGTATTTTGGAGAGTACTTGATCAATTTTACAAGTAACAAACTTCTGGTCGCTACGGCGGCGTCGTCGCGTCGTTCTCGAGGCACCGATATATTAATTAACTATGATAAAAAGTAATATGTCTTTCTCCAACCCGAATACTGATTTAATAAGGTTAACCTTTATTAAACCAGTACATCAAAACATACCGAACATAATAATAGTAACGTGTATATTTAAAAACGCCAAACTGTTTCTGAAAATCTTATAATAATGTTAGTATACTTTTAGATTTGATTCTGTTTCTATTAATTGTATATTATGGGTAGTATAATATAACTATCCGTTTTAATTAGGATCTCTATCAATGTTGTATCGGATGTCGCTAAAAGCTAACATCGCAAAAATATGTATTATATCAACTAATATATACTTGTAACGTTGATAAATTTAATTAAAATTCAAATAAACTTATAACAGACATTGCTGGGGAATGTAACCTAAATCATCGGAACGTGAAACTCGATACAGTTCATAAATTCTTATCTATTTTAATTCGAATACTGATTTCCGACGAGTAACAGTAGTAATGAACTCAAGTTATGTACTATTAAGTACGTACATATAATCTGATCAATTACTAATTAATTAATGATGATAGCGAAAATTACCGTAAATAAGTAAACGGACGTGAACTGATAAACAATTTTTTGGCCTATTAAAATAATAGTAAACCTGGAAAATCCACACGGCGCCATCTAACCCTAAGCAAACAGGGCTTCTGGTATGTGTACTAGAGAACACATACCAGAGGATATAAATAATAAAATATGCATTTTTTTGTAAATACTAACATAAATACATAGAAAACACCTAGACCAATCAATCAATACAAACAATCATACTTTTCTTTATCGGAAGTAAGGTGTTGTGCTAAAATGCTAGTAAATTAAGAAAAGCAGTTCTGGTAACTGGTAACTATATATATATATATAAATCTGGTAATATTGGTAGAAAGATAAATAATTTACATTTGTAAGACGTTAAATAAAAAGTTATACACAAAATTCCTAGAAGTACTAAGAAGCTGATGTTCTTAAATAAAAGGTACATTTATGTGATGGGCATTGTAAACTTTAAAATAAATTGGTATTGTACTTAACTAGGTATATGGTATGGTATATATGGTAACACACAAATGTGATAGAAACGACCTAGTTTTCTTTAACACCAAAAAAGTTAATCGTCACTAAAATTAATTCACAGTCATCAAGTTTAGTAAAAGTTGTACAAAAAAGTTTAGGATTAGGCGCGTTGCGTTGCACCGATGCACCGCGACGTGGCGCGGCTAATCGGACGGGGTCAACGGCAGCGCAGGTACCGGAGTTTTTGTAGGCATCCCCCTTCCCCCCACCGGCGCATACCTCCCGCTGCAACCCCACCCGGCTTGCTACTGAATTTTGTGTCGCACTACCGCATAAATTGATTTTGATTGTAGAAAAACAGTTTGTATAGTAGACGCCGCAGTTCCTGATTACTTACTTTTTTAAAGAATTTATAAAATTAAGTTTTTTAATGTGAAGTCAGTACTTACATCCGACGTATGTTGTATCTTATTATTATTGAAAAATCTGATTCTTATTAAAGTATAAAAGCATTTAGAACGAGAACAGAACAACACTAGATAATATAATTACATTACTAGAAATATTTTCTGTCAGAAGTTTAGCAATGAAAATAAATCTAAGGAGAATAACTAAGGATTAGATCAAGTTTTTCTAAGCATTCTTGAAATTAACTCTCATTACTGGACCATAAACTTTAAGAATAATTTTGTAAAAGTATTGCTCTTTTAACCTAGTTTAGTTTTTTATGAACGTTTATTGTGAACTAAAAATGTACTCTCTTTTTCTAATGCACTTTAATGTTTGGAACATATACAATACTCAGTCGATTAACGAATATTACGTCGTGTTATCAAGCTCCGCCCTCTAGTATTTGGACCGGGACTTCTTGACCCTATATCATTATGAGATAACACCTCTCACCCAGTGCGTACTGGGTGAGAGCCCTCGATTCTACATCAACTGAAAGTTACGCTTTTGTCTTTTTATCAATTAGCATCAATAATTTATGTTAATTAATTTAATATGTTAAATACGTAAACGAACTCGTACTTAGGTGTGTGAATTGTGGGCGTATTCAAATATCAATTCGTTCTCACATTTTATTTGGTTCTTGGTTGGCATCATGAGTACTGTTTCAATTCTGCGGTCGTACTACCTATTTATAACAAAATTTTTTGAAATCTAATTATTCTAATTATTTAAGTTCTACTGATTATGAAAATTTCTTGGTAAAAGAACTTGGGAATTAACTAACTGGCACTGATGAACTGCTATCAAAAATATCACTTTGTAGTATGTCACATGACATTCTTTGTCTATGTAGATAGCCATCACTAGGCAGATCCAACTTTAGTTCACCTGAAAACAAAATTGATTTTTATATGTAGAACTCTTTTACTACATATAAATATCTTCAAGAGATAGTTATTTGCTATGAGTATGCCAAAATTTGTCTTAAATAAATATACACGGGGTAAATAAGTCATACACGAATCGATATGAAAAGTAGGTAAGTAGATTCTAAGGTACTGAATGACTCAATTTGTAATTGTTAGTGTATTGTACTGCATCGGAGGTTGCGTCATAACAAAGCTATCGTCGCAAATCGTAGCCAGAGGAAAGAGGTCAGGGAACTGGAGCTCGCCCACTCGTTCGATAGGCGAAGGTAGTTCCCACCAGTCGAGCCGGAACGGAAATAGTGTTCATACTCGTTTCAATATTCTGATTACTCACATCTCCAGAACCACTCGCCTAATACTTAAAATCACCATCGCATTTTCCTAAAACTGTTAACACTTTTTTTTCTTACGGCGCTATGACTGTATCTTCTTTATTAGTTTCACGGTGTGCGGTTTTGTTTTTATAATAATCTTCATCCTCTCCGTGAATAGGTTTCAGAAGATTATTAGCTACACCCTTTTTTGCATATTGATTCGTGTCAACATTTTTTCAGGAAACCCAATTATTCGTTTCGATAATGCTATATGCATATTCAAATTGTATTCGGTTATCTGTATCGTTGATCTTATGCGGAGGTTTGATTATGAATACCTGTAATAGCTCAGCGAGGGGTCGAGTTTGCAAATCTAAAAAAATAATGTAATTAAAGTTAATACTTTCATTACATTATTTTTTTAGTTTAGTTTATTAGTTCCATATGAATCACTGTGATGGTATTGCATCGCATGTTGTTTTGGTAAATACCATTCGATAGTTATAGGTATGATGGTAACTTTTCAGAAATCAAGTTCAATTTGTTCGGGTTTGTTCTTTTCATTGTCTCTGTAACTGATGACTCGATTTAATCAAAAGATATGACTAATTCTAGATGTTTCAAAGGCGGCATCTGTGATCTTAATTTCTAAGAAATAAGACACGGAACACGGCACTTGGTAATTGTATTAGGTATTTTTATATATGTGTGGCCATTTACCCAAGTCTATTTTATTGTAATTTGTTAAATAAATGGAATCTATGGCATATAAAAAAACCGTTTTACTGTTAAATTGCTTGAATGAGTTTCCCTCTTTCCACGGGTGCAGTGGTGTGGCGTTGACCCTCGCTTTGTTTACAGTCCGGTTCTGTACGCCTACTGTTGCATTACCGCTTGTTTATCTATCTATACTGTTGAAATAGTAGTACAGATAGTCTGCAACCTGATCGCTTTGATTTATTAACACCGAGCCTTCACTGCATTCTGACGTTGCTTTTAATTTTTGTTCCCCATATCGTTCTGTACCCAACTGTATTACTAAAACTTTTAGGTTTTATCGTATAAAGTCAATACAAAATCGACGATTGTATATGTAAAAAACCTATTTATTTCATTCTTTATGACGGGGTATAATTGTTATATAAAAGTAGCTCTAAATAAAATCACACACTCTTTTATGTATGCATGGGATTAGACTTTCATAAATATATTAACTTAAAATAAAAGTATTATATTATATCTTTTGGAAATATGTGCCACATGCATGTGATATTTATTGATACTTTAGTACTACAATTCGTAATCAAAGTCATCAAATACAAAGTAAAAGATGGTTGTGAATATTTTGTCCCAGTATTATTATATCACGGTAACAGCTATAACCGACCGTTGCTGTCGACCGTCGCACACGGCTGGCGTGAGCCCAAACCAATACGTGGCTTTTGACCAGTCACGCACTTAAAATTGTAACTAATGTGAGAGAATAAACAACTGCACCAACTGGGGAATAACTACGTTCACTTGAAATTAAAATAAGTGAGGAATTCAGGTAGGCGTCACTTAGGAATGGATGATTGCTGTCATTAAATCCACGGAGCAAAGCGAAGCCTTATTAAGACTTAATTGAAATAAGAATCGACTTACTAGTTTATGTCGCTGCATTTAACATCGATTTGCAACTCTATGATCGACATTTGCACACGTTACTGGCATTTACACTTAAAAGCCTTTACTGGTTCTTAGCTTCGTTAGTGGATTCAAATATCTCCCCATTAAATTTTAACGAGAGTCCGTTGAAGTTCATGTGCTAATCTTTTCATTACTGACGTCAATAGAATCTGGAATCATTTCCGTGAGATCATATTGCCACTTATGGTAGACTTATGTGGTCACCACTGGTGTAAAAGCTATAAATTGCAGTGATATGTCCATGTTCTACATGGCCAGTCGCGAGAGACTGGTACGCCAGGGTCGCTATTGTAGGTCGATGCAGTTACTCGGTAATCACGTCATGTTTCTTATGCATTTGTGGTATGCCTTATTTGTGAAGTGGTAACATTTTTAGTTTTATTATTTCTAATAATAATATTAGTTTGTTACAAATTGAATGTGAGGAGATTTTTATTGAAAACAAACCATACATTACTTATATTAATAAAAAAAAATTGGCGTATTCAACTAGGATAACACATTTTCCATGTTATTTTGTTAAATCCTTACTCTTATAACTTGAACTGCATGCGTGTTTTAGGCGATGTGGTGAACGGTTGTAAACAATTTTACTTTACAGTGCATAAGATGGTATTATAACCTTGATGATATTTTCGTATTAAAGTTTTTTACTGTGTTTGTAGTGGTTCTCTTTTCCCTCTATCTTTTTATAATATATGCATGTAGTTTGTTGATTGGTTAATTATGAAGCTATGTATTCTAAAAATTGGAAAATATAAACAATCTAGAAAGACGCTAATTGTAAGTCAATTTTTATACACATTAATTCGGTTATTTGAGCTTTAAAGTCTAAAACACTTTAATACTATATATGTAATAATATATAGTGAAACCTTTAACGGCGTTCGTAGGAAATTATAATAACATATTACCAAGTCGATTACCGGGAAGTTGTGTCTTTGGTATGCGGATATGAGGGGATGTGTATGAGGCACCAAGAATGTCTATCTACATTTCTATCTTAGCTTATCCCTTATATAAAAATGCTAATATATTATTAGCATTTTTGTTGATCATTGAGCATATTCTTCGATAAATATCCAGAAAATACATTTATCGTTAAAATTGAGATCGAGATAATGCCTTGAATCCAATAAATTTAGTTTTAAAGGTTAAAGGTTAAAACCATCCCATCAGTACAGAGTTTACATTTACAGATGTCATCATGATATTCTACTCTTTAGATAGTTTAAAATATTGCACAGTCCGTTTCTATTATGTAGGTTACTTGGTTTAAATGCAACGCGCTGACGCCGGTGGTACTAAACTGTGCAGTTTATGCACCGATCAAGGTTTTGTTGCATAGCTTCAAAGAAATAGAGCCGTCGAAAGGAACAGAGCATAGTTACGACTGTACCGCAATCGAGATCTTTATATTAGTACTTTATGCACATACTTGAATCGGTAGGCATGACATTAAATGTATTGGTGTTTCACATAAATGTTGTTTAAAGCCAATGTTATGTTTAATACGGGTTATATGAGATATTTTATGGATTTTCTGTATCGTAACGATTTTGTTGTTTCAATGCTGGCTCGGTAAATATCAATTTTTATGTGAACAAGTAGTATGTGTTCGTAGTGTTATTATTTGGTTTCTTATTATTGCAGGTCATTTTAATATTAAAGTTTTGTTCAACAATAGGTAATTCTCCAAAGCCCGCCACTTGAACATTTCCAAATGTAGCATAATTCTCCGTCTGCATTTTATTATTTCATTGATTTACAGCATCCCCTTTACGTTTCCACTTTTGTCGAAACGTCCTTTTGTTCCAAACGACTAAGTTTTTCTAAGCTGCTTTGTCTTAACATTTCTATTGTGATTTTGTTGGGCTGTAAAAATAAACATTTCGGCTTTACTGCCCTTTACTCTATTGTTGTGAGTTGATTTGGAAATCTATTATGTTGTTTACAGTCATACGGAATTGTGAGACAATATTATGTTCTTGTTAAACTGCATGCAAATGTTAGGAGAATTGTAAAAGTAGCTAATAGTCGTATTTACAAATGTTTACATATAAATAGCAGTTTAGGTTCTTTTAGGTATCATTTTCATAATTTTTCCATTCATTTCTTGTAATAGGATAAAGTAAATACTTTGTCCTACTACAAAAAAATAATGAAAAAGAAATAAAAATGTACTTTAATTACAAGAAATGAACGGAAAAAATATGAAAATCATGTGTATGCGTATCACGCATATGCGTAGAACAAGATTTGACATTTTATCAGTTAGGCCGTGGTAGAATGACATCTATTAAAACTAGTTCGGTTACTTAGTTACCGACCTAAAAAATGAGAAGGGGTCTGCATAGGCGGACCAGTGCCGTCGGGGTCCTGACAAAAAGAAGGAACACCTTGGGATTTTAGCCGGTAAGAGTCCAGCTAATAAACTATTTCCCGCGGGCCGGGCATGTCTCCATGAGGATTATCACCAAGAAAAAAAAATAGTTACTGACATATACATAGGTTGATTAGACCCGACGCAACTCTAAAAATTTACTCAAAGCGTTACAGTCGGGCGACAAATGTGTCTGGCTTGCCTTGTGGGCATGTCAATGAATAAAATCCTGCTATTATGGTGATGCCAGATATTAGTGTATAAATTTTATAGTGTACATACTGCTACGGTGTATAATTTTTTTGATGGAGTTTTACATAGATTGGATGGCTATCTAAATAATTCTCTCTATGCATGTGAATTAATAAATGAATAAAAACTAGTGTTCCTCTCACAGAAAAATAATTATTAATTAATACGTATATAAATATAACAAACAAGACACAGGTAACAATGGGCGGCCTTATCGCTAAATAGCGATCTTTTCCAGGCAACCTTGGGATGGAGAGCAGTGATTAGACTTTGAGTCTGGTCGAGGCAAAACAAAAATTATTAATTAATAATAAAAGTTGAAAGGTGAATATTAAATACAGACAAATTACACATTTTTCTTACCTTAGTGACGGCTTTGATGGTGGCAAAAATTTGTGTTGAAGTCTCGTTCTGTAACTACATAATAATTTTTATATGTGACAAATTTTAAACAAATAAACTGAAATGTTATGCTAGACAAATTATTGAAAACTTTTTCATTATATTTATTTAAATATATCAACTATACACATACAGTTTCTAATTATCTTTGAATTACAAGTAATACAGAACTATGAGTATTCCGTTAAGCCAGACTGTCAGATATGTAGCATTTTAAATAATCTTTGTATTCCTACAAGATAGTTACGTATGTTGGTTCATGATGTCACGGTAATTAACTAGATTCTCATGCATTATGTTAATTAATGAAAACTATTTGAATTAGCTTTTGGTTTAGTTGTTTTCTGTATTTGTGTTTCATAAACGTATAAACTAATAAAGTTGTTTCTGCTTTTAAATTTGAGAAAATTATACCAATTATACTTCATGGGATTTCCAAGGAAGAAATCCTTATGGTCTGAAATCAATGTTGTTTTTATAGGATAATCAATGTTGGTAAACTAACATACGGCCCATCTTACTAATATTATTATTATAAACTCGAAAATTTGTGAGTATGGACGGATAGATGTTTGTTACTCTTTCACGCAAAAACTACTAAACAGATTTTGGTGAAACTTTACAGTAATATAGTTTATACATCAGAATAACACACAGGCTACAAATTTCATGGGTTTGAAACCGCGGGCACAATTAGTCATATTATAAATGGTTACTGTAGGCCTATAGTAGATTAATAAAATACTGGGCATAGTAGTTGTCGACTGGCGCGGTGTATAAAAAAATGTTTTACCCAAAACTGAAATTGAAATCCAATGAATTCTGTCCATTCGATTATTTTCATTCTGCAATCGGTTTACGATTACGGTTGTTGTTGGTTTTTTGTTTATATATCCAACAAGGTATACGTTCATCGCCGCTTTGATTTGATGTTTTAAACATACAAAACGTGTAAACATTGTATAAAATATTATGGTAATTGTTAAATTTCACAAATACACAACACCGGTACAGGTTTAAGTTACTGGTAATGTAAACCTAATTGCCTCTGTAATAGGGTTGACAATAATAATTTGCAAGAATATAACCTAAATTTGAGTGTTTCTGTACTATCATATAAAAAAACGATCGGTTTAGGAAGCTATTACTGTTTGAAGTCGGTAAAAATTACCTAAGAAAATATTTAAAGACACATTTAGAACTTTACAGTAAACAGTGTTTACATGTTTACACAACGTTTATGTCTAAATATAAAATAATAAGAGAAATGGTGACGTAGTAGGTACTTACCTATTACATCTTATATTATGTTATTGTAACATTTGCATAGGGAATAGCAGTGTTTATCTTAGTAACCCTAGGAACCCTATTCGTTGCAATTATTATTTGCTTTATATACATTTAATTTATACTATGCGTTCCTTAGTTTCAATTAAAAACTGTTATTACTATAAAAATATATTAAATTGAAGCGTCTGCTTGTAATTTCAAATTGTTTTTCACTAAATGCATACAAAAGTACATATATGTGCTTACATCAAAACAATATTTATACGGGTAAACGTTTACCCGTGATCATGGTGGTTGAAACACTGCCGAATTATCGGGAACTCAGCAAATAAATATAAAACGTGGTAAGATCCCGTGATTTTTACTAATTATACGTATAAATAATGACCGCGTCAAGTTTAAAATCAAAACAATAACTTTAGAAATTGTTTATTGTTGCGTTTCTCTGAAACGGCTGAACTGATTTTGACGGGACTGTCACTCGAAATAACTAATGTTATAAGAAGTAAATTACGCTACTATTATTTTAGAAAAATATTGAATTTAATAATAAAAGAAAAATAAAAGAAGCGGATTAAGTCGCGGGTAATTACTAGTTATTATAAGTCTTATATACAGAGTTTAAACTAATAATAATCTATGGAATTGAAAATTAATCTTTCTTCGTTAGATCTATTAGGGAAAAAAAGATCCTGAATACGTTACATTCTGATTAAGTTATTGAACAATATTATTGAAATAGTTTTTCTCAAATGATCATATTTTCAAACAATTACCATAAAGCTATTGTAGATAACGTACTCTTCTGCTATATATGCGACGGTTATCATTTTTCAAAACCCTTTAGTTTATTTACCAATCTAATTATATAAAAATATTTTACCGCTTACTGGCAACCCTGCTAGTTCAAGGAATGAAATACAAACAGTTTGCGGTTGCAATAACATTGTGCAGCGGGTGTTTGCAAATGCATTATGTCTGCAGCTATCATAACTAAGTTGATTAGATATTGCACATAGATATAATATATTGATAACTATAGTCATAGAAGCCAATTGGTCAAGGGCTGAAGGGATTGTTATAGGGTTGTCTATTGATTGTTAAACCACAATTAATAATATCTTTTATAATTACATATTTTTATTCACATATTTCAACTTAAAAATGTAAACTTAGAACAACTATTTATAAGAGCAACACGCTAGTTTCTTTCACGTTTTATTTGTGATGAGAAAGAATTCCGAATAAACTGCAAATTAAAAAAAATAGTATGACTTTATTTTTTATTTACGTTTAAATAAAGAGTAAATTTAAGTTAACTTGAATACTGACCTTTCCATTTCTTTTTATAGTAAAGGACTTAGTAATTAAATTTTAAAAATTATAATAATAAAAATATCATTTTGAATTATACCTCAATTCGATATAATAACTGTAATAGCTACTGATTTGCATTGTAATATGATTACTTATAAAATACTCGTGACATTAACGTTTCAATGAACAATTAAACAATACCCTTGGTTTAACATGAATAATGGATATGACATCACCTTTGCACTTTGTTATACTACAATAAAATATATTGGAATAAGTGTCGACTTGGGAGGTTATGATATATGAAATCCATTCTGGTACACATCTTTCATCACTCTCAGAGTCAATCGAGCGTGACAAGAGTCCACAACATGCGTGCCGATACATACATACATACGTAATAAAAAACGAATGTTTTCAACAACTTCAAACAAACAGATGACTATTTGTTTGAAGTCCATTAAAAATTGGATTTTTGAGTGGAGTCTGTGAAATATTTAGATCATCCAAGAAAATAAATGTATGTGTCACACGTAATATTGTTTTTTAAATATCTACGTTTAATTTTATTTCGTCTATTTTAATACAATGAATTTACTGTAAAGTATGTAATGTACTACATATGTAGATATTAATACACACGGAATCATAGATGTATACGCACACACTAACACTTATCTGTATGTATAGGCAATAATAGGCATACCGGCATAAATTCAGCATACCCGTGTATTACTTCATACACTACTTGCATGCATAATTACACTAGCTACATTATTATATTTCAAATTACCTTACCCACTCACTTCAAATTAAATGTTAATTTTGTACAAACAGGATTATAATGAATTTAGTGAAAATATTAAATGATCAACTTATAAATTATTTATCTTTTTTTTTTATTTATTGTTGTCGTTTGATTGCTATAAATAGACGGCCATCTACACATGCAAACGAAGTTGCAGGTTCGACTAGTATATTATATCTTTACATAGTATATTATGATGTTGCTTCCGTTATCTGTTCGTTTAGATCTGTTAAGCTACGCAACGAGTTTAATGCAGTTTTAGCAATAGATAAACTGTTTCAAGAGTTTATATGTATAATACATATACACCCGTGCGAAGGCAGGGCAAAATAGATAACAATACAGACAAAATAGATAACAAAAAAATTATCAATATTTTTATTTTGGTACATTTCCTATAAATATTACTTAACTCATACGATAACAAGATAATACAAGTTCCCAACGTACTTCAAAACATAAATACAGCTAAGCAATCGTATTATAGGTATAAAACGAGGTACTACAATCTCAAACATCGCTTGCGACATCTTCGTAGTAAACTCGGATAAATCGCTCGCCGAGAAACCACAATCACTGTCTCGTGTACAATACTATCCAGTTTAACTGGACATCGCTTATCTAGGTTAGTCTTCTTTCCAATACTACACGGATCATTAGTCCAAAATTTATGGTGCAACATAAATTAATTAGGATTTTGAAATATATTTTAAAAATTGCTCTAACTTTTCTCATATGTTCTCAGTTTAGGAGTTCTCTGGCATCTATAATAATATATTTAATTTCAAAGTTTCTGCGGCGGTCTGCGTCTGGATGATCATGATTGAAATTTAAAATATTAGTTGAAATCGTTATAACTCAGGCGTTTATGTACTTATTAAAGTAATACGATGTAATCAACCGTATGACTGTACCTAGATTAGCTCGTGAAAGCGCGTATTTTGTCCATGGCCGGCGCCGTGGGTCGGCGAATGCAAGGCCTCTGTTGCAACAACTGCAGTTGCACTCTAATGCAACCAGTCATCTACCTACTCGTAACGTACTCGAACCGGTACACGATTTATATGCCCAGTTCATTTGCATACATAACGTTCGGAAGGTATACAAAAAGGTTCCTTTTCAAATCTAAAGTGCTTTCACCTTTTTGGGATGAAACATTGATTAACTCGCTCTTCTGTATTGCACTTTGAATATCCTTCGTCCCGTAAATTGGAACTACTGTCCGGGTCTCAAGGGGATGCAAAGTTTGAAAGGTTTGCAAAGTGCGTCGAAATCCAGATCCATTCTAAAGGAATTTTTAGTAATAAACAATTGCATTGAGAAACGAAGACCCTTAATCTTGAGTTCTAGATTGAAAGGATAGCCCAACCCTATATGGTTCTTGTTAGTTTTAATCAACTATAAATAAAATTGTAACACTATATTAGTTCAAATGCGTCGTATAGGAACGGATACAATTACTAAGGCAATCAATCGTTCGAAAAATTCGCTTGGTACGACTTATTCGCATTCCATACCAGCTAAAAATGGCGATATTGGCATATAAACACTAACGGCTCAATTTATACTATGAACCAAATCGAAATATTTATCAGTAAATTTGCAATGCATTTTCACAAGCTTAATACTGATGATGATCCACTGATTTGTCTGCATAGTAGAATCGCTACTATATTTTATTAAAGAAATTTCGCGTATTGTGGAATTTATATTATCCCATTCTCACGGGAATATTTGCAACTGCTTCCCAATTGAACATAGACCATAGATAATATACTCCAGATTAGATATTATATTGATTTATAATTGTTTCAAAGCTTAGTGTTCAGGAATCTGGATGTTTTGATTAATCAGTATTGATATGATTTGTAGTAGATTATACAGTTATTTCATAATTATTATTATTGTAATTCCATCCAACATGGTCGTAAACTTTCACAACATTTGAAGTACCTTGTTAACGTCTGTGTTTAAAAGCAACGGGGGTCCACTTAATTATAATGATCACTTAAAATTATAAAATGTTAACACGACCCTGTTTTAATCGTAATCCAACCACGAACAATGCCATGACACGGTAATATCAATAACAAAAACATAGTTAACTAAAGTGCTCGCCCGAATTGCTATTTACGATGCAGCTTGACCTAAGTTTTCTCATGTTACAGTCCAGCGATAATATTTCTCATGCCTTTATTTATGTGCTTGTTGACAAGTTGAACGGTAAAGTACCCACTCAAATACCTAGCGATACGACCCTTGTTAATGCTACACTTGTTTTACGAGAAATATTAGGAATAATGTAAATAGCACGTCGATTATTACGACGTGTATGTTGATACATTTGTGAATGCCTTTGTATAGAAGTTGTTCTCAATAATACTTGGTGTGTAAAAAATGTTATGACTAAAGTCATGCACAAAGCCCTAGTTTGTGAGAGTACTGCGATGAATATAAAGTGAACGACCAAAGCCGGGGTAAATGTTCGAACCTTAAAGCGTATTAAGCTGACAAAGCATTCGCTACACAATGAGATTCGGTCTTTTGACTCACTCACAGGTGTGGGCGATTTGTATTTAATAAACTGGGCTGTTTTATTTTATTTAGTAAAATATCAATATTTAAACGAGAACCGATTGTTGTATGTACTCCACTATCTTAAAGTGAGTAAGGAAGTTTATTGGTGTCTATTTTATCGATATCTAACAACACTGAGATTTGTTAACAGTCAGTGAAACAAAGGATATTGTAATGTTTACCTCAAAGCCTGGAGGTTTACGAAACCGTCGCTTTATGCAACTATCGCACTAGTCGTTGGTTCCCGTATCTAAGCCGCTTGCGAAGATCTCTGCACACCGTTCGCTTAACGCACAGCTCTCTCACTACGAGAGCTCTTTGTAGTTTAGTTATAACTTGGTCAACTCTCAGGGAAAACTTATATCTTCAGACACCACTAACTTCTGAGACTGTATAAACTATGGTTGAAATGTATCTTGTATTAACAAAATCTTAGCAATTGGTCTTAGTGTAGAATTTATTGCTTCGTTCCTTTCATTCACAATTTTCATAGCAACTTTATTTTGAATACATAAATAATACTGTTTTTGGTGTATACTATAAAATTATATTAGGTGGCCTTACATATCGCTTTAGCGCACGGAATGCATTTGGGGCGCGGTCATCGTACCTTACTGCATGTCGGAGTGTTGGTGTCGCGCTTCGATGACGTCGATGCTTATCCGCAGACAATTAAAACGTTGTTTCGCGACCTGTTGCTTTCCCCTCCACCCATCTAGTTCGCCACTCGAGTGGACCGCGGAGCGTCCGACCCTTTCAAGTCCCCATTTAACTCGAAAAGGATTTATTGGCTAACAAAGTTAAATTCAGACGGCCCAGTGGGTTTTCGATTAGTAATGTTTTAGAACTGTTGTTCTGTTATGAGGTCCATTAACATGCAAGTTTATAAAACTTAAAGGTGGTGCTAATAAAGCCCAAGTCGTTTGAAACCTCTCAATCGTTCGATTGTTACTTGTGAGAATGTAGCAGTATAAACTCAGCTAGACGGATGAAATGCTACGTCAATTACACAACAGAGCCATATTGTTTACAATACACGATCTCGATACCGGCACGTGCTTTCCAATAAAAACTTTGGAGGTCAAGTGTAGTAGGCGTATTTATATCGAAACGAGGCTATGCGCCGCGTCTATGGGGGCGGTCATTAACTGGGTCGCACGGGGACAAAGACCTCAGCCCCCACTGAGGGGGAAAACTGTGGGTGGTTTCGCTTTCCTCGCGCATCGTCGTCGGCCACCCTCGGCCGTGCTCGTCTGCCCTCGCGCTACTTCGATTCCGAGATTCTCCCCGATATTTCTGCGAATTGAAACTAGGCGGCACGATGGAAGTCTCCGCGATAAATGTTTACTCTTCGCACTGTATACGGGCGTCGACTGCCGGGCACCCACCTCAAGGGGATTAATTTGGAACTTCTCATGCGAGCATTAATTCCCGTCCGGAGCAGTTTTCCCTTTTTGCGGCCGAGTAAGGAAATGCTCCGAGATTGGGCTGTCAGAACGATTACACCCTGATTTTTTTCGCCTATTGTTTGTTACGGCGCTTTTTTATAATGTGTCTGACGGTGTTCCTTTTCCGCTTTGTTTTGGCAGTACATCGCAGGGGTGACCGGAATGAATGAATGCATAATATTATTTAATTATGTAAATCGGTAACACAATGACGCGTAAGTGACATCGACCTGCGGCCCGCAGGAAATTGGTGTCATGTTTCGGACATATGAAGGGCATGGACGCGCTTCGAAGTCAGTGCATGTAATGCGCAGTTTTAATAATTGTAAATTGTTTTTATTAAGAATTTTATTCCGTGTTGGCTCATGTTATTCTTATTATATAAATATGAAATCGATTGAATGTTGTTAATTAATTTCTAAAGTTCTATATTGTAAAACCTACTTTGACAAACAAAATGTATCTAAATTTAGAAATTAGGTGAGAGGCGTGGGGGAGAAAATATTTTGTACGTTGTGGAATATAATACAGCTGTGCTTGTCTCGGGGGTGCTTACCAAATCTCTACAATACTATATATTTTTTAAATGTATTTTATTGTTTACTAAAAATCGTTAAGCATAGTAAAGGATACACATTGCGCCAAATACCTATGACTTATTTAGTAACTTACCCCTTCTTCCCCAGGATCGGGAAATACCTATCCAAGGTGCCACAGGAATTTGTCGCTATACGCAATGTCCAATGCAGGCCCTAAGTCGTAAATGGATGCGTGATTATGTCCACCACACTGTAATTACACACGCTGTGCTGTAATTAACAAATGCAGTAGGTACCTCACAGAGCTTGTGTTCTTCGTTATTAGACCTAACGAGGTGTAATGTCATTGTTAGTAATTACATTAACGTGCAACTATAGGGGAGCAATTTTGTTGCTAAATATAAGTACTATCGTGTAGCTAAATACCGATCAAAAACAAAATCAAAATTCATTTATTAATGTAGGACATTTTAGAACATTTCGTTTGTAATATAGGACATTATATCCGCTTATGGACGTCAATTTTTATGGATTAATATTTTTTCCCTGCCGTCCAATTTAGTATACAAATTCTATTGAGAAGAACAAGAAACTCAACTGGTAAAAGCCCGTTTATTTACATTGTACATTTATAGAGGAACGACTATTATCAACGTTCTTGAAATAATAAAAACCTGGGGTTTAATCCCAAACTAAACAGAATTTATACTATGGCTACTAAACTGATATATATATATTGTAATAACACAGAAAACATTTGCACCAATACATGTGTGTGTATAAATAGATAGACTTAATTATTTCACGTATTGTCACAAAAGAAAGAAAGAAAAAATATTTATTCAATGGAACAACAACAAACAAAAAAAATTATATTTACTGATAATAATAAAAATATATTTTTCAGTTAAACTAGTATAAAATATATCAAGAATATACTTAAAACGACACTGTTGGCTTTCAGCCAAAAGCAGCATATTCAATAATGCCATGGTGTTGGAATTAACTCGTCCATACAAAATTTTCACGGCTAATCGAATTACATTTTGCATGAAAATTGACAGTGAAATGGAGAAGGGACGTCCCTACGACTAAGTAGCTATATTGTATGTCTGTAACACTTATCGATATATACTTAAATTATAAACAATAAGAGCGCTAGTCTATATTTATAATAATAATAATAACCCCGGACAATTTACACAGCGTTATTTAATCCCAAACTAAGCAGAGCTTGTGTTATGGGTACGAAATGAACGAATCGAACACGCGACCATCGGATGTAAAGCAGTGTGCTAAACTGCTAGACTACCAAGGCCGTCATAAAATTAATCTGGCTAATTAATGTCAAATCATTATGAAATAAAGAAATAAAAGTCATTTCCAGAACCTGGATTTAAAACATTTATAGTGGTCCAAGGAAGGTACAAAAACCGTGAAAATATTAGGAAATTGTAAGGAAATGAGTAAGAATAAATTAATTTTCTCGAATTGTTTGTAACTGTCTAACAGAAAACTAGACACATTAATTCTGAGGCGGTACGAAGTTCGCCGGGTCAGCTAGTACAATTATTTAAACAGGCTTCTATAGTTTCCTTTATAGCCATATTTATTCAAAGTACTATATGAAGGTTTTAGCCACGTAAGTACTAGGTGGAAAAAAATCTTTTAGTTTATTTACATAATTTCTACTCAAAGGTTGTCTGTAATAGATTATTTATTTATTTAATTTAGTTTTAATTTAGGCTATATAATGGCTCATATTATAAATACCTTACAGACTGACATCCTTATGAATGATATTAAAATTAATAGAAAAATTCATAAATGCTCAGACCGCCTATTGTACAAGAATTTCTCTGTTTAGTTTAATTCATGTATTACAAGTTTAGTGCAATAAAGAATTTAAAAAAAATTAAATAAAAGAAGAATTGTTATTTTTTTTAACTAAGTATATTAAAAAACGTCAATGATATTTTTACATGTTATTTCAACTATTCAGATATTGTCCATTTGTTTTTTTTTTTCTTACTAAAGTCTCTGTTTATTCAATTATACATATTAGTTTAAAAAGTTACAAGATAACTAAACATTTTACAATATTTTTGTTATTTAAATACACTGGCACCTATTGTATCAGACTATATTTATCTCCACACGCGTCACAGCGATAGAATCTAACACAATAGAAACCTAATAACCAAACTTTACGGGTCATGAACCATTCATTGCAAACAACGGGAGTGTTGTCAATTGATTAGCTAGTATTAATTGCTCATTCGATAGTTTCTGTCTCAGTGGACATGATATGTAATTCACATAGATTAGTTGTGTCCCCAACTTCCTATATTGGTATTTAAACGACAACAATAAGTAAAGCGTTTAAATCTGTTATTTTGTTAATTAATAAATGAATATTTATTAAAAATATTTTGAAACACAATTATTTCAACGCTTCGATTTTCTCAGAGTCTGTTAACACATATTTATAGAGACATATTCCGCGCAAAATTTCATCTAATTCTAGGAGTTTTGATGCGAAAGCGAACGTTTCGCGTCACGATTTTACTATTTCATAATATTATAGGTTACACACCTATAATATTAGAGGCTAAAACACCCGACACTCACAATTATAATATTCTTAATATAAAATGTACTTCTACAATAAAACACACACAAAACAAAAACAAAAATCTTGAAACATTGCAATAATTACAAAGAAAATACCTTTTACTATTTATAGTGTATTAAAAAGTTACGTTAGAATATAATTATTGCTTAAACCGATAATCCTAATATTCTAAACGTGTCCATAGTACTTATACGTCCTTAGTTTATCACGAATCGTACGAGTAGGTGCCAATATTCAACAAAATGTAAAGACCTCGCGTGCACCACACATGCTCTCGATTTTTTGCTCAGTTGAATCATTGAATGGCTTTTCTAGATACCTACGTACGCCGTATGACGTGTTCGGCCAATAGTAACGACCTAGACAGAAGCGACGCGTTGCGGCAGGTCAGTGTTCGCAAAACTGTTCGCACTATAGAACAGGTCATCAGTTCCTTTTATGCATTTCTTGGTCACTACACATGTACCGTGCTAATTCAAATACAATATGACAATTGCGAACACTTATTCGACTATGTCCAATATAGAAGACTGTATTATAAATGTCTGATAATAAACTGAGAGACCACTCTCAGTTTATTATCCGGACTTATAGATTTTAAAGAGCATGAATGCGAATCTAGCTATAATCTAGATATGAATAGAAAATTGTGGGTTGCAGTTTATATTACTGAGAGTCAGTCAGGCGATGGTAATCTCAAATCAATCTCACAGATTGCAGTTGGTTGCAACGTTAGTTTTAAATCTACTCAGCGAAATGTAGGCATGTCAAGTGTTCATAGTCGATAATGCCCTTGACTGCCTTATCCTAAATATACATATACTATACCTAGTAGCTGTACATTTACACTCCTATCTTGCTTTTGCTTTTAATAAAATTAGCAAACAACCATTTTGTTACCCTGATTGTTATTGTACTTTACTGTACCAATACACATGTACATCTGTACTCGCGTACAACACTAGGGATGAAATGCCCGCGCAGCAGATTCTTATCTCTTCCCATCAAAAAAGCTCTGGTGTCTTTATAGGCGGCAGGAATATGCTACCAAATAGGGATTTGCACTGCAATGAAGTAATCTTCGGTATCAAAACATACGTCAAGACACGTTGCGTAATGATTCTTGTTTTATACTATACTAGCTGTGCCCGTGGTTTCATCCGCATAAAATTTATAGCCTATGTGTTATTCTGATGTATAAGTTATGTTATTATAAAGTTCCATTAAAATCCTTTCAGCAGTTTTTGCGCGAAAGAATAACATAATCCATTCACACTCCCGAACTTCCTCATTTATATTAGTAAGAAGTAAGATTAAAGACCCACCCCGGCGTCGCACGGTTTCATTAATTAGCATATATTAAACATACATACCATCCTCTTGAATCACTCTATCTATTGCTAAAAACTGTATTAAAATCAGTTGCGTAGTGTAAAAGATCTAAGCGTAAAAAGCGGCGGCAACTTTGTTTTATATGTAAAAATGCTTGTATAATTGTACATATTGTAGATTTAAATTATACTGAAAATAAGTGGTAATTGACTGTCCTCAGATGGTTTATTATCACCACCCAGGAAACACCATAAATTCTTCAAAACATTTGCTATTTGTGTTATACTCGTGTTATGTCCATGATATATGTATATATACGTATGTATAATGAATCACAAATTCTTGCAATAAGTTGTTGTAAACAATTTGAAACTAACTGATTTTTTAATCAGATTTCCAGCATTCAATATCTGGTTATCATCAGTAAAAAAACTTTGTTTATTCCATGAATGGCATTTATCTATTGATTCTCTTTTCCTGAATGAATGGAATTGTTAACAGGAGGATTTTATTATCTGCCTTAAGACAGCGATGCCTTAGTGATTCTTGAAGGTTGAGCCTGTATTTTTACACAAAAAACGATAATACCTCTGTCCTTAAGATAAGAGAGCCTACAGTTAATCCCCACTCGGGCCTTGTTAGATTGTCTATACACAGGTACAACTTTCCAACAGATGGGCCACCAGCTTGTTACCTGATTCCTAGTAGTATATAAAACACGTGCCAAATGATAGCTGCAATATCACACGTGGTGATTAGGTTATCTTTTCATGTAGACAGATGTACTAAGTTTTTTTTAATATTCATTCATAATATGGTTTTACTAACTTAGTATGCGAACATTAATCTATAATTAGTTAATAATACTAATTACCCTGTACAATCTTCTGACCTAAGCTAAGCAGCACTTGAGTTATGTGTGCAAGATAACTTATATAATTACTTAAAAAATGTACATACATAATATACATAGAAAACACCCATATAATTTGTATTCGTATATGAATACAAATGTTTGGACCACGCGAGGAATCGAATTCGTGACTATCGGAAGTAAGGTCCATAGCTATATGCAAATTGAAACGTAATTAATCTGTTTTCTTTCGTGAAATTTACCACTTTAAATTGGTTTAAATTAAGTGTTTTTAATCTAAAAAGTTTATTTTTAGTTGATCTCATATCTTCTTTTTAATCTACAAATTTTATTAGTTAAAAATGTTGAATTGAATAAAAAAATATTATTACGTCATAAACTGTGTGTGTTACTAGTGGTTATTTATCAGAAAATTATTATTCCTGATTACTAATGTTTTTTGTAAACATTTGGAAATAATAATTTAAACGTTATCTCTGCGATAAGCTATCGGTCACCAGCGTGACAAGCCTTCGTACCGTATCTTTTATTGCTGCAAATCTGTCAGCTACAATCCGAGCGCGGACCAGGACCAGCCAATAAACTGCGTTATCTCGTCCTCTCGCAAGTGTGAATTATTTATCATCCGCCACTCAGCTGTATCTAATTTTTAACTGGTTTCATATACAATGTACATGTAATATTATATGGTATTGATATTCGGTCGATTTAGATAAATTAATTAGCGGTGGTGTCTTTTTACAAAACACGAGATTTTAGAGGACGGTTTTGATATTGAAATATTTTACTAATATTATAATCAAGAAGGTTTGCGAGGATGCATGGACAGAATTGAACGAAATTTGGTACACATAGATAACACATACGACACTTTTTATCCCAATTCACGCGGACAAAGCGGATTAAATAACTTGCAAATTCATACGAATATTTTAAATGTATAGTAAATTTACAGACAAATTGACACATTTTGTGTGTTTGACAACCATAAATTGTCTGAAACTCTTTACAACTAAATGCCTGAAGTTACATACTAATAATGTCACATGAACATGATAATAATATAATAATAAATTAATATAATTAATAATATCTTTCTATTTTATTCTTGAAAATGAAAACTAGCAAATATAATAAATTAATATTCATTTGTGTTGTTTTTTTTTGTGGGTGATAATGAAATGGTGCACCCGCCGACGCTAACGGTTTACGCTGGCGGGGCACCAGTAGAGGATTATAATATGAATATAAGGTGAGGTCAGTTAGCCCGTGACAAATTCACTAGGAATTTATCACGATTGTTTCTAGGAGGAACCGCGTGGAGGTCGACCTAACATGGTACATTGCTAGCACCTATTGCTACTGATTACTAGTTCCCATTACTAACAATCCCCATCCCCCTCATTTGTGTCGTTAGGTCTAACAATCTTTAAACCCCTTATTGGGTACTGGAATATATAAATATTTACAAATAAGCTGATTTAGAGATCATTTTAATGAATATCAATTCGTATTTACTTACGTGGTTATTGCTTAATGCAGATAATGCCACGCCCAACATAAACTCGCCACACATAAATTCCACTACACTAAAAATTTTATTCTCTAGCGCTGTCTAAATTTAGAGAAATTTAGACTAGTTTAGTCATTCAATGTTATATATCATCAGTTATATTTACGCTGTGTCTTTGATTTTTTGACACTATTGTGGGCGTATGGCTTAGGAATCAGTTTGTGTTAATATAAAATATGGTTCATGGTATTAAATTAAATATGCGCTTATATAGAATATAATAATATATTAGCATCTAATTTATTATTACTTTACGCCTACTAGAGTATATTTTATTGATATGGTTATAACTTTAGTCAAATATTCAAAACATATGCAAGTATGGAATTCGACTGGTAGAAGATTTTTTTTTTTTAAATTTTTAAGATATCGGTCACAATTTTTATTATATTGAATATAAATGTAGTTACATTAAACATACGACAAGAATATGGCATGTTAAAATAAATCATACCGACTGTTTAAAGTTAACTAAATAATCAATCCACACTAATAATATGAATGTGAAAATATATGTGTCTGTCTGTTTGTTTGAAATCTTTGTACCATTAAATAGCTGAACAGGTGTTAATAAAATTGTGTAATAATATGCGATGCCATACCTAATGAAACCATAACTAACTACCTACCTATCAGAGAAAGGGTCATAATTTTGCCAATATAAGCTCAATTTGTGATTTCAACCACCGTACATAGTCATCTCCTTATGGTGACCAAATTAGAATAGAATCAGTGAATCCACTGTTTTTCATCTCTAGAATGTCGTAACAAACAGATAGGGTAACAAAACACAAATACATCGTTTGCAATATATGTAAGGGAAATTTTAAATAGGATCCCATACAAAGTCGCTTGACCATTGTTGTAATAATCAGATAATATCTTTTTATGGAGAGTCTAGTTCCCACAAGTGGGGCAAATTAAAGGACCTGTTCATATAATATGAAAAATCCTATTCCGCTGTTAGAATTTTAATATAAATAAATACTGTACCTAAGTTAATTTTAATGTGCACTGTCAAACGTTATTACAAAAATTGTAGGCAAAAACTGTGAAAAAACATTTAAACAAACATATGTGTAAGTAATTGTTGATAGTCCATAACAGGATTCCGTAGCTATTGTGTACTGTTATTACCTGCACGCCTTTTTTTATACCGAACCGATCGTAAAAACATTTTTTTATACCTATATATGTTGTATTTTATACCGGTTAATTCTGTATTTATTATTATTTTGTATTTCACGGTACAACCCCTATGTTTCCTATTTTTGATTCATAAATATAATAATTTAAATAAATCAATCTTCATACGTTGATTACAATAAATCAATATGTGGTTAGTCCAAGATTTTTAAATAAGTATATTATAATATTTCTTAATATACTGCTAGTTTAATTTAGTAAATACTATCAAAAGTGTATCTTGTGAAATGTAAATTGGCTTAAAAAAAACATAACAACAAGAGGATTCATAAAAAAAAGTTGATATGTATGAGTACTAATAGAAAATGCCAGGGGCATTTTCTATTAGTACTTACACAGTCTGTAATTAATGCTAGGCTGTAAATGGTTTATGAGTTGTGGTGTATACTTGCGGGTTTTTATCTGTTTCCCGTATAATACAACCAATTAAGCTATGCACTCTACTGTGAAATATTGTTAAACAACTAATTAGCCATTTAATTTGAACGTAAAATGCCGTGCGGTTTATTCTCACGTATTGTTCCATTTCCTTATAAATTCACCATAGTACGTCAAGCTTACTCTACCTATTAACATTTCTTGGTATAACAGCTGTTTGAAATAAAAAATCTATTGAAATCATTAATCTAAACGTCCATCTCGCGTACTAATTTGATCTCTATACGGATAAGAGTAAAGCATACAATTGCTTTCTTTGGTGATGTTTTTTCTAACAACAACCTCGTCGCTGGCGTACGTGATGCATCAAGTTACTGCAACAAAAGCGATTGATTCGTCCTCGGGATCAAATGGGGCGAATTTCGGGTGCACGAAGGGTGTGCGGGCGGGGCGCGGGGGGTAGCCAACAATGCGGCCGGGGTATCGATCCGCCCCCGCCCGTCGTCTGCTCGACGCACAGCCTACCAACTCCTATTCGGTCTATGCAAGCCTAATACTTTTGCTTTCAAAACCTAACCGTGGAAGAATACTATACATAATGCCATCTTCATGTTACATTGATATAATTCCATCGAACAAAAAAAATACTGTTTTAGTGTGACTGTATATTTTTGGCGAGATCTTCGATAATTTTTGAACCGATTTTAATGAGTCCTTTGTTTATTTTAAAGTTAATACACATTTTAGTTTTTAAACAAATTTCTTTACAGTTTAAGTACATATTTGCACTTTAAACAAGTTTGTTACAATTTGATTTATGTATATAAGATTTATTCCGTGAATGATATAATCGATTCAGCCCGAAGAATGAACACAACACTAAAGGTGTTAATGACTGAGTGTTTAAGTATTTTATTACCTCACATTGCTAATTTAACTAAGTAGTTAATGTTTTGGGTGTGAAAAGCGCATGCTATAAGCACCTGAATACATAATAGTCTATGTAGCACCTTCGTTTTCTGATCCAAAGATTTTAAAATTAATAAATGTATGGAAATTTGTGTCATCAAAGTTTTAATTATCTTATACTTATTTCTAAAAGACTCTATATTTTAGAAATAAGTAAAAACACTATTTATTATACTTAATGTAGCATAGTATAAGAACTAGTTTAGCCTTCAGAAATAAATAGCAATAATCATTATTGCTATTTAATTTAATACAAGATATAGTGATAGCCGTGATTTTCATAATTTGCAATTGTTTGGTAACTGTAACGACAGTTAAAATATCAAAACTAAATGGAGTTCTGTTTGTTTGTGGAAAGACAACAATCAGACAGAGAGACCAACACTTTAGAATCGTCTATAAATTGTATAAGCTGTTCATTACCTAAAATAAATAAATATCATTACTATGAATGTTTATTTACTATTATAGATAAGCTATATTCCGTAATAACTCGACTGACTAAACTGCATTGTTTGCAATATGTAGAGTTCGTTAACTTTGATACGGATTAAGCATTTACACATGTTTGAAACCACGTTTATTGAGTTTAGAAACTGTCCTTAACAATTAAACGTACAAGTCAAACCATCGGCGACGCCTAGTCGGCCCGGAGGGACCACCGCAAACTGAGAACTTCACTTGCGATAACCGATCCCTCGGGATTTGCTCAATACAATAAGCCAATATTTGTGTTAGAGAGAACACCCAACTGCTACGAATGTCGGTAGATACTCTGTGCTTTACACAACAAGGATCGGTGAAATTGCAACAGTTCACATATTAGTTTTAAAACGAAATACTAGTTATTACTAACGAAGATTAAATACGTATTATTTACCGAATGTTGCATTGATTGTACTTAATTATAATATGGGGTGCTGATTTTGTTACAAAAAAGCTTATGTAGTAACTTTATGTTTGCCATGTATTTTGTACTTTTTCCATTATCAATATAGATAAGTATATATTACTATAGGTATATTTAGCTAAATATTCGTTTGCCTTTTAGTTCACTCTTAATGCGCTAGAAATGGGCTAAATGTGTGGTTAGCAATTGGTAAAATTAGATAATATATGTGTATGATTTCTGTAGTTGTATGTACGATTTCGAATGAAAAAGTATCACAAGTATAGTATATTATTACTGTAATATGTTTCTTCATTAAAGCTCATTTATAATACCATTTCGTGACTTATATTTTTTAAGAATCGAATAGGGATTGCATTCGATTATATAATAGATTTAATCTCATTTTTTAAATTTATCTTGATTATAAACGACACTAGTTAATTGAGAATTTATATTTAAATAACCTGACAGTGAATAACGATATGTGCCAACATTTATAGCCAATTAGCGGCTAGCACATTGCCAACCTTATATGGGAAACATGAGGAAATACCTTTAACGTATAAACCGTTTGATTATGATGCTAATTGGTACATTTTTATAAACTAAGGCTGCAGTGGAAAAATGTGTGAATTCAACGATCCACCATTTCATCGCCTATATGTATTTGCGATTAAGCTGGGCTAGTCGTTTCTGTCTGAAGTTTCAGTTAATACAATGTCAAAGATAAGAGTAATAAGACCTTAATCCTAAAGAGTGACAAAGACAGCGCATGCAGCTGTTTGAACTGAAACATTTATGTACCTACTAACTATGACCGCGACTTCGACCGCGTGGAATAGTGATCTTGACTAAATAAAGAAAATATTAAAAAATCTAACTCAAAAAAGCCAAAGAAAATATTTTCATCGTACATTAATACATAACTACCCTACTATCGACTCTAAAAAGTCCACTGATAAGTTTCACTATAAGAAGAGAATATTGGATTACTATTATCACTATGTTCATAAGACTTTGCAATGTTTTTAATTGTATATTATTATCTAGATCCTATTCATCTCTTATTCATCTCTGGTGATGAAAGGCAGTGATGATTGATATTGTATTGGTAGGTACTCCGTCAGTATACGAACGCCCTAATTAGATATCCATCACTTTCCATCTGATGGGCTGTCAAATATCGTTTCATCGGCAATTTTACTTATCGTTTTACGGACTTCAAATAGATTAAAAATATTATATCCGAACCACGTGTGCAGGAGACAACATCTGGCCAGTTTTCGTGCAGTGGGCGTACATAAAGGGCTTTTCAGATGCGTCTCGCGGCGCCGCGCCGGCCGAGTTAGGGCGCGTCAGTGAAACCTAATAAAACCGGTTATGGTCCCTACGTGACGCGTGCCCGCGTAATGAGTTTCCGTAGAAAGCATGGTGTGCCACTCTTATACTGTACAACGAATCGTTCACGCGACGCCCGTCTGCTGTGATGTTTAAATGTATTTGTAATTATAACTCATTAGAAACTAGTTTGTATGAAAATGACTTGATATGAATATAAATGATATTAGTTACCGCCCACGGTTTGCTCTTTGTGGTTTAATATTTTTCATTAGATCCATGGGCTATGGATGTGTGGACTGTGTAGGGAAGATAAATGTAACAACGAATTAAAAATTTAAATACATACTTCTAATATAGACTATAAAAACATTAGGAAAATGACAATATACGACAATTCTATAATGAGAAAAAAAAATAATCTTCAAAATTATTAGAAAAGTAAATAGTTAAAAATATACAAAGAGTTTGCACCAAATCCAGTGTCAGAAAACTAAAAAGGGGTATTGTTTATATCTACTTACAATTATTACAAATTTGACATAAAAACATGTTAATTAACTGTATTAACTTAAAATAAAAATACTCTTGAATTGGTTATTAAATTATATGTCACCATGGGCTCGATTTAGCAAAGGATTTATGCAATCTTAACTACCATAAGCTAATCTAAAGATAAATCTAAATTAAACATCAATTTAATATCAAACAACAATATAAATTAAGTGTGTATCCATTCCTTATTTACTAACACACTCAGCATATATCGGCACATAGCTAAGTGTAAATGGATGACGCAGTCATTTTTTAGTTATTTGTATGGCAGGGTAATTTGTCTTCAATCTATCATCAGGGCTCTGAATGCGTTCCAGACACATAGAACGTCGGACGGCTTAAAATAAGCAAAACGAAATATAAACGCATTAAGTACATTTTTAAAAGTAAAAAGGTTTAGGTCGGACAATAAGAAGAAGCAAGATTCGACAGTATTTCTACTATAGAAAACAATAAGACCATAATTTCTAAAATAGTACAGACATTCTGATTTGAAACTTTTAAACTGAATAAAGAAAGAACCTAGAAAAAGTTTTAATGTCAAAATTATTAGTAGGTATTAGGTATATAAATATTTGATGCCCTCGGTGTTTTCTATGTATATATATACTAACTGTACCCGCGACTTCATCCGTGTGGAATTTAACAAAAAAGTTAATTAGAGAATTTTTCTAAAATAAAAGTAGCCTAAGTTACTCTATATTACATCAGCTACCTGCCAATAAAAGTCCCGTCAAAATCGGTCCAGTCATATCATTAGCCGGAACAAACAGACAGACCAAAATTGTAAAAAATGATATTTTCGTGTATGTACCGTATTTATATTAATATGCATGTAGTAAAAAACGGTTATTTTAATATTACAAACAGACACTCCAATTTTATTTATATATATAGGTAAAAAAAAGTGTATATAAGCTCAGTTTAGCTTGGGACTAGATGGCGTTGTGTGGGTTGTCCTGAAGTATTATTATTATTGTAGACCACCCTATTCGATCGAAGTATACTGTTAGATACATTTTTAAATTTCGAAATAAGATCTATGGTAAAATTACTTTTTCGCTATTTCTGACCTAGGTTTATGTTACTTGTGTCCTTTATAAATAATCTTATAGAATCTTAATAACAAGACATCATAAACGCGTTAACACACTCACCATAGGCATTCCTATGTAACAAATAAATTACCACTTCGTTGTGAACCGTGGTGTTTGTCGTTTTAATTTTAAAATGGTTTCCAAACCCCTTTGACGGGAGACGGGGTCAAACTTAACATTCCCGGCATTCCACGGGCGCGTGATATTGTAACGAACAATATCGGCCCTCTCTTTCTATCGCCTATTTCACCCTTTTGTGTAATTGGTGATGAGACAATTTAACGAGCTCCCAGCGACTAAATTTTGTCGTTAAATAAATTTTGTAGCCTTTTTACTTTTAGTAGAATATTAAGTGAGAATTAGTATTTAATTAAGTACATCATTATTAGTGGGTTTTAAAAATTATGTAGATATTTCGGTAACTTAGCAATTACTTTCACATAATACGCTTAACTATTTTAATGCCATCACCAAATCTTGGGCTTAGCTTAACGCCTATTTTGAATATTTAAATAACCAGTATTTTGGGGTGATAAACTAATAGTATTGGATATAAATTTAAGGAGTAGTGTGTCTTTACTGTCTTAACTCTTCTCTGTTTAGTTTTGTTACGGTATTAACATAGTTATGATTATTGAAAAAATACAAGAACACAAATCCTTTAATCCTTGTTAGGATTTATCGTATCATCTCAAATGAAACAAAAATCATTGTTCATGAAATTCCTCTAACATATCTGCATACTTGCAGCAATATTGAAGTCCGAACATTAAAAGGAGTTGAAATGAAATTGCAATTAGCTACAAAGTTCGCCCTACGCACGCCCGCTGCCGCCTGTACCTTCGTCCTATTCACCAATCGCTACCCAGGGTCGTTCTGCTCAATTAGCTCCGCCGCCGGGTTTGTCTGCTCCACACTCCGCAGATACGAGTAGTCGGCTGCTTTGATTAAAGTTTGATTGCGAGCCGTCACTCACTGGATTTGGACCGTTCGCGTATTGAAGCCAAATAGGTGCGGCCGCGACTCTTGTGATTGATGTTTTCGCCTTCGGTGTCTGACTACGTGCATGCACATTTGCGATGTTGAGAATCGTGCATTTTGCATGGTTGCTTGGTAATGACTTTAGGTAGTAAACAGAACGTATTATTTGATAAAGTTCTAGTTGGTTTGTAGTTTGAATTAGATTGCTAATATTTTATATTTTTTTAATTTACTATTTTGACCTTTCAATTCTTCTTCATAGTGTCAATATTATTTTTATCTTCTTATCTTTTAGTCTAGCTTGTTACTTTTGTTCTACTTTATTGTTATATTAGGTTTGTTATATCATGAATTACTATTTTACAATATCTCAGTTTTATCTCTTTTGGAACGATATTCTGTCAATAATTATTCTACAAACTACTGCTCTTTTTAATTTATCGTGACCTATAATATCGAGTTAATGAAATTTATTACACACATAATGAAAAGCCATTATTGTCTCACTACGCAAAGCAATGAACTCAATAACTCCTTACAACATCCTCGTAAGAAAATAAAAGGGAAAATCAAATAAATTATTACCTAATCCAAATAACATGGCAACGTTTCGAAACTTCGTCCCACGGCTAGGGAGTTGGGGGAACGTGCTCTTACCGCACTTCTTGACAAACTTTTTGTTACTCAATACTGAGTCGAGTATCAGTGAAATACTTTTCCTTTGTGAAATTTTTAAGATTGACGAGTTGCGTAATACCATTTTTGACAAGGGCTTGCTCAGAAATTTATACCACAAGCAACTTACAATTACAAGTACTCCCCTATCAGAATACGCGACTAGAACAGAACATGGACAGAAGTCTGTAACTGTAATTTGTAATGTTACCTTACATTAATCAATATGTTTTAGCAAATGATATGAAAATGTTATTATTGGATTTAAAATATTTTTTTTATTATTTATTTATAAACTTCATCATATCTTTAAAAAACTACACTAAGAATCCACTGACTAATATGTTTATGATAAAATATAAAACAGTATCAATAAAAATTAACGCCCTGGAAATAAAACACCGTTAAATATAGGCGCCCGTAACTGCCTAAATATTAATTGAGTTGAAACGTAAGCGACTGCAAATGGCGCTCTGAAATTGCTTTAAATTATTTTCTCTTTTTATCGTGTATTCTTTGAGATACAACTGATATTAAGGAACGTAGTTGACAATTTGATTAATTCTTGGTTACGTCTTGCTAATTTCGTTAATTACTTATAATTATAAAATACAGGAAATAATGTTTATTGTCATTTGCTATCTAACAAGTTTTTAACCTTATTTGTCCCATATTATTTTCCTCCATTTAAACATCTTAAATTACGCAGTTATAAAGACCCACTGTGGCAAGATCATAACGAACCGTACGCTTCAACTCGTTACAACAATTTACTTGTTCATTAGAAGTTTTAAAATGAAATATGTACATATACAAGTCATACTAAATTTGATCCACGCTGTCCCTCCGTTTATTGTTTCCTGTGCATTTTGTTTTGACAGATGTCACATTATTAGTCGTTTGGATCGGTTGTGGCGTTTACGCATTATATATAAAACGTCAATTTTGTCTTTGGCTGGTAAATGGCATCGGAACATCTGTCATTGAATATTAAGCCTTATCGCCATCAAGAAATGGAACAGGTTCTCATATTTTAACAGCATTCGTAGTAATGGCAGAGCGCGGGGTCGCCGCGTCTATTTTTAGTTTTACGGGTTCAGTCCCCTTCGCCCCTACTGCCCTGAGACGTTCATCCCCATTGTGGCTCACGTAGACGATGCTATATTGTCCTCGCACCTCGTATAACTCATAAACAATAAAGTATTATGTATATTTTATATATATCTGAATAATTACAATAAAATTTACTTGAGTATGGGAGGGATAAAATAAAATTTACTTGATTTTGACCAAATTATCCAAGATTTTTTTGTTGTCCAAGAGTTTCTAGTGTAATTAATAATAATAAGGATTGAGCGATGGATAAATTAGACAATGTATGGTGACGATGATTATTATTCATGTGATGATGAATATTATTCATCATCAGTCAGTTATATTCCTCTAAATTATATTTTAACACGAGATTTAGATCACGTTTCCTCTCCAAATTTAGCCAAATAACACTTTAATCTCATATTACAATCTAATAGTACGGATGTGTCAATGAAATTCTTGTGTCGAATGGGATATAGATATTTTCCATTTAGCTTCAGTTCCGGATACAGTTGAAGATGTACCATATACAGTCAAATTGAAATACTGTAAAATTATATATAATATTGTTCTTATTTTTTTTATTATTATTCGGTTAACAAAGTCTCTCCAAAATTATTTAGTGTTACTGAATTTTCTATATTACTTTCTGTTTTATTAGCATGCATTTATTTTATTTAGCTTCTAGGCATACATAATGATGGATTACAATATAGGATTGTACCAATTTCACGCATCTAAAAAGGCTTGTACCAATTGCCTCTAATAAAATAAACAATTATTTCAATATTAACTTAGAATTAAATAGATTCGTATGTCGTCCTCTTTAATATATTCGTAATTACATTAATACATATGGGTCAATAATTAGGCGGCGTTAAAATTTACCCCTTACTGCGTGTCTTGGAGATTCTTCTCATTTATATGACGGCCTCGGTGGTCTAGTGTTTCAGCACAGAGTTTGGTCATGCGTTGGATTCTTGGATCATACAAACATTTGTATTTTATTATTATGTATATTTTTTTACTAAACTGGATATTTTCTATACTACATATATGTATTTACAAAAATAATGTGTATATAAATTTCTGCTCTGCTTAGTGTGTGGTTAGTGCTTAGATAGTGACGGGTTAATTGTATTGAGTAAAAAAATGTAAGTACTTAAATATTTCATTCAGAGTTCTGCTTTGTTTTGAAGAGGAATGTATTGACCAGGAAAAAAGACTACCTAAATTTTAAAGCAACCCTAATAATGATTGGAGTGTAAGATGTGTATGTATCGACCCCCGCAGACGGTGTAATGGTAATGGACAATTATTTCGGCAGTCGTCGGTCACACGCGTGGCTCGTGCGTGCGCGCGTATTATTTATACGCGGACGAACGCCACTGTCAGTTTGAGAACGTCGCTCCAAGGTATGAGCTGTAGCGGTTATTGTTATGTATCCTCTTATGGATGGATTCTCTTCTTCTGTACCATCACGAATCCATCAGTGTCACGGTCATCAGTGTTAGCACACGTAAGAGTCATGGTCGATGCCATTATTTCAACTAGCTGTCGTCAGTGTGATGATATACAGGCAGACTTGGTTTAGCAAATTTTTATCTCCACAGAACTGTAGTTGGCATTTGTAAAAGAAGACAATATATTTTTATGTTAAAACGTAATTTTTCTAATCTACACATATACTGTGTAGATTAGAAATTTTTTTCCAGGATAATATAGGTATGTATATACTACATACCTATATTATCCTGGAAAAAATGGCTTCAGAAAGACAGTTAACTGTCACTTTCTTTGGTTTTGGCGATACTTTAAATTATTATTTTGAGAAGTGTGAATTTTAATTAAGCAACTATTTACAAACAAAAAGGGTTTGGTTATATTCTCAAAATATCAAGTATGTATTAATTATCATTATTATTTTAAGTTGTTAATTAGTTGCATTTTATCTTGACTACTTTATGACTTTCATCTTGAATCTGATGGTAATGATTAAACGCACAATATTAGATTTATATTATTTATTAATAACTTTCCTGTATAATTACAGGAAAGTTATTAGTAATATTTAAAGTTTCGTATAAAAGTTAGATTAACTTTTTAAAACGCTTCCGGTGAACACTTGCGCCACGCTCGCAGGTCGATAAGGCCATGTGTGCAGCCTCCGCGGGAGTCCGCCCCCTCGCCGACTATTTTCATTTATCACTCGACGGAGATGCTTAACCTCTTCGTGCCGACTGTCGATAGCGGTAGCATCGATAAAATTAAATATTGTGACGGTAATTAGGATGTAACAAACACTCGAAACTTTATTAGTACACACGTTTATTGCAACTAAAATCCTGAATTGTAGAATAATAGTTATTAAGGATATATTAATAATAGTTATAATAATAGTTATTATATACGTAACATTTGAATTGAGAAACCTTATTTTTTTACAATATATAAATAAAATTGTTGTCTTATTATGGAATATGATATACGTATCTTTATGTGACATTATTTTTTTATAATAAAATTATTTTTATACAAATACTGAACTTAATTCCTACAACTTTGGACAACCGAAAATTAAAAAAGCAAAGATAAATAACGAAGGTTATTCACGATGAACTTGAAACTATTTACTAAAAATGTAACTGTGTTTTCATAGTTTTTACAATTTGCTGAAAAAGAGCTGTAGCAGAGAATTATTCAGTTATTCTTTTTAATTCTGTGTTAATGAATTAGCTCTCTGTGTTGATGAATTAGCTCATATTACTACCACCCCTCAGATCAAATATCAGTCAAATCACATCCAGCTTATCGATCCATCAGGCAGGGCTAGTAAATCTAATAAGAGTTTTTTTGTCCGACGCGAAACGAATGAGGTAAAACGTGTTTGAAATAGACAGGGGATTAAGTGTCCCCTCGCGATCACACGAGGGTTGTATGCGCTGTACAGTTATACGTACTAGTGCGTGCTCAGAGAGCAGTCTTGCGGATCCCATGGATCACTTACAGTCAGATCGATTACCCCATCTTAGATAATGTCAGAGCAACGAGGCTCGACGGGTGATATAAGAAGGAAACTGATCTGAAAGTGCCAAGTATCTCATTAGATAATACATATTTAGGATGATATTCGTTTATTTGTAACTAGCTACTTCGCACGGGTTTACCTGTATTATATGTATAAAACTTCCTCTTGAATCAGTCTTATCTATTATTTAAAATTGTATTAAAATCCGTTGCTAAGTCTAAGATCTAAGCGTAGAGACAGCGGAAGCGACTTCATTTTATACTACATATATAAAAATGCTAGAGACAAAAGTAGAGAAACGAGAAATATAATTTATCCTAGAACTTTTTTATTTACTTATACAAATGAGTTGTCTCTATTATTTCCCGTTCATCTCCCATCTAATCTTAAACCATGGGCTTAACGTCAGATGTTGGCTTAAGATAAGAAGAGCCGGGAACATGGTTAAGTTGTTAGTCTGTTTCTAATATTATACACAAATATGAGTACTTTAATTGTTTTATTTAAATATTTCTAAGTCTCAATTTACTATAACTAATCTATTGCATAAAAATCGCCTTTCCACGAGTCACATTTTTTTAATGGTTGGTAATGGAATTTTACACCCACCTGAGCTAATGATTTACGGGGGCGAGGCACTAGTGGTTTAGTGGAGGATGATAAGATGAACATGAGGTTAGGTCAGTCAGTCGTGGTGACAAATTTATCAGGAACTTATCACGAAAGTTTCCAGAGGGAACCGCGTAGAGGTCAATCTGACCTGGAACATTGTTAGCAATGGGGTTAATGTTATATTACTACAACTCCTTTCCCCCGAGGAGTCATAATTAGATGAACATTGTATTTTAATAAACTACGACTATTTTTTTTAGCTTTAACAAAATTCAGTTTCCAATTGAACAGATTAATACGCAATTTCTTTTATTACATCAGCTTTAAAATTCAATCAATCATTAGATCTTTTGTTCAAATACCTATTTAAGACTACAAGAGTGACAAAGTAACGCATCAAGTGAGTAACATTTCATTGTTTCATCTTGTCAGACAAACATACCAGTAGAACAGTCTCTCTTGCATGGTTGCACTAGCGGTATAAGCCGCCTATGGCACATCTCGGTAAGAAGCCAGGGAAGGTAGGGCAAACAGTCGTCTTGGTAAACAAGCGTGGAAGGTTCAGGTACAAACAGCTGGTTGGCGGAGGGCATTGTGTTGTGCGCCCGCGATCCCTGCGGAGCGGCAACGGCGCGCAGACCTCAATGTTTGTTTTATAGCCCTCCTACGCAGGACGTGGTTCATTTTGTTCGGGCTTTCCAAGTTTCCTTACGGATTAAATAAAACTTAAGAGATTTTTGGTAGCCATTTTCTAATACAGTTTATATAGGTTTTTGATTGGCAATATCTGAAACATATTGTTGCCATTCTGTATTTCTGATACTTGTTTTTTAAGGATATGATAATTATAATTAAATATATCATATGTATAAAATATCCGGTTGTATTTTCCAGCGTTCATGGATTATTATGTGTATGTTCCGTGGATTATAGACTTAGAACAAGTGGTGCATCGTGACTCAATGCTTTATTAGCCCGATTATAGACTTAGTTATAGATGATATATATTATAGATTATATAGATCGTAAGTTCAAATCTGGCAGATACCAAACACTTGAACTGTCAATATAAAATCAAACCAATTTAAGTTTTTAAATAAAATCTATTTTAATCCTATCTTTCTTCTATGATATTCGTCACATTTTCAAGATTGTCTATTACTACCTATCTGGGATAATAGTTGATAAAATATGTATCTACATTAGAAGGAACCTCAAATTAGTTATTAACTGCAGGTAAGTTCTAAAGTGAGACCAGTGTTTATGCGATGGAACAAAGGTACAATGTGAGCTTTCATGGAATGCACAACAATAACAGATGAGTGTACACGTGATACCATTTCAATGGTTCTGTACTAAGAACGGTTCATGGTAATGAGTAAATAAACTCGTATTCAGATTTCCGAAACTCGAATCATTTTCCAAACGGTTTCAAAGACTGTTTATATAAGGACCTTGTAATCGTTTGTAAAAATTCGGTACTTTCTAGATATTACCCGTAACTTCATTCGGTTTTTTAAAGTATACTATATCTGTCATTCCGTTAGTCCAGATAGATTGTACCACAGTCTATCTGGACGTCTTTTAATAATTTAGTAACAAACAGACATTAGTTTATTAGTGTTAACATGGATAGGTAAGGTTACCTTACCTTACCTAATACCTTAATACTTATGTTAAGGTTTCATTTTACAGTATTTGTCTAAACGGACGGAATCATAATGAACAATTTGATATAATTGAATCACCATTTTGATAAATATAGGTGGATTGTATAATTTGTATAATATAGATTGAATATAAAGATTGCTGTGACAGAATGTGTAAAATAGATAAAATCAGATCTATGAGCGAGATTTCAACGTAGTACCTACATCTTGAAGTATAGTTTCAATAGACAGATAAGGGAAACGTGATGAAATTAACGTAACCTGGTATCTCTTACTCAAGATTTAAACTTCTTGAGTCATTTCTAACATTGTAACGTTTATACATAATTCTCGTGTCAGAATGTTAGGTAAGATCCTCCTCCGAAAAGGCTTAATCGATTTTTATGACATTTTAGATACACGTTCAGTAAACAAAAATTTTTTGTTGGGATAACATTTTTTTTATTTTAATATGTTTATAATGTCGCATTAAAAATACATACAACTGTAAATTTTCACTCTTATATCACCAACCCCTATTGTTTTGTATGGATATGAAAAAACATTGCTGGGTCAGCTAGTTGGTTCATAGACGTCAAATATTTATTTGTAAATAATAATAATTAAATATGGAAAACAACGTTCAGCTATCATGAATTATACGTATAATTAGTAAAAATCACGGGATCTTACAACGTTTTATATTTATTTGCTGAGTTCCCGATATTTCGGTAGTGTTTCAACCACCATGATCACGGGTAAACCGTGTCAGTTTACCCGTGATTTTTACTAATTATACGTATAAATAATGACCGCGTCAAGTTTAAAACAGTATATATCATGAATTAGTTGAAGATATTGTTCTACCAAAAGTGATGGAGAAGAGTTAGTTATGAACTTAGACATTTTCGTGGAAACCTCTATGTGTATTTGTATCAGTTATCTAGTACCCATAACACAAGCTTTAGTCAGCTTAACTTGGGTCTAGATGGCGCTGTGTGAATTGTCCTGAAATAATCCTGAACTAGCTGTGCCGGCGGTTTCACCCGCGTTAAATTTCAATATAAAATTCAATTAAAAATATAGCTTATGTGTTATCTGATGTATAAGGTACCTATATTGCTGTAAAGTTTCATTAAAATCCGTTCAGTAGCGTTCGCGTTTATAAACGCGAAAGTATTAAGATTATATATATAAAAATCAAATAGATTTTTTTACACATAAATAAAGCAATTCAGTTCAAGTACAACACTCGCGTATAACACGACGACTCTGATACCGGCACACACCGGACACACCGTTTCCTCGCCCGTACACGTCCGCCTACGACGCGCGCTTCCTGTCAGTCTGAGCATCCACCCACGAGAACAGCTGATGCTGTAGCGGCAAAACAAACAGATTTGGTACTGATTATATTCTCAAGTAATACAATCGTCTTATCAATATAAAATTTCAAATTAAACATTCCCACTATTAATACAAAGCTCAGTAAAACTAATTAACAAAGATATTGAAAATAAATTTATATCTCCAGTAATGAATGATGTCGATAGTGCTGTTTATGCATACTCTCTCTGTTTATGTTACTCTTCAACAGATTCATCGTAAAATTGTATAAAAAAATGAAAGTAACAGGGATGCTTTTTTATTTTATTTATAAACAAAAAAAATACAATTAAGAGAAGTTACAGTTTGTTAAAAAGCAGGATACTTATAATCCATGAAGGAAAGTAGCCACTTCTGCTAAGATCACGAACTGTATGAAGACGATACTCTATATATGGTAGAATTATTAAAATCGCTACATACTAAAATAAAGTCTATCATCTTCTAATGTAAGTTTACATTTCAACGAACTATGACACGCGCCGTTTAAATAATAACTAATTAAAACGCTTCACTAAGCTTGCATACAATCAAACTCAGGCAAGAGTGAAAACCACGTCAATCACGCGTCGGCCAATCTGTCGCTCTCTGCCCGATTGTTTAGGGGCCTACGTGTAACGGTACCTTTGATGTGCGCCCAACGTTGACAGGTATGTAGGAAGGAAGTTTGGCGAGTAAGCGCTCATCTGACTATTTAATCTGCACTTTGATAGGGAATAATTATGGCTGTTATTTCCTTGTTTATGTAATAGAATGTAAGAAAAACAAAAGTTATGATTATTGTTATAATGATTTTGTGTACTATAGGTATAATATACAATATACATACGTAATCGAAACGTTAAAATACATGATCTGGGTGAAGTGAAACGAATCTATTTGCATCTACTCATAACATCTAAATTAACTAAATTATTCATAAATTATACGAGATATTGTTAAAATTATAATAATGTCAAATGTGTAGAATATATTTGATAACATAATTTGGGAATAGGTCAAGTCCTAATTGATCTATATTTAAATCTTAAAACATTTTCGACGATTCTTTTTTTAAAATTATAATTTAATAATTATTATTGTTGGTAGGTTAGGTAATGGATATGTGAGAAATAAAATATTACTCTTAACAATAAAATAATAACCCTATAGGAATTTATGAATTTCTATTGGATAATTATTATTATTACTATTGCTTATTTATTGTTACAGAGCTATCCTTGATTATCTCATCACCTGAATACTATTAACGTTATTCATATGTTGTCCACAGGTATGTGTTCAATCAGAAGCGTGGACTGCGCATGCGCCGGTGCCCCGTGGGAACGAAACACGCTTCCTCGAAGTACGGACCACGGAGCGCTCGACCACGTCGCATTAGGTTACTATCATAGACATAGTGACGGTGGACACCGCACAGTGCTGTACATATAATCCCACCTGTGTATTTATTAACACTACCTTCTTTATGTAAATGCAATGACAGCCCATCTGATGGAAAGTGGCTATCATTTCCTATATCCGTGAGCAACGTCATGGACATCATGCTGTTTGTAGGCAGAAATATTAAGATTGACTTTATTGATTGATTCTTTATACAAAGTCTTATCTACTTCTATTAAAATCCCGGTATATCTAAAAATATAAGGTACTTTTGAATCATTTTGCAGCAAAAAGAAGGGATTTTAAATTCAAGTATTATATACATACGTTATATTATGCATATAATACGCTAAAAGAGAACGATTTTAAAGTTTTTTATGTAATATCACACCAGCATTATTTTTGTACAAATGTTACGCTACATATTCGTCAAAAGAAAACGGTTTTATTGTTGTTTTATCTAAGATCACACGCCCATTTTTATCTTCATTGAAGTCATACATTTTGGTGGAACAAAATTAATTATTTCGACATAGGAATTCTAAGTAGGGTCTTCTGTAGAGCTTACTTAGAGCAAACAATGCAATTGCGACATCTATTTGAGTCCATATCTGTGGTTACTGTCCACTGACCGCCGACCGGTTCGATAGTTTGTACGGGAAAATAGAACCAGTTACTGGCGATGGCATGAACTAAACCCATTTTCATGGTGCTCCACAGTTGGCCACAACACCATTATACTACTTGTATCTCGCATATAATAGTACATTTTTAGTTTTACAAACAAAATGGAGGAAATTTATTATTATATAATACTAGCTATGTCCGCGGTTTCACCCTCATGAAATTTTGTATGCTTATATGTTATTCTGATGTATAAGCCATATTACTGTACTATCAAAGTCCGTTCAGTAGTTTTTGCGTGAAAGAATAACAAACATCCATCCATAATCACAAACTTTCGCGTTTGTTATATTAATAAGATATTAGATTAATTTTAAAAAAGTGTGTGGTATGATAGCTTCATGGTAATCCGGTAATAATTGTAACAAACCTAATGTTAGTTTTTAAGAAATGTTTCGTTTGTTTTTATGTTCTCTTTTATTTCAATAGAATTGTTTCTAAGGTACATTATGAATTATTTTTCTATCTACACTTCGGATATGGATTGGTAAAACCACTATTTTGGCTCTGCTCTGATGCTGATGAAGACTTACTCATTTAACTTCGTAATACTGTTTTTATGTTTATGAGTATTTATAATTGTTGCCCAACTTCAACGGTAATAATTATAGAGTTGTAATAGTGAAAACTTTACAATTACGACAACTAAAATGTCATCAATTTGAAGCGTAGGTGTAGCGATCATTAAACGTGAGGCAAGTAATGACCACTCATTTATATTCAGTTGTCCCATTCTACCGACATCTCTCCACCGTCTCACCGCAACAAAATTCCATCTCGGAAACTGGGTTACCTTGGTGTATAAATTATTCATATGCGTTTACGTCTAAGCAAGAGGCGCCACCGGGAAAATCTTTATCCTGATATTAGCCGTGGTTATCTGCCTATAAATTTGGTTATCGCAGGCATTTCTGACTCGTGAGCAGCGTCAGTTTACAAACGGCCGGCGGTTATGTGACACTGAATTAAACTCGGATATATGATGCACAGACAGACACACAAAGTGATTCCACAAGGGTTTCATTTTAACTATTGATACTTGACTCTAACATGGAGTCACATTGATACAATTTTACGTTATAGAAATTATTGAGAAATATCCTTTTCGCTTAATTAGTATCGCATATTTTAAGAATCGACAGAATAGTTGAAAATATCAAATAATTTGGTTTGGAAGTATGTTTCTGTGTATTGAAAATACTAGCTTTCTTCAGCACTTTATTCAGATTAAACAGAAAATAAGCACTATTTCTTTTTTGTTGCTAAAATATACCTAAGTTTACACCGCCCGTTTTTCATTAAGTGGTCTGATGATGATTCTTTCCTTTTGTTATTAAATAGGACGTACTGCAATCTTGCTTACATGCCAATTAACTTAAAATATACCATAATGGACTGAAGAGAATGATTGTCTATGTATGTAATTACTTCTTGTTTGCTAAATAGTGTATGCACAGGAACAAATGGGAATACAATAATGGAGAATTTTATATATTGTAAATTAAATTTACTTATTCCCAATTTGTATATGTACTTGTGTCAAATATAGTAATAATTACAATTGAACTACTCTGTAAAGAGCTACACGTGGATGTCGTTCGTGTGAATGCATCATCGATACACAAACGTTAGTGGACAAGAAAACAGAAACCGATATCCCGATAAGTATTAACATTCAGGAATAGCCGTGCGCCGGCAGACGAGGGGTTTATAAATAAAAAATGGAGTTCGTTCACACCGCTTTTATGACAAGTACACAAGAAGCATAGTGCAGCGTGTTATTATTCTAAAGCAGTACAATTATATGACGGGTAACGGAAGACCCCGGGCGGCCGGCAGTTCGCCTGCAACGTTAACGTAACATTAGCTCTCATTCGCCGAACTATAAAGCATATGCGCCATTGCCTTGTATGCATATTATGCGTGTAGATCAAAGGTGTTGTGTACTCGGCTTAGGGTTGTCAATTCGTCAAAACTTACCCTCAATTGTATAGCCACAAAATGATGACACACTTTTGGTTAATCATTCAGCGCTACAGCATAAACGATAGTAATAAATACAGAGTTTAGTTACGTTATATCGGAAAAGGGGATTTTTGTATCTTAATATTTTTGTATTATATAATAATGATAATGAATTTACAATCAAATAGACCGTATGCTTGATTTCCACCATTTTTATGTGAAAAATTAATATTGGAAACGTTTATTTTTACTATCGACAACCATTAAGTAAAGTGTGCGGTTCATATTGATATGCTTAATTTCAGTAGCACCTTTTGAACGACGGTTCCATTTTTTTTACTTATCCGACATACTCTACCATTGTATTCAAAATTATCACCTACTGTATAAAATATATTACTTATACATATATTTAGAAATATAGCAAAATTTTGTAACAAACAAACTGACAGAAAACTTTGATAATACACGATGGAGATGTTTAGAGCAGTAAATATAACTTATTCTCAATTTACAGTGCACGTATGATATAATTGTTACTTAGGAACGCCAGTTCCACAATCAATGTGTCTAATACAGACCGTATCCTAATCCATAAAATTTTGATATACTTTATATTAAAATAATATACATAATATAAAACAATACGCAGAATAGTAGACACTAGTATAAAAAGCAACTCCAAAACTAAATTCTATTAAATTATTAACTAAAATTGGACCTATGAGAGTTGCACCTATGACATAACTGTTAATTAGGATCGACGGCACTGTTTTTAAATGTGATGGATTAAACATTTTATTGCACAACCAATGTATAATAGTACAATAGTAAACATACATTTAAACCATATTATAAACATTAAACCACTCATTAGCATGCCATGTATCCTGTACCTACATATGTCTAATATGGACAAACGTACACCATAACTTCCTTTTCTAGGCACTGTGTTTAAAAATGGTAACACAAACAATAGTTTCATTAAAACGTACATCCTTCCTTTTACTTTCAACGTAATATACAAACTTATTAGTTACATTACGTTATAATTACAATCAACACTGCTTATAAGGCTATCGCAGAACTAAACGGAAGCAGGATATACGGCCGGTAAATTGTAATTCGTCGATAACCTGTTGAATAAACAAGTAGCACTTTTCTTTCGAACTACTCTAATGCTGTTGGCCGCAGTAGGCCATTACAGCTTCACCGGAGGATACGGGGTGAGTGCAGATGGCACTCCAAACACGCAGAAAGCCTTATGGAACGGCTGAAGGCCAACTCCCGCCTGACGGATACTACTTTAGTCTAAGGGCACCGCTAGGGGTTCGAACTTCGGCTCAGGCCGTCGTAATTTCGATCCCCGTTTGAATTGCACGGGGGATCGATCGGAGCGGACGGGGGATCGATCGAACGGGGATTGGGTATCGATCGATCTCAGCTGACCGTGTTAACGTACAAAGTAACACTGTCTACACTTGTATGAAACACTAGTTACACACCCCCTATTACAACCCTTCCTGATTTCTTTTTGTGATAAAAACCTATGTAATATAATCGAACTTCATTACATATTTATTTGTATAGATCAAAGATATGTTTATTTGCAGTATATAACAGATAAAGAAAAATCTCACCAGCTAAGTTAAGCTACTTACATATAAAATGTATTACTATTTTTACAATGATATTAAAAGAACATCAATAATAAAATGATGAATTAATATTACTATAATCTTAATTAATAATGTAAATAAGAGATTATTATTAAATTTATTTCTGATTTTAACTAATTAATTATTCTAATATGAGGACATTAAAATATTTCAAATTCAATCAAATGTTATTAACCTCAATCAATAATATATTAACGATTATTATATTATTTATGTTATTGAATAATCTATATAAATATATATAATTAATCAATACAAACAAATCAATTAAATAGAAACATTTTTATCTATCTGTCAAATAACAAATTAATGTTAATCTCTAAAAAGATTGGACCGATTTTGACAGGACTTTCACGCGCAAATAGCTAATGTTATAAGTAGCAAGTTAGGCTACTTTTCATTTGAAATTTTAGTTATTTTTATAGTGAATTCCACGAAGACGATGTCCTAGGTAACAGCTAGTTATTCTAAAAGACAATTATAATTAAAGAGAAATTTAATAATTCTAATTTAAAAAAATGATAGGGTTGTTTATAGTTATAAATTATGTATGTGACAGTTAATAAAAAATATCGAAAATTTAATTTCACGTGAATATAGATTATATATCACTAAGACGGAAATAGTGTATACTTTAATCAGACAAAGTTGCGAGTAAATGCTAGTCTTACTGATATTATAAACGCGAAAGTTTGTGAGTATGGATGGATGTTTGTTACTCCTTCACGCCAAAACTACTGAACAGATATTGATGAAACTTTACAGTAATATAGCTTAAATATTAGAATAACACAGACTATAAATTTAACGCGGCTGAAACCGCGGGCACAGCTAGTCGATAATAAACGTTATAAAAATACATATGGCACTTTTAATGTTCGCATGGTTATGTTTTTGTTCAGAAAAACTTAGCGGTAGAACTCGTCCGCTGACAGGACGAGATCTTGGAAATTTCAATTGTAAATACAGAACAAGTTTTTTTACCTTCTAATGTAAAGTAACATTGTTTCATTGTGAACACTTCCTATCATTTCTTCCTCCATTGCTTGTTTTTAACTCACTGAGTTAATTAGGATTCTAGGCATTTCTAGGTTTTATTTTATTAGCCACTACGTGACGACCTCGGTGGACTAGCGGTAGCATAATACATAATACCGCTTTACCTCAGATGGTCGCGGGTGGTATTCGATTCCTCGCACGATACAAATATTTGTATTCATGAGTATAATTGTTTGTATCGGTGTGAGTGAGAATGTGAGTATTTTATTTATGAATTTACAAAAAATATATTTAAGTATTAGTATCAGTTGTCTAGTTACTACCTATAACACAGGCTCTGCTTAGCTTGGGACTAGATGGCGCTGTGTTCTGGATATTATTATTGTTTCATTTTCACAGCTTTAGCTAGTTGGTCACTCTTTATGGCATATACCGCACTTATTATTATTATTTATAGGTTTTTTAATGCTCGAAATTATTATTAGTACTACTATATTTGACTCATATTTGTAGACGGAAAATATAGAATTCAATGTCCCTTATAAGAATACCTAAAATAAATGTAAAGGATTGTATAAAAAATGCTTGTTTATACTTACAGCAAGTACGATATTCATTAAAACAGGTGCATGTTTTATTGTAATGTACCATCAGCATCTAAAAGCCATGTTTTAGGATGAACGCTAAAATACGCTTATAAACCGGGTTCAATGGTTTGTATTACAATATATGTTAATCTCTGTACCGGTTGTCAGGCGATAAACCTGTCTTATTGAACCTATTTGGGCGAAACAGAATTACGTATATACAGAATGAAAGCATATATATTCTGTAGTTCTCTGTGATAGGGACTAAATACTGAATCTCGTGCGAACGACAGCCAGAAACTAGTTTAGGATAAAGATCTTCCTAAATTGTTTCGGCTAAGAATGCAACGGTTCGTGCAGTGCAAACATGCAATTTGAATGCATTTATTAACAAGTTCTTCAGAAGGGTATTCTCAATTCATTATTATTTTTATTTTTATTCGGTAACGTTGCTTTATATGTAGATGACAGTAATTGTACTTTATTCCAAAGTACCGTTTGTTATAGACAATTGGAATGATATTATTTTTATAGACTCGTAAATGCATGTGCACTCTAATAATAAAATATTGCCAGAATTTTGCTTAGTCAATTACGAACGGAACTTGACTACTACTGAAAAAAACTGATGAAATGAAATTAACACAAAACTAGAAAAATATTGATAGTATTTTCTAAAAAATAGTGACTTCAAACTAGTTGTACTAGTAACAGATATAATTTGCCTATTTAATTAGTTTAAATTTTGTGAACAATTGATGTTTATTTTTTGTGCTTTATTACTAAAATTTGATCATTTTAGAGTAACTCAACTAATTTAGTTGATTTTTTTCAGTGTAAGTACCTGAATAATTATAAACAATTAAGGTTGTTAGTAGTTTTTTATTTACCTACTGAAGTTTTAATTCATGTGTTACTCAACTAATCCAGTTGATGATTATTTTTATTGTAAATGCAAACTGTAGTAATATTATTCCTATAATCGTATCTATTATTCTTTGAAGATCATATTATGTGTGCTGTTTTTTACCACGTTTTTATTGTTACATGCAGTATAGAAACGGAATGCCTGGTTACCTAATGGATATGTCAATAAGAAATTGTACACCGGTTGAATTGAATTACGGTCCCCACATCACGACCGCATTTATGCAGTTTAAATATTTATAATTGGCCTCTCTAAAGGGTTCTATTGAATAGAAAAAAATAACATCTTCCTTCACTTCTGTTTTTAAATTATACTTTAAATATTATACTACGGTGTCATCGGACACCATTGTCAGTGGAAAGGTTTTTATTTATTCTTATGCTTATATTTCATCTCAGGTGTGATAATTCCACCTATATGCATGACCTATTAGTTAGTAAAACATATAGTTTCAGTCATAGGTTCTAATTCTTAGCATAGGTAGAAGTAAATAACTGAAATTTATTGATTTCTCGTCAGTGTTAAAATTCGAGTAAAGCTATCGTATAAAAATAATTTTGTAGACGTAAAAAAGATTTTCTACACATCTTTTATACGTAATATTTAAATGTATCAAAAACGAGTAAATTGTCAATATTATTTTATCAAATCCTTCTATTGAAAAGGGAATATTTAGTCTCTTCTGTACATCCGTGCAAAGCCGGGGTGGGCATCTAGTTTATAATAATTTATACCTGGTTTACTTACGCCTGAATAATCTTCTGGTTTTGCCGAAGTAATGTAAACGCGAGTAAAGCTGATATAAACAAAGGTAATTCATTATGACTCATGCTGGTTATTATTCCAGGTGTGTATATTATTTCCCAAAATACCATTAAACGAAAAAGTGGAATACACCGAACGTGGTGGAAATTTTGCTGTGATGGTGCTGACCAAGTAAATGACAGCAACAGGTTATGTAGATAAATTGATAATTTTACTTTGCGTGTTCTGTATGCCACAGCATTACCTGAGTGAATTCAACTAACGTATTCTATGTATTATTCAAATTCAAATTATCTTTATTCATGTAGGTCTATTACAGACTTATGATATGTCAAATCTACCATTAGTTCCGAATGATTTCGAAATGAGAAGAACTGACAAGAAACTCAGTTCGTATTCTTTTCAAATAAATGTTATACATGTTTACACGTTAATTTAATTTATAAATTAACTAATTATATTATTTACATAACTTAATTATACAACTACAACCAAAAATTAAAAAGCTCAAAAAATATAATACAATAACTAAAATATATTATTAAAAGGGGTCCCTTTAGGCAAAGTTCCGAAGATACTGGCAGCGTTCCCTCTTTGAATAGCTAGACTAATTCTTTGTCCGAGGTAGCTGCCAGCTCTTCGGTCTTTATATGTTACGAAATTTAATATACATAATAGATATTTTTCTTGAGAAAATGATTTATTCTGTTTGAATTCAAATCCATGCAGTTGTTCTCCCGTAAAACTGTAGCAAATATATAAATCCATCTAGCCTCAAATACTATCACGTTTTACAATATTATATTATCAGAATTAAAAATTTATACACATTATTTTCATTATTTAGTCTGTATTTATAATAAAGATGACGATAATAACTGATAGGTCAATAACTCCCCTACTGTGAATACGAAACAACTCATAGAATTGCTTGCATATTTTTTTTTATACATAGAAATCAATCAGACTAATACAGACTGTCATACTCATCAATACAATTATTTGTACCGTGTGACCATCGAAAGTAATGTGATTTGCCAAACCACCTAGGACGAAATATAGCAAATAACAAATACAGCGACAAAATATAAAATGTCTTCGATTATGCATTATAAAATATTGAAAGTTGCTAACGCATACATACTCTACCAACATAGCTATAAATAGGGCATCGGATGAAAGAACATTTCCGGCGGGCGCATCGTCGAGCCCGCAGCTTTGGTGAGCTCTTCCCGTTATACTAATACATAGCTACACATCTAATGCTGTACTATATAGCACTCAACTGCAGTTAATGAAAGCTTTACCGCCCATATAGACGGATAAGCACACTTTAGCGTTGATAAAAATAGTAATATATTTATTTATCTTTTCTTTATTTCTTTACATATAATAAAATCGTGACGAGACGAATACCGTCTGTCTGTTTGTGTATTAAACTTTCACATAAAAATAGTCTTTTCTTGAATGTGAGTACATGTAGATAAATTTATACATGGCGTTATGTAAACGTTTTATATTTCTTTACTTACTACACACAAACGAACAACGGCAACCACAAGTTGATAAAAACGTCTTGTAGACTTATATTTCGAGCTAAATATTTTTTTGATTTGAAAGAAATTGTTAAACGTCTGTAAGAAATGTTAATTTTAATTAGTTAGGGGAGAAACCAATATTTAAAGCACAGTTAGAGCCTGGAAATATGTAAAAGGATATTTAAACTACTTACTATTAAAACAATAATAGGAAGTAAAACTGAAAACTGTAAAATAGGAGTTGAAGTTGCATAATTTATTAAAATATATTTCGATTAAAAGGTAAAAAAGAAAGTTAGTGTTATTATCCTTAAACGAAAAGAAGTCACAAATGCATAAGTGACTGTAGTAGGAATTATAAATATTAAAATTAAAATTGTACTGGAAAAAACTTTTCGTCACTCAGCTATCTCTGCTAACCCAAGATAAATATTTGGCACTTCGTGAACTGGTAACGATGTAACAATTTTTAAACTTGTATAACATTGTCTAGGTGATCGTACTATTATAAACAAAGTTTGTATAATATAATATTTTATTCATAAATTTTCATTAAAGCAATTTGCAATTCTGTAACATCTGCGAAGTTACAGAATTGCAAGGAGTATTTATATCTGTATACTATTTTGAAATAGTTTGATGTAATTTGAAAACACAAACTTTGTACTACATAGAAAATGAAATGGTTATACTATAATAAAACAGAAAGCTATATATGTAGTTAAATCCATCCGCTTATCCACCCCTCTGAACCGGGTGGAGTAGGGATAAAGGAGACGGCGCGAACAACGTTTTTGCCGTAAGGGCAACAGGAGCTTTGGCTTAGTCGAAATTTTAGCCTTCCGACCGCGGTCGGTCCCTCGTATATAAGTGAAACAAATGTGTTTACTGCTGTTTAATTTAATTTTCAATATCCTTAACAGATTTATGCTTAGTACTGTTAGTTAATTTGATATTGTCTACACATTTTTTGGACTAAACGCACATGTCGCGTTTGCGAGGCCAAATAAATCCTCTAGTTTCATTTGGGCTGTCTTATTACATTTTACTATTTAAATTGTCCCGTACACACTAGTTCCGAAGATGCAGCAAATACTTACAGTGTTTTCTGTTACCACTGGATTTTTCTTCTAACCTGTCCAGAATTTTGTTGCAACAGTGGGATTCGTTTTTCACCAGATAAAACTGAATCTTGTTTTGATGCAATAAGGTTTAATTTGGTACTAAATGTAAATATTGCAAACGCACCCGAATTCGGGTACTGAGAAATTAATTGAAAATTCTCAAACACCAAGTTAATATTTTTCAAATTACAGTCTCTTTTGTTTGTCATTCGCACCTGCTAGAGTGCGCTATTTGCATAATGTCCCATAAATATTAAACTTTTTAATTTAAGTTGGCCCTAAAGAATATTTATGAATCTAGTCTCAACGACTACGGGTTAGGCACTTTGCCATAATTTGTACTTAATACATATTACACTGTTATGATGCGAAACTATGTCTTATTTATTGTAACATAAATATATATATGTAAGTTTATGATATTTGAAGGAGCTTCAAGCTTCATAAATTCATATCATTACAATATTTAAGGCAAAAACCTTTTTAATATTTGAACATAAATTGGATAGAATTGATTTTTTTGTTTTATTACGAATTAGAACAGCAGTTCAAAGTTTTTTTGTCGTTCAATCATGATCATTACGTAGTTATTATTGAATTTATTGTTTTCGCTTTATTTATCTGTAGTTTATTTTCAGAAATCATATCGATTAAATTATAATGAGTGTAGTCTATTGAAAATCTCATTTATATGTCTGTTCTGCAATCTATGCTCATAGAACTTGATAATGTGCTAGTGAGAGCACACAAAACAGGCATAACTTCTCTCACAATTTAAAACTATTTCACTTATAACCATCCAGCCATATAAGGACAACTAAGAGTCACTTTATTGTAACTACAATTGAAATTGGCCACTACCACGAATTACGTCTTTTACTCGTAGTAACTTGGACGTAAAACAATGTTACTATAAATGTTGATTCGATTCCATGACACGGGTTGAACATAAGTAGTACTATCAAATGACACGAGTTCGTCCGGTCCACTGGTCGATTGATTGGAAAATTGTTGCTGTCGCCGCAGTGTCGTCTCGTTGACGCCTTCCTGCCGGTATGCTCTTTTCTATTGCTCTCCAATATTGCGTACGCTAAAATGTACACTACGTGAGTCTGTTACCTATTACTCGTGTGATGTTAAAATTACATGTATAGTATAATGATCATTGTCAACAGGACAGATATTTGAAACCTATTTTTTTTTTATAAATAATAGCAAACGTTTTAATAATTTTAATCGTACAAAGTGGTGTTTTAAGAGATTAAAATCTAGAATATTACTTGCAGTATAGTTACAGTAAATTCCGGCACACCGACCGTTACTTAGACGTAAGATTCTACTATATCTCCAGCTGCATACAAAATTTTATTGTATTTAAATACCAACACGTCTCATAGCGCAATTTTACAGTAGCAACGAGAGATAAAATCTAGTTTAAAACAAATTATCTTCAAATTTCGTTTTTGGCTAGAGGGCGAGAGTTGAGAATGACGCTTTAATTAACATTTAACGCGTTGTGTGGGCGAAAACCGGCTTTAGTTGTAATAAAGCCGACGTTTATTCGCATCTCACTGTTTACGACATCAATACAAAGGTGACAAGCGAAAAAAAACGCATCTCAAAATAAACCCTCTCAAATTCCTTTGATGCAGCCCCAAGCGTTGGAGTTGTAAAATATGCAAAGATCCATATGGAACTGAGGTAGTGAGCTAGTAACGTTCTCAATATTGCAAAGAAACGGCATTCTAATCGTGACGAAGATCCCTATCCCATAAATATTGTACGACAGGAGCGCATAACAAAATATTTACGGGATATGAAGTGTAGACTGTTAAGAGCGCGCAGCGTCGGCGTTTGTAGGTCAGAGAGAGGCGAGGCGTCGCGCTCCAGTTTAATGCCGCCGTTCGTCGCGACGCTCCCTCACTGACTTTGAAATACAGAGTCTCGGAAGGAGTGCCGCGGGTGATTTTCCACCCTCTCGAACCCTGACTGCGCCGCCTGAGCGCTTAGTTACCGACATCAAAGTGCAAGATTTTATTATTACGTTATAGGTCGGACGCAGGCAGGCACTCGCTGCTACTCCATCAGAGGCTCAATACTCGCTTATTGAGTCTAAATTAGAATTTCCTTGACTAATGAAATTTTTAATTGAATTCGTCTAACAATGGTGAAAGATTAAAAAAGTAATCATGTACCAAAACATTATAATCCGAATAATTGCCGGTCTAAAACGTAATTATATGTCATAAACTGTCGGTCATTAGCGTTGCAGCAAATGTTATTTCTGAACTGAGACATACAACATACAACACCTATAACACCGACGACTTTAACTTCCAACACAAAGGTAAACGTATTTGCAAGTCGCATAACAACTGTATACACACGTGGATAAAAGGTAATTCGAAATATTAAGCAGAGTCGTATAATAGTGTCATGTACGAATATAAACAGAGATAACAATTACCCCAGTTGATAATAACATGATGATAATGACCTCCATTTTTAAGAATTACGTTGGTATAGAATTTGTAGATGACATTTGTTACTTGCGGGAAAAACAAGGTTGTAGGAATTACGGAGTCGTGTGTCAGAAGAAGGCATCGTCCAAAAGGGCGAGTAAGGACGTTCGTTCGTCGCCCCGCAGCCCCGCGACCGAGTCGCTCCACACGATATGATCGTTCACACGATAAGCTGACGGATAGCGGCACAACTTGTTATGTGTCACATTAGCATACCTACAATCTTAGCTGGCGATGTGATGTAACGGCCGCATCTACGGCAATTGCAATGCGAAAGGTCGAAACTGTAAAGTAAATATGCTTTATAATCACAATAGCTGGTGTCACATGAGTCAGAAAATATATATCTGTTGACTATCTAACACAATCATATTAAAACATGCGTACATAATGGATATGAGTAATAATAATGTATTACATTATGCAAAAAATAATCAGCATTGCAGACGTGAGCAACAACACATGTAAAACAAAATAAAGAAACCGAAATACTGTGGAAGCAGGCGTACCTACACACAAACGCACTCAGGATCTAGAGTAGCGTCCGAGTATGATAAATGAACAAGCCGACAGCGAATCCCGCTCCAATTCTTCTCTTTACTGAACATAGAACTTCTCGGAGGGCGGTATGAGTGGAACGAAATATGACAGTAATGGAAAAATCCGACGGCGAAACCGCAGGGGAAATTGATAATACCAACATTGCAGCAAGATTTGCTCACATTAAAGTACTTAGTATTCGAAGTGTAGTTTCGTTTGACAGCAGAATGTAGGCACTTACATTTGTACTCGGCAAATGTTAAGATCGCATATTTAATAAAAATCAATTGATCTAAAGATACTCTTAACGACCAAGATTGTATCCATGCTAACAGCTGCAACTAAACTGATTAAACATAAAATAATGAGAATCTTAGAGCCCATTAAATATTATTATCTGTCGATTTAAAATCATTTGAATGTACATACACGCATGTTTGCATGCATTAAGAACTAATTAATTAACTATCAGATTACGAGTATGACATACTCGTGTATGTTGCGTTTAAGAATTATTTAAAGTTCTTATTAATAAATTATTTGCTGTTAACTTATTATTATTGTCAGCACCCATAACTATATATCTGATATGATTGAGGATTCTAATATAATCAAATTAATACATGATGTTATGTTTGTTATTTTCTGTAATGATCTGGTATAAGTACATGATTACATTTATTACTATTGCCTTCTACCAGTTGTAGGGGTTAAGTGTGGAAGGTTCTGTGAAGGGTTATAGTCCAGCTATTCTTTTTATATCTATTGTTATCATTAAAAAATGTATATGTAAATATCTAATTATACCCACTTTGAAAACATGAAAGGTATTTCAATTTCCCATTCTCGTGCTCGATTAAATTCTTTTTGTCTAATGAATCCCATGAAACCACAAAAAATAAAAAAGTGTCCAGTAAAACAAGAGAGAACCGACTAAGGTACAGCACAGCTACCGTTTACAAAATTAATATTTCCATCGTCTCGTTCGTATATTAAACCCTGGCGTGTCTTGTTAAAGGCGATATTGCAATGACAATTATTGTTATAACATTCGACAGTATTTCTGTTTTTCATAATCTAAAGGATACTACGGAGACAGTGTTGCCATTGCCACAAAGCAAAGCGGCGAGCGTCGAGAATACGCAAACAGGTGTCGACTCCGAGGTTATATTTGCATATAAATAGAGTTCCTGCTTAACTGTAACACTGCTTCGTCCCTTTCTCTCTTGTTTATTACAATTAGCCAGAGGAGTACAGACTGTTACGCCTCCTTGCACGCGTTGTACGCAAGTACGAATGGCTCCAGGAGATTCTATTTATGAACAGTGATGTAACACGGGCAATAGACTAGTCATGTAACTGCAACTAGCCACACGCAAGATAATTAATCGATTGATAGGACACCGATAGGAAACCGATAGATACAGTCATGAGAATTTACCAAAATTTAAAAAGCATATTCATTTCCGGTAAAATACCTAATAATTAAAAATTGTAGTTGAATAAAATAATAATAACCCTGAACAATTCACATCGCACCATCTAGTCTCAAGCTAATCAGAGCGTGTGTTATGGGTTATTTAGAACCCATAACACAAGTGATACAAATGTACATTTTTTTGTAAATACATAAGTAATATTTATAGAAAACACCCAGAACAATCATTCATCATCATTCTCGTGAACACATACTGTAACAAATATTTGTGCCGTGCAAGTAATCGAACCCCCGACTATCGGAAATAACGCAATGGTCTAAACCGCTAGACTACCGAGGCTGTCAAAATAACTTGGTGTAGATACAACTGCAACAGATTGGTGCAATTTTAATGAGATCTTGTTTGCGACTGGTGTTGTACAACAGTACTTTATCACAGTAGTATGCACAGATTAATTGGTTGTAAAATGTTTGATTACTACTACTACTAATGTATGACTACGCGAATCCTTAGTTTATAAGAAAACAAATTAGTAATATACTACTAAACTGTTATTCCTCCTGTACTAGAATAGACCGCATAATTTAGGCTAAGTACTTTAGGTACAAGTAGCTAAAGATTTTTTATTCCTATACATATATATACATGTCTATAAAGCAGAAATTTTCGAATTATGAACTTAATCATAGTGAAACCCGTGTGGATTGCAGCCGGTTCCGCACCTCTTCCGCTAGGCGTTTTTTATCGCATGCTTATTACATCATAGGAAGACGCGGTGCGGACCCGTCTGCGTAGGCGCAGGTGACATGCGAACTGTATATTTTCGACAGCCATTATAGAAAACGGTACGAGTCTCACTCGCACTTAGAAACTGAGACCCTAACATTTATATTCCTTTTTTTTCTTACTCGACCGTTTTGTATTTGTTCCGTCGGGCCCTTTTTTGCTGAGTTGCACCGCCCGTCTTCGAAGGTTCAGAGTTTTTACCCGAGCCTTGGGGCGATGGAGGTCGCGGGGGACGCATTTTTCCCCCTCCCGCCGCTTTGGGTCGTCCTTGGCCCGAGCATTCACCTTGGCGCGCTGCGTTGCCGTCGCACCACAGGTAACAAAGTTCCGCGAACTACGTGATTTCTATGGCTGTCCGAAAGTGGATCCCAACGTAGGCATCTTGAGACCCGCTTGCCTGGCGCTAATATTACCAGGAACTCTGTAATGAAACACTGTAGACTACCCTCTGGCACTGTTGGACCCCCATTCGTGTTTGCTCTTTTTACAGTATCTAATGTCTTATACTCATTTAATTAGATACCAGAGAATCTAATGTAAGTGTCAGATGACCTAATTCAACGTGGTGGTCTTCTGAGATATATGTATTATATTGTATCTTTTGGTCCTGTCCTAATTATATGACATACTTTATAGCACCCCCGCATCGGTTTTATTAAGTTTCTCTATTTTTGATTTATAAACAAATAATGAAGTACAAATTTATAAATGTGAATTGCGGACAGTAAGTTCTTTTCTAGGAGCCATTGAAAATCCAAAGCGTTAAAATTGTAGTTTTAAAATTACTTTAGATATTGTATGTTATAATGAAATTGCCACTTATCACCAAATGCTTTTAGATTCTTTTTCAAGAATCTACACGTTTTCTGTGCTATATAATCAGCTAGGAGGTTTAAAAGATTCACTTAGACAGAAATTAATAAGTAAAGAGTATTCCTAGAATGAAGATAAGGATTAGGTATCTACATTTTTATGTTGTTTCCACGGAAATAAGATAAAATGTCGAGATTAAGTTAGCGTGCGTTCGTGGGTCAGCCGTGAAAGTTTTTATATGGAAGTCTGTGGAAGCACATTTTTGACAGTATCTCCACATCAACTGTCTCAATGTGTATGTACTGTTACCGGGCAAACACTTCATTTATTTCTTTTTCCAATTAAGTACACTTTTACCTTTTTGGTATCTGTCGAAGCCTACCTTAGGCTTACTACTTGCATCATTGAATTTTGAAACACTTGCAGGTTTAGGCGCTCAATTAAATATTAATGTCTAGCTTTAATTTTTAAGTCCTTGCCGGTCTTCGAACTATTTAGGACTGTTAACTACCATAAAGAGATGTTCTGGATCCTCGTGTATCCCTAAGCTCTACGACCGTAATCTTATCGCATTAGAGACCGGACATAGGAAGGGCATTAAATTTGAACGATCGTCGTGAAGCGGCGGGCAGAACGAGCGCGCCTGAAACCGGTCGGCCGTCCGTAAATAATGGATTAGAGGTGGGGTGGGGGCCGGGAGGAGGGGTGTGGCGCACGCACCGGCTGCGCGCGCGGAGAGGGGCGCGGCGCGGAGCGGGGGACTGCGCCTCCCGTCAGCTGTTGCGCGCCCGGGACCGCGCCGCGCTCACACCGCCGCCAATGCATCAGCGTTGATAGCGCGCGACGCCCGCTTCCACCCGCCGCACCGTGTGACAGTGACATAGTGCTGTGTGACAACTCGATCAGTGCCGACCGACAGTGTGTAATATGTGTCTGTGAGCCATGCCCAGGATGTGCAGTGAGCGACCAGCGGCGAGGAGCTGACCGCGGCGCTGCCGGGCGATGAGAAGTTATGTTACGCCACCGACCGAGGTGATTATCCCGACCTCGGTCCTAAAACACCATGCATGCGTGTGGGAACAAAGTAATGGAGGCCAAATCCCAGTAAAGCGTTATCTCACCACGAATCCCTAGTAACCCCTGGTAAGCAGTACCCAATGAAAATTTGGCGCTTTTTTCGATTATGGCGCAAAAACGAACGTTACAAAAAATGTTCAAGTCTTTTTTTTCTCCAAATTTTAACAATGGATGTATCCCCCAGGCTTAGGGGTGTTGTTTACCGTATTGTAAAGCAGGCAGTCCCATTTTTTACATATCTAATGACGACGTTTTTTAAACAGTTCTGTAGAAAAAATTATAAAAACGGTACTACAACATTTCGGTGACTTAACAACTATTTAATAACAATTCAGGCCTTGTGCACAGCACGTAAGATCATAACGCGTTAAACTAGCATTGAAATTACAAAATAATCTTTCATTAACCCTGAAATTTATATCATGTGAGTCATAAGATTCTATTGTATAATCATCTGTTATTAACCAGACAATGCGATGCATATCAAATTTAGCCGACTATCGCATCATACTCCATGTAGTAGTTATTTTGATAGATCCTGAACATGGTGACTAATTAATTTATTTGAATTACCCATAGCAAATATGGTTGTGTCATAATTAATAACTGGAATTACTGAAAATTATTCAGATTTTCCAAGATCACAATGTTTGCGTCATTTGTCAGGAAAATGTGCGTAATATCCAAAGAAATCAATATATAACTGCATGTATGATTTATGATCTTCCTTGTTTTAATTGCGGTAAATTAGCTATTATTAAATTAGTGAAGTTATTGTTAAAAACATTAATAAATTATTTAATTCTCTTCAATATATTATTGAATATCTTACAATAAATATATTTGCATAACATATTTACCTTTATGGTATCTATATTTATTGTTGCTGTATTTTTACGTTTGCCTGTATGATGTCTATATTTACTTTTCGTATATTGTTACACTAGCAATGAATTGAAAGTTTATACTTATTTTTATTGTCCTGCTTATAATTTCATCACGTCATTCACAGAAAGTTTCTGTAAATTTTATTATTCCTATTATATTTTTACTAACGTATTTGTAAATATATTCATAATAGTCCATTTGTTAAATCCGTGGTTATTTGTTTTTATGGTCAACTGCATGACCACCATATTTTATGATTTCAATTAGAATTGAACCACTTTATAGCTGTAGGAGGGCTTTTTTCTATTTCTTCTAACATGCATTATACATAAGAATGAGCTGAATTGTATTTTCTAACTCTTTATGACGTTACTAAGGACCAGAGGTCTAGTAATAATTGTAAAATGGCAGGTGCGCTTGGCACCTTGTGTTCAGTCTTCCGGTATGTCTTGAATTATAAATAATCATTATTCGTTTTGCTTCTATCTAAGTCTATTAAATTGCTTAGTTTAATTAGCAATATTGTTAAAACAATCCTACGCATTAAAGACAGTTGAAATTATTAATGCTGGTATGACCACAAACATTTTATTTCTGCTGCTAAATATCAAAATTTTTAGAAACAAATGCCTGTGCCCTTTATTTACAATCTCATTTATTTGAAACATTTATTGTCGTCATGAAATTTTAACAAACATTTCTATCCAGTTGTCTATGGTTTTTAATTCTATCTCTATTTACTAAATCTAAATCTGGTTTGCATTACTTAATTTGAATTACATCAAAATCTAGTAATAGATACTTGAAACTACAGGTTTGTATTTCTTTTCAGTCTATAGTTTGTACTGTTGAGAGGACAAGCGTTTCTTTCTACAAAAACTACAACATTTATTATATATATTTCTATTATGAAGTTAGTGTCAGCCGTATGTATTATTTAGAACTGTTGAATTAAAAATATATATGTATATCTCTCATTGTTCCATATTGTGTTTCTTAAATTTATTAAAAAAATATATATTTATTTATTTGTAATCATTTGAAATTATAAAAATAATCACTGTTGTAACCAATATCCCTACTGGTTATCTATAACTACTATTTTAGATATTTATCATTACCATATGTACGTATCATTTACGTAATTCTGTTGTAATTACCTCAAGATAATCATGTAATAATATTTACTGTTTATAATATTTGATAATTTTTTATACGTACATATTATATATTCTACTTCATATTGCTAAAAGCATTTAACTAAAAATGTGTTCTATTTTTGTATTTCACATGAATATGCGGAAAATTTTTACTACTTAATAATGTACCAAAAAATTTGTTACTTGTCTAAATAAACTCAAGTTGTATTATAATTTGTATTGCTTAAAAAATATGACCCATGTTAATAACTTAATAATCTTACGTTTAAATTGTTTAACTATTTGCTATCAATTGACGTAGTACATATTTTACAGTATCAGTTCCGTCTTAAAGCATGCCAGTTGAGTCTCATAATAGATATTTATCAAGTTCTATGCTTATTTATATACTATATGCAATATTTACAATTGTTATTAGAAGATATTATATTATATGGTGAGACGAACTTCTAGAATTAATTTATATCAATATTGTATTCTTCAGATATATAACACATATTGTGGCTAATGTCGTTGACTTTCCTTAGGTATTACGGTTTATTTTTATGGGATGATGACCTCTGATGCATTTATACAAAAAACAAATGTATTATTAGATTTGTTACTAAACTTCATGTCATTTTTTTATTCTTATATCTGAATTCCTAAATTGTTTTATTTGCATTTAATTATGTTGAGTTTAATTTTTTAGTTTATAACATTTTAAAAGTGCAATTTATCGATGTTTTTAGCCACCGAGATACAAATTTGATCTATTGTAGTTTGGGAACTGTTGCTACAAGTATATGGTTTATAGTACATGAAAAAACTTTAAGCGATTGCTCTAAGTTATAAATCTAAGAACAATATATAAATATATTGCATTGTAAATACTCATGAACTATTTATTACTATACTTTTTTTACGTTTATTTAATGTTTCCTGTTAGTATGTGGTCTGAGATAACTGGATTGTAGATTAGTTACAGATTGAACTAAAATTAAAACATTGATAGAGATTATCAGTATCTATTCGTTCTAAATACATTTTTTATAATTTAATTAGTTTTTTGCATGTTTGTTAAATAGAGGTGAAATTTAAGCCCATTATTATACTAGTCGTTCATCATCATAGTCATTATTATAAGAGTCAGGTGTTTGTTTTCTTTACAAAGAAGCTTTTCATAGCTTGTCTTTTAAATATGTCTAGAAATTCTTAATGTTATCTCTATTACTATACTGTACTACCTATTTCTTAGCCCCTTATCTGTCAATACAAGTATTTTTTATGAGTTCCTTTCAATAACGTTATCCTATCATGGGGGCAAAGTTTTTGTCAACTTTTTTTTAAATACGACCGTTTCTCTTGTTATCCATTTCCAACTGTTTGCTTGAGTTTTACAATGCGTCCCTTTTAACAACACATTCATTGGCAATGTTGTTTCATTGGGGGTTATTGTAATTCTTTCATCTGTTTGCTTTGTTTCATATCGGTTTAATGCTGCAGTGCGTTTGTGTACCGCCGCTAACAATATAAATAGACAGAGAACTAATGTAGTCCTCTCACATAAAACACGAGTCCATCCCATAAAGGCAATGAATGCTAACGGCCCGGCCGCAATGAATATTTAGAGTTATGTTAATGGCATTGTATTTGTTTCCTCATTATGAATATTATGGATTTTGAATAAGTAATATTTAATGGATATTGTAAGATCTATAGGCAATTGTACTTATTTATAGTTGTCATTTTTCCGCATGAAGGACCTAGAGATGTTTTATATTACTCTTATCGTCTTCGATAAAGCCGGTAGTCATTTATGAGAGGTTACGCGATATTTTCCGCGTTTCTGATCTAATTTTAGTGGTTACTAAGTACTTCTAATGGAAATCATACTATTTGGTTTGGATTGGTTGTATAAGAAGTTTTTCAAAAACAATCCATTGTCTATATAAATGAAGAAAATGCATTTCAACTTGCTATAGATAAAACTTCATTGTTAATTAGAATATCTGTAAAATAAGATACCTTCTGGAAATTAATTTATGATTCTCGACATCTTCAATCTATAAAACCGATGTTGTAGATGTTACTATCGTCGACCCTACAAACAGTAAGCCACGATGAAATACTGATGGAATATTATATGAATTAAGCTGCCGTTTCCCCTGGTCACTTCCAACGCCGGGAAATGGAGGGCGGTCGAAATTATCCCTTAATTAATAGGCCATCAGCAGCGACATCGCTGCATCCAGCGGTGCATCCTGTAATGCGATTTAAAAGCAATCTCGACGTCTAGCACGCTCAATTTCCGAATCGAGCGTCGTGCGTTCAATGTTGGGCTAGTATTACACTATATGCTCTATATTACGAACGTTATACTTGATAGAACATATTTTCGATATTCCGAAAGTTTAAATACTATTGGTAGTAGATTTGTATATCGCGATCTGTTGATAGTTATCTATTATAAATAATTCTCATACAAGACGTCATCTATTATTTAATTAATGAATTAAATAATAAAATTGATATAATATTCTAAGATTGCGTTAGTCTGGGGAGAGTTGGTTCTTGTCTTTTCTTCAGCAGTCGGGCATCTTACGGGCTGAAATGATGATGATGATGACGTCAGTCTGTTCTATATGTAAATACATCATTCAACTAACTTATTATTGCGTCTATTGTGTTCTTGATGTACCTATATCTATAGGCGCGATCACCACTTTCAGTCAGGCAGGCCGTTATTGCGCATTTCAAAGTGGTATAAACAAATGATAAGTTTTACACGTTTGATATGTAAGTTAAGTACTGTATCGACAGTCCATTATCACTGTATCGTAGCATTTTGTAAATACCAGAAAAAGGGCCCTGAAATATTACATTCCGATCTTTTATCTGTATTAATATTATACAGATTAAATTCTTTATACGTAGGGACATTATCTGGTAATTCTAAAGCGATTCTATGAATTATTACTTTATGTATTTAGATAACTATTTGAAATAATATCTGGGTATATAAAAGTAGTAATATAATATGAGCTTTTGTCTTGACGGTAGTGAAAAAATAAGAATACAAAGAAATTTATGTTTATAAGCGGCTAAAGTATTCTACATGAATAATTGATTTTTGATGATTTCAATCCGGGAATCCGCGGATTTCAGTTTGTTATAAAATATTGTAGAAATATGTAGTAAAACTATTTATAAAGGGATGTTTTAATGGTAAACTAGGAGACGAGAATTAACATATATTTTATTTTATAGCATTTGTTTAGAGAATACAAAGAAATAAAATATATTAATATTAAAAGAGTTTCTCAACATAAAAATATCCTGATCTGATTATCCATATCAAATTGGCACCGCTTTATTCTGAATGAGTGACCCTATGTTTTTGAATATAAGGGTTATTGCAAATATGATGTTATCGCGGATATTTGCAAACGTGACATAATATCTAAACAAGAGCCAATTTAGTTAGCTCAGTTAGCCTTCAAAATGAGTCAACGAGAATTGAACCAAATCACTCTTTATTTGTACTGCTACTAAAATATTTGTATCTTAACATTGTGAATAAAACTTATAATTAATCATAAATATTAATATCTCAGGACAATTCACACAGCGCCATCTAGTCGCAAGTTAAGCAAAATCCGTGTTATTGGTAATAGACTACTAATCTAAATACATACATACATTTTTTTTGTAAATACATAATATATATAGAAAACACCTAGACCCATAAAAAGAGTCGTACTCATGAATACAAATGTTTGTACCGTGTGAGGAATCGAGCGTCCGAAGGCGCTGTACTCAACCGCTAGACCACCGAGGCTGTCATATATTATAATTAAATAATAGTACACTAGAAACCTACACTAATAACCTAATATATTAATAACACAGATAAGAAGAGAATACTACACATTAATAATAATAAAGGTCATTGATAGAGTCCGTCGCACAATCTATACATATAAATAAAATTGGAGTGTCTGTTTGTAATATTGAAATGACCGTTTTACTATGTGCATATGAATACAAATACGGTACATACAACAAAATAACGTTTATTTGCAAATTTTCTCTGTCTGTTTGTTCCGACTAATCTGAAATTGGTTGACCGATTTTGACGGGACTGGACATTGGCAGTTAGCTGATGTAATAAGGAGTAATTTAGGGTACTATTATTTTATTCCACGCGGACGAAGTCGCGATTACAGCTAGTTTAGTAATAAGATTAACGACCCGTATTGCTCATAATATTAATTAATTACACTTTACTCACCTACACTTGTACCTTCATCCGAAATCACTGTATCGATTTATGGAAACTGCATAAAAATTCACTCAGTATTTTTGAGATTATCGCGAAATAACAGATAGGTGCGACATGGACTTTTATGTGATTTATATTGATATACATATATATACTTATAGATGACGTCTTTGATAACTCATAATGAGTATAATGACATACACTTAGAAATGGACGACTTGAATTCCGGTATAATTGTTTTTGTACAAATTGATAAACCTTATGAATAGTTATTTTCCCCTCCAATCGATCCTCCGTCTAATTTAAATGGGTATCTAAATTACGACTGCCTGAGGTTCGAACCCCAGTCGTGCCCTCACACTAAAGTTGTATCCATGAGGCGGGAGTTGTCCTTCAACCGCCCCATAAGTCCTGGTTGGAGTGGTGTCTGCACTCGCCCCATATCGGCCGGTGAAGCTGTAAAGGCCACCTTCGGTCAACACCATTAAAGTAGTCCGAAAAAAGTTTTAATTTTTAATAAAATCAAACTGTGTTTACCACTCCTGGATAATATCTCCCCTATTCCTTAATTTGCGCCGCCTCGAAACTTATTATTTTCTAAATCGTTTAAAACAGAAATGAAACAATCCATAATACAATAAATTTAATCTAAACACATTTAAATGTTTTTAATATATATTTAATGCCACATTCGGAATTTGTGTTCAGAATACGAGAAGAATTTTTCACGCCAAAGTACATCTACAACTTTACTTGTTGAACACACTATTTCTATTAAAGTTGGGTAACAACTCTTCTTTGTACATATTGATATTGACAGTTTTTAGATTATGAATGAACAAATCGTTCATTTATAATCTCAAAGCTGTCAATTAATGTACATATAATTGATAGTTGAATTTGAGAAAGTTACTAATAGAATTCTTTTGTTATTTTGCATCTGGCACTTATCTTTTGCTCAAATAGCAATATTAAAGTTTCTACAATGTTTAAAATGATTGTATAATTTTAAACCTTTACTGTGTTTATTTTGTTGTTTTCTTCCTTGTCTGTTTTTATTTTTCTTTTGCCTTATTTAGATAAATGTAATCATTATTTATTAAGTGAGCGGGACGTATAAATAAGTTTATTGTGAACAATATACGTGTAAGCACGGGTACGACATACGAATAAGTGTTATAAATAAATGTAGCGCCGTAAAACGATAGTTTCGTACTACAAAGTTATTAGACATAGATACGTGTTTTGATATGAATTTAAGACGTGGAGAAAATCAGTACCGTTTAAAAAATAACATGACTTTACGTTCATCTAGTATGACGTACTGACATGTCCTAGTGAAAGAGATCGCGCCCTTTGTATGTTGCGTACTTAATTAAAATAAAAATTCAGTTTAAAAAGGTTACAATCTTTAAGTCCATTTAGTCCATTGGCAAAAGTATTAGGGCGTACATACAAATACTCGAATATCAATACAGACAAAGAAAAAGTTCTTTGTCCGCCGAGTAAAGCTGAACCATTATCTTCTTATCAATATATATGTAGGTACACCTAACGTACACCAATGACCCATTTATTGTTTATTTATCAAATAAACAGAATTTGAGTAGGTACATCTTTACTCTCAATGTGATCGTAACAAAACGTATTAGGACATTAACCCCGAACCGAAACTGACACATGGGACATACGTTAAATATACGTGCCACGTCCAATCGGCGCGCAGTTGTAATAATAATTTCGGAATTAAATGATGATGCGATGACGTCGCGTTCACGCTGTCAGCTTAACATCTCGAGAATGCTAAGAAATGCAAATGAACATGTCGATTGTAATGGAAAGAAAAATAAAAACTTGATCTCATTTTATTTTATGAATAGCATATTATTTATTCAAATGTAATTAGCATTTTGTTAATAAAAGTTATTACTTAAGTACTTTATATATTGTAACTATTATAAAATTAAAAATCATTCGGTAATGATTAGACAAGCTAATGCTTTTCTAACCAGATTTTAAAATATCAACTTATGCAAATAGTAATTACACCCCGGTGGTAAGTACAAACAATTCTACACGGAGAGTAAATTCTACTAAACCAGTTTCACCACATCAACATGTAAGGGTATTATCTAAAGTAACATATAATGATATCAAGGCTGAAAAATATCAAGAAGTAGAAAAAAAAATATTTAAAAAATTATTAACGATAACAAAATATATTATTAAATCTTGTAAGCTTTTAAAAACACGTGTTAAGTTTATTAAAAAAAGAATATTGTTATCGCGCATCTATTTTTGTTGAGCGTCGTGTACCTCGTCCGGTTTGGTTGCGCACACGCATACATATTATTAATATTATTCATACGAGATCTATTTGCCGTAACGGAACGGAAACGAGACAGGTTCGCCCGAATGAGTGTATCGGTCAAGTTTGTTAAGACTCCTTATTGGGAACACTATGGGTGCGATTAAGAAGGGTGTGGTTGGATTTGTCAATGAACTTTATAGTAAGTTTAACGAATAAATTTTACCTCATATATACCTATGTATATTGGGACTGATAATTAATTTACTTCTTAATTCATTTAAAGATATTGTTTCAAGAAAAAATAACTGAATGTAATCTAAATAAATCTTGATGAAATTCAAACTGGTCGCAATAACTTTTAAAATGATTTATTCATGAATACACATTCATTCAACATTTTGTTAATTAACATATGGTGTAGCCATAACTCATCGCATCTGTGTTTTGTAATATGTGAAGTATGTAAGAATGAAATTAAATCACCTATCAGCCATTGTTGGCTAATTTGCTAATGATTTATAATAATTATAATTTCCAGTGGATATTGCTATCTATCCTATAGATAAAGCTATCGCTAGTATAGTAGTATAATAGTATGGCCTGATGTACTTCAGGCTATACTTTGCTAACTAATGGAACTGATAGCTTCCATTGCTATCAGTTGATGAGTAGCTACTGTCACTAACAGTGAGTAGTAGACCCATCTGTAGTACGAGTAACTTTACATGCTTTATGTTTACCGTACTTAGGTATGGGAAAAAGTGTAATAATAGGCGATTCGATTGATGTAAAAATTGACCAAAAATGTACTTTATTTCTTTGACGGAAGAGTCATGCAATATTTATTTATTATTTCTAGTTTGCCTCTGGTACAAATATATAATGGTGTGTTATGTAAGATTAAAATATATTTTGACTATTAACTTCCAGTTTCACTCTGTTTAAAGCTTCTACTTCATAGCTTCTATTCCTAGTGTACATAACCCTAATTTTCTCTGAACAAAATGTCATCCGGTATATTACCGTTTAGCTCTACTCCATTTCCTTGTGCTAGCCCCAGGTAATATTATTCCCAGGTGGCTACTATTATGAAGCCCATCTGGTCTCATCTGGGACCAATTATTATAAGCCAATAAAAAATGGACTAGTACAAATAGAACTTATGTTGCGAGTGTAATAAGATTTTTATACTAGCACTACAAAAACAAATTCAAATTTATCGAAATAATATGTACATTATAAATATATGTAAAGTATAAATATACAGAATAATAATAACTGTTAAATACAATAATATATAATTGCTATTAACTACGTTACAAGCTGATACTGCGACGTGGAAACTCGTAAATCTTTTTTAGTTTGCAATCATTGTCAATAAACTATCTAACAATCAACACTAAATATTAAGGGAATACATTAGTGAAAGGATAACACCAAAATCAGACTGACAAATATATAGATATTTTTTAATTTAGTAATTTTATTAAAATTACTTTTTTATGTATTTATATAAAACATTATTGTTTTCACAGTACAGCATATATTTCTCTCCACCAATAAAATATTAATAAGAATATAGTTCATGTAGTCCATCTCAATCGTTGACCATTCTCATTTGAGTTCTGTATTTGTTTTATGACCTACTTCTATTGAAATAAAGGTCAAAACTGTGCAAAAATACGACCCTCCGTTTTGGAATATCGATTTTATTATTATTAATGCTTATCTCCCCCTTTGTATTCGGATTGTTCCGAATTTCACTTACAGTGATATCTATTTTTTTAACATACTATCTGTGTTCCCCATAAAATTAGATATGTTTAATTCTATAATAGGTACTTACCACAGTAATACATTATTGTTATTTAATTTTCAATAGGTTTCCTAGCTAGAATTGCATCAAGTGTACATTATAATGAAAAACATTTTTACACTTATCGCAATTCTAGCTCTAGCTATTGAATAAATCTATTTAATAATTATGTATAATTAAATGTTCAATACTTGTAATAAATAACAATTTTTATGTCATTTAAAATAATAATAAATCTGTATGAATAAGCTTGCGGCGTAAAGCTCGCAGTCCTCGTTAAAGATTACGTATATTTAAAGCTTATTTCCAATCTTTTGAACTCGCAACAGATATTTATTCATGTAGAGTCGTAAAATGCTAAAGAATTTCCATTTTATTACATTTGTTACCCTTATAAAACTGTTTTTGTTGGTAACTTTCTAAGTAAACAAAAAAAGGTAATGCGTAATAAGAGCATAATAGTCGAAACCCGCACAGGGCGGCTTGCAACATTTTAGGGCTGCCATTTGTTATTTGTTTAACCAAAAGCTTTAATTTAATAAGTTTAAGTTTTATATAAAATACAGACAAAAAGAACTTCTTTCAGCTTCGAAAAAATTTCATTCTTCGGAAAAAAGAAACTTCATTGAGAAAAAAAATTAGTCAAGTCAAACATAACTATTTTTTATTGTAAAATTTTTTCAATGACTATTGCCATTATTTGATTGTTTACCTGTATAAATTTGACTCAGTCAATCTGATAATCTACATTGTTTCGTTTTGAAAAGTAATATTTCTTATATTAGGTACCTAACGTTGCACTAAGGAAAAAAATATTTATTATCAAATGGGCCGTATTCTTGTTTGCCACCAACGTAGTATAAAAAAGTCTAAGAAAGGTTTTTACTGTTGCTATTATATTTTCACGAATATAAGAAAAGCGGATATGCCAGACATTTTTTGTGTATTTTAATGCTGATGACCGTAGGTGCCATTTACAGCTTCATCAAATTCAAATTCAAATTCAAAAATCATTTATTCATGTAGGACATTTTAGCCGCTTATGAACGTAAAATTTTTACATTCTAATTTTTTATTTTTTTTTTCCCTACCGTCCAGTTCGGTATATAGATCCAATTGAGAAGAACTGGCAAGAAACTCAATTGAATTACTTTTTTTTTAAAGCCAGTTTATTTACAATGTATATTTATATAGGTGTCTATGTCTAACATTAAATGAAAATTCAGTGCATGATCAACTATTGCCATGCACACTCGTCATTCAAGTAATCGTTTAGTGAGTAATAGGCTTTGCTCAGTAAATATGATTTAACAGATGTTTTGAATTTATTTAAATCGGATGAAAAATTCTTATAAAACAACTAGACTAGACTAAGTGCTATCCAGCTATGGATAGTTTGGTTGACAACCCTATATCGTTATCCGGTGAGTGTTTTAAGTATTTAATGGCATATGACTTCCATCGGAAATGTAAATTAATGTTAATGTGTCACGAATTCACGATAAATAAACCTCCATAAAAACCACATTCACCCGCCGCTGACACTTGGATTTTAATCGACACATTATTAGGTAATTAGATTACAGATGCTTCAGTTGTTTAACATTTAAATGCAATTTATAATATACTAAAGTATAATAGACTGCGAATATTGAACGTTTGCCATCGATACCTCAGTTTAAATCTACTCTTTTTTACACAAATTGAGAGTTAAATCTGTACTTCAATACTGATACTATAAATTAAATTCCACATAAATAGTATCACGAGGACGAACATAGGGTATATTGTTTAAAAAAGCAGACGAATTCATAGGTAACAACTAGTATAATATACGACAAGTTATTGATGTATATTTTTCAGGTTACAATTCTAGCAAAGTTGGTACGTAAATAATAATTAGTAGGTAGGTATACCTATCTAAATTATTTTTATAATTCAGGTAAGTATACTGACTTTTATGTCTATACCGAATTGGTTTCTCAAAAATCCATATAGGATTTATGATTGAAACCAATATTTCATAATGTAATATTCGACTTAGTCATTTATGTAGAGATATTATTATGTATTATTATAATAATACGACGTTATAGAAGTTAAATAATTGTTTGTAGTTTACCACACACGATCCGCATCTAATGATATCATTAATAAATGATAATTAATTGAATATTAATTTCATTCATAAACATCTTGTAGTGCTATCAATGTAAATACAATATATTATTTTTACACTAATAAAAATACCACGCAATGACTCACGTAATGACGTAAATATTGCGAGCATGGTGGGCAAGCGGAGTAACATAGTCGTGTTCCGATGGTTTGCGGGTACGATCCTTGCACATATTATAATATTTCTATGTTATGTATATATATTTACGTATTTGAGACAAGATTATTATCATCATCTGTTTCTTCCTTATCTCATTTATTTGAGATCGGCGTAATATGTTCTTCTCTTCATCCATCTCTTTTTCGGGACAAGAGTAATATAGTATTAATTTTTTTTATTTCTATTTCGCGATCATTTTTCATATAACTGTTTTTGGATATTAAATTACCTGTACTAGACATTTATGTTGAAACTATTGTCATACATATAGGTTTCTGCTCCAATAATTAGACAATAAGATTTTTTTTAACTGTAATTAGGTACAAGTACTAATTATTTTTATCTAACTTACATTACAGTACTATTTATTATACACATAAAAAACAACTAAAATTCTTCCTTAATTACATTTAGTGGTAAGCTCAGTAGGTATATAAAAAAAAACAATTCAAGTACATGAATAAAAATTATTTGCATGTCAAGATACAACGTTGAATTGCGTTATTAAATATAATGGAGGAGACGGTATCGTAGGCCCGATCATGGGGGTAATTTGTGGTGGAGCAACGAACCTTGAACCGGCTGGCCCGCATGCTATTGTCCTCGGACAATACGTACTTGTGGTATGCACTGCATTGATTTGTCCACTACATCCCAGACATTGTTAGCGCTGACTGCACCGAGCTGCTGGAAATATATGCCATCCAGTTCTATAGATCGTTATCAATATGCTCCTAGTTTTGTGATTGATTGATTCTGTTCTATTTTTTTATTGTAGGTATATTGACAATTTATCTATATATTTTAAAATGAACATTGTAGTTTTTATATTAATACGCTTTATTTACTGAATGACGATTAAATAGTTAAGTCTAGTCCCAAGTTAAGCAAAACTTGTGTCATAGGTACTAGACGGCTGTTATAACATACATAGGTTTTTTTTTTGTAAAAACATAATATTCATAGATATAATAATATTGAAGCAAAAACCTTTTTGTAAAAAATTGCGTGGATGGAGGACTATCAAATTTTGCACATTTAAGTATACGTTATATAGAGAAAGAGTGCAAAATGCTAATATATATATTTTTTAAATATATAAAATCAATAAAAAAAGGATTATGTGCTCTACCATGTATTTGTCACATATACATATTATACTCTTTTGTTTGTTGTTAAAGTCTGTGGTAAAATTGATTAACAATATGTATTTGTCTATAGTGTTACTTAATGTTAAATTAATTATGGTCAAAATATACAAACGTATAGATGACATATGTCACGTAGTCAAGAATCATTAAGTTTATTTGCAGAGTAAGGGAATATGTTTGTACATAATAACTACAATACTTAGACAATTAGGGGTATAATTGAATTGTTTAATTAAACTTTAAAATATAATACAACAATGTTAGATTTCTATCTTATAAAAATACAATACTATTAATCCAAGAAATAAATGGCTTCGTGTAACTAAACACAATGTTCGGGTATGTATATATACGCTCTTATATCGTGTGATTATTATATCGTCGTATCGTGTCATATGCAAAAAGTGCAACAAAGACGACAATGTACTTAGTACATACACAGTAGCGTAAACAAAGCGATGCGCGCGCGCAGCGTTGCGCAAGTCATACCAATCGGCACGTGAAGCGAGACGTTCACTTTCGCCGAACGAGCTACCACTACTATTGGTGGTACTATACGTCAGTAGTCGATAAGTCTAGATCTAGCATCACTGTTTGCCTAGGTTAGGAATCCGAGCTGACGTCTATCTGTCTCGTTTATTTCTTATTTGAGCGCTCTTCACACAGGTCGTGCATAAAACTTGTTTGTTAGTACTCGCGTTATAATAGTAGTTTTATATTATTAAATAACAAGATGTTAGGTTGGCGTTTTATATGTCAATTTCATATTTTACGTTTTTTTTTACTAAAAATTAAATTTGTTATGCTTAGTGATAAAATTGGATGAAACAAACGATGACGTTTTTACAGATATGGGAGTATCAGTATTGTACCGTTGAGGACCAGATGGCGTTGTGTGAATTATCCTGGGTTATTAGATTTACTTGTAGTGCCCGCGTTTTCAACCGCGTTCCATTTTTAGCCTATGTGTTATTCTGATGTATAAGCTACATTATTGTAAAGTTTAATTAAAATCCATTCAGCAGTTTTGAATGAAAGAAAGAGTAGTAAACATCCATCCATCCAAACATACATCCTTTCGAGTTTATAATATTAGTAAGATTAATTATAATAATTCGCGATCATAATGAATATTGCAACAGGAGCGTATAATCGGTCAACACGTGTCCAACGACGATCGTTAATTAGCCGCCGGATACACACTTCCTCTAGTTTCATACGATAGAACCCCGACAACTACTGCCGCCAAGCTGGTAAAACAAGCAGAATCTAAAACACATTAGTTTTTATGTAACTGACGGGCTGATGGAAAGTGCGAACCGTCGGCTAAAAAAAGAAATTCCGCGAATAAAGGCAAAGAAAATTTGTCTTGCATTACTATTCCCGAAAGTGACAGTGAATATATCTATTTATATATCATGAATACAAAATGTTTGCGCCGAGCGAGGAATCGAACCCCCAACAAAACAAAATTATGTATTTAATATATATGCGAGTAAAATTCCTTGAGTTGTGTCCATTTTATTTAAATCAGTATTTCTATTTATTATTATATATGCAGTTATTTACAAAATTGCCCCGCCTACTTAATCTGTGTTTGCTTTACGGTTGACTGAGAGAAAACGTCACAACGTATTAAGTACCCTATATCTTTATACTTATGCACTGAAACTTTAGAAAAATAATAAATGAAAACGTTAGACGTAGACAATATTAAATACAGTAACATGAACCATTTTTTTACAATTATGTAGGTATATTAGTTATAATCTATGTTGTTATAATACTTATTTTTATAATTATAGATACTTCTAATAGAGTAAGAACTTTATTTTCAAATGCATCGCATGGTCAGTCTGCATGTTTTCTTTTCCCTTTTAAAATTACAGAAAAAAAACTTGTTTATTGTTATTAATTTTGTCACGGAAGAGTTCATGTTGGACTCCCACGCTACGTGCTCCATAATTGGTCCAGAGCGTGGTCAGTGTTTACGATGACATAGTTTATATTTATCAAGGTTTATACCATCAATTGACACTAGGTTACATTCACCTCGCATGCGACGACAATTGTCGTGGTACATCACATCTGTCTGTACATATGTAACGGTTTTGTTAATTAATAGACCCGTCGGTTTATTATGTTAACATAACGCTACAAATTTTTATTTTAAATGGACTTATATTGATTGTTTTGTATGTATAAATAATTTGACAATAGCATTTACATTCATATTAGTAGAATTTGCAAGATACTCAGTATTTTTTATTCGGTTTGATCTATTACTCGATGCGAAAAAGAACCTGTAGCACTGCAACCTTAACAAATCTATTGTGCTCGCCTTTTTTATTTAGATTTCGCTGGCTAGGTTCTGCAGGGATAAGAATTGAAGGATATTATTAGGAGGGATGGTATTTATCTCCTCAGGATAGTGTGTATATTCTAAAGGAGATATTTCGTTTATGCATGAGTGGGCTACAACCACATTGGATGTGTCATTCTTAGTAACTCCGTTACAAAATAAAGTACCTGTCTGTTTTCAAGTGAGTTTGACTGCATTGTTATTATTCTTTTCGTAATAGGGCTTTGATTCAAAGCTTATAGTTACAATTACAATAAAGTTTTTTACTATGACGGAGATGGTTTAAAAATTTAAATTCCGTAGGTCCGTCCATTCCCAACGCGGTGTGGTGCAAACATAACCTGTTGTGCAATAAGTACGTTGATGCAGACACTTGTACTGTTATTTTCATACACAAAATTTGCATATAAATATATTGTTTTTTGAATAAAAACTGCGGTACATGATAAATGCGTATAGTATATTGTTCCATCGGGTGGGCGGTAGTTTGTTTTGCATTAAGATGTCAAGAATAATAAAAGGATATTTCATTTCAGGTCATAAACTTGTGCAAATTTAATAGACTAAGTACAATAAGGTAATATTTGATCTTCTTGTACTCAGTCCGGCTAGATCTACATACAAAATTGTAATAAGAATGCTATGTGTAAAATATTAGTAATTAATTAAGAAAAAGATTAATCTTAGTCAGTTAATTTAATCTCACATATGTTTTAATAAAATATTTGCTAAGTATTCAAAACACAATGGCCGTGTTTTCTCAGCAACCACTTAACATTTTATATTTACTTTGTTAATGTTACTTTGCTTTCTGTCACCTAAACGTTATTTTAGTTTAACAATAATTGAAAGATTAACAAGTACGCAAAGGCCTCGGTGGTCTACCGGTTTAGCACAACGCATAACGGTTCGATTCCACGCACGCTGCAAACATTTGTATTTATGAGTATGATTGTTTGTATCGGTCTGGTTGTTTCCTATTTATATTATGTATGTATTAACAAAAAATATTTAAGTATTTATATCAGTTGTCTAGTAATCATAACATAAGCTCTGCTTACCGTTGGACTAGATGGTGTTGTGTTAATTGTCCAGGGTTATTTATTTATTCTATTAAAGTTTCGAATATTGATAAGTCTCCCAAATTCTAGCAGTAAATCCTATCCATTTTGAAGGGATTGCAAAGTTCGATGCAATGTCACAGGCAGGGTTGGCAAAAATATCGTGTACCTACTTGTAGCCGTAGGGGATACTAATAAAAATTCATAAACATATATATCTATAGGAAATGGACACCGTACATTATAAATACTTTCCGTCGTCTCTCAGATTAATTTTGGTTTGTTATCGATGTTTCCTTTACTGAATAGTCACTTATAAATATAAATTAACACATACGAAGTTTTTATGTGATCTGTGCCCTATCTGAACGCGGGTGGAATATTCCATTATCACCCGTGAGAAAAAAACTAACGACCTTTTGGTGTATTTTATGTGTATTATAACTATTAGTAATATTACTCGTATTTTTAGTAATATTTATCAATTTTCTGAATGTGAAAGTGAGTTAGTTTATTGATTTATTTATTTGTTACCTCATGACGCCTTAATGCAATGTGTCATGATGTATCAGATCATTTGTTGCAATTAGGATATCAATGTATTCGGATAATCAAATTCAAATTCTAAAACTTTATTCATGAGGGTCTATTACAGACTCTTATGATATGTCAAATTTACTATCAGTTCTTCTCACCTCGAAATCATTCCAAACTGACGGTAGATTTGATATTTTTATTATAGATGATATGTTCTCCAAATTCGATCCAGTTCAACAAATATATCCTATCAGTTCCACGGAACATGGGTGCAGCTACAGACTGAGCGTAATAATTGGTATAAATTATAGAACCATGCAAATGTTTGCGTTGTATGAAGCACCAAGTAGGAGATACGAGGTCGAGATATCGACAGACCGTCACGCATGCAGCCGAGGTCAGTTGCATTGCTATTGCAGTATTATCATGTCCTTTGACAATTACTACTATTGGTTCTCGAGTTGCATTAAAATATCTAATCGAACTAATTATACAATACTCGTCTTTACTCCCGACTCCAAATCGGGATTATTGCTAAAAATACTATATGTATACTAAATATATTAGCATGAAGGAAGACGAAGCCCTCCGTAATTAGTAGAGGTATAAAAACGACAAAAGATAATAATTTTAGTAAAAAAAATATAGTAACTACGGCCCGCAAGGAATACAACCTATGTTACTAGCTTGTAGCGACGATAGCTCTATAGGTGAAATAATTTCAATAATAGGTTAAGTACTTATTGAGATTATCCACTACGAACTAAAAGATATCAAATTTGTTAAGACTTTAATATTGTCTTTTATGTATCTGTGTGTCTGCCTGTGGTGTCTTAGCTCTGAAAACAGATAGATTGATTTAGATGTGGGATTTCTTAGTTTATAAGTTAATATAGCCATTTGAAGATTATCAACTCATTTTCTAATTTAATTTAGTGTACCCAGTATTATTATATAAAGATTTATAATATACTCGCAACATACAGTACAAAATAGGAGCCGCAGCCTTTGGCAAATGCAGCGACCATGCAACTGCAATGTAATGTGATTCATTGTGATAGTTATGCACTTGGCACACTTAGAGACAAAGAAGTTGTATATTTCTAGACAAAGCGATCGTATCCTCGATAGGATATAGTCTATTAAGCGATATAATTCTTAAGCTTATATGTACAAGTTTGTATGTATATAACAATTTCAATTTTACAGATATATTGACAGAATGTTTCTCTTTCTGTTATCTGTTCTCTTTGGTCACTCTATGTGCCTAAATATTTACGCAAGTATTAGAGAAATCAGAATTAGGACTTTATGTGGTTTAATTACTATTTAGAAATATAGATAAGTACTTTGGGGTATTTTATGTGTGTATAGTCAAAATAATATAGGACATCATCTTTCACTTTGAACGTCAACATTTTTCACTACTGACCTTGCGTTCAGTGGTTAGGTTGTTGAGACCTAGCGTTCAGTCGAGAACACCTGTCAAAAATTAATATGGAATTTTATTTATGAAAATTCAAGAAGGATATTAATGAATGGTGTCTGTTTGGCGTGATGTCTTAATTGTGGGAGACTTATATACTATATAACGAAATGTGGTGACCACAAACTGTCAATAACCTGCAATATTCAACTGTACGTTTATACTAATTTTAACGTAGAGTTTTATTTACTACTTAATAACATGTGTAATATACAAGTGAAATGCGTCAACGTTTGCGCGTAGTTTCCGCTATATAAATACGACGGTGTTTGTAAAACCGTATTGCTGGTAGGTACGTATCGTGCTCGTCATAAAGTTATCAGCGCAGTCCGGTGCAACGGCTACGTTACTATTTACAGTGCAGATAATGCGTCAGTTGTACATAGGTAAACAGATGAGTCAATCGTGGCGCCGTGATGAGTCCACAGTTTTAAAACAATTAAATACATTCTTGTTATTAGCTGCTTTGTATTTGCGAGTACAAGAAAACTATCTTTAAGTATTAGTAATACTTATAATGGCTTTTGTATAAATGCTACTATATACTAAATGGATTTATGGTAGACTAAAACTACAATTTTGATGTAAGTTTCTAATTGTTAGTGAATGTTTTTCATGCCTGCTCTTTAAACGTATCTTTAATGCAGACAAAAAAGTCTATGTTTATCCCGATGCGATACAGGCGGGTGGTGTATGAATAATGTGACCATTTATTCTTCGACTCAAAACGGGACTTAACAGACAGCCAATGAAAAAACTCTTTTTTAAAATTATCTGTTCAGAAAAAGTTATCAATTAAGAAATATATCCGATAAATATAATTAAACATTTTGTTTATTCATAGATAGTTTATATTTATCTGATAAAAATAAAATGTTTTGTTATCGGAGGAACAAATTTGACTTTTTAAGAAGTATTTAAGTAAGAATGACACTCTTGGCACATTTTTTTTATACTCACCTTAATTACCAACAACTAACAACCGGCTCGTCTACCCAAAATTTCGCACCGTTACCGAAAACGGGACAATTTTGCGTCCCAGAGTCCGTTTCGGGGACACCGGGACTCGTAATTATAAAAAGGGACTGTCCCGTTCATTACGGGACGTCTGGTCACATTATGTATGAATCAATATAATAAATAACGTTGAAATCTACGGAAAAATCATGTAACAAAATAATTCAGTGCAATTATAAAAGGGGATCTTTTGCATGAAGTTGTCGTTGTGCACAAACTAATTGTAAATTATATTTTTTCTTTCGAGCCCCTCGTTGAGAATTGTTAATTTCCCCTGTGGACAGGCGGGAGCTGCTTAATGACTCGTTGAAATGTGCGTTAGACCCACCACAAGTAACTATCTTTAATTAATCTAGCCTATCCTCACCCCCTCTCTTGAAATATTACCGACGTCAATTTTTAAGTGTATGTTCCACGATGTATTCATTCATATATTGTAAGAAATTGTATGATTCTCAATTCAAACTAAAGAGTAAAATCTATTATGTTGTTTACAAATATGTTCAAAAATAGTTCTTTCTTCTTAACTGTAAAAAGAACGTTAAATTGTAGACATTTTCGTATATCGTTTTCGTTTCACAAATTCATTTCATGTGAAACAAAACACGTAGATTGTGTCTGGCGTCTGGTGCATTTAAGAAAACAAAACCAACGTTTTCACGCCGTCGGATATTAACTAAAGTAGCTTGTAGACAAAGCGCGCACCGTGGATACGCTTATTTCCTGCCAGACGGCGACGGAAACCACGCCGTGGCGTCTTTTACGATGCTACGTCGAATAGCGTCAACTGTAGATATTAGAGAGATCTCAACTCAACTATACGACGGTTCTTATTATGAATCTAACGGGTTTCACAGTTTCACATAAAATTCAATTTATTCTATGTAGATTACATGTACTTGGCATTAAGCAACCTGGCAGAAGAACATGCGAATGTCAGAAAACTTGCGAATGAAGTTAGAATTGTCATTAATTTTCCTAATTAATTGCGAATTATATTTTATTATTGTATATTATTATTAGATATTGAAATGAAAGAGGAGATACATATATATTAGCCGGGTCTTAGACGGATACATTGGAAGAATTACATCTTAATTTACATAGCCAAGACCCCGTACATTTCGGATGAGATTCGGACGACCCGATTGGCGCATTGCTTGCAACGCCCCGCCCGCTTTGGAAATTTGCCAATCGAACGGCGCCCTCGGTATGGACCGTTCGGACCGAACCTGATAATATGAGTCCACTCTTACAGCTAATTAGACGATTAGCCAGCGTTCTCCTAGATCATATAGTTCACACAAGTCACGCTTAAAATGTTTTATGCGTGTGAAGGGCGCGCTTTAGCACTATGATTTTTTATTTATAAAATTTAAGTTAGCCCTTCTGAAATCCATTAAGAACAATTTCAGAAAGCACTTTACTAACAAAATCAATCGAACATTTGGCTGGAACGTCACGCGGGGTGAGCCCAGTAACCCATTTCCCACTTACTTGCAACCACGACCGTATCCTAACTGCGTATGGAATAAATTCCAAAATCACGAAGCTCAAAAATCTTGCAACACGGTGTAATGAAGTGTAAGGTTGCCGCCGTACCACGGCCGAGCGCGTCGCGGCTTTGCGTACCCATGAATATAAAGCGCGTAAATAAATAGCAGATGCGCGAAAAACTCACCCCGGCGATAACCGACAGACACTTAGCATAATAATCGCGGGGGTGTGGGGACAGGGGGCAATGGGGTGCCATTGCACAGAGGGGGGTCGTCAACTCGCCACCCCTGCCTCTGTGACACGATTCTCACGCGACGCGACTTCCTTTCAACCCGTAATGAATGGGTAACGACGTAAATACGTCGCTGACATAATCTCGCCGTTACGCGGTGACATTGAGAACCTGTTGTAGAAAGTGGATCGGCCAGAGCTTTCGCGGGCTCCTTATAATGACAGCAAAAACAAAGGCAGCGAGAAAATGTAAATAAAACAATCACAATGCCTGAATAAAGAAGGCGACATCAAATATTTGCGGTCGTCCATCGCAAAAGACGTTAGGGCTTAAAAGTTAACTTCTTGCTTCCAACTCCGTGGTTGTTAGCTATTATGTTTCTGTATATTTTGTTTTGTCTAGTATTTTTATATCTGTAATTATATCTCTCTTTATTCCAAGCAAAACATGTGTTCTTTTCTCAATTTAAACTCAAGAAATTTCGTGTTCTCTCTGTAGTTTAATGTTTATTTGAACAAATTCAATATATTTAATCTTAGATAATACTGTACTAGCTGTATAGTTATATCTTTCTCCACAACCTGTTATCTCACGTCCCGGTAATCTTGTTGGGGTAAGGTTGGTGGCCTAAGCTTTACAAAAAGGATGTCTAAAAAATTTCTATTCAGACTTACTAGGTACTTTTGGTTGTACATTGATAAGTTAGTAGTCTTTAATAGACACTATTTTATATACGACTAGATAATAAAATCGTTTGATTATTTATTATCATGAAAAAAACAGCAGGATAATTATATATCCTTCATCTCATATACTTAAACGTACGTCTAAATATTACGCTTTTTTATTAGTAAGGATGTACTCGTTTAGCTGACAGGTAGCAATGAAAGGTGATTAATTCATTTAAATAATTTGAGCCGTTATTATAGTGAATATATTCTTACACACTTGTAATAGATACTGTAAAAATATTAAATATTGATTTCATGTTTAACATTCCATGTTTGATTTGCACAAAATGGAATAATATGCCATGTCAAGTATTCAAGCGACACAATTGGATCATATATTTAGATATGTAAGCAATATTTTGAATGAATGCCTTAATAAACTGCCAGAATGTAATTTTAATATCATTAAATACGGAAAGGAGTATCTGACTAGTTTGTGTAGGGTCCGTACGCAGCAGGGTTCCATGTATGAGCCGGGGAGCCCTAGCAAAATTTGACTGAAATCCCCAGCGGCGTCGCCACCGGCGCGGGATGATCAATTTCCAACTCCCAACGAAATATTCCATGCGCCATGAATAATGGAAATGTTTGGAATTTAATTGAATAGCTTTGAAAGTTTAAGAGTTGATTTTATGTTATTTTTTTTGCGATGATGTAGAACTAAACAGTGGGTCGAGAACATATTCATAATTATATGTAATTGGTGCATTGATATAATAATAATAACCCTAAAAATTTTATACAGTGTCATCTAGTCATAGTTAGTACCTGAAATAATCCATACTAATATTAAAAATATCATAGTGTCTGCTTATTTGTTATGTTTTCATTAAAGGCCTGAACGAACAATAATCACATTTGACATGAAAACCATTGCTACAAATATGGACATAGACTATTAGTGATTTCAAAATAAGAGCAGACAATGTCACGGGTAACAGCTAGTAATAAATATTAACAAAATTAATTGAATTATCCAATTTTTTAAATAAAGTACATACAATTTTTTTATTTATTATCTTTGCATAATTTAGAGGTATTATTATCGTTGTTATAATCATAATCCACCATAAAACACCTTGCATAATTCCATAGCCGATGGTCACAGCATGGAAATCAGTGTAGGGTGCGTCAATACCATAGTTTATCGATACATGTGCTCACGACATATTATTTGAGCTTTTGTACGCCTACTCATTACATTGGAGGCAGTGGTGCGAAACGGGGGTTCTTTACACTCTATGATGTGTTATTTTTGTTAATTTGTACTTTTACCCTTAGCAGTCCTTCGGGGATGAAGTTATAGGTCGTGTATATTGTACTTTTAAAATTGAAATTACTATAATGTATATACATACTCTTTCAAACATAGATTAAAATTATAATTATTTATAGGTCCATCATACAATATGTAATGTTAAATGAACTATACTCTTTCTCCACTTTTATATATATGCAAAAAATCATGTTTACACATCAGTGGAAAAAAATATTTACATTATTTGTATTCAATCTTAACTATCTCACTCTAACTTTAGTGTTGAAGATCTTGGTGTCCCTTTCGTACGTCCTAATATGCATTGGGCGCATGTATTACAATTTTTTTTATTTATTTTGTATAAAATGACCTCCGTCTCATCTTTTTAAGATTTGTTTTGTATGAGGGGTGATATATAGATACATTATATATATGATATTGGTGATGATGATGAAATTATGTCTTAATCCTGAATGTCAACGTAAGAGTGACACTGCAAGCTTTACAAGATAACGTCATGTCCGTGGTGCTGTTCACAATAAAGGCGATGATTACCATTTACCATCAGTATGTAATATTATCTTATCTGTCCTATCAGTTAAGCCAACAGCTTATTTGCTATTATAGTTACACGTAAAAATCTTGTTGAATGATAGATCTAGTTGTACTACAATGTCAAGTTTCGAGCGAAAACAATGCGTGCACCGTAAAAATCAAGTCGGACACTAATTAACGTCGGCAGGCCATTGTAGTACATAGTAAGTATGGCTCGCCGCTGTAGTAATTTCCTAGAATAATTAGCATTACGTGGAGCGATTTCCGAGAAGCTCGGCCGCGGTCACGCTAGCGTACTACTGGATTGCACACCGTCAGTTATATTAATCATATAAATATAACTGTACAATATCGTACTACATAATAGCCTATCCATCACCTATAAATAAATGAATATAGTTGATAGATAGATTAAATATCTATTTTGTATCTTATTTCGTCCACAGATTTTACGTTTAACTTCTCATTGCATTGTACAATTTGTACATGTTCTTGTTAATCATATAAATATAATTGTACAATATGACAATACATAATAAACTAACTATCACCAATAAATAAATATAGGTAATAGAGAGACATATAACTTTGTCCACAAATTTTTATTTTATCTATAGAGCAGCTTTATTATTAAAGTTGAATTATCAGTAAGATATCTTTTTTTATGTATTTGGAATAGAAAGCTGACGGTAAGCCCATGGTGGTAAACTGTGACCTTCGCCCATATATGAGTACATGAACGGTATTACGGAAATCATGTTAGCATGTGACACACGAGATATGTCTGATGCATTGCCATTCCAAAGGGCTAAGTCTTGTCATGACTCTTATCCTGTAATTTCACTGCCTAATATGACTCTCCAAATAAAGCGCAAACTTACGCAGCACGTTTCTTGGCAGCCGCCAAATAAGTGAGATTGTTACTTAACTTATTAATTAAAAATTAATCACAATTATAAGACCACATGTTTAAATTAGATCACATTAAAATAATGTGATATTGAATATCAAGTAAAACCATTCTATTACCATTGTAAAGTGAACTCAAAAGACTTTTACGTCTACCTCTGGTTTAACTCTAACTCTTTGCGGTAGATTGTACCACGGAAGCCTTAAGTCTACCTCTAGTACAATCTTGTTTATACATGAGGCCGGGGCGTGTCACTAGTTTATAATATCACTGAATGTACGTTGCACTTGCAGCGTTGCCTTTTAGAGGTGGACGAGCCGAGGGCGTCACGGCACGGTGACGACGCGCGTCGCGATAATTCGACACCGAGATACGATCGTCATGCCCAATTGTTATATATTTATTGTTGTACTTTGTTTTATTGACGACATCTGTGCTACTCCTGCGAATAATTTGACAAAATTGTATTCCTTAACTAATAATATTATTAGAAAAAAAAAAAACAAAAATTTGTATATTTATTTTTGTTTTTTATGACTTTCGAGAAATATGATTTCGTCGCGAATAATGCAGGAAGGATATTGGGTGTACCTCTTATGTTTTTTTATGTATTAGGTATATTTTCACTTTTGGTGCATGTTAGTAAGAAATATACATTTTATGGAAAACAATATTTGTTTTAACGTCATTATGAACGGGGAATTACGCGGTTAGTATTATTTGTATTAAAAATAACACCGCGCTAGCTCTTAACAATAAACAAAAAATATTAGAAATTATTTAAAAAATGTATTCTTTACGCCATACCAGCAATTCCGTCAATTTGTATTAATTAAATTAGATGTATGTATACAATCTATCTAGTTATCCTATACCTATCTATATCCTGATGTACATATTGTAATTCATTATTGTGATGTTATGTAAAATAGTTTTATAAAGTATCTTCTCTTTACATCAGGCTTGATGTAATAATACCTTCTCCGACCCAAATCTATACGCCATTCAATAATTGGTTCTCAAGAAATGGTACAAAACAAACTCACTTTCATATTAGAACAATGTGTAGCGATACAAACGAAGGTAAATAATCGACTAGCGTAGTAATAAAATAGAAGACACCAAAACAAACTCGGAATTGCGACTGCCACCCACTCGATATTCGAAGTGATATTACAATGTCTGTAACGAGCACGGGTCATCGACCGAAATCGGCGCGGGCGCGACCTTGCATCCTCTGCTCACCTACATACGCCGACACCGACACCGACACCGCGGCCACTTTTGCTTTCGACATTCGCAAAAAATGAACGACTTCCAATGTTGTTCAATCGAAATATACTAATAGATGGATCGCGTGCGAAATTAACTCACAGTGTGTCCTATTTTCATATACATTTACTTTACTTATCGAAGAATACGAAGAGAATAACATTTCGCTACTAGTTAATTATCATTGATATAAAATAATGTGAAAATTACACCAAATATATCAACAGTTTGCGTTCAGTTGATATGGAATAACGCCGACGGAAATCAAATATTATTGTTACTGATTCTTCCCCTGGCAGCAGTTAAAATTCTTTTGCAGTCAAATCACAAAATCCTCGGGACTTAACGATGTTCAATATTATATTAAGATCCCCTAAAAGATACCTGAGATGCCGTTTCTTAAAATCTTAAGTTTAAAAATTGGGTCAATTAGCAACAAAGCTCCCACCGAAGTGCGAGAAAAGAGGGGAATGTATAACCCTGGCTATAGTTATATAATGTGGCTTCACAAAGGGCGAGGGTGCACCCTTGACAAGCCGAGACAACACCCCATCCACCCCACACTCGCACCCAGCGGGATCGCTTAACTCCCCTAAAGTCATCAAAAAAACACCCACCGCCCCAACCTCAAAGTTCATAATCGTATGCAGAACATTTCGTAGGTTACATGTCAAAATTGTGTTATTCGACATTTACCTGTGGATCTCGCGCAACAAAAGATTGTTAAACGAGTTACACGAGAGTGTGCTCCCAGAATAAACATTTCACTTATGACGTGGGAGTTGTGTTATGTGTATAAGTAAGCGACTTCAGACGAATAGCGTCACGTTCCCCATCAGGTTAAAAGCATGATTGATACTCTCTTTAAATACTATAAAAACAAATGTGGATGGTCACATCGAACAAAGAAAAAGTAAAATATATTTTTTCATTTGTCATACAGTGTCTTGTCGTTGTAAACTCTACGTGCGGTGAATGTCACACGGCCGAAAATAATTCCTATATGTGCGGGTCGGTCAGTGCAGTAGCGCGTCGCGTTGCGTCACTGCACTGGACCGGCAGGGCATTGCACCTTGCGGCTCGTGAGCTCCCGCCAACCAACAGTGCGCTTGCTGTCCTGCTCGCGCGATCTCTTGTCTATGCTTGCACACGATCGATTGTACTTACCCATTCAACAGCTGATAATCATTAAGCGTGATCTGTGACATCATTATACGAAAACACTAATAATGTCAATGTGATATGAATTTTCTCTCTATTTTATACATTGCTTAATTGTTATCATTTGTTGTTTCAGTGGCGTGGCGGTGCTGAGTCCGACGGAAAGTGGCGGTTGCAGCGGTAGCGATATCACCGAGCCTGGCTCACCGCGCAGCCCCGAGTCGTCGTGTAGCACCGCAGAGGAGAGCGCGGGATCGCGCATGCCGCCCTGGGCGAGCGACCCGGCGCCGCCGGCACCGCGACGCCTCGCGGTTCAACCCGCTCCTGTACGCCGGCCACAACAATCCATACCCCGCCGTATCACAGAATATTTTAACCATAAAATGAAGCCTCAAAATGGTGTGAAACGGGATTCAAGTACCGCAAGCAATGAGGACTCCAAAAGAAAGTGCCTGCCTAAAAATGGCGTCACACACGACCTTGAGAAATACATTTCTTACATATCACAGACACTAAGTCCTAAAGTACTAATGGATGTCAGTAAGCAAGCTGAAGTTCCTCCGGGAAAAATGTTGAATCAATCTACTAATGCAATTTTTGATGCATCAAAACCAACAGATCTCAGTAAAACAGGTGGAAATGTAAATGGAATGGTGGATTTTAATAAGCCTAAAGATAATAAAGATAAAAGTCACACAAGTATGAATGGTTTCGTTGAAGTTCGACAAGTGACAGAATTATTTTCAAAAGAAAAATTTTCAACCACTCTTTTGAACGGTTCGGTTGACGGTAAAAAACAAAACCAAGCCATCAAAATGGCAACAGACCCATCCGCCAACGGGACGATGAACGTACATAACACATGTCCATTTAATAAGCAAAAAGTTGCGATACCAGCATCAAATAATATTGTTGGGTTAAGAATTGCGCCTGCGACGTCTGTAAGTCAGTCACCCAAAAGAAATTCGGAATCTAAACCTGACACTACTAGAATTAACGGTGTCGTGAGTTCTACTACTAAATTAGATAACAGAATGAATGGTGTTACATGTGGATCGAATAATTTAAGTTTAAATCCTATTACTTCCAAGTTACTGACTACAAAAAAAGACGCGGTAAAGAAAACGACACAGCAGTCTAAAAGAACAAATCGAAAATCATCCGCGTGTATAGCTAATAGTAAAAATATGACGTGGTCTAAAGCAAACAATCTCAAGCAAGTGCAACTTCAAAAACAAAATTGTGTTAATTCAGTTCAGAGTTCGACTATCAAAGGCATGTCTGGTGAAGCTAACACAACGCCAAAGATGAATATTTCAAATGGTGTTCACCAAGTTTCAATGACAGTGAATAGTAGTCTTGGAAATTTGAATGCACCAGTGACAAATTTTCAAAATTGCCCAATAAACATCCCCCAAGCATGTAATGGTACAGTGACATCCAATAATTTGGCATCTTTTGTTGCTGTTCCACAGAATGTAATGCTTACCGCATTAAGAATACCACAAAATGGTATACCAGCTCAATCTCTAAATCAACCAACTAATATGGGTTTCAATAGACCTAATGTCAATGTTACGAGTCCTACAAAATTAAATGGACAATTTGTTTTCCCTCTTGTACAAAATATAAATGGAACCGTTGTACAAATACCTAATTTAATGGCCAAAATGCCTAATTTTGTTCTACCGCAGACAGCACAATTAACACCACAACGACAAGACCACTTACAAAATCACCAGCAAATTCTTATAAATGGTACACTTTTAAAACTGGCAAACACAATGACATCCGCATATACAAATGTCAATAAACCTCCGCCAGTTACAAGTCAATCTATTCCCGTAGTGAATAAAAATCTCACAGGAATGCAACCCGTAGGAATGACAGTACAACCAAAACCGAATTACACAGTTAACATAAGCCATCCATTATTAATGCCGCAACCTGGTTTTATTGTCACGTCTGTGCCAAATATAAATGTGAAAGAGACTTGGAGTTACTCGAATACGAACACAACATCGTCTTCACAATCGACATGTTCAAATCCGATAGTCCAACATCCTCCGCCTATTGTAGCCAACTTTACAACTCAGGCGTTACATACGAGTAGTATACCGATAGCACCAGTGAAGCCGCCTGACAATCCTATCCAGGGTACTGAACCACCAAGTAGCACAGTAAACGAACCAGAAATAAGTGAAGTAAGTCCCAAGTGTGATATACCATGGCTGTCAAAAACTGTTAATAATAACATTGTTCCATTAGATAATAATAAAATGTCATCGAGGCCTTTTGCACAAGTTAGTTTATCAGAAAAAATTGAGGAATTGACAATGGAGAAAATGAGGGTGTGTAAGACTTCAGAAGAAAAAGAGAAAGAAATAAGGAAAGAAGTCACAGATGAGGACCTGAGAAAAGTGGAGGAAGTTGCGAGGCGAGAAGAAACTATATTCACGCAAATAACTGTTCTCAAGGATGTTTCGTCAAATGTTCAAAACACTGTGATAGAAGCTAATTTCTGCAATGCTACCACAGAGTCATCTGAATCTGGAATAGGTACAGATAAGTCCATAGACTCGCCGAGTGACTCGCAGACTAGTAAGGAGTGTGATGAAGATTCCTCGTTATCTTTAAGTGTGAGTGTGTGTTCAGTGGAAGTGAAAAGCAGTCAGAAAAGTCCTATTCTGAAGCAGCCAAAAACGTTGCGGTTCCCACCTAGGAACCCAACAAGCAAGGCAAGCAGCGACAAAAGGACATCTAGTACTGATACAACGTCCACAGTTACGGTGTGTTTGTGGGAGAATTGCAAGCGAGAGCTTGATAGTGATAGTGATCTTTTGGAGCATTTACAGGTAAATTTACTTTTTTTTTTTTTAATTAAGAAAATATACAATATATTTTTGCAAGTAAATAAACAAAGTTATAGATCTCAATCTACTCTAAGCTGATTAATTTGCGTACAGTTTTTTAATACAATGCTTATGAATATTCTTCTTCTCTTCAATTTACACAAATCAATTTAAACTATACTTTATGTGCATTAATGTATATAAATATATTATCATAATAAACATATTTATGAACTAATAATTAGTATAATAATAAAAGTTAGAATTACGCGACATAAGTATACGTTTTACATTTTAAAGCTCTATTATTTGTATCTAAATTTTCAGACTGCCCACGTGGAAACCCAAGCAGGGAAAGATAACTATGTGTGCCTATGGGAACAGTGTAAGGTCCGCGGCAAGCCTTCATGCTCCAGGTTATGGCTGGAGCGGCATACACTCTCACATGGCGGGAGCAAGCCCTTCAAATGCATAGTCGACGGCTGTGAGAGGAGATTCTCTACTCAGGTATAATTACGTTCTTTGATTATGGTAATATCTACGCCTTTATCCTATTATAGATAACTATTGATTTTGTTTGGTCCTAAAAGTGTACCTTGTAATTGTTAGCATTACCAGGAAAAGGCGGGTATATGTTCGGACCATATACTATAAATTGTATTGTATATACAGTATTCTTAAATATGGTAATCGCAATATAGCAATCTCAATATCAAAAGCAACAATTGTCTTCCATTGTTATGTCAATCGTCTATAAATCTAATAACAAGTCTTCTTATCCTAGTCCAGGATGCTCATCGCCAAAACGAATCCACAATAACACTCTCTTTCTTTAGTAGCACTGAATGGGTTATTGTCTATATCGTTCTGACGGTTAGTAATGTTGGTATTCTTTATAAACTCATCAATTGCGATAAGATTGTTTGTTTTATGTTTATGTACTTATTGATAATTTGTTCAACGTCTTCGACATAGTTGTATCTTCGAATAAGGCTATGCATTTCGATGCATTTATTAATATTATTATAATAACATTATAAATATTTCCAGTTGCCTAATGGATATCAGTGTCTTTTATTTTTAAATCATACCATACAGTAATTTAGTTATCATCGTTTCCACTCTCTAGTGATTGTATCATTTACTTTGTTTGAAATTGTTGTCGAAGAATTTGTTGTGGGTTTACTTCACATTTCATTATATTAAAATTGGTTGAGGTGAATCGATCAGTAGTGGACTGTTAACACATAAATTCTTTTTCAAGTCTTCATTTATTCTTTTTCAAATCATTTCTGTTCATCATTCATATTCTAGTTTAACTGGTATAATTGCCAGATCTTTCTTTTTGTATTTACTTATCCTCAGAAATTATACTAGAGAGATGGTGTACTAGAGAGAATACAATCCGAACGATAAATTTGTGTATTCTTTTGTTTCCTAAGGACTGAAGAGGATCTGAAACACAAGAACCTCCTCATAGATGAACACACTGCGAAGTGTTATTGGTTTTTTACAAACCAATAAATTTATTGTTATTGGAAAATAAATTTATTGTGTTCTTCGACGATGCCGGTGCAAGCTGTGTATATTTTACAGTTCCAAGAATTATCTAACTTTTTTTTCTATATTAATACTAAAATCTTATTTACTAACCAATATGCTATTTCGAAATTCTATTCTTTATTTTTGTAATTTTTTATATACACGGTAAATGTCTTGTAAGATTATATCTTATATGATTATATTATTGAAATAATCGTGTAATAATAATTTGAACTAATCCTTACCTGCACTTGCGTCGTCATTTTTTCTTTCTTTTTCCACAACATGGATCTACATCTACTTACACCAAAGGATGAAATCAAGTATTGTGTTAGGCGTAACTAAATGATAAGAATTTACTACATAGCCTGTACGGAGGTCATCCTCTGTGTAAATTTTCATCAAAGTCAACGTATGAAGATTAAACGATTTCAAATACTTCTGAATTATTTCTAAAACACCTAGAGTTACAGACTTCACTGTATAACACGTTATTATGTTTATAACAATGAATAATATTGATGCCATTGCTATATAATAATATATATACAGACAATTATTCATGGCGTGAATGATCAATGAAGCCATGGCTTGTACCTTTTTAAAATAATATTTTTAAAAGTAGTCTACTCCTTTTAAGTACTCTGTTGGTACAGGTCTAATTATCGTTTTCAGCAAGTTTTCTCCTATATTGATGCGAAAAAACTCCTAATTTTTCCCTGATGCAACTGTATTTTCTTTTTTCTCTTCATTAATTTCTTCTGTTCAGCAGTCTATAATGCTGTCGTATGCAGATACCAAGAAATAATTATACAGAATAAATTTAAATCGTTGAATTTTTTCCTTAACTTGCAAGCTCATACGTTGTTAACTTTAAATCTGTTAAATAATGTCATATTATAGATGATATTATTATAGGTAATAATGAAATACGTCAAAATCAGTTTAAAAATAACCAATAGAATAGAATAGAAAGATAGAAAATGGTAACAATATTCAAATGTAACAAATTCGCTGAACTTTCCAGATATTGTTGGAGCGCCATGTGAACAACCACTTCAACGAGGTCTCGCCCAACACCAGCGGCAGCAAGAAGTCCACCGACAGCGCGTCAAAGCTCATCCGTCGGAATGGCAAGAAACTCCGGTACAGAAGGCAGCCGTGGTCTGGTGAGTTTAATCTTTAGATTCCTATTAATGGTACTAAAATTTATACTACTATCGTATAGTTTAGTACAAAACTATCAGAAATATATGTTACTACATAATGTTAAATTTATCCAAGTAACACTTTGTGCAAAGTCGTCTGCGTGGGGTGCCTTTTACAGACTTATATCTCCGCCAAGCTGACTTCTGTTTTATGTTAGTGAAATTATAGGATAAGACTTGATACCTTGGTTTTTAGAAATGTTAACGCATAAGAATTAATCGTATCTACTTTTTTCGTTTCGTAAATTTCACGGGCGTCATAATTTTCATGTTCTACGGTTGCTATTATGAGGTTGGCATTTTTTAAAAAAATTCAAAGGCATTTCAAAGGCAGTTATAGTTTTTAAAATTGTAAAAACAGAAGTTTAGACGACAAGATAAATTGTACACGCAAGACCAATCGCCTCGATTAGCGGTGACATTTATGATACATTGTGATTAAATTCCACCATACATGGCGTCATCGCTACTTCCTCATGTCATAGTTTGTATTCTAAACTAGTCCAAGTCAAGTAGTGTATTATAAATATTTTGCTATCTTCAATTATTTATATGTCAAGCAAATTATATAAAGACATACAGTTTATTTATTAGTCATCATCAAAATACACATTCCCAAACTCAAAATAATTTAAATACATAGGAGATTTCGGCCTCTTGTGCACGACATATTTTTAATCACTATTCTTACCGTCCATTATAAAATTAACTCAATATGGAAAACGACAATGAAAACGGCCAGATAGAATTTGTCTATGAGTAATAATTGTTATTTGACATTCAGTATATGAAATGTCAAACATTAATATTTTTTTATTTAGAATAACCTTCGTACAACTGCATCAATTTTTGATTAACATCGTGAAGTTAAAGTTATAAAAATAATATTATACGAGTACTACATGATGAAAAATAAATAAAAGATCTAATGATAAATCATTAATAAAACGCCAGATGATTCTTAAAAGTATTAATTAAATTTCGCTGGCTTTTATGGGCCTCAAGCAAGAGCCACCCGAGCATACCGCCGGTGTCAACCACCCCAGCGTCGTCGTTCTTTACTAAGTAGAGATATGGATGTTCCAGCGCGCATGTTCGACTTCTTCGACGCGGGTACGATGGAGGGCCTGGCGTGGCGGCTGTCGCAGTGCACGAGGTGGCGGGTGGGCGGCACGTGTCCGCTGCGCGAGCCGGCCGGCCGCCACACGCTGACGCTGCACGCCGCGCTGCGCGCCTCGCGGTACAACGCCGCCGCTGACCGAACCGAGGCGCTCGTCACCTACTTCCCGCCGCATGTGTAAGTTGCCCTTAATGTCTTAATACGTGTCCTCAAACTATAATTGCCCTAAATGGCTTAACAGGTGCCTCAGATTCTAATTTCCCTAAATGTCTTACTAGGTGCCTCAGATTATAATTGCTCTTAATGCCTTACTATGTGCCCTCAGACACTAAGTGTACAGTGACAGCAAGGAGTATTTGCTTGCCCTTAGTGTCTTATTACGTGCCTCCAGACTCTAATTGGCCTAAATGTCTTACTAGGTGACTTAGACACCGATTGCCCTTAATATCTTACTGTGCCCTCAGACTCGAAGAGTCCAGAGATGACAAGTAGTATCTGCTCGCTCTTAATGTCTTACTACGTGCCCCCAGACTCCAAGTACAGTGACAGTTAGTAGCATTAGCTTGTCCTTAATGACTCCCGCAGACTTTAATTGCTTTAAATGTCTTATTAGGTGCCTCAGATTATAATTGCCCTTAATGTCTTACTACTTGCCCTTACAGTCTTATTACATGCCCTCAGACTCGAGGCAGCAAATAGTATTTTCTTACTATCTACTTGATTACTAAACCAAATTGGTCACACGTCATCCTGTTATAGAATTCCGAGACATAGAATCCAAGTATAAAGGTAGTCGTTCATCTTCTTGATGTTTTTAAAAATGACTGTTTTATGTCTATTTGTAAGTAGCTTTATGGCACTTTCCTTTTTTATATACCACAACGAGCATACAGCCCCTAAATTAATAAGGTGATAAGTCCCGAGTTCGATTCTCGGTCGAGCCCATTAGGCTATTTGGCTTAGTTCTTAACAAAGCATTTAGGGCAGATAACATCTTTATAAAGGAATTAAAAACACTTTCGATTGATTATCTAATTAGCTATTATGATATTGTTAAGGAATATTCAATCAGCTTATATTTTTAATGTATATACCTTTATATATAAAATATTTAATAACAAAACTGTCATTCTAGATAACACAATAATTATTTCAATTAAAATACTTCAATAAAAGTACTATCATGATTTCAGTGATGATAAGTATTTACAATAACAGTTCTAAAGAATTTAGATATTATTAAGTACACGTGATATAGTAACCTTGATTGCGCGTGTATTATTTACAAGTTCAAACATTTTGATATGTGTTGATCAGGGATGTTATGGATGTGAAATTTCGGACACGGATAAGTTTCGGATATAGAAATGATTATTAATTTCTGTTACGGATATTATTTTTAAGTAATTTCAAAAGTAAAATACAAATAGTTATAAAAGGGTTATATAACATGTCTAAATTGGGCTCCTCTATCGGATATTATCCGAAACTTTTATTTCGGATATCCGATAGTTTCGGATACGGTTACGGAGGTCCCTAACATCCCTGGTGTTGATATATTAAAATGTAATTATTTATGAGTAGTGTAATAATATCACATAGTTATCTGTAATCTAGAATGACGGTGCTTGTCCTTTATAACATTCCATAGTATAGCGTGTTTTTCAGGTAAGCCTAACTTGTGGAGTTATTTAATTTTCGACTTTCGTGCGAGCACGTACGAGTTCTAATGTTAGTATTTGTGCTTAAAGGGAGTATCGTTTTCGTTGTTAGGTTATATTAAATCAGAGGTTTAAATCTTAATTTAGAGTATTGGCGAATTAATGTTTGTACCATCTTGAATGAGAAATTTCTCAATTTTATAATAGCGACTGACTTGTGAGTGAAATATGCAATATTTTTCAATATATTGCAGATTTTTTCATTAGTTGTGAACCGATTTTAATTATGTTTAATGGCGTGGATTACACTCCACTTTGGTTCACAAATTCACATAATATATAGTTAAAAATAAAATTTAATCTAATTCTTAATAGTACATAATTGTTTATCAATTGGTTCGATTACATGATTTCGATGGTCAATACATTTTACTTCCACTAGTATATATCTATATTGTTATTACCACCTATGTTACAATGAAAAGGCATATATCATCTGTTCTTTAGATACCCAATTCGTTGTAGTATTACCGTAATTAATTTATTAACATATTACACGATCTACTCTCCAGCACAGAGTTAATCGGATATTAAATATGTATGTAACTTAATCAGGTAATGAACAGGTGGGTTGTTATGAATTATTTTATATTTTGCGCTCATCTACATTTCATTGCAAAACACAATTTTTATTACAAAGTTGTTCACGATTAGTTCTATGTCATTACACATCATCTTCAGTCCATTCTTGTGTTACCTATCACAGAAGACAGAAAGTGTCTTCTCTTCTCCAGCCAAAGGTTGTCTGGAAGTGATTGCTTAGCGATAAGATCGCCTTTTGTACATAATTACTCTAATTTATGCTCTTTGGTATATTTATTAAAAAAATCTTATAATAATTTTTGACATAACATCAAAAGATAACATTTTTTGAGCATGCAATTTCGACCGCTAAATAGCACTACGTATATATTAGGACAATGTAACAAATATCCAAGTGTACCAGTCCAAAATTTTTGGACTTCTACACTAGAGAAAAAGACAATAATATAATTTCATTCTAAAAACGACTGATCGATTATTTATTACTATATTTAGTTAATAATCTTTGAGATCTGCACATATCCTTTAATATTTTTTTTTTGTGTAGTCTAAATTGAGTCATATTACACAAAGCAACTGGCATATTTTCGCTTCATGGCATGCAGTTGGTCTTATAATATTTATGTGTAGCGTATTATTATCTTATGTACCACACAGGTGCACAAATAATAGTTGCTAGCATACAGATGAAATCTCGAGTCGATTGGATACTTGATGAACATTTGACCCAAAATTTGTTATAAACATTGTATTGGCAAATCCATTCAAGTTAAAAATTTGAGTTTGTTCAAAGTTTTTGCTAGCGACTTAATGGGTTGCCAGTCCCGGTATCCAGACGTTACCTACTTGATTATCTTCTTCGAGCTTTAATTTTAGTTCTTCAAATTTACTTGGTTGGTGCAATTTCTTCATTTTTTATGTTATCGTTAGTTTACTAATTAAGGCCTAGATAACCACCAGTCTTCTTAGTGCTTTATAGATGCATGTCGTCCCTTATTTAATTAGTCTTCATCTAAATGTATTAGATCGGGATTGCAACCCAAAGCTGCAAACACACACCGAAAAAAACATTTTTTTGAGACGATTTTCTAATATGTTCCTTTCAGATGGCGAGAGCAGAGTAACATCACCAGTACCATTACTAAATGGATCTCGTGATGCTTTTATATCGTACCTTATTCATGTGTTTGCAGCCGCCTCTGTGTGGTGCCCTGGTATGCTGTCACTAAACGTAACTTTGTACTGCAGGATCGAGGACGAGTGGGTGCCAGAGAAAGACGTGAAGCTCATCAAGAGAGTCGAGATTGCGTCACTTCCGGTCCACACGAAGGTGATAGTGTACGAGCAGTTCTGCATGTCGTACAAGACGCCTCCACCAGCCGTCACCGCGCCAGAACAGATTCCAGTCGTCCCGGAAGTGAGCCCACCGCGGAAGCTGCCCGCGAGACAGTGCACGTCGTCCCGCGTGCTGGCCAACTTGCTGGCCAAGCAGAAACGTGCCGCTGAAGAAAACGAGTGCGTGCCAGAGAATCCAACGACGTTGTACGCGCCCGTCGTCGACCACGAGCCGGCCGCCACCGGCGCCAAGAAGAGGAAGCTCGGACGGCGGTATGGCGGGAATTGCTTCTGGCCGTGCGGACGATAATTTCGACGCTCTTTTGGTTCGCGCCACATCGCCTCGCTCGTCCGTACAAGGTCAAGTAATATTTTCAAATTACATTGTTCACGACGTAACGTGGCCGGCGATGTGACGCGAGCGGACAGATGTTGATTCTCCAACGGGCGGGTGGCCGACGATATCCGATTTAGGAAAATTCTCGCCAAAGATTCGTTGACGACCCGCGACGCGGTTCATAGACTGCTAGTTGAGTGTAGCAGACGTAAATTTTATTCACAAGACTGATGCTTACTTTTTATAATGATATTGAGGTGATTGTCGTCGTCTGAGCGTCGTCGCGTCCGCGTACGGATGGATGTCGCTCGCCGAATGCGAAGAGTTCGGTCGCGAACAAAGTTGTAAATATTTAGTGCGATGTGTAAAAATGTTAGGTTATAGCAGGTTCATTTCGCTATTCGAGTTTTGATGTACACATTAGATTTTATTCGAGTGTTCGTTTTAGTTGGGTGTGTCCGGATCGCCGCGCATCTGGCGTGTAGTCTGAGTATATGTAAGTTAGTGTAAGTGTTGTCGCGGTTGCGACACGGTCGACCAGCGATACGCATCACTGCCAACGTGTAAATACTAGTTTATATTATAATACGTGATTCGTTTTAGCTTAGTGTAATTTTCGTTCGTCGCTTTATCGATGTGGTTTCGTTTAGTTATAATTACCCCGCGTCTCGACTTGCTTTCGCTTGCCTGACGTGCCAACGAGGATGGTCGTCGGACGTTGGATGCGTGATCATGAATGTTGCATTCGGTCTTCCGACTCGGCCCTCATGACTCACCAAGTGCCTCGATACAGCACAATTTACCAATAATGACGTAGTGTTCACGTTATATCAAGTTATCCCGCGTTATTCATATCAAACGAAACTCACAGCTAGTTTTAAGGTATTAGAGTTCAATTTTTATATTCGACTTATTCGAGTCCCAGTTTTCGTGTTCCAAAATAATGTTGAAGCAATTTTGACGACGCTTTACAGAATCAACAACTGTCTAAGGGGCTTATCACACTGTCAAATATATATGATCATATGTAGATCGATCTATTAGTTGATGAAGTTTTACACACTTTTAATGTTAATAAAAGGTTTTACAATATCTTTATATAGTTTAGGTATAATGTAGTGTGATCATTTTTTGTGTCTACCTTGTATTTCTAAATGTACTTACTACATATGATGCCATACGTATGATAGTGTGATATGCTCCGAAGTGTTTGTAAGTCCAACATTGTAGATGTCACTGCCATTCATGTTGTGTTTAGTTCTATAATGCCCGTTGTACTTTAGTATCGACTATGTACTTTTAGCAATAACACTATGTGATAAGACTTATAGTTCAATAACAGACGCATTCTCGCGCACAATTTTATATTACGAGCAATGGCAACACGGATAACAGCGTATCAAAGTATTCATCTGTAATACTATGGACATGATTTAGATAATGTTTAAAATATTATATTTTTTTTTATTTAGACAATAGTCTTATAATTCTTACAGTTGGGCTACCAGACGTTAGTAGTTGCTCTTTCGTTTCCATCTAAATTGTTTTTCTCTTACAACAAAGTTTAAAAGTTCCATAACAAGATAGTTACTCAGTAAAATGTGGAAATAAATTATAAATTTTATGTAAAAACAAAGGTATATCCGCACCGATGCGATATTTAAACCTTCAAGAAAAGAGCTTATTCCTTCTTAAAAGGCCGGCAACGCACTTGCAATTCCCCTGGTGTTGCGAGTGCTCATTGGCGGCGGTTATCACTTACGATCAGGTGAGCCGCAAGCTCGTTTGTACCCTATGCTATAATAAAATAATGTTAAAAAAACACCTTGCATTCGATATTATAAAAGTCTTTATTTCCGGTACCGTATAGCGATTTTCGACAATAAAAAGACCATTTATTATATTTCATCCATTCGTTGCCCAACTGTAATATTCTTGTACTGTAATTCAAACTCATCAACACAGATGTTTTCAACTGAGTTCTGTTTATATGTCACGTTATTTGTGTTTTAATAATTACTTAACATTTTAATATTGTATACGTAATCGACATATTGATGTGTCAAAATATTTTTTTGACAATATTTGTTCAAAAATTGTGTATACTTCAATTCTAGTTATTTATTTAGTCTGTTTATTATACATGGCATATTTTATATACAATAAGAAAATGAATATGTGGTTAGATCAAAAAAATTTTTGTACAATAATTATAATTATATGTTTGTATGTATCCAGTTTTATCTGCTATCAAACTTAAATTACAATTACTATGTTTATACTTCAACATTGTTTACAGTATATGCCAAATATAGTAAAACAGAATAAACTTACATTATTATTGAAAGGCAGTTCTAAAGGAATGGCATCGTTTACATCGTAAATAAGTGCTACATGTTTAAACAAGTCTGTTGTGGATTCTACAACTGATTACGAGATTTTAATCATTTTTTTTTATAAAATTGTCCATATTCCACAAAATAAGAGATATTTAAAAAAATGTTCAGTACTTTTATATATTATCTCCTTTGTATAGGTTCTTCAATAAATATCTTAAATAAATATAAAGATCTTAAATAAATTATCTGTCACCGGTACCATAGTTTACTATGGGACACAGTTACCTAGATACATCAAAATAATAATTGCATTTAATAATGTCTAGTAAGACAAGTTCTGACACGAACTGTGGTCAACTATCTATGGTTTGGTTATGGAAAAACTGCTGCGATGCCATTCTTTTTTAACTATGCCTCTTATAGACAAAGGAACATAATGTCAACGACATTTGCACCTACTCGTTATCGTCGTTAACAGAATAGTTCCATAGACAATTCAACATGTCTCTACATAGTCAGCGATCACGACTCAATTTACTTTGATTATCGTCATAGCTCACGGCGACCGCTGCATATGTGGGGATAATCACGTCTGCCAATCTAATCTTGAAACTAATTCCGATCGATCGATATTGGAATTCAAGAATAGATCAGTTAGTTTCATATTACTATGACTTATTACTCTAATGTTTTGTATAGTTTTTGTAACTCAAGAACAAACTTATACAAATATATTGTTCAAAATGATTTAGTAACACAATCGTTCACATATTTTATATTAGCATTATTGTTTATAAAAAATGTAGTTCCCGTATATTTTGATACAACAAACGAACATAACGCCAATGATTTTGACATGAACAATGTCAGTAGACGAATTACATTTAGTAAGTACCGACAATTTAGATGTTAATCTTTTTGGAGGTCCCTTATACAGAAGTTGTCGAATGGAATATTGCCTTTTATATATATATATAAGGGATTATACAAATGAAAGTTATTGTGTTCTGTGCTCACACGATCTCGCTAGTATTTTTAGTTAGTGCCTATAACTTTAAGTTAGGATGAAATGTGCGGATAGGGTATAAACGCCACGATGTATTTTCAAACTTTCGCTTTTCGATTTGTAAATGAAAAGAGATTCTATGTATTAGGTTCATTGTAGTGTGTAAAGCGTCTATAGTAATGCCGGTGGTATACTAAGAGGACGCTGAGGGTCGTAACAAGAAGAATAGAAACAAATGTAGATAGCCTCGTGAACGCACCGTTGACACCAATAAATTTGAATTTGTCCCGTGTCTTCCATCTCCCTTACACTCCCATTGGAGCAAAGATATTGTTCAAAAAGAGGTGCTAAACAACAAAGGCGTTCTTAGTCGAAAATACACTCTACTGTGGGTTTCAGACTGAGAAGTATAACGTTTTATTGTCATATTTATTGGATTCAATCACGTGTTCACGTTGTAATCTATACTTGGTTATAAGCTTAATGGATTGTATTTATATGCATTTGTCAGTCCCAATAATTATATGACTGACGTATGCGCATTGTAAAGTTGTAGTGTCTATATTAGAGGACGGTACTCGAGTTCGTTCGAACCTGTATATAAGTCTGTCTCGCTCGATTTAACTGTGATGAGCGAGACGGCGACATGCACTTACGTACGCACTCGCAGTAGGTATGGACGTAAAGAAATGTAATAGGAAAATTTCTCTAGTAGTCAAGTTGGTGCCTGATCGTCGGTGTGTTTATGGAATCGTATGCTTACTACAGTTGGACTTCTTTTTGGAGGGTTTCCAACGTACTGATTACATATTATTTTTTTAATAAATAAAAAAAATCTAGTATAATTTTTCAGCACTGATAGTAGTGCCATATTTTATTGGCTCGCGTTTTTTTTATAAATTATTTTTATAGTGAAATTCGACACCAAAAGCAGAAAGACAAAATTAGTTTGTTTTACAATATGGACTTGATATTTGATCTCAAATAAAAGGGCAGTGAGAAGAGGATAGTGGGGGATGTTTGTGTCGAGTGTACGGCGGAGATTTTCTAGGCGTGTTAAATTTCGCTCAATTAAACATTTTGATTGCTCTGTAAACTGCATTTGGCCTACGTCGTTAGAGCATTTCTGTTTTCGATTAATGGAACAGCGCGGTCACGAATAATACAAAATAACTATCCGACTAATGTAACTATCTCCATTAGAATAATGTTAGGCGTTCGAAACGTTAGGCAGAGAAATATTTTGTGTAAACGATCCTTATTCTCTACAGGATACTAAATTATATCGAAAGTATACATAGAATTCGTAAGCGCAAAAAAGAATTATATTTTTGTCACTGCCACAATAGTCGATAGTGTTGTCGTATGTGGGGTAAAGCTGGGAACACACTGTCGTGTCGTGACGTGTCAACACTTGTTACAACCACGTCGGTTTCATATATAATAATAATATAGCTATAAAAACAGGAGAATTTTCATACATTACCTTATTTGAAGTTACATATTAAAATGTTTTCTATAGTTCTAGTTTTAATATAATATTGTTTTCTGTATAATTGTCATTTAGTACTTTAGTGATAGTACTAAGACATATGTGTGGTCGATAGTTGCCTTTATTATTGTATACTTTCATAGGTACAGAGGTGGTAATGTAATAAATTCTTTCTACTTGGACACGTTCTTTAGGGACGTATAGTATCGTTTTTACCAATATATGAACCCGATCGCTTCAGGCAGGTCAGAACACGCGTCGACACGTTAGTTTGCTGTTAGCTTTAGGTTTGTGGGCGTCGCACGTCAACGGACGCGCCTCGTCACACTTGCTCAGCGAATAAACTAATTTAAGTTGTAATATTGTTATTTCCCTGCGAACAGATTCGCAGAACAATACCGTTCCGTTTTAGGTAACAAGAAAGTATTTTAATGGGGAACAAATAAATTTTACCCGACTACTACGTGGGTATGTTTTCTCAGTAGCCCTATTTGTAATGTATGTGAACTTATTTCGGTCTGTATTATTTGACGCGGCCTATCCACTGGTGATTGTGAAGGCGTGAAACATATTACAGCTGCGATGCAGACGCGCGAACGATACGTCGCCCGTCGTACGATCGACGACAAAAGTAGCTGAACATGTCCTGTCACGTTTAGTCTTATAATAAAAATAGTGTTCACGATTGTTTCGTCACTTTTGTTGCTGACTGTACGTTCGATCAGAATATTAGGATATACTCAAGTACAGACTTAAATGTTTATAGCCTGTACTCTGGAAATTTTATTAGGAAATGTAATTCGTATCGTTCCCGCAATGTGGCGGCGGTTTTGTTTTCTGGTCAATGTTGAACTGGAATACGTATGTAAATAGTTAAGTATTTATTATTAAGTATTATTCTGCATAGTTCTGTAATTTGCTTCGCGCCTGGTTTGGGCCTTTAGTGAGGGCGGCAGGGACCGGCGGCGGGACTATTTTAGGGCTTTAGATATCTGCGGATTCGGTTGACCACGCCCGCTGACTGGACGGCGGGCTCGATGGACCCCGTGGATAGACCCGGGTCCCGCGGCTGGCGCTCGAGCCGGGGATAGATAGTATAGTGGTAGTGTACGCAAGTTGTCTTTCAACATGTTTCCTATATTATGCGTTTATTATATGAATGTTCTCTTTTATTGTAAATGTTTGACGAAATACAACAGTAACTATATGTGGACTTATGTATCCCGAATAGTGTGCACTAATATTCAATTTGTAGATATTTAATTATATATAGTATAATGTTTAATGCGTTGTCTTATTTGCTTGCTCCCTGTATGGTGAAAACAGAAAATTAATTATAATTTTGACCCACAGCGGATGGGTAATCTACCTCAATTAATTTATCACACATTTGGGCATAATAATAGTAAATATTAATTTAATTCTGATCCCATAAATTTGTTCAATGTAGTGATTATTAATGTTTTTTTAATGCAATGGTTTGTCCACCTGTCACAATTACTGTATCTTATATTAAATACATATTGTATGATTGATAGAAATGTGTTTTATTGCACGGGGCCGGAGTACCTTTTGGTAATGCGACACTACGAGCGTCGCATGACACAGGATATTAACATACCTATCATTTGTAAACATACAAAAGTGTTACGAAACCATTAAATAGGTATATTCTATCATAGAAGGCATGGTGCAAATAATATCTTTTTGTGTTTGCTGAAAATACTTAGTTTTCTTTGTACCATGTTTGTGACAATCATGTAATTAACTTTAATAAGAAATACACAGTAGTAAATATAATTTATTTTTGGTTACATCATATTACTGTTGTTATGGAACAGTAAAACAGTAGCAATTGTAAATGTTAGATTAAATTTTTTCATTTCAACTAATGTGTTAACAGTATTTTTTATACTACGATGGTGGCAAACAAGCATACGGCTCATCTGATGGTTAACGGTTTCCGTAACGCTACTTATACACTTTTTGAAAAACCCATGCTGTAGTCTCTAGAGGAAACCTTTGTGGGTAGTTATTCTAAAAGCTATGAGTACGAGGGAGGAAGAATATAAATAATATAGATGATTGTATAAATAACTTAATCGAATTTATAAACGACTGAACTGACTGATATGAAAATTAGCAATTTAGCACAGATCTGATGGATTGGATGTAGATTGGCAGATAGGATCTTAGGATCGATGGTGTTTATCTCCTCAGGATAGAGTGTATACTTTCCAAACGATTTTACTATATTAATAAAGTTTTATTAACGAAGTAGACTGCAAAGACTCGTCTGTATGGATTTTTTAGTCTCACCTATTTCAGTCGACAAGCACCTTTGCAAGCTGGATTTCGGTTGAAGGGTCGAAATAAGGTATAGTAAATTTCAGGTAAAAGGTAAATTACAGCACAGTAGGAATGTAAAATAGTCACTCAGGAATGTAAAATAGTGATATCACACGCATCACATGATAATGCCTTGCCCTTTGGGTTATAGCCGATGGGACCACTTACCATCAAGTGGCCGTCAGGTTTTTTAATGGATGATAATGGAATTGTGCATCGCTTGCGTTAACGGTACACACTGACAGGACACCAGTGGAGGATGATAAGAAGAGCATGAAGTCAAGTCAGCCCATCGTGATAAGTTCACCAGGAATTTATCATATTGGATTCCAGGAGGAACTGCGTGGAGGTCAACCTGACCTGGTACGTTGCTAGCAATGGAGTTATCAGACATTATTAACAATCCCTTTCGACCCAATGGCCAGTTTGTTTACCATATATCCCAGTTATATAAAAAAGTAAACTGAGCAAGAAATTTTAAAAGCACATTATTTACAAAAATGAATTTAAAAGGCAAAGTGCTTACAATTGTAATTAAGAATATATTTTTTTTAATTAATGAATACAAATTAAAAACGATAGTTTCGGAGAGGGCCGCGTGGAGGTCTACTTGACTTGATAGCCTATTGTTAGCGATGACGTCCCTAGTGGTCATAATTAAGAATATCCTTTCATTCTTTCCTTTCTTCTTTCCACGTTATAATTATTATTCAGAATGACAAGTAAGTACCTACTTAGCTACCTTACCCTATAGCTTATTGTAACATCAACCAAGACATCGTTTTAAAGGATCACGGATACTGCTAAACCAATCTTAAATAAAAAATCAATATATGATACACATACTTACGTCTTTTTAGCCGATTTAATAAAATATCGAGTCGTGTAAAAAAATTACTGAGTACTTAAAATGTATTTTTTTCATTTATTTGTATACTAGCGTGGGATTCAAATAAATTATAAATCTAAAATAAATATTAACAATATGATCTATTGTTAATATTTATTATAGCTAAAGTTTATATATATTATTTTATAGTTTAGTTATAGTTTTGACAACCTCGGTGGTCTAGCGGTTTAGTACATCGTTTTACTTTCGATGGTTGCCGGTTCAATTCCTAGCACGATCTGCTTACCGTGGGACCAGATGGCGCTGTTTTAATTGTCCAGGGTTATTTTATTACTATTTATACTTGTATATTAATGTAATATACCTAGTGCATTACAATGTAGGTGGTAGGTACATCAAATAGCGTCGTATGTTACAATTATAACGATTGCGTCAACCCAGTACAGAAAATATGAGTTCCAAGGTTAATTGCGGTGTCCAATTTCTATGAAGTGCATACCGATTATTGGATTATTATATACTTTGTTAGTTATAGTGTATGGAAAGGTTTTACATAGCACGAGAACGCTGGCAACGACTGTTTCACAAGGCAATCCGACACCGGCCAGGTGTAGACAACTGTTTCTGTGATTAGACTATTCATTTTAATGCCGAGCTATCGATGCAATTATAAAATATCAGCTGTGCCCCCGGTTTCACCCGCGTGAAATTTGTAGTTTATATGTTATTCTGATGTTTAAGATATATTACTGTTAAGTTTCATCAACATCCATTCAGTAGATTTTTGCGTGAAAGAGTAATAATATTACTAAGCTTAAGATTAAAATTATTTGCTTGTAAAACGGATTATTTATATATATTTTTTATTGTCTGACGGCCTCGGTGGTCTAGTGGTTAGGACACCGTTTTACTTATGGTCGCGGGTTCGATTCCCCGCATGGTGCAAATATTTGTATTCATGAGTATGATTGTTTGTATCCGTCTGTCTGTTTTCTATGTATATAATGTACATATTTACTTTCAAAAAAATCTCAGTATTTATATCAGTTATCTAGTACGCATAACACAAGCTTTGCTTACCGTGGGATTAGATGACGCTGTATTATTTGTCCAGGGTTATTATTAGTGCACGTTGAAATATAAAATTGGAATAAATATTAGAAATATTCGTTGCAAAAAAAAATCTTATCTCTACAAAAAATCTCTTCCAGTCAATCTAAAATAGCTTGACACTGGTTTGTGGATCACAGAAGTACAGATATAATTGTAAGAAATTACAAAAACCTAAAACTGTCCGAAACAGTGTATAATTATGAACTAGCACTGCCGACGCAAATTGCCATCGTGACCTCGGTGACCACAAAGACAATATTATTATTTTATTTTTCATTATAATTATTAAAATATTTTTGTAACTTTCATACAAACTGCGTATTTAATTTAGTATTATAACTCTTTTTATGTAAATAGAAAGACAGAGAATCCAATGACCCATCAGGCAGTAAGTGTTCAGCGTCGCCTATATATATGAATACATATGATGAACTCTACGAATATTACGGTCTCATGTGACGCCCGTGATACAACTCAGGCGTTGTCACTCCGAAGGACTAAGATGTTATGCTGTAATTAATTGTCTTATATTCCCATTCAACCAAAACGTAGTTTATAAAAGCAAGTGTGTCAATTCTAAAAAGAAGACAGTGTAAAGACAGGGGCAAACAAGCTAGCTCAGCTATTGGTATGAGATTATAGTCGCCCAGGGCACCCGTAACACCAGGGGAATAGCAAGTTGCCGTTGCCGGCATTTTAACAAGGAATAGGCAATTTTTTAAGGTTTCAATATCAACAACATACTACAAATATAATAAAAAATAAACTTATTACTATAAATAATAATCAGTCAGTTTAAGAACTTGGGCAAATTTGGAACTCGATACCTATAATAATGATAACACTAATGTAATATTCCATGTAATAAATAATCCAATAATACCTTGTATCAGTTTATGTGGCAATGGCAATGTCATAAGTGGTACAGTAGGATATACTTGTATTTGTACACTATGACATCTATGACAATATTACTGAAGTTAATTAAAAGTTAATAAATATTTTATCTGATAGACCATCACAATAATTATATCACCATAATGACGATAAGAAGTATTAATTTACTCACCTCCAAGGATAAGTTCATTAAGCTTGATTGAATAGCGAAAAATTAATGTTTTCTTCTTGATTACAAGCAAAGTTTTTTACTGTAATAATCAAATTTGAAAGTTGAATCCAATCTAGTCGAGGATAAAATTCACCGGATGTAAAAAAATATATATACACAGATAGGGAGCTTCCTATTCTTATTTATGTTACTTTAGTCTGTTTAACTTTTGTAGGTAAAGCTCCGGTTTCTAACTACTATAGTTCATAAGCTGATATAAGCCACGACAAGTTAGCAGCGCCGCTCATATTGGCCGTGGCGAGACATTATACTATACACTACTAGCGATCCGCACCGGCTTCGTACTGGTGCATTACATTTTTTTTTATATTCTTAGTTTTTCTGTACTATAATATGCATTTATTATACTATTAATACGTGAAACAAAAAAATTGTAACATTTTTTTGGATAAGTGCGGGGTTTAAGAAGGATGAATACATTAACTCCATAAAAAAAAATAACATTACTACTCTGTTTATTGCATGTAGACTGCCAGTGTCTGTGATAAAAGTATAGTTTGATAATGGAACCTTAATAAAATTTAAACGTTATTTAATTTTTAACCTTAATAATATTTAATTTAACGTAATTTAAATTAATTATGGCGAATATCGACCAGTGGGCGACAACTACATAGTACATATAAACCTTTCATTTAAATCACTCTGTCTATTGCTGAATTCTGCATTAAAATCCATTGCGTAGTTTAAAAGAACAGAAGGGTACAGACAGCGCTGGCGACTTTGCTCTATACTTTTTAAACTTATCCATAAATGGGCTATACAATACTGAATTCTTTCAGTTAATTTAAAATCTGATTAGTGGTACCATAAATTCCAAACTTTCTTTGGTAAAACATTTTTATCTGTGTGCAATAAAGAATTATTATTATTATTATACATATCTACCTTTTCAAAAAGTATTTTTAAAGCGAATAAGACTTGGTCATTTCGGTGCTGATGTCAATAGACGGATTTTATCTATTGCAAATTTCCATCAGTTCGTTTCTTTGTAATTGTTGCTAGTTGAATAAAAACATATAACATTGTAATTTAAATGAACTATTACAATGTAATAAAAGTGTCGCTCCCCTGACTGCTGCGACCTGATGCCTCGTCAGCATTTCTCCGGTAGCAAATTTGCAATGCGCATCGGCCCACTCCTGCGAAGACCTCCGGCTAGGTGGTCGACCACACTCCCACTAGGTAAGTTTTTACTACACTAATATTATATACATAGATTAATTAATATATTTCTAATTCAATCATGAGTAGCCATTTCAAAGGTTTAAATTAAACTTTGTATAGCTAGATAACATATTAGATTCAATCGAGGTATACTCTGAAAAATCCGACCGCGTGGGTACCCATTTCAATCGCCAAGTAGCTTGCTTTGTAAGCTATATTTTTATTGAATAGTGTGTTAAGCAATGAATTTTAAGAGTACGGTACACCATGCGGTTCTTCAAGAACGGTATATTAAGGTTTTTTATGGGTCAGCAACTTGCACGTAACACCCCTGGCGTTTCAAGCTTCTATAAACTACGGTATATCTCGTTGGTTTATATCTAATAATAATGATTTGGTTAGGTTTTTGTATACCTCTCCAATTTGTTATTAAGTTAAATGTAATAAAATTTCATTATTAAGTTCTAACATCGCGTCTAATTCGTTTTTCGCGCTATCTTCGCAATATGTTTGGCAACAAGTAATTTGTACGTGTCTATAAACCGTTCTGCGGCATTTTCACTTATAAACATCGTTACAGAAATCATTCATTTTTAATATTACATTTAATAATTAAAAAATAATTACTAATACCTGTAAATGACTTTATAAGTGACTAGAAAGAAACTAGGGTATTGTCAAATTTGTTAACGTTATATTGATGCCAAAATTTAGATGGTTTTGTAGCCATAATGCGAAATAGAACTGCATGCACTGATGTGTAGAATTCGGGTAAGGGCAAACAACCTCATAAACACCATATCCAATATGTCGGATTGTCCGCTCCAGAGGCACTGGATATCGCTGCATTGCTGCGGACCCAGGGAGTCTGGACGTGGAAATAGGCATAAATATATGAATTAAATGAATAAAATTGTAATTTACTAACATAGTTTATAATTTGATTACTAAAATAAAATGGATACATATCCGAAATAAAAGAAATAAACAAAAAAAAAATGACTTGTCATAATCGAATACAAATACATTTTTGTAACAATAAAACACATATATGGTATAGCGGTTTAGCACACTGCCATACTTCCGATGGTCGCGGGTTCGATTTCTCGCGCAGTACAAAATTGTATTCTTAAGTTTGATTTTTTGTATTAGTCTGGGTGTGGTCTATGTATACTATGCATGTATTTATAGAAAAAGTATTAAAATATAGATATCAGTTGTCTATAACTCATAGCACATGTCTATTACTTTGAGACTAGATAGCGCTGTTACTGGCAGCTTGTCTACCATTCTTTTTATAAAGTTTTATATTTTTTAACTTTATATTTCAACTTTATATTTTTTATATCTATTTTTTATATGTCACTTTTGACCATATATTGTTTTGTTACTTCTTGCTGTGAGCCCTTTTGGGAAGAATACACATTTTTACTAGTATTTGGTTTTTATTAAAATAGTAGTTGTGTGTGTAGCTCCAGTAACAAGCGCTATGTGAATTATCCTGGATAATTCACATAGCTATTATAAATTAATAGTTCTTAATATTACAATGTTGCGAAATTTACAATATTATAGTATCTTAGTTAAAAAATAAATAATAATATTAATAATATCCCTGGACAATTCACAACGCCATCTATTACCTAGCTATGTAGAGCTTATGATAAGGGTACTAAATAATTGATAAATATACATAGAGACATTTGTTGCTAAATAGACACATAATATACACAGAAAGCACTCAGACTAATACAAACAATCATACTCATGAATACAAATATTTATACCGTGCGAGGAATCGAACCCGCGAGACCACCGGAAGTATGAATTGTCAGGGTCATTATTATCAGTATTATAATCGACCGGAATGCATACTAGTAGCTTATTCTTAATATTTGAAATGGAAACGCCATCTCAAATATTACGCGCAGTTAAATTTCACGATTGGTTGCGCTGTTAAACCGTCTGAAAGCAATAAACAAATGGAAAATGAACTCACTTTAATCCTTAGAAATATTATAAATGCGAAAGTAACTGTGTCTGTCTGTCTGTCTCGCTTTCACGCCAAAACTACTGAACTGATTTAAATGAAATTTAGTACATAGATAGTCTAGAAACTCTATAGTCTCGTCTCTACGCTCTGAGAAAGAACATAGGTTTACTTTTTAATGCGAAAAACCATTCATCTACCTTTCCAACCCCTTACTACCCAGTAAGGGGTAGGAAAGGTAGGTGAATGGTTGTCATTTTTAAAGCTTGGAGCTTGAAAATTACTTTTTAGGCTTTTGATTGAGTTGTAAGGGAATCTGTTTGTAAATTCGTCATTATTGAAGCTAGAACGATTAAACTTTTTTGTTGGCTATTATTGAGTTAGATTAGTAAATATTTTTTCATAATTTGTTCAAGGCCACAATTTAGCATTTATTTTTTTTATGAATACACAAGTATCCATACTATACACATTCATATTATAAATGCGAAAGTATATCTGTTTTTCACTTTGTCATGATAACGGCTGAACTCATTTTAATAGAAATTGATGCGAAGATAGATTATTTGACGTGGACGTGCATAGGCTTCTTTTGTCTTAAAAAAAGCAATTTTGGGTACCTAATTAGGCAAAACATAATGGGATCTGAAAGTATCTTATTAAAATTATTCTTGAAGATAATTGGTTTAATTAGGATGAATATAAGTTACCTTTTATTCCAAAAAAAGAACTTACTTGAAACATCTAGTAGGTACTGTATAAATACTGCGCCATGTTAGAAGAAGACAGAAGTAGTTCAGGGTTGAAATGGCCATTACCTCACAGTCACGTGGTCTCTATGCTACAACGTGTGATGTGACGTAGTGGAAGTCTCGACCTGGACATCTCCGCTATACGAAGAAATCGTAAAGAAAAGAAGAAAAAGGAGAAAGAAGATATACCTTCGTGACTGCTATCCCAGATAGGTCGGTCAGAGTCATCGTCAACTGCCGCTTGGTATATTTGAATCCAATGCGGCAAGGGGCGTGCCTACCTCCATCTCGGATAAGCTTGGCAGTTTGTTATCGGTGTTTACATTACCGGAGAGTTAGTCTGAAATATAAATTTATACACAAAGTGTCAATTTATATTTCAGACTAACTGTTTGGTTAAGATTTTTTATGACGGTTAAATTTGAACACGCTATCTTTCGGTCTTATTCGGGGTAGTAAAGCACAAGGGTGCGATGTTCTCTGAAGAAAGAAAGAAGTTTTATAATACAGAAGATATAACTATATATTGCTTGTTTAACAATGATGTTTTTTTTTCATTTAATTACAGTATTTAATTTAAACATTGCAAGTGATTTGTATTTTTTTATCATGCTATGTTTGTAATAATATTTTCTTTCAGCCAACCTTTGGGAGTACATATATATAGTATTTGAAATCGGTTTAGCACTGGACATTAATATTATTATTACATTTAAGTATTTATACTGCATTAAATAAGAATATTTAATTCGTAATGTTTGTAACATTGTTTTTAATTAATATAATTACTGTATTTAAAAGTTCAACGATAAATATATTACTACAACATAGATTAAAAAAGACATTTATATTCTACATATACAACAATTAATAATTTTAACTCAATTTTCAATAATTACCTTATCAGATCGACTTCCTAGCGGTCCGCTTGGGAGTAATTATGGATTATTATATAGGTTTTGCTTTATAAATTTACCACGATGGGCTAACTGACCTGAATTCACATCCCTTAATGGTACTTTACCAGCGCTTATTAGCACAGGAGGCAACATTTTTTTTTTATGCATGATAATTAAATATAACGTTAACGTAAATGAAATTCTTAACCTTCAATTCTTACTGAAAACCGTAGTGTTTTTTTTTAATGGATGATTATGGAATGGTGCTCCCACTTGCGCTGACGGTTTACAATGGCGGGGTACCAGTGGAGGTTAAGAGCAGCTGATCACAACTAACCTCAAGCTCACAATTTGCCATATAATTTGGCAAATTTACTAAATAACCCAGGGGGAACCGCGTGGAGGTCAATCTGATAGTACGTTACTAGCAATAGGTTCATTGGTCCACATTACTAATAATCTCTTCACCTCTGTTTTAATAATATTATCCATAAAAATTAAGATGTAATGAAATGTAATTGTAATCTAAATTATGCATAATTTACAGGAGATTGCAGATGATATAATTGATAGAGTCTAAAGGTCTAAAAAAGGTAGAGATAAAGGTCGTGTTAGTACAGATAAGGTAGGTAGAAACATTGTCAACAGCTAACGTCGTGGAGAGGGTAACACTTGACATGACCACAGAGTATATTAGAAGTCAACGTAACAGGGGGTGAGTTCAGCGTTGTCTCTCAGATCTATTTTAGTTATTGCAATTCTATGACTGAAGAAACAGTCATAAATATTTTTTGTTATTGGTTAGAATCGAAACTTGGGTATAACCATAAAGAAGATTTATATTATGATTACATATATATGTCATTGTATAAGCTATTTGACGCTCTGTGTGGTGGGTTATGGGCACACCGTCTTACTTACTATGGTCGCGGGTTCAATTCCTGCACAATACAAACATCTATTATGGTGTTGATGTAATCATATACAATTGTTATTTTTGTATTGGTCTGTTGTTTTTTTCTATGTATGTATGGAACAACAAGACGTTACTATGTATTTATATCAGTTGTCCAGTACCCATAATACAAACTCAGCTCAGCTTGGGACTAGGTGGCCTTGTGTATATATGTAGACCAGGGATGTTAATATTAGTATTACTCTTACGGTATACAATAGAAGAGATATTCAAAATAAAACACAAAATCACCTTTTTAATAATAAAACATCCTTGAAATCTTAACTATTAGAGTGTTTTAGAACTTATATTGAAATAAAAAAAAATACCCCGAAAGGAATGAACAAATCGGTTTACCAATAGCTGAAATAAATGAATCATAGATTTGACGTTTTTATTAATAAAGTTAGTTTATAGCGAAGGGGCAAATGTGATTGCGGCACACCAGATGGTAAGTGATTACCACCGGTTAAGAGCACCCTCGACACAAGGAATTCCAGGTGAGTTATAACGGAGGAACTTGTTCTTATCTTGAAGGTTTTATTATAGTATCTGTTCAGTTAATATAAAAATCAATACCAATATTATAAGTACGGCAGTCAGTCTGTCTGTTATGATTAAACAATTGAATTAACTTTAATATCTTTTTTATAAAAATTGTAATGGCAAACAAGCTCACGGTCGCTATTTCCAAGGACTAAGGTCCTAGGAAACAGCAATGAATAGTAAAAATATAGGACACAACAATAAGTTGTTGTGCTTCGGAATCCTGAATTTTCTATGTATTATATAATATCTCTCTCTAGTAAGAGAATATAAACGATTTGTGTCATGTGGTGACGTAAGTAAGTTATCATTCATCTAAAAAAGCAGACAAAGTCGCAAGTAAAAGCTAGTATGTAACTACGTAAGACATCAGTAATAATAATAATAACATTGAACAATTCATAGAGCATTTAGTATCAAATTAAGCAAACCTTGTGTTATGGGTATTAGACAACTGATATAAATAATTAAAATCATTATTTTGTAAATCCATAGAAAACTCCCAGATTAATAAAAATAATCATACTCATGAACACAAATGTTTTTACCGTACTTGGAATCGAACCTGTGATCATAGAAAGTAAGGCGGAGTGCTAAACCACTAGACCACCGAGGCGGTCAAAATAATAATATACATTGTATTCTGATCCTAAATAGCAGTTATCCAGTGGAAACTAACCCGCCAACTATCTAGTTATCTTGAGTTAGCTACGCCCGTACCTCCTCATCACGGTCCATTGCCAATTTGATAGGCGTGATACAGCTTCATAAAACACCAATGTAACAAGATCCGCTATTTCACCAACGATATTTAGTTACGGAGTTTAAATCTGATTGGCTACTAAAAGGTTCTATATTCAAATTGTAAAAATAAATGCAAGTGAAAATGCGCTTTAATGCGTTGTAATAAAAATTACAGGTGCAATGCATTGAAGTGATAAAGGGATATAATGATGCGTGAAAAATTGAATTAAGCGTGCCGCGAGATGTTATCGCAGTTGTCTGCTGGCGCTGATGGCTGGTTGCTGAATGATGCTGATGCCTGTGCGTGTCTATGGCCGTAGGCGCCATTTTCCTGCGCAGGCGCAGTCTGCAACGATAAAGGTAAATAACTTTTACTTTGTATTACTTATTAGCTGGGAACATGTACTTTCTTTTGTACGGAGTACAAAGGAATGTTAGTTTTTGACGGTATATGTTATGTTTATCTGGTCTTTTATAACTTCTAAACTATTTATATTAAACAAATGAGGTATCGTTAGACGCATCTTCATTGTCCGCTGGTCACTGCTAGTAATAGAGGTACTTATTAGTAGTGAAATTAACTTCACATATTCCTGCCGGTCAGAAATATCTAGGCATAAACAGCGTCATCTAGTTCTAAACAACACCAAACTTTGTTTTTAAAGTGTATACATAGTGTATAGGTATATTCGATTATATATTTGACTAGCTGTACTCGCGACTTCGTCCGCGTGGAATTTAACTTTATTTTTCTAAAATAAAAGTAGCCAGGTTACTCCTTATTACATCAGCTACCTACCAATTAAAGTCCCGTCAAACTCGGTCCAGCCATTTCAGAGATTAGCCGAAACAAACAGACAGACAGACAAAAATTGTAAAAAATGTTATTTTGGTGTAAGTACTGTATTTATATTCATATGCATGTAGTAAAAAACGTTTATTTCAATATTACAAACAGACACTCCAACTTTATTTATATGTATAGATTATTTAAGAGATAAAAATGTATATTCTATATTATTCAACATACATATTTTGTGTTGGTTGAGACCGCCACTTCGTCCCGTACAACTTTGTTTGTTAACCGACTGTAATAAAACAAACACAAAATTTTAAGTGAAACTTACCACAACACATTAGTGATAACCGCATCCAAATAGGATAAGCCGTTTTAGAGATTAGCGTGCACAAACGTACAAAGAATCAAATATGTTTTCTATGATGTGAAAAGGTCTACCAATAATAGTTTTCTCATTCACCTATATATCTTTCATGTACAGACAGTTCAAATAGTTACATTTTAATTTTATACTAGCTGTTCCCACGACTACGTCACTCAATTTCACTTTTTATTAAATAAATTAAAATTTCTAAATAAAAGAAGCGTAACCTATTTGTTATATTATTGGCTATCTGCCAGTACAAGTACATCAAAATCGGTCCAGCCGTTTCAAAGATTAGCAAAAATAAACAGACAGACATATTATTTTCTTTAATTGTTTTTTCATGCAAGTACTTATTTAATTTGTATTTATAAAGTTTTTAATTACAAACAGCTTCTTCAATTTTATTTATTTGTATATATAGAGAAGATTATACGAGTCGAAATATCAACCCTCTCAAATAAATACAGAATTATGATAATTATGCATATCCTATTTTGTATAGGAAATGAGGTATACCAGTTTCGTAAAGCCAAATTTCAAACTGCCTTCATTAGAAGTTTGTTGTATGAACGGCGCCTGTTAGGAACTTCCGAAGTACAAATTGAACAAACATGGCAAATCTAGGCTTCAAAACAAAAATCTGCAGATTTTGCCAAACTGAAGAGGAAACGCCACTATACATACTATGTGGTTGTAGCCCACTTATGCATAAACGTAATATCTCCTTTAGAAAGTTTGCACTCTATCTTGAGGAGATAAAACGCATCGCTCCTAAAAATATCCTTCAATTCTTGTCCCTGACGGGTCTAGGTAACTTTGAAAAGGGCGAGCACAATAGATATATTTAGGTCGCGGTGCTATAGATCCAAGCACCTGACAATAGCTCAAACAATCCAATAAAAAAAACTCCTGAAGTGAATGTCCCTCATGATTAATACCCGACAGTTAGACAGATTACAATGCCACCCCTTGACTTCATAATCGGGGCTGTCCAATAATTTTGCGATAACAATTGTTAAGTATTTTTCACAAAATTTTCACCATAATATCACTGTTGGCGAGCCAGCGACGACACGAATATACGGCAAAGTAATCTCTTACGGAATCTTATAAATATGTAGAATTCTCGTGTCACAATATTAGTTACCATACTCTTCCGAAACATCTTGAGCGATTTTTTAGAAATTTTATATGCATAATCAGTAGATCTGAAAATCCGTTATTATCTATTTTTTTTGTTGTCACCCTTAGGACTGTGATTTAAAAAATACATACAGCCCTAATTTTTCACCCTTTTATCAGCAAACCCTATTTTTAATAGCGATTTTATATATAAATATAGTAAAACAACGTTTGCGGGGTCAGCTAGTAATAACTATTATAAAAAAGAGTACAATCAATATCTTAATAAGTTCGGAATCCAGGCCTACGAACTCGGACCGCAAGCCACGTTCCCCTGTTTTGACAGCTAATTAACTACGGACATTGACGGGTTGCGGAACTAGTCGAATATTTATCGGTAATTAGGGAGATATAGCATTGAGGTATTATATATTTAGAGAACATATAATACTTACTGCTGTTGTTGTGTTTGCAGCACTATCGCTACAGATCTCTCGGTCGCATGCTACTGGAACAGCATTACTGATAGAAAGGTAAGTGATACTTAGTTTATTAAAAAATGCTATACTATATTTAATTAAACCACAGATATGTAGACAAATAACGCAAATAACACACTAGTATATAACTATACGGAGTGAAGTTAATTAAATACAGTTCCTTTTTTATGTGTAGCATTGTGCAGAGGGCGGCTTTAAGCTCATTCAAAAATACTGAAATATCTCACATGATAATTGTATTTCTCAATCCCAAAATTATTCTGAACAATGCAGTTACATTTCACCTGTATTCTGACAGTTCTAAATTTGGCCAATAATTTACATTCGTTATGACACAGATGTCACATGACGTTTTTGAATGTAAATTTTATAAGCATGGTAAGCATATATGGAACAGTTCATGGCTTCTTCTGTATATGGTAACTAATCTCTTTCATAGTACATTACGAATAGAGTTTTAATGCTTAAATAGCTTTGAATAATACAGTTAAATTTATTAGTGCAAGGCCAGTATTCTACCAAATCTAATTTTGTGAAAAAAATTGTGGTAAGCAGATATAGTACCCTACATCACTGTTTCCGTATTATATAGCGTCTAATCTATGTTTCATAATACATAATAACTCAATGGGATATAGTGGGATTTCAATCACAATAGTTGTAGAATGCGACGTTGTGTTGAGTTGCGGACTTGTTGGGCTCGGTCGGATTGTTATTTCAAATTAATACTGATGATCTGGTTTAATTACAATTTAAGAATCTGTACCTACCATTTATATAAAACAAATGTTGACGAAGTTCGAACGGGAAAAAAAATCACCTCACGTTTTTAAATAAAATATAATAATCGGATTTACTATGTAAATCTCCTGTACAAATTTACGAGTGTTTTAATTTTTTTATTAATGTTAGAATATTTGCAATTATTTTCGTATAAACTTTTTTTGTTTTACTCATGCAATAAATATATTTTTGTTTCAACTAATTTTATGAGTTAATTAAAAATTTAAATAAAAGGAATAGCTCTGGTTTTGTGTACAGTCGGATGTTTACAGCTACTTTATCCTATTACTATACTATTTTTTTATTCGAACGTAACGGAATCCTAACTGCAAAATTGGTTGCCCTATATTCTATATAGTATCTAACCTATAATTTTATTTATACCTTTACAATCTCTACTCAGTTATTTCAACTTTCCAAAACTGCTAAAATACCTGCAAATTGACAACAGAATTTATTTATCTACATGATGCTCTATATAAAAAATATGTATTTTTTTTATTTAAAGCTGGCTAAGTCAATAATGGCATACACAAAGACATTCTGAGGCGGTCCGGAACGTTCGTGAGGTGAACAAGTAATTGTCATCAAGCAACCACGGTTAACTCTTACCATTTACCATCAGATAGCTGTATGTTTGTTTGCCGCCATCGTAGTATAAAAGAAAAACTAAATGTATAGTAAAAAATATAAGTTTATTTAAATAAGGAACACTTAAAGTATATTCTAGTCTCAACAATAATAATAAAAATAATGTTCAATACGAAACACACAGGTTATGAGGTAGGTATATTCAACATAGAGCCAACCTACAAAATTGATTACCAGTATCTACCGAATATCTGAATTCACCAATCAATAAATCAGCAGCCCAACAAAATTCACTGATCAAATTATTAGCGAGGCGTGTACCAAATGAAAAATCAATCTGCACGGCTGACTGGGGTGTTTATTTATATACTTTAATACCTTTAAGGGCGTTGATTTTATTAACTTTTTTATATCTATAGTACTTCATTATTAAATAGTATAAAACAAAGTCACTGTCGCTGTCTGTCCCTATGTAGGTATGCTTAAATCTTTAAAACTGTGCAACGGATTTTGAAGCGGTTTTTTTTAACAGATAGAGTGATTCTAGAGGAATATATATATATATATATAATACATGTACACCCGTGCGAAGCCGGGGCGAGTAGCTAGTAATATTATAAAGCTGATAAGTTTGTTTGAACGCGCTAATCTCAGAAACTACGGATTCGAATTGAAATATCATTTTTGTGTTGGATAGTCCAAAAATCAAGGAAGGCTTCAAGCTATATAATATTACGCTACGGCCAATAGGAGCGGAGCTGTAATGAAAAATATTGCAAAAGGTGGGGAAATTAAACGCAGACGAGGTTGCGCGGGTCAGCTAGTTTATTATAAAAAGCTTTGTTGAGTTATGATTGTATGGGTCTGTTTGTAATTTTTAGTTAACACTGTTCACTAAATGCATATGGAATTATATATAGTACTTACAACAAATATTTATTTTATTTGTTCTATCTGTCTGTTTGTTCTTGCTTATCTCAGAAATGGCTGGAACGATTTAGACAGGACTTTCATTCGCAGTTAGCTAAGCTACTTTAATTTTATAAATTTAAAGTAATATTAATTTTTCATCAGGATAATTCATATATATGTATATATATGTTTAATATATAAACATATTTTTTTATAAATACTTACATATACATACAACAAAACATAAAGACTGATACAAACAATCATAGATGAGACAGCTTTCCGAAAGAGTGAAATTGTTATGACTGTTCAAAAGTGCTTAAATTAAGTTTATTTGATAAATAATTTTCTATTCTATTCTATAGTAATGAATACAATGTTTGTACTTTGCGAGAAATCAAACCAGCAACCATCGGAAGTAAGACAGTATGCTAAACCGCTAGACAACCGGATGGGTTTGGTCTGTGTATTTTCAATACATAAGTATATAATGTATTTATCTACAAAAAGTATCCTATCACTTGTCTAGTATCTATAACACAAACTCAACTCAGCTTGGGACTAGATATCGCTGTTGAATCGTCTAGATTCATTATTATATTTAAATCGTTTCTAAGATTTATTTAAGTCGTTTTTAAGATTAGCGTGTCTAAACCCACAGGCAGATATGTTGATAAAAATATTAAACACTATATTTTTGTCCTGAATATCGTAAGTACAAATCATTACATGAAGAAAAAATGTTTTACAATGTATTCATAATAATACATTAGAAAATAGAGAAATGTAAATAATTCTTATTTCAATAATATATGCACTTCTGAATACTACGAGACATAAAAATTATCTTGTATTTTTTAATTTCGAATACGTATTTCATTTGTTATACAAAATAGAAATAATATTTATTCAAATAAACTTAATATAAGCACTTTTGAATAGTCACATTTTGTTATTCCATCACTAATTTGGAATGCAGGCTGATCATAACAATAATGAGCAATTAGGCATAATCAATTCTCACGAAAAGCTCTTTAATTTATAAAGTAAGATATATATTAATTTAAAAAGACTGTTTAATAAATTTTAATTCTGTAAAATCCTAGGCACGATCCTATATATTTAGGTTATCTGTCCCATTTGCTAATTTATGGTTATTGTCGGACCTTTTAAGTAATTTGGCTGTGCGCCAGTGAATCTGTTGTGGTCAGAAAAAATAATTCTAACAGAGAATAAGTATAAAAAAAAACAAATTAAGTAATGCATTGCATAACATCGACTGCAATTTATACAATGCATTATTACGCCGTCCGCCGTGGTCTAGCGGTTTAGCACACCGCTTTACTTTCGATGGTCGCGGGTTCGATTCCTCGCACGGTGTAAACATTTGTATTCATGAGTATGATTAATTGTATCTGTCTGGGTGTTTTCTATGTATATTATGTATGTATTTACAAGAATATAGAAAAAATAGAATATATAGAATAGAACATTATTTATTTCAATAAACTTACATTGAAGCACTTTTGAATAGTCATCACTTTAATTTTAAACTCAAAATATTAAATACACAATCATAGAACTCTAAAAAAAGGACGGAATGCTACTGGTCTAAAATATACTGTCATAGCTCAAACACGTCAATAAAAAAATAGGTATAATTTATTTATTTTTATAATCTCTACAATTTTTGCAGAAATCTTGTGAATAAATAATATAAAGTCATTCCTAAAGCCAGTAACACAACGGTGCTACAACCCCTTCAAACGAGTACAGTAATTAGTATAGATAATTAATAGGGGTCCATCATAACCATACATTAATTATTCAGTTTAATGTTTTTAACCTAACTCCTCATTTCCACCAAAATTAGTAAAATATTAACTTACTATATTATATTTAACTAAATATTTATACGTAATGTTTTCAATGAAGCAAAATGTTTCAACAATGTAGCTAATTATCGTAAATAAAAAAATGAACATTTTTATAACAAAATATCTTGAAACATGTTGCACGTCGGTAACGAAACAAATAGATTATCAGACATGTTCTTTACTATAACATAACATAGCATAATAATATTTATTCACATCAGTACATTAACATTTATTTATAGTATAAACGCAATGTAATTAATTATCATTATTAATCTCTATTTAATCTTAATTTCTTATTTGACAAGTTACCAAAGGGCACTTAATAACGTAAACACGAAGTAATTTATTATAATCGAGTGTTCTAAATTTAAAAATATGTCGCACGTAACTCTCTCCCTCTAATGTCCTATGTGATATGTATTTTAATGTAAACGACAAGCAATTTATACTATTATTGTTCTTAATTTAAAAATACCATAAAATGTATCGTCAAGAAGTTGTTGCGCAACATATATTTTGATGCATAATTAGAGTTCTAAATTTAAAATAGTGCGCAAGATTTTATTGTTACCGTATGTAGGAGTATCATGTGTATGGCTATTCCTAAATTTTAAAATTAAGAACGATAATAGTATATTACAATTTAGGTAAAATACTATTATTGTTCTTAAGTTAAAAATATGATAAAACGAGTCGTCGAGAAGTTGTTGCCTGACTTGTATATTAATGCATAATTAGAGTTCTAAATTTAAAATAATGCGAAATATTTTTTTTGTTACTACATGTAACAGTATCATGCGTATCGCTATTCCTAAAATTTTAAATTAAGAACAATAATAGTATAGTCCAGCAAGATGGACCGACGATTTGGTCAAAATCGCTGGAAGGCATTGGATACGAGCAGTGCAGGACGTCGTGGAGATCTTTGGGGGAGGTCTATGTCCAGCAGTGGACGTCTTCCAGGCTGCGATGATGATGATGAATAGTAGGTATTACGATTTAGGTAAATACTATTATTGTTCTTAAATTAAAAATATCATAAAACATGTCGTCGAGAAGTTGTTGCTTGACTTGTATTTTAATACATAATTAGAGTTCTATATTTGAAATAATGAGAAAGATTTTATTGTTATCGCATGTAAGTCATAACATGCATATGGCTATTCCTAAACCGCCCATAACTAGTTCGTCGCCCTCTCCAACAATTAACGTTAATAATTAATATAAATATCAAAACACACCACTTGTTTTAGTTTGTTTGTGTTACACCAACCCTTTTGAAAGCGAAATGGCCATTTTAATCATAAGGGTCCGATGTAAGGGGAACGTTGCGTGGGGTGATAAAAATTGAATTTCATGCGGCACAGATTTTCGTGTGTGGTTGCGTATATGAAATATGTACACGCAAGATCTTGATCGAGATTGTGGGAGTTTAAGTATAGAAAATGAATTTAATAGCACAATAGAGTGTTATATTGTTATAGTTTTCGTTGCGTCGGTAAATGCAGATATAAATAGGTATACTAATTATGTTCCTTTTTTATTTAAACTTTACTTTGCAGAATGGGCGGGTTTAATGATACTATCATTCTTTACTTATTAAACCTTAAGGAGCGTAGACATACTCAAAGATGGTTTAGTTTATTAAATAAAAATATGTAATATATTATATAGGTATATAAGTATACATATACATAATAAAATACTACATACAAACATATCATGAACTACGTAAGTTATATATGTAATATATATGTGTGTGAATTGTAAAACATGTACGTAAGTTCATAATTAATGATTATTACGTTACACATTTACTACAGTTAATAAAAAAATACGAAAATACATTGTAAATTGTATAAATTGTTAAAGAATTGTAAGTTTAAGGTTAAAACAAAAATTGATAATAGTTATATTATAATAATTAGTAACGTCGCTCAAACGTCTGTCTGCCTCCCTTCACTTCGTCTAAATTACCAACTGACTAAGCGTACTAATTTAAGTAGTTTATTGCAAAGTAAATCATAATGTAATGTACATTTGTTATTCGTATTTGATTTAGTAGTTTTTGTCTTTTTTTTTGGATCAGTTACCCACTCTATACCACCTATACCACTGTTTTGGGTTGACTGGATGAGATCTCTTCTAGTGATATCCAATTTTTCTCACATTGTCTCTAAATTATATTACCAATATGCAATAAAGAATACATATTATTCAACCTGCGAAAAGTTAAGTAAATAAAAATAAAACAGAAACTGTTATGGGTTACATTTATTGAAATATTTCAATAAGCCGACGAAACATTTCGAACCGATATAAATCATATTTTATCATTAATCTGTGGCGATTATAAATTACTCCACGAAGCCTGTATGAGTGCGCATTATTAGCCGCTGATTGGACCATCAATTGCACTGCATTGCCCCTGGGACTGTTTTCGAATGCAACTAATACTTTAACGTGTGGTTTAAGTCATAAGCTTATAGCGTAAACGGTCAGCAACGCGCACGTGCCATCCCTGATGTTTCAGGCATCGATAGAAACAGGACATTGTCGACTATGTACGGGCCAGGAGTAACATGACATTGAGGGAGAAGCATTTGGAGTCGTATCAAAATGCAAGTTTCAAGGCGTTAGTGTCCACACCGACATGCTGACCACCTTCATGAAGAAGGACTAGTGACCGAAGGGTAGTATATCGGAGCTATCGTGGCAGTTTGCCGTCGCAGCTTCCGTGGCAGTGCCGTGACCATACAGACGATTTATATTTTATTATTATTACATATGTATATTAGTCTATAAGGTTATAATATGGTCTGAAATTAATAAAAAAATAAAATAGGCTACGGTAACCATTTACTATTAGATAGGCCGTATGTTGGAATGCCGCCATCGTAGTATAGAAAAATTACAGGTGCCATGCTCAATTTAACTTTTGCGACTTTTATAATAAGAACCTTTTTTAAGTCTAATTATTATATAAACTAAATAACTCACTATAAATGTACATGACAAATTGAATGTACTAATTTTATTTGCTCAAATATATTGAATACTATTAAAAAAGCATTTCTATTTATTGCCTGGATTATAAGACAACATATAATAATAATAACGATAATTTGGACATATTATACATTACAAATAATTAAAACTAGGTATAGTAGTCTATATCACTATGACTGATTTCCTCTTATTAATTGTTTAACCAGTTGGTTATATATTCAATATTTTTTCTATTTGAGTATTTAATTGAATTAGTGCTAATTGGTGGTTTGTATTCACACACTTAAACTTAAAAATGTAAAGTAATAATAGAATTATTTAAAAGAGCAACACGCAAGTTTCTTGCTCGTTCTTCTTGTGATGCAGCTTTCCGAATGAGCGGTAGTAAGTAGTAAAAAATGTAATGACTATTCAAAAGTGCTTCAATGTAAGTTTATATGTTAAGTTTATTGAATAAATAATTTTCTATTTAAATTCTATTCTATTTTAGTAAACAAGGTTAATAATAATTCTAAAATAACATAAGAACGTTAAGATCTTAAGATTTAAGCTTATTTTATTAATTCCTAGTAATTTTGACCTGAGCCATGAGTTCATAACTTGAACCGCTGAAGAAAAACATCATTCGTCGAATGTGTTTTATGCGGCTTCACAATGGATTTTCATATTGATTGGATGCTATAAAGGAATCAAATGGATATCATATTACTTATGTCTACTTTGTTGCGATGTTTCAGCTTACTTATGAGGTTTTTGCACTATCATCCCACTCTTGATAGAATATCGTATTAACTCAAAAATTGCAATTATTGAGAAATCAACTCTACAGTTTCATTGTTAAAGTCCAGTTTCAAAATTTCGTGGTGTTTGATTTAATGCAGTATTGTAGTAAGCGTGCCATATATGGAATAATACGAAGAAATAACTGCGATTCTTATGTATGTTTAATTATATCAAAGACTAGCTAGTCGCTAGTCGCGGGTACGACTTCGTTTGCATGGAATATTTTTCTAAGTTGTTCCTTATTACATCAGCTGCCTGCTAAAAAAAGTCCCGTCAAAATCGGTCCAGCCATTTCAGAGATTAGAACAGACAGACAGACAAAAATTGTAAAAAATGTTATTTTGGTGTATTATATTCATATACATGTAGTAAAAAACGGTTATTTCAATATTACAACCAAACACTGCAATTTTATTTATATGTATAGATCAACAGCTTAATCATTCTACATGAAATTTAACGTAAGTGATACGTGTCATTTATTGAAAATAGCAATGTGTATATATATATATATATATATGAGAGTACATTCATATAAAAGATATATACAAAGTATACATGCGAGCAATATTTACTTGCGGTCCTATATTAACAACAGCCTGTATAAATTTAACCGGCCCATAAAATAGGTTGTCCAATTCCTGTCTAAATAGTTGGACTATATTCGGCCACCGTAATAAACTACTGAAGATTATAATTAACTTCATCTATAAAGGCGGGTGCACACGACGGCATGACGCCTCTCGCGTTGCCTAGCAACGACGGCTAATCGATACTCGCCCTAAACTGGCTCCATTCATGGACATGACGAACTAACAAGTCCCAGAGCGATGCCTATTTCATTACCGGTGGAATTAGATTATTTTTGCCCCTTAGGTAGAGCATTTATGAGGTATAACTGGTCTCCTAAAAGCTTATTAGAAAATTTGCTATTTTATGTACAGAGCGGTTTTTTCAATAATAATAATATACCTGGATAATTCACATTCTAATATTATTATATATATTCTAATATTGTTATATTTATTACTTCTAATATCTAATATACAACAAACAGGAATACAAATACAGCCCCTAGTAACGTAACAGTTACTTTAATTTACTATTCAAATAAAGCTACGTTGTATCAATACAAATATAATGTTACAATATTGTATATTTATATGTATTTATTATTCTCAGATGTGTATACTAAACGTAAATACAAATAATCTTATTTTCCCGCGCTGACAGTCTCTTGGGGGTTTCGAGTATTAGGTGAAAACTGATTGTTGATGGCATAACTATTTGAACTTCTAACACGTGTCTTCTAACTTATAATTACATTCCTTTATATGTACATGCAATTAAAATAACTAATATACAAGATTATATGTTAAAGAAAGAAAAAATTATATATAACGCAAGAATGACATGATAGTCCTCGAAAATGGCAACCCATGAGCAGTATCATGGGTATCACATGACGTGTGATGTCCGTGATGCTGACCATGATAGACATTTATGTCCAGAATGCTTGTCTACTGCCTTGCCATTCTAGTTACTATAAGTGAAAGATCCGTAAAAATCGGTCCAGCCGTTTCAGAGATTATTACAAACAGACAAACAAAATTTTTTTTATTAATTTTTAAATAAAGACTGTATATTTTCACATGCATTTAGTAAAGGGAAAAATAGTTTAGTAGTCAAACAGGTTTATAATGAAGAGGTAAGATATTAAAATTTATCTATACATCTATACTATAAATAAAATTGGAGTGTCTGTTTGTAATATTGAAATAACCGTTTTTACTACATGAGTGTGAATATAAATACGGAACATACACCAAAATAACATTTTTTACAATTTTTGTCTGTTTGTTCCGGCTAATCTCTGAAATGGCTGAACCGATTTTGACGGGACTTTTTTTTAGCAGGTAGCTGATATAATAAGGAGTAACTTAGGCTACTTTTATTTTAGAAAAATAACGTTAAATTCCACGCCGTCGAAGTCGCGGGAACAGCTAGTAATTAATAAGATTGCAATCTACACAGCACGTTGTAATTCTAAGCACTAAACAACTAATATAAATTCTTAACATTATATTTATAAATATATAATAAGTATAGCAAAAACATCCAGACCAAAACAAATAAACATACTCATAAATATAAATGTTTGCACTGTCCCAGGAATCGAACATGCGACCATCGGAAGTAAGGCGGTGTGCTAAATTATTAGTACTGTCTATTTAGCATAGTATCTTTGGTTTTGTTACCCCTTAGCCGGCAGCTACTCTTTTAATCCCCTCTCGATAGGAACAGAAGGGTATCAAAACTTTGATTGTCTCCCAACTCGATGCTCCCGTCTCGAGGAGGGAGCGCGGCGCATAAATTACACTTTGACGATGGGAGGTATTCACAGTGTTTAAAGTGAGTGCTTGAAGGTGAAAATAGAAGCGAATGAGTCGTTTATATTAATATTACAGTGTAAATTGTCTTTATTACCCTCTTTTGGTTAAATTTGATCCATAATTTTCATATAAGTTACGGATTTTGCCTCTGGATAAATTGGAGTAAATTTTCCGTCGGTAAAAATTTAAAAATTTTTAATTGTGTTTATATAATTTGCATCGTTCTTTTTTTGTAGCTTAAGTACTGAAATAATATTAATGTGAAACGGATAATTCACAGAGCACCGTCCAGTCCCAAGCTAGAGGGGAAGGGGATTGTAAGTGATGTAGACTAATAACCATATTGCAAGAAAAGTACTATGTGAGATTGATTTCTCCTGACGAGGTTCCCCCTGGAAGCCATCGTGATGAATTCATGGTGAATTTACCACGTTGGGCTAAACGACCTGACCTCATACTCATCTTATCATCCTCCGTTGGTACACCGCCAGCGTAAACCGGTAGCTCAGGCGGGTGCATTCCATTATCATCATTAAGAAAAGTCCTAAGCTAAGCAGAGCTTGTGTTGTCTACTAGACAACTAACATTTGTGTTAGACCTTTTTTTGTAAATACGTACATATCTATATATATATATAGAAAACTTCCAGGTATCTATACATATAAATAAAATTGGAGTGTCTGTTTGTAATATTGAAATAACCGTTTTTAACTACATGCATATGAATATAAATACAGTACATACATATAAAACCACTTTTTACAATTTTTGTCTGTCTGTCTGTCGGTCTATTTGTTCCGGCTAATCTCTGAAATAGCTGGACCGATTTTAACTGGGACTTTTTTTGGCAGGTAGTTGATGTAATAAGGAGTAACTTAGGCTACTTTTATTTTGAAAAAATCTTTTATTTTAGAAAAATAAAGTTAAATTCCACGCGGACGAAGTTGCGGGAACAGCTAGCAGCTAGCAGCTAGCTAATATAAAACAATATTTAAATTTTCTGTTTATTTAAATATATATGAATATTGCTTGCATTACACAATGACAGAAGTTACGTACATTTAATTAGTAAACTAAACACATGTGTATATAAATAAAACAAGGCAGCCTTTTTGATGAAAGCTATATTTGTAAGACAGTCATAACGTAACAGATACAATTGCACGAAATAAAATCATATATCCTGTGGCTTTAAGATTAGAAATAGTATCCTGTGTTACTGTAATAATTATATGCACTACAAATACTATAAAAAAATCAAATTTGTACATGTCATTCAAACCTGTACTAATGTATGATAGTTATTGCAGAAACGTTATATTTTCTTAAATATGTAGATATAAATATATTTGAAAAACTCACAACTAAATAGACTGAGATCTAAATTAGAACTTATAATATTGCTATTTATAGTAATTTATAATCGTCGAGGGGGATAAATATATTCATTTATCATGAAATTATTCGTGTAACAATATAAATATTGGTATATATGAAATTTATAATGTTAATAACATTATAAATTTCATTAATAACATTTCAATTTCAAATTAAAAGTAATTGATAAATACAAATAGTAATTCTTGAAGTAAATAACAAAAGCAGGTAGACAGGACTACCTGTCCTAGTAGTATGTGAGCCCCTCTATGGTATTCAATGTTACTTTGTAGAAAAAATGTCGTTGTGTTAATTAATATCACAGCATGCATGAGCTAGTTTGCAACTGAGCTGCATTATCTGATCACACGATCACACCGCAAAACATTTGTTGATTTCTATTTTTATTTTTAAACTAATCGACGACTTACCTTACAATCTATCCTTACTATATATCTTATATCTGCTTATCCTACCATTCTAACTTTTTTTGTATTTACCATTGTAATAAAAGAACACAAAATTTACAACACAATATTAGTGAAAACTACACATATTTTGTTTGTTTCTGAGATTATCATCATCATCATTTCAGCCCGGAAGATGTCCACTGCTGAACAAAGGCCTCCGCCAAAAATCTCTACGACGCGTCGACGATGATCGGTCCCGCGCTGCTCGCATACTACACCTTCCAGCGATCTTGACCAGATCATTGGTCCACCTTGCTAGAGGCCTACCCACACTGCGCCTTCTGGTACGCTGTCGCCACTCGAGCACTTTACAATCTGGCTGAGATTAGCAAAACAAAAATTTTAGCAATTAATATTTAGCTTTTAGAGTCTTACGTTGACGATTTCCCTTATAGTTCTTTCTCATGAATCTTTCATGTACCTATAGTCTACTATTAGTTACATAGTTATTAAATATATATTTTATACTGCGATGATGGCAATTAAGTATACAATTAGAATTTATTTCAACAGACTTGCTCGTAAAGTGGTAATTTCACCGGTTTTCGATATATAAAGCAGCTCATAAAACACGCGTGCGTTATAAACGCAAATAGTGAAGTATATTCCATAACCGCAATATTTGCTATTTTTCAAATTTCGAACTACATAGCCGCAGCGCGGCGGCGCCAGCTAATAGGCAGCACACTGATTTTAAAAAGTTAAACGGAAAATCTACCACTTTAATAATAGTACTTTCACAAACAGTTTCAATAATTAAAAATGACAAATTTAAATATCATGATTTTTTATTATAATTTCTCGCATCGTAATCTTATATATATAATTCTCGTGTCACAATGTTAGTTACCATATTCCTCCGAAACGGTTTGACCGATTTTTATGAAATTTTATATGCTTATTCAGTAGGTAGTGAGATTCGGCTACTATCAATTTTTCATACTAGGGGTATAGTGATAAGGGTTGTCGACCCCTAAAGTTGTTATTTTTATTTTTTTGACAATATTTTGTTTTTAATAATTTTGTGTGACATTAAAAAATACATACAACCCTAAATTTTCACCTTTCTATAATTAAACCATATTTTTTAATAGCGATTTTAATTTATATGGCAACCAACGTTTGCGACAGCTAGTGTATCACAAGTCTGGCCTTCAAATTGACCATTTCGACTTAACAAACATAAAGTAGATATTGTAATTGTAGTTACAATACGCTGTTTTAATTATTGTAATGATTTATTATAGTGTAGAAAGGCAACTCTTTCGTAACATTACTACACCATAGATCAAATAATTATTTATGATTGTTGTAATTACTAATGCTAAAAGTTTAATGCAAACTAATGTTGCACCGGCCGACGTTACCAATGATATATTATTAGCACAGACTAAATAATATTATTACTAAAGAAATATTTGTTTCTTAACGTTCTCAATTATCATTATTTATGTTCGTTTGTTATTGATGTTGGGATAAATGATTTTATATTTTCTTTTAATGTACTTTCAAATAATTTGAGAACTATATTGTAAATTGTTTATATTACATTTTAATATATTTTCTCTACTTGACATATCACCACCCCCTTCTTACAATTTACAATTATTGGAATTACAGTCGACCGAAAACATAACAAAAAGAGAATAAAATATACAAAATGTAGTACACATGCGTCTAGGGCTGTGTTTCTCAAACTTTTAGTGCCATGCCCCATCTATCTTAACCTAGGAAAATGTTAATTAAACAGTTAATTTTTTAAAATGTATGATAACAAATTGAAATACAAATTCCATATAATAAAAGTCCATTTTCGAATTACGTACTTAACTGTGGGGCATGGGCCTCACGTTGGGAAACACTGGTCTAGGGTTTTAGATCGTGGTGGGGTAACGAACATCCAGCCAACTTTACAAACTTTCTCATATACAATATTAGTAGGACACTTCTGTTGCATTACGGTGTGAGAGACATCTGCGGTTACGTCATGTATCAACAGAGGGTGCAGATAATTGCATTACTCTGTAATCCTTTTATGGGACTCGCTTCAGTCAACATTGGTGCAAGAGTGGATGCCTACAGTGTCGCTTTATTATTATGTACAAAGATGTATAACAGTGGTTCTCAAAGTAGGCAACGATAATGCCCAATAGCTGTAAATTTTAGAGATGTAGTAAAACCACAGGTTAAAAAATAGAGCAATACTGGAGTGAGCAATGCAGAGAAACTTTCGACAGAAACGAATAAGAATCTAATTGGTATCACATAGATGATTTACTCAAGGTTTATTTATATATTATAGATATATTTAATTTATATAGTCCAGATGTGTAGAATCAGCTTACATTTCCATAACTTTCTTTAAATGTATGTTCTGTAATATTAGAATTTGAATCAGAAATCCGATTTCGAGTAAAAATGAATTTATATAAAATAACTAGCTGTACTCGCGGATTCGACCGTGTGGAACAGATTACCTCCTTAAGAATAAAATTTTTACAAACTTTGAATATTTATCTATATTTGATCAATAGTGAAAAAAAAATTCAAGCTTCTAGTTTTAAAAATGGCGATACTACCATAAAATCTTTCATCACCCTTTTCAACCTTTTTCCGCATTAACAAGCTTATCCTTTCTCAGGGTCTCTGTATACCAAATTTCATTTAAATCGGTTCAGTAGACAGACAGAGAGAGTTAATTTACCATTTATAATATTATCGTATATAGTAAGTGTAAGAATAATAAAAAAAACATTTTATTTTCAATTTGTAACGTATTTTGGTAGTTCGCGGTTTTCGTGATACCGTAACTGGATAAAACTACTCCAATTACAACAAAATATGAATATAAATAAGTTTTTCAATAAAATATTTTATTTTACATCATAAAATTCAACCATACTGGCTGGGATTGAAACATGCTATTCAATTTATTTTAATATCACAGTAGGCTGTGGGCGAAATAAGTTTGAGAACCTGTGGCGTACAGGGATTCAGGTGTTATTTAGTTGGATAGTTATTATCGAGTTATATAACCAGTTTATCTATGGAGAAGGAATTTTTTTTACTGAACCTAGCATCTTGTGGTGACAAGTTACATGCCGTCACTTGATGTAAATGTTAGGGGGTTGATATATAATAAATTACTTTTTTATTATGGAAAAGGTAAGCTTTTTAGAGAAAGGAAATTGTTTGTGTACCATATATTATTTATCATTAATATAGAAATAAATTAAAACATAGTTTTTTTTTTTAATTTACAAAGTAGGTAAGCAAAGGTTCCAGAGATCATATTGTTGTGCGGTTGTGAGCAAATAACCACTACGTCTTATTCAGTAATAAAAGATGTAGATGTAGAAGAGCCACCACAACGATAATAGCCAACAAGTACGTCTCTAGCTACTCTGTGTCATTATAATTAGTTCTTAAAAAAATATTACAAATATGTATTTAAATTTTAAATTTTTGTAGTACTAATTAAGTTGTTTAGCTTTATTGTTGGTAAATTATTTTGTCATATTAATAATTAAGACTGAAAACATATGATATAAAATATAAAAATAGTTTTTATTTTATTCTATTTTTTTATTTTACGAATTGTTATGTCAATAAAAACAGATGATTGTTACCTGTAAATATCGTTTTAAAATTAACCAAATATAAATCTGCGTATAATTTGTCTATGCTCACAATTTTCTAAAATCCTAATCATACTGACCCCAGTATGATTTTACCAGCTTAACGAACTTAATCAATGTCGTCCGTTGAGTCCCGAACAAACTATTTCACCTCAACGCACGTGTGCCTATTGGCACGTGTCACATTGTGTCGGCCAAAAGTGTCGGCTTGGGGTTTTGTCGGCGAAGTCAGTTAACGCGTCGGCGAAAGTCTCTATTCAATGCTAATCATCGTATTAGTGAGGCAGCTTTTCGTTGTAGGTGGACAGTATTGATTTCTAAAGGGACAATTTAGTGAATAGGGTCATGTCCGACCAATTTAATTCTATTTTTAGTGTATTGTACTCATAATTATATACACGCATAGGGTAAAATAGTGTTTATATTTGTTAGATTATGTAGGAAAAAAATTATACTTGGTAGTTAATTCGTATCATCTAGTAACAAAAACATTTCGAAAATCGTTTTGAATATTTTGTATATTTTTCAACTTTTGCTCGAATATGAACTCACGGCACTTTCTAGTGTTACAAGTAATTGGATTAAAATTTCCCAAATTAGAATATATACTTTTGGTGATTTATATTAACACTAGCTTTTGCCAGCGGCTTCGCTCGCGATAATTTATCCCCTTAGGGGTGGAATTTATCAAAATCCTTTCTTAGGGGATTCCTACGTCATAGTAGATTTATGCATGCAAAGTCTTAGCTCGATCGGTTTAAAATTGACAAAGTTTCATACCAACTTTCATCCCCTATTTTATCCCCTTGGGAGTAGAATTAATCAAAATCGTTTCTTAGCGTCATAACATCTACCTGCATGCCAAATTTCAGCCCGATCCGTCCAGTGGTTTGGGCTGTGCATTGATAGATCACTATGTCAGTCACCTTTCAGTTATATATATATATAGATATACAATGGTAAATATTGCTGAACAGCTTATTAATTATTATGTAAGATCTGCTCTGTGCAATTACCAGTATTTTGTGAATAAACATTAATTTAATTCGATTTCATAATTTATACTCTATTAAAGCCTATTATTTTTAATCTTGTGTTATTATTTCGATAATTTTCCTTTTGGAAAAGAACCATAAATGCTGCTGCTAAACTATTATCAAGTATAATATAAATCATGTAGTATTTATTATCTGTGGTTTTATTCAACTCGAGTTTCGCTTCTACATCATTCAGCAGCCGAGCAGTATTAAATTTCATTCTTGAGTTTTATTGGATTTTCTTTTAAACTTTATGTACCCTCATTTATGTTGATAGCATATGATTGCAATATTAGTGACGTCATGCCCTATATACATATAGGTCGCTTTATCTTTTAATTTTCTTGTTTTCTGTTATATCCATACACGTTTTGCATTCTACCATATATGAGGGCATGGTGGTCTCAGCACGTTACTATTCCGAATTATACTGGTTGTCGCTGATACTATCCTTTTTATTACACTTAATTCTTTTTTTATAACCTTTTTAAAATTGACATATAGTGCAAACAAATTATATGAAGATTATGTTGAAAACTCCAACAAAAATAAGTATTAAAACCTCTTTAATAACTTATTTCATAACATTCAAATATAGAACGCCGTGTTCTCATGATTACGAGTGTCTTTTGTTTTGTGTTCCTCAATATTTGTCACACTGATTATATCAAAATTATAACAAAAAATATATAATTACAATTTATTTGCAATTTGTTGTTTTATAATTATATTCAACGATTACATCCACGCACCACGTTGAGATTCACACAAATCTGAACATAAGTTTTATTCTTAACACTGGTAGAACCCAAAATTGAATTTTCTAAGGTATTTTCTGAAAATGACAATAATCTAGCAAAATCTATATAGGAGATGCCCATTTACTATTGCATTATAAATATTCACGAAGCGCGGCTTAATATAACAATAATAGGTCAGTAGATATTAATACTACTAAAAGATGAATATAACAAGCATTCCTTTCTATTAGTTCTAGCTGTGAATTTATTAAAAAAAATAATAATGTTAACGTTTAACATTATGATTTTTTTAAATAAATTTACAGCTAGAACTAATAGAAAGGAATAATAAATATATTTTAAAGTATCCTACCACGACTGATGATCAATAGAAGTTATAGACAATATTCTCTAATAAGCAAAAGTAAATAATATTTATTTAGTAGGTAATATATTAAACACAAGTAAGAATATGGACCCATTGAGAATTGAAATGACAAACAAACTGACAGTCCACATGATGGTAATAAATAGCCGACGCCTATATGAATAGCACTAGGAACATCACATTATCATGTGACGCCCGTGATGCTCATGTATTGGTATTTCAGGTCTGAGATGCCTCTTATCCTATAATTTCACGCGTTATCTCATCCTTTAACCAAAGCAAGCTGCTGGGCTGCTGAAATAGTTAGATAGAGGTACCCACGCATACGACTTTCTAATTATTATTATACTATAAAACAATTTTTGGCAGACGTATTTGGAGAAGCTAAAAAGACTTAAATTTTAAATTTCATATCTTCCTAACAAACTGACAGACTAAAATATTAAAAAAGTCATTTACGAAATTGCTATACTTTTTAAACAGAGTCCATCAGTGTATATAATTTATTATATGTAAATTTATTGTATGTGCAATATTAAATAAATAAGTAATTCAAACAAAACACAACTTATAAAACAAACTGCTTGTTTACTGAAATAGTTAGATAGCTTAGATAATTTCTACAAAGTCAATCTCTGGCGAACGAAATCCACAAATTTTCCTCCAGTGACTCACTCGACACTGGACCAGATATGGCTACTAATTAATTGATAGAGCACTAGACAAATGATATGAAATAAATCAAGACGGGGTCACTTGTGTACGATAATATTTCTTAACTATTATGAAGTCCCCAACTTCTCTTGACAATAAAATGATCAATTTGCCGCTGTGCAGTCCATTACGACATTAGTGGTGCCACAGAGTAATACATTTATACAGAATGTATATTTGAGCACTGGCTGAATCATTTATTTATGAAAGTATGTCGTCCTTTACCAAATGACGCTTTGTATAAAGTTGTCTGTGTTAGTGTCTTTGTTTCTGTCCCGTTAGGTCCTTGGTTTCGCAGGTTGCGTTCTAGTTTGATTTATGAACTATGGAAGAGCTGGTATAGAAACAATCACGGAATAATACGTTGACCCGCTGTAATGAAAGACAATAACTATACTAGCTAAATAATATCAATAATGATTATAACCCTGTACAATTCCCACAGCGTCACCTAGTCCCAAACTAAGCATGCTTGTGTTATGGGTAACAGATAAAAAAAAATTAGATGCTCTTTTTGTAAATACATACATAATACATAACAATGTATATGTATAGAAATCATCCAGACAAACATAAACAATAATAACCATGAATATTAATGTTTGCGTCATGTGAGTAATCGAACCCGGGACCATCGGGAGTAAAGTGTGCTAAACCGCTGAAATGAGGAGTACTACGGACGTTAATTGGTCCATCAAAAAAAGCAGTATATTTATAATTTTAACATAATAATATAAATAAAACAAAAACATGAATAATACATACTAATATTAATTAACAACCCTCTCTGGGTGGTAATTTATTTAATTTTTCTTTAGCCTATGATATACATATCTATGAACGTAATATGTGATAAGTTCAACCTAATTCTTTCAGACCATTTTTAAGGTGAAACCGTTATGCAGAAGTTCTTATATGTAAAGAATTTATTATATGTAAAGTTCTAGATATAGCTTCGAAGCTATCAGGTAGGTACTATAATAAATTTATGAATTATTGATATTATGACATATTGACCCTCTAATTGCTAGATAGTAGAATTAGGTTTCCGTGTTACGTTATCTATCTGTGTTATATATATTGATACATAAATATACATATATTGATTGATCGATAATATTATTATTATATTTTTTTATTTCTACCACTCACTCGGAACGCAGACTCATCACAAGAATAATAATCGAGTAACTTGCGTGTTGCTCTTTTAAATAAATGCTGTTCTAAATATGTACAAAAATAAACAAACACCCGTCTATCTTCACTCATCTTCACATGCACTACGGCTCAAATGAGAGTCTACATTCTCCTCTTGCGCAGGTTAAAGTACCATTCCATCATCGTATATAAAAAACGGTTACCGCTTTTGAGTTTATATTCATTACATTAATTATTTCATTCATGCATAATTAGAGAGCGACGCTATTGTCCGTGAATCTCTTCCCACTTTCCACAATCTTCCACTATACTCTTTAAATGTTGATACGACACAAATATTCATTACAAGTAATATAAAAAATAAACCGTTTTTCCTCTTAAGAAACTTTGTAAACAGTTTCAGAGTCTTTTAGATAAATACGTATAACTGTGTACTTGAGAATATTAAATGAAAAAACTTTTTAATACGTTATGTGCATTACAGTGTACGTGTTTACAGTTGGCCGCATACTCTTGGGGTGCGGTGTAGCGGAAAATATAGGTAAAAATCTGAAAATAATTGGCTCTCGACGCCTACCCTGTTGAATTTGTAGCAGAACGTTGGGTATACAACATATAACTTATTTCATATATAAGTAACTACGTATATCTTACTAATATTATGAATGTTTGTATGTATGGAGGGATGGATGTTTGTTACTCTTTCACGCAAAAACTATTAAACGAATTTTTATGTAACTTTACAGTCATATAGCTTATACTTAAGAATAACACATAGGGTATAATTAAAAAGAATATTGTGTAAATTGGACGAAATATAATGATAAATGTCAAGTAAGTGTTTTGTAGACAAAGTTTCGCGGGTCCGCTAGTATTTTAGATATCTACATATCTAATCTGAATTTTATGATTTTAAGGGCAAACGGGGCAGCTTTTAAAAATTTTAGGATGATTTAATTGAGAAATTTACTGAGAATTATAAAAAACATTCTTCTACTTAAAAAAACTGTTTTTCCATTTGTATATTCCGACTATATGTATATACCAGAAAATAAATCATTGATATAACCTATGATACAAAAATATTAATATACATCAACAAATATTATTTTAAGTTCCTGCAAAAATGAATAATAAAGCATGAGTTTAGGAAAAGTCGTGGAAAAAAATATATAAACAATAGTCCATCTTGAAGTTAACTCATAAGTAGACCTACATATGAAAGTGGCAAATGAATAACGACTTGATGTACTCTGACGAATGAGGAAATGGAAATAATTTCCCGAATCGAAGAATTTCCGCAACGTCGACGTCGCGGAAATTGCAGCCAAATGCAGTCGCCGGAAATAGATTCATACATAGACTAATTTGACACTAGAAGTTGCATTACATTCTATGATACATATATTATATCAATCTTATTTATAAAAACTTCCTACAAGGAGCATATAATTTTTACGAGCTATTTTTATTAATTTAAAATATATCACATATATACGAAAACGAAATGGTTTGGAAAAAAGATTGAAACAGTTTGACAGCTAAAATAGATTCAATGAAATATTAATTGATTTTTTCATATCCTATTTATTTTTTTAAGTGCGATGGATTTGCTACACAAAAAAAAACAATATTAATTGAAAACCATGGTAAGAGTTGTTTCCCGTAAGATTTTCAATCCCCTCTGCCGAAAGTCAGTCAAAGAAAGTTTTTATTTCCGGCGTTTTATGTTTGTGCAATGGTTAATATTTAACAAATAACATTGGCCACAGCCAGATTTTGCAAAAACAATGCAGTTTATAACTATATATTTAATTATAATATAAAATTATTACATTAAATATTCTTATAATTAATTAAGACTATGTGATATTTCCACGATGGATGAATCAAGTCTGAAATTCTTTGGTGAGGTGCCCACCTGGACGAGGGAGGTCAGGTGTTCGCGTTGGTGCCTTTGATTCCGCAACATTCTTAGAAACGGACCGAACACTAAACGCTGACTGTGCAGTATTGATGAGGCAATATGACAGGGATGTCACTCTATGCAGATTCAGGGTTGTGACTCTAGGTAACAAAGACGTTGAAGACCGCATTGAAAAATCTTATTCCTCACATAGGGACCGGCATTTTTTTATTTTTAATTACGTGAGGCTATGTCAAATAAGCTAAGTCCGCTATATCCTATAACTATGCAGTATCTCTTCGAGGGACCAGAGAATGCACTACTGTACATAAATTGAAATTTTAATCATGCTCACAGGTATACAAATAGTCCCCAGGTAAAACATGTGTGCCCACCCTAGAGCACGCGGGCCGGTAATGTTGTTGCGGACTAACCACCATGTGATGGGCATGGCGGTCTTTAACGTGTTAAATGTTCATATATCCGAGAGACGGCGGTAGGCTCGCGACGTTGGTTGTACCATGTTGGAAATATGGCATGTCAACTATTGCCTTCGCCGTAACCTTGTCTGGCATTATAGTCGTAACGGTATGTCCTAAATACAAACAGGATTTATGAGAATATTTATATGTTATGACTAGGTATTCTGTATCTACCGAAAATCCCATCCTTTCACAATATGGCGTCTGTGTGGCCAGAGGCCATATTGTGACGTAAATTGTCACCTGCAAAATAAATATGTTTAGAATTAAAAAAGAAAACAAGATCTACACTTTGTGCAGTAACGGAACAAAAAATATATCTTCAATATATGTAATAAAATTCTCAGTGTTAGGTGCCATACTATTCCGAAAAGGCTTAACCGATTTTGATGAAATCGGTCAAGCCTTTTCGGAAAGCAAGCATTAATTATAATCGGTAGGCATTAATTATATTCGGTACAAGGTACAAGCATTAATTATATTCGGTAGGTCTGAGAATAAGTTGTTGTCAATTTCCCTTATTTTTTACCCTACCACCCCTATTGTTAATACAATATTAACTTATATGGCAATACTAAATTTGCTAGATCAGCTAATTATTATTATAAAAACATTGTTTTATGAAACCAAAAAAGCACGTACTTTGCATTGCAGAAATTATTTCGCTACCCACCAAAAATACCTTCAGAATACCTTTTTTAAAGTTGATTAAAAATACAGTATACACATATGCCTTTTTGCATTTCTGTAGTCCATTTTTAGACAGCAATAAAAGACACAATTTCCAGAATTCTTGAATTTCTCTCACTACTATCCCAACTTGCAAGCCCCGACGTCCGCAGTCGGTGGCGGAATTGAACCTAACACAGCTCGTAAATCTTCCCAGGAGAGTGTAATGCCTACGGGAGTATAAATCTGCTTGTAGCAGCTTTCTAGAACTTTTCTTGGTGAATAATAAAAACACGTCAAGTTGTGTTCGGCATGTTTGTGTATAAAAGATAAAGTTATACGAGAAACACGAAGAAATTCCGATATTGTTCAAGAATTGGAAACATACTCCAATATATTATTATACATAATTATTCTATGTCTGTGTTTATCACCCAACTTCAAAATGGCTGAACCTATTTAAATTAAATTTAGTGTATATATATTCTATAGGTTCCTGTAATACTGTTTTATCGTATAGGACGTTTGCTAAGTTTGTCAGTATTTAACTAGTAATTGCGGTATGAGTATTTCATGATTACATATATACAATATAATTAAAGTGTCTATGAAAGTGTATAGGGTACTTATTTCATTAAATTAATTTTAAAAATTTTAGTCTGTTTATCTATCTGTTGTTGCTAATCTCAGAAACAGCTGGACCGATTTTGACGGAACTTTAACACACTGATAGGTAATGTAAGGAGTAACTTACTTATATTTGTATTTTTCTGTGTATTGTGTAGTTCTCTGTGATCTAGGACTGAACTACAGAGACTAAACTCTCTGCGTATGCGTACGACAGCCAGAAACTAGTTTAGCATAAAGATTTTCCTAATTTGTTTCCGCTAACAAAACGTAACTCACAAAAACATGCAATTTGTATGCATTTATTTACAAGATTTTTTATAGTTTTATATATTTTAATAAAAAAAAAGTCGAGTTCCACGCGGATGCAGTAGCAGGTAACCGCTATATGATAAATGTTTAGAGTAAAGTTTGTACGGATACTGGAAATGGCTAGTAGGTATAATATACCTATAAAATCCTCTGTACTACGGCTAGATTTGGTTGTCGTAGTTTCCTTAAAAATATTACTACAATCTGACATTAAGATGCGAATAAACATAGAAAACAACATTATAACCCCATTTCTTACACGCTCCGACCTCTCGGCGTAAATATGAGATGGGTAGCGTGTTTGTAGGGAAAATATCGTGAGAACGCTTCCAGCTGCCGTCTTAAACACTGAACGAGCTGTTCCGGTCCTCATACAAATGTTGTCGAGGACTTATTGTACCAGACTATAGTGTAATTGTGATAACATTGGAAAATAACACGATACGGGCATATTAAACAATGTACAGTCGACAACTTTAATATATGAATTGTTTAACTATGTTATTTGTTGATTTATATATATGTATTTGTCATCTTTCACACAGTCATATATATATATGTAGTAAGAATGGGAGTGACGAGATGACTATGAATGGAAGAGAAAACATATTACGCCGACCCCAAATAAAGGAAGAATTAGATGGTGATATATAAATATACTACGGGCCACCTGGTGGTAGCCATCATCAAGTGACTCGGCAGCTTATTTGCCATTCCGATCTTATAAACAAACATTTGTGCTCTTAAACTTGTCACACTTAGTTACTTAAACAATATTAGAATATGTAAATAATATAGCTATTTCATTTTTAGGTTAGTTAGTTTGTTAGTACTTACATTTATAGTGATAAATAAATTATCCAATACTATATTATTATTTTTGAAGTTATTTGAAACAAAAATGTTGGCAATTCCTTTAGTTTTTTTAATTTCTGTTTTCATAAGAATATTTAAGACTGTGTTTCTTTATTAAATACAATCATAACTAACTATATCAGCTGGGTTTAAATATGGCTATGGCTATTTAGGGAAGAAAGTATTGAATATAATAACTTCGAATATTATCTATAAATATACTGACTTACAATCAAATTCGTTTATGTCCAAATATACAAAACATGTCAACATACATAAATAGGATTATTGATTTAACTATAGATTGCGTATCAGAAAATGGTATAGCAAAAGTGTAAATATGTATAGCAAAAGTATAAATATACAATGAATATTAAATGGCTGCCCAGCTGCTTTATTTGCTGTGTTAGCACCCTCGAATTGAATTTTCACACGAGACTGCTGACTATGATGCTGCTATTAAAATATAATATATTCATAGCTATAAAACCGGTATAGAAAATACACAATGTTGAATACTGTTTTTAGGATTTTACAAGAGTTATAATTAATTACCAGTACCTACTAATATATTTGAAAATTTTGAGATTTACAAACTAAGTTGTGATGCACAGTTTTGTGGGCATTACAACTTTTATTATAGTATAAGTGCATAGCAATAGCAACGGGCGGGGCACCAGTGGAGGATGATAAGATGAATATTTGGTCAGGTCAGTTAGCCCATCGTGACAAATTCACTAGAAATTTATCATAATGGTTTCCAGAAGGAACCGCGTGGAGGTCGATCTAATATGGTACATTCCTAGTAATTGGGATTACTAGTTCCCATTACTAACAACCCTCTTTCCTCCTATATATAGTATTATCACAGGCAAGATGATATTACATAATATTATATAGTAGAAATGGGTTGAAAACCAGTGCCGCACAGGAGCATGCTGTAGGCATACGCTGAGCCGGGTCCTTTTGCCGCCTTTAATTAAGTATCCTTTAAATGTACTTTTACATAATTTGATTGACTGCAATAAATGTTTCTTATTCTTATTCTAAAAATAGATTGCTGTGTTTTTACTTCATTTCTCTAACAAAAAGTAAAAGCAAAAAGATATATGAATTGCTTTAGTTTAGTCAAACTCAACGATGAGTAATGGTATCTGGGCTGTTCAGGAGTCGGGCGTGATAAATTATTAACGGCACTGTGTTGCTGCTCCGGTGGGATTCTTCAATGTTGTTGTACGGCTGACGTTAAAATTGTTAAGGTATGAATAATATAATACAAAAGTAAAGAGAGCGAAATAAAAAAAAACAATATTTATATCGGAATTAATGGCTTGGACGCTGACAACTAATACTATATTTTTTTAAATGGCAATGATACATGGATGACAGCATTGTGGGAAATTAGTTACACTAGGCTTACTACTTACAAGGGTCGGCCACGCGGATGTGCCAACCTTGGTGGTCCAGGCGTCCATTGGCTACGGTAACTGTTTACCATCAGATGAGCCGTATGTTGTTTGCCGCCATAGTAGTATAAAAAAATAAAGTTCAAATCTGGCCGGTACAAAAACAAATATACTGACTCTATGATGATGGAAAACCTCGATAACAACCGTATTAATATGAAAGACGCTGATTTTACCCCTGCAACATTGGAATAAAAAATATCATATATATATTAGCGAATTATGAGCATGAGAAGAGTTGCATTCTTCAGACACCTCCTGCGTATCTAACGCAGGAGGTGTTTTAGAGGAAATGATGATTTCCTAAAATTATTAATCGTCATAAGTACGACTTGAAATAGCTCATTGCTAAAATTGGGCCAACTAGGCGTATTACTAAAATCTCCCTACACTATGGTAAATGGAAATTTCGTCATTTTTCTTTCCAAAAAAGATGTTTAGTTTTTAATAAAAATCCTCTAAAAGAACTAGAACATTAATCGTAGTTATAGCTGGCGAAGCCTCGGGTTGTAGTATATCATTTATAATGATGTCAATTTTAGTTTACCCTCAATGTGCCTACGACAAGCAAACAAAAAACATAAACTCATAAACTACCCTGCGATTTAAGTAGCTTTTGTTGTAATTTCATGTCCAAACTTTATTATAATGACATTGCATGTGAAAGAAAGTTTATATTAGGTATAATGACGAAGGTGAAACAGTAATAAAATAGACATGTTTTATTTAAAAAAAATATATATTGATGGATTTATATCCATCATATTTATATCCAAAAAGTATATATATTGTAGCTAAGAAGACACTAGAGCAGGCTTATATTTGAAATTTCATTTAGTCATAACAACCTGACAAACGTTCGGACGCTTTTGGCTATTATAAAACATGGAATATGTCATCTACGACATTGCTATACTCTTTAAACAGAGTCCATGCGTGTATTGTTAATTTATTATATGCAAATTTATTGTAAATGCAGGTGCAATTATAAATAAATAGATTTTTTTTCCAATCCGCTTCTAATCTAGTTAAAGATTTAATGTAACTAAACAACTGCGAGCAGCGCAGGACCGATCGTCGTGGAGATCTTTAGGGGAGGCCTATGTCCAGCAGTGGACGTCTTCCGGGCTGCGATGATGATGATGATGATGAAACAACTGCCTATCTACAAATTTCTTCTTTTTTATTATGGGTATTTAGTTTATTCGAAATTTAAAATCATTTCTGTATTTCATTATTTTATAAACAAATTATGTATTGTCGCGATAGAATCAAAAATATATTCAAATTTGGAATTCTATGAATGCTTAAAGTGGTAAACGAAACTTTTCGTACTATTTATTTATATTTATAAATAAACACTACTATGTACTAACTATTAGTACTATTCTACTTTCAATACATTACTGGCTATTTTATTTCTGATATAAAATGAAGTTACATGATAAATTACACAAATATGAAAATCGAGCGATGCATTCTACTGCCTAAAATCACGTAGGCATTTCCCACATTTTCAATCAAAATATATGAATAATGCAACTGTGTATGTAAATTTATACACATTATATGCTGGGTTTTCGAGACAGCCTCTCCTAGCTTCTCGGATGGTTGGAGCCCACCCCGTCTGCCAATTATTGACAGATACAGTGCCGGCATTAGGACGATGACAGATGAAAATAACAATAGTGGAAAAACTTTACTACCTCTACTTTAATAATTAAGAGTATATAAGAAAATAATTGACATAAGAGAGTACATAATTGAGATAATATTATAATAATGTACTCCATACACGCAGTCCATATTAATATTAACTAGCTGATCCGCGCTACTTCGTATGCTACGTGTGATACTTAGTTACGTTTATCATTATATTTCGCCGAATTTACATAATAACTTTTTAAAGTGTATCTTATGCGTTATTCTGATGTAGAATCTGTATTAGAGCCCGTTCAAGTATTACGTAAGCAGATTTTTTACAATTATTTACTCCCCATCCCCCTTGTCAGCAAAAGTAAGCAAAGCTCTAACCCCATCCCCCATGCTTACGTAAACATTTTTCAATTAATGTATTGTTTTAGCAAAGACAATGTGAGGATTGCCATTCGTGTAAAAAAGTAAATAACTACCGATGATGTAAACATCATCTAGACTCCCCCACCCCTCATGTCCTCCAAAGTAAGCAAGGCAAAGAAATAGTGCTTACGTAATACTCGGACGGCCCCTTACTGGAAAATTTATATGTTTTTATATACATGTATTGATATATTAAACAGAACGGTAGAGAAATAAATAGAAACTTCCTAAAAAAATTCTAACTACATCCCTGTCTATCTACTACTATCCTTGGGCGTCGCCATCCGCCACCCCCTAGCACGCGTCCGATGGAAAGATAACTGAATGTTGTACGCACAGACGCACAGACGTAAACATAACTTGCTTTGTAGTACATATCTTTCCTATTCAACGGTTTAGGTGTTCACACGTCAGCTATTTGGCCCAGTAATGTTTGTAGACCTCCGTATTGAACTGAGTTTGGCCTCGATGAGTATTAATAGAAAATCAATAAATAGTTCTAAAAATAGTAATCATTCCATTCATACTAATATTATAGAACTAACTAACTCATACAATAAAGGTATTAGTGATGAGGAATTAAGAAATTCGTCTTCGTCGATTCTTTGCACGGTACAAACATTCATGAGTATGATTGTTTGTGTAGATTTGGCTGTTTTGTATGTATAATATGTATGTATTTACGAAAAAAAAATCTATGTATTTGTATCACTCATACAGTACCCATAACACAAGCTTTAACTAGCTTAACTTGGGTCTAGATGGCGCTGTGTGAATTGGCCTGTAAATAATAAAAAAATGTTTATTTATAACGTAAAATGAACGCTGTGAACATAGTAATACTGACTAATACTATTTTCATACCATTTCATATTAATATGAGATAACCTACTCCTACACTAAGAGGGGAGATTGTTAGTAACAAGGACCAGAGACCCATTGCTTATAAATACTTACAATGCCACCTGTATGTACCATGTTCATTCTAGTTCCACGTGGTCCCTCCTGGAAAGCTTAGTGTTTTTTTTATTATAAAATATTTTTTTTTATTATATCCACGGACAACGGTCCGTGCCTTTGTTAATTTGTTCTATTGGCATTATTATTAATATTTTATGGTATTCCGCACTATATATATTATAATTAAATTCTAGTTTAAACTATAAATTATACAAAATAATTCAATCTAAAATCAATAATATATTTAACAAATTTGTCAGTAAACTTGAAATCTAATTCTAAATGAAATTTTAATTAATAAAATTAAAATCACAATTAAGGTCGTGGTTAATTCTTGATGAATGATGATTATCACGATAGGCTAACTGACCTTAGCTCATGACCATCCTATCTTCTAATGGTGCCCCGCCAGCGTATACCGTTAGCGCAGGCGGGTGAACCATTTCATTATCATCCATTAAAAGATAACTCCAACACAAGTATCTTTATTTCTAAAGAGATTGGTACTAATTGACTGATCTTTATTTATGTTACAAGAAGGGTAAACAATGGACATAAGGCCCACCTGATGGATTATTGTCGCCTTTATAAGAGTATATAAACATGCTAATCATGATTATCGTGTTACCTGTATTACATATCACCCATACCATACACATTATCTATCCTACGAACTAAGGTCTTTTTTATTCTTGATAATGGAATGATGCACCCGCTTGCGCTAACGATTTACGCTGACGGAAAACCAGTGGAGGATGATAAAATGAACATGAAGTCAGGCCAGTTGCCTGGCCAATGGCAATTTACCACAATGGTTTTCAGAGGGAACCCCGTGGAGGTCAACTTGATATGGTACATTGCTAGCAATGGGGTTAGCGCACATTACTAACAATCCCCTTACCTCCAGAAATAAGATATTATGTGAATAATTAAACTACCATACCCTTCAATACAGTTTCTTTGAGTGAAACCGTAAATCTAGCTACGGTATTAAAATAGTTCGAAAAAAAAACACATGCCTACTATAACTATTTTAGGGTACAATCGGACTGACTTGTCATTAAAATAATAATAATAATAATAAATCAGGACAATTCACAAAGCGCCATCTAGTCACAAGCTAAGCAGAGCTTGTGTTATAGACACTAGACAACTGATATATATATACTTAGATACTCTTTTGTAGATATGTACATAATATATATAGAAAACACATAGACCGATACAAACAAAGATAATTATAATAATAATAATCTCAGGACAATTCACACAGCGCCATCTAGACCCAAGTTAAACTAGCTAAAGCTTGTGTTATGGGTACTAGATTACTGATACATATACATAGTCTTTTTTTCTCTAAATACTATATTATACCTAAAAAACACCCAGACCGATACAAACAACCATACTCATGAATACAAATATTTGTGCCGTGCGAGAAATCGAATCCGCGACCATCGGTCATAAAGCGGTGTGCTAAACCGCTAGACCACCGAGGTCGTCATACAAGTGTTGGAAAAAATGAGGAATCAAACCTACTGTAGGTTTGATTAATCGGAAGTAAAACGGTGTGTTCAACTAGTAAACCACCAAATTAAAAGATAATATAAAAAAATACAATTTATAACAGGAACCACATAACACCGCAATCTATACAAGCAGCTTGGCGATGAAATTCTTTTCAGTATCGTGATTAAAATTCCAAAATCACTTTTTTTTAAGTACCGCGTATAATTTATTTCAATTGTACCCACAGCTGAATCTAGCCTCATCTGACACAGAACCAAGGTCATAGTGACCACTTTAATTCCTTTTATATTTTTCCTACCATGCAAATACAACTTGATAATATATGTACATTCACAAGTGAGCTAAAAAGCTGCATACTGTAAAAATGGAGACGTCTTCATTACTATTTATTAAATTTGTTCATTTTAATTTTATACATGAGTATGTGTTACCACAGATATATTTTTTTATTTATAGAGAGAATTAGGTATTGTTTATTTCAGGTATTCTACTAACATGCGTACTAAACCGTAAACAAACAGGATTTGGTGGAAACGAGGGGATAGATTAAAAACATTAAAATTAATAATTAATCTGTGGTTATGGTGGACCCCTATTAATTATCTATACTAATTACTGTGCTCGTTTGAAGGGGTTGTAGCACCGTTATGTTACTGGCTTTAAGAATTATTTTAAATTATTTATTCACAAAGTTCCTTTCTTTTGTCAAGCTTGGGCTATTACGTGATGTTTTAGACCTGCGACCTGCGGAGATCTATTGTGTTCGCCATTTTCTTCAGAGATCGCAACCTAGGCCAGTCAGGGACGAGAATTGAAGGATATTATTAGGAGCGATGGTTTCCATCTCCTCCGGATAGGGTGTGTAGGCTACAACCAAATAAGATGTATAGTAGCGATTCCTTTTATTTTAGAAAAATAAAGTTAAATTCCACGCGGACGAAGTCGCAGGTAGCTAGTAATTGAATAAAGAGATTCATTTTATTACTGGTCAGGCAGGGTTGTATGATCTAAAATCTATTTTTAAGCCTGCAAGATTGCAACGACGGGGTTTCAGCGAGTTATAGACAATATGTCAACGGTAATACGTTTAAATTAAATTTTTTGCTGACCACCACTTTACTCCTAATTATACGCTTCATTGTAATAATTTCAAGTAATTAAAAAATCGCAAAAGGAGAAGTAAGAAATTCCAATAACAAATAGTTACCAATAAAAACTATAATACTTTGTGTGATGTTCAATAACGAAGTTAGATACTATGAAAACATTTAAACGCAAATAAGAGAGACGATTTTATGTAAGCGCACTCTTAACACCATCCTAAAAATAAAATGCAAATTCTACGACACGGCCGTTCGAGCAGAAAGTACAATAGAAAGAGTTCGAAGAATTTATAAGGTCGCCCGAGCTATCTAACCAGTGAATCAAAAGCACGCAATGTCTGCGCGCCTTGTTTATTGAATAAATATATTTTTTTATCAAGTGAGAATGGTAAACAGTCTGACGGCGGTACGGACAGTGATTACCGTCTCTTATTGACATGAACTACGTAGAATAGACAAATAAATATCATAATATACGTTCACAAAGTTTAAAACTAGGTAAATTATTAGGTATTTTATGGGAATGGGATTAAATTCTACACTAGATTACTGAAAGATATTTTGAATATACTTCATATAAAATTCAAAATTGTAATATATAATAATATTACCACAAGGAAAGACCGGAGCAATTTTGGACTTTCACTTACAGATAGTTAATATTATACTTTGGGCTACTTTTATATTATTTCCATACGGATGAAGTAGCGACTAACAGCTGGTATTTTATAGAGAAAATCCCGTGGCTCAACAAAAACACACACACACTGACACGGTCGTCACATAAGTGATATCTTACATTGTAATAGGCTTAAATAAAAGAACCATTTCTTTTCTCTTAACCTCGGTACTGTAGTAGTTTAACACCTTACTTCCAATGGTCGCGAGATGGATTCCTCGCACGGTACAAACATTTTTATTCTTGAATATGATTTGTATCTGTCCGGCTATTTTCTATGTACATTATGCATGTATGTACAAAAAATGTATCTATGCATTTATATCAGTAGTCTAGTACCTGTAACACAAGCTTTGCTTAGTCTGAGACTAGATGGCGATATGTCAATTTTCATGAGATATTATTATTATTAATTGAATAAATTTACTATTAATTGCCCAGATGCGGTGGTCAGAGACATTGTTAATTCTCGACGTCGTGACGAGTGCAACTTATGACATGTCCACATTTAAATCCGTATATTTAACCCTACATAGATCGCAATTACTTTGTTATATAATGGAAAAATTAAATTTACACTCCCACACCTTTCGGGTCTGTTAATGCGTTTACTTAACTAATCTCTCGCCGTGTACTTTTATCACACTTCGCCGACCGTTTGGACAGGACAACTGTACAAATAGACTATCTTCTTTTAGTACACGTCATTTATAAACGCGATGTCAAGAACGAGGTTGAAATGCGGACTCCTTGTTCTCAACAATGTTGCAGTAGATTAGTAACAGTTTGAACTAAATATAGAATCGATTATAAGGAAGCGGTAGATTGGAACTCGTGTACCAGTAATGTTCGGTATAGTGGAAGATTGGACGTCCCTTCGAGATGATTCGATTCGATTAATAAATTGCCGTTTATACGAATTATTTATTTGTATAAACGGTAATTTATTAACCTGAAAATTTAATATCTGTTAGTAATTTTAAATTAACAGCTATTCAGTAAATGTATATATGAACTAAAAAATATGCAATATGTACATAAAAAAATATTGCAAAGATTTGTTTGTCTGTTTGCTCTTCCTAATCTCTGAAACTTCTGGATGGCTTTAGATGGAACTTTCACTCGCAGATAGCTAATAAGTAGGAACTAATAATAGGAGTAACTTAGGTTACTTTTATTTATTTTAATTCAGTAAGGACAATATACAAATAACACAAATGACAGCGTGACGAGGTGTTATAGTTTAGTCGTCAGGAATGGCAACGCTAGAGTTGTATCACGGTTGTAACATGATAACGTGATATCCGTAGTGCTGTTAATGTATATAGGCGACGGTTACCGTCTCTGCTAACAGAATGGCTCAGCATGTTTGGTTTTTCAGTTACATAAAAAAAAAACTTAAAAAATAGTTGATAATAAAAATTCTTTCACCAATAGAAATTTATCATTGTGTAAAATGGACTATATTGTGCTAAAAAAATTAGTTCTACAACAATAGCAGTCGTGCGACGCCGGGACATGTCGGTAGTACAAAGTAAAACGAAATCAATTTCAACTCGTGCGCGAGATGCGTTGGCCAAGGCAGGGTTGCCAACCTCACGACATAAGGGGAAGGGGATTATTAGTAATGTGGACTGTTGACCCCATTGCTAGCAATCTACCATGACAGATTAACCTCCACGCGGTTCGCTATGGAAACTATTCTGATAAATTCCTGATAACTTTACGATGGGCTAATTGATCTGGCCTCATGTTCATCTATAATCCTGGTGTCCGCCAGCGCATACCATTAGCCCAGCCGGGTGCACCCTTACATTATAATAAATTTAAAAAAACATTACTACATTTTGCCTTGTACGAAGAAATAAAAAGTCTGATAAAATCTCGTAGGTACGTAACTCAATTTAACTCTTTCACTTCGTACATAGAATCTGTACTAATTTATTAATTTGTAGAATAAATTTAAGTAGGTAATATTTGTCTTTAGACTAAATTAAATTTTAGACGTAAAGTAAATATGTAAGTGTGTAATTAATTAAGAAGCCAAGACGGAGCTAACATGCTCACAATTGTGACCCTAAGCTCCTAGATAAATAAAGAGAGAAAAAAACTTCGTACAGTATTTTGACCGATTTTTATAGCTCAATATTCTATATGACGAAAATGACCTCATACAGAAGTTCAATTCATATCCGTCCGGCGGGAGTTGGCCTTCAGCGGCTCCATAAGTCCTTCTGCGGGTTTGGAGAGCCATCTGTACTCGCTTCCTATCGTCCGGTGAAGCCTTAAAAGCCAAATTCGACCAACAGTATTATATTCGTCCGAAAGAAACCGAAGTTCAAAAATATCGTATCAAAATTAAAATCTCTCTATTTATGTAGGTCTACTACAGACTCTTAAGATATGTCAAATTTATCAATTTAGATATCTTTCGAGCACTGACATGACATTCATATATTCATGTAGTTACGTGAGGATCCTCGTACAATTGGCATCCCTGGGCCTTAGGCTAGTGGTCGCGGAGCTAAAGGCTCCAATAACTTATTAATTCCTTTCAGCTTCTGGTTGACTGGTTAAGAGATCCCTCAGCAGGATAAGTACACTATTGTGCCAGCTTTCCTCCTTATTTTATGTATCTGCCTTTATACTTTACTGTATTATTCATGGAAACAAAAACATCAAATAAACATTCCTTTTCTGTTAAATAAAGAATTGAGCCGGAATGAAACAAACAAACCTCTTTTATGAATAATTAGAATAGGTTTATTGGAGATTTTTATGATTTCGTCTTACATTTCCTTTTCTTGGCGTATACTTTTCATTTAGCATTTTTAATATTTTAACTAATATATTTAATATATATACGTAATAAATCTTTTATGAAGTTAGACTTAAAAGAACCGGAACATTCCAGAAATCCTTAAAGCTAGCTCTATTTGCAAATAATTTTGTTTTTTGTATTTTAACACTTTATGACATTTGTAATTCAATTCAACTTCAAACACTATGATGTAATAATAATATCTCAACATAATTCATATAGCATTATCTAGTTCCAATCCAAGTAGAGCGTGTGTTATGGGTACTAGACAACTGATACATACATATATACGTTTTTTTATAAATACATACAGTATATACGTAAACCGTATACCGATAGAAACAATTATACTATGAATACAAATGTTTACACCGCGCGAGGAATTGAACATGCGACCACCGGATATAAAGCAGTGTGCTAAACGCCTAGATTACGGTGACTATCATCCATGTTACAGCCATCCATCAATAAAAAATGGCGAGCCGAAAAACAAATTTATTTAAAAAATGAGAAGCTATAGAAATCCATATATTATATAGGTAGAGGAGACGTGCAGAAGCATATAGTACAGAATATACAACACTACTGTTTACTTGAATCTCCAAATACTAATAGAAGGAAGTTGTGAAGTAAAATTAACAAATTGGAATTAATCCTAGAAAGTTACTACCACAAACAATATAAAAAAATATATGTTTATTTCAAATAAAGAACTCTGAACTCCTTTTCCACCAAATAACTGCATGTTTTTGCGAAAGAGAGACAAAAATAATATACCACATTCACTCGTAACGCGATATAGGTTGCAGGAATCAGATTAGGATCTCGGTAGCCAACTGGAATCTTTATTATCTTGACACTTGCTCGATCCCTTGCTGCATACGGTAGTCTTGCAAGAAAACCGCTGTAAATGCAATTAAACTACAACTTTATGGTACACAGGATACGGTTGATTGCTCAGGAAATACTGTACGTGAAGTAATATGATTAGATTCCAGGAGATGCTAGTTAGAAGTAAACTAGCAAAACGTTCATTCGTTTTTCGTCTTTGACTGAGAAATTTTATTACATAACGCACTGTTTTATGGTACTTTATAACTGTCACGCATCGTGAATTCTTGAAGAAATATTATTCCTATATTTTCGTATATACATAACTTTTAATATCTGATGAACTGAACACCCAGTTAATGTAGTAAATTAGTTATCTACATTAATATCGTAGAAAGTTACTATGAGTTAGATCTGTGATTTTGAGTCCATGTATATGTGTATATCGGTATGTAACCGTCTATTAATAGAAATTAATTAAAAAGAGTCCTTTTCACTTTATTTATACTATATTTAATTTTTTATCCCAAAAAATGTGCAGCTTAATGAATCAACTAAAAGTTTAAATGATTTTCGAGATTTTATAATTTTGAAGGTTTAATTTGATTACAGTTAGAATTATAAATATATTACAAGAAGAAAAGTGACTTTATACAAATATTTCAAGCCACGTCAAAAGATTAAAAATTATATATGTGCTACTATAGAACCCTCGTATTTTAGAAAAAGCTTCCCCACTGTCACAGGACGAAGCGAGCCCAAATTCATTATTTACACAAATCCTTTGCGCAAGTTGTCTAAAAAATTAGCTGTCGTTCTTCTAAACGACGTTCAATTTGCGTAATTTATTTTAATGTCAATGTCATGAATTCTTTTACATAGAACCATCGCTACGACTTAGCAAGCTCGTCAAAGCTTGTTAAGTCCCGATAGATGACGCGAAGCTCCAACTTACTCATTGTCTCCAAGTTTGGTCCGAGAGTGACGGACGCTTCTAACTTATCAATTAATATTGGATCGTGGTCCATCGTGAATATTCAATCAGATATTATCCGGGTACACTCCAACGATGCTTTCAATTATAAATAGCGAAAACCGATGAAAACGTACACAATTCGCACCCTTCGCTTTTCTGCAAGAACTAGCGGCGTTTTTGCCTCTGCGGCAAGTTGACCCCACGCGATATTGGATCTTCCATTGAGGATGTAGGGTTGTATTTCGTCTGTTTTACTATTCGGGGGATGCTGCGTCTCCGTATGTATTATAAATTGGTTTAGAGTGGCGCGGGGGAGTCGCCGTCGCCCGCTCGATACCGGCCAGCCAGTCGCGAATCCAGCTTGCGAGCGATCGCATCTTTGCGCCGCTGTAAATCTCGATGCAAATAACAATATCACTTTATTGTGGCACTTTTGAATTGATGTCTTATCTGTCTAGTGTATAGGTTGCATTACTATCTGTTGTGGTCACCGCGAGTGTTGTTTATAAATTACGTACGCTGTTGGATTGTTGCAGTGTAATTAGGGGATATAATTTTTGTTCTGTTTAAGGTAAGTGCTTTACGTTAATTATTATACGGCGTCTCGAATTGTATTTAGCGTGACAAAAGGCTGTATTTGCTTAAAAGGCTGTCAAATATAATATATCTTCTAAGATTTCATTGGTACTCTTTTATATTTTCATTCGTATTGTATATGATTATATTAAGATGTAATCTGCTATTATCAATACAATTACTTAATGTTTTGATAACTAGAACTTTTATATTAATAAATAGAAGTTAAGAAATCTTATTAGTATAATATTTCTGCAGTAAAAGCAAACATAGGTCTAAGGTCGGAATGCCGCATTGCCTACCTATAATGGTATTACCAGTAGATATATTTATATAAACAGTGACATGCTAGGGACTTATTACGCGATCATACAGTTATCTTGTGGGAATCTTAGGCTTTATTACATTATAACATTAAAGGAATATTGTTGGCATTATCAACTTTGATGCGGATTTTATTAATTTTGATCTTAATCGTGTTTATTAAATATTGCGTAGGTACTAGTCGGTCATGAAAACTGCGGTGACGCAACGGCGTTACCTTTAATAGTGGAAAACGTGTAAAATTCTGGTTTTACCGTTTTATTCTCTATGTTTTAACTTATTAGATAATATAATGTTTGCTATGAGAATTATGAACGTGGACATTAACGGAGCATGAGTGGAATTTCTTCAATTTTAATAGATTGTCTTAGCTACATATCTTCAATTCTTTATGCTAAACTCATTACTCGTTAGGGGAGAGGAAAACGATTGCGAATGGTCCCTTCTTTGCATACTTATTTAACACTATTTCCTCCTACTTCCTCGTAATACAATCGATCTTCACATAAAACGTCACCCACTCGTGATAAGGTAACAAATAAACAGACAGATACACTTTCGCATTTCTAATATTAGTATGGAATATGTATTTCAAATTATGTCTCTTATGTACTCATGAATCTAAGTATTTTTTTCCATAATAGCTGATAATGGAATGATGCACTCGCTTGTGCTAACGGTATACGCTGGCGGGGCACCAGTGGATGATAAAATGAGTATGAGGTCAGATCAGCTATCGTGGCAAATTGATCGAGAAGTTAACAAGTTGGTTTTCAGAGAGAATCGCGGATTACTAAACTGATTTTCAGCAATGTACCATATCAGAAAGGAGCTTGTTAGTAATGTTACCAATAATCTCCTTCCCCCACAGTCAGAAGTATTGTCAGCTGTCGATATTGTGACGAACGCAACACTTGACATGCCCACATTTCGCTGAGTATATTTGAGTCAATCGTGATGGTGAATCTACCGTCTCCTGTTTTATTATTATTCTTTGATATAGGTATTATTGCTTCACCAGAGAGATAGTAATAAATAAAAATACACTCACAAATTATTTATATGCTAGATTTGAGATCTGAAATTACGACCTCGGTGTTCCTTAATTAGAGTAATAGAAATAAAATTTGACACTTTTTTTGCGTCGGCCAGATTTGATATTAGATACTCTTAGGTGTGACTCAGATATTAAACTAGTGGTTTCATGCATACCACGACGGTCGCATGCATATTATACTGACAAAATAAAGATATGTATCAAGTCCACGGAGTCCTAACTGTCTGCAGAGGACGATGGACATCTTAAGAAATAAATAAGTTTATTAGAAATAAATATGGCGCCGCGCCAACAGAATGTATCTTAGTAATCACTCATTCTGAATAGTGGATTTTGTTTGTATATGTACGGATGAATGGCTAAGCACTTAACTACTAAGAAATATTATAGGCATTTATTTTTCCATTCATGAGTATTGATTACTATAATAATATTGATCTAGATTGAGTGCGTAGCGGTTTCTATGCTGATTGTGGCATGCCTAATCCTTGTTAATGTGTATTTACCTATAACAACATTTATTTAAAAGAGCAATGTGTAAGTTTTCTTCTCATTCTCCTTGTAATGAGTCTGCGTTCCGAATGAGTGGTAGAAACAAAAAAATATTACTATTCAAATATGCTTATTTAAGTTTTTCGATTAAAAATTAATTCTATTTTTAATTATTTCTAGACAAACACACCTTCATCTATTCCCAAGCAATACTATTTTTGTAAATACACAAATAATATACACGGAGCCCAATTAAAAATATATGTTTATTCGTGCGAGTAATCGAACTTGCCGAAGGTAAGCTAAAAGGATAAGTAACCTTATTTTTTTTTTATGGATCATAATGGAATGGTGCACCCGCCTGCGCTATCGGTTTACGCTGGCGGGGCACCAGTGGAGGATGACAAGATGAGCATGAGGTCAGGTGAGTTAGCCCATCGTGACAAATTCACAAGGAATTTATCACGATGGTTTCCAGGAGGAACCGCGTGGAGGTCAACCTGACTTGGTACATTGCTAGTGATGGGGTCATGAATCCACATTACTAACAGTCCCCTTTCCCCCCAAGTAACTTTATTGCTAGCAATGTACCAATCAGTACAGACCAGATATTGCCTTGAAACAATCGCAATTAATTCTTGGTGAAATGAGACAATGGGCTAACTGACCTAACTTCATGTTAATTCTACTATCATACACTGAAGCCCGCCCCCCTCCCCCCCAGCATGTAACGTTAGCACAGGCGGGTGCAAGTTTTTATCGTCATGTTTTTAGAATTTGGAAAAAAAGAAGTACAAAGTTCTGGCAAAAATTGGCATTTTCATGAATAGTACAGTAGAAGTAGTACTTGTCGATAAGTGTTAGTCTACTTTATATTCCAGTCCCTCTGTCTGTGTAGCCATAATTATTGTACAGGAGTCAAGGTCTGCCCTGGTTTCCAAGTCACGAACCTTGTACTGGTCTGTTCACGGAGATATGAATTTTACATGATTTCGTTATTAACAGCAATTTACAATTGAATTTATAAGTTGTTAGGGTTCCAAATTCAAACCATAAATTATTTAATTTCCCAGCATATATATACTTATTTTTTTTTAATTTTCAATGGCTTTAGAAGCACAAAAACTATGAATACTGTCGATTTTATATTTGGAAAATTTTACATGCTGTTGTTCTAAAAATTGAGATAACAATAAAAAAAAAATTGTTATTTTTATTTTGAAGTATGTGGTGTTTGGTATAATAAAAAACAGGCGTGTGGTCTGTTCTAAATTGTTTATATTTTCTTAATTCGAGTAGTTAGCAATTGATTCGATTGAAAACTGTAATTATTACCAAAATCACGATTTATTACGATAAATTTGAAATATGAATATGCCTAGTTCAACTATAGGATTAGTAAATGTTTTCAGTAGCGTTGTTTACAGGTACTGCAGACTGATTTAAAAAAAATCTTTATTTGTGAATATATTAGATTGTTTATTTATTTATTTGTTGGGGTTATACATAAAAATAGATAGTCCAATTGCTATGAAAATTTTATTTAAGCCCATAGACGGTGTTGCAAACTCTTTACATATATTTATATATGAATTTTTGTATAAATATTTATTGTCTATTTTTTTTCAGTTAGTAGACTTGACAAACATTTAATTGTTACTTTATCACTTTTTTTTATCCGTTTTTTCATTAATCTCACGCACAGTCTCACATTCTATCGTCCACAAACGTAGAAAATCGCTGTCCTTTTCGCCCTTGCTCATGAAGTTCCATAGTTATTTTTTTAACTATAATACTGGATTTTATTATAGATATCATAAAAATATAATGTCATACTTACTCTTTATATTACAATGCCTTGATGGTAGTCGCTTTATGAAATTGTATAACATATAATAAGTCGTCTAAGAAAATATTCCCCATTTCAAGTTATTCGCGAGGCAAAGTAACCTAAAATGGGAGACATTTCTCTTCTACGCTAATGTAATAACTTACCCACAGTCATTAAGATATCCATAACATAACAAAATCCTTATAAAGTTCATTGACCGGGACAGTATATGGCCGACGCAGATACTATTGTCACGACGCAGTGGCGCCCATAGATATAGGGATACTTGCTGAGCCTGTGACTCCACACACATAATATTCATAATGCTTTATGGATGGTAAGGAAAAAACAAATAATTTTCAATAAGTTATTAAAGTTTAGTTTATAAATTTTAATTAGTAACTTTTTTATATGTAAATATTTTTTATTATTGAATATTTAAATGAAGATTGCTACAGTACGATATTGTAAACCTATCCGATCGATCCCTCGTCCAATTCAAACGGGGATCGAAGTTACGACGGCCTGAGCCGAGGTTCGAACTCCTAGACGTGCCCTCTGACTAAAGTCATTTCCGTCAGGCGCGAGTTGGCCTTCAGCCTCTCCATAAGTCCTTCCGCAGGTTTGGAGTACATCTGCACTCGCCCCCTGTCGTCTGGTGAAGCTGTAAAGGCCAGCTATAGCATTAGAGCAGTCCGGAAAAAAATTGTCAACCATGCGATTTCAGTGAGTAGTGCTTGTGTGCACTACAGTTAATTCAGAAAAAAAATTTACCAATAAATATTTCCGGTTCTATCAATGCATAGTATAAAACAAAGTCGCTGTCCCTATGTATGCTTAAATCTTTAAAACTACGCAACGGATATTGAAGCGTGATTTTAGTAGATAGAGTGATTCAAGAGGAAGGTTTATATATTTAATACATGTACACCCGTGCGAAGCCGGGGCGAATAGCTAGTTACATTTAAAAGGTCTCCAATAATAATATTTTTCATATACATTCCATATCTTTATATGAATACGTATAAATGAAAGGCGATTATGTTTATTACAAGTACCTACCTTTAGTTAGAGGATCTGAGTTCATATTGATATGAATCTAAACGTGTCAAACTCGAGACTCAAAAGCATGTATGTATTCATATTATATGTTATAGGACATTTTAGACTGAAGCATGGACATAATTAAACTTATTTCTTCAAAAAAGCATATGAAAGAATTACTAACTAACAAGAAACTTGGCTATTGTCCTTGAGAGTGCTATCAAAATGTACTTATTTTGGATGTCACTATTAAAACACCGTTTTACGTCCTACGGTCGCGGGTTGAATTCCTCACAAGGTACAAACATGTGTTTTCATGAGTGTGATTGCTTGTGTGAGTATTTTCTGCTGATATTATATATTTACAAAAATAATATATCTAAATATCTATATCAATTATTTTGTACCCATAACAAAAGCTGTACTTATCTTGACTATTAATTCACACAAAGACATGTAGTCCACATGGCTTTGTGTGAATTGTCTGTCCAGAGATATTATAGTATTATTACTTGTTTATTATTATTAATTTAACAAAAACAATTTCAATTCCCACCCTCATTGACTAAACTATTTCGTAAAAAAATTTATATGGAATTCTAATAATAACGCAATACATATGATGTTAATGTAATGTATTTAATTTAGATTATTTGGTGGGATTAGTTTGCATTTGTTGGAATATTTGCAATTTCTTATGTAAATATAGTAAAATATTCAATATTGATCTTCCAATGTATAAAATTCTCGTGTTATAAGTTTTGTAATGAAACTCATTCGAAACGGTTTGACCAATGCTTATGAGATTTTGTGTATTTACTTTGTAATAAAAAAAATATTTTGTAAGCCTGAGCATAGGATCAAAACTAAGAATATTTTTTATTATTAGGTAAAAAAATATTTTATTTTTATATGATTTGGCATTAAAAAATACATGTACTTAATCTTAAATTTTCGCCCTTATACTATCTACCAATTTTTTTAAATAGTTATATTATTACTTTAAAAATTTTCCGCTCTTTTATAAGGCAAAACAATGTTAGCCGGTACAGCTTGTTTTTATAAACGTTAAAATAAACGTTTTTATCGTTGTCTATGTTAAGTGAAATACAGAGATGTCAAATGTTGTGTTTACCAAGACGTCGACAGATAACAAAACCTTTTGTAGCCTATCTTAGATAACAATCGTGAGGTTATATATAAAATAAATGTAAGAGTGAACTTAACCTTAAGTCGAATCTCTTCCAGTCAACTGTAGAGTAAGTAATATAAGTAAGTCTATAAAATGACGGAGGGTTTTATTGTCAAATATATGTAACAGCAAGATTAATCGACTTACAAGTAAAACATCATGACTTTGTGTCTATTATATATACATATATATATGTATATAGCCTATAGCCTAGAATAATGTATCTTTCATATAAAGTAAATGAAGTGTTTCCTCAGTTACTTTCCTCGAAACCAAATCCCTTCTTTCTTATTTTTAAATGATATAATAGATATTGGAATACAAAATTTTCCTGCAAAATGTATTTATTTGAATTTAAATGTATGTCATGTATATTCTTCGTTATTCAACTTTATGTAATCTATACCAATATTATAAAGCTGAAAAGTTTGTTTGTTTGAACGCACTCAATTCTGGAACTGGTTCGAATTGAAAAAAATATTTGTGTTACATAATCCATTTGTCGAGGAAGACTTTAAGCTATATAACATTATGCTACGACCAATAGGAGCGGAGCTGCAATGAAAACTATTGCAACAGGTAGGGAAATTAAACGCAGACGAAGACGGTGGGCAAAATGAAACGCTATTTATATTAAAAAAATAGTACCGTAAGCAACAAATAATTAAAAATAACATATAATAAAAGGTTGCGAATCTATTTGTGCGTTCTAAGCAGAAATAACCATGTAACAATAACCATACACTACATTTTTAATATTCAGTATCTGAACATTTTCATCCCAGTGCATGTTTCTACACTACTACATACGAAAATCGCTAAAAATATGATGTACTCGGTCAGAGAGACAGATTGGGCCTAATTTCCTTTTTTTAATTTCAAGTTTGGTAACCCTGGTTATGATAACACGTGTATCAGTAAAATTCGAGTCAGGACGTATTGTTTTGAAAAAGAAAAGGAAGGAAGGCTTAAATTAAAGATTTCTTCTTCTGTTTCTGCGTACCGCCTACCCATGTGACGTCCATATACATTCATATAAGAAACTTTACCACATACAAAAACAAAATGAAGTTTTTCAACTACTAGGCTCAGCAACTTTGATGAAGAATTTTTCGGGATTTAATAATTATATTCCTGGACAACTCACACAGCGCCAATCCCAAGGTAAGCCGAACTTGTGTTATGGGTATTAGATAACTGATATAAATACTATAAAATGTAATGTAATGTAAGTTGGACTCCAATCTCCGCAATCAGCCTTCATCTGGGCCGTAGTGCGTGTTGAGCCAGACTACTAAGTAGCAAGCCAAGCTCATCCCAAAAGCGCAGAAATCTCTATACATAAGATACATAGCAAACATTCAACCCGATACAAACATGATAATTTTGTATTCACATATTTCAACTGAATAATGTAAAGTTACAACTAAATTATTTAAAAGTTTCTCGCTTGTTCTTCTTGAAATGCGACAGCTTTCCAAATGTCGGTAGACTAAAAAAATAACTCATGACAAACCGATTTTCTAATTTATTGTAAACAATCAAACTTATGAATACAAATATTTGTACTGTGCGAGGAACGTATCCACGAACATCGGAAGTAAACCGGTGTACTAAACCGCTAGACCACTAAGGCCGTCGATTTAATAGATAACATGTCGGCAAATAAGAATTAGAATTTTAGTAATGTTTAATATTTTTTTCATATTATTGATATCGCATTTACACTTCTCCAGTTAAGTTAAACTTACTGTGGCACACGTTACGCTACCTGTAATAATTTTCTTTGTGTCACTGGAATCCCCTACAAGATACCGACCAATCTAATGGTAACTGGCAACAGTCGTATATATACAAAGCAATGCGGTCATCACGTTACCATGTGATGCCCGTCAGGCACCTTGTGTTTTCACTGGTACTTAATGTTAGGACGTGTATAAAAATATGTTGACATCCTTCTTTGGGACACGGGACACAGGGATGAAATCGGGACATCCTTATTTTATCGGTATAGTTGGCAACCCTACCCACCACAGCTGGAGGTTACCGAACAGTGTAAGGGTTGGCGCGATCATGCGCACTGCAAAGGGATGGAGTACGAATATTCCATCCCTCTTTGTTTTGATGGCATGCTTGCTTTTGTTTGCGCTATTTCAAATGATATTTTTAGATTATTTCCCTTTAATAATTTGCTGTGATTACATTTGACCGAAGAGGTCCCATGTCAAGGTTTAATGTGGGTAAATAAAAATAATACACTCTCCTTTTTAGCCGAATATAAATAACATGTACTTTTTTGGTAGACTACGAAGAGATTGTTAATTTTGTTACTTCCTTATTTTATTTATTTATAGTCTTTTGCACACAAAATTATATACCTACATAACAGACTTAATGCCTGATGGCATTGTCTACCAGTCAACCATCGCACTGATCAGATATAGTAAGGCGGTACAATTTAATTAAGATATAAAAATAAAATAGATGAGTAAAAATTATATAAATATATATATATTTATCTATATATTAGATAGTTTTTTAGTAATTGGATTAGGAAAGAAATATAAATTGCTACACTTTTTTTCGGTATCGGCTAGGTATGAACTTATGGTTTTATTGAAACACTAACACTCACCACGTCAAAGTTATTCACCACTGTGCTACTACGCTCCCTATATAAATAGATTACAATTATAAAAAAAAACGGAACACAAATTTTATGTAATAAAAAAAAAGTGCAAAGAAACGGTAGTCGATGGAACCCCACTGTATATTATCTTCAATTTTATAGCCCTAATCGCTTCGACGAAATGTTTAATCCATCAGTCAATTTAAAAAAAAGTTACGCGTTTCTGTGAAATGCCGACAGGATTCTTCGATGGTTTTTATGTACCATCTTTAGGATAAATTACATACTTGGAATATATTTTATCAGCCATGTCAAATTGGTTTGCATTTTTGATGTATTTTCAGCTACATTCAGAACTGTTTTTATTTTTTTTATGATTGTTTTAGTTTATAATGTTTGTTTTGTATTAAATTTAATTCTACGAAATTGATATATAATTGTTTTTATGAAATAATATCTTCGTTGATTAAATTTTTATCGACGTTTGTAATTTGTGTTTACATTTAAGCCTTATGTAAGTTGTAACTTAAGTTCTTGTTTAGGTTAATGTGTGTTTACATGTACCTTATTTTAACATGTAACGTGTATCAAATGATGATGTGCTATCCATGATGCTATACATATTAGATACTCCGTTAAAAAAAAGTATATACTGATGGCGTCAATGGTGTAGGTTTAGTACATCGATTTACTTCTGATGGTCGCAAGTTCGATTCCTCTCACGGTACAAATATTTGTATACTGATTATCGGTCTGGGTGTTTGCTATGTATATTCGATATTTACAAAAATTGTATCTAAGTATATATATCAGTTGTCTAGTACCTATAACACAAGCTCTGCTTAGCTTAGGGACTAGATGGCGCTATATGAATTGTTCAGGCTCACTATTATTGTTATATATACATAGTAAAATGTAAATATATTATTATATATATGGTGACATTGGTGTTGAATTCGTCTACTAGAGATAACACAATGTTACTTGAATTTTATCTTTACGTCGTAACAAAGAAATATATATCTTTTAAATTACGCCACGGATTTTAATAGAGTTTTCAGCAATAGATAGAGTAATTCGAGAGAAAGGAATATATGTATAACACATGCGTGTTATAGTATAGAAGAAGCCGAAAAATTCAAAGATTTCTAATGTATCTGCGCGAAGCCGGGACGAGTCGCTAGTATAAAATAAATAATACAATGTAACGTAGACAACACTGTCCGTTCCTATGTGTTCAAGTGATAACGGTTTCCACTACACTACCTTAATTGACAGTGTCAGTTTGGAAACATTTGAGAATTTCAGCCATTATATGGAAAACAGCTTTAAACTTTTAAGATCTTTTGAGTAATTTAATTTCTAATGGTCTATCTGGAAGACAAGTTTACGCCTTCTATTTTCTAATTTTTATATCTATTGTAAGTATAATCCCAAATATTTTTCTATTCATAAATTTTATTTAATCATAGACTCAGTGATCAAACAGTTAGCACACGGCCTTACTTCCGTAGCGGTTTCGATTACTTGCACGGTAAAAATAATTTTATTAATGAGCATGATTGTTTCTATCGGTGTTGGTGTTTTCTATGTACATATATTATCTATATCATTACAAAAAATATATATCCAAGTATAGCTTAGCTAGTAACTAGTTGTGTAGTATTAGCTTGAGACTAGATTTCACTAAATGCATATGGAAGTATATACGGTACGTACATATAAAATTTATTAAAAAATACATTGTCTGTCTGTATGTTCTTGCTAACCTCTGAAACGGCTGGATTAGAACGTGACTTTTACTCGAAAAATAGGTCATAATATGTTGTAATTATCTTTGGCTTCATTTATTTTAGAATGTTTATTATATTTTTTAAAATTAAAAGTTAGATTTCATACGTTTGACGTACGCAGGTAACAGATAGTCGATAAAAAAAATGTATACTATCTAACGAGAGTATATTAATCCAATAGGAGCATGGGATGCTGTGTCGGCTTGTGAGTACAGAATGTAATTTTCCTTTTGGCTACATCTTATCCGCAAAAAGGGCTTCACGAGCACCCGACAAAAATTTATACAATATAATACCTCCTAACAACAGGAGTGGGACAAAAAATACAGAACAGAAGCCATGTCTAATCTTCAATCCTGCACACCCCATTTTCAACTAAATGCGTTGCAATAAATTTCAAGTTTAAAAAATTGTTTCATATCATAAAACACGAAAGGCGCTCCCTGGCTGCGCACAAAAAGATAAAATGATAGATTTTTAAACACACACATATACTCTTGTCAATAATTTCTGCAGCGTACGCGATTTATTATTTTTTTGGTAGTTTCTTCATACGTTGGGTTACATTATCGATTATTTCATACGGATCCCTAACTTTTTGAAAATATTCTATCACATGAACCCTTCATCATGGATATCGATTTACACTGAACACTTGATACGCCCAAATTTCGCTAAAAAATCATTTATTTATGTAAGATTAATTTTAATTTTTTCATTTAGGCTAAAAATTTTCATTTATTTATAACTGTATAAGATTATTTACATAACTGATCAACTCTTGTGTAAATGATTTATGGTATACGCTGTTTTTAACGGCAGCGCATTTTAAACCTTACAAGTGAGTACCCTTAAGAAAACCACAAGCAAAAAGAACCTTTATGAACATTGATTTAATGTTGAAAGTTGCGATGCATTACAAGAATCTAAACTGTATGAAGTATTCATGGTAAGCTTCCTAATCCATGTTAAAATATCGTTTTAATCGAAAACGATCCTCGGTATCGCGCGCTCAGTATAATAAATGGACTCTAAAGTTGCAAATACATTTCTTTCGTCCATCCCGATAAAGCTCGAGGTCGAAATAAATAAAGATTTCCACCGACCAACTCTATAAGTAGAGTCGGAGTCCAGACTATTATAATAACGGGATATGAATATACTATCACATTGACGATTATTTATTATGATTAGATATTATTAACGGCATCGGTAGTTTAGTGGTTTAGCATTCCGCTATACTTCCGATGGTCACGGGATCGATTCCTCGCACGGAGCACATATTTGTGTTCATGAGTATGATTGTTTGTATCGGTCTGAATATTTTCTATGTGTATTATGTATCTATTAACAAAAATATATACAAGTATTTGTATCAGTCGTCTAGTACCCATACCACAAGCTCTGCTTAGCTTGGATTAGATGGCGCTGTGTGAATTGTCCAGGCTGCGTATATTTTGTGACGCAACTGGAGTCGAGTCATAACGCGAGTTTCAAGGCGTTTGTGGTCCGGGTCCTCACCAACATGCTGACCACCTTCATGAAAGAGGACTGGCCGAGGGTAGTGTATTGGCGCTACCGTCGCAGATAACTGTCATCAGTGTCATGACCACAGACACTATATACTTAAATCATTATATCACACACATCATTAGGAAATTAATGAAATAAAAAATATTTCCGTATATTCGTAAAAAGGTAACAAAAAGAAAATTTTTCAATTTCTATTCTTAGTATGAAGATTAGATTTGTCCAAATTCAAACTAATATTAGTTTGGATTAGTAAGCACAAGTGTAAATTGTCAAAATGGTAGAATTTATCATTTTTAAAATAGTCGATCATTTTATAATAGATTAAGAACAAAATACACATAAATGGATACGTCTTACTAATTGTATTGAAATACCTGTTGTTTCAACCCTATAAAGAAAATGGTCTGATCGAGCTATTGTTATAAATAAATTGCGGCTTTCATCGACTAAATTGTAGGTTCCGATGATCGACTGAGGGGGATGCGATACAAGTTTCTGGATAATCAATCGATAACGAATCAAAGTGAGGGTCTATCTTGATACGGAATTGTAAAGTTACATAGCAACTTGTTAAATAAAAGACGGTTTCTGCTTCAACGTTTACTTATGAACCAAATACATATATATATATATATATACATACATAATATACATAGGAAAACCCAGTCCACTACACACAATCATACTCATAAATACAAAATGATTTACATGGATATATATTTTTTTGTAAATACATACATAATATACATAAACATCAAAATCCAATAGAAACAATCATACTCATGAATACAAAATGTTTGTACTGCGTGAGGAATAGAACCCGCTAACATCGGAAGTTAAAGGTTGTGCTAAACCACTAGATTACGGCGATCGATGTACATACACAGAATGATACAAAATTATCTGCGTTCTAGTATTAGATAGAAATAAGGTATTAATATATTGCTATACAGGACATAGCCAAATACAACAAATCAAATATCACAACAAATCGGAGTAGTCTTTCGCAAGTTAAACTGGCTACTCGCCCCGGTTTCGCATGTGTTATATATATATCAACCTTCCTCTATAATCACTCTATCTATTAAAAAATACCGCTTCAAAATCCATTGCTTAGTTTTAAAGATTAAAGCATACATAGGGACGGACAAACAGCGACAGCAACTTTGTTTTACTATGTAATGATGATGTAGTTTAGAAATTATAACGCAACAAATGAACATATACGTGTCAAAATCATAATCCTCCATTTTGGTTCGCTGTAGTCGAGTAATTGTTAAATAAGGTAATAGTAATTAATTAGATCATATCGTTAGTCCGTAATTGATTTTTGAATACTGTCTGAAATTTGACATTACAGTAAAATTTCAAAACAAAATGGTTTGTTTGTGCAATTTTCTCCTCAGAAATATTAAATATCCCGTGCTTTGGTGTGCACTTTGAAGCCTGTTGTGTTTGTAAATGCGAGTATTGGTGCTAAACGAGGTACTTTTCCTAGCATCGACTTTGTTTTATTTTACTTACTGACTTCGTCTCTATTTCCCTTTTTTCATATAATTGGAGTGGCAGCAAGTCGGCTCCCAGTTGATAAGTCGTAACTGTCGCTTATATAAACAGCACTATGACCATTACTTATATATGAACATGGACATCACTTTATTATGCGACTTCGATATCAATCACGGCTTTCCATTGTGTAACGACTAAAATGTTATGCCTTTTAACGTGTAATTTATCAGTTTTATCTAAAACTTCGACCGATTACAACTTGCAGCTAACTTGGTGGTTGAAATAAGGAAGTGAGTCTGAGTTACGGTCGTAGACGACTTTGTTCAAAGTCTACCTCTAATTTCATCTCCTTCAGGATTATTTGTTATGCCTAATCAAGATTTATCTTTATGTCCAATCAAGACCTATTCAGCCGTTTTGGTATTTGTCCTTAAAATTTATATCTTTACATGGTATAAAATGAAGCCGCTTTCGCTGTCTGTTTTTTAGATCTTTTAACTACGCAACGGATTTTAATGCAGATTTTAGTAATCGATAGAGTGATTCGAGAGGAAGGTATAATATATGTACATCCATGCAAAGTCGTGGCAGGAAGCCTATTTTATATTATTTCATTAGATTATATAGATGCGCCTTATATCTATAGTTCTATTATAAATGACACATCTGTATTTGAAATTTGACAGATTATGCAATTATTGCATAATCTGTCAATTTTCGGTAGTCACTTAATAATTAAACTCATAATTGTTTATTCACAACGCCACGTAATAACTCCTCTGCTTTAAGCTTACTAGGTCATTGATATTTCACCGTAGTCGCTTTGTTACAATAAAAAATAAGTATTAATCGATCAACATTACTTTGTGTTCAGTGGCATCCTTGCATTAAACATGCACGTCGATCACACATGATCGGCGATCGTTAAGATTTTTTATCGTACGCCAGCCAACAATTTATCTGAAGACGCTTCAGGCATTCCACGGTTAAATGGTTATAGCCGCATTAGCATCAAGTTCCGTCGGACTGGCGGACTCGATTCATGTTTGTGACCACATCTTTAGATGTATCCCTTGATTCATATGTACGTGTGGTCTATTTTTTTGGTATTACATTTTTTCGTTTATGTATATATGTATGTAATTATTTTCTGCTCTGGCAATATTTTTTTTAGTAATCTTATATATAAAATTCTCGTGTCACAGTTTTCGTTCCCATACTCCTCCGAAACGGCTTGACCGATTCTCATGAAATTTTGTGAGCGTATTGAGTAGGTCTGAGAATCGGTCAACATCTATTTTTCATCCCCCTAAATGTTAGGGGTAGTCCACCCCTAATTTTTTTTTTATTTTAAGGCAAAACAACGCTTGCCGGGACAGCTAGTATAATAGAAATACAAAGTGATTAATATTTCTTATAAATGTTTGCGCTTGCCACGGTTAGTGGAAAATGATGGCATGACCTAGGATGTACCGCGCTTACCCAGAGGTTTATTATTCACTATTGATTTGTAGATTCCGGGGTTGTTGTTGTTCTCCCGGAACACAAAAACGGGAAGAGTGTTCCACTCTACGGCGGTACTCGTACCTACCGCCATAGTGATTGAAGTAACAATAGTTTATTACCATGTTTCTGAGGTCGAACCTGGCTGATACAAAAAAAATGGTACTTTAGATATATATTAAACTGATTCCCTATGCACTGTAAACGCCGTTTATACTAACATTATATTGGCCGGATAGTATTTATTTAATTAAAATAATTAATAATAGAAAAATATAATCGTTGACCCAAATTTCGTTTTCCAGAATATCAACATAGACCTGATGCTTTTTTTATTCTATGGTGATTATGTTATACATTATGTTTATATTGATATATTATTTCATTCTTAATTTAAAATAGCGTTTTTAGCATAGCAAGTAAAAAATAAAGAAAATACACACATTAAAAAGATACGTGATGATCTCAAATTACAATTTGATCTCCAAATTGTATGTATCATTACGCTGGTTATAAGGATGTCGATTAAAATCCCATCAGTCGCACATCACCCATACAATTATGAATGCCAGAAAAATAGAATCAGATGATGTTCATCAGGCGTCATCATCTGATGACGCCTGTTATGCCCGCCGATCTATCTGATCAGATATGCAAATTTATCACTGTTCTTGTATAAAAATGTCGTATTCATTTTCTTGCTATTTATAATGCTGAATTCTGATATCTGATATTCTCTAGGGTTCAATCATTCTTAATTTGAAAGCCGCTCTTGTCGGTGGAACTCTTATCACTTACTCTCTTAATCTTCCATTCTCTTTAAATGATAATACACATGTATCATGGACTATCAATAAAATGCAATGTTTTTTATTATATAGCAAAATTAATAAGTATTTCTTTACACTTATGTTTGTATCAGATGCTTTGCATCGCGTCAAGACTCTACAGTAGATATTTTAAGTATGTATAATTAACAACAATTATTTTCTAACAACATTTCAACAACTCTTTGAATGTGGACTGTTATAACGGCAGAAGAAGATCGAAAAAGATATGGATGGACTTTGTGAAAGAATATACGTTAAGAAAGGGAGTAAATAAAGAGATGACTGCGAACAGGGATGAATGAAAGAGGAAAAGCATATTACGCCGACCGATAAATGGGATAAGGAAGAAGCAAATGAAGATGATTTTGAAAAAATTCTCCAACAAGAACTATGCCTTCAAATTCATATTAAACCTCAACTAATAATAATGTACATTTTCAATTTGCATACAAACACACGCATAAATGACTTATTTGTATGCAAAATGCACTCACTAATCAACTCATCGCGACTAAAGAGTCCCGGGAAACAAGGCGTATGACTTCGCATATTAACAGCAAAGTGCATCGCTCTATCTCGCCATTATTCTTTAGAACTCTGCGTAATGCCTTTTCTTTTGTGTCATGTAATATTTTGACTATTGTATGTGTAATTATAGAATACTACTAGTTTACAGCGACGCTTTTCTTGGGAAAAAAAGTTCTTGTAATACATTCTATATTCATGTAGTTTCGTTCTTAATATCATTAAGATCCGCTCAGGCATTTAATTTTAAATATTCAACAATCAGACACTTTTAAATTTATAATATTAGTATAGTTATATACGGACTAGTTGTATTCCACGGCGCTGTCCATGTAGGTTAGTTTCTATGTACACAATAATAATGTAGCTTTCTATGAATACAAGAATTTTTCTTCATACTCGTGATATTATCCTCTACTAGTGCCCTGCTGGAGTGTACCGTTACTGCGAACGGGTGCTCTATACCATTATCACAGGTAACATAATATGCCATTATCATCTATTAAAAAACCATTCATATTCTATAACTAACAAGGGCTTTTTGTTAATCTACAGCTCATTCGGAAAACTGTCTCATCACAAGAAGAATGAGCAAGAAACTTGTGTGTTGCTCTTTTAAACAATCCTTGTAAGTTCACATTATACAATTCGAAACGTGTGAATACAAACCAACCAGCACTAATTTATTAGGCTTAATGTAAATACACAATAAGATTAAATCAGTCGTAGTGATAAGAGCAGACCAGTCTCTACAAGCAGCACTCGTTCACGTGTATGACGGATCAGCCAGCCATCACTGCACTCGACCATATTAATTCCTTCCTTATATAAAATAACAGACTGCCGCAGTTAGTGATATCATAAATCTAACTCCCATTATTCTTGCTCAGTAAAAAGAGAAATCGATCATTCACACAGAGGGCGACCTGTGTCTATGACGACAATTTTTTTAAACCACAACAAAGCCGGCGCGGCGCGGCGCCCCAACGGGCAATGTTCACTGCGCTTTATTATTTTCGGTTTCCTTTTTAGGTGTCCGTCGAAAATCGTCACAAACATAATATAGTACATATTCTAAAGGACAAAAGCTCGTTATTTGCGTATTCACCTGTAGTGTATACCTAGACCGTCGCGCTCGTGCCTCGGAATATGTTACTTAGAAACAGGGCTGTCCCGTTTCAATTTTAACTTTAGTCCTAAAGTTAAGTTTCGAGACTTTAAAAACTATTCTAAGCGCGTTATGTACCGTACCTTATAAAATATGTGGAATTGAACAAAATATTAAAAATTGTTTTTTGATAACTGATAATTATACGAAAATATGAATATATATGTATACTAGCTGTCCCGGCAGTGGACTACCCCTAACATTTAGGGGGATGAAAAATAGATGTTGGCCGATTCACAGACCTACTCAATACGCTCACAAAATTTCATGAGAATCGGTCAAGCTGTTTCGGAGGAGTATGGGAACGAAAACTGTGACACGAGAATTTTGTATATAAGATGAAAATTATGTATTTTCATAATTTACAGAATAGAGAATTACATCAACAGAATTTACTATTATTATTTAGAATTCAATTAGATGTATACAATAAGATCACCTTATCCACCGTAAATAATCATCAGAATCGGTAAGAATTCTGCCTTAAGAAGTGTTTTTATATATTTCCATATAATGCAACAATCTTTATATTTCCTAACTTTTGTACAGGTGTTTGCTATTTACATTATTTATATGAACGTCGTATATTAAGGCATATTGAATCATGCAAATAAGGCTTTGGGCTCGATCTGCTTCGACAAACTTAATGAAAACAAATATGTGGTAAATTTTCATATGGCTGCATGTATTTATATATTTAATATAATTTCATCTGGCTGCCTTCTATATATATTATGTATTTACAAAAAAGTATATTTAAGTTTTTTTTTATTCTTTATTGTACAAAAGGCGATCTTAATGCCATATGGCATTCAGTAGTGGCGAAAAACCGTGGTAATTAAAACTATAACTATATATATTTGAGTATTAAGTATTTCTATCAGTTGTCTAATACTCATAACACAAGCTCTGCTTACCTTTGGATTAGATGGCACTATGTAATTGTTATTATTATATTGTTTAATTCTATTTACTTCAGTTGATTTGTTAAGTTTTGTGGTGTATTATTACTGTACTAGCTGTGCCCGCGATTTCTCCCAGGAATTTATAGTCTATGTGTTATTCTAATATGTATGTAACTTAAATTATTGTAAAGTTTCATCAAAATCCGTTCAGTAATTTTTGCGTGAAAGAGTAAGAAACATTTATCCATACTCACAAACTTTCGCACTTATAATATTAATAAGAGTTATAGGTTGAAAATTTTATTGCGTAATTTTTTTTAATTTTGAGTTTTTATATCTGGTCTCTATAATTGGAGACTCCAAAGTCCCGTCCTTACAGTTGAACTAGCTTAAACAGCTGAGTAAAGGACTGCAACCGAATATACCGGTTTTTGTTTCCACAAATGTTTTGTTTCAAATCTCATGTGCATACATATATTCACTTTGTAGAATGCGCGATTACACGCATGTGAAAATGTTGAAAGGTTTTTTTTTAATACTATTGTCGGTTCATAATAATAACCCAGGACAATTCACAAAACACCGTATGGCCTAAGTAGAGCTTATACTATCGGTAATGTCTTTTACACCACAATATACTGGTACATATAAACCCAGCAGACAAATATAAAATCATACTCACGTGTCGTACTGTATGATAACGAGAATCGAATCTGCAACCATCAAAAGTGAAATGGTGTGCTAATCCGCTAGACGGCGAACCTGTCGTGTCTTTAAAATGTTTTTAAATTTCCGACCTCCATTTCGGATGGTTTAAAAAAGTACTGGAAGAGTAAATCAAATTCTTGCTATTATGAAATACTAGTACCCGCGATTCCGCCTGTGTGATATTTATGGCGTATGTTTTATTCTGATGTATAAGCTATATTATTGCAAAGTTTCATCACAGTAACAAAGATCACAAACTTCTGCGTTTATAATATAAATAAATAACGGATGTTAACGCTAAAAGAGCCATTTGATAGATAAAAGAGAATTTTATGTATTATTACTAAGGAATTAGAACAATTACAATATAAATAAACTTGCGTGTGTGTGCCACAGCAATACAATGTAGCTCATAACTCCGTGTGGAGAATCACTCAAAGAGCAAAGCACTGATTTCCGCTGTGTGTGTATGTATTACTTAAAAATCTAAATAATTATAGTGCGCCACCTACCTTTAACTTACCCACTGCCTCTATCTCTCTGGTTGTCTGTAAGAGTTTGCTTTAAGCGATGAGGCCGCCTTTTGTTTGCATATCTTTCTTTTGTTATTTCTTTTTTGTAATTATTTGTTTTATTATTTATTATACAATAGATATAATCTATAAGAAATAAACTTAAAATTAAAGTCCTAAAACTGTTTTTTTTTCATAAAAACTTTGTGACATTACTAATAATATTGCTTAGTAAGTTTACACGATCTTTGGTGAAGCGATTCCTCAACGAAATCCGTTGCTTCATATATACAACGATTGCTTTCATTTAAAAATCTCATTTCACGGTACAAACATTTGAAAATTGGTTACCGCTACAGTTTGCTGTGATATAATGACAAATTTGGAGTGCTATGTCATCTAAGAGTATAAATAGATCGTATAATGTTGAAATATACAGTTGGCTTCATACAGTGTGGATTATTGGAATCAAAGTTTCATATAAGACGACCTCGGTTTAGCACACCGCTTTACATACGATGGTCGCGGGTTTGATTCCTCGTCCGGTACAAACATTTGTATCCCTGAGTATGATTGTTTTATCGGCCTGGGATTAAGTAAGTATTTACAAAAAAAAGTTTATATCAGTTGTCTAGTACCCACAACACAAGTTCTGCTTAGCTCGGGACTAGATGGCGCTGTGTGTTTTATCCTGAAATATTATTTTTATTATTATATGTTTCTTGGCAATTAAATTGATACAATCAATGTAGCAATTAAAATAAGAAAGGTAAGGAATCACCTAAGTTACCTACTTGTAAGTATAGTGATTTTTCAACTTAATATAATATATGCGAAATAATTTATGAATGTATATATTATTTCTCTGTATTAGATCTTCAACAGCTCCTTAAGTTCTTCCGCGTGTTTAAAGTGCCCTCTAGACACGCCTCCATTCTTGTTCGGTAAAAGTTAGATACATTTTCCTAAAATCCCACATTATATTGAACATTTGTCGAATTGAATTTTATATGAAGCAGACTGTACATTTTTTGTCACGACTGTTTGATCAAACGCGCAAACATTTGTGTCTACAACTGTTGCATCCACCAGGTAATCTTGGTCCCCGTGCACAACAAATTCCTTTCTTTCGTGGGGTCAGTTAATATAAGATATCGACGGGCTATTCCTGGTACATGCCTTTTATACTAAGTAAGAGATAATTCGCATTGCAAAATAAGTGATTCACATTGCGTGGTCGTCTATTGTAGTAGCGCTAAATACTGGATAGTTTATTGTCTGCAAATTCCCAGTACACAGGGATCGAACTTCTCCCACGGGAAACTTTATAGTCTAGGAGACAATGATGCATTTTAAAAATAGTTCGCATTATATTTCTCTTAGAAAATTAGAGTATATTTATGAGATCTTGTCTTAGTTGATATTTGTATATAAGACGTAATTATATCGTAATGTATCATATTTACTCATGTAATTTAAACCTAATGCAAATATACTATGTAGTAGTATTTTCAACCGTTTTGTATATACATAGGTTCTATATACATGTATATACATAAAACCCAATCTGGTTGAATTGAGCATCATGCTTTTGACATTTTCGTTGAAAGTTTTTGATGATTCTTTTTTTAATAGATGGAAAAGAACAGATATTAATGACATGGGAAATTAATATCGAGTGTAATATAAGAAAGGACATAGGCTCCTTTTTTTTCCAATAAAGCCTACTGAGCAACACTTGTCTACTTGCGTGTAACAGCTGATAGTCTATATAAAATTAACGTACTTATTATTAGATTAAGTATTGTAAAAATATCCTTACATCCTTTTTTAGAAGCTCAAATGTATTTAGGTCAATCCTTGCCCTTTTTCAATGAAAATAGATGTTTGCCATCCTGTCGCATAAAAGATCGCTCTGTACCCGAGAAGGTACACCACCCTTCAGATTAGACGTGAATGGACATCCTATTCGGACCTTATTTATTAACATACGTCCGCTTTTATTAACCTATTTAAAAAATAAATAATTCTTAATTCAATTCTTCTTATTTACAAAAAAGTACGCTACTTATTTATAAGAAAGAATAATGTTTTGTTCTAACTTTTTATTTTTGCTAGAATTTTATAGAACCGTACCTTACCTTACCTACCTTATTCAGTTATTATAAATATTATAGAATTAAAAAATTATATGTAAATAAAAACAATTTTAATTCCGCCACCTTTAGCATCTGTGAGATCACAAAAATATCCAGTGTGAAAACGTGACTGCCGCCACTGACATGAACGCCACACGAAACATCATTAGGCATTGAATATACTTCGGACATATCTTGGAAGCCTAGTCTAGTTGTTAAGTTAATTTCCGTAAAATAACACCTAATTTATTAAAACATATTGAAATGGATTTTAAATCAGTCTGTTAACATCATATATTAAAGCGTCTAAATAAACAATCTATGAAGACTTTCGACATAATGCGGAATACAGTAAGTTGGAGGGCTTCTTAGTTTGTTTGTTTATAGTATATATAGATTGGGTTTAGGAAATTAGATACAGGCTTTTCACCCTGGGCAATTAATTCCTCATACAAACTAACTTGTAAGATTGGACAGTAACCGTCATAAATTATATTATTCTATGAAAGTCTATTGATCTTCATACCAATTGGATCGCACAACATACCACGCATCGTTGAGTTTGGAGAAAAAAACTGCATAAAGAGTCAGTGTTATGGTCAATGACATTATCCACTTATTAATCAGTCTAGAAAGTTTAAGGCAGATCGTAGACTTAGATGATGGGATGTGTTATAGGCAATAAGTTCTTTAGCATACATTAGTCCACCGCTGGACATATGCTTGCTGCTGCTGCTGGATATATTCTTCAGTCTGCGGCGCATTTAGTCCAGGTCGTCTTCTTCTTAACGTCGTCCGAACATCTGGCAGCTAGTCTAAGCAGACTGCTTACGCTTCTACCTCCTATCCTAGGTCCTCAAAGTAATTCTCTCTCTTTCTTCTATACTAGAATGTGTATCTAAAGTTGCATTAGCAGGGTTCTAGCAGATTTAGCAGGGCAGGGGCAGAAGTATAAGCTATAAAAACGAGTGTTGACGTACGTGGGCAAAGTGGCCCTTAAACCCAGGTCACAAGTCCCGGGAACTGCTCGGAGTTTCCCTCTCTGCCACACAATGGATCCGACTTGGTAAATCCATAGAATGCTAAAAAGTTCGTCTCACACATATCAAAAACCTGATAAGAAAGAACTAGTGATCATAAACATAGGTAATATGTAGTTTTGTCGCCTGTTCACTACTTCTATCGAGACCCTGTACAACACAATAGACATTACGATGTCCCGAGCCATGTTTCGAAACCCTAGCTGTGACTATAGACTAAAGTCGTATCCGTCAGGCAGAATTTGTCTTCAGCTGTTTCATATGATCTTTCATGGGTTTAAATTGCACACCGCACTCGTCTCGTTCGTTTTAGTTCAATGAAACTGTAAAGGCAAATTGCAATCAACAGGTCTAAAAAGAAAAAATGACTGTTTGCTGCCTTTGCTTGTGTAATGTAAGTAAGTAGGAAATACACTTGAAGAAGTAACGTATGGAACATATGTATATGCAAATCTCGTTGAGGGAAAGTGAGGAGATATCGACAGCACGCACAGTTGATTTTACTAGTAGATAAGCAATAGTTATTAAAGTGATTTTATAAACAAACGGGTACACTGAAACTCTTTCCTACGTATTTACAAATCTTTCTTCCGTAAATTATTATGTTTAAGATATTTTACTTATATAAGAATTCTGAGTAAATTTTTTTTCAATCTGTTTAAATCAGACGTTCCCAAACTTTTTTGTGTCATAGACCCCTTGCTACATTTTTAGGTTTTGGGTAGACGCCCCATTCTTACCTGGTATTGATTTTTTGTAAATTTTTAACTGTAATAAAGTTTAGTGTTAAAAACATAAAGTAAAAACAACAAGATGACTGCTGTCGTAGACCCCTTGCAGTTATCATAGACCCTTGAGGGTCGATATAGATTTGGGAATCACTGGTTTAAATAAACTTGGAAACGTCCAAACAATGTGGAGTGAACGAGAACCGTACTGTAAAAAGTCGTCGGGTGTCTCGAGTCTTATCTACCATACCTCATTTCCGTTTGTAAGGTGAGATTTGGCAGTGCAATTACAAGCAACATAGGAGTTGTATCACGGCTGTCACGTGATAACTTGATGTCCATAGTTCATATAGCCGATGGTTACCACTTACCATTCAGCTTGTTTGCCATTTCATAGAATACATCTTCTTGGTATTCTCTTCATGATTAACATATACGGTGAAAGGGGTTTATTAGTAATGTGGATCAATGAACCCATTGCTGGCAATGTACTATGTCAAGTTGACCTCCACGCGGTTATCCCTGGAAACCATCATGGTCAATTCCTGGTGAATTTACCACGATGGGCCAGACCAAACCAGACCAGACCAGAGATAATCATCTTATCATCATCCACTAGTATCCTGCTAGCGTATACCGTTAACGCAGGCGAGTGCACCATTATCATTCATTATAAAAAAACCCTTCATATAATTTAATTTACGAAGCAAAACAACCTTGACATTTATAGGCGTTTGACGGGCGGGTTGGTTTATAGTAACATAGTATTAAAACATAAAGCAAACCAAGAAACGAGGTAACCCAGAGAAAATGGCATTTTCCCGGTTTTTACGTTAATTACAACAACGGGTTATAAACTAGTCAGTAAAAACAAACTAGCGGCTCTGAACCGCAAGTAGGGATGTGAAAGTATAATCGATTATGAATGAAAAGAACGATCATTTTATGAAAAATCGAGATTGCTAATCGATTTAAAAATACCAAAAAAGCGATTAATTACTTAATCCGGTTTTTTGATCTGTTCGTTTTGATTTATTTATTTGGATCATCCAAGTGGCCTAAAAACTATAATAATTACATGTCAAAGAGTACAAAGTTATTAGAGTACTACAACAATGGCGATACATACGAGCGTATGTACAACCCAAACCCCTATACCCCTACACCGCGCGTGGGGGGTAATATTGTTTTGAAGATTTTCTTCGTGGTACAGCAAAACAAGTGTTTGCAAAAAATCTACTGAAAAATTTACTGAATAATCATTTAAAACAATCGATTATGTAATAATCGATTTTTTACACATGATGCTACATCCCTAACCGCAAGTCGGACACTGGAGCCAGGTATAACGGTTGCCGTGTCATCGGGTACACACTTAACCTCGTGGCGTATGTTGGATGCCACCCTTAATTACTAATGAGGAAACCACTAAAACTACGAACATCCTCACATTTAGATATAGCTGTTCCGTCCTATTTCAAAGTTAAGCATAAATTTATAACTTCACTGAAAGCGTCCAGGATAAACAAACTGTGTTAATTCAAAGTTTAAAACAATTTTACTGTTTAGATAAACACCGTTGACAATAAAATTGTTAAAATTTATTTTATCTCCATTCTCTTGAATTTATTTATATCAGTGAGGCATGTGCACTATTTTGGATTCGTGTGCTTAAAAACTTTACAAGGAACAACGTTACATAGCGACGTGGGAGATATTATCTTAATATACCATAATATACTATATACTATGTTTTATACTAGAGGTAGACAAAAAAAAGCTGTCTGAGATACCCACGACCTCAGTCTCGTCTATTTCAGCCCCTAATTACTTTGTAAGGTATAATGAAAAGCACTACGGACATCACTAACATGTCATACATTTTAACCTATAATTTCACTGCATAATCGTGCTGTATGTAGGCGACATTTACTATTTATCATCAGTTTTTTTGCCAATTAAATTACATAAAAAATGGTCTCGTAACTTTACTTTATTTTTATGAATTGGGTGAAGCCGAGTCTGACGGTTAGTTTATACTTTTACGTATATATTAACTTTACAAATAGGTAAAATTTGTGAGGTAAACTCTGGATCTACTAAATCAATTTTTTAATAAATCTAATTCTTTTATTGTTGGAAATCCCATTAAACAACGAAGGTTATATAACATCACGCTACGACCAATAGGAACGAAGCTTAAATTAAATCAAAATCAATTAAATTGTGGCGCAGATGAAGTCGCGTGGATCAGTTAGCCATAAATATTATATTGGCCAAGTTCGTATCGTGCGTAGTACATTGTCATCTCGTCCGCAGATCAACACTGGATACTGACCGTGTTAGACACATCCGTAATCTCGGTTAATACACTATACTTTGTCTAATTACCCATTACACTGCTAGGTACAACACTATGTAAACACTGTTTATGTTTACATTCTTAACATATAATAAAATTGTAAAGTCGTGACCAGGCGTATTTGTTTGTCTCTATATGTGTATGTTCGTGTGTTTTATATAAACATAATTTTGGTTTGTTGATCATGTTAAAACAATAACTGATTGAAATCGTAACGAAATTAAAACCAATAGGGAACTAAAGATTATATTTTTATAATTATTATAAACTGGAGTTATTTTAATAATGTAAATAGTCTTAACCAGCGTATACCGTTAGCGTAGTTGGGTGCATCATTGAATACATGTACTATAATAAAATACACAGATTTATTGTACAGCACCAAAAACTCGCCTCAGAGAAATTCCCCGGGACCGTTTAAAAAGCAAACAGCTTATATGTAAGATCACGATTTATCTTTAATCCCGGTATTACATTAAAAAGAATAACAAAAGGGAACCAATTTACCGCATTTGTAGCCGTTTGTTGCAAAGGCTAACGATGGTAATACCTGAGGGCATAAGGAAAATGCTAACAAAGCCTTTGACAAACTGGTTACAAGGCTGCAAATAGGTAAAATATAATACACTGATTTTCTAATTTTCTGTACTTTTCTATTCATACAAACGAGAGCATTGTGGCCTATTGATTTTTTGTGCCACTTAAATCCAAAAGATAGTAAAGTGGTAGACAAAAAAATTACTTTATGTGTCTATTTATATTTCTGACTAACCCTCCGGTGATGAAAATACTAATAAAAAAATATCCGGAAAACTATGGTACGGTATGGTTACCGAAGTATACGGATGTCATATTTTTGTCAGACTTTTTTATGGACAATAATGCTACAACTCATTATATAATTTTAATTATACTGTGATTATTTAATAATAATAACTATATAATGTAATACGTTATTATATGTGTTACAGTCTACTACAATAATACATAACCTAATATATAAGAAAACCAAACATAATTATGTATACTATGGGACACAGTTATCTAGATACCTCAAAATAATAATTGCATTTAATAATGTCTAGTAAGACAAATTCAATATTGTCTAGTAGGCACTGCTGTATCTGAACTGTGTCACCCCACCTTACATTTTCCTATTTTTATTTAGTATATAAGATCATTATTTCTATGTACATATTGTCAGTTTATCATCATCTGTAATATACATCGTCTCGACCAACAACATCTTATTATTCATATACACTTACCTCATCCAAGCGCATTCTACGTTTAAATTTACTGGTTTTTAAAGGAATAGTCGGATAGTTTTACTGTTTTACATAAAATCGTCTTGATAATAACAGTTAGTGGGATTGAACAAAAATAGATAGATTATATGACACTGGCCGCATAACGCACGGACATGTCCAAGACATTATAGGACATTAAAATAAAAATAAAAACAAAATGGCGCATCGCGGCTGGTGTGTCGTCGCATAATGCAACTTAGAAAACATAATCCATTCTCATCCTTAAATTGATAGGGGTAAAGTTTATTTTGATGTGACCGTTTTAACGGATATTTTACATAAATGCAGAGTATAAAATAATTTTATTACTATATGCACGATTATTATACTGGAATAGAGCTATTTTAAGAGCAGACCGCAACAATGAGCTGTAATAGCTATCCTGTCGCGTACCCTTATTATCTCGGGAACGATAATCTTCGTTGAAACACAATCAATAAATGCTTTTAAAACATGCACAGAGCTTTTTTATATTTTTATAGCATTACTAAGTAGTAAATGTGATTTTTTTTTTAATTGTACGGTCGCAAATGCAAAGGATCTGTATCCACAAAGCCATGTTTGTTGCCTATGCATAATTCGGACATATAGTATAATTTGACAATAACCATAAAGAAAAAGAACTTACAACCAATCGAAGATTTCTTTTATATCACCAATATAATAAGTTTTTAGTACCTTATCGCCTACAAAAATCAGCATCAGAATCTGTTCAAGGCGAGGTATATGTTGGACAATAAAATAGACAAAAATAAACCTATTTTTTTATCCAAATTGAAACCTTCCTTCTCGGAATCAGTTTAAAACACTGTCTCTAAGAGAATCCATATTACTACAAAGTTTCCTATGTAGCCTCGCATCATATTGTGTGGCTTCTGTGAGGTCATATTAGATCAAACGCTACCGTACATACCCTATTGTCTTTGCTTGGGCTTGATTTTTATCTAAATAGTACCAAGGTGACCAAGCTTCATTCTGGCATCACCAAAATGATGCTATTTATGGTAAATATTATGTGATGTTTTTCATGGATATATTAGTGATAATTTTGAAAACAATCCCGTTATAGATTTCTTTTTTCATTTAATCAAATAAAAAACAATTCAAGGTAATTGACATTGAAAATGCTATTTTTTTTTAAATAGTTCCAGCCTTTTGAAAACTATTTATTCTAAACATACACACAGTACACATACATATTAAAAAAGTATAATAAAAGCAACAAAATCCAAACGCAATGGAAAAACTGCTCGTTTTTGAAGGCGACTAAAAAGGGAAACTTAGCTTGTTCAATGATTTATATAAGTCGATTCAATGTATTTACTAATCGATTAACATTGGAACCAATTTGTGAGGCCATTAATAAATGAACTATAGTGCCACTATTAATGTCAAATATATACAGTTGTTTCATTGAATTACATAAATATTACATAATCAAAGAAATATCTATGATAGAGGATTATATCACTTCTTGTTAATTATTTTCGTAAATACATAGGTATTATAACTAGAAAACACCCAGAGCGATACAAACAATCATACTCATGAATACAAATGTTTGTGCCGTGCGAGGAATCGAACCCGCGACGATCAGAAGTAAGTAGCAGCTAAACCACTAGATTAGCTGTTTATTAACGAACCAGTTTTTTTGCTGAGAGTATTAAGTATTTTGTACTGATCTTTTGAGGAACTCGGAAAACCCTTGCCAGGAGATGTGTGGCGCTTAAGTGTCATGATCCATTACCTCTTCAGAACAGAATAATAATAATAACTCTTTATCGCGCACAGACAAACAGAACAATAAAGTATAATAAAAATGTTATACAAAAGGCTGTCTTATCGCTAACAGCAATTTCTTACAGAGAACCTGGTATTGACAGATACTATTTACATAGAGAAGGTAGAAGGCGCACAGTAGACAATATATTTATAATACACATATAGATAAACGTACATTTTATAAGTATAAATGAATATAGAAAACTCTCAAACTCTTCTCAAGATATCGCACCGTCGTTGCAGACATGTGCCTATTGTTTCTTATCAGCTATATTTTTTTATAATAATACCCTCTGGACATTTCAAATGTAATATATTATGTTATTAATATATTATATTATATTCATTTTACATCCGATAGCACAAAATAAGACTTCAGTCTAACTTAGTACGGAAATACATTTTTAACACGATCCCTTAGGTTTCTATGAACACTAGATTGTAAATTCGATTCTACGAACACTTAACAGTTGAAGTAATAAATAACCAAGTTTTAATGTTATTTTATTCTATTCGACACGATTTGTTGGACACGCTCGCTATAATTGAATGTAACGGTCTATCTACAGCGCCAGCGCATCTTACTACCTACTACCGCAAGTTAGTATTATGTGCGTAATTTTCTTTTAATTAATAAAATAATTGAAAATTCAGGCATTTTGATATCAAATCAGGCATATGACATATCTACTAGGTACTTAAAAAAAGAAATAAAAAAAATATGTATGTCTGTTTGTTCTTGCTAATCTTTGAAACGACTGAACCGAATGTGCCGAGAGTTTCACTCACAGATAGTTTATGTTATAAGGAGTAACTTTAATTTTAGAAATCTTATTTATTAAAAAAAAATATCATTAACGTTCCACGCGGACGAAGTCTTGAAAATGTTTGCAATTATTATATGTTCAAATACTGATCATACATAAATGGTAAGGTAAATAAATTCTTGCTTTGAAGCTGCGCCTTGTCTATATTCTCAGTGAAATATAAAGTAAAACAAATCTCGTAAAATAAATTAATCGACATTACGAATGAATAAATCTAATTCTAGTAACTTCATGATGTTTATTACAAGGTAAATAACTTTGAATTGGAGCACGGTTTAATACATTTAGTCTTTCTTAACGTGGGATAACGCCGCTTAAAGAGACTGAAGGCTTTCAGTAGGCAGTAGAAGGCTGAGTGGAAATTAGGGGGCGTTAACGCTGTCTGCAGAGACTGGAGCAGATTGAAAAATAAATAGGTAAAAAATATATTTGCCAATAGGGATTTTTCGGAAGTTTAACAACGGTGTTGACAAACGGACTTTTATAAACATTATTTCTCTGTAATATAAGCAACTGGAGTAGGATTGTTAGTAACAGCCAATAGCAGCTCCAGTGCTAACAATTTATCAAAACAGATCGACCTCCACGTGATCCCCCCTGGAAACATTCGTGGTTAATTCCTGGTAAATTCGTCACGATGGGCTAACTGACCTGACCTCATGTTCATCTTATCATCCTCCACTAGTGCCCCGCTAGCGTTAACCGATTGCGCAAGCGTGTGCACCATTCCATTATTATCTATTAAAAATATATAACAGTAATAATCGACCTGTGGCCTATATTTAGTTACACTTTCTTGTAGCCAATTATGATACGGCAGTGCTGTAGGTACTATTTAGTATTCTGTGGTCATGCTCAGAAATTCATTTCGATCGATTACAGAAAAGGTTCGATCATCGTCAACAGTTTCCTATATAACGTTGTTAGTTTTATATTTATATATATTTTGCGGATTTGATCTCCGCGCAATATATTTGTTTTCTTGAATAGATTTATTTCATGTAAAAATTAAAAAGTAATATACCAGTACATCTTTATAGAAGAAAACAAAGTCGCCACCGCTGTCTATTCGCTTATATCTTTTAAATTACGCAACGATTAATGCAGTTTTCAGCAATAGATAGAGTGATTCAAGAAGAAGTTTTATATGTATAATACATGCGTATTATAGTATAGAACAAGCCGGGAAATTCAAAGATTAGTAACGCATCCGTGCGAAGCCATTCTTGTAATCAAATAGTTATTTCAGCCATTAGCGTCTAACCAAATAATCCCTCAGTTTTATATAATATATTACTCTAATTTTTATAGCATCTAGGGAATAACCCTAAAATGAAATTAGTTAATATAGCAAAAAATTGTAATAAAACTTTGAAAAAATATATTTCTCCTGAGACATTATTCTAATTTTATATACTCGTAACTCAATATAATATTAAGTAAGTAATCTTGTTATGGATCTTGACATTTTACTAGAAAAGTAGGCTTACTTTCGGAACACTAAAATGTCAAGAGAATACTTAAAATTGATACCAAAAATACAAGTGTTTATTAAAGCATGATAATGGTATGGTTCACCAGTGGAGGATGATAAGACGATCATGTGGTAAGGTCAGTTAGCACATCGTGGCAAATTCACCAGGAATTTACCACGATGGTTTCCAGAGGGAACCGCGTGGAGTTGACCTGACATAGTATATTGCTAGCAATGGGGTTCTTAACCCCTATTACTGATAATCCCATTTCCGACACAAGTGTTTATTAAGTACTACTGTTACTACCCGCGATGTTGTCTGCTTTTTGAGATAAAATATAGACCATGTCTGCTGCCTTGTGATAATAAATCTTCATGTCAAACTTTATTTAGATTTCCCTTAGATTATGAGAATATTTCTTTGCAGTAATTTTCTGCAGTCATTTTTGAACCAATAACACATAAATTACAGTACAGTCATTTGTTTCATTGTACTTTAGAATACACTTTTAATGTTACATCAAAATGTCATAAACACGGACAAACCCACGCGACACTATAATGGACTCTATTACGAGCTGACTAGCCTTGCATCTAAAATATTAGATCCCGTTTTTAGATGTATGGTACAAGTCATAAACTACACCACCTTTTATATTACCGTTACTTTACAATAAATTTAACTTATAAAGTTAGGTTTTAAATGTATATAAATTTTTATTATAACAAAATTTAAATAAAATCATGGATTCATAATTGATTGTTCAACATGGATTGGAAGTAGTATAAAATTAAAATTATTATTTAATTATAATTTTAATTTTTAGAATGTGTCTATATTTTATCATTGTATTTTTGTTGTTTATTCATCAATCGCTTCTGTTTTGCGAAGAATGAATATACAAATAACTGTTACCGTATATGTAAAAATATGTTCTTTTCAACTTATATAAGACATATATACCTATCGATAAAAAATGTCTATGTTTCATCATAATTACTTAATAAATTAATTACTTTGTTGGATGTAGTTTATTCTACAGACTATTGAATATAGTTGATTCAGATTCATATCGCGCAATTCTCTCCAATATTTAACAAATTAGTAAAATAGTAGAATATTTTAGTAATTTGTTATTTATTGACGGTAACGTTGTACCGTCTTTGTATAATAATGACAATCGCTTTACGCTTCATGCTTGTACCACAAAACAATATCAACGCAATCAATAAAATACACTAACACCATTAATGATTGGCTAATAACAACCGGAAAGAATGGCTTATTGTGACACGGGTGTATAATTTACTTTAGCCCCCGTTAACTCGGAACCCTGTAATTGTGTATCCTGATACAGTACGATAACAAATTATAGGGGGCCGAATTGCATTGTCCAGATAATGGTTTCGCTTATGTAAATTGATCAGGTTTTATAAGCTATATACTACATTCCAGATAGAATTGCAATACTCAAGTACTTTTATTGTTTCTAAAGATTACATAACATGACGGCCTCGCTGATCTAGCGGTTTAGCACACCGCTTTCGTTCCGATAGTCGCGGGTTCGTTTCCTTGCACGGTACAAACATTTGTATTAATGAATATGATTGTTTGTATCGGTCTGAATATTTTGTATGTATATTTATAAACAGATATTTATATTAGTTGTCTAATATCCATAATACAAGCTCTGCTTACTTTGGGACTCGATGACGTTGCGTGAATTGTTCAGGGGTATTGTTATTTTTATTACAATGTTAGGTAAATATAATTATAGAATTAATTAACAATAATAATAATTATATAGGAAAAGAAAATTAAACAATAAGTGAATAGACATGTCATAAATTTTTATAAGTTGTTACAATAATTTCACATTGGCAACACTGGTGACAAATTTGTTTGTGTTAATGATTTCGGATTAAAACTATCATATGCCTGATTAAAATATAGTTTAATCAGGGATATGGTCTATCTGTGTAACAAATTTCATTAAAATCTGCTCAGTAGATTTACATTGTGAATCTATAACAAATTTCCATGGATAGATGTATTATCACAAACTTTCGCTTGTATAATATTAATCTAAACATATTAGAAAACAAAAACCCCCACTGCGTCTGTCTGTATGTTTTGTATAATCTCGAAAACTGAATGAATTTTCATGCGGATTTTATAGTGATCTGTGGAAAGTTTAGATGTTTGAAATAGCCTTGCGACGCCGGGGTGGGTTAGCTGGTAGGATTATAATCGTAGCAATGTAAGTAATTATAAGTTAGTCAGAAGTAAATTTCCCACGGGATATAAAATAACAGGTTCCACGGAAACGAAGCCTAAGGGAGAAGGTAATCATAAACGTGCGGCCGAACCCTATGAGGCCACGTGCGTAAAAGAGGTAATAAATGTTGAGGGGTAAGTACTCTCGGGGGGCGAGTGATATTCATGTTATACCTACTTACAATGAACTCAGATGTTATCAGGTTTGCCAACCTTGAAATATCAATAACAATAATAAGAAGTGAAAAAAATGATGAAATCTATATGGGCTCGCTAATCTATGTACGAGATTAGCGAGCGAGGGGAAGGGGGTTATTGGTAATGTGATTTAATGATAGCATATCATTAATAGATTATAATGATATGGTACACCCGCCTGTGCTAAATGTTTACGCTGTGCGGGGCACCAGTGGAGGATGATAGGATGAACATGACGTCAGGTCAGCCCATCGTGACAAATTCAGCAAGAATTTTGTGTGAAATGTCAGTTCCACGGGTTCCCCCTGCAAATATCGTGATAAATTCGTGATGAACTCGCTATGATGGTCCAACTGACTGGACCTCATGCTCGTCTTGTTATCTTTGTTACTTTTTTTTTATTTCTTTTTAAATTTAGGGACCTTTGTACCATCTAAGTACATGTCAGTCCCAATGTACCCTAAAACCAATTACTCCATTACCTCACCAGTGAACAAATTACCTTAGCCGCACCGCCCAAAGGATCGGCTAAAACAATTTGTATGGCACCAACATCTAATATATTTATTTCTTTGTAATTTATTAAAAAAACTCATAGTATTGTTTAAGCTTTCGGTGACAATTAGACGGTGTGCTTATTTGCCATCGTGATAGTATAAATAAAAGCATTTTGACGGGTTTACGTAGGTAATCTGTACAATTTGTAAATTAATGAAAATGCCCTGGTATCGAGGACCAAAAATGTACGTGTCCAAATTGTACGTTAGAGATTACTTATGGTGATAAGACCGCTTTAGGTTTTAAATTTCTTACTCACTGTTTTTAGTTGCATTTCTTCTCTGTGCACTGTAAAGAGTTTATTATTATTACTTGTACAAGGATACTCGTACAATTTGCGTCCCTGACTATCGTTGAAACTAGAGAGACCCAAGTGAATTGCAGGATTACTGCATTGCTGTAGGCGCTGTGTTACCTACTTAGAAACTTGGAATTATATACGCTGTATGTATTTGTTAGTAGGGCAGTATTAATACTCGGGTTGGTCTATCTTTAGGTATAAAATGTATTACAAGTATGTCACAGACATAAATATGTTTAATAATAATATCCCTGGACAATTCGTCACGCGTCACGCATCTTAGATCTTTTGAATGGAATCACATATTGAGGGAATGTCCATGGTGTTGCTCATATATATATATTTATATAAGCCACTCAGTATCAAATGGGTGTTTAGTTGCAATTATAAAAAAATATTAGAAAAATATGAAGTGATAGAGAAAGCCTTTGATAAAGTAAATTGGAGAAAAATGATGCAAATTTTAAAAGACGTAGGTACAGATTACAGAGATAGGAGAATAATTTACCAACTTTATAAAAACCAAGAAACTACAATAGAGATAGGAAATGTAACGGAAAGAGCTAAAATTAAACAGGGAGTACGACAGGGATGTCCACTTTCACCTCTTATTTTCAATATCTTTATAGAAGCTGCAGTAAAAGAAATAATAGAATCACACCAGGGAGGTATTCAAATAAACGGACAAAGGATACATTTTATAAGATTTGCTGACGACATAGCTGCCCTAGCTGAAGACTACACACAGCTTCATACACTTTTGGACATAATGAATAAAATTCTTAAAACATATGGACTAAATATTAATACCAAGAAAACTAAAATAATGACAGTAGCAAAACATAAACCCCATAACAGAAATACTACAAGAATAAAAAAAATACAATTTGAGAATGTAGACACATTTAAATATTTAGGTAGTTTGATTACCAGTGACTCCAGATGTATTAAGGACATTAATATCAGAATAACTATAGCGAAAAGAGCATTTAATGATAAAAAACATCTTTTGAGAGCTAATATATCAAAGTCCTCTCGGAAACACCTTATCAAGACCTACATCTGGACAATAGCCTAGTATGCCTGTGAGACGTGGACATTGACACAAAAGGAAAGAGACAAACTGGAAGCCTTTGAAATGTGGTGTTGGAGAAGAATGGAAAGAATTAGCTGGAAAGATAAAATAAGGAATGAAGAAGTGCTTGAGAGGATTAAAGAGAAGAGACAGATCTTAAGTACTGTTGAGAATAGGCGGGAAAAAATGTTGGTAAAAAAGCACTTGATACGACACGACGAATTAATTAATAATATTATCGAAGGAAAAATAGATGGAAAGAGAGGAAGGGGAAGACCGAGACACAGCTATATCAAGCAAGTTAAAGAAAAAGTTGGAGTGGTGTCGTATCAACAGCTAAAGGGACTAATAGAAGATCGTGGAAGGTGGCTGGAGCTCCACTGACAAGAGCACAGCTCTTAAATTATGAATGAATGAATGAAGTGATAAAAAATTAAAAAAAATCCAAATATATTTATTCAGTAGGTCTATTATAGACTCTTATGATATGTCAAATCTAAAAATTAAGCAAACTCATAGTTTATATAGAAAAGAAGTGCAGAAGGCTAATATTTTTTTAAAGACATGCATAAGGAATACATTTAACCAATAAAAAACAATACACACCTTGTACAATACATACACAGTATTTGACAAACACACACATAGAATCTTTCACAATAGAAACTATATTTTTTAATTATGGTCGAATTTAGACCGTCGGGTGACCACTACTGATAATAACTGTTCGACTGTAAAAGTCATAATGTTGAACGGTTGAATCTCCCCACATGAGAGGCATGGTTATAACGGGCAATAAAAAGAGCTGTTGAATTGAAACCTTATTAGTCCCATGGGGGTGAACCGTTGCAGAGCCAGAGGGTTCATTCTACGTGTGCACAACATGAAAGTATTTTTAAAATCGATGTAATACTTTTATTTGTATCAAATCAAATCAAAATATAATTATTTATGTAGGTCTATTACAGAACTTATGCCAAATTTACCGTTCGTTCGGAGTGCTTTGGAGCTAAGTTAAATTTGATATAATACTTCTATAATTTATCAAATCAAATCAAATCAAATCAAAATATGTATTTATACATGTAGATCTATTACAGATTCTTATGATATGTAAAATCTACCATCAGTTTGGAATGCTTTCGAGCGAAAATCTAAGTGAAAACACAGTGCTTATACTTTTCAAATGAGCTTGTAGTCGTACATGTGTACAAAAATACAGATTCATTTTTAGTTTCAGTTACGAAAATAGAGTTACTATGCTATTACACTTTTGATTTAAATATTTATTATGTAACTCTATATAAAAGTAGACTTATTTAACTTACTTATAAAAGTAGACATTTATTGTGGGTAGTCATACATATAGCACACAAAAATTTTGCTCCTCCAAATTATTTATTTAAAATTTATAATTTATTCACTATTATATGTATTAATTACTGTTAAAAGTTAGCCAGACTCCATCCCTACTCTGAGCCTATTCTCACTTTCACTATATTGCACATCAAACACATAATCAAGTTATATATTGAAATGGACCTCTACTCAAAATTAAGCACCAATATGGAAGATATTGTCCAGCTTTTCCAATCGCGGATGGGAGATATGGAGAAAAGCCTGCATCAGATGTCTAGCTCCCCTTCCAGACAACAGGATATCACTGCTTTGAACCGTGAGTACCATGACTTCAAGACGTTTATCTGGAAATCTGTCAGCTTACTAAAATCACAGATTGAACTCCTTTCCTTGGGTTTAGATCGGCACGAAACAGCTTCCAGGAGGAAGGTTCTATTGTTACATGGTGTTCCCGAGTCTCCAAATGAGAATTTAAAAGAAAGTATTGCTAAAATACTAAATGAGCAGTTAAAGGTAACGAATCAATGTTCTGCAGACATATCCGTCAGCCATCGTCTTGGTAGTAAACAAGCAAAGGCTCGGCCAATACTGGTTCGTTTTCATAATTATTCTGCACGTAATGAAGTGTGGAGTAAAAAAATTGCATTGAAGGGCACCAGCACATCAATATCCGAATTTCTTATTAAATCTAGACATGATCTATTTGTTGAGGCTAGAAAGCATTTTGGCATTAATAAATGTTGGACATCTGAAGGAAAAGTGGTTATATTGCTACCGGATCAGTCGCGGCGTAAGATTGAACTGAAGTCAGAGTTGCATCCATTAACCACCAAGTTCCCAGTTAAAGACTCGACGCAAAGTAAACCTGCAGCAGGTACCGATAAAACCACCAAAAAAGCAGCAACGATGACCACTAGGCGCCAGGGACCGAGCAACAAATAAGAATTGCTGTGACCTTATTTGCTCCTTTAATTTTATAGGTTAAATTTAAGTTATAGTTATTAGTAATTTATTTCTTATTTTCGGCCGGTATGAATACGTGCGGCCATTTTTTTTTTTTTTTTTTGTTGTCTTATTTTTACTTATATTATTATGTAGGTAGTATACTGATTTATTATAGAACTATTTGCCAATCCTTAAATTTATATATACTAAAACTTTGTATGAAATGTTTTAAATTGTGCTTGTCATTTACCTGATTGGAATAGATTAGAGTTATTCTGTCACCTATGCTGTTGACAGCTGTCTAAACTGTCAGCTGTCATTATTGTCACGTCTGAGTAGGTAATCACTATGTTAATTCTTTTATGTAGTATTTATTTAATAATTTTGTAATGTTGCCTGTAATGAAAAATATCATTCAAGTACATTATTAACATGTTCCTTTTTTTATCTTGTTTCACTGTATAACAACAAACTGTAAGTTATCATTCTGATAGTGTCTCTTTGTATTTCGCATTTTAATAAGAAAAGTGTATGTAACTCGTAGTATATTTTATTATATATTGCAATGTAGTAATATTAGGTATGTGTTTCCCGGGTTCCCGGCTGGCTTGAGGTGTTATAGGGTATGGAGTTGGCCCATACTAAACTGTAGTCTTCTTTTTAAACGTTATAATTTTTTTTTTTATTCATTTATTATACTTTATTTATATTATTATTTTTATATATGGATACGTCACATATTTGTAGTGATTATTCGTTTTATAATACATCCTCGGATGAATATTTTAGTGCAAATAGCGACACAGAGTCACCAAAGCTTCGAGATCAACTCTCCCTGTCTTTTAGCCGTCACAACAAATTTCTAAAAGTAGCACATATCAATGCACAAAGTATAATGGCTCATTATAACGATTTGTTAGACAGTTTTGATAACCAGTGTATAGACATTATTCTCGTATCAGAATCTTGGCTGAAACCGTCACTACCTTCAACAATGTGCTGTCTACCTGGTTACCGCCTTCTTCGAAATGACAGAATGGGCAGGGGAGGTGGAGGGGTAGCCATTTATTTGCGTCACAACATACCAAGTAACATAATAGTAAAATCCGATGCCACGGTTATTGACTCCGCGGAGTATTTATTTATTGAGGTAGTTGTGAATACTATTAAGCTCTTAATAGGTGTGTTCTACTCACCCTCTGTTCGGGTGGACTATTTTCAGCAGTTTGAATCCATCCTTGAGTCCTTTTGTCCTGTTTATGAACACAGTTTAATTCTTGGTGATTTCAATACCTGTCTTCTCAAGAACGATTCACGTGCTCATAAACTTTCCTCTATTGTTTCCTCATTAAACCTTAACTTACTTCCTCTCAAACCCACTCACTATCCCCCTAACAGCACACCAACTCTGTTAGACCTAATTATAGTCTCAAACTCTGATAAAGTCTGTAATTTCGGCCAGCTTACGGCTCCTTTCTCTTACCATGACCTTATATTTTTATCGTACAGATTACAGTCTCCCAAAATCAAACCTAAACTTCTTGACCTTCGTAATTTTAAGGGAATTGATTTGGAAATGCTAAAGAAGGACGTTGCGGGCATTGAGTGGTCCTGCGTATTAAATTGTAACTCAGTGGAGGATATGATTGCAAACTTTAACTCAATCATACTTCAAATATACAACAAGCATGCTCCTATCAGAAAAGTTAAAGTCAAGCATTTACCTGCTCCATGGTTATCCCAAAATATAAGAAATATGATGGTGAGGCGGGATAAGGCTAAACGGAAATATAAGCGTTTTCCGTCTGAAGATAATTTATTATACTATAAAAAGCTGCGGAATCGGTGTAATCGGATGTGTAGAGATGCAAAGAGACGCCATATTCATGAATCCATTCATAGCTATAATTCAGCTCAGATTTGGAGACTTCTTAAATCATTGGGTATTGGCAAATCTTCTTCTTCAACTTGTCCCTCTAATTTGGACTATAATGCGCTTAATAAGCATTTCTCCTCGCCTCCTGTCACCGTTGCTGACAGTATCAAAGCGTTAACACTTGATAGTCTTCGCCGCCAGTCTAAACCCAATTGCGAGCCTTTTTCCTTCAAAATCATTAGCCAGTGTGACGTTAAAAAGAGTATCCTTACCATTTCCTCCAAGGCAGTCGGTGATGACAATATTTGTATACAAATGATTCGACTAATAATTGACGAACTTGTGCCCATAATTACTCACATAATCAATCATTCTTTGGTCACTTGTTCTTTTCCGGCTGCCTGGAAAAATGCTCGCGTGATTCCTCTTCCTAAAACCAATAATCCTAGCTCTTTTAACGAATTTCGTCCCATTTCTATTCTACCTGTATTATCCAAAATTTTAGAAAATATTGTTCATGAACAATTATCCCTTTATCTATATAGTAATAACCTACTATCTCCTTTTCAATCTGGGTTTCGTCCTGCCCATAGCACAGTTTCGGCTTTAATTAAAGTACTAGATGACATTCACCTTGCTAAAGATAATAAACAGCTCACAATCCTCACTTTATTAGACTTCAGTAACGCCTTCAACTCTATTGACTTCGATATTTTCCTTGGCATCCTTGACTCTTTTAACGTATCTCCACTGGTTTTAGAATGGTTTGATTCATACTTGAGGGCCGCAGGCAGTGCGTGTACCTGGATGGGAATACTTCAGATTGGTGCGAACTGACTGCCGGCGTCCCTCAAGGTGGTGTTCTCTCTCCCTTACTTTTCTCTGTCTTCATCAATTCACTGACGAAAGTGATCTCTTGCAACTTCCATCTCTATGCTGATGATCTACAACTGTACCGCAGTTTTGACCTACCATCTGTTGATAATGCTATCTCCTTGATCAATACGGAACTCGAGTGTATTTGTGGCTTTGCTAAGGCATATGGTCTGCTTGTTAATACCAAAAAATCACAATCGATTATAATTGGCAGCAGATATATGCTTAATTTATTAGATTCAATGCACATTCCTTCAATAATATACAATGGGGATATAATTTCTTACGTTAAAACAGTAAAGGATTTGGGTCTTTACATTGATAGTGACCTCTCCTGGTTTTCTCACATTAAACATGTGAGTAAGAAAATATATGGGACCATTCACTCCTTACGGCGTCTTCAGAGATTTCTTCCATTTAAAACGAAGGTCGAATTATCTCATACACTCCTTTTACCTCTCCTAGATTATGCAGATGTTTGTTTTCTTGATGCCACTGGTGAACTGCTCAACAAAATGGAACGTCTCCAAAACATGTGCATTCGGTTTGTGTTTGGTTTGCGTAAGTTTGACCATATAACTCAATACCGTAATCAGTTAAAATGGTTGCCCTTTCATTTTCGACTGAATGTTCACACTCTCAGTCTTCTGTACAACATCCTGCATAATCCTTCTGCACCTTCCTATCTCCGCGAACGTTTTAATTTTCTCTATCCGACAGAAATGAACACTCGATCTCAGAATAAATTACTCTTGCGGACTCCAGTACACTCTGGGCAGGCATATTCCAGCTCTTTTGTGGTGACGGCTATTCGATTGTGGAACTCTTTACCTCACGAAATACGTGCCAGTTCTAGTATTGAAATATTCAAATGCCGATTAAAAGCGTATTATCATTCACAATGCTGACGTATTTTTATATTTATATATTTAGGTATATATTATAATTTACATTTTAACTTATGTCTTATAATTTATTTATGTACCATTTAAGTATGTCTATATATATATATATATATTTATGTATGTCTATTTATACTTATAGTTAATATCATTAAAACAATATTTTAATATCTCCTCTTTTCGTACACGTATGTATGACTTTCTATTTAATACACGATCCTATAACATTTTCTAGGTTTGCTGGAAGAAATCTCTTTTTAGAGATAAGCTCGCCCTTGTACATTACATTTATTCTGTATAATTTTTTCTATTATGTGTGTGTGTGTACAATAAAGAATAAAGAATAAAAGTAGACTTATTTTAAACTAGCTGTTCCTGCAACTTCATCCGCGTGGAATTTAACTTTATTTTTCTAAAATACAGAACTATTCTAAAATAAAAGTAGCCTAAGTTACTCCTTATTACATTAGCTACCTGCCAAAAAAGTCCCGTCATACTCGGTCCATTTTAGAGATTAGCCGGAACAAACAGAAATATTGGTGTATGTACCATATTTATATTCATATGCATGTAGTAAAAAACGGTTATTTCAATATTACAAACAGACACTCCAATTTTATTGATATCTATAGATAATATTTTTTTCTCTTTTCAGATTTGTGTCGTGTTGGAGCAAAAGACTGGAGTGTGCCGTGTAAAGGTAATTTGTATAACACAACCAGAGTTGTAGTCTTTTTTTTTAATCTAAAATAGATTTATTTATCTATGCCCACATAAGTGATATAAGATAGTTCTGAGATGCCAATAAATTTATAACTTTTTTATTTCCTCAGTTCAGACTTAGAATTGAGAAGAGTGATGTGAAAATCCTATTGTTTTATTCTACATAACATTTTCTTCTATATATATACCAACTCTATGGGATACACAATATCCTTAGAATGGCTACATTATTTATAATACATATACACAATATAACATAACAATAAATCTATACTAATGTTATAAAAAGAGAGAAAGAAAGAGACAGCTGATTTTGTTAAACAGAGAGGAAACACAAAATTAAGAAGAACAAAGCCGAAATGTATTAAGCACCTTGATTTAAGAATATAAAGTGTAATTCATCACATTTAAAATTAGTGTTCATATTGCTAAGTAACTGTTATATGTAACGTGCAACTGTGAAGAACATATTAAATCATATTTGCTGATATGATGCTACTCTACCACACTAGATCAACGATGTGGGGAATATGACATTTTTCTATTCTATATTAAGCATAACTATGTTAAATATTTACTATAATTTTACGCTCCAATACACTGTAATAGTACTGTATAAGCAGCTTGTTTCCAAGCTGCTTATTAGTAGAATTAGATAAAATACAAGGGAGAATAGTACATGTATTGATTTTATGCAAAGTTCCCCTCTAATAAATTTATAATACGTTTCCTACTAAATTTCGTTTGTTGCTTAACTAGACAGTAATTGATTGACAGACTGACGCGATTGTATTATTCATATCAATACACGAATAACGTGTAACGAGGCAAATATAGTTAATATGTTTCAATTTATCTAAATTGTTACAACTAGAATTGTACCTTGTCTGCTATTACGTTAGGTATGATTTTGATTTGAAGGTACATTTTTCCCATTTCTTATAATTTTTTTTATAAAATTTGTGTTCTTAATTCAAATTGGCAAACACATTTACGTTTATGAACAGTAAGAGGACTGACGTACATTTTCCCCATTTCTAAATCTAGATATATATGTATAGCTCAAAGGTGACTGACATAGTGATCTATCAACGCACAGCCCAAACCACTGGACGGATCGGGCTGAAATTTGGCATGCAGGTAGATGTTATGACATAGGCATCCGCTAAGGCATACGCTATTTTTTTTATACGACTTAGGTGGCAATCAAGCATATGGCCCATCCGATGGTAAACGGTTACCGTAACCTATGGACGCCTGAAACACCAGGGGTGTCACATACGTGTTGCCGACCCTTAAGAAACCTTAATATACCCTTCTTGAAAATCCCCATGCTGTACTCCCTCGAGAAAACCTGGGACAGGACGATCATTCCACAATCTAAGTGTACGCAGGAGGAAGCTCCTCTGAAACCGCACTGTCCGAGATCACTTATATTCCAGCGTGTGGGGATGAATTCGATGGCGAGCGATGCGATGGTAAAAGGTAGCCGTAGGCATCATGTCAAACAATTCATGCTATTACGACGTAACTTACCATCAGATCATCGACAGTCAGGTTGGTTGCCAGAGTCAACGTGTATTGCTTGGCACATAAAAATATCTAATATCTATTAGCATAATTTTCATATTGTTACAACTTCTGAATAAATAAGGATCATTTTCAAGCAAGATATTTTGAGGCAAAGCGATATTCAACAGTTTCATAAACTTTTCCTTTACTGCCACGATATAACGGCCTTCCGAACAATTTCACAGATTTATTAGATTTTTTTATAGGCGCGCATTTTTTTTTTCTTATCCATTTTTACAAGCTACGATATAATCTGCTTTTATAAGCCACATTTACATTTAGGTGACTTCATTACAACGACCGGATTTAATTTTATGGATCATTTCTTAGTCTTACTCAAGTACTATGTCGAAGAGGCAAAAAAATTACTAAGCATTAATTTCTATTTTGATATCTGAATTTACTCTAACCTTCTTATAATTAGTTTATACTATATCCAACAGTGTTGTCCACTGGAATTTCATAAAATCCTATGTTAATCTAAAATACCTATATATGTTAAATTATATTACACTACCGCCTAGGGTAGGCCTGGATATTTGTATATCGTAAAGTGAAATAGATATCCGTAAAAGAACACCTAATTCTATAAAATGTATTGGGTATTTCAATAAATTTACACAAAATCTCAACAAATTGTACACCTAAACCTTTGCCATAAGTCACTCCATTGATGCATAGAAACCATATGAAAATAAGTTCAGTCGTTTTTGAGATTATCGAGAATGGATGCGGTTGGGATCCTAGTTTTATAATAAAAATATTAATGTATATATAATATTTTTGATACAGATAAAATCTTATTTTAATAGTACCTACTCATTTATTTATATCATCTTTGTTATTTGGCCGTTTGTATTCATACAAAATTCAGTAATCATAACATTATAAATATAATTCTGAATAACATTTATTTAAAAGAGTTTTTCAAGTTTCTCGCATGTTCTTCTTGTGTCTGAGTTTGCGTTCCAAATAAGTAGTAGAATAAAAAATATAACTGTTCAAAAGTGCTTATATTAAGTTTATTTGAAGTAAGATTATTTCTATTTCAGTAACATCGGTTAATACAGGAAATGCAAGATAGTTTTACGTGGAAAGGTAACAAGCAGGTAGTCGTCTAATTCAATGTCTAAAGTATAATATTATTTAGGATCGTAGTCTTTGGCAAGCTTTAACACAGCTGTACAGATGTTTATCTTCTGTAGCACGCCTTTCGGCTCCTTACAAGGTATGGTATGCCTTTTTCAATACCAATAGTTATTTCAAATGTTTCCTAACTTATTAAACAGCAGAAATTTTAGATCTTAAGTTAGTAAAGTTTATATGAATTAAATTACAATGATACTTAGATTTTGTACTGACTTATTAGAAAACCCCTCTTATTTAATAAATTGACATCACATATTTCTAATAAGGCGATTTTCTTTGTATTCTGTTTTCAGCTGGTTTATAGTCTGTGCTATACAATGAGTATGTCTACCTGGTTTTTTTATACCTGGTTATTTTCTTGACCTACATTAAAACTAGATGTTCATCGCAACTTTACATTCGGGTGGAAATTTCTGGAATACCATTCTTACCACATTATAAAAAGAACTTAGATTCAAAATTTCAAGTTTCCTCACTACAGTCTAACCATTATGCTGTATACGTAAAAATCAGACTAAGTAAAACATAATAACATTTTACCACTCATGGATGATAGTGAGCTGGAGCACTCTCCCCAATATTATCTTTTTTTATTAAGTCTTAGAAAATAATAGTGAGCATGGGCAACTAGTTACTCCGAGGGGGAACGGAATTGTTTGTAATGTGGACTGTTGACCCCATTGCTAGGAATGCACCATGTCAGGTTGACCTCCACGCGGTTCCCCCTGGAAATCATCATTATAAATTCATGGTGAATTTGTCACGATGGGCTAACTGACCTGACTTCATGCTCATCTTATCATCCTCCACTGGTGCCTCGCCAGCGTAAACCGTTAGCGCGGGCGGGTGCATCATTCCATTATCATCCATAAAATAAAACTAGTTACTCCGTTTATACGCGCGCGGTCTATAAAATATATCAGATTTGTCTCCATCTACGATAACAAGTCGGCAGCATAAAATATTTTAATTTAACGCAATGATGGCACGCGACGGGTTACTACAAGGATTTTTTTATTTTTTACATTTACCAAGAACCCGTTTAGTTTATGAGACACTTTGTTCTACAAAATGGTCGCCATCAGCCGTATCTGATGTTTGTCTTTAATCTTGACATCTTAATGGTTTCATATCTCTGAGATTACATGTCAATTTAATAATTTACAATGATTTTTTAAATGTACTTCAGAAAAATAATAGCATATTTATTGATCGACCGTTGAAAATGACAAGGATATCGAGATCAAGGCTTTTTGAGAGCGCTTACTACCGACGCGACGTGTCGCAGCGTCTGAATTTATCTGTCAATATTCAATATTTATAAATGGCTGACCCGACAGACGTTGACAAACGTATCAAGAGAACGCCTCAAGTTTAGTACTTAGTTGTTAAGTCTCATAACAATTTTCAATGAAAAATGAAGTTATTCTCATGTTACAGCATAACCATGAGAAATAAGGATTAATTGCTACGTACATAGATTTCTTTAAATATTATATACATATATAAATGAGATATTTTCCATTATAATATTATTTAAGTAACGTCCGTTGTTGTGTTCAAAGATCCAGGTCTCTTTTTAATTTCAGGTTTCTCTAATGCTATTGGCTGCAGCTGGCCTTTACAGCTTCACCGGACGATAGGGACGAAAGCATGGTACTCCAAACCAGCGGAAGGACTTATGGAGCGGCTGAAGGCCAACTCCCGCCTGACAGATACTACTTTAGTCTGAGGGCACCGCTAGGGGTTCGAACTCGGCTCAAGCCGTCGTATCTTAGATCCCTGTTTCAAATGAACGTGGGATCGATCGGAAGGGGTCCAGGTCACGTTCTTTATAGATGGTGACAAAGCGAATTAGAATTATTAATTATTATTTATTATAATTTATATTTAATTATTATTATATTATAAAACATGTAATGACATTATCTTAAAACTAGTACTAGATAAATTTATGAAATAACTTATAAGTTATGGTAATAAATTAGAAAGTCATGAAAAATAATTGAATACATCAATTTCACTAAAAAAAAGGAATCGCTTTGATTTCAGCTTATTGCTGAGAAAGTATTAATGGATGCAAAGTAAACGTCAACATAAACCAATTTACATCAGCTCCGGTAAACATAAATGTATACGTAGGTGGAAATATATTCTGAAGGTAAATATACCCGAAGGTCGCACACAGCTGAAGAGCCCCAATAATATGGTAATGCAAGAACAATATTGTGCTCTCTGTTGTATTAGATACATATATGGATTTAATGTCACTCACTTTCCCTATATTTTTATGGATTTTCGACTATCAAATTTTAACTGTTTGTCTTCCTCATTATCGGTTCTCACCATACACCACTGTTCTCACTTACCTTTGACAGTGTAATAACACTATGACGACTGCAGTGTGCGCTAGAGAGGACATAATACTTCCTTCTCTTTTCCACAAATACTGTATTTGACATTTTTTTCCCCCTTTTATTTGTTTCACAGTTTTTTTTTAAACTTATATATTTAGATTTATTTTAGTTCTAGGCTCCTGCTGCGATTTGATACAGGGGAAGTTTTTAATAGAAGTTTTCACTGTAGGGTATATATATATTATATTATACATATTTTCATAATTACACATATGTTATACATAAAATATATATTAAAGTATATAATAGATTTTATATTTAAATATAAAATTTAATCATAAAAAGTTTTCGCATGTATGTAGTGTATATTTATGTATTGTTAATCTGTTTTAACTTATAAATAATACTTTTAGCCAGGGCATCATAAGAAGCAAGAGTTTCCGGCTTCTTAATGATGCTCGTCAAATTATAAGGGGATTCAATCCCATACAGGCGACACGTTTGCTCGTGCTCGTGATCCGAGTTAGCAATCAATACAGTTTTTACTGTGCGTATGATATATAAAGTACCTACTTCCTTATGTAACACGGGTACCTGGTTAGCGGGTTAGTTTTACAGTCTTATATTTCGATGGTAACTAGTTTAATTTTCATATTTATTATTAATTAACAAATATTCCTCTACTACAATTATTTTACTCTGTTGATTCTTATGTAAAATAATCATTATTTTTCAATTATGTTTTAATATAGCGTATAATGTCAAGTAATCTGTATTTTTGACACAATTATGGACTAATAAGAATAATTTAATAATAATAAAAATAATATTCACTCTTTTTTTCTATTTATTGATAGCATCAAGATATTTCTTATTACTATTTCTTCTTTCCCCGTTCAATTGACGCTAGCCTGTAGCGTAAGACTATATCTAAAATGCTTTTAACAGTTAATAAAGGTAGGATACTCTGTAGCTTTTAGGAAGCTGCGAGTCGTGACCGGCTGCCGCTATCAAGCGACCATTTGCCAATAATTGAACTATCATTTCGATTACCATCGCATACAAGTGTACTTAAAACTGTCATGACACGATATTGCAGGAACAATATATTCACATTAAATCACATGTAGATAAGACGTGAGAATAATGTTAACAACATATATTATAATAAAATGTATTCTATTTATGTATTCTTTACCGACTTCAAAGAAGAATAGGGAATTTCAATTGGAAAATAACAATTTTCTTATGGTTTTTTATGGTTTACATCTTATTGATGATTATTATTAAATTTCTATGGATCTTTAAGGATATATTTAATGTATTATGTACTTCCTAACGGACTTTCGAAATGAGAGTATTTGGAATTGACAAAATGTATTTTAATGAGACAAAATGTATGTAATAAAAAAGGTATTTTTGTTATGAATTGTTAATGATGACTAGCAATCGTTAAGAGATAAAACAGCTACAACTAAAGAAACTTATATTTTTATAAATTGTGCATTTTATTAGTTGTATACCAGCATTTATATTATAGAAAATCATCAAATCAGTTTAGTTGAGAGACGAACTTCTTAGCATTCCACAGATTCATCGTGTGGGTGCCGGGTCAATCGCGTGACAGAGAGTGAAACTTCCATCAAACTTTTCGGGACTTGTGACCCGAGTGTAGGTTTAAGGGACCCTTTTGCCGACATACGTCAATACGCACCTTCGCCGCTCGTGTTTCTCTCCCTGTCCAGCCGAATCTAGTAAGAACCTGCTAGTGGTACTTTAGATACACGTTCCAGTATATAACTTACAGCAGTTCTAGACAGGATAAGGTCTTTTAGGAGACTGTAGAGCGATTTCGCTGGTATATCTCTCGCTGTGACTTCAATCGCATATAAATTAATCACATACCCATTTTCCGTTAATTCGTTTTCCTTGGTACAGTCAAGTCTATGTATGTTGTATATTAAAAACAAAATGTATTTGTATATTTAAACAAAATATACTTAAGTATTTATATCAGTTGTCTACTATCCATACCACACACTCTGCTTAACTTGAGACTAGATAGCGCTGTGTGAATTGTCCAAATTATAATTGTTAGTTTTGTATCAGCACTTAGTAAAATAATCATCCCATCAGTTGAGTAGAAAAACAGATCTCTTTTGAAGTCGTTTAAAAATTCTACCAGATACTAATATTACAAATTCGTTCTTTTACATTACATACTAGTGTAATGTAGAAGTCTAGTTATGCCTTAAGCGATACCCCAACATTATTGCTAATTTGCAGGCTCATCTATCTATGTAACCAATTACGAACAAATGTGAGGTTCCGTATATACTAAGGCGCCGACCGCAGCATGCGGAAGGTGATACACAGATTGCCAGCTCAATTTGTTCGCGCGTTATGTTCGCGGTTAACGCCCGATTTACTCATCTCACGACTCATGGCTCAGGTAAACATGCTAAAAGTTTATAAAATACATAGCAGTATTTAGTGGTTCCTGAAATATTAATCAGAATATAAAAATAAATTTTATTTATTGCCAAAAAAAAATACAATCATACATTAGCACGCGTACGTGTTGATTTATCGAAAACAAAACAGAAATTAACTTCTTAAACTATACACAATGTATGGTAAACATTTAAGACTATTTTCACTCTATTCTCACTAATTTTGAATTTAGAAATGATGATGGTTTGTATTTTTGTAAACATGTACAAGCACATTTGAAAAGAATAAGAGCTGAGTTTTTTATCAGTTTGAATTTTTTTATCCTTAGGTCGAATGCTCTCCGAACAGACGGTAGTTTTTTTTTCATAAGAGTCTGTAATAAACATATAAAGATATGTTTATTACAGACTCTTATGAAAAACAACTACCTGAATAAAGATATTTTGATTTAATTTGAATTAATACCTCAGAGTACATATTCTGGGCAAAAGGGACAGACTGCACTGCGTTGATTTTCAGTCATTTCAGCTCATCCAACAAATTACTTATAAATGCGAGTTGATTATTAAACAGTCTATTAAAAAAATGTGTGTCCATTTATATTTCAGACTGACACTCCCCAATAAGAAACCAAAAATTAATTCAAAAGACAGAGGTAGGTTCGTTCTCTACCACGTTGGATTCAGATAATATGCCGAGCGAAAAGTGGATATATTCGGTATTGCATTTACTGTAACGGAAGTCGATAGTTGACAATGAGATGTATTGACCCGATCTGGGATAACGCGATGTCGAGATATATGTATATCTAACGCTAACACTGAATTACGATAAATCAAAACAGGCAATAAAACGAAATTTCACTCAATTAAGTTAAACGAAACGCAAATAGCGCACAATGAGTTAATACGGTCATAAACAAACAGCGTACCGTTATTTTCAACAGTTATTGGCCAAGTGCAACAGTGTACCCAGTGCCCTGTTATTAAATACCATCAAATGTAGGTGTGCATGTTACACAACCAGTTATCACGCCGTTACTGTGACGAAATAATCGTTTTAACGTAACTATAATTGCTAACCAGTATCTATGATGTGATACAATATTTTTTGTCCGTCGAACGCATTTCCATGAAGTATCTTGGTAGTTTCGTTGTAACACCTGTTGCCACTAGTACTTACGTGTAAAGTATTTTTTTCTATATAATTTTTTCTATTCCTCTATTTTCATTGTATAAGGTTACAAAATTATAACACCTACTCTAATACTAGCAAACTAATGGTAATAGTAATTATACAAATACAAGTGTTACATTTACCACAGATAATATAATATTACATACATTTACTAAATATTGATGACTACCTATACTATGAACGAAAATATTAAAAAAAAACATATTTCCCTTGAACACGGGATCACGCGTGAATGGCTGGACTGATTTATCTAATTCTTTCTGCGTTTGGTTTGTTATTGTCAGGAGAAGATTCTTATGAAAGAAAAAATAAGAAAACATAGCCATCTATTATATCATATATATAACATCTATGTACATAGGCATCTATTATAAAATTGTAATGCCTCCTGAAAATTTTAATAAAATAAATAACACATCTAATCTAATGATATGAACTTACATGAACAGCACTACGGGTATCACGTTATCATGTGGCACCCGTGATATTCCAGAGGACTAATACGTCATGCCTCTTATCTTGTAAATTCACTGCGTAATCTGACCAACTGCAACCAAAACACAGTTTTTTTTATTGGGTTTTTGGGCTATTGTCAGGTTCTTGGACCTGTAGCACTGCGAGCTGCATAGATCTATTGTGCTCTCCCTTTTTCAGTTCGCTACCTAGACCCGTCAGGGACAAGTGACAAACACAGCTTACAAAGCAAGCTGCTTGGCAGGTAAAAGACGAGTGGGCGACTTTTAAAAATCTCGGTAGAAGGTTCTAGATAAATAAAAGAAACGAAATTTAATATAAGACCAGGAAATTCGATTAACAACACGTCTACTTAATCTAGATAGACATAACCTCAAAATAATGATAGGGACAATAACGGACCATTGTTCCTTAAACAAACACTTATACAAAATTGATGCTACAGACAGTCCCCTTTGTCGGGGCTGTTTTGAAGCTGAAGAAACGGCGGCTCACGTAATCCTGGAGTGCACGGCAGTGGCCCAACAACGAAAACAAATCCTCGGAACGGTGAGGTCGCTCCGTGAAGCCTATGAAGACACCGGGAGTCTTCTGCGCTTTTGGGAGGAGCTTGGCTGGCTACTTTAGTAGTCTGGCTCTGCACGCACAACGGCCCGAATGAGAGGCTAATTGCGGAGACTGGAGTCCAACATACATTTTTTTTTTACAAGACCAGGAAATTGGCATAAGTGCGTAAGCTTCTAAAATGCTCATTACGTTTAAATTGAATCTAAATTATGTTTATGTATTATTACAATATTATGAATATGTTGCAACAGATACTTAACCTGTCGTCTCGTACGACTCTGAGTACATACGCAGCAATTAACGAGCCTAATAAATTACGTTATAATCGTACGATTAGCGGAATTTAGCGACCGTAAACGATGAAATTTATCGCCATAAAATTGTGCATCGCTTAAGAGTTTTATTGAATTATAAATATGAAAGAAAATATTTAAGAAAATGTCTATGAAATACACAGATTTATTATTTTGTAGTTTTATTGTATTTTGAAGAAGAGAAAATAAAGAGTGAAGCAGCAGATACCTCCATCTGATATACCAGCTCAGTGAGAGGTGTCGAAAGTTTTATGAGGAAAAATATAGAGATAATTGAAAATGAGACTATTACGACAGACTTACTAGTTGTGTTCGCGAGTTCGTGCGCATAGACAATAAACGACAAATGACGAATTTTCAAACTCTCATACCCTATTTTATTTTACTGGTAACATTATATCAAACTTTGAAAGTCATGTTTATTTAAATTTAATCAACAACCTATACAATTACTCTACTTCCATACAACCTTTCATCTTCCCTTTCAACCTCTTAGAACCCTCTTTTCGCTTTAAAAAGCCCATAGGCTACACAGATAGTCTAGACCCTCAGAAAGGACATATTTCTCAGGGTCTAGACTATCTGTGTACCAAATTTCATTTAAATCGGTTCAGTAGTTTTGGTGTGAACACTTTCAGATCACTTTCAGAGAGAGTTACTTTCGCATTTATAATATTAGTACGGATTATAAATATCGTAAGGTTATATGCGGTTTATATATTGTCACCCAACTATTGTACAAAAGATTCACCTGAATAAAATACAAAAAAGCTTTCGCAATACAATTTAAAACACATTCGCGTGGTAACGTATATAATACATCGATTACCATTCATTTATGCTGACAATAAGAACATTCGTCATGTGAGCGCGTATAAATCTACAACTGTCGCGTACATGAGCGGCCGGCGCGGCGGCGGCGCGGCGGCGACGTCGCGTTTGTTGTTGCGATTTGTCTCGGGTGCGACAGCCGCCGCCGGCGGTGCTAGGACGAGGGACACGACACGCAGCGACCGTAGGGTTACCTTAGAAGTTCTATTTCAGAACACCTCTGTAAATAAATATCTAAGACAATTGTTTTAATTATTTATTTCATTAACAATGTGCATTATGTGGAAATTAATACAATTTGTAGAATAAAACATATATAAATATCATGATTTCAGCGCTTGTTCTCAAAAGTCACGTTATATAGGATGCTGTAGTATCTCCTTAGCTTCTACTGTCCGTCTGGTAAAAATTATTAACTGTAAATACAGTTCATACAGTAAAGTATGTACTGTATATACAGTTACTAATTCTATAAGCATTTTCTTAATGAATTATTAATTTCTTTTCGTTTTATTATTTCGGTGATTCTATTATATATTAAAATTGGTCGGTAATAGGGCTCACTACACATTTATATTTTGGGCTTTTGTTAAACCAAATAACAAGGGTTTGAAATTGTAATTAAACCATGATTATGAGAACGCTTTTACGAAATCAATTTTGATTCAATATTAAATATTTGTAACCTGAACATTTACCTGACAACCAAGTAGTAGTATCGAGTATTATTATAAAGCGATCTAATTACAATGATATGTTTTTTATTAAATTAAATATACCTACTTTGAAGCTGAATCCAGCTGAATTTAAGAACATTGTTAGATTTTATTTCAATCTTAGCAATTTTTAAAAATAAAACTATAATGAATATTACATCACTCTTTAAAGACGGTTCGACGTTGAAGACAAGCTTGAACATTAAATTTCAATAAAATAACTATGACTAGTAAAGTATTTTTTTATATTTCAAGCTGGGAGAATTGTAAAAATTTTAATATTTTTATTAATGCAAAATAAGAGTTCATTTATAAATTTCTAATTTCACAACCCTATTCAGTAAACGATAGCAAAAAGGTATATACATATAAACTGTCAGAAGTGAATTTATTCGTCATAATACTCCAATACCAGCTTCGCTATAAAAAGACGAGTACCTTAGTCAATAGCTTAGCTTAGCTTATTGTAGCAATACGCCTGTACCTCATATGATTTTGCGACAAAAACTAGAATTCTTCAGGACAATGATGAATCGGTACAACCATGTTTATATTTATTTATTCCACTATCTCAATTCATCATCACATAATAAGTTTCTATAATTTTCTTCTCTTAATGCCCTAATCATTTAGAAAATGTTATAACAACTTGGTATGAAGTAATTCTATCAATCAATGTTTTAATAAAAACTTATCTTAATAACTAATACAGAAGTCGATTCTGCTTTTTCATTAATATGATGTTAAAATACAAACAAGCATTATTAATCATAAACTTTCGCAAATATAGACATACTGATGTCTGGGTATATAGCCATAACTGAAATAAAATTAGCTATGTCCTTTAGATAGATAGATAAAACTTTAATTTTGCCTTAACGGTACTATAAGGTACAGTAACATAAAGACTCTTCCAAATCAAATGCTACGCATACGATATATATTATTATTATCATCTATGCATATAAACTGAAATATATTAAGATGCCTCCTACATTGTAAATAAAAGGACTATCAATGACGGCAGTCTCTTAATCAGGTGAGGCTCGAAGAGAGAGGATTCGGTAAAAATCACAAATATCACACGGGTGTAGATATTAAATAATAACTTGCTAGAGAGGCTATTTTAAATAAGAACTTTTGTATTTCGAGTTTTTCAAAATAATGTCGTTCTAGTGCCACCTTAATAGTAGGGTAACCACGAGTGGCATACGCACTTGAACTGTCTCGTCATGTCGCCCGCCGAGTGTGGCGAATCAAAACGTGAGATCTTTAATGGCGGGTGGCACTTGCATTCGGCGGGCAATAGGGTGACAACTTTTTATGAAATATTGGAGATTTTTTAAATAGCTGTGCAGTCACCTTAAACATACACACATGCAATATCGACTGTTATTCAGGATACGGTAGTCAGACTTTACTGTCAACGTCATTGTGAACCAACTGACACTATGGCCACATTTCGCTGAGTGGCAGAAGGCAAGCTTACCAGCTTTGAGGAGGATTCATATTTATGAAGAAGATATATTACGTTACGTTACTTTCATTACGTATTTTTATTAAATTCAACAAATATTATGGTATTTAACAATTGATAGACTGCAATAGTAGTGTTAAGGCAAGTAGAAAGTACGACTCAGGTACATGTTTGATAATATACTAGATAACTTTACGTACTTTTTAAACGAAGTTACTCATATATTTAATAGTAATTATCGTTTAGGTATAATAATTTAATAAAAACAATAAGATATGTCACCGTTTCAAAAATTCAAAATAATAATAATAATAATAGTAATAATATATTTATATGCACCAATAGTATTAGTCTACACTCAAACACATTATCGGAAGGCTAATAGTTACAAAAGGGGGAAGGGAAATATTATTAATAGGTCGACCTCTACGAGATCCATAGTGAAAGACATTGCAGTAAATAAATTTGCCAAAATAGGCTAATTGGCCTGACTTCAATTTCCACTGGTGCCTCGTCAGCGTAAGAATATCATGAACGAAGATAGGTAGTTTTTCTATTCTATTGTCATCATCTATATATAAAGAAGTACTATATAGTATGTTTTACTTACTGATGTCTTTTGAGATTTTTCATCCTCATCCATTATTTTGTATAAATAGGTAGCTTTACTATTATATTATCATTACCTGTATAAAAATAATTATACTATAGTATTTTTATACGTATTAAAGTCGTTTGAAAACTTAGAGTACTTAAAAGTAAAAAATAATCCAATCTAATATCTATATTTAATTAAACTTGCTTATTATAATGTTTTTATTTTTATGTTATTAAGTGTACATTAAAAAATGTGAGTATATGATTAAATGTTTACGAAATAAAATGAAATATGCGCTTAATAAAATAATTAATAGGAAATATAAAACAATTTGCAATAAGTATGTCTATTATTAAAGCCAACTGCACTCATTGAAGATTTAATCTAAAAATAAATCTCCTCAAGGCTGTACTTCAAACAGTACTTAATCATCTAAAGATACAGTCACCCTCGTCGCCGACTCCCAGTAGGGGAGACAGACAAGTACGTCACAGAGGGGAGAAGTGGGGGTTCTTTGTCTTAGCGGCGGCGCGGCGTCATTACTTTGTCAAAAGGTCCTTCGCGGGCGCGAATCTAGCTTCACACGTTATCCGGGATATATGAAGATATGTGTACAGTCTATTTTGTTGCGCATCCAGATTTTACGAACATTTATGTAATAGGAACTGTTTATTTATTATTTGCTATTTTCCGTAACGGAGCTGCAGTAAATTATGGGACATGTTGCATACTTTATGGTGATAGAAATAAATCTAACAATAGGAATATTCCGAAAATGTATAAATGTAGTTTTAAATGAGTATGGTTGTATTTGTTTCGTATAAAGAAATGCTTCTTCTAATTACTATCCCAAATATGAAATTTAAAAATATTATAATAATTCTGACATACAGTGCTTTGGGAACTGAAAAAATTGTACTATCAAATTTTTATTGTATGACTTTGTGCAAAGTCATATAGCGTGGTAACTCTTGTGTCTGTGACTTTGGTTTGGAGGGTTTGATCTGATTTGAGATGTATCAGTTAAATAATTAGATACTAGAACATGTCCCGGCATTGCACGGATATTTACTTGACAGCTATTATATATTTCGCCGAATTTACGTAACTTACTTAGGTGTAAGCTATATTACTGTAGTTTCATCAAAATCTATTCAGTTCAGTATGTGAAAAAGTAACAAATATCTATTCATCCAAACACAAACTTTCGCGTTTATAATATTACTAAGATTTTTATTCTTTATCAACTCCGCCTGTCGTTTGTACCACAAACGTCGAGTTGATTGCGGTGCAACTTTTTGCCACACTGTGGTAATTCAGTTACGGCCCTGAGTTCATTGATTGACGCGTCTTCGGATAGCGGACACTAAGCACTGTTATGTTGACACTATCACGGCGTCTAATGCGTTATTTGTATGGCCAGAGTGTCAATTGCCTATCCCGTATTGATGACAGTCGACTTTCCCACCAGAGGCACATAATTTGCTTTTGAACACTTTTGTTTTAGCGCCAAATCTAGTCATAACTATATTATAATATAATATACATTATAATATCACGATTATAATGCTAGATGGGATAGACAGAAGCATTGTGAACTCAATACTTAACGTTTTGTTGAATGTAATTAAAGCCAGGATAAACCTCAAACTGACTTACAAATTACATTGGCATTTTGCCTATACGAGTCACGAGTACATTTGACTTAACAAAACTTTTAATGACAAATGTGCATTACAATAATAGTTCATGCACGGGATTTTCACTTAATGTTAGACATAGACACCTACTGAACTGGACGTTAGAGATTTTTTTTTCACAAGCGGCTAAAATATCCTACATGATTAAGTGATTTTTGATTTAATTTGTATTTGGTTTTGTTAATTCAAGTGTTTTTATTGACTCAAAAATTCAGACATCGGCTTATTTTTGAATATATATATATATTAAATAACACCTAAATAACAACAAAAACAAATAAATATGAGCGAGCAAGAAAACTGTCTGCAAACTGCAACAAAAAATGGTCACAGTTTAATTGAGCAAGAAACGATTAATTCCAGTACCCCCGATGATAAATTACATTGTTTGATTAATTGACATTAACTGGTATATAAGCGATGTTAATTGTCCTACAAATCTCCTAATACCAATTCCTTTCATTGTACTAATTCGCTGTTATGGTTGTCAAAGGTTTCTTACTGCGACATCGATACAAGTCGGTTACGTCATGTACAACATGCAATAAACTATTACCATTTATAGCATGGGTGTACCGATCCATCGTGTATCTTCTACTGTGCTATTTATTATACTGTGGTCCAACCATAGAGTAATGATAGTGGCGCGTTAATCTACGATTATGTGAAATGTATACCAATATAACATGATGTTGGTTATGTTTGGAAATTACTGGAGTAATAAAAAAATAATAAATTCGACGGTCTCGGTTGTCTAGCGGCAAAGCACACCGCCTTACCTCCAATAATCGCGGATTCAATTCCTCTTACAGTAAAAAAAGTGTATAACAGTGTATTCATGAGGATGATTGTTTGTATCACTCTCAGTGTTTTCTTTGTATATATTATGTATGTATTTACAATTTACAAAAAAAACATATCAGTTGTCTATTACCCATAACACTAGCTCTGCTTAGCTTAGGAGTAGATGGCGCTATAAGAGTTGTTATAATATTATTATTATTATTACTAGTGGTCACCCAATGGTCGAAACACTACCATAATTAATTTAAATTATAAGTTTGAGCATTATTAAGGTTCTATTGTCATAGACTTCTTATGATAACTTAACTTAAGATAACTTCTATGCGTGTGTGTGAAATACATGGAAGTATGTTTAATGTTTGCTTATTAATATAATGCATTTTTATACATAATTAAAAAAAAATCTAGCCTTCTCTATACTAACTATAAGTGTGCGAAATCTCATATTACTCTATCCGCGCAATTTTCGTAAAATGTTTATTTACGTTGTGTACTTATATATGTAATGTCGTAATAGTATACCGATATAGTATCTTCCGAGATAGCTAGTGCGTACAAGACTTGAAATAACCAACTCGGACCTAACAAGAACGGACACAGTACTATCAGCTGAAGCAAACGGGGTCACGATACGGTTTGTTAGTTTTTATTAGTCTATTTGTACGGAAAAAATAGTACTTATCTGCCTCTATGCAAACCAGAAAACAACGCAAATGACTCTATTTTTGTTTCTCGTGTTGATGTTAATTGGGTGAGCGTTGTTTTGGTTAGATGTAGCAATCATTATTGTATACTATCCTACTTAAGTTATGTTATCTATACATATAAATGAAATTGGAGTGTCTGTTTGTAATATTGAAATAACCATTTTTTACTACTTCTATATGAATATAAATACGGTACATACATCAAAATAACATTTTTTACAATTTTGATCTGTCTGTCTGTTTGTTCCGGCTAATCTTTTAAATGGCTAAACTTTTTTTGGCAGATAGTTGATGTAATAAGGAGTAACTTAAGCTACTTTTATTTTAGAAAAATAAAGTTAAATTCCACGCAGACGAAGTCGTAAGTTAAGTAAGTTGTAATCATATACAACTCTATGATTCTGAAACAAATACGATGATAGAACGAAGACAATAATAACTAGTAACCATAAAAATAAATAAGGACAAACGAATATACATATAGAAAAAAATATTAATAATCTTATTCTTATATTGGTCCAAATTTATACTGATTCCTACTGCTATTCTATATCTACCAATTCCTCAAAAACATTTTAAAGGCGGTACCTTTACCTAGCCGAGGATCTTTTACAAAATCTACCTAGGTTTTAAGTGACCCTGATATTTACTGCTATTTTAGATCTACCGATTCCTCAAAAACATTTTAAAGATACCGTAGCAGAGGATCTTTTACAAAATCTACCTAGGTGATAAATGACTCTGACATTTACTGCTATTTTAGATCTACCGATTCCTCAAAAACATTTTAAAGGTACCGCAGATGATCTTTTACAAAATCAACCTAGGTGATATATATATTGATTCCTACTGTACAATAGCATTTTAAAACAATTACTCAAATTTAATCTTTAAATCTAGCGTCTACTTACGTCTCGTAATATTTAACGTAGAACGGAACGTAACACGCCGACGGGCTCACAAGACCGGCAATCTGCTTAGTAATTTGCGGCAAATAAATTAGCTTTGCGGTTCTGTTTTGTTTGCTGCGTGGAACGTAACGTTTTCATAGACCTCTTGACGGATTTGTATCGATATCATTATTCATTCGTGACTGAGGAACGCTCCGAACTGTGACAAGGCCCCGTCAAGCTTCTGTAATAATTTTATTCTGTCTAATAAAAAATTATGTGAATGTCCTTTCTCGAGTGTTTGAATAATACTCGAGAAGTAACTGTCTAAAATGGATGCAATGTACTACTTAAGCCATATATTAATACGTGAAGCACAAACGTTGTACCTACCTCTTTTTAAGAAAATTGCGCAGACGGAGAAGTATTCAATTTTCCACAATTATAGTTTACATAGAGGAGGGGTGCAGGAAGCTTTTTTTAATATGCTTAAAAATACATTAAATAATTAAAAAACCATTGCACATATTACCATGCATTTGACACACACACGCATACAATTATAGTCTTTGACAATAGAACCTTAATAATGTTCCAACTTATAATTTAAATTAATTATGGTCGAATTTCGACCATTGGGTGATATTTAAATTATTTCGTCAAAACCGTTTCCTGATGCTTAAATTATGATGTTGCAACAAAATATTCTGTGTTGCCGAATTGCTGTAATTATCTGCATTATATGTTTAATACAATTACTATTATTATTAAATTACTTATTACTTGGACAGTAAGCTTACTGGTAGTTTGGATATTGTGTTATGCATACTAGATAACTGATACAAATACATAGATTGTTTTGCGTAAATACATACCATTTTTTTTAGTAAACACCCAGACCAATTCAAACAATCATCCTTATGGATACAAATAATATATTTATAACGAGCGAGGAATCGAACCCGCGATCATCCGAATTACACCGATATTCTAAACCACTAAACCACTGAAATGTACTTTAAACTATATCTTCATCCTATTTTATTCTAACACTTAGGTAGTTGTTGGATTGCCATTTAAAAAACAAGTTTTATATCTAATATAAATAACATTTATGATGTAATTTCTTTAACACAGCAATATAAGGAAACGTGTTTGATAGCCCTCTATAGTATTGTAGCACTCTATGCGGTCTTTGGGTAGCAACTAAATCATCCTGCGTTTACTACTGGCACATCCACTAAATCATTCCAAGCAGTTCTCGCTGTGAGTGGTGTACACTGCATAATTTGCACTGGATCAACCGTGTATGTTCATACATTTGCATTTACGCGTACCATTAATTTGAGAATACACAAATGTATATAAAATCAAATCAAAATATCTTTATTCATGCAAGTTTGTTACAGACTCTTATGATATGTCAAATCTACCGTCATTTCGGAATACTTTCGAGATGAGAAGAACTGACAAGAAACTCAACTCGTAATCTTTTCAAATAAGGTTGTACATACTTATAATAATAAACGTATATTTTTATTCATTTTTAAATTCAAATTTGGAAGAATAAAGTGACTACCAGCATATGCTATAGCAATTTTATCAAGAGCAAAAACTAATCAGTGTTTGTAACCCGAGCAGTCCATTCCCCACAAGAAGCATATGTTATAGAAATGTTATAAAGATATAACACACATGTATTATATCTATGCAGGATCGATGAAAGTATGACGTATTGAAAGATGCATATAATGGAGTATGGTGTGAATGAGACAGAAGGAATAGTGTGAAAGAGAAAGAATGCTGCGATATGGGAGTGAGGTGAGGTGCAGAGAGAGAGCAGGGAGACAGTCGAAGTTGAGAGAGAGTTAAAAGGAGTAATTAAGAAAAAATAAAGAAAAAGGTGTTTAAAACTATATTAAATATATATCATATAAATAATAGGTCATCTCTTTATTCTTTCGTATACAGTATGTTCAAGTTTTATTTGCTTTTATTTCAAATCAAAGCAAATGAAAGTTGGTACAACAATCTTACAAATCTTTGACTTTCTCGGCTTGTGCTATAGCACGCATGTATTACACATAGAACTTCCTTTTCAATCACTTCTATTGCTGAAAAGTGCATCAAATTCCGTTGCGTAATTTAAAAGATACAAGCGAATACACAGCGGTGGCGTCTATGTTTTATACTATAGTATGTAATGTAATATGTGTTTGTTTCAACGGTCGTGATGAGACAAACAAAACTCATATTCGCGTCTATGGTAATATTTTTTATCTGTTACCATAAACAAGGGGTCATGTAGGACTTTATTGGCGCGCGGCCAAATATAGTCTTATGGTTTGTTGTATTGATTTATTTGCATTTATATGAGAGTCTTGTTTGTTGTTATTATTCATTGGGCTAAATGTCGGTGTTTATTACATATGGCCAATAAATTTGTGCATTTGTTTTTTATTCAATAACTAACCTACGGTATCGATATACACCCGTACAATATAGGTATACTTATACATATAAGTAATAATGGTAATATCTCAGAACAATTCACACAGTGCCATCTAGTCCCAAGCTAAGCAGAACTTGTATTATGGGTACAAGACAACTGATATAAATACATAAATTCCTATTTTTTAATAGATACATAATATAGATAGAAAACACCCAGATCAATGTAAACAATGATAATCATAAAAATGTTTGGAAACGAACCCGCGACCATCGAAAGTTAGGCGGTGTGGTAAACCGCTAGACTACCGAGGCCGTCAGAATTTAACACGTTGGTTAATTTTAGTATTAATAGTAGTTAATAATATTTAACAATCTGACATGATACTTTGCTAGTAGTGGGGTTATTAGTCCACATGATTAACAAACCCTTGCTGCTAATTCAAAATTTGTAAGTAGCTACACTACAATATTTAGAATAACTTCTGTGTGATCTTTAAGAGAAAGCGTTGCAAATAGCACTTAGTTAGGTCTGTCTAGACCTAAGGGCATAAAAGGTAACATTAGACAAATCGTCTGTAACCCGTTATCCAGTACATATTAAGGCAGTGTTTTTCAAAGTGTACAACGTGACTTCCTGAGGCGTAGGCAAACCACAGTCATTTCTTTAATGCTAGGCAATACAAATATATTTCAAACTTTGTTATATGATGCAATGAATACACATCATTCTCTAACAAATTATGTACAACTAGTGGCTAGCCCTGACTTTGTTCTGATGCTCATAAGTTTGCGAGTTTTACGTATATTAACAGACTGACATAAACAATCATACTCATGAATCCAAATGTTTGTATCATGCAAGGAATCGAACCCGCGAACGTTTGAGGTGTGCTACACCGCTAGACCACCGGGACCGTTGAAATATAAACTATGAATACGAATATTGGTATTCTTCGTATACTATTAATAGCATAATTGAATATCCGTTCGGAGCAGTGTTGTCAAATCCAATTTTCCTAGTGTAATTGACAACGTGGAGAACGGATGGGGTATAGAGGTACTGTAAAATGGCTTTTTAAAATTTTACCTTATCTAACGTAGCATATTTTTAGCTTCCGTAAAGTTGATATATTACATTATGTAATATAGAGTATACAGTTATACTGTATGTTATATATACCTGGAGAAGATGCGCCACAGATCGAACCAAGTAGAAAATTACGTCTCGCAGTGGGCTAATAGATGCTGAAAGAGAAGAAAACAAAGAGTATGTTTTTAATTTTTCAAATATTTTCCGAAAATAAATTTCCAGCCTTTTTACATTCTTTTACACTTATACGACAATATAATGTATAAAAGTGTAAAAAAATGTAAAAAGACATAGAAGAGTATTTTATTTTTATGAAATATAAATGAACACACAGGTCTTTTTGGTATCAGAATATATAACTATATATAAATGTTTTTTTTTGTTGGGTATCTAAATATATATAACTCAAATGTGACTGACTCACATAGTGATCTATCAACGCACAGCCTAAACCACTGGACGGATCGGGCAAAAATTTGGCATGCAGGTAGATGTTATGACGTAAGCATCCGCTAAGAGAGGATTTTGATTAATTCTACCCCCGAGGGGATAAAATTGGGGATGAAAGTTTGCATGAAACTATGACAATTTTAAACCGATCGGGTTGAGACTTTGCATACATAAACCTACTATGATGTAGGTATCCCCTAAGAAAGGATTTTGATAAATTCCAACCCTAAGGGGATAAAGTAACGCGAGCGAAGCCGCGGGCTAAAGCTAGTTGAAACATATTGTTTAAGTTTGTACAAAATAAGTAACGTTTAAATGTAAGATTTAAATTATAATCAGTAATGTATGTAATGGTAGCAGGGGTATATAATAATTACTTTCGGTTCTGACTAGTCTGACGTGTGCTGCGAACTATGAACACCCATATTACGCGGCCTATGTCATTCCTGAAATGTCGGAATGTATTCCTGGTATCTACGGTGCGAAGTCCGTTACTTGTTTATATTTTTTTACTGATATTGTGAAACCTATTATTGTCTATACTATTGGTTTCGAAATAATAAATAAAATAAAAAATAAAAATATAGAATCCCTTCACATATTCACATGATGTTTGATTTATGTTTTATATATATATATATAAACAATGATTGCGTCTTTTCGTCTTTCAATCATTATTCTGATGGCATCGGTGGTCTAGCTGTTTAGCACACTGATTTACTTCCGATAGTCGCGGGTTCGATTCCTCGCACGGCTCAAGCATTTGTATTCATGAGTATGATTGTTGTACCGGCCTGGCTGTTTTCTATGTATATTATGTATGTATAAAAAAATCGAAGTATTGGTATCAGTTGTCTAATACCCACAATACAAGCTCTGCTTAGCGATTGCAGATAGCACTGTGTAAATTGTTCAGGGTTAGCTTATTTATTGTCATGTCAGCTTGTTACCTAAAAATATTTTTTTAAATCGAGAGATCTTATTCGGAATGGTGTTACAATCTGTTACAATACCATATTAAACAGTTTAAACTAATATAATACTCACCTAGGACCGCCGTGTAACATGCTGGGTCGCTGGAAGTAAATGGGATGTAAATAATAATAGGCTATTTGCATATAAGCGGAGGTCAACTCACGCCGCGAACTTGCCCTTGTAGACCCACGACAATGGCTTAACCAACGTTAAAATTATATTATAAGTAGTTTGATTAATTCAAGAATAATACATAAGCGTAATTCTATGTATCTAATAAATCTCAATAGATACATAGAATTACGCTTATGCTATATTTACATAAATGTATATAATTTTATATTTCATATTAAATATTTCCACTCATGGCTTATGAGTGGAAATATTTAATATATAATTATATACACGTTTATGTATTATTCTATATGAGTTCTTGAATTAATCAAACCACTTATAATACCTACTCTATTTTTTGTAGATACTCATGAGATTATCGATAAGACCGCCTTTTGTAATTAGTTTTATTTTTTATGTTTTAATTTCGTTAATGTTCTTCATATGTGGGTACAATAAAGTATTATAAATAAATATATTCATACTAGCTGACATTAGTAAATTAGTATAACTAAAAATAGGGGTTGATGGTATAAGAGTAGAAATTTAGCATTATATTTATATTTCAATGTTGAATTATAAAAGAATATTATTTTATTATTTTCTAAATGTTAGTAATGGGGCTAAACTCCGTGCTCATGATAACATCCTTCACTGGTGTCCTGCATATACTGTATCATTAAAAATATAGTCCTATTTTGGACATTTGACAACCCTAAAAATCATTTTAGCATCTTCAAACAGCAGATGAGATTGCGAATTTACAGACAATAGCTTCTACATACTAATACGAGGACAAAAGCCGTTCAAAAGTTAAAATCTACATGTACCATTGTTGTGATGAAAGCGACGTCCGGTACCGCATTTACGGCTTTGGAAGCCTCGCCAAATGACTCGTGATTAATTAATGACCAGCTCATTACCGGCACGGGGCTTTCATCCGAACAGAGTATCGCCTTTTAACGCCATAAACTCCATTGCGTTGATCACGTCAAGTCATCGTCGTTATAGCTGCTGGCACGTGATCATTAGGGTTGTACAAAACAATTCATTTTTATACATAAATATATTACTGTAAACTAATACAGCGTCATTTAATCTTAAAGTAAACAGACTAACAGACACTACATTTATTAGACAATTAATAGACACTGAAATACATTTTTCTGTAAATACATAGATAATAGAAATAAATCGAATAAAAAACATCCTGACCAAAACAAACTAATTTATGTAAATAACCAAAAATTTGCAAGTTAGTAGATAATTGTGCATTTCAAGACGAATTCAGCAAGACTTAACCATTATGGTTTTGAAAAGAAAAGGGATTGCTAGTAATGTGAACTAATTACGCCATCGGTGATAAATTCTTGGGGAATTTCTCACGATGAGCTAACTGCCCTGACCACATGTTCATCTTATCATCCTTCACCGATGCCCGACAGCGTAAACCGTTATCCACAGGCGGATGCACCTTTCATTAAAAAAAAGCACTACGGTTTCCAGTAGGAAATGAAGGTTAAGTTAAATTATTTTATTAACTAACATTATTGTACTATACTATATACTATTGACAGCCCTATAATGTCGATAACTATTATTAAACCAAATTTAGTTGTTATTGAACGAAATTAATGTAATGAAAAAATAACGATCTAATTAGTCTAATGCCAAAGTTGTATTTATGTCTACTAGGATTTAATAAATACGCCTATTTTAATTGAGAAAGAGAGAGAAAGTAATAATAATAATCTCAGGACAATTCACACAGCGTCATCTAGACTCAAGTGAAGCTAGCTGAAGCTTGTGTTATATAACTGATACAAATTATGTATTTGATACATAATTGATATTGTTTCGTAAACAGCAGAAGCGTAGGCAGACCAACTGCCAGATGGTCTGATGATCAGGAAGACGGCAGGACCGACCTGAACAAGACACGCCACAGACAGACTAAAGTGGAAAATTATGCAAGAGGCATACGTCCAGCAGTGGACAAATATATGCTGAAAGAAGAAGAAGAAGAAGTTTCATAAACACATACAAATTATACACAGAAAACCAAACCGGAAAACCAGACCGATATAAACAATCATACTCATGAATATAAATGTTTGTGACGTGCGAGGAATCGAACCCGCAATCTCGGGAAGTAAAGCGGTGTACTATACTGCTAGACCACCAAGGCCGTAAAATTACGTACTTTTGACTATTATCAGACTACTACATATATCATAGGTTATGTCTGTCTGCCATATCTAAGTCTGGTAAATAAATTAATAGTAACTAGGTATAAATATTTACACTATAATCAACGTAATTAATACTATCAACTTAATTTTATGTCAAGAATTTTATCACACTATTATATTTTATATACCTACTAAGTTGTAAGCAGATAGTACATTGCGCGTAACCGTTTTATCTTAAGTCTATCAAACAGTTTAATAGAACAATTATTCTACTTCTTTATTGCTAGTTACTTATCTAAAGTATTTATAACCCTTATTATTCAAATGTATAGTACACTATAATGACTCTTACCTAATCTTTTGATCTATGAAAATTGATAGCATATATAAACAAAAAAATAATAAATAACTGTGTAAAAGTAACAAACATGTAAGTACCAAAGTGTGTGTGTGTGTAACATAAAAATTAAAATGTATTATTTAAGTCTTTTACATATTTAGGGCTTCTTTATATATATATCTTTATCCCAATATATCATCATCTGCTTCTTCCTTATCCCATTTATTTGGGGTCGGCGTAATATGTTTTTCTCGTCCATTCATCGCTGTTCACTGTCATCCTATTATTTACTCCCTTTCTCACCATATCATCTTTTACACAGTCCATCCATCTCTTTTTCGGTCTTCCTCTACCCTTATAACCATCCACATTCATATGTAACACCGTCCTTAGGATATGATCTTCATTCCTACGCATTACATGCCCATACCACGATAGACTATTACTCTTTAACCTCTCCCAATGTAATGAAAGTAAATACACTTGGCAGAGAGAACTAAGGCCCACTAATTTCTATTTTACATTTTTGTTACTAGTCCAATGCATAAACATCGAGGGGAGGGGATTGTTAGTAATGTGGACTAATGATCCCATTGCTATCAATGTACCATGTCAGGTCGACCTCCACGCGGTTTTCCTGGAAACCATCGTGTTAAATTCCTGAAAAAATTGACACGATGGGCTAACTGACCTGCCCCCATGCTCATCTTATTATCCCCCACTGGTGCCCCGCCAGGGTAAACCGTTAGCGCAGGCGGGTACACCATTTCATTATCATCCACTAAAAAAAAATGCATAAACATCATTTATCTGATTATGACATCAATCTAGAAACTAGATCCTACCTTTAATCTCTAATTTGTCCTAACACTTATAACTTGGGGAAGACGATTGTTAATATTTGCCATTGCTAGCAATGTACCATGTCAGGTTGACGTCCACGCGGTTCCTCCTGGAAACCATTGAGATAAATTGCCACTTACTTAGCTTATTCATCACAGGCCCGCCAGTGTTAGCGCAGGAGGGTTCATCATTCCATTGTCATTCATAAATAAAAAAACAGTCATATCTCACAAGCCAAAGTTTTTTTTAAAAAGGATAACGGAATATTATTTTGTAACGGAATTACTGGACAGATTTGAATTAAATTGCGTACACATATAGATCATATCCTAAATTAACAGATAAGAAGATTAATCACCCGAATTCATGAATACAATGCCGCAGGTTACAGCTGCAAATATTAGTCTGTATTATGACCTCATAGATTCTTGTATATACATATATGTACTGTATGTATTGTAACACTTTATATTATACTTTACTTTCAGCTATCGTTAGATGACATCAAAAGCCGAGCCAACTGAGATTAAGTTGACGTACGTTGTGGATATTAAAATGTCTCTACCATTTTAATCTTCGATGTTTACGAGGGAATTTTCTTTGCGAGACGACCGCGAAATTTATAAGTGCTAAATCTTAGTAGGCTTAAATGTGACGACCTCGATGGTCTAGCGGTTTGCATACTGTCTTAATTCTGATGGTCGCGGGTTCGTTCTTTACATAATGAAAATTTGTATTCGTGAGTATATCTTCTAGTTTTGGTATTCATATGCGTGAATTGCTGTATATAAAAATGTATTTAAGTATCTATCTAATCTATCAGTTCTTACTCATGGTACATATTCTGCTTAGTCAGGACTAGATGACGCTGTGTAAGTTATTTATAACTTATATTATAACTGTAACAACAGTCAGATGAAAACGGTAAACGAGTGCTTTATATCAGTACTACAAACTTCAAACCGTTTGTAAGCAAAAAATTGCAGTATCTGCTAATACATAGATAAATCTACAAATTAACAAATATATATTCTTCTTCTCTATGTGCCGTTACCTACTGGAGGTTGGCGTTCATCCTGGCCATCTTAATTTTGTCCACCGCTGTTCTGATCAAGGATCATTATACCATTGAATATATATAAATATATTTTAAATACTAATCTAATAAAACATTATTCATAGACTATTTTATCTATAAAACTAACACTAGAATTATTATTTATAAACTATTGTCGAGAAAATTATTAAAGAAAGTGGTAAAAATAACCAATTAATTTACGATTTAGATTAAGAATGATCATGAATTTGTTTTATTCTAAAATAGTTACTTTAAATTTTTTAATTAAAATGTAAGGATCCAATTTAAATTCAACGAGTCATTGAAACGAACTATGAAATTGTTAAAAGGCAAATAATGTTGTATTTCTTTAATTATTTTGAGTTTCTTTTATATTATAACTTTTGACTTTTACTTTGAAGTAATTACATACTTATATATGTACATGGTCTTGTACATATAAGGCATTGTATTTCATACACTGCTCCACGTCTGCATTGTCTCGAATTGCAGTTTCCTGAACGCTGATTGTGCGCTCCCGTCTTTCATCCTCTGTGTGTATTTGTCATCTATTCTGTTCTCTTGTACTCTACAAAAGCCTGCTCAGCAATTTGATATTACATTATATATCTTACATTATAAACGTACTAGGTGACCCGAGCAACTTCAACTGCATCGCACTTACTTGACATTTATCATTATACTTCACGTAATTCACATAATATCCTTTAAAATATGTTAATCTCATGTATAAGCTATATTATTGTGAAGTTTCGTCAAAATCCGTTCAGCAGTTTTTGCATGAAAGAGTAACAAATATCCATCCATCCATACTCACAAACTTTCGCGTTTAGAATATTATTGTATTATTATTATTATTAATGTATGTTAAATATAATATGTTTAGAATAGAATAGAATTTATTAACTCGTACACAACAATAATGCCATAAAAAAACAACAATTTACAAACATTACAAACATTGTGAACCGCAACTCAGCATAATGCTGGAAATATCGTTCCCAGCGCTGATATTCAGTTAGATCCACAGCACGCCACAATTTTTAATAATAACCGAGGACATCAGCGCCATCTAGTCCCAAGTTACGCAGAATTTGTGTTAAAGGCAACAAACAAGTTACAGAAATATTTTTTCTTTTTATTTTAGGTAATATTTATCTTTATTGCCCCTTTTTACTGAGTTGGCATTTTGTTGTTTCGAAATTAGATTCGTTTAATTTATTTATCCCGTTGAAAAATTAATTAAAATAGACCAAAATATTACCATTTTGTTTTTTAATACGAGTTATAAAGAGGACTTGTAAAATTTAAAAACAAAATTACCATTTGATACTTTCAAGTAAATTTAAGAATCGCATAAAAATCAAGGGCTTTCTACTGGTATCCGAGTGGTCCTCTTCAAGCTACCGCCATCTTGATTTCGGTTTCGAGTACGAATCAAGTGACACTCGACTGTGATCGATTTTATAGATATTTTAAGATACATTTAAATTTACCTAAAATTGTCGTAAATATTGATGTTTCAAAGTTTAATAAGTGCTAAATATAGTACTGTTTCTTATTGACATTAACATGTAATTATTCTAATAACTGGAAGGATCATAAAATCAAAACAAAATTAAAAATTAAAAATTCGCTTATTCATGTAGGCCATTAAGCTGACTCATAAGCGAATTTTTAATTTTAACAACGAAATTCAATATTCTGCGAAAATTTACATATTTTGTTGCGAACCGCCATTTTTTGGTTACAATTGATATTTGCAACGTAAATGTGCTTAATCTATATTATAGGCTATTCATTATTGTCTCGATAACCAGTTAATAAACGCTACGAATGACTGCACAATCTCGTTATTTTCGTCCATAACAATTTGGAATCAACTGTGGGGGTGATCATTAGGGATAAACCAGACTTCAAAATAATTACAACAATGATGCTTTAACCCATAAGAAAATATAAAATAGATAATATTCATTAATATTAATGCAACTACTACGAGTACTTCTAATTTCGTTATCACGTGAACATTGATAAACGCTAGGATTCCCATCACGAAATTTGATAATTTCGCGATAACGGTTGTCAAAGTATACACATCTTTAAATTAATACTCACAGTCATGTGCACTAATATGAAACACGTGCTGTAGTTTATCAATGCCAGGTAACTTTAGTTATGAAGGTAATGATTACTGGGACTGTGTAAATAATTTCTTACTGTGTCATCTCGTATCATTGCACGGTATAAAACAAAGGTAGGCAGCCGCCGTGTTTATGTTTAGATTTTTTAAATTGCGCTGCCTTGTAGATAAAATATATCAGGTATCTAAATAAATAAAATTAAAAACTAAAATTATTCTGTAATTTATTAATTATTTTAATAAGAAATGGTTTTTACACAGTACATAAATAAGTTATTGTGAAAAAAGTGACATATCAAGTAGGTAATTGACATAAAAATAGTAATGATTAGTGTATTTGCATGTCTAATAAAATTTGACCTTAGTATGTTATTAAAACAATAAAATCGTTCAACCTCCTCTCTTCATTACACAGACACAATGAATGTCCGACTTAACTTACGTAGTGTGAACGCCCGATAAAAAAGTACGAAGAAATAAATTACTATCCACTTACGAACGATATAGACATTACAATAATGAAGTAAAAAAATGTATCGATATAAAATGACCACATAATAAGACGGTAAACTGTAGAGGCATACTGATGCAATTGTTATTATCGATACAACCGACCTTGCTCGATGGTGGATTCGATAATCTACCAATCGTTCTATTGCGGTTCGGAGATCGGATCTAACGGTACTTGGACTACGGTATAGAAAAATGTCTCAGACAGTACGCCAGTAAGTTCTTTTTTGCCAATAATAAACATGTCTCTTGGAGACTTTGGTTAATTATTGAGGTCTAGAGAGTTTGATTATTCTACTTTATAGATTCACACAGAAATTATAATATTATTAAGCTATTGTATAATGATACATAATGGTATGGTTTATTTTTTTTAGAGGTCATTATTATAACATCTATTTTGTATTCTAACATCTTCAGTCAAAACTTAAGTTTAAATATACCCAAACTGATACTAAGTGTTACATTCACCGTAGTTTTGATAATTAACAACATCCCCACAACCAGTAACCCTCCGAATATTTCGTATAGCCCGAAACAAACTAATGAAACTCGCCTATAAATAAACATTAAAAAACCATTAAAATTAATCAGTTCAGAAGCTTGGCATTTGCCAATGGCATTTTAGTTTCTGTAACAACATATTAATAATGATAATGATGCTGGAAAATTCACACAGCTTGTATTATGTGAAATACACAACTGACATAATTTTTGTAAATATATATAGAATATAGGAAACATCCAAACCGATACAACAATCATAGTAGTGAATACAAATGTTTGTACTGTGGGAGATATCGAATCCGCAACCATCGAATGTAAAGCGATGTGCAGACGATGTGCTGAACCTAGAAGTGTAAACTAGTGTGTCGTCTAGTACCACCGAGGTCGTCTAAAACTTTGCACTTATAACAGCATTCTTTTATATCAGGCATTTAAAAGATATAATTCATAGGTGTAAGTAAATAAAATACTTTTTTACCTACAAGCAAACAGAAAACGGTTGAGTAACAATTTACTCTATGTCCTAGTCAAACCATCCATCGGATGGATAACTGTACCCTGTTACACGAAGTCATGTCTCCGGCGGGCGTGATAAGCCGAAACAGGCACGCGGCGGAAGATTAACGCGGACCACTGATAACGACACCCGTCACAGAGTATCGATTTAATAGAATCGACTTAACGAGCAAATCGATGACTAAAATGCAAATCGATTTATTTGTGTCGCTCTTTCTTAGCGACTGTAATCGTGAAAGGAAGTATTAGCGTCGATCTATGATGAAGGGCTGGAATAAAATATGACGTTCAGGTTATTACAGTCAGTTTCTACATAAAATTAAGAAAATCACGTGACGTTTTGTTTATTTTTATTGAGTTCCAGACATGTCGACAGTGTTACAGCCGGCATGATTATAAGTAAACTGAAGTTTTTCTTATTTCTACGTATATATAAAGACCGCGTTATATTTAAAAAACTATATTGTATTTCTGCGTAGATACGTAGTTTATGTTGTTTATGGATGGTCATGTAATGGGTTTTTTTCCTGCGTGGATGGTATATGCAGTCAGGTCACCAGTAAAGGATGAAGTTCGGTTAGCGTATGTTTGAGAATTTATTTTCTTGACGGAATTAGTGGACTAACGGTTCAGCACAACATCTTTCTTTCCGATGGTCGCGGGATCGATTGTTCGCACGGTACAATCACTTGTAATCATGTGTATGATTGTTTGTATTGATCTGGGTATTTTCTATTTATATTATAGATTTATAAAAAAAATATTAATATATTTCTATCCATTGTCTAATACCATAACATAAGCTTTGTTCAGCTTGGGATTAAATGGCGCTGTGTGGATTATACAGAGTTACTATTATTATTTACAGAAAATAACCACGATACTTTTCAGGGGCGTATCGTTTCCAGGGACGTGGAGGTCGACCTGGTACCACATTACTAGTAATATGGGCATATTATTATATCTTCACCTCCTTATAACGTGATTGTGAACAAAAATTTTTAGGCGTTTCCATTAGCTTTAGTTCTATGATAAAGTTCACCTCAATTTGATAGAGTTTTAACTCGCCTAGGTACAGGAACCTTCTTATCTATTTCGCCGTGCAACAGCAATGTACTGTATTCAAATCTGAAAAGTAAGATACCCAATCTCTGATACAAGTGCTATAACACCAGTGCCGAGTTGTCATTAGCCATTTCTTAGTTTGGGTGTTAGAAATCAGTCATACATTTCGTTAATATTCTTTGACAATGTTGTAAACTAATCAAGTTATATCCTCTCAATTTATATATATTTAAGTATATGAGTCAACAGAACGATATTCTGTTGACTCATATACTAAAATATATATAAATTGAGACAGCGCCGATGCACTGTAGGTTTATCTGTAGCTTAATGCCGAGTTAGTTGCCTATTCACCTTTGCGGCGCATAAAGCTAATTTTATTTTTTACATTTATATTTTCAGTATGTCGACTGTGCTGTGGTGAATAAAGAATTTATCTATCTCTCAGATAATAGAGTGCAATATAGATTTGATTCTCACATTTTCAACACTAGCTTTTTTGATTGCACAAAGAATCGCGTCAGAATAAAAAAAGTGAACATAAAAAAATAATTTGTAAAGTTTCAGCAATCCGTTTAATAGTTTTTGCGTGAAAAAGTAAGAAATGTCCATAATATTTATGAGATTTGTATATTATAATTCCAATGGCTATATATATGCGTGTTGTTGACAAAAATGTACCTTCTACCCACGTTGAATAGGATCAATTTAAATCAAAGCAAATCATTTAAATCGGCATCCAGCATGCACGCTCTTTAAATGTTTGATGTTCAATTGAAGAATTCTCAAATATGAAAACAAATAGATTAGTGTCATATTACAAAATAAACTACAACCTGAGATTTAATTTAATAATAAACAACCTAGTTCCCATTTCAAGTAGATTTGCTTGATTTCGAGACAAATTTCTCTTCTTAGGAATGACAACGCATAAGTAGTATCACGGGCGTCACATGATAACGTGATGCTCATGTTTATCGACGGTGGTTACCTACCCTCAATTGGACCGACAGCTTGTTTAGCAAATTTTGAGGTAGTTTTCGAATTGCATATCGTTCAAAAAGTCAGCGTGGAAAACTCTAATTGAGATTATAAATTTAAATATTGGAGAGATTACAATATTAAACAATAATCAAATTATAATCTAGGTATCACTTGCTAAAAAAATATATTATTATTTTGGTTCCTATATTGATCTTGGTAATACAATATACCATCTACCATCAAATCATTAACACTTGTATAGCCGTTTAGTAATATTATTTTACTATACTATACAGTTCACAGATACATATACAAACACACTTTTGCATTTATAATACTAACTAGCTATTTGCCCCGGCTTCGCACGGGTGTACATGTATTATATATATAAATCTTCCTCTTGATTCACTCTGTCTATTAAAAAAACCGCTTCAAAATCCGTTGCGTAGTTTTAAAGATTTAGGCATACATAGGGACGGGTAGACAGCTACAGCGTCTTTGTATACTATGTAATGATATGTATATTTCAACATTATCTGTTCAAATTCAAATTAAATTAACTACATACTCATATTACACTACATACTTACATACAAAATAACAACAGCTTTACTTAAACTAGTTATATGTATATACTATACATATAAATCGAGGTATGTTATGAACATACTTCGACTCGACGTAACTTAAGATTACACATTTGAGACTATATCTAACATATTGTTATAACTACAGACGAATGCAGATGAACGTTGGAAGTAATAAAAACCTGTCATCGAGTCATGTCATCAAGGAATGTGTAGTTGTTAAGTATTCTAAACACGGTACAAACAGTAAAAAACATGGCGACTCGTAAACATATAAATAAATATATAATCATCTTTCAATTGAAAATGACGTTTAAAATTATCAAACGATTGGTACAACAAATATGCGTATCGATATAATCGATTTAAAAAGCCGATATCGAATACATTTTCAATTGCAATGTATTATTATTACACGAGTAGCAATAAAATAATAGTGATGTGCCTACGAGTCGGTATTTTACATGGATTGTATCGATTATGTTATAAATCGAAAATCTAAATAATAATACTCTATAAAAAGAGTTTGATTTATACTGTAATTGTGTTTATTAATATTTATTTAAATATATATATGTATAAACGTGGGACGAAAACTTTATAGATACCTCTTATTACGGAAATATATTTATAAACATAGGTACGTGGAACAAAAAGTTCAAAGGTACATGTTGTTATGAAAATTACGCGTTCGGAGGAGTATGGTATTTGTTACAAGCACAGCTAAGTTAGCCTGCTGTGCTGTTCCTGCTTATAGCACGAACAACACATACAGCTGATATATTTTTAATATAAAACAAAAAATACATTACACTTCTAGTGTAATAGAAGTTTAAGAACGTTCTAACTTAATATTTTAATTAATTATTTCTACTATTGGGCGGAAGATCGTGGAAAGTTGCATCAGCTCCACCGATAACAGCGTGGCTCTTAAATTATGAATGAATGACTACCACTGTTGGTAATATAATGTTGAAAATTGTTTCAAAATAAAAACATTTTATTTTTAAAGTATTTTAAGCTAAAAGTTTACTTAATAAATATAATAACTTTTTTTTATATTAACGATAGTGGTATCAATGATAAGTCATAATTCTTTTGAATTATTAGGCCACAATTATGATAACAAGCAGACATTAATATAAAGTATAAATAAAATAATTGTATTTGAAACTACTCAAAATATTTTCAAGATGTATAGACTTATTTTCCTATTGGTTAATTTATAAAAAAAACATAAATCTATTATTTATTGAAACTCGAAATTGAATTGTTTTTATGATATTTTATTCCCCTAATTACTTTCCTATAATAGTAAGTAGTATGAATTGTGTACTTAGATAAGATATTAATTGCTCCTGTTATAGATAAAAACATGTATCTTCTATTAAAAATAACGTGTGTATTTGTTTCAGGTAATTGGCTTGATCCCTCCTGGTAATATGACCTTAACATTATAATAGAAAAACAATTCTCCCTTAAAAGGATAATAAAACAAAAATACGATATGTTCTCAGAAGATTATTTGTACACAATATCTGTGATAGTTGATATTTATAGAAACTAAATATCCTGATATTTATGTAAATAATATTAATATATTATATGGCCATTAGACTCTCCTCCTCTGAATTCCTTTTTTTGTAAATACAAGCATATTATACATAGAACACACCCAGATCGATACAAACAATAATTATTTATGAATACAAATTTTATTCGCAAAGTACAAATATTTGAATGTCAGGTGTCTAGTACCCATAACACAAGCTCCGCTTAGCTTTGAACTAGATGACACTTTGTGAATTGTCCTGAGCAATTGATATTACTTGTGAATAAGTAACCATCAAACTTTACAATCATCTGTATGTATATCAATCTCATCTATTTTCTTGATCATTACATAGTCCACAGACAGACAGTACCCAGTTTGCAAACTGTATACTAGTTTAGACTAAAATATGATGATGAACTTAGATGTGGCAGTGAAATTATAGAATATAGAGGCATATCTTCAACCTCCGGTACAGTAACTATATATTTTACCCGCCAGCTTTGAAATTACGGAACAACAATACAGCCTCGGTGTTCTAGCGGTTTAGCACACCGCTTTAATACCGATGGTGGCGGGTTCGATTCCTCCCACGGTACAAACATTTGTATTCATGAATATGATTCATATCGGTCTAGGTGTGCTCTATGTATAGAATGTATATATTTACAAAAATGTTAATATCTAAATATTTATATCAATTGTCTAGAACCCATAACAAAATATCTTTGCTGTGGACTAGATGGCGCTGTGTGAATTGTCCTGTAATAAAACAGATGACATTGTCTACTCATGAATACTATCGATTCTAAACACTCATAAAAATAATAGATTTAATACTAAATAATATAATAGAAAGGAGAATACCATATCTATCACCATCATACTTCTATCATACTTATATTTTATATTTATATATCGATTCAATGTGATTTCGATATGATCCTAAATCGATTCCGTTGAAAATAGGACCACTGAAGTTTACAATGTCTTCGGGCGTTATAATATTAAACACTGACACAGAAGAGGAAATAACAGAAGGTTATTTTTCGAGGGTATTTCTACCCTCATTAATGAGGAACACGATACGAGGAAAAGTAAGTATAGTAAGCGACAGAATGCCTAATTGGTTTAGATTATGTTTCCGTAATTCCTACGGGACTACAAATAGGGGTTTACTACGAAATGACAAACCCAAAGCGGCTAATATCGAACGTTTTTTACTCTGTGACTTTATTTCATATGTTATTATTTTTGCAGTTCGAACGAACTAAATATATAGTTAATAAACAGACAATATGTCACTACATTAATTTGTTCCAAATTTTTTTAACCCTGAACAATTAACACAGCGCCATCTAGTCCCACGGTAAGTACTGATTTATATACAACTGATTTATATACTTAGATATTTTATTTTTTATAAATACATAATCTACCTGTAAATACATAGAATACACCCAGACCGATACAAACAATCATATTCATGAATACAAACGTTTGTACTGTGCGAGGAATCGAACCTGCGACCATCGGAAATAAAGCTGTTTTCTAAACCGCTAGACAACCAAGGCTGTCAAAAGATTATTATATATTTGCGTCATTATCTGATATGTAATTTGAATTTCCGGAAGAATTCAAAGAAGTTGTAAGTCATATTTGTAATTTACGAGTAAGACTCGCGTGAGCTACTGAAGCCGTCCAAAACAGCTAATCTATACTCATAAATCCAAGGACGTCACAATGTAATCTGCGAAGTTCATGGTCCCATCCACGTCTATAGGCACTTTTATTACCGTACTTTTATTACCGTCATGTTCCATTAGTTGGTCTTTCAGGTTTTTTGCCACTATCATTAGCAGATAAAAATAGGAAATGCTCTTAACGCCGAACTGGATTTTTTACACGAAATGTATTAACGGCGATAAGTGAATTTTAATAAAAACGGGACGTTAATAATAAAGTAAAAGTGATATGTTTTATCAGTATGTACAGAAAATTTACGTTTTCTATACATATTCATAAAACATATCATCTAATACAATAATTATAAGTAACTAGGGCGATAGATAGATAGATAGATAGATAATTTACTTGCTTCAACATTTACAACAACAGTACAAATGTTCACCTCATATTCAGGGGACATGCAAATTATAATTCATAACAATTACTTTTACAATTAAATTACATTATAAATAAGAATATCAGATGTTAGGTCAATTCCCGCAAAGCGTAACAGCATTTTTTAACGAGCTATAGGTAGTCCGGTAGACACTCGCCTACTACGACCTAGTAGTAGGCGAGTGACTACCGGAAAAATTTTTCGGTTAGTGCTAGCGGGTCACAGATGAGAAACTCCATATTCGGCCCCTGCGGAATCTATAGGCGTAACTTGACAATTTTTTTTAATTAATGATAATTAAATTGTGCTCCCATGTGCAGTAACGGTTTACGCTGGCGAATCAACAGTGGAAGTTAATAAGATGAGTACGAGGTCAGGTCTGGTTTTCATAATGAATCGCGTAGAGGTCAACCTGACACTTTGCTAGCAATGGGATCATTAGTTCAGATTACTAACAGTTACCCCCCCCTCACTTGCTCAATTGAGCGTACTCTTCACTCTTAAAATATCTTAAAGTCTATGTTCTGACACAGCCCATATATACTGTACTGCTTAAACGAATCTTTTTAAATGAGTAAATTCTCATATACTTGACCAAACGGTAGATTATAACATACGACCCTTGATATTTCTATTCGCGCCAATTTTTAAGGACAAATGAAAGTACAAACTAACTATTATTACTGTTTGCCAATTTTAAGGAGTTCTTATCTATAACAAACTGCGAATAATCCCCTATAAACTACGTCAATACATGAGATCATCGATGATCTCACTGATTATTCTGATTACTTACAAAATTAATAAACCAACTTTTTGTGATAAATAAAAAAAAACAAAGTATATGATTTATTCTTAAGGAAAGTCTTTGATCGATATCAAAAAGAGTAAAAGTAATAGTAATTATTTTTAAATACATACATAATATACATAGAAAACACCCAGACCGATACAAACAATCATACTCATGAATACAAATGTTTGCACCAAATGTGATAGGAATCGAACCTGCAACGGCGAAGTTAAGAGGTTTGCTACACCGCTAGGCCCCCGAGGTCATCAGTAATAACATATGTATGTTAACACCACTGTTATTCATCCTCATTAGAGTATATATTTTTAATAATAATTTTAATCATATACAGATCTTATGTAATTTCGTAGAGGATTAATCTCCTTTGACTTCTTTCATGTGTTTGTCTAATGTCTTTATATTCTCTATGATTTAATTATTACAGGAGTTAAGAAAAGGCATTTATAACATTAATTAAACACAACATGAATGATACTTAATAATCAAGATAAGATACGAAAAAAATGTAGATGATGACTTGAATGATATAGATACGAATGTCGTATCAACTTACCTGTATGCTACTAAACATATTGTAACACTTGATAAATGTATGGAATAATTTCAGCGATTATCCGTCTTTAAGCCATTTACTAATTATCTGTTGCCTCGAACTCTATTGATATTTTTAAGGTGGTAAGTGACAACCATCGCCTATATTCAAGAACAACACCATCACGTTATTGTATAAAACAACTCATAAATTTCCATTCCGAAGAAGATCATGCATGACTCTATATTCTGTTATTGTATTACCTTATCTCACCCTTAACCGAAACAAGCGGCCTCTTAGATAACAATCAACCTGGATGCTGAAATAGGTGAGACTAACGTACACTTTAATTTACTTACGTAACTCGGTAGGTATGGCCGCTAAATATTCAATGGCTACTAAATGTCATATTAGGAACACTATCGTACTTGTTACAAAAACTAGATCTCGCATTACTTTGAGTTTTATTACTATACCCATAAGGAATAATAAGTGTGAATCAAGCTTTCTATTCCACGAAATATTTACCTTTCTCGCGGTAGCGTTTATCATTTCTACAAACATGAAGTAGGTACCAGCGTGGTCGAAAGTAGGTGAGACGCATGGAAACAAAAGCTTTATGTTGTTCATATACGCTATCTCACCGTTCACAGTGCTTAGTACCAACAGTAATTAATGTTATAGTAGTTGCAGAGCAATTCTAGTTTCCTACAACATTACTTTAATTATGACTAACAACTAATTATTTCCAATTTAGTATACCAGCCGGTTACCCACAATAGATTCTAATTTCGTTTTTCGTATCATTTGATCGCGCCTACACTTCACTCCGATTCATTCGCCTCGCTTCATTCGTTCGTAACTTAACTTACTTCGTTCGTTTCGTTCCCTTCCCTAGTTCTCGTTGATAAGCCGTAGAGAGCGTACGTACGCGTTCTCCTTTTCCGCGTGTAATCGTTAACGATAATTAAATTGGTGGTGATAAATAAAACGCTTCACCGTTGTGTTTTGTGTGAAAACTTAAGTGAATTTATTGTGTGTTTATTTTTATTCGCTATATTTCGATGTGTGTGTGAAACGAGTTTTCCTTTGCAGTGCGAACAAAACTTGGATTTTTCTGTTGACAATTTGTGTGGTAAGTTCGATATCGATTATTGTTATATTTTTATTGACGGTAGTTTATAAATTCATGTAGTAGTATTCGCCACTGTTTCCTACACAGATACTGTAAATATTAATTATTGAGTTACTCAAATAATGAATATTCTTATTTCATCATCATCATCATCGGCTCTTTATCTAATTACCGACGTATTCAATAATTCCAATTAAATTCAAATTTAAATTTAGAATACTAATTCAAATTTAGAACAGTGGTAGTTCGGTTTGATAGTTTGGTATCCATATATATATTTAAGTACCAGTTTGGTTTGCAACCTTGTCCACTCAACTTGGCCACCTGTCACGTTGCTGTAATCTCACGTGCGAGATGCGACTTTGTCACACGAATTCGTCAAGCATGCGTCACCTACGCGAGATAAAGTTTATGTGCATTTATATGCCTTTGATTCACATGGAAAACTTTCATGCTAGCTATAAATTCATTGATTTTATGTAGTTTTTACGATAGTTCTACCTCGTATGCTAGGTATTATCTACCCTCATTTTGAACTCGGTATATTCGATTAGTTGATATTTCTATATTCAACTCATTTTGGCGTGTAAAACATATTGCGATAAGCAATAATTAAATAAATTGTACGGATAATCCTAAATCAGATAATTAAATATTTATTATCTATAAAAATTGTTTATATAAAAGTACTTTTACAAACAACTTCCAAAAATATTTCAATATGTACTATATTTTAAACATAGTTAAAGGTTTTTTCGACATATAACTAATATTACCTGCCTATAACTTTCCCATGTTATATAAGAAATCCTAATCTAAAAAAAAGTTAATAAATATATAATCTACATGAACACTTATTGTAGGCAGACCCGCACAACTTCGCTGCATCACACTTGCTTATCATTTATATTCGCTCAATTTATATAATATATTTTTAAATTATAACCTATAACTGCGAGCAGCGCAGGACCGATCGTCGTGGAGATCTTTGGGGGAGGCCTATGTCCAGCAGTGGACGTCTTCCGGGCTGCGATGATGATGATGATGAACCTATAACTTATTCTAATGTATAAGCTATATTACTGTAAAAATTAATAAAAAATCCGTCTAGGAGATTTTGCGTGAAAAAGTAAAAAACATCCATCTATACTTCCATCCATACTTACAAACTTTCGCGTTTATAATATTAGTTAAATTTAGGGCTGTTTATTTTTTTATAGGTATGATTATACCTTACTAATCTTATTCGCAATGCGGAAGTGTCTAGTTATTTATATGAGCAATATAAATAGGTATTACGGATTTTATTATACAGAGGATTTAGATAATAAATTAATTTGTTTTAATGGCGTCTAAATATTTAGAAAAATATGTCAAATACCAATAAATATAGTAATTTAGTAGTAGTAGAAGTTAATAATAATATCACAAGACAATTAACATAGTATCATCTAATGGCAAGCTAAGCAAAGCTTGTATTGTGGGTACTCAACTGATATAAATATATGTTATATATTTATTCATTTTTTGTATATATACACACATACATAGAAAACACCGAGACTGAACAATCATACTCATGAATGCAAATATTTCTGTCAGGCAAGGAATCGAACCCGTGACCATCAGAGGTGTGCTAAACAGGCCGTTTAATGTTGTCTTTATGACATCTAATTACCAAGAGAAATATGTGAAAAATTAAAAAAATAGTAGTATTTACTATGTAGTAGTAATAATAAATATTGCACATTAACAATATTTTTTTAAGAGCATGATAATGGAATGCTCCCGCCTGCGCTAACGGTTTACGCTGGAGTGGAGGATGATAGGATGAACATGAAATCAGATCAGTTAGCCCAACGTGACAAATCCACCGGGAATTTATTACGATGGTTTTCAGGGGGCATTGCGTGGAGGTCGACCTGACATGGTACATTGCTAGCAACGGGATCATTAGTCCACATTACTAACGATCCCCTTACCCCCACATTGACAATTAAATACAGGATGTTTTGATGCGTAATTGCATTATACCGTTCTTTTAACGTAATTTATAGTATTCTTATATTATTCATGCAGGCAAAGTGGATATATCTTGTATATAATTACGACTGTAACACAGGGAGGAGAAGAAATTGTTAGTTATGCTTCATTGGTAGTACGTCGTAATATATAAAAAACCTACATGTAATAAACTCCTTGATGGGTTTTTATATTAATTTTAAATGTTATAATATTTTTCTGAGAGTTTCCTTTCTATAAAAATCTAATATATATCACTGTCAAGTAGCATTTGTAATATAGTAACTCCGTATTTTTCCTTATAGAACCCTCGAAGTTTCTCACTCATCAAGTTTATCATATATTCCACTACTAGAGTCCCTTCCGGATACTGCGTAATTCCTAGTGTATGTGCCACGATCAGGTAAGTTAACCCACTTACCAGATTTTATACTCTTTCGCATTGGAGCCTCATTCCATATATATCTATTAAAACAAAAGATATATGATAGACTAGACAATAGATAGGTATTAGCATAATACAAAACATCTTGACCCAACTTAAGAATCGAACCTACTACTATTTTCGTTTCATTACAGGACCGCAAGGACAAAACAGCACATTAACCTGTTGTTTTCTATTGAACTGCGACCTTTGATGTTTGTTTATACATTTGGCTTATCACTCTGATACATAGTAATTATCGCACGACAGTATATCCACGTGTAGGTTACCTTCGGCCTCACGTAATTGATAACAGTTATCATTCTTAAGAAATGTTCTGTTACCGACGTCTCATTATTTTTTATGGCAAGTATGGATTCTCAATGAGCAACATGTTTTTCTATTTCATCCAGAGCCACAAAAATGTCAAGAGTATTATATATATTATATCCTAAATTAAAATTTTAATATAATACTTATACCCCGATAAGTATGATTGTATGTATCGATCTAATTGTTTCCCAGGTATATTATGTTTGTATTTACAAAAAAAATCTAAGTGTTTGTATCAGTTGTCTAGTCTAACTTAGACTAGCTAGACTAGACAACTGATACAAACCATAACCTATAAAGCTCTACTTACCTTGGGACTAGATGGCGTTGTTTGATTTGTCCAAGGTTACTATTATTTATAAATCGTAACTATTCTAAAACGTAATTTGAATCTTTTTACATAAATTATATTTAATTTAATAAAAATAGTGTAATAATTAAATCTTTAGCTACCTTACCTTATTAACGTAATGAAATGAATAAAAAAATGCAATGAAAATAACTGTATGTGACTTCCATGTATCCCGGCACCTAGTGTACCGTGGGAAACAGAAAACCGGAATGCAACAGCGGACATCTCGTAACCATGACTTGCGGTTAATCCTAACACGCAGACTGGTAAACCAAATGAGAGTCACACCAGTCGTTTCGGGTAGTTAAAGGTCCCGCGTTTGATTCTTAGATGATTCAAGCCACTTATGAGGGTTTCATTGAACCACCATTCTTGTGGTTGGGGTCTTTTGTGTTGAGATTGTATTGTCAAATTGTTTTATACTATACTGGCTAATCATACATGTATTTTTTACTATAAATTTTTATTTAAATTTATAGCTCTTTTCCAGTATAATTTTGTTTCTACTTCAATGTCGTGACCATCGTTCCTAAATATATATCTCCGTATGCTAAGTCTTTTTCTGTATTTTTTCCTTTATACTTCTTATTAATATTAACTCGTAACTTTGAGAGTATGGATGGAATGATGAAACTTCACAGTAATATAGCTTATACATCAGAATAACATATAGACTATAAATTTCAGGCGGTTGAAACTGCGGAACACAGCTAGTATAGAATAAAACGAATAGAATTATAACTATAACTGTAAACGGCACAGAAATCGTATAAACTCTTAACAGCAAATGAACTTCTAAAGATATATTTCTGGAAAGGACGTACGAATGCATTACAGTTTATCTTAATTTTGTCTACTCTAACTATACCGTCCCACCAGGAGTACCATCTTTCCCACCAACTCTCTAATTTTACAATTATGTCAATTTTAAAAAACAAAACAATAACTATAAACGGCATAGGACGTATTCACTCGTAACAACGTCTATCATTTTTCTATACAATATCGATGACGTGCTAACGCGGTTAGCATAAAGGTTTTAGATTATTTGCTTAATGTTTTTAATAATTCTATTATCAGTAATTAAGTACTACTATTTGATAACAATATACCACTGTACTATTTGATAACGTTAGAATTCTAATATTTGATAACACTAACAGATTTGTAATTCACGTACTCACTCATAATTAAAATATTTATCTTTTGTGTGATAGTGATCATAAATACTCGAGTTTATATTAAATTCTTGTGATTGGAGCGTCTTTGTGGAAATTTTAATTCATATTTCATTCAAAACAGAATCTAATTACTATAATCTATTAATAACCAGGTGATTATAGGCAACGCAACACACCGTATATTCTTTTTATCATTTTCGTAGATGACCGAGAATTTCCTACAAATCACTACACATCCTGGGTATGAAAGAAATGTGATATTAGTTACTATTCTGATGGTATTATATACCCATGCTTCTTCTGTAACCATAACATATTACTTATTTATCATATAAAAATTAAATCGTCCTATGAACCTCGAGTTTGAAAACTTTGAGTCGCTCGATAAGAAAAATATTACCATAAGACTTCATTCACTAATTTACTATATAGCCTTTATGCAAAATCAACTGCGTGGTTCTTTCTGTAGCTGTTTGCTTTGTAAACTCTAGCATTTTGGAATTACAGCATAGCACATAACTCTCGGGAATGGCAACGCATAATAGCAAGGGCGACATAGCATCATGCAGATTTTGCCAAGCTGAAGAGGAAACGCCAAATCCTATGTGGTTGTAGCCAACTCATGCATAAACAACATATTTCCTTCGGAAAGTTTAGACTCTATCCTGAGGAGATAAAAACCATCCCTCCTCAGAATATCCTTCAATTCTTGTAGGTAGCAAACTCTGAAAAAAGGGCGAGCATAACAGATCTATGCAGGTTGCAGTGCTACAGGCACCTGACAATAGCCCAAATTCTCCTATAAACAGAGGGCGTTATAATATATTGTCCGTAATAATGATCATGTATGATAATAGTTTAACTCTCTCCATCTGGTAATTCTTTCGTTTTATTGCCCTTTTAATGACTTATAAGGAAAACACCGAAATAACTTTATTATAAATTTTTAAGGTGTTTAGCATATAACCAATTAAAACTCCTAATACTTGTGAGGCCACTGGTGTTTTTTGACATATTTGAATTGAAACAAATTCCGTATGAAACGAAGGTCTGATAAAAGGTCTAATGGTTTTATACCATCTGTTTCTGTCAGGTCTTGACAATCATAATTATATCTAAATGAGCCTTAATTTTTTATGAAAAGAGGAAACGTTTGCCGAATTATTGCCCTTGGCTTTCCTGTTCCCGGTTCTGTTATATTATAATATATTGCTTTTCAAGTTAATTAATTATCAGAGTATTCGTAATTAGGTGTATCTTTTGGGGGTTTTGTAGTGAAAGTATATTTTTTCTAAATTTCGACCGCGGAATTTATATCGTAGTTGAAGAAACTACAGGCCATAATTATATGATTGTTAATGAGTTTACTTTCACTTAAAGGTCGTAGGTTTTAATGTGCCGATATGAAAAAAAAACTTTGAAATACAGATAGCTAACTTACTTAATCTGAATGAGAACAGTAGTTCTTGGAAATCTTTGGAAATTAGTTTCGTTTTATGTTAGATATAGACACCTACATAATACACAATATAAATACTTTAATTAAACACAATGTAATTACTTACAAAAAAAAAATTCAATTGAGTTTCTTGCCACTTGTGGGGAATAAATATTAATAATAATAAAATTACACTCATAAGCTGTAATGTGCTACATAAATGAACGATTTTTGATTTGATTTGATTTCAACAGCAGATTAGTCAGTTTAGATTTACATACTTATAAAATATTTCTAACTACCTCATCTGGGAACAATTACAGTCGTAAAGTTTTTGTAATATGCCAATAAGTTTTCTGAATTCATTTATAATCATTGTTAGTGCTGATAAATTAATATAATAATAATAAAGTGTTAAGGTACAGCACTATAATACTTATGACCATTTTATACGACCCAGTCATACATCCAATTTCATTTCGAATTCTCATGTCGCAATTATATTCACTGGCGCGCCCAAAACACGTTTTTGTCGTTATTTACGACCAAAATAAAATGTGCATAATTTTTTTATTTAAACGTGAACGCCCTTGAAACGAGCTTCTGTTGTTACTTAAACCTAATATTTAAATCATGTATATATTTATAATTAGCTATGACCTCATATAATAGTAATACGACCTATTTTATTACTTGGAGTTACCATCATCATCTGCTTCTTCCTTATCCCATTTATTTGGGTCGGCGTAATATGTTTTTCGCTTCCATTCATCCCTGTTCGCAGTCATCGCGTTATTTACTTCCTTTCTTACCATATCATCTTTCACACAGTCCATCCATCTCTTTTTCGGCCTTCCTCTGCCCTTATAACCATCCACATTCATATGTAACACCCTTTTACCTATCAACCCTATTTTTTATTTGGCAAAACAACGTTTGCCTGGTCAGCTAGTTTTATATATTTATAAATATACCCAGCTATACCAAGTGTTCATGTTCACATCGAAAGTTGTCTACCCCATCTGAGAGAGCAGTCGTGAATATATATTTACATTATAAAATTTTCTCAACGCGGAATAAATTCTAATGCATCATATTCAACTAATGCAGTTGGGTAATGATGCTTGTAATTAAGAAATTAGAAAGCTTACGAGGATTATAAATTTGTTTTATAATTGCTATTACAACGGTGTTTTATGAACCTGTTGATGTGTGTCCATTAACATATTTCATAATATTATGTCTAACAACCCTAGAGGCATTTATATTATTTGACTACATTGATCGTATAGCAATTTAGCACACGCTTTCCGTTGGTCTCAGGTGTTTGCTGCAATTGTAATATTCCTCATATTGCAATGTTGTTATAATAATTTAATTAAATATAGTTAGAATTTATTGTACACTTCAATTTATGAGTGACGCCACAGAACGTTCGAGAAGAAGTGAATAAAATGTATATAAAGTAAAACAAAACAACATCGATGTTCCATGCGTGACGTTCCAAACTTGAATTTTATAATTTTATTTTTATGGCTATTTGCGATCGTAAACATCGGATTTGATTCCTTGCACACTACAAACATTATTGTATTCATGGGTATGATTGTTTCTATTGTATTTACGAAAAAAAAATGTATTTATCAATATGTGAGCGCGGAACGCATTTTCCGTGTACGCCAAGTCTACCCTCGCGCTAACCTTACAAACGGAAGAATCCATAGGTAATTTATACAGTATAATTATATATACTGTGGCTTTGTTCTGTGTAGGTACGTGGCTAAATGTAAATGTATTATGTTTTAGTTGTCTGTGATACTAATTTGATGCCACATTATGTATTTCATTATCATAACTTTTTAGACTTAAAAATTTGTCAAAACATGACTAGTAAAGTCGATACTCTACGAAGCTAATCTCGACACTCTTACAATCAATTCCAACATCTATTTTCAATGAATCAGAATTATGAAATTAAATGGGTAGTCTTTTTTTTATACCGCCATATTCGGCGACAGCGATTAGTTAGGTTAGATGAGAAGTGTTGTAAAAAAATAATTTCAGCAATTTAGGTATAATATTATCGAATATTGTTGATGAAAGTATGAAGTAATCATTATTCATAAAAGTTTAAAATCATTTTAACAATTAGAATGTTATATATATTTTTTCTATTATTTTTATTCTCTCAGCTTGAGAACATGCTTAAATCCAGAAAAGATAAAATACATTTTTTAAACATTCCATGTTTTACGAATAAAGAGTTTTTATCTTTATTCCAAAAGTTTGATATTCTCCTAAATGTAACAAACTATATGCACTTTGATGTAACTAAGTAAGCAGCGTTTATTCCATTAGAGCATGTTCACGGGCGTGTGTGTAAACTACCATTGGTTCACACCAACCGGACAGCCCTCCAGTCGGAAGCATTTGTAATTGATACTTACTTGTCGGAACAGCTACATTTAGGGTTGTCAGCTGTTGGGACGAATGATAATAGTTGGGACGCAACTGCGGGTAAGGGTGGCTGCGATGGAGACGAATTTTATTTATTTAATTTAGACGGTACATCAATAGGATCAGTATACACTGATTAACCACTAAAGTTAATTACTTAATTGGATACTGGACTAAAATCTTCAGTGCAGAGTCTACTAAATTTGTTAAGAAGTCTAAATCATGATTTTGATGTGATTGCATTATAATTAGCTGTGTTTGAATCAATGCAATCATAAGCAATTGCAGCCGTCAGCCTGTCATGTTCCAGTAATTCCAAATGTTATGAATATTACAAAATTGAAACGGAAAAATTCATACCGTCGACACCTTAACAATCTAATAATTGTACGCCGTTGAACTCGCTCCCTAAAAGAGGAAGATCTTTTCTACTTTTTCAATAATGTTAGTTCTCTCTGACATTAATTGGGATTGGTGCAGAAGCCATATCCGTATACTTATTTTGAAAGCATTGCCGACTATTCTAAATTTCATGGTATACTATTCTAAATTTCATAATACTAAACTTACTGAACAAATTTAGGAACTATTCAAGCAAATGTAAGTACTAGTCAATCTACTCCTTTATCTACCACATAAGAAAATACTTATAATGATCTTTTCTGTTCTCTAAAAAGTTTTAAATAATACTTAACACCAGTGCCCAAAATTGTTTACATTGTGACTATATTAAAGTGTAATTTCATCAAAATCACGCAGTAAAGTAGGCAATAGAAAATATGTATACATAGAAAGTATTGGCCTACAAATCAACGCAGCTAGTAAATGAACTGGATACTTGACACATAGATATAATGTTCTCATCCCAGTCACATGCAACAACGTGTGATCGAGAACTAGTTATAGTAATCATCCCATTATAGCGGTTATCTCAAGAAGCACTTGTAAATAGGCATGTTGAAATCATTGTGGACGTTATTTTACATCTCTTGCATGTAATAATAATATTTTATGGAAATTGTAATGTAATAGAGATTATTTTATGTAAATAGCAACACTTGCTTCCCTTTATCTCACTATTTGGAGTCTAACTTGTTCTACTGATCCCAATCAGCCGTAATATTTTAGTTTTTTCTCCCTTTATTCATATTTTATGTAATCCGACAACTTTTATTGATTATTTTTGTAAAATAGTAGATAGATCAACACAAAGATTCTTTTATGATATTTCATCTCCATTAGCAGTAACGTTTCACAATCCTTTTTTTATGTCGGCTCAAAGCAAATACAACATAGCCTTTTTTGTTCATTACCATGTCTTTTTTTCTAATCAGTAAAGACGAACAAGTTTGGCCAACCTTGGCAGAACCGGTACCAAAACAACATATAGAAAAAAGACTATTAATATAAAATATCGAAGGGCACGGAATAGAACCATTGTCCGTCCAGTCGCGTGATGCTGCATGTTGTGAAAATAATTACATGATCTAATCTCACATTCAATCTGTAGTTGCGTTTATCAGAGCAAATTGACTAACAGTCTTTGTTATTTGATATATTTCGGTTCCGGAATAGATAGAATCGAGATTATCGATCATTTTGGCAAACAAAGCAAGTCAACAACCTATACGAAAATATTTTAGACTGGCTTTTTGCAGTGCGGGGTGACCTTCCAATGGATAGATCAATGATCTCAAATATAAAGTTCCTCATGATAATAAGCTATGGAGAAAGCTTATGTTCAGCAATGACTAAAATTATGATGCAGTTTGAAGTAATAACAATAAAACAATGCGAAAGACCAGTTATTTTCCACTCCGATCATAGTTTAAAGTATTTGGTTATTCTAATAAATGACTTCCTATACTAGTTCTAGCGAAGATAAGACACATACTTTTCGAGTACAAATATTCTGGTCTCAATTGTAAGTGTTCCTACGGTTTGGATTGTCCTAATATTTAGCAAAGAAACATCACTCGTGTATGAAATATGTATCTACCATACAACTTCCTCGCTATGCATAATTAGTATCTGATATTATATCGCTACCTTAGTAGGCTACCAACGCTTGTTACATGCAATATGCTTTTCTATAATGGAAGTTGAAAATAATTTCGATTTCTTACTTAGATTATAGAACTATTTCAATATCGGGTCGGGCCCAGGAAGTTCCAGGATATTCTAAAGTAATTAACGATTTCTATCGATAGTCAACCTATCACATCAACTATATGTAACTATAGTTTTAATGGAAACATTGCGTCAGTTATTATCGATATTGTTGTGTAGGTTTTAAATATCATTTCGAACTAAATTAATCGGATTATGGTAAATAATTGTATGTTTATAAAGTTTAATAGATTAAAGCTACTTGCCCAATTAAAAATAAGAAAACCAGAACATTAAAGTATTTCACAAACTCAGTTGAGAAACAGATATTAATGTCTCAACTAATACCCATATCTCGATCTGCTAATGGCTTCAATGACATTGAGATTGATAAGGACATTGTACTGGACTCCACCCACCGTATATTTTTTGCAGGCAGTTTTTTAATTGTCCGGCCCTCTGTTAGTAATGTGTTCTTAAGGATTATTTTATAACTAAGTTATATCTTGAGTACGATTCGATAATGTTAATAATTGCGACACGGATTTTGTTTCAGTTATTTATTATTCACTTTATCTATATCTGAATTAGACATCAACAGAACACCTCTAATGTCTTTATTATTAAGCAATAACAAGGATCGGTGTTACAATGTTCTATATGGATTTGCTTAAATAAATTTAGATATCCGATCACCCATTTAAGAAATGATTAGACACATTTCTTATAGAACTGTTTTATTACGAAAATGGTTTACTATATCTTCACGTGAACCTATGTATATCTGTTAACAGTGAATAGAGTTTATTCTTACGTTAGAAAATATTTTGTCGCAATTGTTTGCCAGGTTTTTCTTGTAGAACAAACGTACTTGTAATGTCCAATATTTTATATTACGATAACTTCGGCAAAACTTAATGAATTTCGATGTTTTGTATATCGATAGATGTTCCTCATGTTATTTTTGTTACTATTGGTATCATACAAAATTATATTTATAAAAAACCTATGTTTGTTCCGTGCTCAATTTTAACTTTGCTAAATTTAACTTTTATAGCTGTTTGGAATATTCTGTTAGTTACTACTTATATCAAAATGTCATTTCCAAGTACTTATATAGTCCTGTTTAAAATTATTGATGCACTTTTTAATACATAAAAAGCTACATAAAATCTAGTTTATTATATAATTGAACTTGACATTCTGAGAAATCTTTATAATCTTATTTTTACAACAACGTTTTCAGCTATTTTCCAACCTTTCATGTGTTCTAAGAATTTTATAACTTCTTCATGACAGTCGCTGTTAAGTTTGCTGTGATTATTATTATGTATACATAATTCTCTTCATGATTTGCTTTGTGAAAAATACAAAATATTTTAACATTTTTTGTTCACAATACGAGCAATTTATTATTCAGTTGTTTTTGTTGATTTTTAATATTTGCATTGTAAACAAATTCTGCGAAATCAATATAAAATTTATTTGTACTTTCCGGATATTTGTTTTTGTTGGATTGTGAACCTTATTGTAGGAGTAGTAGTATCTGCATGTTTATAAATTCATAACAGTAGAAATGTCCACTTTTGTTTCGCTCTCAAATGACTCCATTACATTTTTATTATCAGCCGCTTTGGCTGTCTCACGATACAGATCTGCCAGATCGTTAGCTTAATCTACTTTTTGTGTTATAGCCACTATTGTTCTTGTATTGCATCGAACTACGATACTTGATAAGTGATCTCATTACTGTTCAACCGACTTCAATTTGGTGGACGCTCTCAATTTGGCTATAAATTGCTTTTCGTGTTACTAAAAAAAATTATTTATTCCATTCTATTAGTATTTACAGAACTTTTTACAGAAATTTATCTGGTAAATATAACAATATAAAAGAATGGAACAGAACCTGGGCTAGAAAAACCTGTGTTACAGTGTTCGGTCCCCATACTCGGCTCGTGGGTAATCAGACAGCTCATGTAAAAAAATTAGAATAGGCAACAAAGTATTGCCTGTACTAAACCTATTTTGATGATAATTATTTTGGTCTAATTTACTACTCTTAGTTCTGTTAGTTCCGAACTATTATATATTTATCACAATTGATAATCAAATGTTTTTTTGATAATATTTATATGTAAGTCAACAAATGTTTATTTATTATTAACATTTCCTACAAATCAACTACAAACAACTAGTAATACTTATAAATAAATACTATGCAATAGATATAAAAAAGTTTACACTTGTTCTTTATGTTTATTGATATCCATGAACTTTACATATTCTTTTATAATTCTCTGATTTCTATTAACCTGATACTTTATCTTGATATCATTGACCTCGGGATAAAATGTCACAATTCCTACAATATTTTGATTATATACTGTAAATAGCTTTATCATTCCATAAGCGTAAAGCTCTCGCCCACTTGACCAAATACAGTGCGGGCAGCAATATAAAAAAAACTCGAACATAAGTTTTAATTAAACCGAAAGCGAGGTGTCGTTAAATAACACAAAAAATACATGGCAACACCTTGTCAGTAATGAAGCTAGATAATTATCTCCATGGCATTTTTTTCGCACAAAAAAATATTAGATTACTAGAAATAAACTATATACTATATATATAAACATGATATTTAGAGCTCTGAACGATGGAAAACAAATAAACATGGTATCATAAGAAATACCTATCAGTAATGTAGCTGGATAATGATCTATATAGCATTTTATTAAACTGACAAAAAATATCAATACTTACAATATCAGGCAACGCTAGAAAAAAATCTTTTATTGCTCGGTGATAATATCTGTCCATTACAGAAATTAATTCTTGGAACAATTAAATATGACATTTAAAATTTTATGTATAAATTACGTACACGTATATATATCAAGAAGAAACGTATGTACATATATAAACGTTCTTCATGAACCACTCTGTCTATTGCTAAAAACTTCAATAACATCCGTTGCGTAGTTTAAAAGGTCTAAGAGAACAGACACCGGAAGTGACTTCAGATAACACTATGTGTAAAGATGACGTTATTAAAATATCTCAAATTAATCATTACTAACCTACAGCTAAGTACCGCAAAGGTAACTTCATTTATTATTTCATTCTAATTTCAACTTACTTAATAATTACAATAAGGTCAACTTTTGTAACTACAACTATTGCTTGCTTTCTATACAGCACGTTTTTTCAAACATGTTGAAATTGAGTATGATATACATACGGATATATTAAAAACCGATAATTTTAATAATGTTATTATCTCGCGCCCATGATCTTATTTATAAAAATCTCAATCAAGATCGACCTTCGAGTTTTCCTTATTTAGTTTAACAAGTGTCTGTTGTACATTTATTTTAATTGGATAATCGCTTTATCGTTAGTAATGAATATTTTTTGAATAGGAAATGTAATATTACATCACATAAATATATCAAATCATAAAATACAAAGAACTAAGTAATTTATAGAAACCAATTTAATAGTATTAATAATTAAAAACATCGATAAATAAGAACCTTCATCTAACGCACAGCCGTATAGCAAAGTGTAAGCGAATGTAGATTTAAATCTCAAACACCGGAGAGTTTGGTTTTGTTTGTTCAATAATTAGCGTACATTAATGTGTGGTCCAGCATATTTATCTATTAATTAAGTCGGTGTAAGGCGTTTTCTTCCTATTTAACGTGTGCAATGGTACTAGTCCGCCCACATTCGGCCCATTGACGAGGCGAGTGGAACTGTTGGACTATAAAATTAGCAGTTACGACATACTCATATGATATATTGTATGACAGTTGTTGACGGTTTTATATGCCTAACAAATAGGTAATAAATCCCACAAATATCAGTTAGTATACCTAGATAACTTTACAACAAAATAACGACAACATTTACAACAGTTAGTGTTATTATATTTTGTATAATTTAATTGGTGTTTATTGTAAATTTAGGAATAACAATAAGCAACTTAAAACTATGCTTATAATAAGACATGAATTATAAAAAAAAAGGAAAATGTACACTACAATCTTAATTAATTACTTGAAGGAATCCAAGAATAGGCTACGTTGGTCATTTTAGATTAATTTATTGTAAATTAAAACAATTACGAGCTCGTTCTTATTGTTAATCATTAAATTAGGTTCTAATTTCATGCTATGTCTTCTATGTTTATTGTCAGAAATAATACAATAATATACATATTAATAATAAATTTAACATCATACGCATATTGATCAGTTAGTATTAAACTAATAAAAGGTGAAACTACATAGTAGAAAAATTTATATCCAAGACGTATAAAGTAATTTTAAAAGTACTAAGCGAAGTCAGCAGTTAAGTTACAGTTTCCAATTCTCTGAAATTGAATCGAGACGATCAACTGGAATTTAAGTTTGTTTGTTCGAAGCTGCAGTCTTCAACAGTTGAAATTGCAATTCTTCAGATGGCATTTATTTAATTATCGTTCTATATATATTAAAGTGAATGAAAGCAATTTTTATTATAGATCTATCGATTCGACGACCTCGATGGTTCAGCGGTTTGGCACACCGCTTTACTTCCGACGGTCGCGCGTACGATTCCTCGCACGGTGCAAACATTTGTATTCATGAGTACGATTGTTTGTATCGGTCTGGGTGTTTTGTATGTATATTATGTATCTATTTGGAATAAAAATCTAAGTAATTATATCAGTTATCCAGCACCAATAACACAAGCTCTGCTTACTGTGGGACTAGATGACGCTGTGTTGATTGTCCTGGGTTATTTATTTATTTAGATATAGATGCTGCAGAAATGCGTTTAAAAATAATTGATTCCTAAAAATAGCAGGGATTAAATAATAAATATAGCGCAAAGGCAAAGAAGATAAAGGACAGAAAAGGTCTAATCCGTAAAGCGAGGACAAAGTTTCACTGTAACTTTCTTAATGCATTTTAATTAAATTGATAAAAAAGTACTCGTATTTTGTTTCACAGGGATATGGAAAGTTTAGGATTTATAAATAATGATATATTCAAACTAATTCAAAGTATATACCTATTATAAAAATATTAGCATGGAAACATCAGATGTAACCTTTTTTCTAGCGCAATAATCAGATCTCTTCATATATAATATAACGATCCTTGGCATAGGAAAAAATGAAAGATTTATACAAAATTAGAAAAAGATTGGAGATATTGAAACTTGAAAATTCTAGCTGCAATTTGTGATTCACGCACCTCTTCTGATCTCGTTACAAATACTACTGATTGCAGAATTATAGATCGGGATGTTTAATAAAATGTGTTAAATTACTCATCTATCTATCTGTAGATAGTTGACTGTTGATAAATGCTTCGTTTGGCTTCGTCACATGATTTAACCATTATTCGCTTGAGTAGGTAGTAGACTCTGTTGATCCTGTAATAATCTTGGTAACACAATTTTGAGAAGTTTGGTTAGTGCTGGAATGAACTTGGTACAACCTATAAGTATAAATGCATTTTTGATTTAGCCATTATTCGCTTAGCCGGTATCTCCTATACCGGCTCTAATGTTACGATTTTGAAGTTCTGGTTGATTCTGGAATGTTCTTGGAACAGCAAATAAGCATAATGCATTTTTTTACATAATTAACATTGCGCAGAAAATCATTTCCATCTTAGTGGTGTTGCACAAACCAGGAAAACAGCTGTAGAGCTACAGGTAGAACTCTCATTAATAGTATTGCATAACTGCGGCTTTAAGTCGGTTATGAGTGTTACGACCTTAGATTAAGAACTTACTATTGATTAACTTTTCAGTTATTGCCGACCTTGGTCACGTAACAATTTAATACAGCTAAGCTTCCGATGGTCACAGATTCGATGCCCGCACAATACAAAAATTGTTATTAGTAAATATGATTATTCATATTGAGTCAGGTGTTATACTTGTATTTAAATCCGTTGCTATTACACACAAAGTATCTAAAATACAAATCTGCTCAGTTTAACACTAATTAGTAATTTTGGATATATCTAGAGTATTATATAGGTATTGTAACTGTAGTATATGTATATAGTATATATTGGGGGTTAGGGGATTGTTAGTAATCAAGATAGTAACCCCATTGGCCAGGTCGACCTCTCCGCGTAATAGTCAATTTCTGGTAAATTCGCCACGATGCGATGGGCAAATTAACTTGATTTCATGTTCATCCTGTCATTCACTGCTGCCCCGTGACCGTATACCGTTATGTAGGCAGAAGCATCATTCCATTATCATCCCTGAAAATAAAACTTTAATATATAATTACATTGGAGACCACTATCCTAATTAAATTTTCTACCTACTCTATATTTCTGTCTCTGACCTGTGACCAGAGACAGAAACTGTGAGACCAGAGACTGTATGTAAAAATAAATTGCCCTCGTTAAACATTTTCCACTAAACAGTACATGGGTCGATGTAGCAATTTTTATGCTTCATACATAAAGAGTCAGAATTTTCGTTTTTTTTTTTCGCCGGTTTATTTACCTTTTCTGAGACTCGGGGCCGTTCCCTGACAACTAGTTCTCATTTCCTCAAAGTCGCCAAATCAAGTTTTGTTTACCGGTTCGAATCATGACGAATACGTTCAATTTTCCGCTTTTATTGTTCTAGGAAGCTTCCAATTTGTTTCGTGAAATAAACTAAAAAGATAACGAAATGGCCATTGATGTAAAATATGGTTACACTGCTTTTTATATTATTCAAGATCTTGTTCCACAAGAAATCGACTTTAGTCATGACAAAATTGCAGAGGATTACCTAACGGAAGAAAACATCATCCATTGCAAATTGCAACAAGAATTAAATAAATCGGTACCTACAAAATTTGAGCAGTTATTAACGCTTATAAATTTGAGTAAATTCTGTGGCTTTGAAGTATACATTATTCTTTAAAACCGTCATGGTCAACAAGTAACTAAAGAGGTGATTCTAAACTATATAGTTTTAGTGCATCGTATATCTGTAGCATTCGTAGTGTATATCATATTTCTGAGCTAGCTAATAGGTTAAATATAGTTGTAATGAAATAGAATAGTTTCATTTTGCCGATAGTTATAAAGCTCCATGCGTGTGTTTCGGTTCGGAGAGTAAGAAAGTAAGACAAGTAGACCATGGTAGTCTTTAAATATAGATGCATCTTCATATAATGTACCACTGAAAGCACCTATCTAAAAATGAAAAAAGAAGTTTAATTTCAATGTAAATAAATTCAATAACAGTAATCTCATAAATCTGTGGAGATGAGGACTTCTGAGCAGGCCCCTTTGGCTTCGCTTCCGGATGTGATTACTCGGGTCGCTGTGCTTATTTGTAGTCTTTGAATTATGTATAATTCAATTTTTATATAATATACAACTGAAATCACCTAGAAGACTATATTATAAACATAATAAAAACAAAGATAATTTCAATGTAAATAAATTCAATAATTAATTGTCCTCACCCCGTTCCAGAGGTAGATTTGAGGTCTTCGGCAAAGGCCCCTATAGCTTCGTCTCCGGGAGAAATCACTCATTTTGCTAGTTGCGGTCAGGTCTTCTGATGGACCCTTAGTACAAGCTACTTAATTCGGTATTAGATGCCGCTGCGTAAATTGTTCAGGGTTATTTGTTTACGTAACTGTATGTTTGTTTATATTGTTTCATAGTCCATTTTATAGATTGAACATTGTTTTGTACTCGTGTACTGATTCTACATTCAACATCGTAATTCCCACGTGTTGGGTGGCTTCATTTCTTAGGTATTCCGGTGGCGTTCTAACAATTAGATACAACAGTTTGTACATTCCTCCATTGTTTTACAAATAGTGAATCGGTGCAAGGTTGAGACTGTTTTCTCATGCGCCCTCTGTGTTGACCGCACCGCGGCTTATTGAAGTAGATTTATAACTATTATCGAAGTAGGTGATACCCTTGAGTAGTTATGATATTCTACTCTTACATCGTATAAACTTGTATAAACACATTCATTTATAATACGCAACTGATTTGCAAATAAATAATTGTACGGATTCCTAAAAAACATAATATATTGTTTGTATTCTATTCAGCACAATATGGTAAAACGATTTTTTTATATATATTGCACAATACTACGCAGATTTTTATGAATTTTGAATTTTCCAAATTTATACAATATTTTAAAGATTTTGTAGCCAGTTATTGTTTTGGAGCAGAATATTCTTATCCACTTTTGAATCTCAAAAATAACACAAGTAATTTAGTGAGGAAAAAACTTGTAAAGCGATTCCAAGTAACGTTCTAAAACGAAAAACCTGTTCTTAAAATAGATGATCGGCTCTTCCCCCTTTAATTATTACTGATTCTAATGATTCCTCCACCCACGTCAATGGATATACCTACCTATACAAGTTTGGGAGTAAAGGGTATACCTTTACAAGGTTACCAAATCAATCTAGTGATATATTCAAGAAAGAAGTTTGTTTGTAACACTTTTTTTGTAGAGTACCCATAACACAAGCTTTAGCTAAATTAAATTGGGTCTAGATGGCGCTGTGTGAATAGTCCTGAGATTATTATTATTATTTAAAAAATAATAACTTAACTACTACTGTGATAACTCAGTACCGTTGTTGAATTTCAGATGTATTTAATTGTCAGAACCTCAATACCCTGAAAAGCCATGTTCCATTCACCAATGCGGTGCACTTGTTACTAATGACGTTGATATAGCAGTGAACCATGCTACCTTATTATCCGAGAGTTTCATTTATATAGAAGACGGTTACTACTTACCATTCGACAACTTGTTTGCCATTCCAATTACATAAAAAAAAAACTAAACTGGAAGAAGAATTCATGTGATTCAGTGACAATCTATTGTTATACGTAAGTCTGAGTATGCTTAAAAGTATATAACTATTGAAACCCGTACAACCAGCGACTCATTGTTTGGCAATCATTTGTCAGATCGACTCATAATATAATGTAATACAAGATTATATAATATTAGTACATGTAGACGGTAATAATAATGGCATTCACCAACGCTTACGGCACGTCTGATATCATCTATTTAATTTACTATGGGAAACATAATAGTAATATTAGACAATAATAAATTGTTTAGAACTCATTACCTACTTTTATAATGAAGAACTCTTCGATGCAACTGTCCTTATTATTGGAATTGTTCCGTAAGGCAGTTGTAAGCATCCAGTCGCTCCATAAACCCTTCCGCATGTTTCGAATGCCCTCACCTCTGCAAGGGTCGGCAACGCACACGTGACACCCCTGATGTTTCAAGCGTCCACAAGCAACGGTGACCATTTACTAACATTAACATTACTACCTTAATGGTATAAAAAAGCGCGCATCCAGTGAATTTGCATCCGATGAAGCTAAAAAGACAGTTACGACAATCCATATTAGAATAGTTCGAAAAAGACTAGAATTACTCCTTCATAATTTATTAGGAATTCTTTATTAATAATTCATAGATATAATATATAATAAGTTTAATATATAATAATAAGATAATAATTCGTCTACAAAGGAACCAGTATTAATAAAATTTGGTATGTAGGTATGCTGCATTTGATATTTAGAAGAAAGAAGGATCCTAGCTATCTTTATATTATACCAATAATACAAAAAAATACGTTCCCAAACATGAATAAAATATTTTTCATTTAATTTGATTTGATATAATAATACTGGTTAATTACGATTATGAAGATTAGTCAATTATTTTAAGTTGGAAGTAAGTAAAAAAGAAGTGGAAAGTACAAAGATCTAGAAATAAATGGAATAGTGATATCAGAACCACATAATTATTTTCTTTTAATTATTCTGTTGATGTCTACTGTTCAAACATGATTAACATAAACCTACTTTTATTACGCATCTGATAACACTCATCTTTAAAGTATAGTTCATTACAATTTCAAGAAAATCGGATGCAGTTGACTACATTACGAAACGTTACAACGCCGCGTCATCCGCCGCCCACACATGTAAATAGAAGTTAATAAAACCATAATATACTCGTGTTTTATAAACGCAATGTTTTCAAGAGATACAATAATAGTTTACTGTTATAGTCATTTACAACTTTAGCGGTGTAATGTTAATTTGTTATATAATGTTACCAGGAATAATTTACATGCTTGAGCATTATGGAGGAAGTGAAAAAAAAATAACCCCACGTAATGAACATGGCATCAGTTAGTCCCACTGTAAGCAGAGCTTGTGGGTACTAGACAACTGATATAAGTACGTGGATTTTTTTTGTAAATACATATATTATACATAAAATGCACCCAGACCGATACAAACAATCATGAACACAAATGTTGGGACAATTGTTGGTTTCTACTTCTATTTATAACAAAAGAATGAAATAAGGGAATAGTCGGAATATATTTTTTAATTATATACTTGTAAAGAACAATTCAATAAAGTTAAAGGAAGGGTAAGGGCTATGTTCAAGTAATAAATAAATAAAAATAAAACTCCTTTTATTTCCCAAAATAGCAATGGTATTACATGCATCTCATTAATTATTTATATACATGTTATTGTTCCACTTTTAGTTATTCTATTCATGCATATTTATATTCAATCTGTGTATTTTTGAGTACGCATTATTAATATAATACGTTTATTTAATAGGTGTAGAATGCACTCCAGTAATGTCGATGTTATTACATCAAGAATATTTTCCTCTAAAGAAGACAACGACAAAAATTAATTACGCGACAGTCATACGTAAAGTCAAATAAAAGTACCCACAACAAAACTGTCCACAACACAATAAAGTCCATTTTGTATGGAAATAAAAACATTTAGTAAGTTTCCCGATAACACACAACCTTTTAGAATATTATTTAAAGCTGCATGAATGGCAAGCTTCAAAATGTTTGTATTCAATTAAAGATTTCATGGAAAAAAAACTTACTTATAATTTGAATTATAAGTAAGTATTCTGAGGACTTTTAGATAAAAATACAAATTAACATATAGAACAATAATAATATAAATACAATCAAATAGTGGTTGGGAATATACGAGTACAATTATATAACTTAATACTTGAAATTATTATTAATCAATTTAAAGATTTATACGCTAGATATAAACAGATTTTGTAAGAAAGAGCCTTGTTTTCAATCATATTTCCTATATATAGAGTCCCCAAAATGTTAAACATACAAATTTACATATAACATAATAAAATATAATATCAATCAAATGATGGTGAAGAATATACGAGTACTAGTTTAATACTTGAAAATTAATCATTTTAAAGATTTGTACGCTTGATTTTACAGAAGCAAATGTTGTAAGGGCCATGTTTTCAATAATATCCTATATATAATGTACCCAAAATCTTCTACAAACGAAATTATTATTATTATAGTATAGTTGTGAAGGCAACCCTATAGTGTCCAACATAGTTGGAATGTTTAGTAACCGTTCAAATATTTACCGTGGATCGTGTGAAGCGATACAATACACACCGTGCTCTATCGCCCGCCACTCATTAAAGCTACCGTTTAGTTGTGCCCTAATTTCAAGAGATAGAACTAAACCCGGAATTTCCTTACTTGGACTTACTAGATCCATAATTAGATAGGTATATCGAGATGTGATCTGTTCTATTAGATTCAATAATTATGTAGATAGATGCAATTTTAGTGTCTTAAAGAACAAAGGCAAGATTGTACGATAAATGTGAGATCCTAACGCTTATTGGAGTTTAGGTCATATACTGATAAAAATCATCTCTTGTATATAAATCCTAAACTTCTTATTTATACATTTTTTACTTTGCATATTTAGATATTTTTGCATACAAACAAATAAATAGTAGCCAGTAGTGAATCCACGCCTCCCAACAGCGCCATCTAATTCCAAAGTTAGCAAGCTTGTGTTACAGGCATTATACAAGTTAATAGAACAATATATACATTTTATTTATAAATACATTGTATTCAAAGAAAAAATGCCCAGATCAGTACAAACAGATGTATGTACGCAGACACAGATGTCTACGTCTGCGAATGAGTGGTAAAATCAATAAAATATGACTATTCAGAAATGCATATCTTAAGTTCACTTCAATAAATATTGTTTCTTTTCCATTACTCATAAATACCTACAAATATTTGTGTAGTGAATTTATCGAACGCGAAATCATCGGAAGCAGTATGATAAATTTCTAGCCCACCAAGAATTTGGATATTTGGAAAATGAAAACAATTTGATCTCGTCGCCTCTATTCAATAAATATGTAGGTATGAACTAGGATAGACTCATACTCGTACATTATGATAATTGGTCTTTATTTTTACGAATAGGTAATCATTCATAGATATCACTGACAACATATTTACGTATGGTATATATTTCGATAATACTATTTTAAAAAAAGGACCGAGCATGGGGCTTTGTTAAAATTCATCGAAATATGAAAATCTGTTGAAACACATTCAATAAGAAAATAATAAATGCAAACAAGCTGAGAAAATGAGTATTCACTAATTGTGTGATTTCACTGATAACATTTTGCTATTTAAATAATTAAATCATAGGCCCATCATTTTACTTTTTGATATGGCTTTTCATATATCAAAATATTAACTATCAAAAACTCTAAACAAATATACTATATATGTAGTGGTAAATTATAATATACATTGACCTCCTGTTGAATTTGCCACAATGGGTTGACTGACCTGACCTCATGTTCATCTTATCATCTTCCACTGGTGCCCCGCCAGCGTATACCGTTAGCGCAAGCGGGTGCACCATTCCCTAATCATCCACAAAAAATGTTATATACATTGACCACAAGGTCTTATTACCGCAAGAATTGTGGTAATCACAGTCATACACCCACGCTGTTCTTCCTCGCCTACCACTTTGTTTCTTTCGTTATTAAATACGATTTTTTGCGGCTTTCATTGCTAATATAGATTTACTCAGTCTTGCAAATTAAGTTTATTTCTGTGTTGATTTATTTTAAAAATATGCTAATAATGTTGTCTAACCTGATTGAACTAACACTTTTTTTTTAAAGTATCATTTATATAAACGTCGATGACCGCATTACCTCTATGGCTCTACACAATGATGTCACGATATTATGCATCCGTTTTGCATTTATCATTGTAATTATAGTTATTATATTTTTTTCCGATTACATAAATAATTCAATTTTATTTCCTTCCTTCGAGTATCACTGTATATGAATAACTAATAATATACACTTTACATCTTTTTATGAATTGTGATATAAGTATTTGAAACATCCTATATACGAAGTGAGTAAATCCAGACGTACACGACCGGTACTGATACCTACCCTCAATTATTTTACCTCAACTGAACTCACCACATACCCACTCAATTACTAATAATTGTTCAAATATTATTCTAGATTGTATTGCTTGTTTACTAATCATAAAAGCATTTGTTGGCTGGTTTAAAAAGTAGTAAAGTAAGTTGTAATAAGATTTGTATACCTGTCATAAAACTAGCAGATAAGTAATTATTGTATTATATACGGCCCTGTGTGCGCACAAAGCATTCATGCTTTTTAGTACACAGTCATAATTTTGTAAGTCATTGTTATTTTTAAATTAAATAAATAAATAAAATTCTCAAATGCGTGCAGCTAGAGAATGCTGATAGCATTAAGCCTGCCTATTGTACATAATTCAATAAGGTTTATAAATAAAAAATAAATCACCAAGTTTTTCGTAAATATCATCGAACGTTCCTCCTTTGTAAATAATACAAAAATCTTCATTATATTTAAATGTGATAGATTTTTTTTAACAGTTTCTAGACTTCATAGACGTTAATTTAAACGGAATCACGATTTGTTACATAAAGGATATTAAACTATATTTTATAAATATTTAAACATATTTAGCGGAAAAATTGTGCGCACTTTTGAAAATAAAATGTAATTTGTCCTAAAACAAATTGAAGACTTCAAAAACCATGTTTCTGACAAAGTTATGAAATAGAGCGGAGTAATTAACATGATTGCACAACACGGTCATAAATTCTTAACTAAAATTTCCATATTCAACGAACACAGATCTTTATGGGCGACCACGTTGTACAAACATTTGTACAAACTGAGCCCTTATCTTTATTTCCGGTAAGAGAACTCTTTGTTCTCGTATTTTGTGTCTAAACATCGCTTTCAAAAGTGTTCAAAGAATTTGTAATTCTACTTCTGTACTCTCTACGGCGAGTAAGATCGAGATAAAAATTCAAAAGAAAAGTGGAATAATTAAATATTTTCTTAGCCATTGTTAATTTAAATCTGAATTCTTTATGAATTTATACAACAATGCTGTTTATGCTATTTTTACTTTTTAATAATGCCGAATAGAGTGCAAACGGTAGAAAGTAGCTTTTGATCTTTTATGAAGTTTAAGTACTGTAACTATTCAAATTCTAAAATTCTTTTTATTATATGTACGCGCCAACATAAAACTAATCATTATTTTATTATAGTTGTTTACATCAATTAGTATGTTTATATTAATTAGTATTCAAAAATTACATTGAAAAATAAATCGAAATAATTAAGTATAAATTCAGTTTACAATATTAATTTACTGAGACATTTTTGCGCACTTTATTTCTAAGACAAGCATAATGTGTTAACAACAAACAGTTGAAGTATACACAAGTATATGAGTCGTATCTAAACAAATAAATGAAATTGAAGTGTCTGTTTATAATTTAAAATTGACAGCGTTTCACTAAAGGCATATAAAAGGTACTTACATATAATTTTATTAAATTTGTCTGCCTGTCAATACTTCCTAATAGTTGAAACGACTAGACCGATTTAGACGGAACATTCATTCGCAGATAGCTAATGTTATAAGGTGTAATTTAGGTTACTATTATTTTAGATTTTTTTATTTATCTATATTGAAAAATTTGAGTCTGATTCAGTCCCGTTTCCTTATATATCGTAAATATATGATTCTTTGAGATTTTTTCTCTGCTAAGAAAGTTAATTATGTAACTAAAACAGACAAAACGATGTAAAAAAGATATCATAAATGAAATACATAAATATCAGGTCTATAAATGCCGAGAAATATTGATATCACTACCGTTAATATTTGCGCTGTATCGTCTTAATTCCACGCGGACGAAGTCTCGGTTAAAAGCTAGTATCAAATTAAAGTAACACAAATAAATTCACAGCCTCGGAGATTGTTATTATCCGAAACACGTCACGCCACACATTATATTACGGTACCAACTCACACTTTTTGTTTTACAACCGGTTGTAATTCTGGTTCAATTGGCCGACTTTAAGTGGGTCGATGACATCACGAGGATTGTACACGAAACTTGAATCTGTACGTTGTAACTAGTGGGTGCTATACAACCCCTCATGGAGGGAGAAGAGATAGGGGATTATCAGTAATAGATACTAGACATTTACCCAATCTGCCCTGGACACCATTGTAGTTAACTCTGGTAAATTTGCGACGCTTAACTGAGACTTTCTCATCTTTCTTAATATTCTACACTGACGCCTTGTCAAGCAAATAAAATATCGATCTATCTAGGCATTTACCACTTAAAGAATAAAAAGGAACTAAATGTCGACGAAGAATCGAAATTGTAAAATGTCGTGGTTACCTCTGGTGAATTCGCGACTCCTGACTGACTTGAGACTTCACGCTCACCTTTTCATTCTACAAGTAAATTGGCGCCTCGTCAGCTACTAAGAACTACTAAGAAATTGTTAGTACTGGTGTATCATTCCATTATTATAATTTGAAACGAAAATTCTTGATTGAATCCTTTCAGACGAGATGATGGAAACAATCGTGCAATGAAGCAGCTCCAATAGTTTGGTTGCATTTCCCCACCCAATTTCAACTTCTACCGATTTCAAAAATAGAACGAAATTAACATTTGCTTAATTTTTGTTTGTTACCTCAGAACTTAGTCATGACTAAAATGATACTTACAGATTGTTTCAATGAAATGTTTTTTTTCCGACCAACTCACACAGCGCTAATCTAGTTCCGAGCTAAGCAGAGCTTGTGTTATGGGTGCTAGACAACTGATATAAATACATAGATTCATCTGTGTTAGTTCTAAGCTATTTTAGTTGATTTCATTATAATTCTATAATATATTATTAAGCAATGCAATTAATATCAATTAAAGTTGCATTCCTCTAGATAATGAGGCAAACATTTGTACCTACCCTATTTTATTGTAAGACCTATACTGTAAAGTAAACAATGTTCAAGCAAATAAATTATCTATCTATCTATGTTTTTACCTCCTAAAGAAGAACCAAAATATCGACGAATGAATCGAACATAAAACCAATGCGCGAGTGCAAGTGTTTTCACTTTATAATATGAAATTCCAAATTCCAACAAGTACCTAACCATGACAATTGAAATACTTACTAATGCAAGCTATAAATCATTATTATCGACACCAATACATCAGTGTCAACGTTCTATCAAAATTAGTCAACTCATTAGGTATTTTATCTGAAATAACTCAGGTCATTTAAACCACATTTAAATCCTATTACCTAATTACATTACAAGTCATAACATAACGTCGAACAGAACTTACGTGAAGATAGATAGATAAAGTCCAAGTAATTGACTTGATTACACCTGGATGACTTAATATGAACATTTGCTTATTCTAAGTGAGATCCAGATTCAAAACTTTGAACAAATGTTTGTCTATCAACAAATTTGACTATACTACTAGCCAGACAAGCTGTGTATGTATATAACTCATTAAATTCTCTGTAGTAGGTAGGTACATTCTGCGCAAATTCATTTTACCCAAACTTTGAACGTTTCATGTAATCATATTATCATGTATCGGTTTTTAAACTACAAGTATAAATAAATAGATAAATTGGTATTTATGTGTATAAATTATGACGTAAAATTACCACCAATGAATATTTCTAAATTATAATGCGCTGTTTACTAATTTCTCAGTTTGCCTTATGGTTAACTGATAGAGAACGCCCTTAGATGTTAAGATCACCATATGTGCATTTATATATTGTATTTATACATTAAAGTTTAAATAATTGTGACTATAAATCTATACACTTATGTTGCAACTGACGTTGTATGAAGATATAAGCTTAATAATGTAAAGATATTGAAACTTATATAGTTGACTTACTTCTGTCTGCGGTTTCGCCCGCGTAACCTTAATTGATTGGCCGGAATACGATAGCCTATTCTCTTCTCCAATACATATTATATCTACGTGCCAGATTTCATGATGAATGATTAAAAGAACGAGTACCTAACAAATAAACACGATTTCGCTTTAATAACATTAGTTACAATGGGTCGAAATTTAAAATTAATATCAAATTTGCTCCTTGATTTGACGGAAGGAAATGTTTATTGAGATAAACTCGCATATTATGTATTATTACTCTACTGAACATATTTCATGTGAATGGAATAAAATATACAATAAAACTTTATTAAGTCAACAATTTTAACAATTAAGTGGATAAACTTAATTGTTAACTTGACTCGTTTGATGGTATACAATTATCATTAACGTAAAGGTACGTTGATATTACGAAATTACATATTAAATAGCAGAAGAAATTTATTGTTACATAGATATATACCCAGGTTGAACAATATACAAAAAAACTGTATTTGTATCATTCAAATGGTGCAAGAATGTAAATAGACTTAATTCGTTGATTAGCTACCACATATACACAAAATTCTCACTTACTCGTTACAATATTAGCCTTTTTTATTAATCTAATATCAATAGACATATCTATTTATATTTTGTGGGCCAAGTAGTATAAATATAACCTCGGCATACATTGAAAACATGGAATTGAAACTCATAAATCCAAATGGGTTTAATTGATAAATTATCAGTCGTACCTATAGCCTAATCTTAATTACTTAATAAGTACCTATATGATTTTTTTACTGCTAACCTTGTGATAAAATGAACATATAAATACGTATTGGATTAATGTTCACCTCGACCAATAAAATCTTCCAAACTGACCGATTTTTTTGAGCGGATCCAATTCTGCTCAGAATTTGAATCCGAAATACTGAGTTCATCCAAGCATCTTTATTTATCTCATACTTCGTTATTTCTCACGCCTAATACGAAAATTATTTGTTAAAAAAAGCATAGTTATAAAAAGCTCGAAAATATAATTATTTCATTTACACTAGAAAATCGAATAAATATGCGACGTAGCTTTGTGTGATGCGATGCTTGTTTTACATCCTAGTGTTTCATTTTGATAGCGAAATGGTACCTTAAGGACTTGTGCTTGATTATATCGATGCCACAAAGGCTAGATTATTATTCCTTTAAATGTTATTATTTAAAAAGTTATCTACGAGTTAAACTACGAGTTTCAGTGAGTTTCAAATGGAAATTGATTGCAATCGCTTTACAAAATCAAGCCCGAGGCATGTTTGTGTAAGTCTTAAGTCTTTTCAATTACGTCTTGTACGTTTTCTATGAATTAATCCACATTTGCATAACGAAACCCAATTAACTAAATCTTGTCAATACCAAACACCATTAATTATTTATCAGTAAGTCACCTGTCATAACAAATAGATATCTATATTCCAACTAATCGAATTAGTTTAGACACGTTTCTTCAAGTAACTGGGGCATCAGTAATTATTATTACGATGTTATTAGAAATACGAACATTTGGGCTCCAGTATGACGTTGCGTCGGCGCATGCGTACACAGGTGTTTACTGTGGTACCTACTTCGTTAGATAACGTTATCTTCGCTGTGTGAGTACGTGATACTCAAGTTTTGTACTTAAGAACGCTTGTTCATTTGTTACAAAAAGATAGGGACGCGTATAGTTGCTGAGACTGTGATCTGTCGGATTTTGACTTGAACTTTTCAATATTTGGGTGCGTTTTTCTTTTTCCTTTCTCTGTATACATAATTTTCGGAATAGCAAAGCAGTCAGGCAAATTTAAATAGTGATAAATATTGTTTTCAAATTAATAATTAAATTTAAATAATAAATAAGAAATTGTTGTATTTAATATTCAATATTTTTTTAGCATTTCATGTTCTACAGAGAAAATGATAGGAAACTTATGGAAGCAGATGATGTTTTTTGAAGTTAATTGAAACTCCTAATATAAATTTGAAACTGTTACCTATATTTTTCTCTGTTACTGTGAGCTCTCTTCACCCAGTACATATTGACTTTGTTGATTTTTTTTAAGCAGGTCTTAACTCTTCTTAATACTGTTTTAGTGTATACATATATAGTGCATATATATATTCAAATACATATTCATATTATGGATATGTTATTATTGTATAATCCAGTAATAAAATATTCGCAAATAAAATTATTTTACTTTTAAATGGCAAAATTTTCAGAAAAAACCAGAATACAATTAACATTAATTCTAATACAATTCAAATTAATTAACTTCATCGAATTCTAATACGTCACAACCTTTATACTAATTCACCCAGGCAAATACTGCAATGCAACTGGTCTATAGATGCTTCTCTGATTGAAATACTATCCTATAAAAGGAGTTTATTTATGCAACCCATTGTATTTATAGGCTATTTTTATGGCCTCGTTCAGAGTTGCGGTCCTTTGTAATGGTTTTATATAACCGTTAAAACGGTAATTAAATTAACACCTAGATACCGTTATGCTAAGGTTTCTAGAATATTCGCTCCTACCTAACTTAATTAGGGAGAAATGATTACTAGTAGTCGCAACCTTTAACCATGTAGCTAGCAACGTAACCTTGTCAGCTCGATTCTACTATGTAGTGTATAGCTTACCTACCATAGAATACCAACCATAATAATATTATTTTATAATAAAAGAGCATTCTATATCCGAGCTCTTTAGTCATTTGTACTCTCACTTCCATCCTTACATAGCGATCCTAGAATCTCCTGATAAATATATTCTCTTCTGGGCCTTCTAAACTGTTGAAATTAAATCTTATTGAATACGCTACTATGAGTCAATTGATCTAACTCCATTCACATGGCATCTTCTATTTGTACCTCGCCGACGGGAAGGGATTTGTTAGTACTGATGACCCCATTACTAGCAATTTACCCTGCCAGTTTGACCTCCACGTGGTTCCCCCTAAAAATCATCATGACATATTCCTGCCAAATTTACCACGATGGGCTAACTGACCTGACCTCATACCCATCCTATCAATCCCCACTGGTGTCGCGCCAGCGTATTCCATAAGCGTAGGCGGATTTACCATACCATAATCATCCTTTAAAAAAACTGAATCTTAAAAAACTCGAAAAGAGATTTATAAAAAGTACATTAAATGTACCACACTTTTTCGCTATTGTGGTATTCAGATATATACATATATTTATATATTTAAAAAGCTGTAGTTACATTCCATGTGACTGCCGAATTCGTAACGTAATCGTAACGGCGTGGTGTACAATTAGACATGCTGCTTTGGGTAAATAAAAACCCGGTAGGTATTCGATGCTGTCCCATCAAATATCGTATTAATTTTGGGAACAAACTTCGATGTATGCCTAAGTTTTCTCTTGTACCCCTTATAATTGTTATACTAATACACTAATTCACACATTTACATTTATTTATTTTATAATACATAACACACTAACAATGAAAATTTCCAGACACGACACCCTAAAAGTAGGAAAATGGGAAATATATGACAAAATCATACTGCATATTTTGCGTCATTCTTAGTTTAAAATTCCCATACAATCGACATTAATTTATCAATACAAAAACAAAATATAGGCTCGTCGTCTATCTATCTTTAAGGATTCGTTTGAACGCAATATCAATAATAAATTCAAACTATGTTTTAATTACCTGACTACAATGGTGCCCCGCCAGCACAGCTCCATCCATCATCTCATCATCTTAAATAATATATACTTATAAGTCAGCTGTCATAAGTTTTACCCGCGTAAAATGTTTACGTATTCAACTCATCCTAATTTAAATTTACAAATTTATTGCATGTTATTTACGTAAGTTTATCTAGGTTATTTATTTTAACAAAACTGATACATGTAAAGTTAGCCCAACATTGTTATACAATGTAGATGCTACTTGATCCTCTTGTACACAGATGTATTCTGTTTACAAATCTGTAACCTGAGGATAGTACGTGACAATACGTAAGTTGCATATAACAGCTAGTAATACGAATACACAAAAGAATTTTCCTTATAAACAACGATGTGTGATCGGCATTGGCGCCATCAGCTATTGAGTAGTGTGTTTCACAGAAATTCAACCGGACCCAGTGAGCCAGCCTTAATCATTACACGTTAGGTAACTAATTAGATTAAATCGGATGTTTTTCATTTTAGTCACACTATAGGTAATATTGCTCATTATACATATTAATTTTAACAATTTATTAGTCATTTTTAACATTATAAAGAAACTGATCACAACAAAATTATCATTATAATCTTATCGTTTCGTCATAAATAATAACAAAGTTACAAAGTTCTCTATATTGAGTATACTTCGAGTTATAAATCAATCAATCAAACAAAAATCATTTATTTGTGTACGATATTTTAGCCGTTAATGAACATCAAGTTTTATGTATTAATATTTTTTTCCATACTGTCCAGTTCACTATTAACATTACATTGAGAAGAACTAGAAAAAAGTCGACTGAATTTCTTATTAAGGAATATTTTGGTTTCATATAATTTTTATTATTATTCTTGTATATGTACTGTTATTACAAAATAATTGTCCGAAAGAATAAACCCTACACTCTATTATCCTTCGTTGACAAATACCTATTACGGCTTTACCTACTGTGATTTCACCTTTAAAACAAGCGTAGTTCAAATGGGGATCGAAATTACGACGGCCTGAGCCGAGGTTCGAATCCCTAACGGCGAGCTCAGACTAATGTAGTATCGATCAGGAGTTGGCCTTCAGCCACTCCATAAGTCCTTCCACAGGATTTGGGGTGCCATCTGCACTCGCATATCGTCCGGTGAAGCTGTAAAGGCTAGCTACAGCCAACAGCATTAGAGTAGTCCGAAAAGAAAAGTTTTTATACTTATATATTTTCTATATATTTATATATTTGTTTACAGATGGCGTAGCGTAATGGAGGGGGAGTGCTCAGAGGGCGCGGAGGGGTGGCTGTTAGTGCGCGTGCACGTTCCAGAACTTAACGTGCAAAAGAGCCTCCAGTTTCCGAGGGACCAGCTCGTTTGGGACGTCAAGCAGCAGTGCCTTGCCGCCTTACCTAAGGTGCGTCTTCAAATCAAATTCTAATACATACATTTAATGGACATATATACATTGGAAGAGATGGAAGTTTATGATTGTTGAATGAACTTTGCAAATCAGGGACCTTTGTCATTACGACTAATCCTGACTTTGGGTTCGAGGAGTTTTATCATAGTTTTTACACAAAAGTGGAATAAGGAGACAATTTAAATTATTTTGGTATTTAACAAGGGAAATCATTTTATTTTAATTACTTACGATGATTTATCTATTCATTACAAATTTTAATAATCGGATAATTTTATTTTTTTTCTGTAAAATGTAACTATCTAACAAAATTTCATATTGCATTTTATACAAGTATGTACTCAAGTAAGACAATGTTTACTTGATAAAACCAATTCGATTTGATTAGAAATTTATTGATGGGGTCCCTAAACGGGATTAGAGTTGATGATAGACGTTTTTACACATAATATAGTGGAAAGTTACACATAATACAATTTCACAAATAGGTTTAAGTAATATAGACTACATATATTTATAAAATTACATATATTAAGAAATTCGCGGATAATATTGATGAAACTGACTATTAATTACCTGAAGAAACAAAGTTCAAAACTGAAAATTAAAATTGAACACATCATATAAATAGCACACGTCACGTGATCGTGTGAAAACTTCAAAATTTATCAGATTTCCACTTTACCTTCTTACTATAAGTGTTTCACATACACGAATAGTAACCGTGACTTTCAAGTTACTATTTTATTCACCACTAAACCTGTATAAGTACATTTTAAATTTATTGTGTAATGTTAAAATTATATTCATGTATGTATTTATATTTGTGTATGGGTATAATAAAAAGTACACGCATATTGTACATAAAATATTACATTAACATCATATTAAATATTTATTTGCATTAGAGCAACTACACACGTGGGATGTAGTGGGCGGGACAGGCCGGCGATACTCGTAAATTGCAATAAACGAAACAATAAAACATCGTCGATACATTCCTGCCGCAATAAATATGTCTCTTTCGCAATGTCCCCGCAGAATTACGGAAATATTAAAACTATTTTTAATATCTATTCATAGTATCATGTTCAAATCGTTTGTATTTTTTACCACTTTATACATTTTTGCGGATTTAAACAGGAATGCGGCTTAATTTCCCACATTTAGAAACTTAGTTATCTAACTTTAGTGGGCTAATTAAGTCTATCATCGTGTTGCGATAATGAATAAAGTTTTAATTGACTCATACAAATTCTGTGTATTTAGGTTATCACCTTTATTTGACATTAACGGTGTTTTCAATTGCATATGTAAGCTAAAATTTATTGTTTTCGTTGATAGAAAAAGTACTTTACTCACTATTTTTCTTGGTCTGAGTGCAATCTAACTAGATCTCGGAAAAATCACCGCTCAACGGACCAACACACTCGACAATACAAACCAGTTTTCACATACCGTTACATGGAAGTAATTTCTTAAACGTACAGACTTCGGTCACGCGAATCGAAAGATACACGCCGCTTGACATTTGCATTCCGATACGTTGTCCGACAGAATTGGCGCGAAAACAATCCACACCGGGCGTGACGTTCGAAAATTAAAAAAGTCAATTATTTTTTTTGGAACTTGTTCTTTCGTTCAGGGAAAAGGCAAAGGCATAATATGATGTAGGCATACAGCCACATTTGTAACTAATGATAAATGTCTATGGTATAAGGTTATTCTTTTTAATACATTTTATATTAACTTCCCTTTGTAGTGTTTCTTAATTATACTAACAGATATTTAACTCATATCTATTTAATTAATATATGATAATTAATTAATTCTTTTTCTTTTTATTAATATATTATGTATTGTATATTGTTTTCGGTGGTGACTTCGGCGCCAAACCACAGGTGGCCACTTGGTACAGGGTACGTGATAATTTTAATGCAACCTTGTATAACATGCAACCCCTGTATAACGGTGTTTCACGTGTTATGAAACTGCATGTATCAAGCACCGATTCAAACGTATCGGTGCATATATAACTCGCAAATTTATGTATACCTATTGCATGATAATTATAATGTTTAATATTTAATACAATGCATGACAAATCCCTATTTAAACACTACGTGTAAAATTCAAATAGTTTCATTTCAAAATAGACGTGTTTAATTTTATAGTTCTACATAGTTATACGGAGTGTAATTTATTTAATCCAAAACCAACGATATGACTAGTTGGCCATATTGATCCTTTTTCCCCAAATTATTTTGTCTATAGATTGATGCTGTTTTTTTTAATACTCGTAATATATGCATTTTATAACGTATTGTGTAAATATCATACTGAATAAAAACCTGATTAATTCTACGTCGATAAAAAGGCACTTGTTTTTTATTATTTGTACAGTGAAGGTATGGGTAATTCGTTTAATTGTATAATGTGTTCATTAAAAAATAACAAGCGTACATCAAGTTGAAGACAACCTTATTTTTTTATTTGCCACTAAATTCCTACAGTCCATTAATTGTGTTGCCAGTAAAAACAATTATTTAAAAATGTTGTTCATGATTGTCTTTCTATAGATGTTTATTCCACTTATCTTAGTTCATTATTTATCCTTCTACTATAACAGATGTATATGTAATACCTACTTAAACATTAGACAAGTGTCACATAGAATTAAATAATGAGAAATATTTTTAAACAACCTTATTCTTTTTTAATTCAAGGAAAGTGATAGATATTATTTTTGCCTAAGTAAAAAGAAATGGTTTTGATAAACGCTCACACTATATAAGCATTTATATTTCCATATATATGTATTTAACTGCTATATATACATATATGTATGTATTTAAATCTGAAAATTATTATTTTCAACCAAATACAAAAGCTCCTTTAACTAATTTCACTTTTAATATTACGTCTTATCTACCTAAAAAAATATTACAATATTTAGATTGCTCTTATTATAATGAATACTCAAGTATTCACTATGTTAATAGACATCATTTTAGAACATTAAAGAAATCTGTTGGCATTTTATATGGACGTAACAACCTCGTGAAATTTCCGAGTAACTTTGTAAGTCCTGTCTTATTTATTTCTACTGCCAAACAGGTTACTGTAACTTATGTTTCAGTTAAAAGGTGACACCCTGGTGTTTCAGCGTCCATAGGCTACAGTAACCTTTTACCATCAGATAGGCTCGACCGTATTGTTAGCCACCATCGTAGCATAAAAAAAAGGTACGGTAGTGAAATAGAGAACGCATTTATGACAGTCCTTCGGAATAATAACACATGACCATTCTGACCTATCTGTCTTAGACATAGTAATAATATATTTTTATATATTTGTACAAATTAATTCATAAAACTCTATTTTCAATGAGGTAACTATAAAGAATTTTCATTTCGCATGATGCTATGATATTCGTGGTACTACTGTTACATATATATATATATATATATAGGAGTATCACTACAGACGAGTCAGCTTGTTTGTCATTCCAATTAAAAAAAAATCGCCTCGTGCATCCTGATATTAAAATCCATACCTGTAACGGAAACCCACAACAGCGGCCTACTTTTCTACAATACATATTCCCCTGGACACTAACGGAGCACTTCTTTGTTGTTCTTTCGACAAAACTCCGTCACATTTCGGCGCATTGTATACCCTACTTTACCGGGACACTTGAAAAGATTGGAAAAAGACATGCGATATTTCTGGGCGAGGTGCCTATTAGAATGTGTCGCAAAATAGACTCAGAAGCCGGCAACAAGGTTATAATATTATGATCGATGTGTGATATATAATCAATATATGTATATTATATCATTGTCCTCGAAGTAGCATATGCTAACCCAATTTAGGAAGTCTTGAGTTCAAAACTGGCCGACACAAAAAAACTATCGACGTCAAATTACATTTCTGACTACTCGGTTTAATTCTAATTTAATAAAGTCTCATTGAAACATCGAAGAAAAACGGGAAAATCCAAAAGGTAAGCTCGCCTAATCTGGCCGCACAAAAAAAATTACTAAAATCTAATGGAAACCTCGAAGAAAAACTACTAAGTAGAACGGTAAATTACATACAAACTAATTATATCATTTTTGTGCCGCATTATTACACAGGAGTCTCTCTCTCTCTCTGCCTAGCCTTTTCCCATTTCAATTGTCGTCGGCTCTCCCAGACCAGACATTCGCCAGGCACACCTGGCCTGGGTCGTAGAGTCGTTTATTTCGGATTTCTTTAGCTTGTCACTGATAATAGACTATTAAGTTAGTAGAGGTCTTCCTCATCTCTGGACCGGTATTAGGGGTCAATTATTGTATTATAGTTTACCTGTGGTCATAGTTATATTAGTCCTATCCAGTATATATTAATATATCTCTAACCGACTAAAAATATTACTATCTTTGCCATAATGTAATGTAAGTTAGACTCCATTTTCCGCAATCAGTCTCTCATCTAGGCCGTTGTTCGTGTAGAGCCGAGACTACTAAAGTAGCCAGCCAAGCTCTTCCCAAAAACGCAGAAGTCTCCTGGTGTCTTCACAGGTTTCACGGAGCGACCTCACCGTTCCGAGGATTTGTTTTCGTTGTGTGGCCACTGCTACGATTCTCTCCAGGATTACGTGGCCAGCCGTTTCTTTGCCTTCAAAGCAGCACCGACAAAGAGGACTGTCTGTAGCCATCTTTGCCGTAATCGTACTACAAATTATTTGACCACTAATGGCTTCTTTCATAATGCACGTAGTCAATTTCTGTACAACCAAGTTGCATCTATCTAAAGTTTATCGAGTTAGCTAATTATAACGGTTGCTCGGACGGTCATTAGACCACCGAACAAGATAATATCTAAGATCGTAGCCGCGACGATGTGACATGATTAAATCCGTGGAGTTATGTGCAGGATATCCGCTTACATTCAATTATTTAAGAGTAGGCCATTCATTATTGAAACGAAATAGTTTTGTTTAATACTAGTATTACCCCGCGGCGTTGTACGTTTATGCTAGTTTAGCTAAAGCGTTCACCAGTCTTTGTTACACGCTGATTATCTAGCTTTGTATAGGTGAATGACTTTTTAAATTAGATCTAGTATTTTTTTATATTAATCTAGCTTACATATATGCGTAAGAAATCAAAAAAATATCTAGTATTTTCTGAGTTTATGCGGATCCCCAATATTTTTTTCAATATTTAGTCGCTTAACTGATATATAGATAATGTAGTATTCTAATGGTAAAATAAAATTCAAATTACTCCAGTAGTTTTGGAGCCTATACGAAAAGAAAATTGGTTTTTAGTTTGAATGTGTTGAACATACAAACTAAAAACCAATTTTCTTTTCGTTATAATATTAGTATAAATTCCTATTATTACTTAAAACAGTATACGTAGCATTATAATATTTTAAAGGCAGTAAAACTGTTTATAAAAGGCTAGAAGGCAACGATGCCCAAAACTCATTTAGGCGCGGGTCTAGTTGCCCTTTTTCAAATAAGTAAATAAAACCTCATTAAAGTCCCACTGCCTTGTGCGGGTTCCGTCCAATAAGGACGAGTTTAAGCTAATATAGCCTACTGATAAAATTTAAAATTCAAAAATAATTTATCATATAGGACATTTTAACCGCTTATGAATATATTTTTTTTATTATATAAAATTTTCCCTACCATCCAGTTCAGTATACAGATTCAATTGAGAAGAACTGACAAGAAACTGAATTGAATTTCTTTTTATTTTTTTTAAAGCCAGGTTATTTACACTGTTTAATTATATAGGTGTCTTTGTCTAACATAGAATAACAAATAATGTTTTTTTTATTTAAAGCATCTAAATAAATTAATATAAAATTACTAAGTTAAGTAAGCATTGCTGTTTTGTATTTTGTTCACCTAGAAGACTCTGTGACGTTCTTAAGAGAAAGAGAAGTCTTTATCATACATATAGATAAAATGTGCAAGAACCTTATATAGGAATCTCTTTCTGCGCTTACATAGGACAGAAATAGGCATGCAAAGCAGAATCAATTATTTAAATCCCAGTCTGAGAAGTCTATACTTTATATGCAGTTTACAGTACACATTCAGTGACCTCTCGATTATAACCACGTACCAAGGCTAGCCAGACCAGGCAAGGTGGAGTCGCTATCAAAACGCCCAATTATGACTCAAATCGGGCTGAAAAAATGCGCTCTCTGAGAAATAAAAAGCTTTACGAGCGGTTACATAGCTTACGTTCGTTATTATACCAAACGTGGGTGAGTAAAACCTGTTCGTTGACACTAGTTATGGACTTTAATTGCTAACTATGTATGTATTGCTAATTCATAGAAGTTATTTTATTTATTTATGAAACCGATCCGATTTCGTCATATCCCACAGTAATCTTGGTTACTCTAAATATCAGCGTCTAGATCTAGGCAATAATTATCAACTCAGACATTCGACTTACGATTAGCTAAAATAAAAATAACAATTTGGCATTAGAACATTTAATATGAGTATCTAAACTAATCTATAGTAAACTAACTGTACATGCGGTTTCACCTACATGAAAGTAGCCTATATGTTATTCTGATGTATAAGCTATATGACTGTAAAGTTTCATCAAAATCCGTTCATCCATCTATCCATCCATACTCATAAACTATTGCGTTTCTAACATTAGTAAGATTATGATAGATCTGATATCGGGTACATTTTATGCAAGAAGTTAAGAATCTCTGTAACCATTACATGTGTAAGATAAGTACGATAAAGTTGACTAAAAAAATAATAATGATAACATAAAAAAACAGTTGAGTTTCTTACCAGTTCTTCTCAACTGGAGTAGCTACCCCAACTGTCCCGTAGGGATAGTGATAAAAATATGAAGTAGGCAAGAAGTCGGAAGGTCATGTGTTAATAAATAATATTGAGTTTTATTTTTAGTTGTGGAAGTGGATGAAGCATGAATTATATAGAATCATATGTTCTTCAGTACGATATCTTTCAAGTACGCCTAGATCTCCATATATCTGGAAAGATGTGACATGTTTTGGCGGTATTCGTTTTACGAGAGGCTCATTATTTAATGGAGACATTTCGATGTCCTTAAACCATATAAGTATCAGCGACGCACACACGTGGCCCCGACAACCGTATCCATATATGGAAATTTGTATTTATGTAACCTTTTCAATATTTCACTCGATAAACCAGTCTAGAATACTGGCCTACCTGCAAAGAATGTAATATAAGAACTGCGACTAAGTATACAATATATTCAGGACGCCTGGTAGGCTACTGTGCTTGCAGCAGCAGTGAACACGTAATTATTCTTAAAAATATAGTAAAAAATTTACAATAATTTTCAGTCTCTATTATTGATTTATGTAAATAATTGCTAATAGTCTGTTTAATTATATATTTTTCTAACAAACCGCACGGCTTCGCACGGATGCATTACAAATCTTTTAATTTCTCGGCTTGTTCTATAACACGCATGTATTATATATATAAACTTTCCTCTTGAATCACTCTATCTATTGCTGAAATGCGTAATGTAATAGATATAAGGGAACACACCGCGGCGGCGACTTTGTTTTAATCTATAATGATTTATGTATTTCTATTGTAGTTTATAAATATAATTAGACATTTTATTTATGTATTCCTTTAGTATTTGTACGTTATCTATTTCTATGTGTACAGTACGCCACTTATCTTTCCTTTACTCAAAGCTTCGATTTCCCAGGTTGACTGTAAAAGATTGCTTCAAGCTTACATAAATAAATAAGCTATAAGGCCAACTTCTTTTAGCATATTTATATAACTTTCATTTTTGGAAATATCTGTGCATAATAAAGAGTTATATTATGATTTGTATCGGGCTGGGTGTTTTTATGTATATAATGTTTTTATTCATAAAAATATGTATCTATTTATATCAGTTGTCTATTATCCTTAACACAAGCTCTGCTTAGCTTGAGACTAGTTAGCACTATGTGGATTGTCCTGAGATATGATTATTAGTGAAAATTATACAGAGTTGTAATTATATAGCGTGGAATCAAACCTGCGACCATCGGAAGCAAACCAATGTGCTAAACTGCTAGGCAACCCAAGCCGAATTATACATATCTTCATAGACAAACATTGGAATAGGACAAATTAACCTGACAAAAACATGAATTCATATAATTTGCGGAATTCTATATACATATTATATTCCAAATATGTTTACCTTGAATCTTGATCAATATATAATTTTAAATGTTCATTATGATAGACGGGTCATCAACCTTCCAATATTTATTGCCGTTTTATATTTAACAGTGTTGATACGTGTCCCACGCTATTTATTACTACCCACCTTTAATATACTGCCAGATAACTTGTTCCCCATTACATATATCTAGTATGAAAAAAACACATAAATCTAAATCAAAAGACAATATTAATAAACGCTTATTATACAGTATTATGCAGACCGCTTTGGTGGTCTAGCGCTTTAGCACACCACTTTACTTCCGATGATCGCGGCTTCGATTCCTTGCACGTTGCAAACATTTGTATTCATGAGTATCATTGTTTGTATCGGTCTAGGTGTTTTTAATGTATTTTTTATAGTTTATAATGGAATGAGCGCCCGCCTGCGCTAACGGTTTACGCTGGAGGGGCACCAGTGGAGTGGATGATAAGATGAACATGAGATCAGGTCAGTTAGCCCCTATATAAATTCACCAGCAATTTATCATGATGGTTTCCAGGGGCACCGCGCAGAGGTCAACCTGACATGGACCTTTAATAATCCCTTCCTCCTTCAATGTATATATTTACATCTAGTACTTACATCAGTTGGCTAGTACCCACAACACAAGCTCTGCGGGGGAAGGGCATTGTTAGTAATGTGGACTCATGACCCCATTACTAGCAATGTACCATATTAGGTTGACCTCCACGCGGTTCCCCCTGGATACCATCGTAATAAATTCCTGGTAAATTTATCACAATGGACTAACTGACCTGACCTCATGTTCATTTTATCATCCTCCACTGGTGCCCCGCCAGCGTAAACCATTAGCGCAGGCGGGTGCACCATTCCATTGTCATACCTTAAAAAAACACAAGCTCTGCTTAGCTCTGACTAGATAGCGCTGTGTGAATTGTCCTAGGTTATTATTATTAAAAAAGAATTCAATCTAGTGTCGAGACTTGCTGGTGTTAGACTTAATGAAGTGACTATTTGCACACAATAGCCGTTCGTTATATACATTTTTACTAACAAGAATGCCTGCGCAGTTTAACAAGATGTTAACTAGTTGTTATTCGCAACTTTGTCACACTGAATTCTTAACAAATAATAGCGCCATTAAACTTTTGACGATATGAGAAATTCAACTGCATTTGTTGAATTGTGTGTCTGTGAATATTTAATAAAAGTAGTTGCTTGTACTGTAGAAACAGAAAAATTGATAAGAGAAAAACTTTTGCAATTATAATGTTAGAACGCATCAAAAGATATCAAATATTTGACGCTTAATGTGTGTAAGGTGTTTTATTATCCCCTAGATGAATTTGAAGCTCTATCCACGATATATCTCATTGCCTTGCTTTTATCCCATTATTTAGGGTCGACGCAGTATGTCTTCTTCTTCCACTGATCCCTATCAGCCGTCATATCTAAGCTTACTTTCCTTTTATACATATCATCTTTAACACAATCCACCCATTTTTTATTTGGTCGTCATCTCCATTTCCATCTATCCATCATATCAAATACTTTCTTTAAGACATGGTCCCTGAAAGTAGAGATAGATCTGCAATCAACAGTACTAAGTTATATGCAAACAGGAACTTAATTTTTTTAATTCTTGCTGTATATTTAATGTCTAAAGACTATGAACAAGAACCTCATTTTGTTCATAATGTACAAAGATTCACCTGACTGTAATGTCCATTTGGAATTATCAGAGTTTGAAGCAACTCCGAGGGATTAATGAACAATTCCGTGATGAAAACCTATTTGTCTATAAATAACGATTTTGTTGTTAATTATATTAGCTAGTGTAAGTAATTTTTAAGATGGTGAAATGCATGAGATACTGCTCGTATATAGTAGTAGGCAAAACTGCAAATATTTTGCATAGTAGTATAGTATTTCGTACATTACTATCCCACTGTCACTAACACACACCAATATAAAGCAAATAATAAAATAATTATTCTACAAATTAAATAAATACAGTATAAAATAACTCATCAACCCAATTCATGCAGTTTCTAATAATAACAATGTTGGGGTGAACGAAATTCACAAAACAAACACCCTTGAGCCAGACATTATCGGGGCAAAGTTAAAACGGTCGTATTTTACAAATTCTCGGTCGTAAACCTCACTTTGGTAAGGTTATCTGGTAATAAGGCATTCCCACTTATCCCTTTCAACGTGCTAGAAGGTAATCGAATTAATTTTATTGGGTGTCGGCTTAGACTAATAAACAACGCCAGTCTAGTGCGCTAGAGGGACAGGCTTAAACGCAAGAGTTGGTACAACGACTTGCTGCTATAAAGCTTTGTCTGCTCGTCCTTTTTGTTTATTTTAGACATAAATATTAACTTCGAATAATAAAAAGAATATTTAATTACGAATATACTTGTCCAAAGATTAGAAAGACTAAATGGAGATCTCTATAAATTTTTAGTACTGATTTTAACCCCCAATACTTGTAGATAACATTTCTTCCAATGGACCTGATTAAGTATAAAGCCCAAAAATATAATTTATAAACGACATTGGAATAGTGTACTCACCTGCGCTAGCAGTATACGCACTTTCGAGTACGATAGGATGATCATGAAGTTACGATATTAAAATTAACGACGATTAAGTCCAGAAGGCACCGCGAGGAGGTCAATCTGACCTGGTACATTACTAACAATAAGTCCACATAATAGGCATAAATGGTATAAACTAATCCACTGAATACTAACGGTTGCCAACATTAATTAAAACCACACAGTATTGAAATAAATACAGCTAGTAATTTAGTTAATGAACAGAAAGTAGGAAACGTATTACATGTCCTTCCAAGTGTGAGTATTAATGTGTCTCCTTACAATTAGTTTGATAAGGGTGAGGTGACACTACAAATTCAGATAACCATTTTTGTACCTTACACGGATATTCCATAAGAGCTACATTCCTTTGGTTAGCTTTCAGAATAATCAATCTTCCTTCGCTCTCTGATTCAATTTAAGACTAAATAGTCGACAAACGTAAAGAGAGAAAATGCTTTTTACTCTATCATAATTGCATGTACAAAGAAATTTGTTACAAGCAATTTTATTTCTCTATATTCCATAGTTATTGGATAGTGATTCTGTCTGGTAATTATTTGTAGTATTAATAATAGGATCAAATAAATCACATTCAGGGTCATTGTAATCCTAGAAAATATTATTAGATGCGATCATTTAATATTTTGCATAGCTTTTCTTCATATTTGAACATGTTACAGTCATAAACACAAACTTGTTTATCAAAAACTTAAGTTCAATCGATTATATATTCAACAATATAATTTTATGAACTAAAAGGCCAACACAAATGATTTTACATTTATTCACATACAAAGATCTATCTTCATTGAATTGTATTAAATAACCGACGCAAACTAAACACCTTTTAACAATTTCAATTTGCCAATGAGAAATTAAGTGTAGGTTATACGATACAAGGTCCGTCGCTCGCGGCAACTGCACATTCTGACAGCCTGTTTATTTTCCGAGTATTCCTCTGCTCAAGTGCAAAATAGATTCAGTTCTGCCACATAGTCAAAGGAAATACCTGAACGGTCGTTCCCCGGGAGCCATTTGGAATTCTTCACGGAACATTGATAAGTAATGTGAAAGACATTCAGCGTATCGATAGTACACTATTAAGGCCTATTACTGGCGCCCTCTTCAATTTTCTAGATGTATTCGTTCAAGTTATGTGCATAAAATATCAACTTATATTTTATTTGGATGTCGTCAGTCCTGTTTAATGTATTTCTATATATGACGAGCGATAACAAGATGCTTTCCCATTATGGCAACACGATGTAACTTGATATTTAGATCTATACAATCGAAAAGTTCGTTCTTTAATACACCTCGAATAGAGTGTTTGGTCTGTTAAATTAAATTTATTCTTGATACCTTTTATATAACTCTTTAATATAAAAGCAACATAAGAATCAGTTAGATCCAACAATGTTCTCATCAACAAAACAAAAGTAGTTTTGTACTAAATTGACAGCTAAAATGAACATACAGAATATAATAGATAAGTGTAGCAAATTTTCTTGTTATGACTTTTTTACCATTTGGAACTCTACAAACGATTTCATCTTTAACGATGCAATACTGAACCGGTAGCAAATTATATTCACATATCTTCTGGTCATCACACTGACATTTCAATTAAACTTCATAAGGATAAGGATAAACTAGAACAACTGTAGAACAAGTCTCGCTGAACACTGCAGCTAGTAACACTAACGACTGACGAGATTAAATCACACACCGATTGTCTTACAACACAGCTAGAAATATTAGAATAAATTGCTCTTAGACGGAAGCAACAAATTTTCTAACATATTTTGTTAGAACCTTCATTAGATTATTTGTCACATTTTAATGAGTCATTAAGTAATTGAAATGTAATAGAGGTTTACACGTTACTAAATTACTGTTGATGATATTAATGTAGTAAAAGTAGTTTCATAATGTGAAGCAGTGCCTATAAATGTACCACAGGGACACGTCATTAACTTCCGCTTGATTTGTTTTGTATGAAGCGTAATTGCAATACTTTTAACATTGTTACGAATTTTTGAAACTTTAAAAATAATTAATCTAATTCTTGGTATGAAGATGAAGTCGACACAAGTTCAGTTTGCAATATACGCAAACTTTCATTTCAATCTATGTACATGAGAAGATTCAATAAGCTAAAAGTCACATTACCGTCATTAGATATTAACGTGAAAACTGGATGCAACCGCATAATTAATTATGTTGTTAGGATTAAAGCGACATAGAGATACTTGCCCTTGTACAAAAGTGCAATAAATCGATAAAGCCCAAGTGACTGCTAGCTGTATTTTCATAATGAGGATGAAGTGAAAGACAACTCGTATAATTTGCATGTAATGACTGCTTCTTGACCGGTACAGCTGTATTGCTCTTGCATAAATTGATAAAGCTGCTACTTGACGGCAGATATACCTGCCACTTAGACTTTTGTGTTGAAGTGGCATTTATTCATCATTATCTTATCTTTGTAACTTTCATTATTATAATTCAATTTACAAAACTATGAATTCACCAGAGTAATAAAGTAATTAAATCATAACAAACAATGTCATTGTCTCATTATAATATAAATTAAGAATTAAGGATTTACATAACGGGTCACTAAAGGTATTGTTAGTAGGGGCAGTATTTATACTCTGATTATTGCGTACAAAAGTATATTGTATTAAAAGATATACACGGGCATAAGTAAATATAATGCAGTAGAACAATTAACAATTAAGAACACAACAAATCTATATTTTTTTTCCCGCGCAAACATAATGCGCCACAGATACACAATGTTGCAGTAGAATGACAAGAGCGTCATAGCTGTATACGATATTAATACTGAATACGAGTAATAGCAGGTATTGTTAATATATTATTAATCACCGTATTTTTGTCTGTACATAGTGAAATTATTTCACTATGCACTGAATATGTATGTGAATATAAAGTTTTGTAAACTATATTCATCGTTAATTATTTAAAAAGATGTATGCTTATTATAGAATAAATATCTAAAAGACGTTTGGAGAGCTAAATATTGAATAGATTATTTTCTAAGTGCATAAATACAAATAGAAGAACAAGGCAATTCGTCATTAAATATTACGGCCATCGCATATTCATAACGTTGATTGCCTCGAATCCAAGCAAGTCGGCTGTTATCAAATGCAAATAGACTTGTTGTAGGAGTTCGGAACTAGGCAGTGGTCTGGGTTTAGTGGATAACATGGCGGTTTTGTCGCCATCTGAACATTTCGTATTGTATTATAGATTTCGAAACTTCAAACCGATTTATTTAAACGGCTTTTATGTTCCGTTTTATATATTTTTTAAATATACAATAATGACGGTTGTTTAACTGTCTGCTAAAATCATGTAATTATATATTTGCATAACAGCATATATTTACTACAAATTTCGTAAAAAATATAAGTAACACTATGTAAAAGACGATATGACAAGAATGGGGATAGGAATAACGAGATAACTGCGAACAGGGATGAATGGAACCGAAAAACGTAACGCCGACTCCTAATGAGTGGGATAAGTAAAAAGCTAATGATGTTGAAGATAATGATAAGCCAAATTTCATTGTTTTTCGAACACATGGTTATTCGGAGAATGATGATTCGGAGTCGCGGGTAAAAGTAGTGTGATGTTGTCGATAAGCATTGACACAAATAGTAGCTTTATGATTACTTAATGTTATACATAAAATATAATATTTTCTAAATTTATTTTATCACGTAATAATAAATCGTGACGGCATTCAGAATTGTCATTTAAAATTTTGACGTTATGGTAACGATTAACTTACTCTACTTTCCTTTCAACTGTCCCGTTCAAGTCACGACCATTTCTATTCAGTTTATAAGTTTATTATAACTCATCTAAAATGATACTGTACAGGTGCGAAAAAATGTTTTTATCTGAATTACTTTTCAAATGATGTAACTTTACGCAAACTATTCAGATGCACTGTATCGGGTGATTATGCAGGTAGCACGAGAATCTAAGCGAGAGTGAACGTTCATATGTTTCACATCTAGTCACTAACAAAGATGTTGCATGTACTAATAAGTAGTTGTCGATATATATTGCTCCAAGCATATTTACATGGCTCACGACATATTGAACCCATATCAACAAAGTAACTGTAAATACGAAATCATATTTCCCGAGATCTTTCAGTTCACTGAAGAGTAAATTGATATCTGTATTAGATATTTATTGAATGCATTTGTTATCTATATTCAATCTATATGGAATGAAATAAGTGCTCTATATAAGTAGGTACTTATATATTTCACTTATCTCTATAGTATGTATTGATAAATATCAGATTTCATCGTAACAACCCTTCACTACTGTGCAAGAGTTCGCTTAAGACGAGAATTTAGACTACTATTGCCTCATAGCCCAAGTGATAAGTATGGGATATATATTTGCCATTTACGCTGTTAGCCCAGCTTAAATGGCAATCATGGGAATGCGTGTGTTACGCATATCAAAAATAACAACTATAAAAACTCAAAATAACCTCACTTCTTACGAATTCATCTGATCATCTCTCACCAGCGTATACTGTTACATCAAACAGGACCACTTTTTTAAATATCGTCCATAAAAAAAATATTTCTTTGAATGATATTCAAATGATCTTGATCTAATTACGATGGCCAGAGCATAAGTCAGACTCATACCATCAGACTCTCCATCATTCGTCATTCGTCAGGCAAAAGCTGAGTCCCTCCATTAGTCCTTCCTGGTGTTTGAAGTGCCTTCTACACATACCATATTTATGAATTGGGCAAACATTAGAATAAATCGAAAAATAAATAGTAACATATACTATAATACGAAGAAATATCAACTATATGCCAACGTTATAATGATGCCTACATTTATATCTTCTTGAACAGTCACAGATTGAGTCGTAATTCTTATTTGATTTGAACATAGTGCAAGCTCCGTTAGTGCAAACATAGCGGAATATAGAACCACTAGGAATGTTAAGTTTTTATTTGTTCGCCACCTCGAGATGTTGAAACGTGTTACATTGTTACAGACATCGGTGGAAGTTCACGGAGTTTTTAAACCTCAGCATTCTTTAATAATAATGCTAATCTTACTTCATATCTTGCGACTATATTATACTATACAAACGGGCTTTATGTCAATCTTTTGAAAATATTTGCCATAGACCATATCATAATCCTGACTGGTAAATGTTGTAGATACGATTATGAAGTTTATTTGTTACAATTATTAAAATTGTCATATACGTAACCAGTAGGTCAGTCATGGTCAGGTGGATTAAATCGCAAAGTACAGTTAATTTTTTTAATTTTCTATTTATGGTTTAACAGAAATTGCAACTTTATGATTATATAATGTTATTTATATATAAAAACTAATGCGAGAAGTAAATTTATAATTTACCAAGATAACGTTATTTATAAGTTATGTTTTTTCTCATAAATATGAATAATTAAGTGTAGCGGTTTAGCCCACCGCTTCGTTTTCGATGGTCGCGGGTTCAATTCCTCTGTCGGTGCAAGCATTTGTATTCATGAATATTATTGTTTTGGTTTATGAGCGTATGATTGTTTGTCAGTCTGGGTGCTTTCTATGTATATTATGTAGTTATTTGCAAAAAAATATCTTAAGTATTTATAATAATCTAGTACTCATAACACAGACTCGGCTTGGCTTGGGACTGGGTGACGCTGTGTGAATGGTCCAGGGTCAATATTATTCGGCAGATATGCTAAATACTTCCATACAATTAGTGCTATAGTAGATTTATGAATATTCTTTAAGTCAATTAAATTCTATATTATATATATACAATACATTTACCAAGACAGTGATATCTTATTCTAGAGTTACTCTAATTAGATTCAATGGTTGTCATTTCTGCTAAGACGTTAGATCTAATATCTGACTCGTAACATTTTACTTAATTTAATACAATATCCACTATCTATACCTGTTTCTTAGGCTTAATTTTACTGTTCCCTTATTCAAATGTCGCTTATAACTCAGCAAGTTGCTTGGAAAACAACCTCAAAGGAATTAAGTAGTTTCAATTGTAGGCAAGTTAAGTAAAGTGGGTATTACTGTTCTCAGATATAAATGTTACAATTTCGCTGAAAGTTGAAAATCCTTGAAGATTATTGTCTCTTATATCTTTGTAATTTGATCGCTAAATCATCTGTTCTTTTTATAAAAACACCGAACCTTTTTTAATAAGAATTTGAATGGAAGGCCCACGCCACAAGTTTGAAGAAAAAAATAAAAGCATGTTAAAACTCGTTTACAGATATATTGCATTTAGAATTCTCATGTAAAATACTTATCAAAGATATTTTCATATACGACATTTTTGTCTCTGAGTTCAGTTAGACTATCTAATTGTTTAGAAAATCTGGGAAGAATGTCAACAGGTATTATATTTTAAATATTCGACTTTCTTTAAAATTTAAATATACGTTTTACGATTATACTATTATATTATATACATATAATTTAAAAAATAGATTATCTTAGATTTTAAGGGTAAGTTATTACTTTAATATTAACTAGAGCTGTCCTCGGTTTCACCCGCTTGAAATTTATAGCCTATATGTGTCATTCGGACGCTATATTACTATAAAGTCTCATAAAAATCCATTCATTAGTTTTTGCGTGAAATAAATAACAAATACCCATCCATCCATACTCACAAACTTACGCGGTTATAATATTAGTAAGAATCCATACATTTAATATTATAACATAATATTGCCTCTAAACCAGAAATTTGTTGCTATTAGAGGTACCATTTACACCAGAAACTCGAATTAATTATCACTACTTACAGTAAGTATGTTATCACATTCGATGACTAATGTATCGAGATCTCTCTATTAATCATGCTCGTATGTATATAAATTATCTAAATTACAACAAATTGATTAATGTGTTCTTTTCAATATGGCTCGGAATGGGCCAATTTTAGCTAATTAATTAATTATTCGGCACGTGCTATAATTTGTCCATTCAGAAACATAAAAATATAGCGCTAATTACAGCGATGAAATTAGCTGGATATTTTTATATTACGCTAGAAATAAAACATAGAACAATATTACTAAAAATGAGGTTGTATTTATAAGAAAAGTGTAAGAAATATTTAAGGCTAATAAAAATGGTAACTAAACAATTAAATCCTGTTGAATAGATGTTCAGAATTTACGAATTTGATTGTAAAATTAATTTTATACAAGATACAGTTTTAAATCCATTTTTTATTGTAATAACATCTGGTTAAGACTTCCATCACATGGAATAGTCTGTGCCATTCAGAAATATAAAATGTTCAATTTAAATTTTTTTGGTGTCGCCTGATTTGAACTCCCGATTTCTTGATAATTTAGAGTAGTAAATCACCAGGCTATTTTTGTATTAAATACATATTTAGCGACTCTGATTAGGCCGCTAATATATTGTATAGTGTGTTCGTGTAGCAGCAACAGGAAGAGGCTGAAGTTATTAGTCCAACTATGGCTATTCACATTATGTATATTAAAGTTCAAACTTGTGGCGGCGTGGTGAGCCGGGTCGATGTGCTCCCTCAAATATGGTTGAGTGCAATGATGGCTGGCTCATCCGTCATACTCGTGAACGGGTGCTGCTTGTGGGGACTGGTCTGTTCAGGTTGCACTGAATAATTTTTTTGTTCTTTGTGGTAGGATATGCTGGTGGTCCCTCAATTCTCCCAAATTTGAATTTTAATGACTGTGCATTATTATAAACATGTTCCACTAATATTTGAAAAAAATGCGAGCTAAGTTTCTTGTCAGTTCTTCTCATCTGGTTATCATTCCGAACTGACGGTAGATTTGACATATCATAAGAGTCTGCAATAGATCTATATGTATAAAAAATTGTAAAAGAGATGGTAGGTATGTACACGAGAAGTACCTATATTTACAATAGGATTCTGTCCCGAATGTCAGGCTAGTCATTTTATTTCTTCGCGTCGTGAATACGCAACAGTGTTGCCGCAAGATGTTAGTAAATTATTCTTATATCTTCGTCAATTGAAAACAAATTTTTGTTAATTATATTTTAAAGCTTATTTCCGTGTTGACCTCATTTTGTTACGGTTAAAGTTTATGTAGAAAGTTAGTATTATAGAAGTCTACTTTATAAAAATACTAGCTGTGCCCGCGGTTTTACCCGCGTGGAATTTATAGCCTATATGTTATTCTGATGTATAAGCTATATAACTGTAAAGTTTCATCAAAATCCGTTCAGTAGTTTTTGCGTGAAAGAATACATCACATCCATCCATACTCGCAAACATTCGCGTTTATAAAATTATTAAAATATCTTCGTTAATTAATAACTGATCTTTGTTAATTATGTTTCAAAGCTTCTTTCAGTGTTGACCTCATTTTGTTAGGATTAAAGATTTTGTAGAAATTTACTTTATAAATATCTACTCTAAAAAAATGAGCTGATCAATAAGACTGAAGGTACCCTACTTACCTCGACAACTCGCCCTCAATAAGCCTCAATATCGACCCGAGCGTTGATAAGTGTACGTGATATCTTTACTGATTCTCACCTGGATCTAAAAACGAGTAGGTGCCTATCTAATAAATGGCTAAGTTGTAAAAGTTTGCACGACCCAGCGCCCTTGAGTGCCGGTAATAAAAAATCGATATTGTTTTTATTGATATAAAACAAATTATTCTATTTGTTTTTTTTTTTCTATCACATTATATACATATAAGTAATAGTTTAATTTAATATAGAACTCAGACAGACAGAACTTCTTCTCTCTTTTTGATCGTTTCCTCACTGCTGAGAATCGCGACTCCACACGATCGTGTCGACCACCTGGCGCCAATGGTTGCGCTCAGACGCCTATACAACTTGTACAGGTAGATAAATAACATCTGAGATCAAAATCTTTATTAAAAAGGTTATAAACAGATAGATTTTCGCATATATCACGTTATCATCCACTTGTTTTAGATTTGTGATAGAGTTAATAATAATATTAACAACCTCGGATAATTCATACAACACCATCTAGTCCCAAGCTAAGAAAAACGTGTGTTATTGGTACTATAGTTAACAGTCAAAAATACTTAAATACATTTTTTAAGTACACACATAATATGCATAGGTCAATATAAACAATCAATATCATGAATACATATGTTTGTGCATGCTAAGAATCAAAACCCACGACCATTGGATGTTAAACTATGTGTTAAATCACTAAACCACCGAGCCCATAAGTTTACGATATTAATATTAATTTGTGTAATGAATCAAAATTGACAATTAATACACACTTTACGAAATGTATATCGTTTATTTATAACACTATAGGTATAGTAACTTTATAGGTTTACTAGTCGTGACAAGAATACTCAAAGTCAGTGGACGCCGGGTGTGAGTTCATATATTACCAACGCTTAGATATTACTAACACGTTCTGTGCTAGTATTTTTTATCTATTCGGTCGAGGTAACGAATAGCTCTATTACATTCAGGTACTTCAACACTGCAAGGACTTAATGTATAGAAACGCCATTTGACCATTCATCTACTTCAGTGGTTAGCAACCTTTTTAAATTATACATAATAATTGTAAATATTTTCGTCAGGTCGCACATAAAGTAACACATATTAATAATGTACAAAATTTTATTTACATTGAACATTGAAATAAAAAGATATAAAATTTTAAATGAGTAAATATTTCGTATGCAAATTAATGCAAATATGCGTTCGTATTGCATTTTTGAACAAATTTTCGACAAGTAACTCGTCACAAATGATGTTTCGGTTTAGTATGTATTATCATTTCATTATAATTAATTTTATAATATAACAATATTTTGATGAGAGAAAGTCGAAAAATTCAATTCAGTTATAGACAAGCTTGGAGGGCCGCATAACCATCTTTAACGGGCCGCAGGCGGCCGCGGACCGCATGTTGCACATCCCTGATCTAATTGATAGAGTACTAATTGTAAATCACTGCACAGACCGCTTGGTACTGTTTAAATGAATTAGAAATATGAGCCGAGTTGATAACTACGTACCTAATAAAAATACGATCTGTATAGAGTCACATAATCGAGTCAACTACGAGTCGCATTGACAACTTTATAAATTACAAAAAGACATACATCGTATGTTGGCTCATATCCGTAGATTAAATTCCTACGAAAATAAAAATGTCCAAAAATCTCGTACTCCTACAAGAATTCTTGTACGGTTCTCATCCCTATTCCTAGTCTTTTTGCCGAGTTCTGATAAACTAAAGATTTATAATTCTTATTAGTACCAACTCTTCAAACATAGCTCTTAGTTACTTAGTAAAAAGCACTAACAAATAACTATGTAAGATTCTCCCAGGAAACTGTCGGCTTTTTTGCTACAGGATTTCCACTGGACAGGCCCTGTGTAGTGTAGCAATCAATGACAATTACATATGTACGTATATAAGTACTGTATTATGTTATAATTAGAAATATTTGTTTTGTTTATTATAAAGCTATTTCTATTCCTTTCTTAGGTATACAATTAGGTATGTATATGTTAACGTTATATCTTTCACTTTATTTTTAAATATTTGTTATTTTTATTAAATTATTATATGCACATATTGACATTATTAGTAAATTTTCTGAACATACCTAAATATTCTATTTAAATGCAATAAAGAATATAATATAGATAAAATTCGAAAAACATTCCAGTAACGAAAAAAATGTAATTTTCGTAACTAAAATATAGATGAGAAGAAATTTGAGTATGGATATAAATGAAAGCTGTGTTCAAAACTGAATTAGATAAACATTTTCAGCTCGTCTCACACTAGTCTAGGTACTTGTAAATACCTCTGGTTAAAAACAGTTTCAGTAGACACTGCGTCATAAGGGCCAGGGTGACCTTGTGTCTGAACCAATATTTGTATTATTTCGTTTGCTGTAATAAATATCTATCTGTAAGCTCATGTTTCATTAAGCTTTAGTATGCCAATAAAATATGACAAGATTGATATTAACTTCAGTATGGATCTTAAGAAATCATATATATTGTGTATTCCTATATGTGATTGATAGGGTATCCCGTATGACATTAAATCTGTTATATATACTATATTTATATTAAGTAGTATTTTTAGGCACCTACTTATTTGAAATTGTAAAACGTTAACGTATATTATTTATATTTCAATCTATCAGTCCAGGCGGTTATAAACAAAAATTCATATTCGCTAAAAAAAAGTTCATATAGCGATTGTTGTATAAGTTTTCATTAAGGTTTTACTAAAAAAATAATGAGGATGTTAAAAAGCTTTTAGATGCTTCGAAAACAATGTATGAAGCAGATATAAAGTTGCAATGGTTAATTTACTTGCAACATTTTTACAGGAATGTGACTCAATTCATTATTGTTTTTGCAGTTCTGTCTGTACTATTTAATAATAGTAACGGGTATCAGACAACAGAATATCCAACATCTCAGTGTCTTCTCAAAAAAGCGAACTATCGCCATTTTATAGTAAAAAAAAGTGGCAGAGCAAAAGATGAAGTTTCTTTACTATCTTCTTAACTTTAATGCCGCAATAAAATTCACAAAGAGCATTCTGCGTAGTAATGACTACGTTTTATGTACATTTTTAAGACTAACACTTCAGTGCCTCAGGTCATTTAAGAGCACGTAAATTCTTTTGAAGAATGTCTACAACAACAGCCTAGTCAGCTTGCGAATTTAAGACATGATATTAAAAAAAATAAGGAACATTCTAAAGTAATCTGAAGATTCATTTTGTAAGTAAATACTTTTATTATAATTATTAATCATAAAATAAAGAAAATACAATATTAGTTGATACCTAGCGCAATTTTGCTGCGTAAGAAATAAATAATCATTCAAAAGTATTAAGAATGCGTCATGCGCGCCACCTAATGTAAGTTAACTCTACTATGCCTATAACTCACTAACGTTAGTGTCTTCTCTTCATCATTTCTCTAAAACTAATTACTTTAATTAACACGTTGTTTTATAATTGTTTGTTTCCATAGTAAATAAATAGAAGAAAATCGTTACACCGTTACAACATTCAAACCAATTACAGAATTACAAGCACAGTATACTCTATTCGATGTACAGTTTTAATTGATCGATTACGCACTCCATGCATAGTGTAATCACTTGCGTATAATCACTAATTCAATCGTTGTATCGATACTGTTTTCGAGTCGATAAACTAAAAAATATTTGTGTTAATAACACACACCTTGGCCAATGCCAATGTTAGAGGTATCAAAGCAACAATGCCAAAGAACAGACTATACTAGAAGTTACAGATAAAGTAACTTTTATGAATACTATATATCATATAAACAGTATTACAATCAGAATCATCAGATTGAAACACAACGACAAGCTAATTCGTGTCGGTGACAATCTAAAGCCTCTCATTATAGGACACCCGAATTTTGAAGGCTGCTGTAATCCAGGTTTAAAGCATTCAATGATAATATACAGTAATATAAACAGTAATTATCAATACGATAATTAATATGCATATTGTATAGTCACCGTTGGTCATTTTCCCTTGCCGCCCTTTAGAATGTAATAAAACTGTGTACTCAATTTTTGCCTTACCTGGAAATTTACGTTATGTAATTTTCAAAACGGCCAATTATCCTTTGTTATACTTATATATGCCTACATCGTAATTACTCATTGAAGATTTTACAATTGCTTGTAATTCTTTATACCCTTCAGAATAAATATATTGTTCATTTTTAAATGTCCATATTTGTGTACTTTCCCAAACGTTAGACTACCGTCCGTTTGCTATTCGTAAGCGTTCCATTCATTAAACAAATCGTTATATCCTTTCTGCTTTCACTGCATACCTTGGTCCTTTTTAATGACCGTTGCTTGTACAGTGAACATTTTTCACTGCTGAATACTTATTCAGGGTATTTTTAAGGTCAATTGGGCTGTAATGTAAACATTACGTTTTTCCCTTAATATATACGGTCCAAGCATAATTCTATCCAATTATTTAAGACCTCGACAAGAAACATTTTTTTGTAACAACATGTAATATATTATTATTTATTATAAATTTTTCATATTACTAGGTTATTATCGTCAAGGTTCGTTGTAGGTAGGCTAAAGTTTTTCACTTTCTTCACATGTTGTCCCTTATGTGTCTTTTATTGGTTTAGTTCCATTCATACATTCTGGCTTTTCATTTTATGCACATTGAGGGCCATTGTGCATAAAATTGCATTTAATTGTAAAAATATCCTTTATCGACTACTATTTGATCTTTGAAAATATTGAGCATTATTGCGTTTAGATTTTTTAAGTGATGTATATCTACGAGTATCTCTTCTTTTGAACAGTATGTTACAAAACAATGTTTTGCGCCATCTACCTCCATAATCTTCTTGCACAAATTTGAAGCTATCACTGCATATTGGGGTCATCCTAATCTACATCCGTACAGGCATGTTTGGGGTCGCTACTCAAGCCTTGCTTCCCCATCCGATATCGGATTTTATCATGTCGTAAAACTCTGAGCATAGGCCTCTCAATAGCTAGTTGAGCTATTTGGCATTTCCTTATACTTACCCCAGATAATCTAAGATCAGGTTTTGTAAATTCAGAGCCTTAACAGTTTTTTTAATCGTTTAAAATTAAGAATACATGTAGCATTTGAACAAGGAACACGGTCACACGGACAAAATTGTAAAAGTATAAACTAAAAATTGATATTTTGATTGAAAGATTTTGGTATTTATCGAAATTAGTTATTTTTTCCAAGCATTTATCGTATACTCAACGCCTTAATAATATAAAACATATGGTTAAACATTTGAGTTACAAAACTTATATGATATTTTGTTATAAAAATCACAATCGCCAATTATTCTGGTGCTTTAAAATGAAACAGTGTGTTCGAGGAAAAATGTGTAACATTGTCGTAGCGTTTTCTCTGAAAGCCGATTGTTTTGAAACGTTTGTTCTGTTCGCTTCACAAGTTTGAGTTACGACTTTATACTTGTTACTCTTAAAATATATTTTGTAGAAAGCTTTTAAGAGATGAATCTTGAGTGGGAACTCATTGTCCTTCAGTGTCGGCATTGTAGGTTTATAAAATGTCTAATATGTATATAGAAACTTTTGTTGAGTTATAATTAGGTTGCTTTTACTACTTTAATCAGATTTTCGAATTCGGATTCAAAAATATCGTCACGAATTTTTACATTTCAAAGAGGAAGATTTCACATAATTTATAAATTCCACAAAGTGTCGAATAATTACTCACTAAGAACCTCGAACTTGACTTCAAAACTGTTAAATCGCTAATTAAAAACCTAATACAAGTACTAATGATACTAACTTGTTCCTAATTAGCAATTCTTGTCACATTTAGTCACTGGAGCGTTACTCATTGACATCTAAATGATCGCTTTGACTTTGTCAGGACATTCAAATTAATGTTTTAACACAGGATACTTTTCCTAATCTAATCTTATAACGTTACTATTACAGTCAACAAAAAAGTAATTGATTTAATAAAAAAATAACAACTCAAGAATGGTGTAGAATTTTTTTTCAAATCTACAGAATACTAAAATGCTATTGGTCATTTCTTAACACATTTATACTAATAACAATTAGAGATGGTGACGAACATAAATTCACTTACTCGTTAAATCCCACTATAGGAATATGATTCATACAAGTTGAGAGTGCCGTCTGAATTTAACGAATACCTTTTGTAATAAGTTACTGATGATAAGAGACTAAAATAGTAACTTTATTAGCAACATAAAACAGATTTCAAGGAAACATGACAAATTTAAAATATTTGAAGAACCCGATGATTTCATGTACCACCAAATAAACAACTGACTCGAGTTCTTCTATTGGTCGATCTCACAATGATGGTAGTTTTCCTAAAACCATAATAATAAAGATAACTAAATGAGATAAGAACACATTACAATAAGCAAAGCAATGGGGTGGGGCTAGACAACGAATTAATTACTGTAAATTTGCATTTGATTGAGGTGTACAAACAGTTTAAGATTTTCGTTTGAACTTTGATTACCTATTGCAATATTTTGTATCAATTTTGTGTCTCGTATGTTGCCAGTTTCCATTTCTGAGTAAAAAAATATTATTAGATTTGTTATGTCAGAAGTTTGAGTATAAAATATGTTATTATTCAGCACTTGAAAGTGTAACACAGTTCTCGTTCTGACTAGCTCATTTGGACATGCTTTAAAATGACAATTTTGTGATTATGTATGAACTTTGTTGCAGTTTTAATCCTAGTTGTAGGATTCACAACTGTTGAATAGTTTATTTATTATTTTAAAACTGCCATATCAACAATTCGCAAGGATTGTTAGCAACAGCTTTGTGATACTAGCTATAGGATATTTACATTATATAAACTAATGTATCGTACCTTTATGTAATGTAACTTAATATTCTAAACGCAAAAGTAATTCGTCAGTCTGTCTGTTTGTTATCCTTTCACTATTAAATGGCTAAACTAATCGTAATGAAAATTGACGTTTTTAAACACAGGACGAATCACAGTAGGACTATCATAAATAATAATAATAGAAGAAGAATAAGCTAAGAAGAGCTTGCGTTATAGGGACATATTTTTTTTTATAAATGCATACAAACTGTACTTAGAATACCCAAACCTATACGAAGAATAAGACACATGAATAGAAATGCTTGCTACGTGTGAGGAATCGAACCCGCAACTATCGGAAATAAAGCCGTTTACTAAACCACTAAACCACCGAGGTCGTCATTCATAAATTTCAAAAGGAACAGATGAAATCGCCGCAATAACTATTTTCCCATTTACCGTGCTTCACTTCGTCAATTGAAACGTACATTACAAAACATCGAAATAAAAAAATTGGCAAAATATAGAGATCAAATGATAACGTCGACACGAAAACGCGATTATTTCAACATCATCGTCTTGAACGCTCACAACAATGATAAAAAAAAACTGTAACAATGCATGTTCAGTATCGATCGACGCTACATCCTGCTATTATGCGGCAATTGTAATTAATCCCCATTGAATCGTGTCATTACGCCGTTCATTACGAGTTGGTCGTCAGCGGTTTATTCGCTATTAGTTCTGAAAACAAGGTTACATACACTACTGACACTAAATAACAACTAGTGGTCTACTGGTTAAGCACACCGCTTCACTATCCCATGATCATGTGTTCAATTCCTTGCACGGTACAAACATTCGTATGCATTAATCTGATTGTGTGTATCGGTCTGGGTATTTTCTATGTATAATATGTATTTATTTATAAAAAATGTATACATGTTTTACATCAGTTGTCTAGTAACCATAACACAAGCTCTGCTTAGCTTGGGACTAGATGCCACTATATGATACTGTCTATACATACATATAATAATAACACATCGCTGCGCTGATGTCTGTACATTACTGATATATAAGAAAATGGCAGATATATAAGAAAAAATCTATCAATATAAAATATACTATGATACTAATGTATACATTAATTATATATTCAATGAAAATAACAGTCGGAATTACCAGAGCATTTTGCGTACTTTTCCTCTAAGTAACTTCGAAAGAACCTATTTGAGTTGAGTTAAATAATAACTAACGCCAAAATATCCAAATAGTTCATTTTAAATAATTTTCGAAATATTAGAACAGAGTAGTTATTTTGCCTTCTTTATAGCTGTTAAAGAAATATAGCACATTTATTTTTCTTTTAAATTCAGGTTTTTATTATATTGTCGTGTGTTTAGGAATTTAAAAAAAACCGACAAAGAATGCATTTATTGTAGTATGTAGGTAAATTCATAAAAATAAATCAATATACATAGATATTACTTGTAGTATCATATATTTATATATTTAATCTAGTTGCCTTGGACCCATACTATACCTTAAAAACATAAGTAGTAATGATATAAATATAAATTATCTCTACAATTTACCACGGTAGCGCTGATACACTAGTGAATCAGTAATCTTCCTTCAGGAAAGTGGGCAGCATGTTGGGTCAAGGCGTTTGTCGCCCGGGCCACAAACGCCTTGAAATTCGCGTTGTGACCCTACTCCAGCTGCGTCACACTCAATGTCAAATTACTCCTGATCCGCATGTAGTCGACAATGCCGCTCATAGTGGGTGCTAAAAACAAAAATATCCCATGACACAGGATCATATAGCCAATGATACCGGTATCAATTGTGTCCCGATAACATGTATCTCAGATCTAAAATAATAACAAGACGTGTTAACATTTCAACGCGCCAAATTGCCCTCCTTCGACCAGTATTCCTCCTTCATGAAGGTGTTGTATGGAGTCACAAACGCCTTGAAACTCGCGTCGTGAGTCGACTCCAGTTGCGTCACCCTCAATGTCAGATCCTGATCCGTATGTAGTCGACAATGTATCCTCCTACATATAAAGTATACATATGTATATAAATATGCCTTTGCCTGTTCTGTGGGTGCTAAAAATAAAAATATCACGTGACACAGGGCCGGATAGCCAATGATACCAGTATCGCTCGATTCCCGATCACGGCAAGTATGACAGATCTGAAATAATAACAAGACGTGTTAATATTTCAACGCGCCAAATTGGAGCACGGACACGATATGTATCCGACCCTCGTTACAATCTCGGGCAGATAATGTCACGTTGTTTTTTTTAAACATGTAAAGTATGGACACACAGCCAGTGTGAACGACAAGTAGCTTTACAACAATAACTTTACATGTTCTCAGAATCAAAAATTTTAAAATGTATTTCGCTCGTAATAATATATATTTTTTGTTATATAATATCTTGCATGTGAATTGCAATCTAAATCTCAAGACAATTTTCACAGCGCCTACTAGTCCTAAACAAAGCAGAGGTTGTGTTATGGGCATTAGACTATTGATATTAATACAAGTATGTTTATATAAAAACTTACATAATATACATAGAAAACACCTAGACCGATACAAACAACCTTACTCATGAATCATACAAATGATTGCATCATGCGAGGAATAGAACACGCGACCATCAGAATTAAGGCGGTATGGTAGACCACCGAGACCGTTACCAGAAACTCAACTAAATCTAAATTCAAACTGCATTTACTTATGTCCCGGTCTAAACATCCGTATGTCCCCACGATACTTCACAATCTAAATCTGTTATCAATAAAACTAGCAATTACCGAAATGGAATAATTACCATTCGCTTATAAGTATTTACACCGTCGATAAGTTTTAGAGGTCGAATATGAAAGAACTGAGTAAGTGTAGAAAGATTGTATCGTTCAATGTCAAACATAAAGATTAAAGGTTAATAATGACCATTATAATAGGTCTATACCTGAGTAATGTAATTGTTCCAATAATAAACCAAACACCTAACTATTAAAGTAAAGTAAGTGCATATACCGTACTATGTTATCAGTCTCTCGGAGGTCATAACTCTAAGAAACGAACTTCTTAGCATTTCATGTATTCACCATGCGGGTGCCGGGTAGTTAGGAACACTCCGAGCAGTTTATATAGTTTATAACTAGAGTGTAGGTTGAAGGGCTTTGCAACGTACGTCAACGCCAGCATTACTCTGTTTTACGTGTTTCTACGTGTTTCTCACCCTGCCCACCCAAATCTGGTAAGTGCTGCTTCATATACACGATTTAGTATAGAACTTACTGCAGCTCTACACAGGCCAAGACCTTTTAGAAAATTGTAGAGAAATATCGCTAGCATACCTCTTCTTTGACCGCATATAAATTTACCACATAGTTAATTCTGATGAAGTAAGCAACCCATAAATTTATTTTTAATATATTAAATGCTAATTAAAGTAATATTTTTTCATAAACATTCAGTGCAAATATAGTCAATTTTTAAACAATATATATGTTTCGATCGTTTTGGAAAGTAAAGATATATATACATATACTGTATTTACACATTAATATAATATACAAAACAGAGACTCATCCATCGTATAAAGCACCTACCATCCACTAACTACAGAAACATTAACACTAACTACAGACCATAGACAAAACCATAAACCTGGAAATGCATAACAAGCACTATATAATATAGGAACAACGTAGAATCAAGATCTGAGAGATTGATTCATTGTTGCGTTACCTTGGTGGAAGCTACATGAGCATCCTCTCATATAACATCTAACAATGTTTAAAACCAAGTTTCCTATAATTAACAACACATCCATATGTAGAGGTCGATCTACGACAATTACCCAAAATGGTAACATTCATAACAGACCGTTAAATTTAATTGTAGAATGAATAAACGGAAACAAGCCAGTGCCGCTTAAATAAGCCATTGTACTCGTTTTTTTAGCAATTAAGTCAAATTAATAGAATTATTCGTGCATTTTTATTTCCACAATAATATCTGAATGGAGAAAATTTTAAATGAAAAATATATGAATTGTGATATGCTTTTCGGGACTGATTATATTACAAATGCCATACAGAAATTACACAATTACGATCTAGCGACCATCGGAAGTAAGGCGGTGAGTTAAATAGCGAGACCACCGAGGCATTCATTGAAAATAAACTGCTACTTTATATATATTCTCAAAGTTTCTCTCTTTTCCTAGCTATATATCCTACATGGTGATGGGGTCAGCTTTTCTTATTTTGCTCCGCCACTTTATCCTGAACATCGTGCTCAGACCTTACATCGTATTCTGTCCTTAGCAACTCTGAGTAACTTGTACATCCCAAAGTATTTTATTAAAAAAATCGAAAACGCAAATCATAACGTATGTTTAAGAAGTTTAAACGTAAGTTATGCATTGCTTTTTCGATTTCTTTCATTACGTAGCGTTCAATACACATTACTAATATAGTTAAACGGACCTTACCACGAATAATTTTCTGGCAAATAAAGGTGTTTACCTCTCTCGACGTTTCGACTAGGCTGCACTAGCCATGGTCACGAGCTGACTGGAGCAACAGCGAATGTCAATGTTGATAGGTGCCGGCGCGGCAGTTTGTTTAACTACCGACATTAGACTGTCCGACGAAATATCGCTACACACTCTACTCACACGCCGTACACTTTTTGACCGATGCTACCGAACTTTGTTTAAATTTATTATTCACTATATTCCACGTAGATGATAACTTTAAACCGTCTTCCCGACTAAAATTGAGGTGTTTTATTTCTATGGCCTCCCGTACCATTCGTGGATAATAGTGGCGATCGTTGGAAAGGACTTTAGGCGCATATAGTACTATCCAATGCATAATCTTTGACAAAACAAGAACGTTTAGAAAATAAGAACTAAATGGGCTCCGTGTCCTTTGTCTCTGCCCGTTACTCGGAAGACGGGCAGGTCGTTATCGTGGCTGATCGTGGCTCGTGTTCGCCCGCGGAATCAATCTGCGACTTAGATCTGGCTTTTAGATTAACAGTCATAGCTCTGGTTCCGTTACGATACCAGGGGGAATTCCGTCTGTACATGGTACCTATTTGCCGCCTAATAATAGGATTTATAATTATTAATTGGGAGAAGTAGCATAAGTAATTTCACCTCCAATCGTTCCTCCGTTCAATTCAACGGAAGTCGAAATTACGACGGCCTGAACCGAGGTTCGAACCCCTAGCGGTGCCCTCAGACTAAAGTCGTATCTGTCAGGCAGGAGTTGGCCTTTACCCGCTCCATAAGTCCTTCCGCGGGTTTGAAGTGCCATCTGTACTCACCACATATCGTCCAATAAAGCTGTAAATGGCAGCTGCAACCAACAGCATTAGAATAGTCTGAAAAAAACATTAGTAATAGTAATAATGTAACAGGAGGGGTTGACCTTCTCATAATCGCCCTTAAAACCTTAGTTTTATAACAAACTACCAGATCTGTTTTAAATCTGCTAGAAAAAAAGTATAATTTTCTGATTGCACAAAGAAAGAGCGCGTGGCGGCTTCTATGTTGACTATTTATCCTATCCCTTCTCCTTGTTAATACGTAGTTACTTAAAAACACATTATTAACATTTATTCCATTACAAAAAACAACACACAAGTTTCTTGTTCATTCTTCTTGTTATGAGTCTGCGTTCCGAATGAATGGTAGAATAAAAAAACATGACTATCCAACTTCTATTAAGTTTATTTCAATAAAGATTATTTTTTTCTATTTTCTATTAAAACAATAGGATATGAGATTTTAATGAGATGACTGCGAATAGGGATGAATGGATGAGAAAAACATTACGCCGACCCAAATAAATGGGATAACGAAGAAGCAGTTAATGGTAATGATGATATGAGATGTTAACCGCCCAATTACTTTATAAGAAAATATCATATTTCATACAATATATACAATACAAAGCATTAAAATTCTCCACAACGTAAATTCCCTAATTGAGTATTTAATATGTACTCGTTCTACGTAACGAGTAGCCGGTAAAAGATTAATCAGAATTGCAAATTAATAAGTAAATAGTATCATTAAATATTTTTATTGGTCTGTTTCAAGAAATAGCCAATTTATTTTATATAAGGTTATATGTATGCAATGGTCGTCTGTGCTCTGTGTTCTTGGACCACCATAGTTATTTATTTGTAAGTTGTATCTGGTAAAACTAAGTGGCCATAATAAACTTACTGCAGTTCTGTCTAGTAACTATAATTAATAGACTTTTATAAAATATAAAACTATTAATTAGACTTTATTCGCTACTAACTTAAATAAAATTTGATCCTTACAAAAATTTACATTTCATTTTCGATATAAAATAAATACTACATATTAATGTGATACAAATATTTGTTCCGAGCGAGGAATCGAACCCGCGACTATCGGAAGTAAAGGATGTGCTAAACCGCTAGACCACTAAGGCCATCAAACATTTAATTCTATCTCCTTATTTTTTTAACTTCAGTCTAAAATTTAACATTAATTTTCAGTAAAAAATACTTTTATGTACCCAACTGTACTTATAAGCAGCACATTCGCATGACTTAATCTCCAATTAAATTGATATTACCAACATTCTAATAGTTGGTAGTTATAAAAATAATAAATTATAATATTTCACACGCGTATTATTAAGATGGACAGTCTGAGGGCACGAAATAAATGAACCGGGGGCTATTATTAGAAACTCATTATGGCCGACAATCAAACAGCCCGCCGACTCAGCAGACACCTACTGACCCACATGTATAGGTTATGGTTATAGAACAGGTTCATAAATTCGGTGCCGCGGTCGCACACAACTGCACACGCAATATCCGATAACTTTAAGAGGAAGGTTGACGCAGACGAAGATATATAATAAATTTATTGGTTATTATGAAATTTGAATCTTTAATATAAGAAGCCATATTGTATAAAGTATTTTCCATGATTTGTTTGTATATACACATTGTATACCATGATTTAGGTACCACAGATTTCACATAGATATTACTGACAACCTCGGTAGTATAGCGGTTTAGCAAATAGCTTTACTTCCGATGGTCACGAGTTCGATTCCACGCACAGAATAAACATTTGTATTTATGAGTATTATTGTTTGTATCGGTCTGGGTGTTTTCAATGTATATTATGGATGTAATTACTCCTAATTAATCTGGTATGTAATTTAAAAGATATAAATTAAAAGATGTAGAATACTAAACAGCCGTAAAAAATACATACATGCAACACAACAATATAATTACAATTTTCTTTACAATTTATGATCATAGAACAAATACAGAAAGTATTAAATATATTTTTGAAACAATACTAATATAATCATTAATATATAGTACCTATATAACTTTGTGGTAAGGAGTTTGATAACGCCCCTTGTAAGATTTACGAAAATCCATCTTACTGTAATTTATTCAAATAACTTATTCACTCCATTCCTTTCGATTAAAGTACAGAAACTCAAAGTAAACAAACCAATAAAAGTTTCTAATCTCTTATATTCTAACGGGAGTATTTATATAAACTAAAGCTACGTTTATACCTGAATAGATTATTTATTTCATCAAATTATCTAACAAATTATAAATGTTTGGGGTAGGAATATTAAGTTTTTAATTATAATAAAATTTTTAAAATCGAAATTAAGTTTTTCACACTTAATATGTTAATTCCCGACGTCGTGGAACGTTCAAGAAAAATGTGTTTAAATTAAAAAGAAAAAAACAACATCGCTGCTCTATGTTTGACGTTCCATTTTCAAAATATATTATTTTAATTTTAAGAAATATTTAAAAGCTATTTCCGGTCGCATAGATCAAATAACATGACAGTTGACATGATTTTCAAGCCTAATTTAGAATTACATTTTCCAATAAATCATATCTTCATTTTGACTAATAATATATTAAATTATAACAGAATAAAAGCGAAAATTGACCTTTCTATAATCAGATTTTGTATACAAAATATTATACTACTTTACAGATCTATAAAAAATGTATAAATATCGGTACATTAATTATTTATATTTAACACTAGTGACGTGCACCGGCATCGTTCAAGTACTCTTTCTTAACTTTGGGAGTGTTGTATATTACCGTAATACACAAAATTTTAAATTTTTCAATTCTCAAGTCGTTGAATGCCCAATTAATATTGTTATAGATTATACGATTATCCATTTCCCCTTAAAATACCATCTTATACCAAACAAACCTACATATGTAATATAGAATCCAAATTCCACTAACAATTGTTACTTGAGTGAAAATAAAGGATTGTGACTGTGTCAAATTGCTGTAACCATTTTAATGTTCTGCATACGACACGCGCATTCTCCATAATGACAACATATTTCCTTATCACAAAGAATCTGCGTCGCAGTGTTTAAAGCGACAAATTAGAGTTCATTCTTTTATTAATGTGCAAGTCTTTTTATTATTTAATAGCTTTTTCATGCGATTTTCCTTACATTAATGTTAATTTTAAATGAAAATATATAAAGTTTAAATCAATTTAAAAATGACGGAATAATTAAAATTATCTATAATATATGTATATTATATGTTTAGGCGTGAGTTATAGAAGTCGCTGGCGGAAGACCCAAAAAAAAAACCAATTTTTATAAGTAAACTAAATTTAATTCTAAAAATTAATTATTACAATTATATAGGTGTCTTCGGATCGATGTGTGATCCGTAAGTGCAATTATATAAAATTAAAAATCAGGGAAATGGGTATTATTGCTGTGGGGACTAAAATGCTGATTCGACGCAGGTGGTTTTCTCGGTAGCGCACCTTCTTGCGTCATGCTTGGTGGTCCGATCCGATCGCCGTTGAGGATGTGTCGTAATACTTGCTAGGTATCTACTATAACACCTCCCCGTTCAGATTAGCAATTATTTTTGAAGCTTCAGCTGAGAGAATATTGCGGACTGTGGCATCTCGATACTGGTAGGGGTTTCAGTTTCAGGGGGCAGTTCTTCAGGTGTACCTTGATTAGTCTTATATTTCCATACTGTAATTATTATAAGACAGCCCAATATAATGATGTAAAGTGGAATCGTAGTATGAAATAGGAACGATTTTGAGGTTTGCTCGTGTGTAGGATGCTGCAAGATCACCTTGTGCTGAATTTCATGAAGTCTTGTAAGGTCTATTGATTTAAGATTTACATGAGGTATTTTATGGTCATGGAGTTGCATATTCTGGGAGAATTGCAGTATCTTCATAGGTTGTCCTTCCACTCTATTATTAATGTTAGTTATGGTGAATTCCGGGGTATAAAGAAAGCAGTTTACTGGGATTGTTGCGAGATAACTTCCATTCAGAATACTGTAAGTTTCTTTTCCACATAGTGTATGAATTGTAGTAGCATTGGGGAATGATATTATATAGTGTCTCTCATCTAGCTCTTCCATAGCCACTTTAGATAGGTTAACTGTTGCTACTTCGCAGACTGGGTCGATAGATTGCTTGAATATAAGATTCTGTATGCAGTCAGGATGCTGTCGAAGTTGATGATCCATCTTATCTCCGCAGACATACCAATTTTCATACTTCGGGCATTCTGCCTCTATATACACATAACCTTTCCTGTTAGTTGCAATCAATGGATAAGGAGGAATGAGGACCTGCTTATATTTATTGGGAGCTACAGCCAACTTGTATAAATCGTAACTATCTGAGGAAAATATGGGTATTTTAAAACTAATAACTATCTGATTATCTGAATAATAGAAACCTGGCTTAATTATATCGTAGTATACCCTAAGTTCTAAGTTTAATATTCTATCCTTACCATAAATCTTAACTAACTTCTGGACCATTTTGTTTAAAGTATCGATTTTAATCATAGAATGATGCATAGAAGAAGCGCGAATGAAAGCTAATATATTTTCGATTCTAAATAGTTCATTTAATACGTCGTCTATATTTTCAGTTATAATTGCTAAGTATTGAGCGAATTTAGCGTATTTTATTAGGTCGTTATCTGAGTGAGCATCGTTATCGTATAACAGCTGCAAAGTCTCGTTAATTTTTACCTGATTTTCAACTAATTTATTAACTATATCCGTATGTTGAGCCATCCACTCCTTACTGAGGCTGATATGACTTTCAAGCTCATGATTTACTTTTATGTCATTACTTTGGAGAATTTTGATAGCATTGTCATACTTAATAGCGTCAGATTGATCTAGGTTTCCCGTGATACTTTTTATTATAGAGCCTATACCATCGACGAGACCTCTCCGTACACGCTTTGGCTGTAATGTATCTAACTGATCTTTAACCTTACATAATTTATTAGATAAATATTCTATTTGAAGTTCGTATAGTATGTATGTATCATTAGTTAACATAATTTTATAATCTAATAGCTGGTTCTGTACTAATTCTAACGTATTACTAATATTATCTAATTGTACGTGCTGTAGAAAGGTATGGTAATGGGTTATAAGCCTTGTTGTTCCAAGTCGGAATGGTAGCAGTCCAGGACCATCATCGAGACTCTCAAGTGTTATCTCCTGATTGATCTCTTGAGGAGTTATCAAAGGAGCAACCAGGATCAGAAGCACCATGCGCTGCATATTGGTAGTTCTAGGATCGATGTCTTGATTTCTCTTCCAGCCAGGAAACTTCAGGTTCTTCTTTCTGGATACTCGTGGACGCGAATCGCTCGCGACGACGATAGCGATCATAGACGACACGGTAATCGATGTGAGATATACCCTATTTCTATTCTCGATACGTCTCGAGTATCCTACCGACTGCGCCAGTTATTGAAGTCGCTGGCGGAAGACCCAAAAAAAAACCAATTTTTATAAGTAAACTAAATTTAATTCTAAAAATTAATTATTACAATTATATAGGTGTCTTCGGATCGATGTGTGATCCGTAAGTGCAATTATATAAAATTAAAAATCAGGGAAATGGGTATTATTGCTGTGGGGACTAAAATGCTGATTCGACGCAGGTGGTTTTCTCGGTAGCGCACCTTCTTGCGTCATGCTTGGTGGTCCGATCCGATCGCCGTTGAGGATGTGTCGTAATACTTGCTAGGTATCTACTATAACACGTGTAAGCGTGACAAACAAACTAACTTTTACATACTGGATTTGGAGAACAAACATTTGATCTAATATAATCTAAAAATTCTGCAGTCTTTACGATAGCATTTTTAATAAAAAAAATATAAGTCTTTATACAAATATATTTTCGCACAAATTGGACACTGTAATTTTTGTAAATCTGTCTGTCACATTTGAAATACAGAATCACCCAAGAAGAATGAACAAGAAATTAACTATGTTTTCGAACAAAAGTTGTACAAATTTACATGTTTATAATTCTGTGTGAATACAAATTGCCAACGACACCAAATCATAAAGTTTAATACAATAGGCAGACAGAATTATGTAAAGGTCCAATTATGTAATGGGAATAGTAATATTAAAAAGGGGATAGACTGAAAGGTTCATAGGCTACGGTAACCGTTTACCATCAGATGGGCAGTATTCTTGTTTGCCACCATTCGTAATACTCGTGAATGGGTGCTGCTTGTGGGGACTGGGCTGCTCGGTTACGATTACTGATTAGACTATTTGCTTTTGCAATAGCATATGCTAATGATCACTCTATTCTTCCAAATCTGAATATAAAAATGAACCTGTATTATTGTAAACATGTACAACATTTATTTGAAAAGAATAGGAGCTGAGTTTCTTCTCAGTTCTTTTCATCTTGAAATCATTCCAATTGACGGTAGATTTGACATATCATAAGAGTCTGTAATAGACCTACATGAATAAAGATATTTTGAATTTGAACCATCATATAGACAAAAAGGACCTATATGAATTCATATTGTTTGATTAGATTTCATTTGATCAACTAAATTAATGAGACTAACACCGTTTCAACGCAATAAATATATTTATAAGTTACTATATGTTACCTGCGACTTCCAGATAAACAGACACACACTTCAATTGTATTTTTGTGTTTAGATATTAGTATGTATTGCATCTACGCTGTATTTGATGGCCTATTTCAAATCGACAACACTACAGAAATGTTTGAGATATAATCTCAACATTTCTCATTTACATGAATATTCAAATAATCTCATCTATGTTTCCAAGTAAAGAGTCTAATTACGCATGTTCTCCTCAATATAGGGTTAATCACTTTGGGCCTGATTTACATTCAACTTAGTTTAGTAGTACATAGACACAAACGAGCATGAAAGTGAGCAGTACGAGTAATGTACCGGTTGTAACGTGAGATAGTAGTGAGAATATTATCTCACGGTAAATACACTGTCTTTATTTTATCAAATTTAGTGTTATTTTGCGGAAGTCGATTTCATTTTCTTAATTGATTTATATTATTTTGTTTAATTCCGCTATCATTAACATGCATGTATGTGCGGAAAGCTGACCACATCTACTTGAAGCATTATGATCCTTGATTCCCTATTAGTGATCAAATTCTGACCGTTTAGATTAATCTACACCGATATTGCGACACATGCTTCGGCTTTAAACGAGGCATCATAAGGCGATAAATAGAGTTCGTATATAGTCTGGAAGACTGTTGACTGTCCGACGACCAGATTACGACTAATAACGAAGATCATAAATTTTCTAGTAACGTTGGTCAAGTTTCCGCAATGAATATTTGTGGTCTCATACATGCTAGTGGTAGCGGAATTAAACGAAATCATATAAATCCATTAAGTAATAGACTCCCATTCTTATTTATAGTTTCAAGAAATTCAAGTTGTAAATATGTTTCCAGTTAATATAATTCAATTGGATTTATGAAAATATGCTTTTTTTGAGACGCTCAAGAAGTAGGTAGTATTATAGTAGTGCAATGAGTTAATGTGTTATATAAACATGATCAAAAATTAAGAAGTTTGTCTGTCTTAACACGAATAATTTAATGTTAAATAAAGATTTATCTGACTGAACGTTTTGGAAGGGTGAATCATTGTTACTAAGTAGACCCCATAGCCCACGTCACGTGGATGCCCTGGAAACTACTATGGTCAATTTCTTATAATTTGTACAATAACAGACCTGACTTTACGCTCCTAAATTATACTTTATTATTCGTATATTATCATCTTCCACTAGTGTATACTTTTAGCACACACGGATGCAGCAATCCATATTTATCCTTTGGAAAAAAACTTATTAAAGGTTAAAAAGGTCATTGCAAACTCAATCCTCGTCTTAATAGTTACTAGGTACCTTTTTCTTTTCACAGTACAGCTCGTCATATGTGTTACAATGTTGCGTTATGCAATGAGATTGCTCGATTAAGACATTATTTATTATTTAGTATGTGTTGCTTATTGGTGTTGAAGTGTTTGTTATTAAGCAATATGGTTTGAGACTTGCACTCTAAGTAACTGTTATGTACTGAAGTTTATAGCAAGGAATATAACAATATTTTTTTAGATAGCATACATATATTTTTGTTGTTATTTTTGATCTTTTATAATATATATGTCGGTAATAAAGTGGAAAGACACTTTTATTATTAGTATTCCTGTACCCACACACCACTTCCTATGTCACGCTTTTTTAAGTTGACTGGAATAAATCTCTTTGAGAGATAAGTTATTATTTTATTTTTTCAAAGTGTAATAAAGAATATATAATAACATATTCTGGATATAATAATATATAATGGAGATTCATTCAAGTTTGTCATAAGCAGGACTCTATAAAAAAACATATAAATATGTATACTAGAATAGTTTTAGCCTTCTAACTTCATATAACCATTTGAGATTGACTGTACCATCGAAGTGATATGGAGTGTTAATTAATTAATAATCCACAATTCAATCTATTATTTATAACTCAGTTATGTTGAACAACCACCCGGTTCTGTTTAATCAGTTAACAACGATAACCTAATTTGAGTTTTGTTATTAGAAAGCTTTGTACTTAATCAAGTATTCAAATAAAGTTGCAACAGCATTGAATTGAACAAATGCAAAGTTGACAAAAGCCTTGTATTCGAGTTAAATATAAACGTTTCCACCAGTAATTAAATTAACTGTAATGTTTTAACTAGGAACAACAATTAAAGTCCCTAGTATAGAAATATTTACGTTTATTACGGGCGGACTTGATTATACAATTTTAGATTCTGCATATAAATTTAATAAATTATTGTATGGTCGCGAGTTCGATTCCTCGTACAGTACAAATATTTGAATTTGAGACTATGATTGTTTGTATCGGTGTGGATGTTATCTATGTATATTATGTACATATTTACATAAAAATGTGACTATATATTTCTATTAGCTGTCTGATATACATATAAACTCTGCTTAGCTTGCGACTAGATGATGCTAAAAATCTTTATAAAAATTACCTACATAACCGCTATGAATTATACTTTCACATGCACATGTCGATCTGGAAATGGTATTGGAGGGTTTTGTACTGATTATGAGAGAAATAATTGGTTTGAGATATTCGTGGGGAGGTGAATTAAGTAGATGAAAGTGGTATACAAAAAACACGAAAACTCAATAGCTAATAAACACTATACCTATATTGATAAAAAAATATTTTATAAATAATAAATATGAAGGAAGCAAGACGGTGTTTGCAACACTTAGTAATGAGATCAACAACATTACAATCCGAAGTTTAAAATATACCTGCTATTTACGAAATCCATAACATTTAATTTCACAAAATCTAACATGACGAATAAATTACAGGTAAGCAGTATACAGTCTTCACCTTGGCAATCGTAATGAGAGGTTATTTCATCTCATCTATTGTTAATATTATAAATTGCTCCAACCTTGTCAAAAAGCAAACGGGGCCGTAATTACTTTGTCTTACTACCAGTGTCTACTTGTGCTATACATACGTAGATGTTTTATTTATTTCAGCCTGGTAGGCCTATATTATAAATACCTTATCGACTAATGTACATATCAATTAATATTACAATACTAATATATAGAAATTGTCTGTGTGGTCACGGGACTGACGATAGCAATCTGCCACGCCGCCGCACCGATACTCCACCCCCCTTCGGCCAGACATACGGCTCATCTGATGGTAAACGGGTACCTTAACCTATGGACGCCTGAAACAACAGTAGTATCACATGCGCGTTACCGACCCTTAAGAAGCCTTAAGATCAAGTAGATTCGTTTTAGATGAAATGTATAATAATAATTATTAAATAAAAAATATATAGTGCAAATATAAACGACACTTCAATAGTAAAGACAAATCCGCTATGATTATATTGTGATTAAATTTAAACACTTAATTAAATAAAATATAAGTATTTTGTACGAATTTTTTTTTGTCAATTAAAACAACGCCTTCTAGTTCTAAACCAAGCTGAACTTGTACTATGGATACTAAATAAGTGATACAAATACTTTTAAATACATTTATTTTGTTATATATACAAAATATATATAGAAAACAGTCAGACCAATAAAAACGTTTACTCATTAATATAATGTTTCCGTGCGAGGAATCAAATCCGCACCATTAGAATGGACGGATGAATATTGCGTACACTTATATTTTGTATAGAGAAGGAATGCAGAATGCTAAAATATTTTTAAAATTATATATAACAAATACATTAAATCCATGAAAACCACACTACCATGGCATTTGACACTCACGCCTATATATTATTTTGTTTATTCTTAATGCCTGTGCTCAAATTGAGAATAGAATAGTCTTTGATAATAGAATCTTAATAAAGTTCAAACTTATAATTTAATTAATTGTCGAATTTCGACCAGTGAACGAACACTAGTATACTAAAATATAAATGCATATATAAGTCTAAGTATAGTCTAGTAGGTTGACATTTTGAGAGCAATAACCCAGAATAAAATAAGTGATTAATAGCCAACTCAGGCAAGTCGAGAAACAGTTACCCAATTGTCCAAGTTTGGCACTTCTGAAGTCTTGGTAGCCTTGACGAGCAACGTCTGTCAAGTGTCAGCTATTTCGATTATGTCGCTGTCAAAACAGACAATGATACGATCTTAAACTTTATGCCGTTGTGTTAAACCTGTAATTCATTCGTATGCTATCGAGATATGTTTCATATAAACCTAAATTAGGGTACTCAATAATAATTATATGTTTTATTGAACTGTGCATTGTAAATATTTTATTTGAATAGTATCTTACTTGCTTACTAATATTATTAACACGAATGTTAGTCTGTGTTATAGATAGATGGATGTTAGTTACTCTTTCAGGGAAAAACTATTGAAAGGATTTCATCGAGACTTTACTATAATATAGCTTATACATCAGAATAACACATAGGGTATAAATTTCAAGCGGGTGAAATTGTAGGCTTTGCTAGTAGGAATATGTTTTGTCAAAAAATTACAAAAGATAATATTTTTTTTTACAAATAATTAAATTGTTGAAGATATCCACAATTTTTTAACAGTACCAAAGTCTGAAAACTATCTCCTGTACTAATAAAAACTGTATTCCGGCAAGGCAATAATTCCCACTCAGATGCAAATTACTAATACATTTTAATATCGGCTCTATTGTATCTACCTACAGGTGATTTTTACAATTCTCTATTTTTTACATAAAAGTAGTATTACAAGTTACATGTTTTAAAAATTGTTTTCTTATCTGTTTCAGGTATGTACAGAATTTCTGTTCATTATATAAATTGTAAATGGGATCCAATGTAAGTTTGAAATATTTAGTTATATATAAAAGGTTTGTTTGATTCATTGAACACGCTAATCTTAGGAACTACTAGATTGAATTAAAAAGTTAAGGTAGTGTTAGATATTCCATTAAACGAGGAAAGTTATAGGATATATAACATCAAGCTATGTTCAATAGGATCAGAGCAGTAAAGAAAAATACTGCAAATGTTTTTTATTTATTTTGATACTCTTTATAGTACCAAATATGTAAGAGTAATCAAAATTAACAGACTAATATTGTACAAAAGGCTGCCTTATCGCTTATTCAATCTCATCTAGACAACCTTCTGTGGCCCTAGAAAAGAATAGTAGAAAGTAATACCAATAATAATGGCAACAAAACATGTGATAGAAATATTTATTTATAATATACTAGCTATATAGAAAACACCTAAAATGGACTAAGCAGCTAAACCTACACAAAATGAGCATGCATAAAGAAAAGACAGTTGCCAAATTTCGTCTTTATTACTCTATAAATATATCAAGGGCGCCACTGCAACGCATTTCAAGGAGCCACATTACACAAATCGAAAACTCGCTCTAAGTGTCAATGATTTTACTCACAATTTCGTAAGACAAGCTGTAATAGTTTCGTTTCGTCATACTTTATAGGAAAACATGATTTCTTCTATTCACAAGTACGTCCCCCATGGCGGGTGGCCATTGTGTTTTTTGCAGTAGCCGACTTGCAATTAAATTGATGTTGACCGCAGAAACAAGGTGCAAAAAATATTGCTATAAGAACTATGTTTCTAATATTTGATACTATAATCGTTTTTAGTTTAAAGCTCTAGCTGTAATTTCTTGTGTGTTACTGCAAGACGATAAAATTACTGAACGGATTTATATTTTAATAATTGAAAGAAGATAAAAGGCGTTAAAGGCATGAAGGCATAAAAAAAATTAGAACAAAATAACAAAAAATTTTTTACATGAGACAAAGCTAGATCTTATATCGTATAGGAAAATAAAGAATATGGATAAGAGACCCATCAGTAGAAATTATTTATATAAATAAATAAAAAAGAAATTATTACCTCAATCTAAAAACTGGTGTTTTATCAGAATTGGTCGAGCTAACCGAGAAAAACAGCTAGACCTCTCAATTCTATGAAGTTACGTAGAATGTAGAGTTTTTTGTTAATTGGCGATCACTGCTGGTATTTAACAGTGTTACGGTCGATTCCCACGTTCGATATTTTGACACTCAAGGCAGTAAACAACGAAATGTACCTTTTGATGTGTACCGACATGGGTCTAAACAACGGTCGTGGGAAGAATCCATTATACGTTACCTAGTTGTAGCATAGGTGGCCCGGAGTTACGCGTTTATATTAACCCATAGATTGTGTACCGCTTCTACTTCATACACACAATACCACAGAATAGCCCCACCATGGGGTTTGATAGTAAATATTAGGAACATTCATTGTGAAAAAAGTATAATCCATTACATTTAAATTTAGTGTTGTTGTTGCTAAGTAACAGTTATGTCTTGCCTACAACTGTAATGAAATCAAGAGTAAATTATATGTACTGCTCCACTGAATATCTCCATCAGTAAAGAACTCATTGCTAACAATGTATTATGTTAGGAATACCTCCACGCGATTCCCTCTGTAAACTAATGTGATGAAATCTTGGTGAATTTACCACGATGGGCTAACTAACCTAAGCTCATGCTCATCGTATCATCACTAGTGCCAGCGTAAATCGTTAGCGCCGGCGGGTGCACCATTCAATTGTCATCAATAAAGAAACACGAAATATAGGGGAGGGGGTTGTTAGTAATTAGAATTACTAACCCCCATTGCTAGTAATGTACCATACAGATGTGTGAGAAATCGACCTGCAATCATTAAAAGTAATGCAAACCAATAGACCACAAAAATCCATCAAATAATGAAATTGAATTCTTTAATGAACTAAAGATATACGTCATTCGCAATCTGTTATTCTCTGTCAATAGAAATGTATAGATTTATATACATTAAGTAGCGGATTAGTCTCCTGTCCAAAACAAAGACAAAATGGATCACCAAACAAGGATCAAAATCTCATTAGAAATTTGAACGGTAGCCGTCAAAACGTAAATACCGTTATGTACGGACGAGATCCCACGGGATTGCCCATATGGCCGTCCCGAAGGATAATTCAAGTATAACGATGATGTAATCCTATAAACAACCCTATGTCCACTATTTCGTGGAAGGTTTTAAACATTTCCAATATAGACTGTTGTAAGAGGGATATAGGGATGATTATCATCCGATGGGTAAAACTGTCGACAATTCGAATGACTCTTTCGCCAATATTATCAAAGACTTGACATCTATTTTATTACTTCTATATTTTTCAACTAAATACCGATAATTTTAAAATATCAATGAATATCGATTAATTATTTATAATATTATTCTCTTTTCCGAAGCATAGTTCTTTATTAACTCAATTAATTGTCATTGTATTTTTCAGCGACAGAATCTAGTAAAATAGATAATAGTTGAAACATACAAAAACTTGACGTTCATAAGCGGCTAAAATGTCTACATAAATACATCATTTTTTATTAATTTTATTTGACGAAATATATAACATAAACAAATTCTATATAAAACGTAAACAAATGTATAAAGCCTCTAAACGTCAGTACAACATATCTCAGAAAAAGGAAATTGCACATAAAGTTAATGAAGTCAAACATAATCTCACCTTTTATTAATATTATACTTGTACTATTAATATAATAAAACACTAACATTTTACAACGTATACTTTAAACTTAATTCAATTAGAACCCAGCGCCACGCAACAATCACGATAGAGCAGGAAACCTCAGAAGTTATTATACACGCTCATCTCTATACCTCATAACTTTAAAGTTCAAAGTTGTGTTCTCGAGTAATTATGCCGCCGACTGTACTTCGTAATAGTTCATAGCTATTGGCGGTATTACCCTATTATTAGATTATAACCCGTGGCATAAATATTATATTATTACAGAAATATACTTGCTATCGTTATATAATTATGCAATAATAACCGTAATAGTTACAAGACAAGGTTCAAAGTCAAATGTCATTGAAGTCGTTACTAAGAAAATGATTACTATTATTCATCATATAGTAAATAAACTGTCGTATGTTTGCGCTTGTATATTTTTATGATAAATATTTGTTGTATCAATTGCTTATTTGAAATAAAATGCTTATCCAATTCTCCAAAACTAAAAACTATTCTCCAAATGCAACCGAATTTTTATTTAACAAAACACAAATATATATGATTACTGATATATTTTTTCTGAACACTTATATAATAAATAGCTACAATAACAAATTAACGAATACCAAGACTATGAAACACAAGCATACTGAGTTGGCAATAGGAGGTTCCTCAGCTATCACTGTTATAAGCACAACCTCTTTGAGCTGCTTCTATACAGCACTGTCTGTTTTCAGGCAGCACCATTACTCATGAAAAACATAGTAGACGTGAGAGTTTATATAATTTTCAGTTCAATATAAAAAATAACTAACTTTACCAGCCGTTTTATCGGCGCGAAATTTATAGCTTTTGTGTTATTCGGATGTATAAACTATACTATTGTAAACTTTACAATGTAAAGTTTCATTACAATTCATTACGTAGTTTTTGCGTGAAACATCACCCATTCATACTACACTCACAAACATTTGCGCTTATAATATTAGTAGGATGTAAGATAATATTCGAGATATTATTATACATAAAAAACATCCAACCCAACACAGACAGTCTATTAATTGACTAAGAAAGTACAAAAATCACGCATAATAATAAACAGTACCACACATAAAACACAATCGAATTGTGTACTCACTTTTGTAAGCTGGTTATAAATTACTTTCTCCAATTGCTAATTGTATTCATTGTTAGTTTAACTTCACCGCGTGTTAATACAGAATTGTACTAGCGAGTTGAAGAAAGTGATGGTGTTCATAAGAATGGGCATGATACAGCGTTGGTTCGTTTTTATCATAATAATAAACAAAATTTTTAATAGAAATAATCCTTATTGATTTAATGTAAGCTTTAATCTGTCTCTATCGAAACGTAAGTACAACCAAGAAAAATGAGCCGCCACAAACTCGCCTGTTGATATTTTGTACAAATGTTATACTTTCTATGATTAAAAATTTGTGAATACATATAAATAAATAGCACAAGTATAAATGAATAAATAGAGTAACAAAATAAATTAATCATAGTCAAACGAACATTACCAACATCCTTAATTTAATTAAAACAAGTAGAATCCGGAAATTTATAGTACCTGTCAATCATAACACTGATAATAGGTATTCGTAACACGTTAAAGACCGCATGCCCACCGGTGGGTTACTCCGCAACAACATCCCAGGCCCACGTGCTCATGAGTGGGCACACATGTTTCACCTGGGGGAACGCTTGTACACCTGTGGGCATGATTTAAATTTCAATTTAGTATAGTGCAGTAGTTCATTTGCTGGTCCCTGGACATAGTTAATTTGACATAGCCTCACGTAATTAACAATTAAAATGTGCCGATCCCTATGTGAGAAATAAGATTTTTTACGTATTAAAAAAATCTTCGTCTTCAAAGTGTTAACTACTGAATGTTAAGCAAAAGAAAAAAATCAGCAATCAGCACACGCATGTAAAATTTGTAGTAACTCTAGCAAGAACTTTATGCTTTCTTGACAATGAGCAATTGCTCTCGCTAGATAATTATTTAATTTCCCTCAGCATTCACAAATCACAATAACAGTTACACTTCACAGATGCTAATGGAACCCCATGGCGGCGTATCCGAGCGCATAACACGAAAACCTACTTTCTGCAAGGTGAAAGTTCTTACGAGAGCGATGATACAACCAACGTAATAGGTCACATCTAGTCACATCTAGCCCTACCTGCACTCCTGTCTAGATAATATCTCGCAAATACTATTGCTATTTAAATAATGTTGTGCAAAGTGTCAGTGCTCGTTAGTTGCAAGCAGGGCTGATACCTACACTTTTAAACCGGCCGACTCTTCGAAGAGCCGCACTCTGCATCGCGATCGTTTTCCTGCATAATTTTCTTTCAACAATTTTTATGAAGTCTATTTTTTACAGTTTTGATCAATACTAGCTGTGCCTGCGATTTCACCCGCGTGAAATTTATAGCCTATATGTTATTCTAATCTATATGCTATGTTACTGTAAAGTTCACTTCAGTAGTTTTTGCGTGAAAGAGTAACAAACATCCATCCACACTCACATACTTTCTCGTTTATCATATTAATAATAAGTTATATATCATACTAATAATATGTGTAAAATTATGCGAAAATATAGCACGCTATTACAACTTATAATGCTCGTATTCATTCTGAAATTGTATAATTTTTTGCATTATAAATTTCTAATAAATACTTAATTTAGGTTATTAAAATTTTTATTACTATTTTTGTACTGGAAATAAGCCTGTTTGAGAATCAAACGGAAATCATATACGCAAAACAATAGCTCCATAACGGCTCCATAAAGGCCAAAGATGTCCCCTTTATGCGTAAACATAGGGGCACCGATAGACAAGCCCCATAAAGATAATCAATGCACCGTTACGTAGAAACGCTGTAAAAATATATCAAACAACCCTTTTGCTTTCTCCTCCCTTTCTCCACACATCGCGTGTATGGTAATGTATGATTAGCATACACTTGTTAGATCGATGAAATCTGAATTGTTGTGTATTCGCGATTACATGATACGAAAATAACATGCAGTCGACAGAATTGAGTCATTTTCCCATTACATTTTATAGACGGTGACGCCCTCGGTGGTCTAGTAGTTTAGCACACTTATGTCTGATTGTTGCAGGTTTAGTTCTCGCATTATACAAATATATTTATGAGTACAATTGTTTGCATTAATCTGAGTGTTATTTATTTATGTTATATAGCTTTGTATTCACAAAATAAAAATGTATTGTAATATTCCTATTAGCTAAATTTGATAGATATTACACAATCCTTAGCATGGAACAGAAGCATCTGGAATGTTCAGAGAAAATCTTAAGAATATCTACGTATATATAGCATTATTGAGTAAATTAACAAAAAGAGTAAAAGACCGTTTTCGATATCATTTTTCTTTCGTCTATTAGCTTTATTTGATGGAAATTAAACAATCCTTAGCAATTGACTTGACAGGATCAAAGGTATCTTATTAAAGATAAAATGTCTAGTGAAAATCGTGAAGATAACATTCTTAAATGAAAATATTATAAAAAAAGAATCGGCTTAAAACAAATTAATAGATTCATAAATATGTAGCTACATTATATATATTTATTGTTGATATTTTCAACAATAATAATATTAATCGCCCATACGAACATCATCCTCTATTTCAACTTTTTATTGTACTTATCTCTTTTACCATAATCAAATCTATTTCTGTACCACAATATATCTCAATTGATTAACAATGAAAAGGTAATAAACAAACATACACACTTTTATTTATTCATTTATTTCGGATTTCCACCCATATTATGAGTAAACAGCTTATAAACTATGTTAATAAATTACAATATATATTTTTATTATTTTAATTCATATATCTATATCCAGAGTAGTACAGTAGTAGTAATGGGTCCATAAAAGTGTAATGATGTCCAGTGCCTCTGGAGCGGACAATCCTTGCTATAAACTTTTATCTATGATATTTGTATGGAATCTTAAATTAAATTTACATAATCTTACTCTTAATACAGCATTATCTTGTTTGTTGTATAATGTTACAGGATAATTTAATTCGTTCGCAGTATATTCATATCTTTATAGACCTTTGTTGTTGGATTATTGTTGTCCAATTTACTAAATGGGAAGCTTTGTACTATATTAAATCTCTCACTGCTTTTATGATTTAATATAGGTAGTAACACCGCGCGAAACTTATTACAATTGGGTAGTATTAATTTATTATGAAACTGTTTATACAGAAATAGAACTGGTTTTAAAGTAATCATTGTAATATTATAACAAGATACTTACAGATAACGAAACTGTTATCGTGGTTATTAAAAGAAAAACTTTCACTATAGTACAGTAAACGTTTGTATATGTTATATTATTAATATGTAGGGAAGTAGTCGAAGAGATTGGGATTTTTTTAGAATAATAGAAAGTTATACAGAAATCATAACTTACATTTTTTTTGTTATCATTCCTAATGATTAACTATCACTATAGTTTTACTTTAATTTGATAATAAAAGTATATAATAATAATAACCCACGACAATCTACACTGTGCTGTCTAACCGCAAACTAAATAGAGCTTATTTTACTAGACAACTGATACGTAAATATTTTTTGTAAATACATACATAATAGAGATAGAAGTCGAATCAATACATACAATCGTACTTATAAATCCAAATATTTTCATCGTGCGAGATATCAAACCCACGACCATCGGAAGTAAAACGGTGTGCTTAACCATTAAACCACCGAGACCTTCATGTTATAGTAACTTAAATTCTAATCTATTCAAATTCGCACACTTCTAATTCCAATAGATTTGTACTGCATAATAGGCCTTATAAAATAAGGAAGTTACAAATAATGTGTCACCGAAACGGTCATAAGCCTATGATTAACAAGGTAGCATTACCCAATGGGTCTTTAATATTAGCTTCGTATCATACTAGTAGACTATTGCTTGATGATTGTGTAACATAAGAAATAACTACTCATTGATTTGAGGCTAATCTACAATGGGTTTATCAAAAGGTTTTGTTTGATGTTGCAGTAAAATTTTAGGCTGGCTATGCACTTATATTTTTAGTAGCGTACGAATTTCTTTTTCTGAGCGATTTCTGAGCGCAATTATTTTTTGGATTTGGATGGAACTCATAATATTGCTCTTTTGAAACAAAACTTAAATAATTGAACATTGATTTTGTATAAATATAAACTGCTAACATGGAGCTGTTAATATTATTGCCTGCTAATATGGCTGGCAACGGCCCAGAATGTGTTAAATCATGAAAATAAAAAAAAACAATATTTCCTGTAAAGCGTATATTTATTACAAGCGTAAAACAACAACGTAAAAATTAAAAATTGTATGCAAAAACATATGTACAAGACGTAACCGCAGGCGGGTGCACCTTTCCATTATCGTCCATTAAAAAATATAAGTAAATAGATCAAAAGAAGGCTTGCCAACACCCGCAAAATAGAAATAGTGTTACATAAAAACTTTTCTTTTTTTTTCAACTTTTTAATTATTTTGAATTTAGAACACGTATATTATTTTAAAAACTTGTAATATTTATCTTATTTTATTTAGTAACTTGTATAGATGACCGCTACTTTTATTTTTTTTTTAATCATGAAGTAGAAAAATGATGATAAACAAAAACAGTACTGTTTAGTATATTTTTGAAAATTTTAGTATATTAGCTAAGTTTTAACGAACATATATTTGAAACTAATCTGTCAATGCATACAATCTAAATCTTGGCGGACTGTACACAGTCGAGTCACTCAGTAATCTGCCACCGGTTATTCGAGAATGATGTGTGATTATCTACTTCGCAACTCAGTATTGGTCAAGAAGAAATGAGAGGTTCATTGATCAAATAAGTGCATTGAATTAGGTTTGGCGGAGTTGTGCAAACACCTTTTGTTCTGCTACCTGCGTACAATTTTGAACACTTCTTCAATAATTACAAGGTATATAATGCAATTGGATATTTGTAAAAAACAATTTCTTTACCTGTGATTATAATCACTTGTTAATATGTACACGTATAATTCAGGCTGTATTACATTGATCAATCAATAATAAACTTTTTAAACTGACGACATCCATATAAAAATGAAATAATACTTAACAATACTAGTTTCGACTTAACATCATACAACAACAACCTTTTATGAAGAAAGAAAAAAGTTAAAAGAAATGCTAAGCGAAAAGTTATGGCGATACGGCGACACGGAAAACGGGCGGTCGCCATTTCTTTTAACTTAAACTGCAAGTAAAACTCTGAGTCCAGCTATTTAAATTTAAAATACCGTTATAAATCTCTAAATAAGCTCTATAGCTGCGTTAATAAATCACTTGTTAATCAAATATAAAGCTACAAAACAATTTGTACGGTTGTTTGAAATACGCTAAAATAAACGGAAAGTTCAAGGTTACTAAGCTCCAAGCTCGCCATAACACGCGACCGCTGAATAATAGTTGTGAAATTCTATGCTCGTATCAATCAAATATCTAAAACCATTAAATCTAAATTATCAAGTACTATTTCATTGTCTTAACATTTTACTTTGGTACTATATATATCTATACCCTGAGGTTTAAACAAGTATTTAGTATTAAGCAATAAAGCTACCTCGATCTGCTAATTATATAATATCAATTTATTTTATTCAGGCCTGACGGCCTCGGTGGTCTGGCTCACCATCTAATTTCTAATGCTCACGGGTTCAATTCCTTGCACGGTTCAAATATTTGTAGTCATTAATATAATTGTTTGTATTATACTGAGTATTTTTTATGTACAATAATAATGGTATTAATATACCTGGACAATTTACATAGCGCCATCTAGTCCCAAGCCAAGCAGAGCTATATATATAATATATCTTTTTGTGAATACACACATAATATACATAGAAAACACCCAGATCGATACAATCCATCCATCATCATACATTTATCATGCTCATGAATACAAATGTTTGCACCGTTCGAGGAATCGAACTCGCGACCATCGGAAGTAAAGCGGTATGCTAAATCACTACACCGAGACCGTCAGATGACAGTGAAATACAGGGAACGGTTCACCGGAATAGCAAAGCATAATAAGTCCGGTCGGACACATCATGATATGAAGTCCATGGTGCTGTTCTCTTATATATAGACTACAGTCACCACTTACCATCAAGTGAGCTTATTTGTCATTCACAATAAAATATAAGTACAAACAAAGACAATCAGCCTTCTGTACCCGATATATACTGAGTCCCATACCAATTTTCCAACTGCTGCACAATTATAGCAAAATCCTTATTGAGAAAGTCGACCCGGTCTGCATGCATTATCGCATACGCTTACCGCCGATAGCGAGTACCGATAGTATCCGATATACGAGTGCGATACGATTATATGCACCGCGTGATTTACGACGCAGAAATTGATTGTTAAAGTTGATCAAAAACAAGATGGAGAATCACGTGTAACGAGCGAACGATTAAGTCTGTATGATTTTAATTCCTGCGCCGTTTGAGCGAGACTAATATGTATATTTTCAATTAAAATGTACACTTACATACTAATATATATTATATATATACTACTATATGTGAAAGTGAGCCTGACTGTGAGTTTTTTTAATATACCACTCAATCAGAAAACAGACCCATTATAATAAGAACCAATGAGAAAGTTAGTCTATGTCTATGTAAATTTTGTTCAGTATCTTTTTAGTTAGTAGTTAGGATTATGACAGCATATTTATTAATAAGATTTGTGATCACCTAGACAGTATTCACACCTTCATTCATAACACTACCATAATATGCAACTGACTGTACTTTAGGACTGAACTTACAGGACATTGACACAAACAATCCATTATGCAAATGATCTTATCTGATGCAGTTTAACACCCACAGGGTCTAGGGGACGGAATAGGGAATGAATTCATCATTATTGCGTCCTTCCGTAGGGGCGCTATTGCGCGCCGCAACTCGCCTCCCACGTTCCGTATCACGCAAATTACACGAGTAAATTAAACTCGGATGCTCGCACAAAAACTTCTCCCACCCAACTGGGTCAGGTGTACAGAGTGCTAGCATACAGATTTTAATATTTTATATTAGAGCACGTTCCGTGCTTTTCAAAAAGTTTAAAACCGCTTTTGTCCAGTGCAGGAAAATGAAAAGTCATATTGCGAGTCGGTGAAACGGAACGGCCTCGTATGAAGTTAGTTACGCCTAACTAAATTGCATACTGCGTACATTGTATACGAATCGTAATAAAGATGAACACCCCTTTTGTATACAAGAAATTGTAATTATATTTTATTGCTAGTCGTAAATTGTGGTTTAATCTTTGGTATTTATTTATTATTGTTTAAGAATTATGAAGTAACAAATAGGTCTGTAATATTTATTATTTATATTTAAAAAACTAACTAATTAAGATAGATCATTTTAGAATCTACGGTTTTAGCTCTACTTCCAAACTTTTTATTGCAATTTTATGCTGACTCACATTATATTATCAATATTATTCCTGTTAATAAATAAATAATATAATTCTTACAAACATGACAATATATAATTTAAGTATTACGAAACAAACAATCAATTAATCGTAACAAGCATTCTCAGAGCCGACGGCGCAAGTTATAAACTTGTGGCGATGTGATAAATCAAATTTATTTTTAATTACATCCGACTAGTGTTCCACAAATATTCGCATATATATCTCAAAGTTCCTAGAACCAAATTCAAGGACCAATTACATTTGATTTACAACGTAACGTTTAATAATGTTGCGTGTTGCGTTATTTATTACACGCATACAATAAACACATAAATCTAGTGTTGACCAATGTGTTAGTTGAGTAAAATGTCCTTTTGCGGAGCAATATTAAGGGTTATGTTGTATTTCACTGACTTAGGACCTTTTTGTATTAATCTGTTTATAGCACCTTGATGCCGGTTATCTCACTAACAGGACTGTCACTGTGATATCTGCATTGGAATTATTCTCAACTCAGAAATATAGTTATAACTTTGTGTCCAGTCCATATCTTTGAGAATTATATTATAAATTTTTAGGACTATGAAGAAAAAATCTAAAAATGATATTTACTGTCGTTGATATATATTATGTATTTTAAAAAGTACTGCTTAAGTCTTTCATAATTACGTATGTATGCTCTTCATGTATATAGGGCATGGTTGTCACATTCCATCTCATGTGGTCAATCAGATTATTACCATTTCAGTTGTATAAAACATTAAATACATATAGTTTTTGGATGCCTTTGGTTCAATCTCATTACAAGTGAAAAAGAAAAAAAAAACGAGGAAATATAATAGAATTTATTTTTCTTTATACATACATACTTGAATAAAATATCAGGTAGGTAAAACAGTTAATAAGAAATTGTAGAGAATCCTCTGCTTAAGGAGTCAAGCTTTCGCTTTACTGATCTTTTATTTGTTTATATTATAAAATTTATGGGTTCATAACTATAATAATTTATCAATTTATGAAGCTATTGATGTAGATTTACTGTCATTGTAAAGTTGTACAATATCTTGTATAGTTTAAGGATATCCTGGCGAGTTCAATTTGCATTTGCATCCTGTAATAATTAGTCCAAAATGTAGACACTGCCATATATTTGTTAATTTAATACCACCTTTATATGTATAAATATAACTTTATCAGTGTAAGTTTCAATACGATTATGTTGTAAATTTTTTTAACTTGAATATAGCGATATTCATATTTTATTAAGTTCAAAAAATTGCTATACATTATTTCTGAGATAAAGCAGGTATTTATCTCAGAATATGTTAAAAAATGCCGTTAGATATAAAGGACCTGCAAATTAAAAAATATTATTTTCACTTTTCAACTAGTAAAATAAATATTTCAATCAATTTACAATTGTTTATGTTAGTACATAACGTGGTACAAAAATGAAATGGTAATTGAAAAAAAATGAGAATATCTATTCCAGATAGATAAAATAAACTTTGCAGCGAGAACGAGAACAGCAATTTTTCTGGCGTTGGTGCAATATGTATCGTTCTATCTAGACATAGTTCTTATTTGGAGCCGCTCCAACTTCTTTGGAATAGCTACCATCATCTCGTACTTACGGTTCTGTATCTCTGAGCCACTTTCGTTTCATTTCGGAGAACACCTTGAACTTAACAAGGGCTGCGCAATCAATTTTTAAATTGAATAACATTATAACCAATTGACATACTTGTAAATTTATCGAAAAGATAATAATTTTTTGCACAATTAATATAATATAAATTCATGATGAATATACATTTCGAGACTAAAATATTGTTCACATATATCTAGACTACTATAGGGTTAAAAATTATAGACAAATGAAAGCCTATGCCTAGAGTATTATACCTGTCAGGTTGTAGAATAAATTACCAAACAGAATATATACCAGACAACTTGGAATATAAAAAATAATTATGAAATAACAAATATATTCAGAAGTATGTATATACCTTTATAAAATTAGACTTATTTACATAGAATTATTATAGTATATTCTATTTAATTTAGTGCATCTCAATAAATTAAATAGAATATACTATAATAATTCTATGTATCTAAATATTCTTTAATTCTTAATTAATAATCTTCATTTTCTACTCACAGGGAACGTTACAATGTAAAAAAATTATGTTAAACTTTCAAGTTGTTCCTTGTAAGAGTCTGGACTCTGAACTAGGTCGAAACCTGCACTAGATAAACAATTTATAAAATCTCCACTAGTAAGTATAAATACAATAAACTTGCATTATTACGAAAAGCAAACATTCGCATATAGATATTGAACTTCAAATTGGAAGCAATGTCAATATTACACCAAACAAATATCGAATCATAGAAATGAAATTACTGCAATATTTTCAACAATTATTTTAATATTTTCCATCTTGCCCGTGAAAGAAATTTGTTAAGTTTCCTTAACATCTGCGCCCGTTCGATTTAGAATTGATTCCATTTTATTTTCCTCATTCCTTTCCATTACACCAGCTATAACTAAACAATCCAAACCCAATTGCTCAAACACATGATCAAAGATGACAGCCCTATGGACAAATAATAAGAAAAGGTCGACGAATAAAGGTGTTTTATTAGTTTTGGGAACAATGAACGGAGAGTATCCAAGTTGGCGACTTATTGGATTTTCTACCCCAGCGTTTATTGATTCAAGTGATTATTACGGAATGTTCTGCGCTGATGGAAGTTCTAAAATAATATTATAACGGATAGTAGTTGTATGTGTAATAAATACTTAGGCAACTACTTAGACATACTTAGATATATATTTTAAACCGTTACTTTTAAAGAATTTGTATAATACTACAGATGTATTTCCGGCATATAAAATGTATGTATGTTTATTCTATAGTAGCGGAGAGGTTTAAACATCAAACCAAATATTTCGCTAGTCTCTAGTTAAGTCCAGTCTTTGGTAGTCTGTATTTGTTGTTTCTGTTCGAACTCTGACAGAAACAACAAACAAGCACAACCAAACTAGTCACCAGAGACAAAGCGCACTCCTCAGCATATATCACAGAATGAACAATAGCATATACTTAGATACATGTAAGTACATGTCTATAGAAAGTTATTGATTACCACTTTCCATATGGAACAGTTGTTTCCTTTTTATTATTACAAAAGAAAGCGAAAAGTATCTCAGTTGCGTTCTCAATTAATTAAAAATATCTGTACCAGGAAATAATACAGTTGGGTTAAAAAAATAAGTAGGTACAGAGAAGAAGTCGCCGACCTAATGGATTTTAATGAAATAATTGTTTACATCCGTGGCTCGCATCATGATCACATGTAACTGAATAGGCACCCATCACTCTAATATGTATGTACGTACTACATTTCGAAATACTAAAACATTACTCTCTTCTGCGTTTAGCTTCGCGTGCTATTTTTTACCTATTGTGCTATCGACATTTTTGCAAACTATACCCCTCCTATCTTCTGGACAGAGGGGTCCAGAAGGTAGGTAGGGTTAGAAAGATGTTACCGGGGGGTCAACCACCCCCCGGTAACATCTTCAACCTCTTGGGGTGGCTTTCTAAAACTAACTTAAATTCTAAAAACTAAGCTGAAAACTATTATACACAGAAATTATTTACATTATTAACTTGTTAGGACAAGAGTTAACTTAAGAGGTAGGTACCATATTTGGAGATTAGTTATATTTTTTTGCAAATTATACCTCCTATATAATTTATTTTTAGTTTTATATGAGATTTAGATATAACATTAGAGTATAGATGTATAATAGATACCTTAGTTCTTATATATTCCTATATATAAGAACTAAGGTGATGAGTGGTAGTATTGCGTTATAAAGTATTTAATTACCTTTCATGCTTTCATATATAGGTATAGATTATCACTTTTTATCTGGTAAATAAATAATTGCTTGAGTAACAAAATAAATCAAGTAGTAATTTCGTATAGAATTCCACACACAGACTCCATCTTGGGTTATGAACACATAGATATATAACAGGCAGCTATAACCTATAGACTGCATTCTTTTTGTTGGTAGATTTCTGAAAATACGACGAGTTACCGAATTTTTCTCTTTTAATCATAGGTAACATAGAAATTTTCTAGTCTTCTTTTAGGTGTCCGATGCCATTCCATTGTAAACAGGAACACAAATCTTAGCTTATCGGAAACCACTTCACAATCTGAATGTAACTACGGGAACACTGTTGTGATTCATAACAAATTGTTTACAGTGTAAAATAGCATTACAATAAAATTTAAGTAGTCGTAAAACCTAACATACGTATGAATTCAATTTTTTTTATAGTGCGCGAATCAATCACGTGACCATTGTATGTTACAGCAGTTTGTATAACCGCTAAATAACAAGGTTATACAAAAAAAAAATAAGTATAAAGGTAAAGAAAGAAATTCGTAACTACAGTGTCTGTTCGACACGAAAGTGTACCTAATATTATAATTTACTTCCAATAGTCGCAGAATCGATTTCTCAGACCGTACAAACATGTGTATTCGTGAATATGTAGGTACATGTATTTTATGTACATTAAATGTATCTTAAGTATATATCAGTTATCTAGTACCCATAACACAAGATTTGCTTAACTTGAGACTAGATAGCGCTGTGTGAATTGCCAAGGGATATTATTATAATTAATTTGCAAAAAGAACTGTCCTAATTATTAAATTTTTGTCCGAGTTCTCGAGAACCCGTCTATTTTCAGTGCTTTATACAGTCAAATACAGAACCTCCTCTATTTAAGTTGGTTGACAATCAATCGAGTTTACAGCCAATAGTAGTCAATAGTAATTGTGCACTACCGGATTGGACGGGGGCGGCGTGCGATGTGAAATCTCGTTTGTTCTCACCGGGGCGACGCTCCTGATATAGATTGAAATATATGTCGCAACTGCATTGTATATTTTGCATAATTTTTGCTATAAGTAACCTCAAAGAAACTTGGTCGCTGCATACATTTTTAGTGAATTAGTCATTAATTTTAAATTAAAAAAATTGTTTGTAAACAAAGAACAAAATGGTTCAGTGGCAAAATTTAACGCATTTTAGTAGTTATTTTTGTAGTTAATAGTCTATTTTGGTCTTTTAGTCATTTTATTTATTATTTATTGTGTTGAATATCAGTTTCTTTAGAAAGAACGTATTATTATAATCTTTGTATTAAACTTTTTATACTATACTTATTAATCTATTTTAGTTTTCGCTGTTAGTTAGTGAATCAGTGAATCAGCATTTTCACCAGTTAGGTCGTGATCACGATTCATTGAAATTAAAAAGCGGCTAAGATAATTAAAAAAATGTGGTAAAAATCCGTAGTATGTTTTGGCGTAAACTATTTTGTTATCTTAGTTTAGTCTTTACTCTAGTTTTCATATAGATTCGTTAATTTGTGGCCTCTATCACAGTTTACATCTGTGGCCGGCGTGCTAGTGTAGCTTTTAGTGAAACTGTCCTCTTGTCATGATGCCATTTCCTGGTGCAGATACGTTTGGCTTTCTGTCGGATACGAACAGTAAACAAAACAAAAAGCCTGTACCTCGAAATGGTAGAATTATTCTACTATTATAGACCTTATAGGTGTAATATTTCATTTCAGTATAGTTTGAGTAACAAACGGTTATTAATTTGATCATATTATAAAGCAAATTCGCTGTTTTCGTCTAAATGTTTCTTCACTTAATACTTCTAAACCACGCAATCGGTTTTGATACGGTTTTCACTATCATTTGGAGAAAACTCCCGATAAATTTATGTGTATAATACATGCATACCTATAATATATCTTCCGGCACATTACTGTGCACCAGTTTGATGCCGAGCGCATTGCATATTATACCGTAATGCGTGTTAAATATGATCTATAATAAAATTAATATCTTATGCTGTTGTTTCCCCTCTTCTGTAACTCTATTTTCAAGCATTAGCTCCGGTTGTCTTGAAATTCGGCATATCTATAACAATGTACTATTATTAAATCACAATGACGTCTTAGCGCTGAAATGATGATGGAAACCGGAGGCTTTGCTATCTTTGTGAGTAGTTCATTGCCAGATGTTGATAGGAACCTAATTGTATAGAAGGTTTTCATGATAACATAATGTGTTATTAACCAACTTGAAAAGTAGATGCTTGATTGATTTTAATATTTGTAATCAAATAAAACGATTTGTCTATTCGCCTGATATTATATTCTTCTTCTTCTGAGACATAACAACTCAAATTAAAAAAATATATGCGTGTTATATTATAGTACAGAACAAGCCGAGAAATTTGTAATGCATTTTGATTTGATATAAAGATGCAATAAAGAGTAAAGAATAAAAAATGAAAATATGTTTTATATTCAACAAAAAAATATATAAATGTTACTTGTAACATTACAAAATCCAAAGCGGCCATAAATTGTTTCGATTAATTATTTACAACAGCGCCGTCGGTGTCGGAATCTTCAGTTGCGTGCCCTAATATGGTCATAGTGAGATAAAGGTCCACTGTTGGACGCCTCAATTGGAGCCGATGACCATTACTCTGTGTAAATACAGCGCGTTTACGGTGACCCATATGTTTGTGACTTAACCACAATTAACTGAACTGATGCTATCTATGTCAGTGAACTTGTAACATTACATCAATTTAATGAACCCAATACGTTTTTGAAAATGATTTTATAAATACGAACCACATTTAACAAACTTCTTTGCCCGTTTGTTTGTCTTGACCTGTTATCGGCTTATTCATTATTCACTTATCACATTTTTTTAAAGTTTACACTAAGCTTTTTCCTTCATACCATTTTATAAAAATAGTAATAATAATAATACCTCTGGGCAATTTCCACAACGCGATCTAGTCATAAGGTAAGCAGAACTTGTGTTATGGATAGTACATCCTTCATATATGTAAATACTTTTTTCTATAAATACTTACATAATAGAAAACATCTAGACTGATAGAAACATTTATACTAATGAATACAATACTGTGTGAGGAATCGAACTTGCGACTATTGGAAGTAAAGCGGCATGCTTAACCGAGGCTGTATATTACATCTTATAGATATATAATGTAATTGAAATAGAAAACAATATGACAAATATATATAACAAAACCTCTGCCGCCTCTGTCTATATATCTTAACAATTAACTCAAAAACGGATTTTTCTGCGCTTTAATACATCAACAGATATTTATGAGGAAAGTTTAGCTGCACAATTCATTTAGATTTTGTATAAATTAATTGAAATACGCAAGCGAAGTCGGAGCGAGTCGCTAGTTAGATATATAATTATAATTAAGTTGGAGAATAAATCAGTCACTGGTAGCTAAATAGAGTTGCCTCAGCGACTCCTACGTAAGCAATGTCGTATAAATACATGCGCGTAAATTAACATTCCAGACTCGCCAGTAATCCTAGTTAATTTTGTTATGTAGTACCGTATTCAGATAGATCCTTGACTATTTCTGAATATGGCTTAAGGAATAAGCAGTTACACAATCATACAATAATGTAATTATTATTAATAAACGATATTTTTTTTTATCTTCTTGCATATTAAAATTCCTTAATTATAGCAACATATAATTAGGCAAATAGCTGGACCACATAACTTCAGCTGTATCACATATTTTGCAACATTTTTCGTAACAACTCTGCTCCTATTAATAAGCCTATAGCTTTCCGCGATAAATGTTCTAAACATAAAAGAACATTTGTTAATAATTTTTTTTTATACTACGATGGTGGCAATAAAGCATACGGCCCATCTCATGGTAAATGGTTACCGTAGCCTATGAACGCCTGAAACACCAGGGGTATCACTTGCGCGTTGCCGACCCTTAAGAAACCTTAATATACCCTTCTTGAAAAACCCCATGCTATAGTCTAATTAATTAAGATTACTATCTTCAAATTACGCCTATCATTCAATCTCATAAATTTTGCCTCTTTATGATATAATATTAGTACATATTATTTCAATCCAATTGTCATTATACTTTAATATATACGGCATCAGTGGTCTACTAGCATTCGATCCCTCGCACCGTACAAATAATTGTACTCATAAATATGACTATTTGTATCGCTCTGGGTGTTTTCTATATTTACTATATCGACGACCTCGGTGGTCTAGTGGTTTAGCACACCGCTTTACGTCCGATGGTCGCGGGTTCGATTCCTCGCACGGCACAAACATTTGTATTCATGAGTATAATTGTTTGTGTCGGTCTGGGTGTTTTTTATGCATAATATGTATGTATTTACGAAAAAAAATATATATCTATGTATTTGTATCAGTTGTCTAGTACCCATAACACAAGCTTTAGCTAGCTTAACTTGGGTCTAGATGGCGCTGTGTGAATTGTCCTGAGATTATTATATTATATTGTTTACAAAAAAAGTCGGTATCTAGTTATTTATATAAGTTGTCTAGATGTATTTAAGTGGATTATCCGGAAATATTATTATATACTCATCAATTAGTTTTAATGTATAAACAATATGGGTCAATATTGCCTGGCCAATTGAAAATGTCGATGTGAATATCCGCCATAACCCTCGCATTCGCCATTCAAATCCGCTCCCCGCTTTTCCCACAACACAAACGACAAGAATGCGCCGCGGTACATTAGTCGTGCACCGCGCAATTTATTACGAACAACATTCGTATTCTTCGCTTACGTCCGCATAATAAGCATTCATTTGTCAAACGTTTGCTCGTATACGCGTCCATGCGGCCTTTAATCTGAGGTCTGGTATTGTCCCCGCAATTATTAATGTTGATTTACCTCTCTGTTGGACATCACTATAGTGCGTAATATTTCACTTTTCAATATGCCCTGTATTACATAAAACTGGCATTGTTTGCATTATTTCAAATAAGAGCTATACAAGTATAATAATAAATGCCTGGACAATTCAAGCAACGCCATCTAGTCCCAAGCTAAGTAGAGCTTGTATAGTAGACAACTGATATAAATACTTAAATTATGTATTTAATAGTATACATCGAAAACATCCAGACCGATAAATATCATACAAATGATAGTTCCGTGCAAGGAATCAAACACGCGACTATCAGAAGTAAAGCGGTGTGCTAAACTGACCACAGAGGCCGTCAGAAAAATGTTGATATGAAAGTTTTTTCCGTCTATGGAAACTATATGTTACATACATCTCTGGCTCCAAATTCTCTAAATTCTATTATAAAAGAATATGCAGTATAAATAAGTACATTTTATTTGTACATACTATTATACACCCCATACATCGATCGGAAAATTATTGCTGCGCGTCTGTGTACGACTCAAAATTGTGCCCCGCGAGGGCATATAATAGGTAGGGGCTTGTGATAGGTATAGTCTACTATTAGCGCTTACTTTACCTTTCTCAATACGTGCCTTAATAACTTCAGTTATAATGTTAAGCACTCTCAAATATGCCGCCCGAGGATGCTACGTTTAACACATTCATTAAAAATCGACAACTTGGAGCGTCTTGCAATCCTTCATATTTTCCATTAATGTAAATGTATAGTCAGCAACAAATTTTCTAATACACCATAATAAAGATATATTTTCTTATACAAAAAAACCTACTACCAATGTCTTATGTGATAATGGAACTAAATGAATATGGAACCAGTACGAAGAAGCAAACAAGCAATTTGAAAAAATGTATATGCATACCCTTCCGCAATCCTTTAGGCGGTGGTAATGTCTGAATTTTTTTTAGGCCCGAAGGTAGTCTACCTTTGATGAAATTTTAGTCTTGGCAGTTCAAGCAAATCTGATCTCTAAGATAGTCAACAAACGTCCAATACGATTGAAATCAAGTTATAGAATCGACTCCAATTCTTATCAGTAATTTTGTTGCCTTCTAAATATGACAGAGTCCTTCAAGCGACGTGAATAAGTGTTTTCTTAAGCCGCTATAATATGCCGACAAGACTGATGCAAAACCTTACGTTACACCTGCGGCTTACTTAGACAGACCCATAATCACTCACCATCACGTGACTCGGAGAGTCATTGTGTCGTGCTACTATATAGCCTTTTTACACGACCCATCTACATAATTACTATATATACTATTTCTCAGCCGCAACTTCAACCACTTGAGTAGAGTATATTGATTGCTTGAGGTAACAAACTCACTTTCTCATTATTATAACAAAGCAGAAATGTTTAGAATAGGTACCTACTATACTAGAAACACAGTGAATATCTTTATGTATGATAATGTTTTTCCGAGCATAACTTTCCAAAGAAATTATATTTCTAACTAAGTTATCTATGTGAAAGCACAAAGATAACTTAATTTAGTTGAAAAGTTTATATTCATATTATTAAAATATTTAAATTTTGTCTTTTTGTATTCTTAACATTTATTTCTATAATTTCCAATTACGTATATTCATTCATATTTCATTCTTTTATAGAGGTAGATTTATAAACATTTCAAGTCAATACAAAGACTACTTTTAGAGTTTTACGAACACGTACAAATGCTCGCTCGGAATTTTACAATATATTAATTATAATATCATTATATTTCATCCAATGTGATAATATATAATACATATCTTTTTAAATTATAGCCTATGTATTATTCTGAAGTCTAAGCTATATTACTGTAAAGTTTCATTAAAATCCGTTCAGTAGTTTTTGCATGAAAGAGCATCAAACATCCATCCATCCAACCATACTCACAAACTTTCGCTTTTATAATATTAGTAAGATAAATAGTTACTTGCTTTGTTGACTGTACTTCAACACTGGCTAGGCTACAACGTTGAGTCCGGTCAATTTTCCCGTATAGGTAATGCCTCTCATAAAGCTGGTACCCCGAGGTGCAGTGTACAGTGCGCGGGTTCCATCCTGAATTCCTGACTGTTGTCCCGCCTCGACCGTCATACGCGCGTGACATAGCTTTCACGAGGATATACAGACACTAGATCCGACTAGATAGAACACTTTATTTCACTATTTCCGCTAACCAGCTTCAAATTAATTAGAAAATTTTATACCTTTGATAATATTATCAAAATAACTATTTTTCTTTATTAATTTGTTAAAAGTTTTTCTATATCATATTGATATTGCTATTACAGTCGATTGCTGTTTTGATATATTTTGTGTAAAAAGTTTTACATTGTTTGTTTTTTACTCTCTAAAGTTCACAAATATATCATTTAGATCTATTGAAACTATTTCTAAAGATAACTTTAATGTTTATTACTCAATAACGCAGAACTGTGTGATTTTTTTAAAGTATAGGAGACAAATTTTACTTTCAAGCAGACCCTACACATATAGAATAGAGAGAATAGAATGAGGCAGACCATAGTCAAGGTTCTGAAAAAAATAGAATAGTTGCATCCTCAATTACCTAATCAAATCATATAACCAGCTAATCTAGAATATATATATATATATATAGATTATTTGGGATATATTTTAAGTTTTAAGTAACGATACAAGTACATAACATACCCAAATAAGCATTGATATTGCAGTCTAAGGGGAATATATTCATATTTTCCAATCCAATCTACTAGATGAGAAAAACAAGCTATTGTATACAAAAATGGATTCTATACGTAAATCCAATCACAATCCGATTTGCTGGTGTACACCCAAATATTTCTATTTTTAGTTTATAATACAAATGTTACATTTTGTTCGTAGTAGACAAGAGAGTAATTTCGTAGTTCCAATATCACTTGAGTGCTATTATTTTTATCCGACTACAGAAGAAAAGGATAATGTTGAAAATTTCAGAGGATATGCCTTAATCTGTGTATGTTGAAACATAATACGAGATACAGACAGTATATATATATACATACGTATAATATTTTAAAATAATAAGTTCTGCGCTTTCAAAAGTTTCTTGCATTCAGCACCTCAATTTGGTGTGACGTGACCCTAAATAAGGTTATCACATTTCAATAGTTAAAATTTGATGTTTTAATACTAAAATTGAAATCGTAGATTTTGTGATATCAGTAACAAAATCTGCGACTATCTACGACTAACTTTAATTTAAGACCCATCCCAGGAGGTGAAAGCCCAGTTTTCATATTTTTTATAGGAAGTTTATGACTCCTCTAACCTCTGTGGTCGGCTCATGGATTGCCCCTAATTATATTGTCCCTCTTCCAGATATAATACTCCTGTATCGGCGTTCGGCTGACGAGTCCCCAGGGCTTGATTATCGTATATTACCCATGCATCATGCTATTACGAACCCTCGTGCTGTGCATATTTTTTCTGTTCCATATCCTCTATTTTACGTAAAAGGCGGTTTAGGGTTTCCCATTTCGAAATATACCATCAAGACAAATGATACATTCCTTAAAGAAATCGCTATTAAATATATCTCTCGATTTCGATTAGGTATTTATTCAAAAAGTAGTATAGTTTTTTAACAAGTACTCAACAAACAAATGTAACGAGCTAAAATGTAAATAATTCACTGAAATTTAGAATTTTGATAATAAGAAGTTTTTGACATCAACTATAACTACCTATATACTTCAAAAGTATATTAAGTAGGTCATTGTAAATGTTTCAATGGTGGTTAAATATGATTCAGTGATATTGAAATTTGTGTAATTGTTTTTAAAAATTAACAAATGGCCAAGAAGTCAAGACATGAGAAATCTTAGTGACTTTCGACGCTGCCAACTGTATAAATCTTACAACGTACGTATCTGGTTGCTTAACTATTTTTTACCTGGTCACCGGTACAAATAACTTTTTATATACTGTATCGACATTGAGAAATAAATAACAGGTAGTTCCAAATTAATATTTTTTAACAGTTGCTTTTTGTCCCACGTAGACGTGAAGCAATAATATAACCAGTATCAAGAGAATTGACGGCGTTACTGGAAAGTGAGAGCTGTTGCGTATAGATATGAACAATATAATAAAAAACACAGTTCAGATAAACAATAGTTTGAAGATATTTTATGTTAAGCAATATTTTTTTATAGATGATGAGATAACCTGCATCACATTTAAAATTAAAATAAATCTACTTTCTACGAATGATGATCACCAATTTTCAAATTGATCACTTGTACAGTGATTGCTATACGGTGTCTGCGTTGTGAATGGTATAGTGGTATCAGTTATAAATACATACCTTACACTTATATATTTAAAAAATACCGCAGTTTCATCTGCGTGAATTATGTTGAAATATATCTTAAACCTAGCAAGATGTAGTTCTTAGAAAATATTACTAAAATACTACTAAAAAATTTACTATAATCTAACTGTACTTAAAATTATAATTCAAAACACAACCATTGCAGATATTTTTTTAATGTAAATAATCTGACGGCCCACTTGATGACAGTCCCAGTAGTAAGTCCGTTAGGAGTAGATGTAAGAGTATTACAGAAGCCCTCTTGAATTTACGTCTTTCAAATGATCACTAAAATGAAATTAAATAGCATCACGTACTTGTAGATAGCTCTTTTTAAATTCCAACATATGGATTGCGAAAAGTAATTCCATGTACTAGCCTTGATTTCAAAGCTCCTGACCAGTTATTGAAATTTACGAGACATTGTTCTCACATGTAAATAAAATGTGCTTTAAATCATAGATTACTTGTTGGTCATTACACTCACTGTTTCAATATAATCCAACTAATAATATAAATCTAAAAGTTTGCATGTTTGTTACCAATCACCCTAAAACGACTAAAAGGAATTAGTTAAAAGTTAACTTAATATTTTATACCCGTAAATTATATTTAAAAAAAAACAAACACACATACAGGACATATTTATTTCAAATGTGGATATGTCTAATTTAACATAATTTCTGAATAAAATGTATCTTTAATCTTAATCTATTTAATAAACTAACTACGAGCAACATCTCAACTAAATCATTTATAGGGTGACATCACATCCGTCATAAAAATACTTAATCATCGCAGAGTTGATTTTTGCGCATCTAACTGAGTTGTTTCGATCTCTGTAAAACAAACCTCTGCAACATGATGATTTATTGACAATAGTTACAGCTAACATACGAGATAGAAAAATAACATACTCCGTCAAGTTCAAAGATCAGGTACAAAAACGCAAAGTCGCCGATCGTGTGTGGCCGGATGCCGTAACAAGATTACCAAACTATTCGAACAAAACCAACAATGATTGATGTATGAACTTCACACGGTAGGTACGGCTGACGTTTCATAAAAACGTATCTCGTTACACGCTATATAGAATTGCGTCCATTGGGCAAGATCTGTGGGCGTTGACTTGCAAAATATCACTCACTGACATTCGATAATTTGTTATATTAATGAAACATGGATGAAGATAAAAAAAGAAATGGTGACAATGCAATTGTAGTTTCAATATATAAACATGTATACAAAAACACAAAACAAAACACATTCACAATTTAAACGGTATAAAATGTACATTCATGCGATTAATTACGAACTGTTTGCATATATTAAAATTGCAGTAGCAAGCTTAGTTCTATTATTCGCAAATGCAAATGACTAATACCAAAACTGTACATTTTAATCTGTTTCAAATTAGAAATGTTAGTCACTGCGTTAGTAATTAAACAGCTTAATGTTCTGCGTATACATTTTACGTAATTGTTATACAAGCTGGCGGCTTACCAATGTATAGATACATGATCATTTGACATGAGTCGTACTCATTCCGGAGGGGTAAGATGTCATACCATATCATACCTTCGTACCCTGTAATTTCCCTGCCTGCTGAAAGTTTAAGTTACAGGGTTAGTCTATTATTTGCATTTGCCACTTACCTCATAGCCAATCGCAAAACTGTAGATTTTTATCTTGTTCAAATAAGATTTGTTGGTCACTATTAATCATGCCCCTGTTTATACCTGCTTCTATTTCTAAGTATGGCTCATTGCACACTTTACAGAAATATTAAGTCGAATAAAATCGTGTAACAAATGGATGACATGATTTTGTCCCAATCGGTAAATTCGTCATAAGTCAGGACTAGTTAAGACAAAAGCCAGTTGGGTTATTCGGGCCGTGTTGAATAGTTCCGACATGATTCTGAAGATATCCCGGATATTAACATATTAAGAGAGCAAAATAATCCTATAGATAAAGTACTACATTTTATAAATGGTTAAAAAAAATAACACGTAGAACGTACGAGTAACATTAGAACTAAATGGGAATAAATAAGATAGAAATAATGTTTGTCATTTTCTAGTAACAATAATCATTCAAAATGTTTTAGCGCGCAATTTTATGAATGTAGGCTTTTTATTAATAATAATATAAAGTAATAAAATAACGTATATTAGAATATTTAAGAGTAATAAAATCTGTGCCAAGGTCGTAAGGTTAATCGCCTCTTAATGTCGGTGTAACGACTTTATATCACCTGTTATATAATTTAGTTGTAATGTAGAATACATTAGGAGTAAATTATACATTTTTATTAATAATTCATTAGTGATAAGGATATGAGAAATTGTAACCAATTTGAAACGGAAGTAAATAGTAAATACTTTTTAAATCCTTTTGTCTTGAATTTGTTTTTATGGATAGACTCGAAAAATATTTAAACTACTTTCATAATTATTACACCTCTAGAAAACTCAACTTAAACAAATGCAAATATTATACAGTAAGTAATACTTCCAAGTTTTGTCTTTAATAATCTATGTTTAAATATATTTATTAATATATAAAAAAAGTTTTGTTTTGTTATTAAAAATCACAGTTCATTGAAAGCCAAACCTCTGAACTCAATTGTTAATGCTATGTATAATAGCTATAGTAAGCGTAGTATAAACATCATGTAACAATAAGCACTTTGTAATAAATTCTAGTTATTTGCTTTACCGAAGTAAACTCAAATACGGCTTCCGAAACGTTTTCAACAAAGCTATACGTGCGATGATTCGGGTTTTAAGCCCTTTGCGGTTCTATTACAGCAAAATATCTATTTTCTCGATGAATAATTGTACAAATTTCACATACATGTGTACTAACAATATTTATGCTAAGACCTATGACAGCTATATGTACATTCTTCATCAATTAAGCATTATCTAGATATAAGTAATATGCATTATCTATGATTATTTAATCCCCTTAAAATCGTTGTCTTTGGCTATACAACTGATTCATTTTTTTTTCCTATAATTGGAATGACAAACCAGCTAACGGTTCACCTGATGGTAAGTGGTAACCTTCGCCACAGTCGTCACGTCATCATTTGATACCATTCCGGGTGACTAGAATGTTACGCTCCCATATTGTGGAATATTACTTATCGTATATCCCTCACCCTTTAACCAAAATACATCTTACATGACATACTGTTTGGCAGTTAATAAAGGTACTATAAAGACACCAATGCAGATGTCTTCGTAGAAAATCTACCCAAGTAATATCTATTTAATCATTTCTGTTCTTTCATGTCCATCCAAATATAAATTTCCTTTACCACACGTCATAACCAAGTTGTAGGTATATTTTCAACTCAAAACTGTAAATTCAACGATTGCAAAAGGAAATGAATAGCAAAGTGAACTAGGGAAAATATTAATAAAGGTAGTTAAAAGTTTCCGGAGTCTGCCTAGGGGCATTCAGGACGGTAATTAGCTTACAGGCGAACTAGCGATACAGCCCGCGGCACAGACGGTAAGCGTTTTGTACGTCTTTTTTTTGTAATTGAAATGACAAACAAACACACACAATGAACAACCAACCAACAACCCTCCTAATGGTGAGCTGTAATCTATATACATGATCAACACTACGAATATCACTGTAGCGACCGCCTTGATGGATTTTTATATTATATTTAAACTTTAATATAAAAAAAATTTGACATTATCTTTTTTGTAACAATCTATTATATATTTTACTATTATTTTTTAAGTTCGCGCTAAGTCGCTCAACAGTCCACACCAGGCCCCCAAGCCATAATCTGTTCAGAACCTGATGATGCCTCGTTCAGAGGTGAAACTAGCACTAAACATATGTGGTCTTACACATGTACTAGTCGTATTTTTTCTCATAAAACCCTCAGGTACATCAGATACCTCTGCTTTAAGCCGCCGTTGAACCACTTATTCTTTGCCAAACCAAAGGACTAAGATGTTATACTTACTATCCCGTAATTTTACTGCCTAATTTGCATGCTATAATCAAAACTCAGCTTACAAAGTAAGCTGCAGCATCAGCAGGTACAGTATACTGTTAAATGTTATAATTTTATATATTTTATAGTAATTTATATCACCATACATCGTGAAATTTGTTATTTGAATAATTAATTTGCTGTTGCATCTGTGGAATTTCAATTACCAAACACAGGATATTAATTACAAGCGACTGCGCTATTTAAATGCAAATGTTTGTATGATAAATGCTAATAGAGATTCGTTCTAGTAATAAATCCAATTACATACGAAATTGTTATATTCTAACTACGTAATCGATACAAGACCCTGTGTAATAAGTAAAATTGATGGAATCTGTCAACATATGTAGTGTAGTATAATATATTTATGACAATTTAAAATATAGTTTTATATGAAAATAATTAATAAAACAGTTTAGTCATCTACTGTAAATTTCTTGATAAAAACCGTGAAAAAAATATTTTTTTCCATAGGCTACGGTTACCGTTTGCCATCAGAGGGGCCGATTGCTTGTTTCCAACCATTGTAGTATAAAAAAACATGAAACCGAATACAATGTGGAAACAGTAAATAATTATTTTATGGTATTTAAAACAATTTTTCCACAGCCCGTACTGAGTAAGTTTAGATAGAATAGAATAGAAAATTATTTATTCAAATAAACTTACATTGAAGCACTTTTGAATAGTCATCACATTTTTTTTAATCTACCGCTCATTCGGAAACCTGTCTCATCACAAGAAGAACGAGCAAGAAACTTGTGTGTTGCTCTTTTAAATCATTTTATTCTTACTTTACAATTTAAGTTTAAATGTGTGAGTACAAACTACCGATTAGCACTAATTCAATTAAATAATCAATGGAGGAATGGCATACTTAAGAGGACTATGGCATCACAATGTATTTTGTGTCGTATGTGGTATTATGTTATGTGGTAGGCGATAACCGCTCACCATCTGATGGACCGTCAACTAGTTTGCCATTCTAATTTCATAAAAGAATATTTTAACTGACATTTATTTTTTTAAACAATTTTGAGCACTGTAGGTATATCATAACATTTATCCATCCTAATATTTATTTATATAAATATTCATATCCATGTTATAAATTTGAAAGTGAATCTGTCTGTCCTGTGTCCTTTTCACAACATTTAGTTGTAGAAAAATCTGAATAAATTTTCATAAAATTTGATGTTACGATAAATTGTATTCCATTCTTTTTCTAAAAAAAATATATGAAATATGTGTTTCAATATAATTATGTTAGTCGCCGTCGCTTGTAACTCGAGGCTGTTACATACGCGCCAGTTAGACGCAGGCTGTGCTGTATCCAACGCATCTAGTGAAGCGACAAGTTGGCAAATAAGGATGTGCCGGCTGAGCGCCCGCGGCCCCGGACGCGCCGCTCGATTCACATGTCACTTGTACCCATAAATGTATTTATGCGTCGTAATAAAATTATTCTAAGCGAAATTCACTAACGACAGATCATTACCTACTACCAAGGCAGACTTTGCATAAAGTCGACCATGTTGGTGACCTACTTCTGTTTAAAGGGTGTGATATGGTAGTGAAATTACAGGGTATAGAGGCATTACACTATATGCTTATGTTTTCGGTAGAAATTTTGAAATACTATCTTTGATTGAGAATTCACAAAGTAACTTTTTTTATTCGGTGAAACTTATTATTTTTTATACATATATGTCTCTACATACACGTATAAAAATAGTATAATATGTGTTTGTACATAATTTAAACGTATTGGAGATGCCTCGATGCAATCAACTCGGACTCGGGAAACTCTTAAAAAAATATGAGAAATAAATTAATACAATTGTAAAAAATTTATTACATTGATAATATGGTTTAATATCTCCTAATGTTTCGACGTTTATAACTATTTATACTATGTGTACAAATATAAATAACCATGAAAAAAAATTAAAATAGTGTAAATTAATACAACTGGTTACGACGTATTATAGGCTAATGACCAGCTCAATAATCTTTGTGCTAATTATTTCTATATATAAAAATTTAGGAATATCAGGATGAGGTACTGCGAATTGCTGCGGAACCAATTTTTAAAATGAATATTGTAATAAATCTTTGTCATAAATATATTAACCGTAAATCTTTTTGTACATCAATGGCCGGTGGTCATAAAATCTCATTGAGTTATGATTACGCTTAAATTTATGGTGATTTACCTTCAAAACGCAGTGTAAACTTAGTGCCATTAACTGATCTATACATATATCTAGTATATATAGATCAGTTTATGATTCTTCTCAATCTATGATTACCTGAAATAGCTATGTTGATTACATTATGGCGCGAAACCGTAATAATTCAAAATTTACATTATTATTTATTATTCTGTGATCTATTTACCACTTCCTATGCCACTCTGTGTCATAGAAAAAGGGCTGTGTAAAAGGAATTTCTTCCAATCAATCTATGATTGGAAGAGATCCCTTTTAGACATAAGTCCTCTTGTGCGATCATTGTTTCTAATTAATATACCTAATTAAAGTACAATAAAAGAGATATATCGGGTCCATACCAGTGCCCTCAGGAACATACATTTTCTATTCTGAAATCTCTTGTCTTCTTTTATAATGCTACAAACTTATAAGCGGAATACAACAATGCATGTCGAACTATAGAATTTACTTGTAGCTGCAACTGTTAAATATTTACAAAATCAGTAAGTAAGATATAGTAAATGTAGATGTATCTGTTTCATTTGTAAATTGTTAGCATCTACGTTCCATAATTAATGCCTGTAAGAAATTCCCATAGAAGTAGAATATTTTTTAATCTCCATACTTTTATTATGCAGTCATACCCATTTAATTGAGTCAGTTTTTTATCCCACATGCTCCACTCGGTGTTATTTGTGTGCGACCAGAACAATGGCAAGTAATTACAACTCGGAACATTATATTTGCCCAGATTTCTGGATTGTGTGGTGAAAAAGTAGTTTCAATAGCAAATAACAGAATCGCCGAGCGAGCTCGGACGTCGACAGTTTTTACCGCATTTTCAATCCAACATTGCATGTAATTTAGTCGGAGGTTTTTTATTTCAACCCATTTGACTATGTTTTTGATCAGTACCAATAGCTTTTATCCAATTGATTGGATGTATAAGCTCTCAAAGTTTATTCACTTTTAAAGTCACAGATATCTTATTAACATTATAAATGCAAAAGTTTGTGAGTATGGATGGATAGTTGGATATTTGTTTCTTTTTTTACTCAAAAACTTCTGAACGGACTTGCATGAAACTTTACAGTAATAGCTTATACGTCAGAATCCGCGGTTTTATCCTCATGAAATTTGTTTCATGCTGATAAAAAGGCGGGTAAAGCACTACCTTTACCCGGTAAAGCACTACGACAACAGAATTATTATTGTGTTACAGTAGATAAACATAATAAGCCAGAAATGGATCGAGTACTAGAATTGCTGAATATTTGTCGCAATGCGGGTTTTGGCGGCCGAACAAAATAAAGCCAAGTAGGTACAGAAGATTCGTTTGTATTAGTACATTTATTTTGTGATTATAACATCGTTGTCCACTCTTTTAACTGTATTTTCTCTGTTTTTGGCCTTCATGTAGCAGGAAAACAATGTGTCAATTAAAAACCCTTAAAGAATTTGTTTTGGATGATTTAGAGACGAAAATGGTAGTGACCATTTTTATTGCAAATCTAAGTTATATTATTTGTAGCTAATTACGTACAAATTATTTATTGTTATAGTCACTTTATTGTCAATATCGAGTTTTTTAAACAGTATGTTCGCGCCATCTATTGACGACTGGGCGCAAATAAAGTTAACGGCGTGATGTTGGCAACAAACGGCTTCACTTCGACACAATTCAAATAAACGCAACATCATTTTGTACCATTGTAACAAAAATTATAAAATATAAAAATAATAAACGATACCGAGAGGAAAGGAAGGGTCATTTCAATCACAGTAGACTAATTTAATGATTTTATGACAATGTAAATATTCACATATTAGTGCAGTTGACTGCACGAACTTGTAAATCATCACAATTTGTATCTTTAAAACGATAAAACTAACGTTACTCCTAAATGGCATTTAATCACGGGAAAAGATAAATTACCGTTTCATTGCTCGCGTATTAGTACGTACGGAACCGGTACCACTTGCCTACTTAAATACCACATAAGGAAAGTCACGCGTCATAGTTTAGTTTACGATATCTGATTCATCACAATGGAACTTTCTCTACTCCGTGCTTCTATGGGCCACGTGAAAGGGCGCGGTGCACTATGTTGATCGTAGTAAACAGTGTAGTAAAAGAGACTCAGAAGTCGCAGTATTCCAATTAGATGAGTATTTGGTTAAAGTACAAAGAATTATGTTATAGGTGACATTTTTTTTATGGTATTGGAATGTCAAACAACAAAATTGGAATTTTATTTATTTTAGGCTGCTAATGACCTATATTATAAATACCTTATTGACTAACATACATATGTAATTATAATATTAATGAATATCAATCGTGTCTGTGATCACGGCCTCCTTCGGCCAGTGGTCCTTCTCCACCCGGGCCACAAATCCTAGTCGACAATGTCGTGCTCCTTAGTGTAGGCGGGACAGGTACATTGCCGCTATATATATGAACAATGACATATTAACTAAACCAAACTATATTTAGGCCACGCCGTTTGACTGGAACTGAAGTTTCTATTTGTCTTTCAATCGATTTGATTCGAGGCTGAGGTATACAATATTGACTTGTTTTATATGAGAAAATTTTAAATGATCTTTTAATAATAATTTTACAAATAGGTGTAGCTTTTAGCTTTTTTGTAGCCCTTTTTCTAAATTCTACCAGCTATTTTATATATGTAATCTACAACTTCCAAATTTTTTTATGTTAAAGAAATATAAAATCCACTGATATACGACAAATAAAATAACACAGTACTACATATATTTACTTAAAACTAACAATAGTAACATATAATTTGTTTTCATTGCGCCTACTGAAAATATTTTCTTTGTGTTGTCTATGGTCACATAATCACGTTCACTCGTTCGCCATTCACAAAACTAATCTGTTGGAAATGTAAACAAGATTTGTGTTAATTCATATGATAATGCCGAGTTTTGCTGTTTAACATAACCGGCAATGCACGTGAACATACAAGTTAAGTTACAACCAGCAGTTAACTCGTAAACTTATGGTTTTAAGAGATGCCACAGCTGCACAGAGTATTAATCCAAATACAGATTATATTTAGTTACACCGTATTCCCCCAAATAAATATAACACTCCGGAGAAAATATTTTTCTTACAGCTAAAAAGGCAAATATCTGACGGCCTACTTTATGGTAAATATCTGGATATCACGTTATAATGTGACGGCCACGGTAGCATTTATGCGTTACTATTATTGAGAACTAAGGTATCATGGCTGTATACCCTTTAATTTCAGTGCTATATCACAACAAGTTTTAAAAACAAAAATTAAATAGAGGTGGATACCAGAGTGGTCAGATGATTCTGTAACATGTCTACCTCGGTAGTCTAAAGTTTAAAGCAACCAATGAAAACTTTATAAACTGACCTATAAACCAGTGTGAGCTTGTTTGAGCAACTGTTGCAGTCTAAAGCCCGACGTCAATGACAAAACACATCTATCAGGTGACCACTGATCCACTTAGATCAACTCGGGAGGCTCGTTTGATATCACTATGCAATAACTGTAATAAATGTTGTCTAGTAATAGGTTTTACATTTGATTTATTAAGAGTGAGATTCTAACATGGTGCAAATCTCATCTTACTACTTGCTAAGTAACTACTAGCTTGCTTGCTCTACTATCTTACTAATATTATAAACGCGAAAGTTCGTGAGTACGGATGGATAGATGTATGGCTGTATGTTTGTTCTTTATATGGCTATATTCTGCTCTTTCACGCAAAAACTACTGAACGGATTTTGATAAAACTTTACATTAATATAGCTTATACATAAGAGTAACACACAGGCTATAAATGTCAGTGTGTGTGTGTGTCAGGAGTGAACATTTTACATTTCGCGAGTAAATTTGCTTTTGTTAAAAAATACAAATGTTAGTATTTCTATAAATTTCTTCATTTATCATAAAATATTTATCGACACATCCATTATATTAAAGAATTTATTGATACCAAAATTGACAATTACATTTTTCAAACAATTGATAAAGAAGACTTGCCCTTTGGTAAAATATATAGATAGATAAATTGAAAATTCTCTATATAAAAAAAAAGACAAACAATATATTAAAGAATACATGTATAGTTACAATAACGCGGCCTTCATACTAACAGCAATCTATTCAAAGAAACCTTACGGGAACGGATTTAAATATCAAACAGGTACGTAATATTCGAACATAATATCATTATTGTACTAGTAGTATCAATAATATCGTAATTATTAATACTACTAGCACAAGTAGTGTCGTAAGTAATATCAGCTGGCAAGTAACTGGCTCCATTCAAACGCGCCGGCCCTCAACACCGCTCTGTCCGCACATCAATTACAAAGTCATGCGGACCGCTATAAATTGATTGCTTCCCCTCACGTTCTAAATTATTCATTACAAACGTTATACTGTCATTACATTTTTCAATCTTTCATATCCAATACCGCAGTCACGTGATCGATTGATTGTAAATGATTCAACAATCTATTAATGTTACTAACCACCTGCCTTTTCTTCACACGTGTGTCTTATTTTAAATATTAACCTTTCAAAAGAAATTCTCTGAATAATAGTTGAAGCCGTGTCAAAATCAGTTACGTACTTTAGAAGATGTAAGCGTAAAAACAGACATAAAACAGCGCTATTTGTTTACCTTTATATGATTTGTCACATTTTTAAATTAAATTTCATTTCAGTCGGATAATTCAGCAGTTATAAAACATCTCTATGAATACCAGTACCAATGGCACATATTATTGCATGCCGAAATTAATTCATTACCCGCTACATTTTATACTAAAAAAATTATGAAGATTTTATGTCCTCCATAAAAAACTATAGTATAACAAATTTATTATGTCAGCGATACGAGTGTAAATGCAAATATTGATCGATCACAGAAATAATATGAAATTTTCAAATTATTTTTTACATATGTTTTTAAACATAAGTATTGAAATTAATATAAATCATCACTTATGTGTATCACCACTTTCATCACACATCATAATTCAGTTAGCTGCAATAATTTACTACATACCTCAGACCACCGGATATACGAGTATTAATATGAAGACATACTGTGCATTAATATTAATGTGATTAGATAGGCGAAACCCAATCACTAATGTAACACTTGTACTACAAACTTCATCGGTGAACACATGTATTAGGAACAGGTTCTAAAAAATATTATAGGAATTACTCAACTTAGGCTTGACATTTTAAATGATAATCAGCTTCAGTGACGGCCTACTTAATAATTTAAAGCCCTCATTTCGAATCCTTTTGCAAATAAAATAGAAATATGTTTTACAAATTTTCCCATTTCAATATAACTGAGCCAAAGCATTAAGCAAGTAATCACTACGGTTAAAAGTATTAAAACCTTTACCGTAGTAACTTGATTAGTGACTCTTCCAAATATTAATTCCTGAGCTACATTTGAAAAATTAGCCTTATCCAAGTGAGAATAAAACTTAAATTTAATCTATGCAACCACATGCCGTGTTGAAATGCTTTAATAAAAATTGCTATAATTTGTTGCACTTACATAGAGGTTGTTGTATACAAGAGATGCGTTTGTTATGTTTTAATTTGCCTTATAACTGGATAAAAGTTTCTTAACCATTGCATAGAAGTAAAATAGACTAATGGGCAGGCGAGATTAAATTTTGTTTCTTCCTTTGCTTTAAAACAGGGTTTCGTTGTTCCTTTTTAATCCGGAATAAGAAATAAATTGATACGTGAAGCCAAGAAAAACAAAATGCAACGCTAGTGATTTATGGATGTACTATCGTTGAATCGGTAAGCGAGATCAATCTGGTGACCCAGTAACACGACACATCGACTGTCGACAGCTATTGTATGCTAACATATTGCAGTTTAATTGTTATCTACTGTGACAGAAACAGGAACACCTACACATACTCACACGTGGGCTCTTACAACAATACCACTCGTATCGTATGTATAATTAATAAAATAAATCATATCTATGGACCACAGAATACAATTTATCGATTTAAACTAATATTTTTGCTTCATAAAAATATATTAAAAAACAAGAAGCCATAGTGAAAATTATGGCGGCAATTTCAAATTTCGAACATGAAATTAAGTAATATCATCTTTATATATATATCTCATCTTTTATTTAATTACAGGTTCTATTTCTAAAATTGTTTTTTTCTTTTGGCCAAAGAAAAGGTTATTAACATACTTTCTGCTAAAATACATAGTTTTATGTACCGTGTGTATATGTATGTACATATACATATATATGTATATTCAAACATCGAATACTCTATCTGAACCTGCTGATATTAGGTCATATCCCAGGAGATGTAATTTGAATTCTGAATCCACCCATTCGGCAATATTATATCCGTGGTTTCTACATTTTCACCTACGTCAGTGCTAAGGTAATATTACGCTCCAAATTCTATGTTATCTTGCAATATCTTACAGAGAAATAACTCACTGAGATTTTTATTGAAATTTCGTATAAACTGTATATGGTCGACTTTTCATATGAAGATATGGAAAGTTCACTATGATTATAATGTTAACTCTAATTAACATAGAAAATTCTACGTATTTTAGCAATGCCCTATTAATTACTAAGATTGATGCATATTTTCCACTATCACAATTAGCATAGTAACAAGACGTTAACAAAAAACACATGTATGAAGTCGAAGATATTATAATTAAAAAAAATATGTAAATTGTCTATGAAATTAAAAAAAATATTAACTATAACTTATGTAAATGTTAAGGTTTAATATCATTTTTTAAAAACATACAATCGTGGATCATAGACCATATCATTGCAATGGTATTTTATTATACGTAAATACAACGTGCGGCGAAAATCATTGACATTTGCTGTGTAATAACGTAATTATTGTTGATCTCCCTATCTGTACAGCATCGAAGAAATAATAAATAATTGACGCTGCATTTATAAGCCCCCGCATCATTTGAAGTGACCCGTTGAACTGTCTATGGTTTTGCAACAGCAATGTCTCCCGACGTGCCCATCCAGCCCTATTAATTGTGTCGATTGAAATCCGTCTTGCATCAATAATTGCTATTGATATATGTTACTCTATAAATCATGCAATCATCAATCAACTATGCGGTACTATCCTTATTGTTAACTTAATATTTATATGTCTTCTTAAAGTAAAAGCATATATAAAATTCTAACACAGCACAGCTATGATATGTTATAATAGGACGTAGTGATATATGGTATATCTAATACCTAATATTAAAACAATTAAATAGTGCTGAATATAGAGTTTATAATAGTGAACACTATTGCTATTATCTGTTCCATAGTGAAAACAAATATTCTCAGTATCGTGATGGTTTATACCTGACACTCGATCGGTCTGGACGATTTATCGAATAATGATAAATTGGTAGCTAAAGTAGCTAGTCCTAGCTGCAGGCTGGCTAACTGGGCTACAGTTAGAACGTTACGTTAATCAGACCGTTATGTTCACTGATAACGCACGAAACCCATTGCTAGCAATATACCAGGTAAGGTTGACCCTCGTGGTTCTCCATGGAAAATCGTGATGAATTTACAACGATGGGCTAACTGACCTGACCTTAAGCTAATCTTATCGTCTTCAACTGGTGCCCCGCCAGCGTAAATCAATAGCGTAGGCGGGTGCACTATTCCATTTTCATTCATAAGAACCCAACCGATTCAATTACCAAATCATGTCGTACATAAATGCTTTATATAGAATTCATGCTGTTTCTACGCTATGTACAAACATCTGTAGAAAATCACGTACAAAATTCAAATTACCACAATAATATTTGAGAATTATTGTCGTAAAATAAAATGGAGGATTATAAAACACTGTAACAACATGAGGCGCGCTCAATTACATCAAAATTTCTGCTGTTTGAATAAAGGAGAATCTATTTATTCTTCTGGGGTGTCGTTCAAAGAGGCCGTATAATTAGATTATTATTGTGGTTTAATTTTTAATATATTGCTCAAAATGTTGCAGCAATAATTAAACATGTATTTTTTTATTTACAGGAGCTAAAGGAGAGCTTCAACTATGGTCTGTTCTGCCCTCCGGTCAACGGCAAAGCCGGCAAGTTCTTGGATGAGGAACGACGGCTTGGCGACTACCCCTTCAACGGGCCTGTTGGATACCTCGAGGTAATTATAATTACTATTTATCTTTTTTACAGCTAAGGTCACAAGTCCTGGGAACTGCTCAGAGTTTCCCTCTGTGCCATACCATTACCTCTGTCCCGGCACCTGCACGGTAAATTCATGGAATACTAAGAAGTTCAAGCCTATCTCTTGGAATGGCAAATAGGCTGGCTAACAACCCACCTGATGGTAAGTGACAACAGTCACCTATATACATGACTAGTAACATGGACGTGATGTCATCATGTGACGCTCGTGACAACCGTGCCTCCTGTACACTGACTACCCCAGTCAGAACTATTGTTAGCTGTTGACGTAGTGGTGAACGCAACATTCAATATACCTACACACTTTTCGCTTCGTTGTCACAGCCGAGATTTGTCTAATTAATTCGTTTATTAATTATATTTTACGGCATAGTAGTATTTCTTTCACTGAAGAATCAATCATAAATCTCAATTTGCAGTATTTTATTGTTGCTATTATATTTATAGAAAAAAAAAAATAGTGTTACGTTTTATTTGAATAAATAATAATTCATTCATACCTCATATATCTTGACTGTAAAACGACGTCTAAAGTGCACGTCTGTGCTATGTACTAAAATAACATGATAAATGCAAGTAATTTATTACGAACTAACTGCGTGGCGCGCGTCCGCGTTCTTTACCTTCTATGGACAGGAGCATACCAGCGTATCGGACGACTAGCGTCTGTCGACACCGAGTACGGTCCCCATCAGTGTTGCCAGACCTCCCAATATTACAGGATAATAAACTTATAATAATATTGTAGCGGTTTCATACGCAACGTTAATAAATATAGTGAACTGCAAAAGTAAAATATCTGTATAATCGGTAAAAATAAAAAGGCTTACAACATATTAATAGCAAAATTCACGAACAATAGAAGACACCGAATACACTACCAATCTAAACACAAAAATTCATCTCTTTTATACGGCCAGATATAAATTTAATAACCAAAGTTCCAATAAATAATCCCGGATAGTTCACACAGCACTGTCTAGTCCCAAGTTAAAGTTTGTGTTGTGGGTACTTAACAAGTGATATAAAAACTTAAACATTTTTTTTTAATATATATGATATATACGTAGTATACATAGAAAACAAACAAGCATACACATTACTACAAATGTCTGTTTCGTGCGAGGAATCGAATTCCAAACCTTCCTAATAAGGCGGTGTAAGTAATTAATAAGTGTAATTGTACAATATGAATAATAATAACGAAAATTATTATTGTAACTTCACTTTAATAAATATGCTAACGATGGGAAAAATGAATGCATTTATTTTTCAAAAATGTCTTCTTGTTTTATTTTCTTTTCTTTTTTTATAACGTAAGATCTGGCAACACTAGACGATACACACTTGTAGTTGAACACCCATAGAGCCTGCAATGCGACGATTAGATGAAATGATACACACTTACCTCCTTTTGATGTTAACTGTATGTTATGCCACAATTATATCTCCGTCCGCATCTCTTGCAAAAGCTACAGTCCAACTTTTTTTGTAATTCCAACGTGGAGTGTTTGTATGTCTGGAATTTCCTTAAAGCGAAAAAATATTTGAATTGCTTCCCACGCCTCCTCTGTTGAAACTATGTTTGTGAAAAAATCAACTCTGTTTATTGCATTTCACTTAAAGATTTTATTTCAAGTCAGGTACATCAAAATAAAATTTACCTTTGTTATTATTATTATTAGGTAATAAAATAAACTTAATTCTCTACTGGTAATAAAATATACTAGTAATTGTACGAAATTCAACTCTATTTTGTTTCACTTAAAGATTGTATCTTAAGTCAAGTGATTATTAAAAGGGGGGAGGGGATTGAAAGTAATGAGGACTAGTGACCCCATTGCTAGTAATGTACCAAATTAGTCCGACCTCCACGCGGTTCTCCCTGGGAACCTTAATGGTTAATTCCCGGTAAATTGTGACGATGGGCTAACTGGCCTAACTTCATGCTCATCCTATTATCTTTCACTGGAGCCCCGCCAGCGTAATTCGTTAGCACCATTTTCATCCTATGACACTTATTGTTTATTTGTAATAAAATATACATGAATATTATGTGTCTTTCAGTTAAAATATAAACGGCGCGTATACAAAATGCTGAAGTTGGACGAGAAGACACTAAAGACGCTGCACTCACGAGCAAACTTGAGGCGGTTTCTCGAGCACGTTACGCATGCACAACTCGACAAAATTACCAAAGCCTGCGCCAAGGGACTGGACCCTAACTTCCACTGTCAAGATACCGGAGGTAAGATTCTTAAAGGATTATACTGTAGAGTTGTAGTTATCACCTGACCACTGGAACGTTATATATGATGTGAGGAGGTGTCGCTACTTAATTTGTTTCCTGTAGTATTTAAGTAGTGAGTATACGGATGTAATAATTGAACTACATTAGTAAGTATATTTAATATTGTGCTCATATGGCTTATTAGTAACGGGTACATTTGACGTGGAGTCGTAACATGTACTGACTTTAACTTAAATCGAAGTTAGTAAGTATATGGAGATGGAAACTAATGCAAAGGTGCCGAATGTTGAATAGAAATATTAAAAGTGTAGGCATAAAATAGTGATTCTGCATGAGCTGTGCGTGATTAGGTTTAAATCAGGGTATTTATTACCACGAATTAACTACGATGGTCTTCAAGTAGAGCCGGAAGATAACCTGCTAGAAATGCGGATAATAATCTCCATTGCTAGCAATCCTCTCATGACCGATTATCTCTATGTGGTATATGTCCCTAGATGGTGAATCTAACAATTGGTTTACATCTTCTAAGTTCCAAACAAATATAATTGCCAGTAATTAGAAATATATAAATAATTTCTACGAATTTTTGTAATCACATATAATGATAATGAATTATATAACAGATGAGATGGAAATGAGAAACAAAGCATATTATCGCTTGAATTTTAAATGAAGTAATTATTATTCTATTAGCGACAGCGCTAATGGAAAAGTGCAAAATGCATGTAAATTGACATAAGCTCTTTCGGGGACTTTCATCGTTTGGAAATACTGCTGATAGAGAATATATAAGAAGATAAAATATCTTCAGGATCAAAACAAATGAGGTTCAATGTAGAGGTGTCCAATCCAAAAAAAAATATTTCAGTCAGAATGCGTTTAAAACTAAAATATATAGTACTGTAATAACTGCGTATACATATCTATATCTATTATTTAAATATACTAGTACTTGTGCTGTAATGTAGTAGTTACCTTTGTTAAATGACGCAACTAAGTCTACGTTTTCACATATTTTGGAAAGAGCCTGTGAAAGACTCGATTATAATTAGATGATGGCGCTCTTTTCTAGGATATAAGAAATCCTAGAAAATTGCGTCTACAGCATCTCTACAGACCTTTTTCCTTACATCATTATTTATATGTTCAAAACAAAGTAACTGAATATAAACACCAAAGTATTGTTGAGGATTAACAATGCCCAAAGTAGTTGTAATAGATACAATAAAGCTACATGTATTATACAAATGTTCAGATAAACCGTTATCTTCAAGTAAATTAAATGAAGCCAGTACAGTAGCCCGACGCGTATGACTGAAGAAATTTGCATATCGATGCCTTATCTCCTATTGTTCGGTTACTAAACTAGTATAGTGCTATTGTTGGAGTAGCGTATCAATCGAGCTGTGCATAATCCACGATAAATATCGTTTCAGCCTTGAGTCTGACTGTGCCGAATTCATAACGTATTTACTCCTTGCTGATTTATTTATGTCTGCCTGTATAATGGGAATTGTTTTGCTCTGCTGCACTGAGAATTACGTCAATCAATATCTATACAATATTTTAGTATTGCCGTTTATTGGCCTAGATATATATAATGATTTCCTGAAGGGTTATCATATACATAGGTAAAACTGTATGGAATACTAATATTAAGTTTTAACTATATTTTTTTATTTAAATTATGTATACTTAACGCGAAATTCAGTACCAGTTTGGATAGAATGATGCTGTTTTCCGACTGTTTTTTGTCCCGGAGTAGAAATTTCTACTTTTCCAAATAAATATCGGTTTCCGTCAGTTTAAATAAAATACAGGAGAACAATATCAATAAATTTACTGTAAAACAGCCCGCAAGCGTTCAATTCTGGAAAAAGAAATTAATGGTTAATTCTACCACGTACCTAAAGAAGGCTAAAGCTTTATTAGGTGCGCTAGGTAATAGAATTACTTCTTGTATTCCAATGAGCCTTCATAGAGACAATGAAAAGAGACTAACCTTTGCCACGAGCAAAATGCAAAATTATAAGACAGATACTATAAATATTAATATTCTTCTTATGGATGTGTATAAAATAGCAATAATGTGAATAGAAGGTGATAAGATGAGCGTAAAGTCAGGTTAAGTTCACGATCGTGGCGTCCACCAGGCATCCACCAGGAATTAACCTCGTTAGTTTCCAGTAGAGACAGCCTACGAACTAGTAGTAGATACTTACTGAGTATATGTTTTTTGCGTTACAGAAACACCCCTAACCATCGCAGCTGGCCTAAAATCACCAGGGAAGGTACTAATAGCACTAGTTAATGGTGGCGCCCTCCTCGACTACCGAACGAAGGATGGCAGCACTGCAGTGCATAGAGCAGTAGAAAAGAATTCTCTGGAAGCAGTGAAAACTCTTCTAGAACTTGGCGCCTCGCCCAACTACAAAGATGGAAAAGGCCTTACGCCGCTGTACCTGTCAGTCACGAATAAGACTGATCCACTGCTGTGTGAAACGTTGTTACATGATCACGCCACCATTGGAGCGACTGACTTACAGGGATGGCAGGAAGTGCATCAGGTAGGCTTCTCCTGTATTAACCAAATTGTTAGTCTCAAAATTGGAACTATCCCATAATAATAATCTAGTTGTGCATCGTATATTTATCGTTATATTTAATTTACCAAATTTTAAGTTTATGAAAATTTTATGGAACATTTAAAATAAATACTTTTCTTGTGAAGAATAATTTAGTCTATTATAGTGATAACGATTCTTTTTTTTTAAATATGTAACTATTCAATTGTACACCGAACAGCTCAAATAGTATAGGCTGCCAGTGGAGGATCTTAAGATGATCATATAGTTAGGTCAGTTAATTCCACGATAGACGTGGACAATGAACTATGAACACAAAGAACGACTATGCCGAAGTTGCCGAAGAAAACTGCGTGGATGTCGCTGTTGTGGCGCATTCCTAGCACACTAGATTTTATTACTGACAATCCACTTCCATCTGATAACGGTGATTTAAAAAATAATCGTGTCTTTATTATAATTGCGTCTATTTGCTTTATAAACGAGGCCACTATTCCATTATAATCCATAAAAAAACTTGGTCCAGTGCAGATGGCGCTGTGTGAATAGTCCTGGGTTATTATTATAATTGTTCCCATTATGGCGCTCTGTTATTATTAGATGGTCCTGGGTCTGAAATGTTATAATAATTGTTACCATTTTGTAGGCGTGTCGAAACGGCCTAGTCCAGAACCTGGACCACCTGTTATTCTATGGCGCGGATATGAACGCGCGCAACGCGTCCGGGAACACGCCGCTGCACGTGTGCGCGGTTAACGCGCAAGACTCGTGCGCGCGGCAGCTGCTGTTCCGAGGCTGCGACAAGGAGGCGCTCAACTACGCCAACCAAACACCCTACCAGGTGACTATTACATTATTCATTACTCGTGAACGAGTCTTGCTTCTGCGGACTGGTCTGTTCGGGTTACGAACACTGATTAGACTATTTGCTTTTACTGTAGCATATGCTGGTGGTCACCCTATTCTCCCAAATTTCAAATGAATCTGTATTATTGCAAACATTAATTTGAAAATAATACGAGCTGTGTTTCTTGTTAATTCTTCTAACCTTAAAGTCATTTCGAACTGATGGTAGATTTGACATATCATAAGAGTCTGTAATAGACCTAAATGAATAAATATATTTTGAATTAAATTGAAAAAATATTCAAAAGTTATTTGATGACATTTATTTTTATGGTATCCTCTAACAGTGTTTCGACTAAGTTGCAATAGCTGTGGTCACGAGACAATGGTCACTGGACTAACAACGAATGTCAATGTTTTATACTCGTAGTTGCTGGTAGCTTGTTCAACTACCGTCAAAGGTTGTTGTAAAAATCGCGACACACACAATATTCGCAGTATCCGTACACTTATTAACCTATGCTACCGAACTTTGTTTCAATTTATTAATCACTTAAAAATCCAAAGCCCGAAGATTATTTGATGTCCTTGGTTGGCACTCATACCTTACCAGCCAGCGTGGGTAAAATCCCTGCAGAATCTGTTTGTATCCTTCTGTATATGTTATTTTTTTAATTATGTACGTATTTACTTAAAAGTATATTTTTAAAGAAAAAATATTGTTTAAGTCATAAGTCTAAGAAATCATTTGCCAATAACAATAAACATTTTCATCTAACAAAATTCTTATAATGAAGCAATCATTATAAGAATATTGTTAAGATCCTAGTAGCGTGTTGCCGCTATTAAATTTAATTTATTATTATTTCAGGTTGCAGTTATAGCAGGAAATTTGGAATTAGCAGAAGTTATAAAAAATTACAAGGCAGATGAAGTCGGTGAGTCAAGAATCATACAATAAATACTGCATGTCATTTGGTGCTTTATATACCTAACTACTTTTTAGGATTCTTAGATTCTCTTATTGTGACCTTTCTAACAATCTAACAATGTATATACGTCAAACTTTATTAATTGCATTTGAGAATCCTTAACCTATTAATATTAAGCAACTTTATATTTTATATGCATATATAATCGTATTTATTACAGATGTATTTGTATTCGAAAATTTTCATATATTATTGCATGATATCATCCTCACTATATACTTATATACTTATTTTTTTAATAGATGTTTTTATTCATTGCTTTATCATGATGGTGATGGTTGTAGATTGGGATATAACGTTGAAAATTGTCTTATATAATATGATATAGCTCACTAATCAACACACACACAAAACAAACAATTTATTTTATAAAAAGTGTATATTATATATTCGGCATATTTAATTATAATTATTATAATATAATTTGTATTTGTTATAATTAATATATATAAGTTTTATATATTTAGTTACAGCACGGTTAAGATTGTTTTACACTTGGAGTTGGCACTTTTTGTTTCCGAGTCAATTAATTTGACGCACCTTTACTTTTGTTATTATTTTGTTCCGTTTGCTAACGAAACCATTACAGTGCCGTTCCGCGGACCGCCACGATACAACCCGAAGAGACGATCGGCCGCCTGGGGAGGGTGGTGGACCGCAGGGGACCGCTCCTCGCTGGCTTCCTCCACGAGAATACCTGCGGAGTTTGACGCTATCCTGAGACGGCCTGGTGGTTCTACTGCATCACCGTGCAGTCTGGAGAGGCCCTTCTCCTCAGCGTCGTCCAGCATCAGCGACGCGAGCCATCCGAGCCACGAAGACGACGCCAGCATTCTCACAGGTACCTAATATTGCAGGACGGTAACCCGTGATGTACAGGCGTGAAGCCTCAACCCGTATACCGACACAGGACAACCATCACCATGCACATCAGAAGCACCACCGACGATCACCCCACTGCATGTTATGTGTGCCTTTTGTTAATAAGTAGATGTTATCATCCGCTTCTCCGCTTCGTCCCTATTTCTTGAATATAGGACTTAACCTATTTCCCTTTAGATTTAGATATACGTCATTTTAACTTATTTATAAAGTTCTATATAACAGACCGTTTAAATAATAATTCTTTATTTTAATTTAAGCAACAGGTGTTATAGAAAATTATGGTAAAATACACATTTTGGGATTTCGTCTCTACATTACCTCTAGAGTACAATTAAAATATGTTTCCCTCTCAACAAACTACTGGAAATATACTCCTAAATATTCCTGTCTTGAACCGTAGACTATATATGTTTATTAAAAAAAAATGTTCACGTAGAAGTTGCACTATTATGCACATAATGTGATTTAGGTAGGTATTTAGTTTCTATTAAAAAGGCAAGATAAACATCTGGCTATAAAGAAATGTTGCCAATTTATCTTGCTTTTCTCCCTAACTATAAAAATAAGTTTTAAAATTAATATCCTATTTGTTACTTTACAAATATTTCTAAACATATTGTGCGTCTAGAATTGCACTTTGCACTGAGCAAACTTCCTAACCTAATAATCTCTCCCTACGAACTTTATAAAATCTCCCCAAATTTGAGGCAAGATAAACATCTGGCAATAAAGGTATGTTTTCAGTAGTTTATCTTGCTTTTCTCCCTAACTAGAAAAAGTCAAGTTATGAAAAAAAAATTTGTTACCTTACCAAGCGTTATAAACAAAGCACACTCCTTTTCCTATGAACAGGAAATATGAAAAGGAGTCCTATGAACTTTGTCAAATCTCCCCAAAGTTGATTTATACTCAATCTGGTAACAATATATCAATGCCATTCCAAAACAAACTCTACGCAGCGTCCTGTGTAGTTGTAGCCCACTTATGCATAAACAAAATGTCTTCTTTGGAAAACACATACTTAAATTAGGTAGCTATTTACTTATCATTATAAAAGCAAGTTAAACATCTAATAGCTGTTTTTCATTTCCTTTTCTCTGTAAGTATAAAAAAGCAAGTTTTGAAACAAAAATCCCTTACCAATCGTTGTATCAATGAGCACACTCCTTCTATTGTCCCTAACCTGATACTGTCTTCCACGTGTAAAATCTCCCCAAATTTGGGATCTATTCTCCATAAAATGGCAACAATATATCAATGCCAAAACCTACGCAACACAGCGGTTCTATGTAGTTGTACCTCAGTCATGCATAAACGAAATATTTCCGTAATTCGTCTAAAATCTCCCCCAAATTTGAGGATCTATCCTCAATCTGGCAACAATATATCAATGCCAATCTAAAACAAACGCTATTTGGCGGTGTTACGGTTGATTTGACGCGCGCGGGACACGGTGTCGACAGATAAGAGCGCGGGCGACACTAGCGACATCATATCGGACTCGAGCGGCGTGGGCACCAGCAACTCGGACACGACCACGTGCTCACTGCAGGCGCTCGCCACCACCGTCGTCTGCCTGCAGCCATACGAGCCCGCCGCGCCAGGACACCTGCGGCTCGCGCAGGGCGACATCATTGAAGGTATATATTATGTAGTAATACTAACGCTACTCCCCGACTTCGCACGTGAGCAATTATTGTAGGGAATTCTATTTTGTTTTTAATAAAATAGAATTTTTGATATCGATTCATTACTAACGGTATTGTAGGGAACTCTATTTTTTTATTAATGAAATATAATCCATGTTATTCGCTAAGCTTTTTTCTTTTACGAAATACATAGAAAACACCAAGACAAGCATTCATACTCAAGAAAACAAATGTTTATATCGTTCGAGGAAACGAACCCGCGACCATCGGTAGTAAAGCTAAACCATTAGACCACCGACGCCGTCTATAATATAGCAACAAGAAATAAAAGTATCTGTTTGATTTGTAACTCCCCTAAAATTGCGCTTGTTTGCGTCAGGTGCGCCGCAAATTCGCTTGACCCCTAAGCTATAAAAGATAATTATTTCTAATAATGTTGTTTTCTAGGGTATTGTGTAGTTTATTAATATATTTAAACGGGTTTTAACACGAATAATTTTATGGCAAATAAAAGTATTTACCTCTCTCTACGTTTAAACTACTCCAGTGAGCTCATGACCACGGCTAGTGGAATCTAGTCGAAACAACGAAAATTATTCGTGTTAAACCCCGTTTAAAATTAATAATGTGTACTAAACGCGAAAGTTTAAAAATAAGTATAGTGTTATTATGTGGTACCAGCATTCTAAGTTCATTACCCTCGAATGACTAACTACATCAAATTCATTTCTATAACTTTATTAGTACGCATACTAATATATACATACATTCAGTGAATTAAATATTAACCGTACGGATGAAACAATTTGCACCTATATCATGGTCATTCATTACGTGGAAACCATTTCACAATTGATCAAACATGACGCAGTAACATGTGTTGTAAAATATTTATGGTATAAAAATGTATTTTATTAATTAGTAGTAATGTGACTTTGTCGAAAGAAATATTTACCATACAGCTTTAGTGTGTTGTTGAAGATTATTTCTTAAAAATCGAACAATGTTATTTTTTTCTCGATTATATTAGGTATAGTATAAAGTTGTGAATCGGGATTGCACCAGTTGAACATAGAGTAAATTGTTATAGATCCTTGTTATGTTTATGGTGCATTTAGTTAAATAGGTGATATAACTGAAAGGTATAACAGGAAATATTAATTTTAGTAGCATAGTTGTGTAGATAAGTAATAAGCAATAATAAAAAGAAAAGCTTTGCTAATGTTACAGCGCCATCTAGTCCCAAACTTTTTTTGTAGTACATCCAAAATCATAACTTGTACTATGATAAACTTAAAAAAAATCCAAGACATATTATTGAAATTCATAAAAATGTTACAAATTGAAATAAAATTGAAAAAAATGTTACAAATCTGATTACAGAAATCTGTTTAAATTCATTTTAAAATTAATTTAATGTTAAATTAATTTAAACATTAAACATTTAATTAATTTAAAAATGAATTTAAACAGATTTCTGTAATCAGATTTCAATGATATTATTATTTAAATTAAAAAATTAATGTATACAGATTTCTGATAGAGAATATCGAATAATATATAAATATATTTAATTTAGGTATAGTTATTCCAACTAGCACTACATCAATCCTATAAGCAGAAAATAACACCTACCAACTACAGCATACTACTATAATATTTTTTCACGTAATAGTTTTGTATAAACAGCTTTTAATGTTTGCAGTGGTGGGCGCGACTGACGACGGTCTGCTGGAGGGCGCGGTGCGGGGGGCGGGGGGCGCGTCGCGGGGGGCCGCGGGGCTGTTCCCCGCGCACTGCGTGCAGGAAGTGCGGCTCCGGCAGAACAACGCTCACCTGCACCAGGTATTTTAGCAGCTGTGATGAGGCCACTATTTATTATTGTATTCCATTGTAGCAGTCAATAGGTGGAAGGAAACATTTATATGTCGCATCAGTATCTTGATCCGTTATTGTAGATGGATGTTAATACTAACGACGAAGACATCAAATAATAAACGATATATTCAGTAGCTCTAATCGGCTACTATCTATTTTTATACTCCTAAAAGAACCCCTGAACCGCCGAAAAAAAATATTTTTTTGCCAAATTCTTTTTTTATTATTTTTTTGTAATGTGGCATTAAAGAATACGTACAACCCAATTTTAATAGCGATTTTAATTTATATGTGTATATTAAATTATACTATAGCTAGTATACGAATACAAATATTTGTATTGTGTGCGAATGGAACATACGATTATTTTAAAGGAAAGCAAAATGCTAAACTGCTACCGAGGTCAGCCAACAGCTAATTGGAAGTTACATATTTATGATGATTTAATATAGTATTTTGTATCACCTAATAAATTTTCTCTTAACTTCCAGGTGCTTTCGTCAGGACCAATCCACCATTCTAGAGTAACCGGCAGAAGAGAAATGGCATTAAGCAAAACGTATAGCGCAACAGCACCTAGAATAAAGAAAACGTAAGTTGCTTTTTATTGTCATTATAACAGCCCAGTTTATAATCTTGATTTGACTGTTACTAATAATCATAACAATAATATTTATTTATTTATTTATTCAAGTAATCATGATTCAGATTTTTATTAGTTACATTAATTAATTAATTAAACAAAACTACCCAACCTGCACCCTCCTAAGGGTGTAGACGACCTGCAGACCTGCAATATTTTAATACCTATACGTATTAAAATATTGATAGAAATACTTAAATGTATTTTTGTAGTACATGCAAAAAATTAGAACTTCATATGCAAATGTTTATAGCTTGCTAGAATCGAACCCGCGTCATGTCAGTCGTCATGATGGTGTGCTAAATCACAAAGACCGTCGTAACTATTTATTATTTAAATACTTTAATCATTTACACATAAATTAGCGGTGACTAAAGTATACAACAAGTTATAAACAAACATTTCAACAATGAAGATAATCAAAACAAAAACAGACTGAAACATTCTGCAAACATTTGCAGTCTGCTGCTCGTAGATATCGACGTTTTATTACGCGTAGTGTAATAGTATTTAACTGTATTTATTAGTGGTCCATTCACACAAGAATAATTCACGTAATAATATCCATGTATTTAGTCAAAGACACGTTACAAAATTTACTCGCTGTGAATAACATCGCCGTACTAGAGTCAACATGCACGAAATTATTTATAGGAATCATTTTGCAAAGGTTATTATTGTCATGAAATTTTTCTTCATTTTATTTCTGTTTTTATTAGTTGTAGATATTTGTCTTGTTTGCTCTCAATAAGATTAAGAAATAGTAACATACTACTGAAGTTGCTTCTGTATCACCAATTTCATCCGGTGCACCAAGTTCACCAATTTTATGGTTCGGTTTGAAGTTTGAAGTATCGTGAGAGAATGCATTTTACTATTTTTTGTGTCCACTGATGCGCGTCATTACGCGTAATTTTCATATCATTAAAATTTCTTTTATATTCCATATATTTTATTTTCAAAGGACACGATTAAGATTTATAAATTACAATAAGTCTATAATTATCTCTTTGGTCCATAGTCACATTTTGCAATGAGAATAGATTATTACAAAAAGGCGCTAAAGCATGTACATTTGAAAAACCGCAGGAATACGCGAGCTGGCGGCACACGCGCACACTTTGTTTAAATTTACATGCACACCCTTTCCCGCGTAAAACAGCGTACGTGTAAAGGCAGGTATTAACGCATTCAAGGTTCGCGGGAGGGCGCGCTTGTTCCCGCACGGTGGTGTTGCACCGCGCGCGGCGCGGGTTCGGGTTCGTGCTGCGCGGCGCAAAAGCGTCGTCACCACTCATGGAACTGCAGCCCAGCGAACGATGCCCCGCGCTTCAGTACCTCGACGACGTCGACGTCGGCGGCGTCGCCGACCGCGCCGGCCTGCGCAAGGGGGACTTCCTAGTTGCGGTAATATTCATCGCTCTTTTATTCATACATTTTTTCGGACTACTGCTATTCGCCGCAGCTGGCCTTTACAGCTTCCGAGGATGATAGTATGCTAATGCAGACTTGTGCAGATAGCCCTCCAAATCCGCGGAATGATGTATCGAGTGGCTGAAGGCCTACTCCTGCTGACTACACATTGTAAAATACACGTAAAAAAGTAAAATATACTCTAGGGTCTGTGATATGTTATGTTACAGTATGCATCGAATATTCATATTAAAAATATTCTTCAAAGTATTAATCCAAAGGTAATCTTGAGGAGCTACAGATATCATGTTCTTAATATTTTCTACAACATAAACTTTATAATCTTCAGATAAATGGTGAAGATGTGTCGGCGGCGTCGCACGAGCACGTGGTGGAACTAATACGCAGCTCTGGTGCTCTCGTCTCCATGACTGTTGTCTCGTTGAATAGCACGCCTGGTGAGTAATAATTGATACCTATATATTTCAATAAAAAAAAACAAGAAAATCTATTTTTAACAGTATTAGCATGAAAACTTGAATTTAGCTATAAAGAAAGAAATATATAACTATTTTGTGATTTCAACCTACACCAAATTAAAAAACTGCGTTTATAATCATATTAATAAGAAGACATCTATTGTTAGAAACACGTGCACAACAGTCCTTTCCGTTCGCCAGCAGCTCATATAATCCCTTATTTTTCAAGTCTACTACTACCCACTACTCTTGAAAAACTGGTAGTAATAACAATATACTTTTTCAAAAGTTGTATTATTTCTTCGCTACCTCTTTATTACCAACATACTTAATATATTATTAACAAAATGAATGTTTGTGCAATCGGTAGGTAACAACGAGCCCAACACGTGTACGGTACCGACGAGTAAATCCCAGAACCAGCTGTCCAGTTCAGGGCGACCGTACGCGGCCACTCTGCCGCGGAAAGCAGCCGGTGGTCAGTACAAATTTATTTTTTTGTTTAATTTCAACGGCAACGCGACCAAACGCTGCTGCCATCTGATGGTAACTGTCAACCTGACAATTTATATGATTGACGACCGGTATTGGTCTTCATACTGGCTGGGATAGTCGACGAGATTCTTTTCCAATAAATTTTCTTTTTTTATTTAAGAAATTTGCTGCTTGTTGAGCAAATAATACATTGAGGTGCTTGCTATTTTCTTTTTTTTTTTTATATTTAATTTATATAATTAACACCCACTGAACAGTGACCCTTATTATTAATTCATTAGTGTATAAATGTTGCCATATAATTGTACAGGCCGCAGCCCCGCACCAGCGCCGCCACGACGCGACCCGCGCACCACGCTGAGCGTGGGCCGAGCGCGCGCCAAGTCCATGGTTGCCGGACTCGGTATGTGTTTTTCCTCCACTCTGTACCGATCTCTTCCTCTCTCCTCTTCTCTGCTCCAATGTACTTCATCAAATCCTTCTTCACCATGCTATACTATATTTCATGGTTAGTCGTAAGTGTATACTGAATTGAAGAGAAGCAAATTCGATTTTTTTTTTTATCATTATCGCATAAATATATTATTTATGTAATATGTGTCATTTACTATAAAAAAAAATTATAGGTATAGAATTGTATGATTATGTATAGTTTAAATGTATTTGCAGAGAACGGCGGTGAAAAAGAAGAAAGTTGCGAGCCATTGAGTGTGGCTGGTAAATCTTCATCGGCCGAGTCTGTGCAACTACATGGCGGTAGTAATTGTAAGTTTTGTCTTCTTTACTTCAATATAATGACCTTATCACTACCATAAATACTACGCAATGTACCATATTATGGCTCTACCTCCCTGGAAGCCATCACGTTAAATTCCTGGTGAATTTACCACGATAGGCTAACGAGACATGACCTCATACTCATCTTATCATCCTCCACTGGTGTCTCGCCAGCGTATATATACTCTAAGCGCAGGCGAGATCACCATTCCATTTAATTCCTTAAAATAATGTGTATGTGCAGGCGGAACTCCCGTGTCGGGCACTCCGGTGGCGCCGCGCACGGCTTCCATCCGGCAGCGGCCCGCGTCCTCGCGCATCACGGCCGCCGAGCTCGAGGAGCTGTTCCAGCGGCAGGCCGACGCCGGCGCGGACACTGACGCACTGTGAGTACACACGCTCCACCCCACCCCATCATTACCAGCACAATACACACCGACGGCCTTGCTTTATGAGTACTTACTTACTTACCATCAGGTGGTCCGTCAGGTTGTTTTCCATTCCAATAACCTAAAAAAAGAATGAATGTAAAAGCAGAAGACGATTGAAATGAGGTGAACTGTGTCAGAAATTATATGCTGAATACATGGATCAGATTTGGAGCGATATTTGGTCTTCTTCAAATTAAATACTACCCCACAAACAATGGGATGTAGGCATGACAATAATGACAAATGAATAGTTTATAATAATATTAATATTTATTGCTTCTATCAAGCCAATTCACGGGAAGCGGTTGTTAATGCGAGATTAAATAAATTTGAAATTTGTGTACGGCGCAGGGGCGGACCGAGCGCGATGATGACGCGGTCTGCGTTCCAGGGCGGGTCCAACTCGCCACCGTACTCGCCCGCAAGGCAGCGCGTCTACGCATCCGTCGCGGAGATGAAGCGCTCCAGGGGAAAGGTACGCTCACACATACACACGTGTATACATTGTTTAATGTCATACCCATATAATTTTATTTTCTTTAAAAGAACAATCGATGGCGATTCTAAAATGAGCACATAAACTCGTAGATATACAAATGTTTAACTAACTTTGTTATAGGGTTCTATAACATTAATCAAGAAGATTCAAATTCCCCAATAATAATGTAGTTTTTCTCATATATCTTTCATATATGGACAGCCTTCAGCTACATTTTTTTATATGTATATATACTAAAGTTTTTGTTTAACAAATGGGAAACCGTGTTTTATTGGCTTTAAAGAAACCGACTCGAATTCTAACGAAGGAATTCGAATTCTATTCTTTAAGGTATGAAAACATCCCAATAATGAAATTACGAAAAGACTTTAATGCTAATATATTAAGGTTGATTTTTAAAAAAGTAGACACAAATTGCATTAATTTGTTTTGATGTAGGGAATGTCGTCTGGCTGGTCATGTCAGTCGCTGCGGCGCGAGTTCCACTCGACGCCCGACCTGGCGGCCGAGCTCGCAGCGCACCCACCACGCACGCGCTCCAGCGAGGACGTACACGGTACGTGTTACATGCTATATGTATGATATATCAGCACACAGAGCTATGCAGTTTTAGCAAAGTATTTGATAAAATTATAAGTAGATACTGTTGAAAATTAATAATTGAGAGGCGCGCATATTTTAAAAACCCAGGACAGCCAAATAACTATTCAGGACTTCCCAGGACACTTCAAAACCTAGGACATGTCCTAGGAAAACAGGACGAATGGCAACTCTAATGTAGTGTAATAAACATGAACTAATTAAGTGTAGTATAGTAATCTACTGTGTATTTTTTTGTGTAACTCATAAGTTGTATGAGATGAAGTGAAACCACTAATTTAGTCGTATTCATGGATATTTTATTCGGAATAATTTACAATTCAGTAACGTACTTTAACTTTCCATTAGTATACTATACAAGTTGGCGCGTAGCTGTTTTACACGAATGATGTGTGCTGCTACAACGTGATTAACTAAGGACTGGTTTAATTTATAATAATGGATATGGAACACTGTGCGGCGCAGGTACGTCGCGCGTGCCGCCGCCGGCGCACCCGCCGCCGCCGCCGCCGGGCGCGGGCGGGCCGGCGTCCTCGTTCCGGCCGGCCGCCGCCGCCAAGCTGTACGCCGCGCCGCGGGACCTCGCGCCCGTCGCCTACCGCCCCGCCGCGCCCGCCACCAACACCGCCGCCCCACCCGCGCCCGCGCCCGCACACAACCACCACGTCAGTACACGCTTCGATTGATCATAGTACCTACCTTTACACGTACCTGTGGTATAATAGATACTGTTTATACACCGTAGTCATATTTATTATTAATCTAGCTGTTTGACGTTATAGAAAAACACAACATATTAAATATATTCCTCAATTACCGTATTTTAATACAACATAAGCTTCTTCAGGCGTGAATCGGCTTACGGAGGACATATTTGAATGCCTCGGTGGTCTAGCGATTTAGCACACCGCCTTACTGCCGATTATCACGGGTAGTATCTAGTACCTAGTACGTTAAGCTAGATAAAGCTTGTATAATACAAGCTTTATCTAGCTTAACGTGGGTCTAGATGGCGTGGTGTGAATTGTCCTGAGATTATTATTATTATTATATTATACAGATTGTGCATATATGTGCACATAGGAAAGAATGAACATGTAAATGTTGTCTACATTTACATGTTGTTTACATGTTCATTCTTTCCTATGTGCCAATACCACGTCAGTACATACTTCAATTGATAATATTACTTACCTTTACACGAAACATTCTTTCACGTGCGATCAGGAGAGCGTGCGGTTTAGCGTAGAAAAAGCAGCTCAAGTAATCGTGTGTGATTGCATTTTATTATTTTTGTATAATCACTCCGCGTGCATGAACAGACAATTTCCTTTTAATCACAATTTTACGTATTAAAAAATATTCAGTGAACATTCACAAAGACGACTTAATATCTACGATTCAACGAGCATAGTACAGTATCTGACAATATATGTAACATATTTATAAAAGCGAATGTATAATAGAAATACCGTATGAATAAAGGCAAATGTATTTGTAACGATGTTGCGGTTGTAATATTGCAGCAAGCCCGCAAGACTGCGTCGCTGCGCGCGTGGACGTCGGCGGACGGGCCCGCGCCCGCGTCCGGCGCCGCGCCCGCGCCCGCGCCCGCCGCCGCCTCCGCGCCGCACTATGCGCAGCCTATCATCGCGCACAAGGGCTTCGTCCGCCAGGTACACGCGCACTGCAGTATACAGGGATACTCGTAAGAGGCCGACATGTTAGTGCTACTCAACAAACGTTCCTGTAATAAATCAGTGGATTAGTTGGCTCTCGAAATGATAAAGACTTCTAGATATTATAGATGCTTTATATATATATATCAGCTATAAATAGGAAAAAAGACGAAGGAAGAACTATAATTAACAAAAAATTACATATTCAGGTTAAATTACAAAAGAGTCTGCGACGGTCTATTGCCAATAGTCACCCAGAAGTTAAGTGGATACTTAAAATGCTTTAGAACGTTGGACGTTGGGTCCGTCTTGTAAATTCTCTACCATATCTTGACGACCTCGTGGTCTAGCGGTTTAGCACACTGCTTTACGTCCGATGCTCGCTGGTTCGATTCTTGGCACAGTGCAAATATTTGTATTCATGAGTATAATTGTTTATATCGGTCTAGGTGTTTTCGTTTTTTTTTATGTATTTATTTACAAAAAATTTAAGTATTTATATCAGTTATCTAGTACACATAACACACTCTACTTACCGTGGAACTCGATGGCGCTGTATTAATTGTTATTTATTTCTATCGTCGCCCTTCATACTAGAAAATAGCAAAAATAGGCGAGAGAACGGTACTGGCTGACATCTCTGTATGTCAAATTAAAGTTAGAGACATAAGTAACTAACGTTCCGGCCGTCCGGTCCACAGAACTCGACACCGGCGCCGCCGATCCCGGAGCCGGACTACAGCATGTCCGAGTCGGACGACGACGACCGCAAGCCCAAGGAGCCCCCCGCTGCGGAGACCAGCGCCAACAGCAACACCAGGTACCACCACTTGTTGACTATACTTCATTTGATTGAACTAAGTGGCTTAGGCTATATTTGCGAGTGTCGTGTCGTCTATCACTAACGTTAAACAAGTTTTATTATATTTGTAGGTGTTATACACAGGGTTTTTTAAATGGATGATATATATGGTGGTTTTTTATATAGATGATGATAGCTCAGTAAGCCCATCGTTGCAGTTTTCACCAGATATTTATCACGAGACCGCGTGGAGGTCAACCCGACATGGTAAAATTGCTAGCTATGATGTCATTAAGGAGTAGGAGGGTTAATACTTGTTAATATGTTTGATGTGTGTGCAATGAATCATTTACATATTCTATTTATTGAGCGAAGCGTAGAGCGATCTTAGAGATCTGATTTGCACTCTTTGTAACGATACTCCTCCGAAACGGTTTGACGGATCTAGAATTTTTTTTACTCTTTTAACATGTGGCCTAAATCATTAGTATTGTGATATAGACAGCGTAACTTACGTAGTGTTAGCTATTTAAGAGATAGGATAATTATAGCCAAATTCAATCAGGCAGTTGCCGCAGGATATACTTAGTTTAATTATAAAGTTAGTAATGTTGGTAGCACCCTCAGACACAGATATGAACAGACGACATGCAAAGGGCAGCAGCTACCCCTCCCCCCCCCCCCTCCAGACTAACACTCTCCCCTCTCTCTTCCACAAGAATCGTCTTGTAACTTGTTATATAGTTATATCCTGATAGAATTCCGATTTAGGAATTCTATATTTATTTAATACAGACTTTGTAAAAATAATACCATTTTCAGGATCCCATCCCGTACAAGTATTTATGAAAATTCCGGAGAAAAATTTTACTATTAATTTCGAAACACTAATTGTAAAGGTACCGTTCATTTTGGTTTTGTGATGGGTTCTTATGCTGCTTTTAAATGTTTACCATCCTCGTCTATAGCTGAAACGAACATCATTACAGATTCTTTACCATAAATATAATAATGAACTCCATATTATTCTAATTCGACGACCTAGATTCTCCACTTTCTGATGGTCGCAGGTTCGATCTAAATATATGAATATGTATAACATATGTTTTAGGCCCAAACATCTGTTATTTCATTTATATTCATGAGTGTATTTACCTATTTGTAATAATCTAGGTATTTTTCTATGTTCATAATTTTAATTATTTGTTTACATTTGTTCAATAAAGTTCATCAATTACTTGTCTAGTATACACAGTACAAGTCCTGCTTAGTTTGTCATAATTGTCTATGTCATTAACTTGTTACAGTTTCCATTTTATTGTGGTTTTCTTTCATTTTTTACACTAATTTCGGAATAAGCAGATTGTCTATTCTATTAATTGTCACAATTTACGTTCGAATAATGATCATATGGGCTTATTAAAAAAACGTCATGTTTGTCCATTGTGTCTGTCGGTGCACTATATTTACTGTACTACATTATCGCTATCAAGTACGATATCTGACCGTATACCCTCACTTCCAGCGGCAGCAGCTCCGGCTCCAGCTCCATGCAGCACTCGTTCTCCGTGGACGAGATACAAAAAATCCGCACGAGGCTCAAATCGTCCAAGTCGTGCGGCGACGAACTCGCGAGCGGCGGCGAACGGGACGACGGCGACAACTCCTCGTCAGGAGTCTCCTCGGACCAAGAGGCTCACGCGCGGCCGCCGCGCCGCGACAAAGTATCCTTCTGCAGTTCCGTCACGGTCAAGTCGTCTAATGACGTCATCAGTACGGAGCCCGTGCACTCGTCGTCTGAGAGCTTGGTCGCGCCGCCGCCGATGCAGCGCCACAACTCGCTGACACGGAAACGCGCGACCGCTGCATTGCTGCGCGGGTCGGTGGGCGCACGTGGCCGTTCTGCTGCCGAACGACTCGGCGTGGACATAGACAATGCGCCGGGCCGGCGACGCGCCGCCGTGTCGCTGGCGGAGCTGCCGCCGCCCCCGGAGGAGCCCGCCGCCGTACAAGCGCCCGCCCCCGACCCCCCCGCGCCGCCGCTGCTCGCGCCCCCGCCGCAGTTCAGTGACCGCGTGAGGGTCGTGTCCGCGTTACCGAAACAGCTCGCACACCTGCAGTAGAGGCCGCGGCAGAGTACCGACGCGTCCACATCGATACGTACGTAGCAGCAATGGTCGCGTAGAAGCAGTTCCAAGACTAGTACAGACTACTGCGTCGTAGCGATGGACGCGTCCGCAGTAGTAGCCGCACTGCTATAGAAGTCTATATACACCCAGCGTTACGCTCCTCCGGGAGCGAGTGCATTTGGTATATGCAACGCCGCAGTGCCGACCTTATGAACCGTAGCGTAGCACCTTCCCCTCGGAAGCCACGAGTACGAAAACGTTTTGTAATCGAGCGACTAAATGAAACCAAAGATTTATAGTATTTATTGTTGAGGAGTTAACATTGATATAGTTGAATATAATTTTTATACATTCCCCTATTATAACTTAACACTGTTAGAATTATTTTTAATACGTATATATATGTAGTCTCCGATGTGTCAAATATGTTATTGTAATTATATCGTTCCCTCTACTTGTTTAGTTCTGTATTATGTTGTTTCCTCCTGTTACGACGCAACCGAGTGCCATCGTGTCTGTTATTAAAATATTTTTATAATATATATATTATATATGAAATCGTCTGTAAATATTTTTAAATAGCTACTTTGTAACGAAGCAAAAGAGTGGACTGCGCGCGTATATAACAAAAAATCCGGCCAACATATTATATATTTAAAACAGATATATATCTATTATATGAATAAAGAGAACTTTATTGAAGATTTATATTATTTATATAGGTACACGACATCCGCGTCGGCCAACGAAAATATTGTTTCTTTCATACGTCCAAAAAGTGTGCGATCGCGCCGGTCCACTCTCGCCTTCACACATTCAAAGATTACTTTAAGGCTCTAAAGCCCTTTAACTATGTGTTCTCATACAAGACTAGTGTTTATTATTATTGTCAAGCGCACTATCATTCGTCCATTCCATCGTATTGTAAATTTTATACTAATCGAACACATCCGTGCATCATCATTAGGTAGATATAGCTATATCACAACCGACGAAAAAGTAATGTAACACCAATATTAACTTTTTTATATTCCTCTATCAATTTTGTATCTTAATGTAAAGAGAATTAGGTACATTTGTCGTTTACATTTCGGACAGCAGGAACTAAAGAACAACCCGAATTCTATACGTCGACATTGTATTTATACATAATACGTTCACTGTATAGTTATTGTCAAAGTTTCCGTTTCAATATACTGCTTATTTATATCACTTTTACGAATATGACTTGCTCTTTCTTCGTTGTTTCGTTTTATGAAGTTGTCGTCGTATAGTGTCGGTGTTGACGCTGACCGCAGTACGCCTGCCACCCGCTTATAAAGAGCAGCCTAACTAGATAGACTTTAATTCTTCGTTTTGCCATTGTTAATAGATAATTAAAAACTCGAATTCGTGCTGTTTTGGCTCGATAGTGTTAAACAAGGAATGTAAACTTTACAACATCAAAATATGAATATAATTATAATTCCTTTTTATTGTAAATGTTAAAGTTCTAGTGAATTTTAAACTATAGCGTGATTCGAGTGTACACCGCCGCGTCTATTGACTTGAGCCTTTAATATAATTAGCACAATGAAATTAATTTTTATTATCGAATGTATTATTTTGTTATAATCGTCTCGTCATTATGTTAAGTTGTATAAATGTAATGTCTACTTAAGGCGTAGCTAGGTAGTGGTAATTATATTAGGGAAATTCGATCGTAGAGAATAACTGGCGATTAATTGGAAGCGGCGGGGCTTCCGATCTCTGCCGATTGATTCTCGGTCTACACACAATTGCATTTGTTTATACTGTAACACACTCCGTAAATATGATTTTTAACTGAAATATTCTAGTATGTACACGAACACGCTCATACGTACAAATTTATTCAATCACTATAGCGTTTTTACACAATGTGATTTTGTGCAATATAAAAAGAGACTTCTCTTCGTGTGCTTTGTCGAGAATATGTATTCCTACACTATTATTTTATTGCAATTTTAGACCGAAAATGAATCGTGCAAGTTCGATTGACGACTCGCGCCGCTATTTTGTATGTTTCCTATCCATTGTGTTTTGCGTTTCATTTGAATCTCAGTATGGAATGTGTAACAACTTGATATACTTTCAAATGAAAATTAAATGTTTCATCACTACAACATTGGATTTTATTATTTGTAATAAGAACCCCAACCCTCGTCTGCACAAATATTTCGGAAATATTATTATATGCTGAAGATTATAAACAACTATTACAAATAACACATTGGTTTTAACGATTCAAAGTTTTGTCTTATTGTAACCAATAAAACAATATTATAAAATAATATTTTTTAATCTATAAAATACAGTTGTACATAAAACGTATTCTGATACAGAAATAAATTCATTTATAATCCAATGAAACTACGAAAACAGCACAGTTGCTGCGTAGATACAATAACTATTACACAAAATCCTTAGTAAGGATATATAGTTGATAAAATACTAAAGCTACCATTAATTACTTAAAACTAAATGGACGGAGATCTAGTTACGGCATATATGGACGGTCTATCTATCACATTGCAAAATAAACTCTATTCCGTGGTGCTAATGTCCAAGTAGGGCGACACGTCGTCTATCTTGACGAGCCGACGGTAGTCCACGTTCTCGCCGCACATAGGACATTTGCCGTCTTCTTGTAGAAGTCTGTGACATAAATTTTTATCCTAATAAACTTATTTATTCCACATAATATGAAAATCTTATTAAACATGGGTATCAACCCATGTTCAATAAGCAATACACCAGGATTTAACGAGCCGTTAAAGGGTAAATATTCAATAAACATGTAGACAATTCACATTTATAATGATTATACTTTCTAATCTGTACTAATAATATGCCAACGCCTTAAAGAGAGACATCAATTTACTATGAGAACGAGCATCTTTTATTTAAAATAGTAGACAGAATCGCGGGTCACAATTGTTACCTATTATAATTCTTCCCTCCTGGTCCATGATTGAGTATTTGAAAGTAAGTACTGTGGATTACAATTGAGAATTGCCACATGTAAAAAGAACGAATCATAAAACACAAAAAATAAGTCTCTAATTTCGCCTCGGGGTTACCCAGTACATAACCAGCGATCACCATTACGATTGTAACCCTTATGTTTTTATGAATAAAGAAATAAAAAAATATTATAGAAAAAACTAAAGGCTGTGTCAGCGAGGTGTTCCATCGCCTCTATTTACTAAGTCACTTGTAATTTCTCCTCAATCGACTTGAACATCCCAATGAAATGTTATTATGGTACATAATATATTTGAGCAGTTTAATATCAGGAATAATTATCATTGAAATTTATTTTGTACGGCCACGGTGGTCTAGCGGTTTAGTATACCGTTTTACATCATTTGGTCGCGGGTTCTTTCCTCGGACTGTATAAATATTTGTATTTTAGAGTATAAATGTTTTCATGAGTTGTTACCATCGAGGGTCTGGGTGTTTTCTATATATATTATACATGTACATATTTGAAAAAAAAATCTATGTATTTATTTCAATTGTCCAGTATCCAAAACATAGTCCAGGGATATTGATATTATTTATTGTGACTATTAATTAAAGATATAGAGCGAATAGGAGATTGAACAGTAAACAAATATTAAATGGATTTGGTTATTATTGCCATCATCTGAAATAGAATTATTATTGCCAGTGCAAATACAACGGTACATTAATAAGAACTCACTCTGTAAATTCGGAGTAGATGGCCGGAAAGTCACATTCTGGACACGCCGTGAGATCGTCTTTGACGATATGCAATCCCTGAAAATCATCATTAATTAAAATGTTAGCTACAACCTGCTACTTTATAAATCGAATTAATAAGTGAGAAGAGTGCATTTAGAAGGTCGTAACGCTTTCAAGTTTAGGTACCGAGTATATGTTACACACCTGCTAATAGGGGCGGAATTAAATATAAATCCATTAATTAAAAACTTGCTACTTATCTTGCCGCGATTATGTCATGCAATTACAATGTAATGTACACGACTGACATGATCGTAAATTTATTTTTTGGTGTAATAACTTTTGAGAATAACTTTTGAATGTAATTCAGGATAGTAAACCACTAGAATCTTCTGTATCTTATTAATTAAGTAACATTTATGGGTTCATATATAAATTAAACACAGGAGACTCAACTGTAAAAAAAATACTATAACAAACACCATGTATACGAAGCCAGTAAACGGAGAGAATACTACTATATTGTAAACACAAGGACACCTGAACCAAACTCTAATGGTTGAATGTTGGTGGTATAAGGGAGCGCGATGATTGATAGTTACAGTGGCGATACAGAAGGGTAAGTGTGCTTCACAGCGCGTGCAGTGCAGCTCCGCGGCCGGCAGCGCGGCGTCGCACACGGGGCACCCCGCCCCCGCCCCCGGCCCCGCCCCCGCCGCCCCCGCACCGTACCCCGGCTCCGCCCCCGGCCCGCCCCGCGGCGCGTGTCGCACCACAGACTCTATTTTCTTGCTGTACTTCGGATCGATCTGAGAATCGTAACATGTTGCATGACATGGGAGCACCCGAATAAAATGCAGACATATTTACGCACAGCGCGTTACATACACTTGTTACTACCATTTTTTGGTGCAACTATAGTTTTTTGATTATAATCTAAGTAAATGCAACTACAACGCAGAGTCATAATAATAACCCCGGACAATTCGCACAGCATAATCTAATGCCAAGCTAAGTAGAGCTTGTGTTATAAATACTAGACAACTGATATAAATACTTAATAACATTTTTTATAATATACATAGAAAACACCCAGACCGATACAAACAATCATATTCATGAATACACCGTGCCTGGAATCGAACCCGGCATCATCGGAAGTAAAGTGGTGTGCTAAACCGCTAGACCAGCCAGACCACCGACATAAAACTAAAAATTCAAAATGTACATGCATACACTCATTTCACAAATAGTAAAAATTGTTACTTAATATTGCAAATATAAATAATTTTCAAATATAACAGTAAAATGATCTATGTTGTAAACATAGCAAACGAAAATTTACCTGTGACCTATATTCAGGTTGCATCAGAACTTTAGCCCAGTGATGAGCCTCGTGTTTTAACCCGGCACGACCGCATTCTATTACTGTCGACGTCAATATTGATACTTGATCTGTAAATCAACAGTACAAATAAAAATTATCATTTCCCATAAAATTATGAAGTCATTATCTACGATAAAAAGAAACAACAAATCATATTAATTTATGGGCAAAAGTTCCACTAAGAATGTGAAACATGTAAGTATTTATAACTTTTTGGTCCTTTGAGTCGGATTTAAACAAGCGTCCAGTCGATATACCTACTTTATCCATAACAACTTGCCATAGAAAATACTGTGCGTGATTTTATTCAATTAAGTATTGTAATACATTGTCAAATGTTATTCTCTTACGTTGTTGCGTTGGGAAGAAAGAAACATCAGCAGCAATACGTAGTAGCAGTCGAGCGGCAAGATCATGCCGGCCGCGCTTCACATGAGTACGAACCTGTTTATTAATTACATATTATTTAGTGACTGCTATGATCGGTATAACACGATATATAAATCGGTGTAACTTCTTTTTTCAGCTGTGTATCGGTTGAAGAGCGAGATATGTCGGTTAAATTACAGGGCACGGAAACATTCTATAATATATATATATATACAATTAATAAGTATATAATACATACTCTATCCTGAGGAAGTAAAAACCATCGCGTCTAAGAATATCTTTCTATTCTTGACCTTCTTGGTTTTGGAGTGCCATCTGCACTATCTCCCTACGCTACGCCCACTATCGTGCGGTGAAGCTGTGAAGGCCGGCAGCGGCCAGCAGCAGGAGAGTAGTCCGAATATAAATAGTGAATGTACCAGTATGTAGGAGTGCAGCGCGGCGAGCGCGCGGCGCACGTGGGCGGGCGCGGGGCGGGCGCGCGCGCCGCGCGTGACGTCACGCAGCACGTCGCGCGCCTCCCGGTACCGCGCCGCCGCGCACTCCGCGCCCGCGATGATCGCCTGCACGCGCGCAAACAATACATGCATTCATCTCGTTTCTACTCTGTACGCTTCTTAAAGTGTGCATTGAAGAGACAAATCAGCCTGTACATCACAGAGTAGTACTTAATAGTATTGCGAGATATACGACGGCCCATGGCCTCGGTGGTATAGCTGTTAAGCACACCGCTTTACTTAGATGGTCGCGGGTTCGATTCCTCGCACGGTGTAAACATTATTCATGAGTATCTATGATTGTTTGTACCGGTCTGGGTGTTTTCTATGTATATTATGTATGTATTTATAAAATCTAATCTAATAATTTATATCTAGTATAAAACAAGCTCTACTTAGCTTGGGACTAGATAGTGCTGTGTATTTACATACGTATCTTACTTAATTATCACGGAATCTTATCACATTTTTTCAGTTTTTGCCGATATTTCGGCAATATTTCAACCATTCTTCAGTTTCGCCGTAGTAACTGTTAAAACAGCGTGATTTGCTCGCGCTTCCAAATAATCGCTGATTAACGTACTCCTCAACCTTAACTATCTTTAAAAATATATATATACTAGTCTAAAATTGATATGCCTATCACAAGCAAAAGGCCTAATACAGTATACATAATGATAGATGTCTAATAAGTAAGTATTAAACTTACAGCTGTTTTTGCGGCCTCGGTGAACTGTCTCTTGGCCATGTACAATCGGAACAAGTGACGCGGCTCGCGTGGCGTACCATCTGTCTCGCCAAGCAGAAATTCTATTAACCTAGAACATAAAACAATCTACGAAATAAAGAAGAAAATAAATTAATAAGTCATATACCTATAGAGCAATAAGTAGACAATGTATTGTCTAATATGAATACGCTTTCGCTAATAAAATTCTAGACATAATTTTATTTAGACTTTGCATTCACACACACCTCATCGATTTATGTCTGTAGGTACTTAAAAAATATTAGCTATTTGAGCATTCAGTAAGACATAAGACATGTTTACTAGTCTTATTAATACAAACTCTATATAATTTTGTGTACCGTTTCCATCAGTAAATGCTCTAAAGCGAATGCACTATTTCTAACTGATTTATTATTTTTATTTTCTGTAGATGAATAAATGAGCAAAGAAATCTTTATTTGATAAGAACAGTTACTGACCTTCTCGTTAGCCGTTCATCGTCACTCGCTGCTGCAGCATCAATCGCAATACCAATGGCCTCATTCTCCAGTTCCTCTGAGCCACTACCAGTCTTTAACAAATGTGACAACGCTTTGCTATACTCCGCGGCGTGAAAATAAAACTTTCCAGCTAATAAATAATTTTTCTCCCCTTCAAAATGCAACGCTAAACTTTTAAAATCTTCTGACCTCGCGTGTGAAGTCTGTATCAGTATTTCTCCGTACAAATGTAACTTGCCATTCTTTCTGGCCAGCTGAAAAGCTTCATCGTAGCATAGGGACATCACCAAGAACTTAATTGCCGAACTAGGGTCGTCACTGTTTTGAAAATAGTTTGCTACCATTTTGGCCCCCTGGACCGACTTGGATTCCTGTACAAGAGTAACGGCTTCGTCGATATCATCTAATTTCTCAAGATTTAATCGTATAGCTGATTCGTAGTCCTGCGCTTTTAAGTACGACTTTAGAGCGTCAGAGTATCTGCCCTCGGCTTCTTTAGCCTTCGCGTACTGTATATGTATCCCGGGGGAGTTGATTTTAGGGAGAAGCGCCTCGACTTTTAGCCAGGACTTGAGTTTGATGTACAAGGAAGCGGCCTTCTCCGTGTTCCCCGCGTGATCGTAGAGGGCGGCCGCGTGGCTGTACTGTTTCTCTTCTTCCAGTAATTGCGCGCAATCCTTCAGCAGCATGGTTTGATGGGCGTTTTTCATGGCCATAGTGACACCCCGCGCCACGTCTCCGCATCGGATGCTAGTACGAGCGATGCCAGCTTCGCAGCGACTATTGTGTTCCATCACTTTTGGATCATCCGTGTTATCAGGTATTAGACTTTTTTCGTAGTTCGCGAGGGCTTCATGATAATCGGCTCTGTTGAAAACAACCAACCCATTAAAACCAAGCTTTTAAAGAAAATTATAAATTGTTAAAGGAGTAAGCTAGTAATGAATTACAAACGTATGCACATGTTAATTCCGTATTGGACCTAAGCAATACTTGTGTTATGGGTATTACAACATCTGATATAAATACTTAAATATCTTTTTTTTACAATCCAATATCCAATACATTAGACAGATACAAACAGTTATACTCGTGAATACAAATATTTGCATTATGCGTAGAATCGAACTGGCGACCATTGGAAGAGAAGGGTGCACTTGTACTGTATGTCACCGTACAAACGTCACCATTTTCCCTTTAGTCCACACAAGCAAGCATTCAATCCACATAAACAACCATCCACAATCATGGACCGTGTACTCGCTAAATCAAGTTAACAAGCAGCCCAAGACTATATACAACAACATAGAACCCAGACTGTATGTGTCATAGCAGACTCGTACAGCTCAGTGTGGCTGTCAAAATAAACGGAGACCAAAGGCTGTACGGCCACAGTTCCTTTTGCCTTCCTAAACGATGAACAGAACAAAAAAAAACTAATTAGCGTACGTGAGCTCGAGGTGGTGGGCGTGGAGACGCATGAGGTCTGGCGCGCGGCGCGGGCATGCGGTAGCGGCGAGCGCGGCCGCACGCGGCCAGTCCCCGCGCGCCGCGTGCAGCTCCAGCGCCGCCGCCGCAGCGCCCCCGCCCCCGCCCGCACCCCCGCCCGCGCCCTCCAGCCACCGCGCCGCCGCCTCGCCTCGCCCGCAGCACGCGCACACCGTACCACTGTATGCACACAACCAAACGCGACGCGCTCTTATACATGTGTGCGGCAGATTTAACGTGAGAAAGCGAGATCGCGTAATCATGAGTGGTGCCGCTGTGCGCATACAAATAAATTTTACGCGACACACTCTTATATGCGCGATCAGCAGCATTGCAGATTTAAGTAAGAAAAGCGAGTATACGCCAAATCGTGAGGGATGCCGCTGTGCGCACATAAACAAACTGTACACGACACGGTCTTTTTACGCGCGAACAGGCATGCGCACTGTTTAACGGAGAAAAGCGAGCATTTTATTTTTCGAACTAATCTAATGCTGTTGGCCGGAGCAGCCTTTAACTAACTAAAAATTATAAATTTAATGATCTACGGATAGGCTGGTCCCTCATTTAATTTGTAATTTTGGTTATATATTTATATATATTAACCTCCGTTTTATTGTGGAAATTATAAGAAAAATATTAGTTTGCTTACCACAGTATAGATAAATCTTCGATATGCGACGCATCTTCTAGTGCCCAAACCATAGCAACATCACTCAGTCGAGTATACATTCGAATAGCTAAAAAATATACAATATAGATCATTATTTGCGTTAAACCCGTTTAACTATATCAACAATATTTACTAAAGCATGAAAATAAATCAGTCAAAGAGCTGATCAGTATGGAATCCTAACCGAACATATCACATTACTAGCAATAAGTCCACATTATAAAAAATCATGCATATCATACCGAAGTCGAGATTGAGGTCGGCGGCTGCCCGCTCAGCAAGGAGCCTGGTAGCGGCGTCGTCGGCGAGCGCCTCGCAGTAGAGCGCGGCGTCGGCGAAGCGTCGCAGGCGCGCCAGCTTGTCCACGTGCAGGCGCTGGTTGGCCGCGCGCTTCTCCGCGTCCGCCTCCGCCAGCCCGGCCGTGTGGTGCGACTCTAGGGACACCTTCTGCACGCTGACGACCAAAAGGATCATATTAAGTGTTTTAAAAAAAGCTATATATTTATTATATAATATAAAAAACAATATTAAAAAATAATAATAAAAAAACTGTCCCCAGAATTCTAACAAAATTCTAACAACCTTCGGGTGCTGCACAATCCTACACACCTCCTTGTGACCCCTCTGACGGAGGGGACAGAAGATTCTTCTATACAATAAAAAAGGGAGTTATAAACGGTTGGCTACATAAGCAATAAGCCTGCCATCTAAAGATTTCTACGGTAGCCACGCCAAAAGTACACTGTAAGTATGTACGTAGGTATATTCAATTTGACAAAGTCTGTAAATGTTATTAAACTGTAATGTTAAAAAACTAAAGCTAGTTAATATATCTAAACTAAATAATATATCGTCGAATAAGTTACGTATAAACCTATAAAAAAAGTGGATTTGAGTTTAATTTTTATCACCCAAGTTGTTTCTAGATGTTTTAATAAAACCTATCAACAAGTTCTCAATAAAAAATAGGATGAATAAACTTACATCCCACCCGTTGCGTAGCAGTAGACGTCGCCAGAGAACATAATGAGCGGTATCTGTCCCGTGAGGATTGTGGTGGTGGCCACGTAGTCCACATGCGAACCGTCGATCGAGTTGGCCGCGTAGTAGTACGTATCGATCGTTTCCTCAGAGAATATGATGAACACGTTACGATCCGACAGACAGATGTCCCAGATCACGCCTCTGTAAATTTTAAAAAGTAAAATACATTAAATCTCCTTCAAAATTAATTGACTCACTGTCAAGCGCCGTACTTCGCAAGTACGTTGTCCTGCTCGCCGTATGTGTCGCAATACACAGTACACGCATCTGAGGGGGGCGGCGCGCAACACGGCGACCAGCTCGCCGCTTGCATCGAAACACACAGTACACGCGCCTGAGGGGGCGGTGTGCGGCAAGGTGACCGGCTCGCCGCTCGTGTCGCAGTACACAGTACACAGACCTGACGGGAACTAGGAGCGGCGCTGGCGGCACGGCGACCCGCTCGCCGCTCATGTCGCAGTACACAGTACACAGACCTGACGGGAACTAGGTGCGGCGCTGGCGGCACGGCGACCCGCTCGCCGCTCATGTCGCAGTACACAGTACACAGACCTGACGGGAACTAGGTGCGGCGCTGGCGGCACGGCGACCGGCTCGCCGCTCGTGTCGCAGTACACAGTACACAGACCTGACGGGAACTAGGTGCGGCGCTGGCGGCACGGCGACCCGCTCGCCGCTCATGTCGCAGTACACAGTACACGCACCTGAGGAGGCGGGGTGCGGCAAGGTGACCGGCTCGCCGCTCGTGTCGCAGTACACAGTACACAGACCTGACGGGAACTAGGTGCGGCGCTGGCGGCACGGCGACCCGCTCGCCGCTCATGTCGCAGTACACAGTACACGCACCTGAGGAGGCGGGGTGCGGCACTGGCGGTACGGCGACCCGCTCGCCGCTCATGTCGCAGTACACAGTACACGCACCTGAGGAGGCGGGGTGCGGCAAGGTGACCGGCTCGCCGCTCGTGTCGCAGTACACAGTACACAGACCTGACGGGAACTAGGTGCGGCGCTGGCGGCACGGCGACCCGCTCGCCGCTCATTTCGCAGTACACAGTACACGCACCTGAGGGGGCGGGGTGCGGCGCTGGCGGCACGGCGACCCGCTCGCCGCTCATGTCGCAGTACACAGTACACGCACCTGAGGAGGCGGGGTGCGGCAAGGTGACCGGCTCGCAGCTCGTGTCACAGTACACAGTACACGCACCTGAGGAGGCGGGGTGCGGCAAGGTGACCGGCTCGCCGCTCGTGTCGCAGTACACAGTACACGCACCTGAGGAGGGAGTGATGCGGCACGGCGACCAGTTCGATCAACCATTATACGCACCTGAGGGGGGCGGGGTGCGGCGCGGGCGGCACGGCGACCAGCTCGCCGCCCGCGGGGCAGTACACGTGAGCGCGGCGCCGCTCGTCCGCCACGCAGGCGCGCGCGCCGCTGATGTCGCAGTACACGCCCGTCACGCCGCACGTGTGCTTGTACCGCGTCGCCGACCGCCACTCCTCCACGCCGAAGTACTCGATGTGACCTTGCTACAATATCGTTTACAATTTATACTACTATTTCTCCACCATTTATACTACTAAATCTGCACCAACACAAAGTATAGAATATGTAGATATACTTACGTCAGTAACGAAGATAAAGAAGTCACCGGTGAGAAGTATATCGACGATGTTAGCGTCTTGCATATGTGGCTCGGGGAATATCATAGCCTCTCGCTCTGGTTCAGATGGATCCGACTGCTCGATCTTAATGGTACATAGGAAGTCTATTAAAAAGGGTTTTGACTTCACACGAATTTGGCTGGACGTCAAATCGAAGTGTATTTCCTTATATAACATTAATTGACTTTAACTAATATTAAGAATTATTTTTTATCAATCAAGAATCTCTCAACTTGTTTTGAATGGATAATATTACCAAGTGCAGCATGGCCTTCCCCTGGAAGAGTGCGGCGGCGTAATCCCCGGCGAGGCGTATGGTCTGCACGGGCGCCGCGTACTGCCGCCGCAGCGCCGCCCGGCCGGCCCCCGCGGCGGCCAGCGGGTAGAACCACGCGTGGGCGCCGCTCACGCAGCACACGTGCGAGGCGCCCAGCGCGATCACACTCGGCTCCGTGGGGAACGAGTACGTGGCCAGAGCCACGGGCTCCGCTGTACGTAGTTAAAATCACTCATACAAAACGTGTAACTTGTAATACGTGAAGCAAAAACCTATTTTTTCGAAAATTGTGCGGACGGAGGTGTTTGAAATTTTGGACACTTATATAAAAGAGTGCAGAAAGCACTCCGAACTGTCGCTAGATGTGACATATCATAAGAGTTTGTAATAAACCTACATGAATAAAGTTTTGTAGTTGTTTTTGACTGACCGGAGTTGATCGGGTCGGCGTCGGGCGCGAGCGGCACGCACTGGTAGAGCGTGGCCTGCGAGAGCGAGCAGAGCGCGAGCGCGCGAGCGGCGTGCGCGGCGTGCAGCGGCGGCAGCGCGGTCACGTAGACGGCCACGTGGCGGCCCGCCGCCGCCACCAGCCGCCCGTCCGCGCTCCACGCCGCGCGCGCCGCGCCGCCGCCCGGCCGCGCCGCGCCCGTCACCTCGCCCTTGTTCCACAGCGAGATCAGCTTCAGCCTGCGCCACGACCGCGCCAATCATAAACAAGACCTAACTTTATACTAGTACTATGATGGAGATCAGACAGTGATAAAATATATGGGATATCAAAACGAGAACAAAATGTAGCTGTACTCTCAAGAATAGACCGATTAAAATGGAGTTGGACTGGGCATATGTTAAGCCTTAGGAAAAAAGGCTTCACTATTATTTATTATCTTTACACTAAGGTTGAAAACTCTAAATTTAAAAGACCAGGATTTGAAGTTGAAGACCTCAAGACAGGTATTGAGTTTAAAAACGTAACTTAAGAAAGAGTTTCTCGCGTATACTACGCGTAACTCTTTCTCACCTATTTCAGATGACAAGAACTTTCTTTGTAATGTATTTCAATTAAAGAATAAGATAAGGCTGCCTTATCATATTGTCCTCTCTCAATCTACAGAATAACGGTATGACATCTTTGTTCTCCGGAAAAACATCTCGAGTGGTGGTCGGGCGTGACATGATCTGATGTCTGTAGTACTATTCATATATATAACAACAGGTTATCAATGAAATACCAATTACATAAAAAGAATACTTACTGTCCATCACCACATGAAGCAGCCAGCGAATTGCAAACAGCTATATCAGTTAAATTTTCCTTATGATTTTTCACTTGGAACAATTCCTCGCCGACCTCCTTTATGTGAGTAGATATGGATATAATATAGCCAGCGCTGAATCCTATGAGGATGTACCCATCCCCATACCACTTGTATGAGACTATTGACCCATACCGTTGCTGGAATGCTAGTTCTATAGGGTTCTCTGGATTTAGCAGATTATATAAGTACAACGTTCGTTTGCCAACAACGAGGCTTATCTGAAATTATATTTTATTTAATAACTATTGTTATTTTTTATGCTAATTTAACAATAGAATTTATTGAAATTTAATAGACTAAAAGATTTTCATTTGACTACACAATCTATTTGACTCTAGTCTACGATATCTACTTTAAATGCACACTGCATTTAAATAAACAAAAGTAAGATTTGTTCAAACTTTTATAAGTGTGATAATTAAAAATTAATTATTAAAAAATTGATAATGTACTCTTTTTCTCATGTACTCTCTCTTTTTCATACTGTTGTAAATTATTGAAGATTAAATTTCTACAACATACAACTGTTTGTTATGTCTATTTATATATTCATATACTTACAGTATTTTCTCCAGCTACTCTCTCATCTGTTTTCATTTCAGAAAATTGCAGGTCATTTGGTGTGTCTCTAAGGGATATGATACGAAGAGTATCTCCATCGGAATTATTAATAGAAAGAGTTTTGTCCTCGGATGCCAACACTAGAATACTGTCTTTGTTCCAAGCAGAGCAAGTGATCTTTTTGGTATGCTTCCCAATTATTGGTATCCTCCTGGAATAACAATTTGTACATGCTATACAAGTGACAAGATGGTAGCCCAGGGCAGGGAAAAAAGAGACAGACCCACACAAGATGGGATGATAATATCAGGGATGTGGCAAGTGTAATGTGGGACAGAGTGGCTCAAGAAAGAGAAGAATGGAAACAAATGGAAGAGGCCTTTGCCGATTAGCAAACAGATCAACAGAAAGTATATAATTTTGTTTTTAAGTTTAATGTTTGTTTCTAATATAAGTAATATAATTTAAATCTGAAAGTTGATCTGAATAAAGGCTATAATAATAATTGTATCAACTTACTTTGTTGTATGATGATTGTACAGTGCCAGGTTGCCTTTTTGAGTGCCAACCGCTAATAATGGTTCACCATATGCCCAAGCTATAGAAGAGGGGGGCTCCCGAAGGCCAGTCTCAACGGTAACACGTTTGTTAGCATGGCATTCCCAAAGCAGTACAGAGTTAATACTCGGAGTTATAATGGCCAAATAATCCCCATCATTATCCCATTCCATACCACCACAAACACTAAAATCAGAAATAAATTAAGTAGAAATAAATATCAAAAGTACTCAAGACAAACAACAAACAAAATAACAATAACAAATTATCACCAATCTACTTTGGGATTTATTTATAAATATTAGAAAAAAATATTTATTTACTTAGAACTATAAACAAGACATAATTTATACTTAGTTCTAAATTTTTTTTTTTCTATTAATTGATTCAATATATGTATAGGTATATATATAGGTACTATCACTTGATCTATTCAGTAATAAAATTTTAAGATTAATTTAATTTAATCTTAAAATACTAATGAATATTCTATTTAGCTTTAAATATAAAAGTAAAAGTTCACCCTTGCAGCTTCATTCTTTCTATTAACTGCCCAGTGCGATCATGGATTGCAACTGTGGCATCAGTTCCAGTTGTGGCCAGCAGCAAACCAGATTCACCTTTCTGCCATTGGAAATATAGCTCACCAAGTCCATGAGGCTGCTCTAGTGTATACAGCAACTACAATGTAATATTAGTTTTAAATTTTAATATATGGCAATTTTTTTATATAAAGTTTAGTGACATTGTGTGTATCTAAATTGCATCTCAACCTCTCTAGGTTTCAATCTCAATGTTGGTACTTATAAACTGGTGGTATTATAATTTAATACAATTATGTTTAATAAATTATTGTGGAGTTGTACACCCAGATGGGTGTACAACTCCACCGGTAATGGAGATCCATTATCGGTATATTCTGGCGCGTTTTCAGTTATGGATTAGCATGAAGTCGGATACTCTAGGATACAAAATCACTACAAATTAACCACAAATATTGCAAATGAGCCCTTGGTCTCAATTACCATGAAACACCTCCTCCGCGCTCAAAGACCAATAAGTGGAGTAAACTACAAAGAGAAAGAGCAATATCGTGGCACCAGTTATCTCTAAATACATATATAATAGACTTACTTTGGGTGTTGTCATTTTGCAAAGAATATTCTAATGTAGAATCTCTAAAGTAATATACAATTTAACATTAGCAACAATTAAAATCAATACTAATATTATCGTACGATCATTATTTCATCCAAAATCTGTACTTTCTAATAGAATTTTATAATTTAGATGGAAAAACGGTATATAATCATTTTTCTATATTGAAATTAAATTACTTTTGTATTTATTTTATTTATCACAGGAGTTGCTTAGCAACCGTAAGTAGATTTAAGGGTGTATTACATTCCCAAATATAATAGAGTTAGAGGCATTACATAAAGTTTAGTCAATATATTGAGCTAAACTTAAAGAATGTATACCAACAGTATATATTTTTCACGATATCTTGTATGTGTTAATATAATTAGATCAATACTGATTTCTATATTATTGAAAAATTTCAATAATCAAAAAATTTGATCATGTAATACCTCACTTTTTTAGAAATGATCTCAAACTGCTGCGGTTATGATCTGTCAAAGCCATAGAGTAACCTAATCCTACTACGAGCTAGTTCGTCGGTTCCACACTTGTTTATACTTTTTTTTTTATATACCGTAAATGAGACAAGAAATTATCAATTCAATTCTTGGGAGCATTTATTTAGTGACAATCAATATTAGGAAGAAATTTATGTTAACAACACAAATTATATAGAAATGTTAAGAATATTATTATCAAAATTGTCATTTCTGGAATGACATGAGTGGAGTCATAGGTATCATACAATAAAGTTATGTTGATGTACTATATCGATGTCGATTTTTAATATAATCGATTATTTTTTCACATCTGTAGTCTGTAAAAACTGGTACCTAACAACTTTGCACAATGCTAATTGCAAAATGATTAATTGTGTGCATTAATCACAATAATCATAAAGGACAGCTGAGGCCAACAGCTTTAAAATACTTCGAAATTAAGTCGATCTGTGGTAGAAATGTGTTTCCAAAGTATGTGTTTTTTTAACTCCCGAGTTTTTGTGTTTAATTTTGATTCAGATAATTTATATCACAGATATCTGAACGTTTCTGAACTAGTTCTTTCGCGATCTAGACAACCCTACTATATATGTAACTTTGAACTGCTATAAGATAGGATGTAAATAAATAAGAGCAATTTTGTGTATTAATATTTATATAATGCATTCTTAATTCTTTAACTTAAAAACTTACTTAAATTTATAACTGGATAAATATATATCCAGTTACAAATTTAATAGCCATTCAAATTACGGAATCTTAGAATCTTCACTATGAAATTCTAACCCTATGAACCCTGTTATTCAATTAAAAAGAGTTTTAAATTTAAATTAAATTTACTGAACAAGGCAAGTAATCAATTTTAAATATATATTTCTTTTATTTAATGCAAGGAAAGCCATAATTTTATTTTGTAATTATTGTATTTATGAAATAACCAAATATTTTCAATGTTTTCATCAACTGGACCTTTAATCTTACTTTTGTAAGAAAATACCTACATATGTATTTTCTTACAAAAGTAAGATTAAAGGTCTAAACCGAAAGGTCGGACCTATCTATATACATAGGTTCTGTATAATATAATATAAGATGTTTTTGATCATTTGTATAGTTCATATTTTTTTGTTGATAACTATTATAGATTTAATAGAATTCTTCAATGTTTCTATATTTAATAAATTAACGTCCTCTTTTAACGTATATTAAATACAACCTTAATGTGTATCTGTAGTAATATACCTCCTTTATATTATTATTGCTGTCTGATTTATATTTTAATTTTAAAAGAAGAGCAACTGACCAAGACTTAATTCCTAAAAATGTAACAATTGTCTCTCCATTTTCTTTGTCTGTATAGAAAATATTAGATTATTTTTGACACCACAAAATTTGTATTTTTATAATTCATAGCTATTTAAAGAAGGAATGCTGCCAGTATCTTCGGAACGTTGCCTAAAGGGACCCCTTTTAATAATATATTTTAGTCATCATATTATATTTTTTTAAGCTTTTTAATTTTAGGTTCTTAGTTGTACAATTAGGTTATGTAAATACTAGTAGTAAATATATTCATATACTAATTGTAGACACAACAGTGTATTGGTAATAATACTTATGAGAATAAATTTCAAATTTTCCAGATGTATTCCAGTACAGTCGACAATGCATTGTTGAAGAATATGAGAAATTTATATGTATCTTATAAGCATCATGAAAACAGTTTTGTCCTTAATTTTTTAAATAAAAATGTACCATCCACTCATGAGCCACAGTACAAGACCATAAAACATGAAAATGGTTCGGAGATGTTGCAATTTGCAATAGACAGAGAAACAATGCTTAAGAATGTACTCACACCAGATATATCATTTGAAAAACTTCATGCAGACTTTGAAAGAAAGCACATTGTTATAGACTTCAGCTCCCCGAATATTGCAAAGCCTTTTCATGTTGGGCATTTAAGATCTACCATAATTGGTAACTTTATTGCAAATATTAACAAATGTTTCAATAATAAAGTGACCAAAATAAATTATTTAGGTGACTGGGGCACACAATTTGGATTATTACAGTATGGCTTACAAGCTAAGAACATTGATGTTAGTAAACTTAAAAGTAATCCAATAAAGTGTTTATATGATACATATGTATATGCTAATAAATTAGCAACCACTGATGCAGAAGTACAGAAGCAGGCTAGAAAGTATTTCTCTGACATAGAACAGGGCAAAATTAGTTTAGAAAAATGGAAGGATATTAGAGAAATTACTGTAGGTGAACTCGAAAATGTGTACCAGAGATTGGGCATACAGTTTGATGAATATCACTGGGAGTCTGACTATAATGGTGGAGCTATTAAACATATAATAGATTTACTTGAAAATAAAAATATAATTACTACAGATGTCACTGGAAAGAAAGTAGCTAATGTAAATAACAGAAATGTTACTGTGCTAAAAAGTGACAACTCTACCCTGTACCTATCTAGAGATGTAGCTGCTCTGCTGGACAGATATAAAAGATATAAATTTGATAAAATGCTGTATGTAGTAGATAATGCACAAACAGATCACTTTGCAGCTGTTCTTGATATAGTTAAACAACTTGATAAAGAATGTACAGAAGGTTGTCTACATGTAAAGTTTGGTAGAATAAAAGGCATGAGCACTAGAAGTGGCAATGTTGTCTTTCTAAATGATATACTGGATGAAGCTAAAAGAAAAATGTATGAAAAACAACGAGTATCAAAAAGTAATCACTTGAATTAAATATATTTGTTTATACATAATTAGATTGGTTAAGTTATATTACTGACTAATACAAATGATAACAACAAAAATGTTACCTATTGTGTTATATTGTGGGCAAACTAATTTTATTAATCAATTTGATTTATTTATCAAATAAAATACTCCAATCATACCCTAAATATAGCTTTTAAGTATTTAATTCTCTTTATATAATGCCCATCTTTGCTTAATCAGTCATAGAATTATTATTATGGAATGCCATATATTAATGAAATGGAAAATAGTATGTATATATAATTATTTTATTTTAAATATATTTCACAGATACAAGAAGCACTGCCATGAATGAAGAGACTTGTGACATATTGGGGACAACAGCAGTCATAGTGAATGATTTAAAACAAAGAAGACAAAAAGATTATATATTTGACTGGGATAGAGCTCTACAAAGTGAAGGTGACAGTGGAATCAAGCTTCAATACCTTCACTGTAGATTATGGAGCCTGGAACAAAACTGTGGAATATCACTGCCAGATACATGTGAACCAAAATGTTTGCCTGAAGAAGTTATTGGGGAAGTTGTGGCAGAATTAGCAAAATTTGAGGATATTCTGTACAGATCACATGAGGAATATGAAGCATGTATCATTGTTAATTACTTGTTTCGTCTAGCGCGGTATATAAATAAAATGTTTAATGAATTAAAAGTTATGAATATGGATCCAGATATTGCAGCCCAGAGGCTACTAGTATTTCACTCAGCTCGTATTGTTGTTAAAACCGGACTAGAAATTCTAGGAGTAAAACCATTGAAAGAAATGTAAATATGTATTTAGTGAATATATTTATTTTGTATGTTAAATGTTTTTCTTTTCACTTATATCTAAATATTATATGTTATTAGATTATTTAATATATATAATTCATATTAAGAATAATTGATTAAAAGGAGCTTACAATTAGCACTAGACAGTTATATTCACTATTCCTTTTTTCACACATTATATTTGTCTACTATTGTAATACATAGTAATTATGCCTATATAACTCGTTGGCCTGAACTCGATATTTCTGTTTAACAGTACTTAAACCTTCTGAACATTAATTTAATCCGGCTCGAAGGATTTAGACACATGATTTTTAATGAAGTTCCGTAAATAATGACGTTACATTTTGCCAATTATTATTTTACATTTTTCTTGAACGCTTTTAAGTCAAATTGAGTTTATACATACACTAAGATACAACAAATATGTTTCATTATAAATTAATTACAATTACCTAACATAATTGTTAATAATTCTACTTTGATTGTCAAACAGAAAAAGAGAGTTAGCATATCAATATGAATATTAACTGTCAAATGATTCTTATATAATTGCAAAATCGTCAACATCCGTATCGTAACTATCACAAAAGACTGCGTAAAATGTGACTTTTACTGTGAAGTATATATATAAATTATCGCTGACACTACACTTCATTATAGAATTTCCTTTTTGTACGAGATAATTCATATTGAAATTATTTATCTTAAAAAACTGCTTATCATTATTATAACAATATGTAATATAATATTTCAGAAAAATACACACAGTGCCATCTAGTCCCAAAATAAGCAGAGTTTGTGTTGTAGATACTAGACAACTACTACAAATACATTTTTTAAATACATACTTTATATAAGTAGAAAACATCCAGAATATTAATAATAGCCATACGCAAAACGGCGCGGACGTCTAATAATTATTTAATTTAATAAAATTAAAGATGTAGTTTTTCTGGACGGAATCGCGACATATATTTTTGGTACAACAATATAAAATATATGTATGGATTAAAAACATAAAAATAAATTTCTGACCGGATAGAAACAGCTGATGATTATAATCACTATATTTTCATTTCTAATATGGCAGAATAAAATGAAACTATGCCTTGACTAAAAAAAAGATAAAGGTATTGTCTATGCTTAAATGTTTTGACTATAGACAAAACACTAGAGACACGTATTGATGATGACCACTCCCGATTTGGAGGGAAATTTTAAATAAATTATTAGCATTTCAAGTTCTTATAGTATTTGACAAGAGATGCTTGTATTACATAAAAAGTAAGTAACTTTAATATTAAAAATGTTTTTATTTAATAAATAGGATCATACAATGTAAATTGTTTCTAAAAACTTGATTACATGAGAATAATTACTTCGGCTTTCTTCGTATGTGTTCGGTTTTAAACGCGTTGACGTCAGAAATTTCAGACCGATCCTGCGTCAAATCGGCACTTCCGGCAGTCACGTGGTATGCGCAAGCCAATCAACACGCTTGGTTTCTTTATAGGCCGACATTTTCTGACAAGCGTAGAAAAAGTTTTCATCAACAGCCGCCATTTTGCGCTGGAGACACTGAGAAGAATTTCGGAATTTGTCGTGTAAATTTTCTGTTTTTTCTTACATCATTTTATCATAAACTGTACCATTCCGTGTATTTTAAAGTGTTAAGTGAAATTGTATTATTCGATTAATGAAATAAGTCCATAAAGTCGCGAAAATCTGGTGATATTGTTTTCATTTATTGTGCTAGTTCGACGAAAGATGGTGAGAGGGTCTGTGTAGCTCTTCGATTCGGAGCTTTGTAATGGCGAATACTTGAGTGAGAAATTTTAATATGTGCCTTCAATGGTGCGAAGGACATCGGACGATTGTGATGTGGATGAATTACGTTATAATGGATGACAAATCGCTCTAAAATGTTATTTCTTGAAGATATAAGACATAAAAGTGTTATTTGAATCGGCGGGCCGAAATATTCACGACGGCTTACGTTTAGTAAACAGAGCCATGGCCGATCATCATGTGGATGAACCGCCTAACAAGCGGGCAAAAATGATCCGGGACCCTTTCCAGGGTCCCTCGGACTCCGCGGGTGAGTATTTTCTTATTTTTTACAAGTTTGGCAAGTGCTGCACCGATGTTCTGTCATTATTATCTTTCTTTAATTTTTGACATTTTGCCGTCGTTCTTGTTAGCGCCTCGCAAGATTTGCGTCGTATTATTGTTTCTAGACTATCTCAATTATTACATATAGCCCTAACTATATTTATTTCTGTATTTTACATAATTTCAGAAAATTGTGTATGTATCTCTACACATTGATATAAATTTATGCTGCACTATTTAGACCAAATATTACATGAAAATAGAGTTTATATGGCTTATAAATTAAAAAATGCTACAATTACCAGAAAATACAAGTTAAATATGTTGTTTATAAACATTTCCATTGTACTAAAAAGTTGGACAAAATAGGTCAACTAGACTTTATTTACATACTCTTTATATAGATTTATATGTGAAATTATTTTGTGATCTCAATTTTATTAAACATCTTCATAAGTTAATACTGCTTTATTATTTTTTTTACTTCAAACTATTGCTAGCAGGCTTGACCTACATTTTCCTGTATATATAATTTTATTACTGCAATATAATAAAATACAATATTATAAAAATTATTAATAAAATAACACCACAAATTATTTAAAGTAGGTATTGTTAATAAATTTTATTATAAATTCTACTCTCGAAAATTGTAAATGAAAAGACAATGTTATAAAAAATATGACTTAGGAATAAGGTTATAATGTGTGTTATATTTATATGCATACTAGTAAGTATATAATATAAAATATGAGAGTATAAATTTTTGTATAAGTTCATCGCTGATAAGATCACAATGTGTCACATAACCTATTAACAAATGTTATGAAAGATGTAGATTTTGTTTCTTTTAATATAATTTTATTAATACATTGTTGGCTTGTATTGTATTAATTATTTGCTAATATGATCAAGCCATGGTTGTATCTGTGGACTAGGAATAACTCGGGGTATTGACATAAATGTTATCCATTAATTCATAAAATTTATTATTTATTTTATTTCACATAATAATTGATAATGTGCAGTAGGATTTATTTTATGTATTTTTTTAATTATCTAATGGTTAAGGAATGGTATCTTTCTATTATACCTTATGTTATATTTTATGTGTTGACATGAGTAGCAAAATCAGTTTACTACATTAAATATTTCAATCCTAGGATATAATATTTTTAAAGTTTTCTGTCAATGTAAGTGAATAGTAATGAAAATCATATGAGGTAAATTTTATATGTCACTGCAATTTATAGTAAGACCTGGATTGATATATTCAATGTTGTAATTAAAAAAATTAATAAGTTATGATAAAAAAAAATAAATAAATAAAATGGTACAAAAGTCCCTAAATTTATAAAGAAATTAAAAAAAAAAATAAGTTGATTAAAATATTTCTTTTTTGTATTATTTCTGCTACTGGTGTCATATTTATGCTATATTGTGATAGACTGTGTTCCATTTCCGTTATATACATCTGAAAAAAAAATAGGAAATAGCCAGAAGTAATAAAAATATTATCTTCTGTAGGTTACTTCCATACTGTATACCAAATAATGTGTACTTCACATACTATATATTAGAAATAAGTAATTAAACATACATTATTTATTTCCTAGAAAGCTTTCTATTAGTGCATGTATTTTTGGAATGTGTTCGGTAGTTCTAAAGATTAACTGCCTTTACACACAACAAATTGCAAATAACCTAAAACAGATAAGATCTCTGTTTTAAAATATGTTTCTTTTTATCTTTGAGTCATATTTTGTCAGTATTCCTACAGTCTAATAAATGAAACTAATTTTATTAATAGGTAATTAACAAATTATAATTTGTTTTTAATTTTAAGTAATGACACAGAAGGTTGATGCCTTACTATATGTGATTGTAGTATCAAAAAGTGTTCATAAGTTTAAAAGAAAAGTACAATGTAAATTTATACAACAGCAGTATGACCACCTTTTCTATGGAAATGGTAGATGTGATAGATGAGAAACTTAAGTTATGACATTTGGAAAATATATTTAAGTAATATACATTAAACTAACATAAAGAATGTTCTCCTGGAACCCATAAAAAATATGTAAATTTGTTTCAGAAGCAATGTAATGAAACATCATTTACTACTTCATTTATTATTTAACTATTTATTTCTTTCTAAATTGACTGTTTAGTGAGTAAACATAAGTAGTGTCAATTTGACATAAATTATTGTGATTTGAAATGACTCCTTTATTGAGATTTATTATTACTATATTTAACTTTTTTTTAATATATGTACATTAAAAAAATATATATTTTACAAAATTACAGTCAATCTATTGAAGATACTGTTATGTATGTTATGTAGCCCATATGGTTTTAATTTGGCTTTGTCCCATATAATTATTGTTTATTATATGTATTTTTTTATTTGTTAAATATATTGTTAATAGTATTAATTTTGTATGTATATGCTCCTGGGTACATAAAAGACTCCTCCTCCAGTTGACTCCATGATTCTCTGTTCATAGCCACACCTCTCCAGTTTCTTTCTGCTATATGTTTAATATAATTATCCCATCTTTACATGTATGTCACAACTCTTTCTTGTCAGTTAACCAAAATGGTTGTGGTATATGCTGGCTTCTACTGGCCAATACCAAATAATTTGATAATTGACATAGCTGACTTTTATCTGTGTTCCTAGTTACTTTAAAGTTAATTCTGATATTTTAATCAAAATCTAACATTACACAATAATTTACTCCATATACATGACATAATTAAGTCATTAAATAAAAAAGCAGGTACTATAATAATAGTAAGAAGTTTTCAGTTTTTTTTTTCAAATATATAATAAATATCAGTTATTATATATTTGAAAAAAAAACTGAAAACTTTGAAGTTAACAGTTATAAGGCTAGTATTACATATTATAGTAAACAACCATGCTCATTTCCAATAGAATTTAATAAAAAGGTAATTAATACACCACAGTCTAGTGATGCCAAAACCAGTTTCAATCAAATAATTTTTTTTATATTATCAAATTAATGTTGCGATTTGATATATTCAATAAATTTTGTGTCTGTTGAGAAAGAATTTAATACAAAATTGTTTCTTTAAATAGAGACAAAAAAGTTTTTTTCTAAAATCTATGGGTTGCATTTACTGTACATATTTTCTTGTTAATATTATTATTGTAAAAAAAATTACTGCACATAATTAAGAAATAATTATAGTAATTGCTGTTGAAGTAAAATTTATAATTTTTTCTTATGGATTGATCATTCTTTGTGTATAACTAATAATGATATCTTCTTACTATTATTATTCTACATTAAAATAGTTTTTTGTAGACTTACAACCATTTTCAATTTTTATATTTTAATTAAATTATTTTCAATGTTCAAGAAATTGCGAATTATATGATATAATTATTAGTCTTTATATGATATAATTATTAGTAAGTAGTCTTTTACAAGTTGGCTGTTGTATTTAAAGATATTCTTTTGTTCATTTATATGAGATAGAGAGAATTTTGCTTAATTAAAGGAAAAGGCTATAATCATAATTATAGCCTTTATCACAAGAGCCATAAAATAAGTTTGATAGATGAGGTTACAATAAAATTAAATAATTGTATAAAAATTTAAAATGAGTTATTTATTAGTAATTAGAATATTTTTAATAGTATAGAAAATATTATTTGTTACCATTACTTAGATTAATATTTTTTATTGAACTTGTTGTGATTAACTCAATCAATCAATTATAAAATTTTATTGTATTCAATAAAAATTCTAATTTTTATTAAATACTAATTTTAATTTATTAATTAATGTTTATTTAAGATTCAAATTAAATGTATTTCTTATTGCAGCAGATGGGTTTTCTAACCTTGACATGTTCGACCTGGAAAATCGCCTTCCTGATGAACTTATGGGGTCATGGGTCGAACAGCCTGGAGTCACGGGTCCTAAGCCTCCAGCACAGGGGCCAGGACCTGGGGGGCAATTAACCCCACAGCAACTTAACGGGGATGACCCGACAGCTGCAATGCAGAGGCAAATGAACAACCATCTTATACAACAAGTGAGTACCTGGTGTAGCTGTACCATACCATAAACAAGAGTATTTATTGAAATTTTGATATTTATTGAAATATAAATTCAATCTCTTATACTTCTTAAGAAAAGTGTTATTAGTTAAAAAGGAAGTACTAGGCTTACGCCTGGAAAGAATGAGTTTTACTTTATGTATTTTTTTGTTATAAAAAAACTAAAACATAAATAAACTGTGCTATTTAACGTTACTATTTAATTCTACACAGGATGTACTAATGATGTATGCCGTTTTTTGGTCTTTTCACAGGGCAACAAAAGTGGCTTAGTAGGCCACGCAAACTCTTTAGGTTTGAATAGTTTAGGAAGTAAGAGTCCAAATTTACAATCACCTCCAAATGTATCTGTATCAAAGGACCTCATGGGTGGTATGCACTCACAACTAATGCCAAATACAAGTCATCCAAATCAACTACATTCGACAATGCCGATGAGCTCCATTCAAGGTATGTATCTTACTGGTGTCTTATACTTCCATCTCAGAAGTAAATAATGTCTTTGTCTTTTGTAAATAGTCTGTCCGTTGTCAGTTATTACATGAAAGTGTATACTTTGCAGGGGGAATGAATGTTGCAAATGTTGGCAATATGATTGTGACAAATAGCAATATGACCGGCGCGGGCATGCTAGGCAGTGGAATTATAAACAATGTCAATAAACAACTACCGGGACTCATGGCCGGTAATCATCATCCGAACCCTCCGCATCATCCGCACGCGCAACAGATGCAAAACGGGCCGCTCGGAGGGAGAGTGGGCGGCGTGGGAGTCGGGGGCGTCGGAGGAGTGGGCATGCAGGCACCTAACATGCGGACGAGCCTGCAACACCACCCGCGCATGCAGGCCCCGGGCGGCGGCGCTCTGCTTACTCCCTACCATCCGACGTACGGGCAGTCGGCCACGGGCGGAAACGCGGGCGGCCCAGGAGCGCCTGCGCCGCGGCCGCCCGGTGTACGTTTCGGGCCTCCCGGCGAGAGCGGCGGCGGCGCGGCGCAGGCCGTGCCTCCGGCGCCGTCACCGCAGACGCCGGGCGCGCCCGCCGGCGGCCAGTCGCAGCCCCAGGCCGCCACGCAGGCTGCGGCGCCACCCTCCGCCGCGCCCGCACCCTCGGGCTCCATCGCCGACCCGGAGAAGCGCAAGCTCATCCAGCAACAACTCGTACTATTGCTGCACGCGCACAAATGCCAGCGGCGCGAGCTGCAATCTAACGGCGAGACGTGGCAGTGCTCATTACCGCACTGCAAGACTATGAAACAAGTTCTGACGCATATGATGTCGTGTCAGGTAAGCTTTTTTTTTTTTGTTCTTGTTATAAATACATTGATATTTTGAATTTGTCACTAATAATAGATATTTTCCATTTTAGGCGGGAAAAAATTGTGCAGTACCACATTGTTCTTCGTCGAGACAGATTATAAATCATTGGAAGCATTGTAATAAAAATGACTGCCCTGTTTGCTTGCCACTCAAACAAGCAGATAGGACTAGAACTAATAACATGAATTGTAAGTATCGCATTCTTTTTTATATTTGTGTTCATTATATCGTTATCCATGTACTGTAACTGCTGACATATGTGGTTGACTAAACAGCGGCACCAGTAAGTCACACGACGACGGGCGTCGGCGGGGGCACCGTGGCCGGTGTCGGCGTCGGCGGCGTAGCCGGCGTCGGCAACGTAGGCGGTGTGGGCCCCGTGGGCGGCGTGGGTGGTGTGGCAGGCGTGGGAGGCGTGAGCGGCGCCCCCGGGAACATGAGCGGCGTGGGCGGCGTCAACTCACTGGCGCCGGTAGCCGCGAGCGCGCCGCCGCCCGCGAGCAGCACGCAGGGCGCGGACATGAAGCGCGCGTACGAGGCGCTGGGCATCGCGTGCCCGACGTCCGTCTCCAACATGGTGGGCGGCGGATTCCCTCGAGCGGCCATCGCGCGCATGCCCGTGCCGCGCCCGCCCGGCATGGCGGACGTGGTGCAGCAGCCGCAGCAGATGTCGCAGCTGTTCGCTACGCATCAGAACCCGCAAGACCTCCAGCAGCAGCAACAGCAGCAGCTGGTCAGTGCCATTGTGTTTGTAAAAACTTTGTATTTTTCCATTATAGTGACTTGGTCCCGAATAAGTTTCATGTTGCTATTTATTACAGATAAGTGCTGGCACACTACAATTACCCGGCGGGCCTGTAACCGCTAACCCCGCTTCTGGCACGAAGGAGTGGCATCAGTCTATAACATCCGATCTCAGAAACCATCTTGTTCATAAACTGTAAGTACATCCCAGCTGTCATGTTATATAAAATTTTACATACGAATATCGAAAAATGTTTAAGTGGTAATATTTTTTCTGTGATATTAGGAATGAATATTGTATTACTTTGTTTTTTTTTAGGGTGCAAGCTATCTTTCCGACCCCAGATCCACACGCGATGCTCGATAAGAGAATGCACAACTTAGTCGCTTACGCGAGAAAGGTCGAGGGCGACATGTACGACATGGCGAGTACGAGATCAGAGTACTATCACCTTCTCGCAGAAAAGATATATAAAATACAAAAGGAACTAGAGGAAAAGAGACAAAAGCGAAAAGAACAACAGCTGCAGGCGCAACAACAGCAGGCGCAGCAGCAGCAGCAGCAGCAGCAGAACCAGCTGCAGCAACAGCCGGTGGGCGTGATGTCGGGCGGCGGCGTGCTGGGCGGGCGCGCGGCGGCGGTGGGCGGCCCGCGCGCGCCGCCCGCCCAGCTGCCCGCCATGCGCATCCCGTCGCCCGGCATGACGCTCGCCATGCCCGCCAACCGCATGGCCTTCCAGGGCAACCTCGTCGGACCGCCGGGGCCCAGTCCCAACCAGGTCAGTTATGCACTTACTAACCTATGTGAAAAAAGTAGAAAGAAATTAGCTTGTACTAGCTTAAACAATCAGTTTTTGGTGTATATGTTTCAATGTTGACTTTGTCTTCTATATGTATTCTCTGACAACCTTGTGAAATGATACATTTATTATTATGTAACTGTTATATTATACTTATGTATATGAATTTAATGAATTTTCTTTGCTTTCGTCTTTTGCAACAATTGTTTCGACTCCAGCATTATTTTTTCGAGTGGATGCTATGCATTAGTCACTGTCTAGCTTGAAAATACGAAAACTCTACTAATGTTATAAACGCTAAAGTTTGTATGTATGAATGTTTGTTACTTTTTTAACCAAAAACTATGGAATGGATTATAATAGAACTATTAATATTTTAGCTTATATATCAGAATAATACTTAGGTTAGAATTTATAAAGAAGTTTTGTGAATTGTTCAAAATAAAAAAATCGCAAAAATAAAATAAATATGTAATAAAAAACCATAGAACTAATTTTAATGAATTTTGTTAAAAATCTAATAGCACAGTGGAGAAAAAAATATGTAACTGGAAGTACTAATTGTGCGCAGAGGAAGTCGACGACATCAGCTAGTAGTTCATTAAATTCACGTACATAAAGTTTTATATACGTATATAATAGCTGTACTCTACGTTTGGAAACATCGATCAGATGCCGCAAACGCCGAACGGCGGCAACGTGGGCGTCGGCAGCGTGGGCAACCCGGGCATGTCGCCGTTCGGGCAGCCGATGACGTCGCCCGCGCCGCAGTACCCGCCGATGGCCAGCAACGGGCCCGCGCCGCTCGCCTCGCCCAGCCACCAGGGCGAGGCGAAGCGGCCGGCGGCGAGCCCGTTCGTGAACCACTCGGGCCCGTTCTCGCGCGGCGAGCCGGCCGCGTCGCCGGGCGTGGGGGGCGCGGGCGGGGCGCCGGGCACGCCCGCCACGCCGCTCGCGCTGCCCAGCCCCGCGCCCGACGCCCGGCCCGCCTCGCGCCCGCCCGCCGCGCCCGCCGCGCACCCGCCCGCGCCGCACCCGCCCGCCGCGCTCCCCCCCGCGCCGCCGCCCGCCCGCGACGACGCAGACCTCTCGCAGGACGCGCGCGACGTAAGTCGAACCACCCTTGTACGATACTCCATCAAATTTAACATGTACGCAGTTACACGCGCGAATCGACTTTCACGAATGAGCGTGTAAGAAGTAAAAATTAACTAAAAAGTAGCAGTTTTTAAGGTATTCCTATCTGTATAGATTCTTTTGTTAGTTGCACTTTACACGTACGCTCTTTCACGCGCGAACTGGCTTTCGCGTAGGATGAAATGAGAATGTAGGCAAAGAGAACGATAAAGTCCGCTCGCGCGCATTCACGCCTTCAATCGTGCGTGTTTTTGCTATTTATGTGCCAAGTTCAATATTGATCAGCAAAAGTCAATTTTGTATACCAAATTTAAACCAAATTAAAATTCATATTATATACATAAACTGTTTTGTATTATGTACTTTATTATATTTTATAAAATTTAAGTGAATATTAATATACTCTGATATCAACAGGTCCACATAAAACAGGAGCCGGAGGAAATCCGCATCAAAGAAGAACCCGATGATGACTGTGGGGGTAAAGGCATGCGCGACGAAATCCCGAGCGAGCCTTCGCAACGAACTGAATTTGTAGTAAAGCAAGAAATCAAGTCAGAGATTAAACAGGAGGTGAAAGAAGAACCTAGCGAGGCTGCCAGCGAGGGGGCTACCGCAAGACGAGTGTTCGTATTCAAAGCGGAGGAGCTGCGGATGGCCCTGATGCCGACCCTGGAGAAACTGTTTCGCCAGGAGCCGGAGTCGCTGCCCTTCCGTCAGCCGGTGGACGCGCAGGCGCTCGGCATTCCCGATTACTTCGATATAGTAAAAAATCCTATAGACTTATCTACGATTAAGATGAAACTGGATCATGGCGAATACAAAGACCCGTGGGAGTATGTGGATGACGTGTGGCTCATGTTCGAGAATGCATGGCTCTACAATCGCAAGAATTCTCGAGTCTACAGATATTGTAATAAAGTAAGTGCATAATACTTGTTAGCCACCATTGTTGTATAAAAGAAAACATATTTGTTTTATTACTTTTAGAGCAAATTTATTTTGTTCCATCTAGCATATTGCAATAATAATAAATCCTTAGCCGAATACGCTAATGACTGTAAACTGTATGTAGTAGTTTTGATCTCAGTAAAATAAGTCTTTTTGACTTTTTTCCTCAAATATAAAGATTTTTCACTTGTCACATTTAGTTGAGGAGGATAAAAAAATGGTGAAAAATGAAATATCTTTCTTTACTGTCGCAATTAAGCTGCTTTAAAACCATAATTTGAGTCGGCAAAATCATATTTGTATGCTATGAAAGTAATATTAATAAAGTATGTACCAATATCATAGCCAATAAATACGCATTTGAATACTGCATTATATGTAAATAGAATAGATATATAGACGTAACATTTATATATGTTTTAGTTGTCGGAGGTGTTCGAGCAAGAAATAGACCCTGTGATGCAAAGTCTTGGATACTGTTGTGGGAGAAAATACACATTTAACCCACAAGTGCTATGTTGTTTCGGCAAACAACTTTGTACCATACCTCGCGACGCCAAGTACTTCAGTTACCAGAACAGGTTAGTGATTACAATTATGAATGACAGTCTCAATGACATACATCACCATTCTTCTAAAATATTTAATAGTACGAAAATATAATGTTCTGTTAGTGTGCTTACACACTATAAAAAATACATACTGGTATTAATTGTTGTGGATATTATTATGTCTCATTGCAATCCGCGAAATCTTAAAGCTAGAGAAAGGCGTGTGTGTCATCGTTGACACGGTCAATATGTCTTATTATAATGGAGTTTACATTAATTTGACAATATTTCTATGTTATAAATGTTTGTTACGTCGATCTTAGTATTATAAAGATTTTGTCATTAAAATTTCCTAGTATATTGAATCATCTATATGATGGTACAAAAACAAATTAAATCTATTTGAATTGTATTTTATTGGGTGTGTTTAATTTACTAATAGCGTATGAATATTCGTGTTTTCAATGAAAATATTGACATTTAAAAATTTATGTAACTGTGGAGGTGCAATATAAATAAGAATAACTTTTATTTCGGAAAACTTAAGTAACATTTTATCTATGACCCCACTTTAAGCTATGTTTTTTTAATCTCAATGACCAAATTTTAGTTAAAAAATTTATTTTATTAAATTATTGAAATGGACTTAGCTGGTTAAGTTTAAAAAATGGCACTGCACTATACCACGTGTCAATTGCCATAGGGCTTTAATCAGCATCTGTCATCCTTTACGGTGTGGGCAGAGATAGTTGTCAAAAAAGTAAAAATGGAAATGGTCTCTGGTATTTCGTGCATTCATGGTGTCTGTATATCCATTTTGTTATTCATAACATTCCACATTCATTAAAGGTATATAAGAATATATTATTAATTAGAGATATCTATCATGAGAGTTGTATCCATAGGCTACGGTAACCGTTTACCATCTGAGGGGCAATTTGTTTGTCACCATTGTTTGTATATATAAAAAGTATCTTTCTTACAATTAATCATTCATGGCGTTGTTAATGCCCATCATACATATATGTGCTTTATTACTATATCTCATATTTATTGTTTTGGTATCATACAAAAGAAAAATAACATTGAATAATATAATAATATTTAAGTAAAATTGGTTATTTTATAGAAAAAATTAAACACACCCTTTTATTGTTGCGTCTGAATTCTTCAGTTAAGTGACACTATCTTTTTGACTATAAATGTTATAATAAATCATAACTTGACAGATTTATTTATTTCGAAACTTTTAAATATTAAATTATTAGTTAACATAATTTGTAAAAGAGGTTCTTAGTTTTTACAAAACCATATTACATACCCTTCAAGTACTCAATTTTCTTGTCACAATCCACTATTGTGTTCTCTTGTCCTATGCTTCAGTGTAAGCTTTATTTATGTTTGTTGCATTGGTTTTGTTTTTTGGTACAGTTGAGTTTATTAATATTTGTTAATTTTTGTTTTGAAACAAATATCCTCCAGCACTATTATGATCTGGAATATTTTAATGTTTTTGAACTCAACTGTACTGTAATTGTTTGTGACGTACTACTGGGTGTCCATCAAATCATACATTATTAACATTATAGTAAGTTTGTTAATTTTTCCTATTGTAGATTTCCTGTTGTTTTAAATAAAATATTTGATTTCATGTTATTACTTTGTCTGTGTATACTTTTACTGTAGATAAGTATAATCTGAAAGTACTTTCTTACCAAAACATACTACCATCAAAAAAATGAATATAGCCAAATAGGTGTCCCTAAAATTAAATTTAGTTAAATCTATGGTTTCAAAATGTTCAATATAATCTTTATATATAAAAATTACGTAATTACACATTGTTTGTCCGCGATGGACTCCTAAACTACTGAATCGATTGCAAATTTCATTTGCACATTGTGTGCAATTTGGTCCAACTTGAAAGATAGGATAGCTTACATCTCAATTTATTGACGCAATTATATTTTATTCGAGAACCTTAGCCACAGCAACACGTGGCCGGGTCTGCTAGTATTAGATATATTGCATTATTTGAAAATAATTGAGTAATTCCCATTTCACTTACACTGACTATTTATGACTCAAAATATGACAACTATTATTATATACATAAAATGATGTAACTTTCTAAACAAGAAGTGGCATAGAAATTAAAGCGGTGAAATGAAGGTGGTGCATTTTATGTATATTGCAAATAATTTTTTATACTTCCTTGTGGAAAGTTCTTCTATAAACAGCATCATATACATCACATCGTATGGCATGCATGATGTCTAAATTAGGAAAACTATTATAACTGTAATTACGGGTTTGTTATTTCCTAAAAAATGGCTTATATATATTATGTATTTATAATTATTGTTTATTATTTTTTATATCTTTTTTAATAAAATTATTTCACTAAAATACACGGACGCAGGCCTCCACTACGTTTCTGACATCACGTCTTTTTTTACACGTGTTAGGATATAGCAACGTACTAAGTGTGTGTGTATGTTAATTTTCTCAATATGTACAAAGGTTCTTCTCTCTGTGTGAAACTATTTGGCACTATAAATGTTTTTGTAATAAAAAAAATGTTGTTAATTAGTATTTAGTTTTAGTAATTGTATATGAATATGAATGATAGAAGAAAAACTTTCTATATTTTTGTCAAATTTATTATTTGTTTCAAAATTTTTGGTTGCCGTCATTGTGCCTACCGAATACAAGTCGTTTTTATTTTATATTCTTTCACCCCCTCATTCATAGAAACTTAAACTTCTACATTACACTTATTATTTGAATGTTATATAACGTAATGTCAAAATCCTTATTTTAATAGAATGTGAACATTTCTGTTCGAAGGAAAATGACAGTAAAATTTTATGAATAAGGGGAATATAATATTGTGGGCGTTGAATAGTGATTGGCTGTTGCTTGCTATCTTCTTCGTGTACGATAGCATTACTTCGTTGATACTGCCATTTGTCGAACATCATTTGGTATGAATATAAGTACCTACAGCATATGATCAAAAGAATCCGTTTTATAAGTACAATAATACCCAATGTTTCCAATATATAACAAATGTACGTATCAACATCGATTTTAGTGTTACTTCACAAAGCGTTTAGCCCCGGTTGGTTACAGCTGTATTTTGTCTATGATTCAGTACCATAGGCAAATCCAACCTTGGCTAAACAAATACACTGTGACATTTATTATCTTAAGTTGGTAAACGGTGAAGCAACTTGAATTAAGCACGGGGATTTTAGTTTCAATCAAGTTATAAGTCGTGTTAATTATGTTCCTTTATACTGAAATATAATCTAGCTATTATATGACCTTGCTAGGCTTTAAGGCTGGATTTTTCTAAGATAAATAAGTCTATATTAACAAATTCTTTGAATATTTTCTACATATTCTTAGAACACACAAAATTTTCTATTATATACATTGTAAAAAAAATTCTACAAAAGATGACTTACCAATCATGATATCATTACTATACTATTGAACTGAAACACAGAAAACAGTCATTTATTTTACATTTAGAGTAATATATGTATTGAAAATTATTGACCTAAGTTTGCAGAAAAATCTAATAAGTTTGTTCCTTAAAAAAACACAAATATCTATTGGATCAATATCATAGTAAATGAGTGTCTGAGAATGTCAGAAAGAATCCTTTTCATGAAAAATCAATTCAAAATTTCTTTCAATACTACAATTTGAATTATTTTATACACAAAATTCATTCAGCCAAATTGAGAACACTACTAGTCCAGCCGTTTAAGCATAACAAACAGTTATGGCCTTATAGGATTGTCGTACAATTTAATAAATTTTGGAGACGCCGAAATCCACGTGTTTGTTTCAAACAGTTTTACCGTCTACAGACTCCTTAACCTATGCGGACCGCTCACTGTCTTCAACTATTAACCCCTTTTTATGTTCTCATTGCTTACTAATTTTTTTTCGCCCCCCACGCACGTCCTTGCCTGCACACAAACGTTCCTGTCACGCTTCACATCACACGCTACACGGACGATTATGAATAAAGTCTAAAAGCGTATGGGGTTGTGTCCGATAGATACACCTTCTGCCAGAAATGCTTCAATGACATCCAAGGCGACACCGTAACGCTGGGCGACGATCCGCAGCAACCGCAGACGTGAGTATACATTTTCACTTAGAATTTCAATAAAAAAAAGTAATCTCGAGTTATCAACTGTGAGGGTAAAGAAATATAATTTATCCCATTAATGAATTGGTATTCACTTTATATTATTCAGGCGCCATTATCCTACTGTACTGTTTTATTATGTTACTTTTTTAAAATAGTAAATATAAGTATAAGTAGTAAAATAAAAAATAGAATAGAATTTAAAAGCTATGTAAAGTTTTGACGTATTTAGGATGAAACCAAAACGTAAATCAATTTAATTTACTTAATATATTTGTATTACAAAAATAATGTGGCGTATATGTTGCGTATAAATCACACGAAAATCATTTTAGAAGTTGATTATATAGGAAATAACTAATATAATTACTATATTTACTATTTTTAGTACTTTATCACGCTTCTTCTTACTAGTTTGTAGTAACAGTTCATTAATTTTACGTGAAACATTTCAGTGCAATCAAAAAAGATCAATTCAAGGAAATGAAGAATGATCACCTTGAACAGGAACCGTTTGTTCTATGTATGGACTGCGGTAGGAAGCAGCACCAGATATGTGTGCTGCATCATGACCAAATATGGCCTCAGGGCTTCTGCTGTGATAATTGTTGGAAAACGAAGGGAGCTAAACGGAAAGATAACAAATTCTGCGCTAAAAAGCTGCCTACCTCGAAACTTGGCATTTATATTGAAACGAGAGTTAATAATTTTCTTAAGAAAAAAGAGGCTGGCGCGGGCGAAGTGCATATCAGAGTTGTGGCATCTTCGGATAAGGTAAGTAATAGATTAATATGTAATTCACATTGTCATAAGATTAACATTATACAAATTGTATATTATTAGTTATATGTGTAAAGATATTTGAACATTGTGAGTTATCAAATTATGTCATACATTATTAAAATAAGGTTCAGATTATTGATCTCCTAGATTATATTAAATTTCTAATTCGAAATGGATTACTATTGACAGTTTTTCAGTTTGTAGATGTTATATTTTACAAAGTTATAGAAATTTAATTATAACTTATATAATTTGTCAATTGGTATTTTGTTACATTCAAAAATTGAGGTGTCAGCAACGCAGTTAAAATACGGTAGCTGCATTTTCCGTTTGTTTCAATTGAAATTCATATTACACAAATAATATAATTATAATTATTATAAAAGATGTCTTTCATCCAAAACAATATACTATATTATTATACATTTTCAGATGGTAGAAGTTAAACCTGGAATGCGAACACGATTTGTAGAATCGGGAGAGTTATGCGCCGAATTCCCGTATCGGGCTAAAGCGTTATTTGCATTTGAGGAAGTTGACGGAACCGACGTGTGTTTCTTCGGTATGCATGTACAGGTAAGTATTTTATACGTCTACTTTAAAATCTAAAGAAAACTCCCAAGTAGTATTTCAATATTAGTAACCTTTTCAGTATTTTTATTATTTTTCATGTATTATTAACATTCTTATGGGCTATATTATATGCCCACTGAATTTCGTTTCCTTTCTTACTTTAATACTCATTGAGAATAAGTTAAAATAAAAATAATAAATAAAATGTAATACAAATTGTAGAAGAAGTCAGGAGAATTTTCTCTCCCATACTTATCTCTAAGACTCTCATGACGCTACTTAGTTAGAATAAAAATTACCTATAAATCTATCTATTGTTTGTTTTAGGAATATGGAAGCGAAAGTCCGTCGCCCAACAAGAGACGTGTATATATAGCATATTTAGATTCCGTTCATTTCTTCCAACCCAAACAATATAGGACTGGTGTATATCACGAAATTTTATTAGGTTATTTGGACTACGCTAAACAATTGGGTTATACAATGGCCCACATATGGGCTTGTCCTCCCTCAGAGGGCGATGACTACATTTTCCACTGCCATCCAACCGAACAAAAAATACCTAAACCGAAACGTTTGCAAGAGTGGTATAAGAAAATGTTAGATAAAGGTATAATAGAGAGAATTATATTAGACTACAAAGACATTCTTAAGCAAGCAATGGAGGACAATATCTCTTCTGCGGCGGAGCTGCCCTACTTTGAGGGTGATTTCTGGCCCAACGTGTTAGAAGAATCTATCAAAGAGTTGGACCAGGAGGAAGAGGAGAAGAGAAAGCAAGCTGAAGCCGCTGAAGCAGTGGTCAGTATCACTAACTCCATTTCATTACTTTCACTACGACACATTCAGACATTGTAAATCATTGTCTAATATAACATTAATTAATTTCAATTCATTGATCATTATTATAATAGTAATAATTAAATGTCGTAGTGTTAAGATATGTATGATTTGGAGCGTTGTAAGCATGTGTGTCTAACATATTTTTTAGATATTCCAGTCGTCGGAGGAGAACGAACAAGGCCCTGACGGAAAAAAGAAGGGACAAAAGAAGGCAAAGAAATCGAACAAATCGAAGGCCGCTCAGAGAAAGAACAGCAAAAAACAGAGCGACCAGCAGCAGGGTAGTGATCTCAGTGCAAAGATATTTGCAACCATGGAGAAACACAAAGAAGTGTTCTTCGTTATAAGGCTACATTCCGCACAGTCCGCAGCCAGTTTAGCGGTAAGTTACCGTTGCTGTTACTTTCTATTTTGTTTACAAAATTCGCAACATTTCACTTCACTAAAGATTAAAATAATTCTCTACCTCAAAGGTAGGAAACGTAGAGATATTCGATACTTTTAATATTAGAATAGATTAGTTAAAGTCACTAATATTTTCGCAAAAAGTCCCTTATTCGTTTTCGTCATACTCGCAGTGGGACATAGATCCCAATGCTAGTATGACGAAAACGAGTATGTGACAAAATAAAGTGCATACAGTGCCCCTATTCCTTCGTTCACTCTCAGTATGTTGGAGCTGGCGATTAGGAAAAGCAGGTTGAATACATTGCTGTAAGAGAAATGTACCTAAATAAAATTGACCTGACCACCGTGGTAGTAGTTTAGGTTAAATCCTTCTCTTATGAGAAAAAAACGGAGACCATAATGGGTTGTATAATAATGGTGTTTATAAGTGTGTTTTCTTTGTCCACATAGCCTATCCAAGACCCGGACCCATTAGTAAACTGTGACCTGATGGACGGCCGCGACGCATTCCTAACAATGGCGCGCGACAGGCACTACGAGTTCTCGTCGACGCGGCGAGCCAGGTTTTCCACGTTATGCATGCTGTACGAGCTCCACAACCAAGGGCAGGACAAGTTCGTTTACACATGCAACAGCTGCAAGTCCCACGTCGAGACCAGATACCATTGCACGGTCTGCGACGATTTCGATCTCTGCGTGGTCTGCTACGAGAAGGAGGGTCACCCGCACAAGATGGACAGGCTAGGCTTCGACATCGATGTTGGTTCGTCGCCTGGCGATATGAAGCAAGCAAACCCACAGGAGGCGCGCAAGCTGTCCATCCAACGCTGCATACAGTCGCTGGTGCATGCATGCCAGTGTCGCGACGCCAACTGCCGACTACCATCGTGCCTCAAGATGAAGCGAGTTGTTCAGCACACGAAGATCTGCAAGCGCAAGACCAAGGGCGATTGTCCCATATGCAAGCAACTCATTGCGCTATGCTGCTACCATGCGAAACACTGCCAGGTGAGTGTGCCGCTAACATCGAATACTGACTACCATATATTCCTAAGACGTTATTTTAATTTCCTTACAGTATTGGCAGAAAAATTGATATTCTTAAACTTTACTTTCGGTTTATTTTCTACAATGTTGAATAGAAGCTAGTTCGGTAGATTTTTGGGAAGGCTCACAGATGGTACATATTCTACTTGATTACAATAAGTTAGTGTACATATTCCCAGAAATTAGTTTTCAGCTTTTTATTATAATAAATTTAAATTGTGAAGTCAGTAATACATCTAACTTATGGAAATTTAGAGATGAACATTTTTTTTTATTATTTGGCATTTGAATGCAAACACCTTCATTCTAGTGTTTTATTGGACTTGAAAAAGTATACAATTTCTCTTTTCCTTAATTTTTCAAGAAGCTATATTAAAACTTTATTAAATATTAAATAATTAAAGATCCCGAATACTGTGTCAGTATATTTTATGCGAATTATCTATGCGGCATACGAGTCCTTAGAGACCGCATCTTACCGTATATCGAGCATATGATCCAATCAAATGGTGAACGGTATCTAGAGTAGAGCATCACTCAAAGAATACGTTTGTCGCGCAGGAAACGAAGTGCTCGGTGCCGTTCTGCAGCAGCATAAAGCAGAAGCTGAAGCAGCAACAGGTGCAACAGCGGGTGCAGCAGGCGAAGCTGCTGCGGCGGCGCATGGCGGCGATGAACACGCGCGCGTGCGCGACGGGCGGCTCGTCGCCCCCGCCGCCCGCGCTGTCCTCCCCGCCGCCCTCCAAGCCCACCGCGCACGCAGCGCACGCCGCACACCCGCACGCGCACGCGCACCACGCGCCCACGCCGCCCGCCACCCACGCCGCGCACGCAGCCCACGCGCTGCCGCACAACGTGCAGAAGGCGCTCCAACAGGTAACGAACGCACATACAATACGTCGTTCGTAGTACGCTCTTACACTGTTAGGTTTTTTTATATGTTACGATGGTGACAAACGAACGTACGACGCATGTGATGGTAAACTGTTACCATAGCCTATGGATACGAGAGGAGTCACTTGTGCGTTGTCGACCCTTTGGTAACATAATTTTATTGATTTTATTTTATTTGTGATGACAATATAATATTTAGTTATTTTATAATACCATTGATATATCTCTCATATGTTTGCACTATATATTTGAGAGGAGCCCTAAGTAGAACCTAAATTAACATTTCGAAAACATAGTTGTTACCAATAAATGTCATCAAAATTTACGATGCAGTTGGTAGGTTTATTTCGCTGAAAGCCCATATTTATATTTTGTTCCGACGTCAGATATAGATTCAAAGGTTATTAATTGTTCTTTTTTTATTAGATTTAGTCTCTGTCATTTTAATACTCTTTTTAATAACATGTTTAATAAATTTGACATAAAAATAAATTCTTTTGAAATTGATTAGAGCACGTAAAAATATGCTTACCTAACATATGTGCATTTAATGTACTCGGTATTGGATTTTTGGTCGTTTCGGTGTTAGTAAGTGGAGAATGCTATGCACACATACTTATTATTGCATATTAATACTTTAATGTATGTTCAATAACCATAACGGAAGTACAAAGTAAAATCGTTCCTTCTAATTTTGACGTAATAACAAGCTGAAAGGTATAATATCCGCGTCAAACATCACAAATTAGCACTTGCGTATTTGAATCTATATCGGGCGGCGCTGCACACGTAGCAGACATGACGCGTAATGTATAGGAGGGACGGGCGTGTGTGCAGGTACACGAGGAGGCGGCGCGGCAGCAGGCTCCGTCGTTCGGCAAGCACTGCAGCCTGATGGGTCCGCCGGGCGGGCCGGGGGGCCCGGGCGGTCCCGGCGGGCCGGGCCCCGTGGGCCCCGGGCCCGGGCCGGCGGCGGTCCCCGGCGCGAGCGCGGCGGCGGGCGCGCGCGCGGGCGCCGACTGGGCGGCGGGCCGGTACCGCGCGCCGCCGCCGCTGCACCACCCGCCGCCGCACGCGCGCCTCCCGCCGCACCACGTGGCGCACGCGCAGCACGTGCCGCAGCCGCACGCGCCCGCACAACTACAGGTACGACGCACGCACGTTGTTTATTTTTTAATATATATATTCGACCTGTTTTTACCGTTCCGTTTCTGGAATCGCGTGGCGGGATTTATTTATCGCTCGCCGGGCCGGCTTAACGCCGCCGAGTGGAGAGTAAGTCGTGTGGTCGCATGAGTAGGATTTTTCAGGCACGGTTGTGGAGGGGTAGACGATATATCACGTTGTAAGAGGAAGAAAGAGACTGGTAGCAGAGTAGAGGGGATTTTTTAGCTGAATTTTCACTTCTATTATGTGTCCCAGAAAACATTGTTTTTTTTTTACTATTCTAGAACAGCGATTTAGCACATCACTTTGCTTCTGATGGTCGCGGGTGCGATTCCTCGCACGGTACAAACATTTCTATTCATGAATATGTTTGTATCGGTCTGGGTGTTTTCTATGTACATTATGTAGGTATTTGCAAACTAAATATTTAAGTATTCATCAGTTGTCTAGAACGTATAACACAAATTCTGCTTGGTACTAGATGACGATGTGTGAATTGTGTCCATTGTAACGAAATAGAACTATACCATAGTCTATAACTACAAACACTGTAATATGATTAAAATACTACTACAAAGAAAATCGATCTTCGAAAATAAACCGTAATAATATACCGTATAATACATTCGTAGTGACACGATATTGTGATAGATGAACATTGCGTGAATGCCTTGAACATACATTCATAACGTACTCTTGACTTTTAAATGTTCTTGTTATTTCGAGTAATAGCGACTGTAACTTAAAGATATTCGAACAAGTATCATATTTTTTAGTAATAATTGACGAAAATATTATAGCCCATAAAAATTTTTCGTCGAATAAATAATAATATTAAAATATTTCCTATCTAATTATCTATATGTACCTATTATAGCACTTTGCTTTCCATACGGAAACCATGGTCAACCAGCATCATGAATAACACAACATATACCAATTGTACTTCTCATAAACTATTTCTAAAATATAACCTATCCCATTTTCCATCAATAGAGCCAATTAACGTGAAAAGAATTCCTGTTAGACATTCCTGTTAGATAAAACTAATGTTAGTTGCTAAGTGTGATCTCGTGTATTAATATTCTATAATATTTACAGCAACGAGCGCCTGCGCCACAACAACAACAAAACCAACCACAAATGCACCAGCAGGCGCTACAGAAACTAATGGCGACGTTAAGATCGCCAACCAGCCACAATCAACAGCAGGAGATATTACAAATTCTCAAGTCAAATCCACCGCTAATGGCAGCCTTCATCAAACAGAGACAGGTGAGTGTTTAATTGATTAAACAATTAAACTTAATGTAAGCACTTCTGAATAGTCATATTTTTTTTATTCTGCCACACATTCATTACAAGAACAATGGTAAAGAAACTTGCGTTATACTCTTTTAAATAAATGTTATGAAAATAATTGTGAATTTTGTCTGAATACAAACTGTTAAATAGCAAAGTTGACATAAATAGTTTCTTGAGTAACAAAATAAATTAGTCATAGTTATTGGATGGAATGCACATTCTCATGAATTGACAGTCTATTATAAATCTGCCAGAAAAAAGATTTAAATGTCAAATAAAACGGTTCCTTTGCAAAAAAGCTTACTATAAAATTGATGAATTCGTTAACAATAATAATGTTTTTATAGAAAAACTTTAAATCCATAGCACTAACAATATTATCTGGTTACACTAATAATGAGTGCGTAGCGATTTCTATGTTGATTATCGCATGCCTCTTACTTGTTATACTGTAATTATTTATATAAAAAAACATATATTAAAAAGAGCAACACACAAGATTCTTGCTCATTCTTCTTGTGATGAATCTGCATTCCGAATGAGTGGTAGAATCAAAATATGACTATTCAAAAGTGCTTGTAATGAGTTTATTTGAATAAAGATTATTTCTATTTCTATTTCTATTCATTTTATGATGTGCTTGATGTAAATAGACTCTCTCTACTGATTTCCTGTATATAATTGATTTTTATAATTAAAAAAAAATCAACGAAAGACGTATGTAGATGTCATAACGATTTACACATCTTATTGATTTTATAAATACGTAAAAACTGAATTTTTATTAAGGAGAATAAATACCAATTTTTTATTTTCTTGTAGTGGTGAAAATGAAGATTGACAGTTATAACTAATTTATTATTTTTAACGTTGCACATTGTGTTTATCATATTATGAAATATTGTACATGCTTTGTACTATTTAAATGCTATCTAAGCACATGGAATGAAGGAAATATTCTTTATCTCTTGAGGTTAAATTATAATTATATGATCACGATTAGTGGCACGTGCTGATAATGTGTTATCTTCAATAAAACGGCCAAGGGTTTCTGTTAGGTATTGACAACATTATTCAATGTTTTATAATATGTTTAATGATAAACTAAAATTAATTACTTGCGAAGGCCAAAAATTTGTATATAGACATGTATGTAGCAATCATTGTATCAATATGTTCCCATTGACTATAAATAAATATTATTTATCGAGGCCAATTATATATTAGGCTAGTCCATATTTAGAACGAAAGTTTATAGATTTAAAGACTTGATTTTTCATGTCCATTAATAATATTTGAACAGTAAAATTGATATCAGTCTTTCTAATAGATTGGATGGTCAGATTTATTACATTCAAGTGCCCTAATAACGGACTACTCTAACAAATATTCCAATATACTATTGTTATTGAGTAAAGACAACATATGCTTTATGACTAGGGCCCTCACAGGATACTGCAAATTGAAAAAGCATATGGCAAACCTAGGCTTGTGCACAACAAAAATCTGCATATTTTGCCAAGCTGAAGAGTAAACGCCACTACCCATCCTATGTGGTTGTAGCCCATGTTGAAATGTCTCCTTTGGAAAGTTGACCTGAGGAGATAAAAGGCCATCGCTCCTAAGAATATCCCTCAATTCTTGTCCCTGACGGGTGTAGGTAGTGACTTCGGAAAAAGGGCGAGGACAATAGATGTATGTAGGTCGCAGTGCTCTACAAATCCAAGCACTTGCACAGTAGCCCAAACCCCCAATAAAAAAATAGTGGGATGGGCTTACGGTCGGTTTAAAGACCATTGAAAATAATGTATACTATTAGTAACAATTCGCTGTTAACGTATGTATATCTGCAATCATTCGCTTTATCCTACAATATAAACATGGAAACCCAAGAAAAAGGTTTAAATATTTTTATACTGTTTATATAATTAATTTATATAAATTATATATTTTTTTTTGTATATCTGATATATCTCATTTCAAACCGAATGTATGAAGTAGCCGCCCTATTGCATCAAAAGCAGAATAAATTCGTCAAGAAATGACATTAATATCGTCAGAAGTCTGAAGCACTGAATTTATTCATCCTAAAATGTTGATACAATAGTATTGCGAAAGTGTTTATTATTTTATTATTAATCCTATACAAAGGTTATATGATCAGTTTTCTCTACAATTTAGTAATTACATTTGCTCTAAAAATAGTATATAAATATGCACGTGCATTTGAACAGTTTTAATTTCAATCGTCAAATCATTGCAATAATCAACATAGGCACAATTAATCTCGCACATCGTTCTCTGTCTACCACATCCTCATTTTCAATTCCGAATTGCATAAATTGCAGTAGAATAAGCGAGTTTGATTTATTTTACATCATTAAATACTTAAGTCATTAGATACCGGAAATAATTATATTTCCCAACTTGTCCTTCCGGAAGAAAATCCTAACTGCATGCAAGGTTTATGACAGTCTATTGAATGTTGTTTTGTTGCAGAACGCCCAAAACCAACAATCGGCCGCGGGCGGCGTGGGCGGAGTGGGCGCCGCGTGCGGCGTCGGGCTCGGCGGCGGCGGCGTGCCGCAGCAGCAACAGCAGCTGCATACCATGATGCAGCCGCAGCAGCAGCAGAGGCTGCAGCAGATGCACCAGATGCTGCCCCAGCAAACGCAGGTCCGTGCACGTTAATGTTACACCCTCTAGGTTAAGCTTGAGAGTAATCTATTAATTCTGTCATAAAACACGTGACTATTTATAGACTACTGTCATAATTTTTTTATAGTACATACTCAAAGATATAAATGAGTACTCGGTATATATCTTTCCGCCACAAAGTATAGGTATAAATAATTTTTAATTGGTCCAATCGATAAGTTGGTGGGAAAATATACTATACAACCTGCTAGATAGATACTAACTATTGTTCCAACATTAGGAGAATTAAAAATAATGAAGTATTTTGTAAATTGATATATTTGATATTGTCAGCTCTAAACTCTAATCTTTATTTCTGTCTACTTTGAATTATCTATAAAACTTGCGTTACGAATACAAAAATGATACACCTGCTGAAAGATGATATATATAATGAAAATCGGCCTATATTTCTTAAAGATTATTAAAAATATATCGTTATAACAGTGAATACATTTGTCCATAGGTGGGAAATGTGTCAAACGTTGGCATGGGCGGCGTGGGGACGGTGGGAGGAGTGGGTGGCGCCGGCGGCGTCGGTGGGGTGGGCGGCGTGGGCGGCGTGGGCAGCATGCCGCCGGCGGGCGCGGGCGGGTGGTTCAACAAGCAGGCGGGCGGCGGCGCGGGCGGAGTGGGCGGCGTGGGCGCGGTGGGCGGCATGCTGGGCATGCGCGCGCCGTACGCGGGCGGCGGCGCGGCGGCGGCGCGGCTGGGCGCGCGGTACGGGTTCCCGGGCGGCGGCGTGGGCGGCGTGGGCGGCGTGCTGCAGCGCTCGCCGCCCGCCACGCCGTCGTCGCGGCCGCCCACGCCGTCGGAGCTGCTGCTGCTGCGGCAGTCGCCCGCGCCGCCCGCGCCGCACCCGCCGCCCGACGACCAGCTGCCGCCGATGACGCCGCAGGACCAGCTCACTAAGTTCGTCGAGCAGTTGTAGTGTACATAGCCGAGGCGCGGCGCGTCGCCTTGTAATATATAAGATACCGGTGACGCCGCGCGGTCCCCGTCTCCAGTCCCCCGCCCCCTCCCCTCCCCGCCCTCGCTCGTGACCCCTCCCCAGCCCTATTTATTGTCGATAAAGTTATTGTTAGTGACGCGAGGGACGTAAGTTAAGTATTACGATGACCGAATCGAGCGCTCAATGTACAAAATGTAAATATGAGAGAAGTACGTCCTGTCAGCTTCTGCGTAATATAAGTTGTTCGTACTGTAGGTACATTATGATACTTATTCTGTTTATTGTAATTAAATCATTTTATAATATAATTATGTGATTATAAACCGTTGTTTCCTTTAGCTATTTCCGTGGAACCCTTGTTTGTCATACACGATCAAAATCAGTCGTCTTACGGACACACGCAACTATTTTTCGTTAGGTTAGGTTACACAATGAAACGTAAAAAAATACCTTTTGCAGTAGTTTTTGTACATTGTACTTTTTAGAATAAAGTTTATGTGACCAATATACCTGTATTAATATAAAACGGTATCGCTGTTAGTTTCTCCGCTTATAAGTCATGCCACTGTCTGATCACATACTTCCACTTTCATTTAGACATTTTTACAGCACCATTCAGTCTCAAGGTTTTCATAGTTTGTGTTGTGGATACTAGATAACTGATAGCAATATTTTTTTATTTTATAAATACATAATATACATAGTAAACAACCATACTAATACTGCTAATACGAAGTGTTTTCTTTGTAAATCTTACTCAAAGAAACAAATGTTTGTATCATGCAAGGCATATAACCCATGATCTTTGGAAGTTAGACCACTGAGGTGAATAGTAAATATATAATGCTGGACAATTTACACAGCGCCATCTAATCCCAGATCAAGCAGATTTTGTGCTTTTGGGTTTCTAGACAACTGATTATAGTATGTTTTTAAATATATACACAAAATTTATAACCTACTTGGATAAACCGGGTCACATACAGTAATGTGGTAATACTATTTTTTTACAAAGGTAGTATTTAAATATTCCATCCTCGTTACTTGATACGAGATGCGGATGTATATTGCCCACATCCGCTTTTCGCTCATAATTACAAATAAATAACCCCGGCCAATTAACACAGCGTCATCTAGTCCCGAGGTAAGCAGAGCTTGTGTTATGACTACTAGACAACAGATATAAAGACTTTTTGTAAATACATAAATAATATACATAGAAAATACCCAAACCGATACACACACACACACACACACACACACACACCGATAACCGATACGAACACTCGACCATCGGAAGTAAAGTGGGGTGCTAAAACTGCTAAAAGACCTCCTAGGCCATCAACCATAAATGTTAGTATTGTGCGAGATCATCGAACCTTCAACCTCTCAAACATATATAAGTACTGTAGGTACCTACTACCATCCGAGGTGGAATGCACGAGCAAAATGCCCCATGCCCCAACTCCGGCATACGCGCTTGCAGGTACATCTTGTGGTTTTTAGTGGGTATAAATACCACACCACCTCGCCATCCCTCCGGCCGGGCCTTTGAAGTTTATCCACAAGTTTAAAAAAAAGGTCCCTACAATTACAATGTATATTTTTCTTTTCAGCCGAGAACCAATTATAGTACAGTATATCTTGTGAATAGGATAAATAAAATATAATAATAAGTATATAAAACGCTTTATTTAAATTCATGTGAATGTTAAAATAAATATTTTAGGTAATTAGTTGGATAATTATTAACATTTTGCTGTGCTGTACATTAATTCACAATTTCTACATCAATATATGCTCTGGTATATACATTTATACCTACATTCATTCGTTAGTTCACAACTATTCGTTTTATAATGTATTGGCGAACTCAAGGTACAATAGTATTTGGGAATTATAAATAACAAGTTACATTTGTTAAGTACTTAGTTTAATAATAACGTAGTAAAGCTTTTAATTTTATATATTTACACAAAATCAATGGAAGCAAACATTGCCGAGATCAATCATTACCAATTTTCTTATATAATTGAAATGGCATACGAGCTGATGGGCTACTTGATGCCTGTAGTACCTCACATGTGTTACCATTCCGGATGACTACGAGTTTATATCTTATTCTTCAATCGAGACAAGGAAACAAGTGTGTTGGCAAGAGTTTAATTTTATAATAAATTCGATGTTAGTATTTGTATAATTTACTATCATCAAAGTGTGATGTACTGACTAGTAGGTGCGCACCGATAACTGAATAGCCCGGGATAGACCAGAATTAACCAAATATTTTTGATTAATATACCTGAAATAACAGAAATTTGCACAGTAAACATATTTATTTCTGTTTAACAAGCTCCTTAAATACATATTTTTCATGATCTTCATTGCATTTCAAACTCAGAACTTAGTACTTAAACGTACACTATTCGACAAGGATGTGTTGTACGTGGACTGAGTTATACGACCAATTCTCGCTTCTCCTATTCACGTTGATTTATTATTAAATTAATTAGCGTTTCCACACCTCGCATTGTATACGTAGCGCGTGGGACAAATGACATTTTGTATTTTTACTTGTGTATAATATATAGAGGGCATACTGCACCGACCCCAAATAATGGGATAAATAATCAATTGAAAACTGATAGGATGTCATTTATAAAGTAAAATAAAATTGTAGGGGGGGTTTTAAATAAGTCTACAAAAATTATAAAATATTTTTCAGAAAATTGTCAAGTAGCCAATTCTGTATACTGTTCTAGCAGTCTTTAGTTCTATTTCTCGCCCTCTTTGTTGAAATAAAAATAATCTTTATTCAAATAAACTTAATATAAGCAGTTTTGAATAGTCATATTTTTTTATTATACTCATTCGAAACGTAGCCATCACGATTGACATAAGTAAATAAATAGTTATCTGAATAACAAAATAAATTGGTACAATAGGTATAAGACCAGATACAAGCGACACCCGTTCAGGAGTGTAACGTTGATAGTTCTGAATCCATACAACATAATAAATTATTATTAATTACTTTCACTTTCAAAACAGTTTTATTCTAATCACAGTTTCAATACCGATAAAAAAGGTTTATAAAATCCACTAACATAATACCGTCCACTAACAGGTAGGTATAGCGTAACAAACACCAATTTATAAATTACATGGTATATATAATACTGTACAATACAAGTCACTTGAGTTTGCCAATAATAGTACATTTGTCCATGATACTGTCAACCCAAGTTCATTTAACATAAAGAAACTCACAAATTCAGTTTGTATATGTTTATATGATACAAGCTCTGTGTATTAACCCTTTGCACTCGTATGTCCCCGTACGGGGGATATCGGTCGTTTTATCATTGCGCTCCTATGTCCCCATGCAAGGCACATTGCACCTCAACCGTTAGGCTAATTCCGATTGCGAACTTTCTAAAGCATAATTACGAGTGCATAGTGGTAAAATGGAGACTCATCTCTGAGTTCATGACATGATGACTCATGAACATTACATACTGAATCTACTGATGGTACCGAAAACCCCTGGACCCTTGTCATACAAAATCATTTACCAAACACCTTAAAATACTAACATAATTTAATATAAAAAAAAAACAATAAACGTTTACAACAAACTAACAATTTTATGGTAAGAAATAAATATTTTAGACATATACAAAGGTGTTAACGATTTGTACTTTAGTAAGAGAGATAAAGTTAAAATTGTGATAGAGGTAGTAGCGAAGTGTAGTGAAAAGCACTGGCCTGAAATATCATATTACTTACGATAAATAAGGGTAATACAAACAAAATATATCTAAAACACACACCGTAACACAACGACACGTTAACAGATCAACAACGTCAGATGGAGCACTACGTACAATGAAGGTAACCATGCAAACCATACTCTTAATAAATAAACAAGTTCATACAAATATTTGCCACCAATTATACTCATTTTTAAAGCCATAATGAATCTTTTAAATGTTTTTCAACGCAAATGTAGTATTAAATAAACTCTAATTATAAAAGAGCAATTTATTTTAGATACCTCAACACTTGAAAATATTTTTTCCATCAATTATTACTTAGCATTGTAACAATTAATGTTCTGTGCTCTCTATATAGTTTCTTTACTCTACTTAAGAAATAAAATATATAGGTATATATACATAAAAAATGGCAACACTTCCTCTCAATTTATAAACCGATATGTTTACATTCATTGTATGTGCTCCATATACTTTACTGTTGGTCTGAACACGTTAAGATTCACACTTAACTACGCATAAACAACGTATTATGCACATTTCCTTAGATATTTTTTGTATTTTTATCATTGCTTGCAACATATAATTTATTTAACAGTGTTAAGTACCAATAGTCAAGTGGGTGATCGCCCAGGTCAATAATAAAATCTCTTATTAAAGTGTACAACAAATGTATGCTAATTGAAACGCTTACTGCATTATTTAGTAAGCTCGATGCAACAAAATTGATTTAAATGGCAACATTAGGAAAACATGCATAGATCATAATAGGTCGGCATTTAAATTGCAAAACAACCATTAGACCAGTAACAGTGAAATAAATATCAGGTTCGTTGGAATTGTATACGCTCATGTAAGGGACTTCTTAAATTACGATACTCGTAGAGTACGATTTTTCAGTCAAAAATACGCGACTCGAAGTTTCAAACAATTAGGTATGTTAACAGAAATATGTTATACCATTTGCAACGCATAAGCGACTAAAGAAAGTATTTAAGAGGACTATTACAAAATGATGCCGCTCAACTTTAGGTTAAATCGCATGGATTTACGCACACACACAGTAATACACGCACACAGACGCAAATAACCGTGTAGCGCAATCGGTGTGGATTTAGTATGAACCATTTTGATCCTTGTAATATTTTAATTAATAATGTGATATGTTTCTACTTAACTGAGTAACATAAACTACTTATTGGATTTTTTTAAATAATAACCAAAATAATAACCAAATAATAACCATATTTTTTTATTATATTATTCCTAGAGGGTTGATGTCAGGATGCTGGCCGATTGTACAACTAAAAGCCAAAACCTTAAGTAATATGAGTAACAAATAATTGGGATAAGGACAGGAAGATGAAATTACTATAACATAAATTTACTAATTAATTTTTCTTACATATTAATTCAGTTTATTTATTAATAGATACAATATAATTTATTATAAGAGTCGGATACATTATTGCCATATTCACTTGTTCTAAATATTATACTTAGCAAATAATTATTTTATTTATATATAATAGTTGTGTTTTCAAGGCTTTGTTTTGATTTAAAGGTCCCATCCTTATATATATATTAGGTGTGTCCGCGACTTCGTCAGCGTGGTATAATGAAATTGACCAAATAAAGGAAACATATTTAGATTATAACCTAAAAAAGTTTCATTGTTTCACTTAAACAATGACGATACTTTTATACAACCTTTCATCTCCGCTTTTAATCCCTTACAATACTTTTTTCGCACTATAAAGTAGTGTAACAACTTCTTTACTCATACTATGCACTTTATTAAAAATTATATAAAATAAAAATAAATGCGAAAGCAAACCCGAGTTGCACGGTATGTTTATTAAATGCAAGCCGATCTCGCGATGCAACGGAGACCGGTGCGAGGGGGGACATCGAAGTCGTCCAGCACCTACGTGTTAGGTGGAGATTCATTCGTCCCTGGCTAACCTACACGGTGGACACATACTTGCTTCTGCTACCGATTCTATTCTTAAGCTGGAATTCTACGCTTTTATTTTGCTGTTTCGCAATATATACTAGTATATAGTTGCAAGACCATTTTTAAAGGAATTATAAACCCCGAATTGGGTGAGTATTGCACTGATATATAGAAACTAATTTGTATCACTATATAGCTGTATCTATCTATTATATCTCCTAGACCTTAAGTTTTCTGCTTAATTAACTTATGTTCCTGCCATACAACTTGTTACTGTTTTTACTAATTGTACGCTTAAAATAACTATAGCATAGTACTATACCATAATGTCATTTATACCAATGTAATTGCACAATAGAAATGCTTTTCATCTACCTACTAGTTGAATTAATTGTAATTAATGAATACAATCAGTTTATAGTTATTAATTAGTTAGGAGAATATGAGCTATTTGAAGCTATTCCATCTTTATTCTCTTTTACCTCACCTTTGAGAGCCATAGCTTAGTGCCATTACCATCTGCACCATTTCATCTCGCTTCTGGAATGAAAGGCGTCATCGCTAACACAAGTGAGGGTTCTATGGACGGCTATAAAAGTAGCAGTTATTTCTGTAATTCCAGGGTTCAAATCTCCGGCCCGGAACACCGCACGACCTGAGTGCTAAACGGCCTACACCGCTAGTACCCGTGTCGACTGCCGTCGTGTGACGCAGGATACTCCAGGGCAGTGGTATTCGGTGCTACTAGATGCTAAATTGTGCGATTTTGTGTATGGACAAAGAACCTCCTTATGAACTACAGTGCTAACTATATATATTACATAACTTATGTCATATAATTATATTCTTTCACACAATCCGGATTTTATTTAACTTATTTTAACACCAAACTACTAAAAGTGTGACACTGGCGCCCAACATAGGTTTCATTCACGAGCATATCGCACAATTTAGCTTTTATTGGTTTTTCATTGGTGATGGTAATTTACTTCATAGTTTTAAGATTGATTAAGCTAATATAGAATATTTCTTTCATATATTCCTTCTTCATTAGTTCTCATTACTACTAATATTCTTATAATACTTTTAATAAATACTCATTACATCTGATCGTAACTTCATCAATAAATATTAGCACTACCCACATTTTGCATTAACAATTGTTGCACTAAGCTTTATAATTATAATATCGTTAACCTATTGTACATATACCGTGTATCACCCATTGTAATCATTATCATTATATAATCAACAATCATAGTAAATTTGTAACGGTGCAATACACACCTATATTTTTTCTCAATATGGCATATAGTATTAAATACCTATCATTACAAAAATCAGAATTGGTGTACGAAGTGGAACTCCGTGGTGGTACTGGTGAATCAGTTCAAGAATTGAGAAAGCAAATTTTTAAACTGTCTCAACTTTTGCCCTCAGAGGATATCTTAGAGTCTCATTTAGATCCTACAGATGACCTGAAGGAAGTAAAGGAGTCACTTATAAAATCGCAAAGTAATTTAACTAGTCTTAAAAATAAACTAGATAAAAACTTATTTAATAGAACTGAAACTTTATTACATCATATTTATCACCGTCTTAACAGAATTGTACCTTCTACCGAACTTACCGACATACACAAAACCTGTATTTCTAGCTTTAATTCTCAATTCAAGGAACTATCAAATATTAAATCTCATACTACTCCAACTAATAGTTCGGCTTCAGCCCCTGATAATACTACGGACACTCCCACCATATCTGTCACTTGTGAACGTAATCTATCTACAGATCTAAATAAACTTAAATATTCAGGGAAAACCTGTGTTCATTCCTTTATACAAAGAGTAGAAGAATATGTGCAATCTAGGGGTATTACCTTTGATAAAATACTAACTTTAGCCTATGAAATATTTGTCGATGACGCACTACATTGGTATCGTTATAATAAAGACCGAGTAAACTCATGGAATGACCTCTGTGCATTACTTAGAGAAGATTTTAGTAGTTCTGACTATGACTATAGACTCGCTGCTGAAATTCGATCGCGTACACAGGGAGAACACGAAAACATTACAATATATCTGTCTATTATGCATGGCATGTTTTCTCGTCTCAGCAAACCTATGAATAATGAAGATAAACTCGATATATTAATGCACAATATCCGCCCCTGCTACGCAAATACTCTAGCAGCATCTCCTAATATTAAATCTATGGATGAATTAAAATCGGTCTGCCGTAATTACGAGACTGTTAATTCTAGATTTTTGCAATTTCATGAGCCACCTAGGGTAACTAGTAGTACACTCGCCCCTGAATTTGCTTATAAATATAAATCTGAACAAACTAAATACAATTATAATAAACAATTTAATCAAAACGCTACCTATAATTACCAAAATAAAACAAACCTTACTAATGCTAATTTCAATCAATCAAATAGTTATAAAAATCAAAATTTTAACGTGAGCGCTATATATACAAATGATCAATCTAGACAGGTGTTCTGCCCTAGATGTAGATCTAACAGTCACTCTTTAAGCAGCTGCAGTGAGGAGCGGTTCCCTATCTGCTTTAAATGTGGTAAAAAGGACGTGCGCTACCCGGAATGTCCTGATTGCAATACCACTCACAAACAGGAACCGGCAAAAAACTAAATAAATTCGATTGGAGTGGCCGAGTTCAGGAATGGAAGGATTGGTTAAAATTTGTTAAAAATTTTTTCACCTTTAATTCGGTTGCTTCAGTCGATAATAATAAAAATATCCTCGATAGAACTCGACCATACGTTAAAATTAATGTATTAGATAAGTTAATAACTGGATTGTTAGATACCGGTTCTTGCGTTACTATTATTGGGAACGGATATCATGATTTTTTTGTAAATATGGGTCTCAAAATACAAGACACTACCCCTGTTCAATTTGTTGCTGCCGGCGGAGAGAAGCTAAATGCTATCGGAATTATTCGTCTCCCTATCTATTTTGAAAGACAAATGCACACAGTCAATGCCTACGTAGTACCAGGTATAAAAAACTCCGTTATCCTAGGTATTGATTTTTGGCGAACGTTCGGTCTCTTTCCTAAACATTTAGACGCAATATCATTTCACAAGGACTCTGAAACCTACATGATGAGTAATGCGTTAGACAGTGCTATAGCATTATGTTCCTACGAGCATTTGACAGATGACCAGAGGAATATGGCCGATAATCTTATTTCTCAGTACCGTGACATTTCATACGAGGAGCGTGGGTTAGGTCGCACTACACTAATCACGCATTCCATTGATACTGGGGATGCTGCCCCCATACGTCAACGCTATTATCGTATGTCACCTGAAAAACAAAGAATATTAGTAGAACAGTTGGACGAGATGTTAAAGGATGATGTTGTCGAACCCTGTGAAAGCCCTTGGTCGTCTCCCGTTCTTTTAACACCTAAAAAAAACGGTGAGCTCAGGTTCTGTTTAGATAGCAGAAAGCTTAATACAGTAACAAAAAAAGATGCGTATAGCTTACCTTACATTACAGAAATACTCGACAATCTACGCGATGCCAAATATCTCAGTAGTATAGATCTTTCAAAAAGTTTTTGGCAAATTTTAATAAAAAAAAAGGACAGATGCAAAACTGCATTTTACATTCCAACTCGTGGTACCTTCCAATTTAAATCTATGCCCTTTGGGTTAACTAACGCACCTGCAACACAACAGAGACTCGTTGACGAATTGTTTTATGGCCCTGAGTTCGAATTTCGAGTATTCGTTTACATTGATGACATTATAATTGTCTCCGAGTCATTTAGTCAACATATACACTTGCTAAACAATGTGTTAGAAAAATTAAAATTGGCGAACCTTACAATAAATTTTCAAAAGAGCCAATTTTTCAGGAAACAACTTAAATACTTGGGTTATATAGTTGACGCTAATGGACTACACGCCGATCCTGATAAAGTTGCATCTATTACTAATTATCCAATTCCTACTAATCGTAAAGAGGTACGACGATTCATTGGTACAGCTTCTTGGTATCGCCGTTTTATACCAAATTTCAGTAGTCTAGCGGCCCCTCTTAATAAGCTTACATCACAAGGCAAGAAGGCTCCCCCTTTCTCTTGGTCACAAGAAGCTGACTACGCTTATAGGCAATTAAAAGAGCATTTAGCATCAGCACCTATTCTTACTTGTCCAGACTATTCTAAACCATTCGAGGTACACACTGATGCTAGCGATTATGGAATAGGTGCCGTCCTCACACAGAATCTCAAGGGTGAAGAAAAAGTAATAGCATATATGAGTAAGTCTCTCTCTAAACAAGAACGCAATTATAGTGCTACAGAACGTGAAGCACTAGCCGTCGTAGTTGCCATTGAACATTGGCGTTGCTATTTAGAAAATGGTCTTAAGTTCTCTGTTTACACGGACCATTCTTCACTTAAATGGTTTCTTAATCTTAATAATCCCACCGGACGACTTGCGCGCTGGGGTGTTCGTCTTTCTGCTTTCAATTTCGAAATTAAACACCGCAGAGGCACGGATAATGTCGTACCGGATAGCTTGTCTCGTGCTGTACCTATATCTGCTATTGATGATTCAACAGACGGACAGACTGAAACCGACCCTAAAACTAATGATCCCTGGTATTTAAACATATTTAATGGCTGCCAAAAAAACCCATCTTCTTTTCTAAATTACCGTATCGCTAATTGTAAGCTGTACCGATACATGAAATCCCTCAATCCACTGACCAAGGAATTTGAGTGGAAAGAAGTGATACCCTTGGAGTATCGCCAAAAAGCAATACATCAAAATCACTCAGAACCTACTTCAGGACACTTCGGTATTTTTAAAACACTCAAACGTTTATCACTAAAATACTTTTGGCCTGGTCTACACCACGACGTAACAAACTTTGTTACTAGTTGCGAAACTTGTCTCGCTCAGAAGCACCCAAACCATAGCACTCCAGGTACGATGGGGAGACCAAAACACTGCAGCCGACCATTTCAAATGATAAGCGTCGATTTAGTAGGACCTCTACCGGTCTCTAGAAAACAGAACACCTTTTTACTAGTCGTCACCTGTTGTTTCTCTAAATATTGCTTGTTATTCCCTATAAGACGTGCAACAGCTGATATAATTTGCAAAATTTTAGAGGAAAATATTTTCTTAATTCATGGTATACCTAGCACTATTTTAATGGATAATGGAAGACAATTTGTCAGTAATACTATGAAAAATATGTTCTCTTCTTACGGTATCCCCAATATTTTTTATACACCCTTGTACACACCTCAAGTTAACATGGTAGAACGGTACAATAAAACAATTATCACTGCTATCTCTTCCTTTATCGATAATGATCATAGATCCTGGGACAACCTAATGCCTAAAATACAATTCGCTTTAAATAGTTCAGTCAGCGAAGTAACTGGCTATACACCATCGTTTTTGGTATTCGGCCGGGAACTAATAATATGCGGATCTCATTATATCGACTCAGATATCGGGGACCACATAGTATTTCTACCCCGCGATGAATATGTAGAAAATCAAGGTAGCTTGCGCAAAATCTTTGATAAAGTCCAAGCAGCGCTCATCAAAGCCCATTCTCGGAATTGTTCCAATTATAATCTTCGCCGTAAAAATGTAGATTTTAATATTAGAGACATTATATGGAAACGTACCTTTTATCAAAGCGACAAAGACAATAGATTTTCAAAAAAATTAGCACCTAAATTCATTAAATGTCGTATTACGGACAAAAAATCTAGGTTAGTCTACGAACTTGAAGATATGTCAGGGAATAAACTAGGTACATGGCATGTCAAAGATTTTAAGATAACATAGGTATATATTTTTTATTAGTGGATTTTACTAGGAAAAATCCTAACCTAAAAAGAGGGGTATGTAACAACTTCTTTACTCATACTATGCACTTTATTAAAAATTATATAAAATAAAAATAAATGCGAAAGCAAACCCGAGTTGCACGGTATGTTTATTAAATGCAAGCCGATCTCGCGATGCAACGGAGACCGGTGAGAGGGTGGACATCGAAGTCGTCCAGCACCTACGTGTTAGGTGGAGATTCATTCGTCCCTGGCTAACCTACACGGTGGACACATACTTGCTTCTGCTACCGATTCTATTCTTAAGCTGGAATTCTACGCTTTTATTTTGCTGTTTCGCAATATATACTAGTATATAGTTGCAAGACCATTTTTAAAGGAATTATAAACCCCGAATTGGGTGAGTATTGCACTGATATATAGAAACTAATTTGTATCACTATATAGCTGTATCTATCTATTATATCTCCTAGACCTTAAGTTTTCTGCTTAATTAACTTATGTTCCTGCCATACAACTTGTTACTGTTTTTACTAATTGTACGCTTAAAATAACTATAGCATAGTACTATACCATAATGTCATTTATACCAATGTAATTGCACAATAGAAATGCTTTTCATCTACCTACTAGTTGAATTAATTGTAATTAATGAATACAATCAGTTTATAGTTATTAATTAGTTAGGAGAATATGAGCTATTTGAAGCTATTCCATCTTTATTCTCTTTTACCTCACCTTTGAGAGCCATAGCTTAGTGCCATTACCATCTGCACCATTTCATCTCGCTTCTGGAATGAAAGGCGTCATCGCTAACACAAGTGAGGGTTCTATGGACGGCTATAAAAGTAGCAGTTATTTCTGTAATTCCAGGGTTCAAATCTCCGGCCCGGAACACCGCACGACCTGAGTGCTAAACGGCCTACACCGCTAGTACCCGTGTCGACTGCCGTCGTGTGACGCAGGATACTCCAGGGCAGTGGTATTCGGTGCTACTAGATGCTAAATTGTGCGATTTTGTGTATGGACAAAGAACCTCCTTATGAACTACAGTGCTAACTATATATATTACATAACTTATGTCATATAATTATATTCTTTCACACAATCCGGATTTTATTTAACTTATTTTAACACCAAACTACTAAAAGTGTGACACTGGCGCCCAGCATAGGTTTCATTCACGAGCATATCGCACAATTTAGCTCTTATTGGTTTTTCATTGGTGATGGTAATTTACTTCATAGTTTTAAGGTTGATTAAGCTAATATAGAATATTTCTTTCATATATTCCTTCTTCATTAGTTCTCATTACTACTAATATTCTTATAATACTTTTAATAAATACTCATTACATCTGATCGTAACTTCATCAATAAATATTAGCACTACCCACATTTTGCATTAACAATTGTTGCACTAAGCTTTATAATTATAATATCGTTAACCTATTGTACATATACCGTGTATCACCCATTGTAATCATTATCATTATATAATCAACAATCATAGTAAATTTGTAACGGTGCAATACACACCTATATTTTTTTCTCAATATGGCATATAGTATTAAATACCTATCATTACAAAAATCAGAATTGGTGTACGAAGTGGAACTCCGTGGTGGTACTGGTGAATCAGTTCAAGAATTGAGAAAGCAAATTTTTAAACTGTCTCAACTTTTGCCCTCAGAGGATATCTTAGAGTCTCATTTAGATCCTACAGATGACCTGAAGGAAGTAAAGGAGTCACTTATAAAATCGCAAAGTAATTTAACTAGTCTTAAAAATAAACTAGATAAAAACTTATTTAATAGAACTGAAACTTTATTACATCATATTTATCACCGTCTTAACAGAATTGTACCTTCTACCGAACTTACCGACATACACAAAACCTGTATTTCTAGCTTTAATTCTCAATTCAAGGAACTATCAAATATTAAATCTCATACTACTCCAACTAATAGTTCGGCTTCAGCCCCTGATAATACTACGGACACTCCCACCATATCTGTCACTTGTGAACGTAATCTATCTACAGATCTAAATAAACTTAAATATTCAGGGAAAACCTGTGTTCATTCCTTTATACAAAGAGTAGAAGAATATGTGCAATCTAGGGGTATTACCTTTGATAAAATACTAACTTTAGCCTATGAAATATTTGTCGATGACGCACTACATTGGTATCGTTATAATAAAGACCGAGTAAACTCATGGAATGACCTCTGTGCATTACTTAGAGAAGATTTTAGTAGTTCTGACTATGACTATAGACTCGCTGCTGAAATTCGATCGCGTACACAGGGAGAACACGAAAACATTACAATATATCTGTCTATTATGCATGGCATGTTTTCTCGTCTCAGCAAACCTATGAATAATGAAGATAAACTCGATATATTAATGCACAATATCCGCCCCTGCTACGCAAATACTCTAGCAGCATCTCCTAATATTAAATCTATGGATGAATTAAAATCGGTCTGCCGTAATTACGAGACTGTTAATTCTAGATTTTTGCAATTTCATGAGCCACCTAGGGTAACTAGTAGTACACTCGCCCCTGAATTTGCTTATAAATATAAATCTGAACAAACTAAATACAATTATAATAAACAATTTAATCAAAACGCTACCTATAATTACCAAAATAAAACAAACCTTACTAATGCTAATTTCAATCAATCAAATAGTTATAAAAATCAAAATTTTAACGTGAGCGCTATATATACAAATGATCAATCTAGACAGGTGTTCTGCCCTAGATGTAGATCTAACAGTCACTCTTTAAGCAGCTGCAGTGAGGAGCGGTTCCCTATCTGCTTTAAATGTGGTAAAAAGGACGTGCGCTACCCGGAATGTCCTGATTGCAATACCACTCACAAACAGGAACCGGCAAAAAACTAAATAAATTCGATTGGAGTGGCCGAGTTCAGGAATGGAAGGATTGGTTAAAATTTGTTAAAAATTTTTTCACCTTTAATTCGGTTGCTTCAGTCGATAATAATAAAAATATCCTCGATAGAACTCGACCATACGTTAAAATTAATGTATTAGATAAGTTAATAACTGGATTGTTAGATACCGGTTCTTGCGTTACTATTATTGGGAACGGATATCATGATTTTTTTGTAAATATGGGTCTCAAAATACAAGACACTACCCCTGTTCAATTTGTTGCTGCCGGCGGAGAGAAGCTAAATGCTATCGGAATTATTCGTCTCCCTATCTATTTTGAAAGACAAATGCACACAGTCAATGCCTACGTAGTACCAGGTATAAAAAACTCCGTTATCCTAGGTATTGATTTTTGGCGAACGTTCGGTCTCTTTCCTAAACATTTAGACGCAATATCATTTCACAAGGACTCTGAAACCTACATGATGAGTAATGCGTTAGACAGTGCTATAGCATTATGTTCCTACGAGCATTTGACAGATGACCAGAGGAATATGGCCGATAATCTTATTTCTCAGTACCGTGACATTTCATACGAGGAGCGTGGGTTAGGTCGCACTACACTAATCACGCATTCCATTGATACTGGGGATGCTGCCCCCATACGTCAACGCTATTATCGTATGTCACCTGAAAAACAAAGAATATTAGTAGAACAGTTGGACGAGATGTTAAAGGATGATGTTGTCGAACCCTGTGAAAGCCCTTGGTCGTCTCCCGTTCTTTTAACACCTAAAAAAAACGGTGAGCTCAGGTTCTGTTTAGATAGCAGAAAGCTTAATACAGTAACAAAAAAAGATGCGTATAGCTTACCTTACATTACAGAAATACTCGACAATCTACGCGATGCCAAATATCTCAGTAGTATAGATCTTTCAAAAAGTTTTTGGCAAATTTTAATAAAAAAAAAGGACAGATGCAAAACTGCATTTTACATTCCAACTCGTGGTACCTTCCAATTTAAATCTATGCCCTTTGGGTTAACTAACGCACCTGCAACACAACAGAGACTCGTTGACGAATTGTTTTATGGCCCTGAGTTCGAATTTCGAGTATTCGTTTACATTGATGACATTATAATTGTCTCCGAGTCATTTAGTCAACATATACACTTGCTAAACAATGTGTTAGAAAAATTAAAATTGGCGAACCTTACAATAAATTTTCAAAAGAGCCAATTTTTCAGGAAACAACTTAAATACTTGGGTTATATAGTTGACGCTAATGGACTACACGCCGATCCTGATAAAGTTGCATCTATTACTAATTATCCAATCCCTACTAATCGTAAAGAGGTACGACGATTCATTGGTACAGCTTCTTGGTATCGCCGTTTTATACCAAATTTCAGTAGTCTAGCGGCCCCTCTTAATAAGCTTACATCACAAGGCAAGAAGGCTCCCCCTTTCTCTTGGTCACAAGAAGCTGACTACGCTTATAGGCAATTAAAAGAGCATTTAGCATCAGCACCTATTCTTACTTGTCCAGACTATTCTAAACCATTCGAGGTACACACTGATGCTAGCGATTATGGAATAGGTGCCGTCCTCACACAGAATCTCAATGATGAAGAAAAAGTAATAGCATATATGAGTAAGTCTCTCTCTAAACAAGAACGCAATTATAGTGCTACAGAACGTGAAGCACTAGCCGTCGTAGTTGCCATTGAACATTGGCGTTGCTATTTAGAAAATGGTCTTAAGTTCTCTGTTTACACGGACCATTCTTCACTTAAATGGTTTCTTAATCTTAATAATCCCACCGGACGACTTGCGCGCTGGGGTGTTCGTCTTTCTGCTTTCAATTTCGAAATTAAACACCGCAGAGGCACGGATAATGTCGTACCGGATAGCTTGTCTCGTGCTGTACCTATATCTGCTATTGATGATTCAACAGACGGACAGACTGAAACCGACCCTAAAACTAATGATCCCTGGTATTTAAACATATTTAATGGCTGCCAAAAAAACCCATCTTCTTTTCTAAATTACCGTATCGCTAATTGTAAGCTGTACCGATACATGAAATCCCTCAATCCACTGACCAAGGAATTTGAGTGGAAAGAAGTGATACCCTTGGAGTATCGCCAAAAAGCAATACATCAAAATCACTCAGAACCTACTTCAGGACACTTCGGTATTTTTAAAACACTCAAACGTTTATCACTAAAATACTTTTGGCCTGGTCTACACCACGACGTAACAAACTTTGTTACTAGTTGCGAAACTTGTCTCGCTCAGAAGCACCCAAACCATAGCACTCCAGGTACGATGGGGAGACCAAAACACTGCAGCCGACCATTTCAAATGATAAGCGTCGATTTAGTAGGACCTCTACCGGTCTCTAGAAAACAGAACACCTTTTTACTAGTCGTCACCTGTTGTTTCTCTAAATATTGCTTGTTATTCCCTATAAGACGTGCAACAGCTGATATAATTTGCAAAATTTTAGAGGAAAATATTTTCTTAATTCATGGTATACCTAGCACTATTTTAATGGATAATGGAAGACAATTTGTCAGTAATACTATGAAAAATATGTTCTCTTCTTACGGTATCCCCAATATTTTTTATACACCCTTGTACACACCTCAAGTTAACATGGTAGAACGGTACAATAAAACAATTATCACTGCTATCTCTTCCTTTATCGATAATGATCATAGATCCTGGGACAACCTAATGCCTAAAATACAATTCGCTTTAAATAGTTCAGTCAGCGAAGTAACTGGCTATACACCATCGTTTTTGGTATTCGGCCGGGAACTAATAATATGCGGATCTCATTATATCGACTCAGATATCGAGGACCACATAGTATTTCTACCCCGCGATGAATATGTAGAAAATCAAGGTAGCTTGCGCAAAATCTTTGATAAAGTCCAAGCAGCGCTCATCAAAGCCCATTCTCGGAATTGTTCCAATTATAATCTTCGCCGTAAAAATGTAGATTTTAATATTGGAGACATTATATGGAAACGTACCTTTTATCAAAGCGACAAAGACAATAGATTTTCAAAAAAATTAGCACCTAAATTCATTAAATGTCGTATTACGGACAAAAAATCTAGGTTAGTCTACGAACTTGAAGATATGTCAGGGAATAAACTAGGTACATGGCATGTCAAAGATTTTAAGATAACATAGGTATATATTTTTTATTAGTGGATTTTACTAGGAAAAATCCTAACCTAAAAAGAGGGGTATGTAACAACTTCTTTACTCATACTATGCACTTTATTAAAAATTATATAAAATAAAAATAAATGCGAAAGCAAACCCGAGTTGCACGGTATGTTTATTAAATGCAAGCCGATCTCGCGATGCAACGGAGACCGGTGCGAGGGGGACATCGAAGTCGTCCAGCACCTACGTGTTAGGTGGAGATTCATTCGTCCCTGGCTAACCTACACGGTGGACACATACTTGCTTCTGCTACCGATTCTATTCTTAAGCTGGAATTCTACGCTTTTATTTTGCTGTTTCGCAATATATACTAGTATATAGTTGCAAGACCATTTTTAAAGGAATTATAAACCCCGAATTGGGTGAGTATTGCACTGATATATAGAAACTAATTTGTATCACTATATAGCTGTATCTATCTATTATATCTCCTAGACCTTAAGTTTTCTGCTTAATTAACTTATGTTCCTGCCATACAACTTGTTACTGTTTTTACTAATTGTACGCTTAAAATAACTATAGCATAGTACTATACCATAATGTCATTTATACCAATGTAATTGCACAATAGAAATGCTTTTCATCTACCTACTAGTTGAATTAATTGTAATTAATGAATACAATCAGTTTATAGTTATTAATTAGTTAGGAGAATATGAGCTATTTGAAGCTATTCCATCTTTATTCTCTTTTACCTCACCTTTGAGAGCCATAGCTTAGTGCCATTACCATCTGCACCATTTCATCTCGCTTCTGGAATGAAAGGCGTCATCGCTAACACAAGTGAGGGTTCTATGGACGGCTATAAAAGTAGCAGTTATTTCTGTAATTCCAGGGTTCAAATCTCCGGCCCGGAACACCGCACGACCTGAGTGCTAAACGGCCTACACCGCTAGTACCCGTGTCGACTGCCGTCGTGTGACGCAGGATACTCCAGGGCAGTGGTATTCGGTGCTACTAGATGCTAAATTGTGCGATTTTGTGTATGGACAAAGAACCTCCTTATGAACTACAGTGCTAACTATATATATTACATAACTTATGTCACATAATTATATTCTTTCACACAATCCGGATTTTATTTAACTTATTTTAACACCAAACTACTAAAAGTGTGACACTGGCGCCCAGCATAGGTTTCATTCACGAGCATATCGCACAATTTAGCTTTTATTGGTTTTTCATTGGTGATGGTAATTTACTTCATAGTTTTAAGGTTGATTAAGCTAATATAGAATATTTCTTTCATATATTCCTTCTTCATTAGTTCTCATTACTACTAATATTCTTATAATACTTTTAATAAATACTCATTACATCTGATCGTAACTTCATCAATAAATATTAGCACTACCCACATTTTGCATTAACAATTGTTGCACTAAGCTTTATAATTATAATATCGTTAACCTATTGTACATATACCGTGTATCACCCATTGTAATCATTATCATTATATAATCAACAATCATAGTAAATTTGTAACGGTGCAATACACACCTATATTTTTTTCTCAATATGGCATATAGTATTAAATACCTATCATTACAAAAATCAGAATTGGTGTACGAAGTGGAACTCCGTGGTGGTACTGGTGAATCAGTTCAAGAATTGAGAAAGCAAATTATTAAACTGTCTCAACTTTTGCCCTCAGAGGATATCTTAGAGTCTCATTTAGATCCTACAGATGACCTGAAGGAAGTAAAGGAGTCACTTATAAAATCGCAAAGTAATTTAACTAGTCTTAAAAATAAACTAGATAAAAACTTATTTAATAGAACTGAAACTTTATTACATCATATTTATCACCGTCTTAACAGAATTGTACCTTCTACCGAACTTACCGACATACACAAAACCTGTATTTCTAGCTTTAATTCTCAATTCAAGGAACTATCAAATATTAAATCTCATACTACTCCAACTAATAGTTCGGCTTCAGCCCCTGATAATACTACGGACACTCCCACCATATCTGTCACTTGTGAACGTAATCTATCTACAGATCTAAATAAACTTAAATATTCAGGGAAAACCTGTGTTCATTCCTTTATACAAAGAGTAGAAGAATATGTGCAATCTAGGGGTATTACCTTTGATAAAATACTAACTTTAGCCTATGAAATATTTGTCGATGACGCACTACATTGGTATCGTTATAATAAAGACCGAGTAAACTCATGGAATGACCTCTGTGCATTACTTAGAGAAGATTTTAGTAGTTCTGACTATGACTATAGACTCGCTGCTGAAATTCGATCGCGTACACAGGGAGAACACGAAAACATTACAATATATCTGTCTATTATGCATGGCATGTTTTCTCGTCTCAGCAAACCTATGAATAATGAAGATAAACTCGATATATTAATGCACAATATCCGCCCCTGCTACGCAAATACTCTAGCAGCATCTCCTAATATTAAATCTATGGATGAATTAAAATCGGTCTGCCGTAATTACGAGACTGTTAATTCTAGATTTTTGCAATTTCATGAGCCACCTAGGGTAACTAGTAGTACACTCGCCCCTGAATTTGCTTATAAATATAAATCTGAACAAACTAAATACAATTATAATAAACAATTTAATCAAAACGCTACCTATAATTACCAAAATAAAACAAACCTTACTAATGCTAATTTCAATCAATCAAATAGTTATAAAAATCAAAATTTTAACGTGAGCGCTATATATACAAATGATCAATCTAGACAGGTGTTCTGCCCTAGATGTAGATCTAACAGTCACTCTTTAAGCAGCTGCAGTGAGGAGCGGTTCCCTATCTGCTTTAAATGTGGTAAAAAGGACGTGCGCTACCCGGAATGTCCTGATTGCAATACCACTCACAAACAGGAACCGGCAAAAAACTAAATAAATTCGATTGGAGTGGCCGAGTTCAGGAATGGAAGGATTGGTTAAAATTTGTTAAAAATTTTTTCACCTTTAATTCGGTTGCTTCAGTCGATAATAATAAAAATATCCTCGATAGAACTCGACCATACGTTAAAATTAATGTATTAGATAAGTTAATAACTGGATTGTTAGATACCGGTTCTTGCGTTACTATTATTGGGAACGGATATCATGATTTTTTTGTAAATATGGGTCTCAAAATACAAGACACTACCCCTGTTCAATTTGTTGCTGCCGGCGGAGAGAAGCTAAATGCTATCGGAATTATTCGTCTCCCTATCTATTTTGAAAGACAAATGCACACAGTCAATGCCTACGTAGTACCAGGTATAAAAAACTCCGTTATCCTAGGTATTGATTTTTGGCGAACGTTCGGTCTCTTTCCTAAACATTTAGACGCAATATCATTTCACAAGGACTCTGAAACCTACATGATGAGTAATGCGTTAGACAGTGCTATAGCATTATGTTCCTACGAGCATTTGACAGATGACCAGAGGAATATGGCCGATAATCTTATTTCTCAGTACCGTGACATTTCATACGAGGAGCGTGGGTTAGGTCGCACTACACTAATCACGCATTCCATTGATACTGGGGATGCTGCCCCCATACGTCAACGCTATTATCGTATGTCACCTGAAAAACAAAGAATATTAGTAGAACAGTTGGACGAGATGTTAAAGGATGATGTTGTCGAACCCTGTGAAAGCCCTTGGTCGTCTCCCGTTCTTTTAACACCTAAAAAAAACGGTGAGCTCAGGTTCTGTTTAGATAGCAGAAAGCTTAATACAGTAACAAAAAAAGATGCGTATAGCTTACCTTACATTACAGAAATACTCGACAATCTACGCGATGCCAAATATCTCAGTAGTATAGATCTTTCAAAAAGTTTTTGGCAAATTTTAATAAAAAAAAAGGACAGATGCAAAACTGCATTTTACATTCCAACTCGTGGTACCTTCCAATTTAAATCTATGCCCTTTGGGTTAACTAACGCACCTGCAACACAACAGAGACTCGTTGACGAATTGTTTTATGGCCCTGAGTTCGAATTTCGAGTATTCGTTTACATTGATGACATTATAATTGTCTCCGAGTCATTTAGTCAACATATACACTTGCTAAACAATGTGTTAGAAAAATTAAAATTGGCGAACCTTACAATAAATTTTGAAAAGAGCCAATTTTTCAGGAAACAACTTAAATACTTGGGTTATATAGTTGACGCTAATGGACTACACGCCGACCCTGATAAAGTTGCATCTATTACTAATTATCCAATCCCTACTAATCGTAAAGAGGTACGACGATTCATTGGTACAGCTTCTTGGTATCGCCGTTTTATACCAAATTTCAGTAGTCTAGCGGCCCCTCTTAATAAGCTTACATCACAAGGCAAGAAGGCTCCCCCTTTCTCTTGGTCACAAGAAGCTGACTACGCTTATAGGCAATTAAAAGAGCATTTAGCATCAGCACCTATTCTTACTTGTCCAGACTATTCTAAACCATTCGAGGTACACACTGATGCTAGCGATTATGGAATAGGTGCCGTCCTCACACAGAATCTCAATGATGAAGAAAAAGTAATAGCATATATGAGTAAGTCTCTCTCTAAACAAGAACGCAATTATAGTGCTACAGAACGTGAAGCACTAGCCGTCGTAGTTGCCATTGAACATTGGCGTTGCTATTTAGAAAATGGTCTTAAGTTCTCTGTTTACACGGACCATTCTTCACTTAAATGGTTTCTTAATCTTAATAATCCCACCGGACGACTTGCGCGCTGGGGTGTTCGTCTTTCTGCTTTCAATTTCGAAATTAAACACCGCAGAGGCACGGATAATGTCGTACCGGATAGCTTGTCTCGTGCTGTACCTATATCTGCTATTGATGATTCAACAGACGGACAGACTGAAACCGACCCTAAAACTAATGATCCCTGGTATTTAAACATATTTAATGGCTGCCAAAAAAACCCATCTTCTTTTCTAAATTACCGTATCGCTAATTGTAAGCTGTACCGATACATGAAATCCCTCAATCCACTGACCAAGGAATTTGAGTGGAAAGAAGTGATACCCTTGGAGTATCGCCAAAAAGCAATACATCAAAATCACTCAGAACCTACTTCAGGACACTTCGGTATTTTTAAAACACTCAAACGTTTATCACTAAAATACTTTTGGCCTGGTCTACACCACGACGTAACAAACTTTGTTACTAGTTGCGAAACTTGTCTCGCTCAGAAGCACCCAAACCATAGCACTCCAGGTACGATGGGGAGACCAAAACACTGCAGCCGACCATTTCAAATGATAAGCGTCGATTTAGTAGGACCTCTACCGGTCTCTAGAAAACAGAACACCTTTTTACTAGTCGTCACCTGTTGTTTCTCTAAATATTGCTTGTTATTCCCTATAAGACGTGCAACAGCTGATATAATTTGCAAAATTTTAGAGGAAAATATTTTCTTAATTCATGGTATACCTAGCACTATTTTAATGGATAATGGAAGACAATTTATCAGTAATACTATGAAAAATATGTTCTCTTCTTACGGTATCCCCAATATTTTTTATACACCCTTGTACACACCTCAAGTTAACATGGTAGAACGGTACAATAAAACAATTATCACTGCTATCTCTTCCTTTATCGATAATGATCATAGATCCTGGGACAACCTAATGCCTAAAATACAATTCGCTTTAAATAGTTCAGTCAGCGAAGTAACTGGCTATACACCATCGTTTTTGGTATTCGGCCGGGAACTAATAATATGCGGATCTCATTATATCGACTCAGATATCGGGGACCACATAGTATTTCTACCCCGCGATGAATATGTAGAAAATCAAGGTAGCTTGCGCAAAATCTTTGATAAAGTCCAAGCAGCGCTCATCAAAGCCCATTCTCGGAATTGTTCCAATTATAATCTTCGCCGTAAAAATGTAGATTTTAATATTGGAGACATTATATGGAAACGTACCTTTTATCAAAGCGACAAAGACAATAGATTTTCAAAAAAATTAGCACCTAAATTCATTAAATGTCGTATTACGGACAAAAAATCTAGGTTAGTCTACGAACTTGAAGATATGTCAGGGAATAAACTAGGTACATGGCATGTCAAAGATTTTAAGATAACATAGGTATATATTTTTTATTAGTGGATTTTACTAGGAAAAATCCTAACCTAAAAAGAGGGGTATGTAACAACTTCTTTACTCATACTATGCACTTTATTAAAAATTATATAAAATAAAAATAAATGCGAAAGCAAACCCGAGTTGCACGGTATGTTTATTAAATGCAAGCCGATCTCGCGATGCAACGGAGACCGGTGCGAGGGGGACATCGAAGTCGTCCAGCACCTACGTGTTAGGTGGAGATTCATTCGTCCCTGGCTAACCTACACGGTGGACACATACTTGCTTCTGCTACCGATTCTATTCTTAAGCTGGAATTCTACGCTTTTATTTTGCTGTTTCGCAATATATACTAGTATATAGTTGCAAGACCATTTTTAAAGGAATTATAAACCCCGAATTGGGTGAGTATTGCACTGATATATAGAAACTAATTTGTATCACTATATAGCTGTATCTATCTATTATATCTCCTAGACCTTAAGTTTTCTGCTTAATTAACTTATGTTCCTGCCATACAACTTGTTACTGTTTTTACTAATTGTACGCTTAAAATAACTATAGCATAGTACTATACCATAATGTCATTTATACCAATGTAATTGCACAATAGAAATGCTTTTCATCTACCTACTAGTTGAATTAATTGTAATTAATGAATACAATCAGTTTATAGTTATTAATTAGTTAGGAGAATATGAGCTATTTGAAGCTATTCCATCTTTATTCTCTTTTACCTCACCTTTGAGAGCCATAGCTTAGTGCCATTACCATCTGCACCATTTCATCTCGCTTCTGGAATGAAAGGCGTCATCGCTAACACAAGTGAGGGTTCTATGGACGGCTATAAAAGTAGCAGTTATTTCTGTAATTCCAGGGTTCAAATCTCCGGCCCGGAACACCGCACGACCTGAGTGCTAAACGGCCTACACCGCTAGTACCCGTGTCGACTGCCGTCGTGTGACGCAGGATACTCCAGGGCAGTGGTATTCGGTGCTACTAGATGCTAAATTGTGCGATTTTGTGTATGGACAAAGAACCTCCTTATGAACTACAGTGCTAACTATATATATTACATAACTTATGTCATATAATTATATTCTTTCACACAATCCGGATTTTATTTAACTTATTTTAACACCAAACTACTAAAAGTGTGACACTGGCGCCCAGCATAGGTTTCATTCACGAGCATATCGCACAATTTAGCTTTTATTGGTTTTTCATTGGTGATGGTAATTTACTTCATAGTTTTAAGGTTGATTAAGCTAATATAGAATATTTCTTTCATATATTCCTTCTTCATTAGTTCTCATTACTACTAATATTCTTATAATACTTTTAATAAATACTCATTACATCTGATCGTAACTTCATCAATAAATATTAGCACTACCCACATTTTGCATTAACAATTGTTGCACTAAGCTTTATAATTATAATATCGTTAACCTATTGTACATATACCGTGTATCACCCATTGTAATCATTATCATTATATAATCAACAATCATAGTAAATTTGTAACGGTGCAATACACACCTATATTTTTTTCTCAATATGGCATATAGTATTAAATACCTATCATTACAAAAATCAGAATTGGTGTACGAAGTGGAACTCCGTGGTGGTACTGGTGAATCAGTTCAAGAATTGAGAAAGCAAATTATTAAACTGTCTCAACTTTTGCCCTCAGAGGATATCTTAGAGTCTCATTTAGATCCTACAGATGACCTGAAGGAAGTAAAGGAGTCACTTATAAAATCGCAAAGTAATTTAACTAGTCTTAAAAATAAACTAGATAAAAACTTATTTAATAGAACTGAAACTTTATTACATCATATTTATCACCGTCTTAACAGAATTGTACCTTCTACCGAACTTACCGACATACACAAAACCTGTATTTCTAGCTTTAATTCTCAATTCAAGGAACTATCAAATATTAAATCTCATACTACTCCAACTAATAGTTCGGCTTCAGCCCCTGATAATACTACGGACACTCCCACCATATCTGTCACTTGTGAACGTAATCTATCTACAGATCTAAATAAACTTAAATATTCAGGGAAAACCTGTGTTCATTCCTTTATACAAAGAGTAGAAGAATATGTGCAATCTAGGGGTATTACCTTTGATAAAATACTAACTTTAGCCTATGAAATATTTGTCGATGACGCACTACATTGGTATCGTTATAATAAAGACCGAGTAAACTCATGGAATGACCTCTGTGCATTACTTAGAGAAGATTTTAGTAGTTCTGACTATGACTATAGACTCGCTGCTGAAATTCGATCGCGTACACAGGGAGAACACGAAAACATTACAATATATCTGTCTATTATGCATGGCATGTTTTCTCGTCTCAGCAAACCTATGAATAATGAAGATAAACTCGATATATTAATGCACAATATCCGCCCCTGCTACGCAAATACTCTAGCAGCATCTCCTAATATTAAATCTATGGATGAATTAAAATCGGTCTGCCGTAATTACGAGACTGTTAATTCTAGATTTTTGCAATTTCATGAGCCACCTAGGGTAACTAGTAGTACACTCGCCCCTGAATTTGCTTATAAATATAAATCTGAACAAACTAAATACAATTATAATAAACAATTTAATCAAAACGCTACCTATAATTACCAAAATAAAACAAACCTTACTAATGCTAATTTCAATCAATCAAATAGTTATAAAAATCAAAATTTTAACGTGAGCGCTATATATACAAATGATCAATCTAGACAGGTGTTCTGCCCTAGATGTAGATCTAACAGTCACTCTTTAAGCAGCTGCAGTGAGGAGCGGTTCCCTATCTGCTTTAAATGTGGTAAAAAGGACGTGCGCTACCCGGAATGTCCTGATTGCAATACCACTCACAAACAGGAACCGGCAAAAAACTAAATAAATTCGATTGGAGTGGCCGAGTTCAGGAATGGAAGGATTGGTTAAAATTTGTTAAAAATTTTTTCACCTTTAATTCGGTTGCTTCAGTCGATAATAATAAAAATATCCTCGATAGAACTCGACCATACGTTAAAATTAATGTATTAGATAAGTTAATAACTGGATTGTTAGATACCGGTTCTTGCGTTACTATTATTGGGAACGGATATCATGATTTTTTTGTAAATATGGGTCTCAAAATACAAGACACTACCCCTGTTCAATTTGTTGCTGCCGGCGGAGAGAAGCTAAATGCTATCGGAATTATTCGTCTCCCTATCTATTTTGAAAGACAAATGCACACAGTCAATGCCTACGTAGTACCAGGTATAAAAAACTCCGTTATCCTAGGTATTGATTTTTGGCGAACGTTCGGTCTCTTTCCTAAACATTTAGACGCAATATCATTTCACAAGGACTCTGAAACCTACATGATGAGTAATGCGTTAGACAGTGCTATAGCATTATGTTCCTACGAGCATTTGACAGATGACCAGAGGAATATGGCCGATAATCTTATTTCTCAGTACCGTGACATTTCATACGAGGAGCGTGGGTTAGGTCGCACTACACTAATCACGCATTCCATTGATACTGGGGATGCTGCCCCCATACGTCAACGCTATTATCGTATGTCACCTGAAAAACAAAGAATATTAGTAGAACAGTTGGACGAGATGTTAAAGGATGATGTTGTCGAACCCTGTGAAAGCCCTTGGTCGTCTCCCGTTCTTTTAACACCTAAAAAAAACGGTGAGCTCAGGTTCTGTTTAGATAGCAGAAAGCTTAATACAGTAACAAAAAAAGATGCGTATAGCTTACCTTACATTACAGAAATACTCGACAATCTACGCGATGCCAAATATCTCAGTAGTATAGATCTTTCAAAAAGTTTTTGGCAAATTTTAATAAAAAAAAAAGGACAGATGCAAAACTGCATTTTACATTCCAACTCGTGGTACCTTCCAATTTAAATCTATGCCCTTTGGGTTAACTAACGCACCTGCAACACAACAGAGACTCGTTGACGAATTGTTTTATGGCCCTGAGTTCGAATTTCGAGTATTCGTTTACATTGATGACATTATAATTGTCTCCGAGTCATTTAGTCAACATATACACTTGCTAAACAATGTGTTAGAAAAATTAAAATTGGCGAACCTTACAATAAATTTTCAAAAGAGCCAATTTTTCAGGAAACAACTTAAATACTTGGGTTATATAGTTGACGCTAATGGACTACACGCCGATCCTGATAAAGTTGCATCTATTACTAATTATCCAATCCCTACTAATCGTAAAGAGGTACGACGATTCATTGGTACAGCTTCTTGGTATCGCCGTTTTATACCAAATTTCAGTAGTCTAGCGGCCCCTCTTAATAAGCTTACATCACAAGGCAAGAAGGCTCCCCCTTTCTCTTGGTCACAAGAAGCTGACTACGCTTATAGGCAATTAAAAGAGCATTTAGCATCAGCACCTATTCTTACTTGTCCAGACTATTCTAAACCATTCGAGGTACACACTGATGCTAGCGATTATGGAATAGGTGCCGTCCTCACACAGAATCTCAATGATGAAGAAAAAGTAATAGCATATATGAGTAAGTCTCTCTCTAAACAAGAACGCAATTATAGTGCTACAGAACGTGAAGCACTAGCCGTCGTAGTTGCCATTGAACATTGGCGTTGCTATTTAGAAAATGGTCTTAAGTTCTCTGTTTACACGGACCATTCTTCACTTAAATGGTTTCTTAATCTTAATAATCCCACCGGACGACTTGCGCGCTGGGGTGTTCGTCTTTCTGCTTTCAATTTCGAAATTAAACACCGCAGAGGCACGGATAATGTCGTACCGGATAGCTTGTCTCGTGCTGTACCTATATCTGCTATTGATGATTCAACAGACGGACAGACTGAAACCGACCCTAAAACTAATGATCCCTGGTATTTAAACATATTTAATGGCTGCCAAAAAAAACCCATCTTCTTTTCTAAATTACCGTATCGCTAATTGTAAGCTGTACCGATACATGAAATCCCTCAATCCACTGACCAAGGAATTTGAGTGGAAAGAAGTGATACCCTTGGAGTATCGCCAAAAAGCAATACATCAAAATCACTCAGAACCTACTTCAGGACACTTCGGTATTTTTAAAACACTCAAACGTTTATCACTAAAATACTTTTGGCCTGGTCTACACCACGACGTAACAAACTTTGTTACTAGTTGCGAAACTTGTCTCGCTCAGAAGCACCCAAACCATAGCACTCCAGGTACGATGGGGAGACCAAAACACTGCAGCCGACCATTTCAAATGATAAGCGTCGATTTAGTAGGACCTCTACCGGTCTCTAGAAAACAGAACACCTTTTTACTAGTCGTCACCTGTTGTTTCTCTAAATATTGCTTGTTATTCCCTATAAGACGTGCAACAGCTGATATAATTTGCAAAATTTTAGAGGAAAATATTTTCTTAATTCATGGTATACCTAGCACTATTTTAATGGATAATGGAAGACAATTTGTCAGTAATACTATGAAAAATATGTTCTCTTCTTACGGTATCCCCAATATTTTTTATACACCCTTGTACACACCTCAAGTTAACATGGTAGAACGGTACAATAAAACAATTATCACTGCTATCTCTTCCTTTATCGATAATGATCATAGATCCTGGGACAACCTAATGCCTAAAATACAATTCGCTTTAAATAGTTCAGTCAGCGAAGTAACTGGCTATACACCATCGTTTTTGGTATTCGGCCGGGAACTAATAATATGCGGATCTCATTATATCGACTCAGATATCGGGGACCACATAGTATTTCTACCCCGCGATGAATATGTAGAAAATCAAGGTAGCTTGCGCAAAATCTTTGATAAAGTCCAAGCAGCGCTCATCAAAGCCCATTCTCGGAATTGTTCCAATTATAATCTTCGCCGTAAAAATGTAGATTTTAATATTGGAGACATTATATGGAAACGTACCTTTTATCAAAGCGACAAAGACAATAGATTTTCAAAAAAATTAGCACCTAAATTCATTAAATGTCGTATTACGGACAAAAAATCTAGGTTAGTCTACGAACTTGAAGATATGTCAGGGAATAAACTAGGTACATGGCATGTCAAAGATTTTAAGATAACATAGGTATATATTTTTTATTAGTGGATTTTACTAGGAAAAATCCTAACCTAAAAAGAGGGGTATGTAACAACTTCTTTACTCATACTATGCACTTTATTAAAAATTATATAAAATAAAAATAAATGCGAAAGCAAACCCGAGTTGCACGGTATGTTTATTAAATGCAAGCCGATCTCGCGATGCAACGGAGACCGGTGCGAGGGGGGACATCGAAGTCGTCCAGCACCTACGTGTTAGGTGGAGATTCATTCGTCCCTGGCTAACCTACACGGTGGACACATACTTGCTTCTGCTACCGATTCTATTCTTAAGCTGGAATTCTACGCTTTTATTTTGCTGTTTCGCAATATATACTAGTATATAGTTGCAAGACCATTTTTAAAGGAATTATAAACCCCGAATTGGGTGAGTATTGCACTGATATATAGAAACTAATTTGTATCACTATATAGCTGTATCTATCTATTATATCTCCTAGACCTTAAGTTTTCTGCTTAATTAACTTATGTTCCTGCCATACAACTTGTTACTGTTTTTACTAATTGTACGCTTAAAATAACTATAGCATAGTACTATACCATAATGTCATTTATACCAATGTAATTGCACAATAGAAATGCTTTTCATCTACCTACTAGTTGAATTAATTGTAATTAATGAATACAATCAGTTTATAGTTATTAATTAGTTAGGAGAATATGAGCTATTTGAAGCTATTCCATCTTTATTCTCTTTTACCTCACCTTTGAGAGCCATAGCTTAGTGCCATTACCATCTGCACCATTTCATCTCGCTTCTGGAATGAAAGGCGTCATCGCTAACACAAGTGAGGGTTCTATGGACGGCTATAAAAGTAGCAGTTATTTCTGTAATTCCAGGGTTCAAATCTCCGGCCCGGAACACCGCACGACCTGAGTGCTAAACGGCCTACACCGCTAGTACCCGTGTCGACTGCCGTCGTGTGACGCAGGATACTCCAGGGCAGTGGTATTCGGTGCTACTAGATGCTAAATTGTGCGATTTTGTGTATGGACAAAGAACCTCCTTATGAACTACAGTGCTAACTATATATATTACATAACTTATGTCATATAATTATATTCTTTCACACAATCCGGATTTTATTTAACTTATTTTAACACCAAACTACTAAAAGTGTGACACTGGCGCCCAGCATAGGTTTCATTCACGAGCATATCGCACAATTTAGCTTTTATTGGTTTTTCATTGGTGATGGTAATTTACTTCATAGTTTTAAGGTTGATTAAGCTAATATAGAATATTTCTTTCATATATTCCTTCTTCATTAGTTCTCATTACTACTAATATTCTTATAATACTTTTAATAAATACTCATTACATCTGATCGTAACTTCATCAATAAATATTAGCACTACCCACATTTTGCATTAACAATTGTTGCACTAAGCTTTATAATTATAATATCGTTAACCTATTGTACATATACCGTGTATCACCCATTGTAATCATTATCATTATATAATCAACAATCATAGTAAATTTGTAACGGTGCAATACACACCTATATTTTTTTCTCAATATGGCATATAGTATTAAATACCTATCATTACAAAAATCAGAATTGGTGTACGAAGTGGAACTCCGTGGTGGTACTGGTGAATCAGTTCAAGAATTGAGAAAGCAAATTATTAAACTGTCTCAACTTTTGCCCTCAGAGGATATCTTAGAGTCTCATTTAGATCCTACAGATGACCTGAAGGAAGTAAAGGAGTCACTTATAAAATCGCAAAGTAATTTAACTAGTCTTAAAAATAAACTAGATAAAAACTTATTTAATAGAACTGAAACTTTATTACATCATATTTATCACCGTCTTAACAGAATTGTACCTTCTACCGAACTTACCGACATACACAAAACCTGTATTTCTAGCTTTAATTCTCAATTCAAGGAACTATCAAATATTAAATCTCATACTACTCCAACTAATAGTTCGGCTTCAGCCCCTGATAATACTACGGACACTCCCACCATATCTGTCACTTGTGAACGTAATCTATCTACAGATCTAAATAAACTTAAATATTCAGGGAAAACCTGTGTTCATTCCTTTATACAAAGAGTAGAAGAATATGTGCAATCTAGGGGTATTACCTTTGATAAAATACTAACTTTAGCCTATGAAATATTTGTCGATGACGCACTACATTGGTATCGTTATAATAAAGACCGAGTAAACTCATGGAATGACCTCTGTGCATTACTTAGAGAAGATTTTAGTAGTTCTGACTATGACTATAGACTCGCTGCTGAAATTCGATCGCGTACACAGGGAGAACACGAAAACATTACAATATATCTGTCTATTATGCATGGCATGTTTTCTCGTCTCAGCAAACCTATGAATAATGAAGATAAACTCGATATATTAATGCACAATATCCGCCCCTGCTACGCAAATACTCTAGCAGCATCTCCTAATATTAAATCTATGGATGAATTAAAATCGGTCTGCCGTAATTACGAGACTGTTAATTCTAGATTTTTGCAATTTCATGAGCCACCTAGGGTAACTAGTAGTACACTCGCCCCTGAATTTGCTTATAAATATAAATCTGAACAAACTAAATACAATTATAATAAACAATTTAATCAAAACGCTACCTATAATTACCAAAATAAAACAAACCTTACTAATGCTAATTTCAATCAATCAAATAGTTATAAAAATCAAAATTTTAACGTGAGCGCTATATATACAAATGATCAATCTAGACAGGTGTTCTGCCCTAGATGTAGATCTAACAGTCACTCTTTAAGCAGCTGCAGTGAGGAGCGGTTCCCTATCTGCTTTAAATGTGGTAAAAAGGACGTGCGCTACCCGGAATGTCCTGATTGCAATACCACTCACAAACAGGAACCGGCAAAAAACTAAATAAATTCGATTGGAGTGGCCGAGTTCAGGAATGGAAGGATTGGTTAAAATTTGTTAAAAATTTTTTCACCTTTAATTCGGTTGCTTCAGTCGATAATAATAAAAATATCCTCGATAGAACTCGACCATACGTTAAAATTAATGTATTAGATAAGTTAATAACTGGATTGTTAGATACCGGTTCTTGCGTTACTATTATTGGGAACGGATATCATGATTTTTTTGTAAATATGGGTCTCAAAATACAAGACACTACCCCTGTTCAATTTGTTGCTGCCGGCGGAGAGAAGCTAAATGCTATCGGAATTATTCGTCTCCCTATCTATTTTGAAAGACAAATGCACACAGTCAATGCCTACGTAGTACCAGGTATAAAAAACTCCGTTATCCTAGGTATTGATTTTTGGCGAACGTTCGGTCTCTTTCCTAAACATTTAGACGCAATATCATTTCACAAGGACTCTGAAACCTACATGATGAGTAATGCGTTAGACAGTGCTATAGCATTATGTTCCTACGAGCATTTGACAGATGACCAGAGGAATATGGCCGATAATCTTATTTCTCAGTACCGTGACATTTCATACGAGGAGCGTGGGTTAGGTCGCACTACACTAATCACGCATTCCATTGATACTGGGGATGCTGCCCCCATACGTCAACGCTATTATCGTATGTCACCTGAAAAACAAAGAATATTAGTAGAACAGTTGGACGAGATGTTAAAGGATGATGTTGTCGAACCCTGTGAAAGCCCTTGGTCGTCTCCCGTTCTTTTAACACCTAAAAAAAACGGTGAGCTCAGGTTCTGTTTAGATAGCAGAAAGCTTAATACAGTAACAAAAAAAGATGCGTATAGCTTACCTTACATTACAGAAATACTCGACAATCTACGCGATGCCAAATATCTCAGTAGTATAGATCTTTCAAAAAGTTTTTGGCAAATTTTAATAAAAAAAAAGGACAGATGCAAAACTGCATTTTACATTCCAACTCGTGGTACCTTCCAATTTAAATCTATGCCCTTTGGGTTAACTAACGCACCTGCAACACAACAGAGACTCGTTGACGAATTGTTTTATGGCCCTGAGTTCGAATTTCGAGTATTCGTTTACATTGATGACATTATAATTGTCTCCGAGTCATTTAGTCAACATATACACTTGCTAAACAATGTGTTAGAAAAATTAAAATTGGCGAACCTTACAATAAATTTTCAAAAGAGCCAATTTTTCAGGAAACAACTTAAATACTTGGGTTATATAGTTGACGCTAATGGACTACACGCCGATCCTGATAAAGTTGCATCTATTACTAATTATCCAATCCCTACTAATCGTAAAGAGGTACGACGATTCATTGGTACAGCTTCTTGGTATCGCCGTTTTATACCAAATTTCAGTAGTCTAGCGGCCCCTCTTAATAAGCTTACATCACAAGGCAAGAAGGCTCCCCCTTTCTCTTGGTCACAAGAAGCTGACTACGCTTATAGGCAATTAAAAGAGCATTTAGCATCAGCACCTATTCTTACTTGTCCAGACTATTCTAAACCATTCGAGGTACACACTGATGCTAGCGATTATGGAATAGGTGCCGTCCTCACACAGAATCTCAATGATGAAGAAAAAGTAATAGCATATATGAGTAAGTCTCTCTCTAAACAAGAACGCAATTATAGTGCTACAGAACGTGAAGCACTAGCCGTCGTAGTTGCCATTGAACATTGGCGTTGCTATTTAGAAAATGGTCTTAAGTTCTCTGTTTACACGGACCATTCTTCACTTAAATGGTTTCTTAATCTTAATAATCCCACCGGACGACTTGCGCGCTGGGGTGTTCGTCTTTCTGCTTTCAATTTCGAAATTAAACACCGCAGAGGCACGGATAATGTCGTACCGGATAGCTTGTCTCGTGCTGTACCTATATCTGCTATTGATGATTCAACAGACGGACAGACTGAAACCGACCCTAAAACTAATGATCCCTGGTATTTAAACATATTTAATGGCTGCCAAAAAAACCCATCTTCTTTTCTAAATTACTGTATCGCTAATTGTAAGCTGTACCGATACATGAAATCCCTCAATCCACTGACCAAGGAATTTGAGTGGAAAGAAGTGATACCCTTGGAGTATCGCCAAAAAGCAATACATCAAAATCACTCAGAACCTACTTCAGGACACTTCGGTATTTTTAAAACACTCAAACGTTTATCACTAAAATACTTTTGGCCTGGTCTACACCACGACGTAACAAACTTTGTTACTAGTTGCGAAACTTGTCTCGCTCAGAAGCACCCAAACCATAGCACTCCAGGTACGATGGGGAGACCAAAACACTGCAGCCGACCATTTCAAATGATAAGCGTCGATTTAGTAGGACCTCTACCGGTCTCTAGAAAACAGAACACCTTTTTACTAGTCGTCACCTGTTGTTTCTCTAAATATTGCTTGTTATTCCCTATAAGACGTGCAACAGCTGATATAATTTGCAAAATTTTAGAGGAAAATATTTTCTTAATTCATGGTATACCTAGCACTATTTTAATGGATAATGGAAGACAATTTGTCAGTAATACTATGAAAAATATGTTCTCTTCTTACGGTATCCCCAATATTTTTTATACACCCTTGTACACACCTCAAGTTAACATGGTAGAACGGTACAATAAAACAATTATCACTGCTATCTCTTCCTTTATCGATAATGATCATAGATCCTGGGACAACCTAATGCCTAAAATACAATTCGCTTTAAATAGTTCAGTCAGCGAAGTAACTGGCTATACACCATCGTTTTTGGTATTCGGCCGGGAACTAATAATATGCGGATCTCATTATATCGACTCAGATATCGGGGACCACATAGTATTTCTACCCCGCGATGAATATGTAGAAAATCAAGGTAGCTTGCGCAAAATCTTTGATAAAGTCCAAGCAGCGCTCATCAAAGCCCATTCTCGGAATTGTTCCAATTATAATCTTCGCCGTAAAAATGTAGATTTTAATATTGGAGACATTATATGGAAACGTACCTTTTATCAAAGCGACAAAGACAATAGATTTTCAAAAAAATTAGCACCTAAATTCATTAAATGTCGTATTACGGACAAAAAATCTAGGTTAGTCTACGAACTTGAAGATATGTCAGGGAATAAACTAGGTACATGGCATGTCAAAGATTTTAAGATAACATAGGTATATATTTTTTATTAGTGGATTTTACTAGGAAAAATCCTAACCTAAAAAGAGGGGTATGTAACAACTTCTTTACTCATACTATGCACTTTATTAAAAATTATATAAAATAAAAATAAATGCGAAAGCAAACCCGAGTTGCACGGTATGTTTATTAAATGCAAGCCGATCTCGCGATGCAACGGAGACCGGTGCGAGGGGGGACATCGAAGTCGTCCAGCACCTACGTGTTAGGTGGAGATTCATTCGTCCCTGGCTAACCTACACGGTGGACACATACTTGCTTCTGCTACCGATTCTATTCTTAAGCTGGAATTCTACGCTTTTATTTTGCTGTTTCGCAATATATACTAGTATATAGTTGCAAGACCATTTTTAAAGGAATTATAAACCCCGAATTGGGTGAGTATTGCACTGATATATAGAAACTAATTTGTATCACTATATAGCTGTATCTATCTATTATATCTCCTAGACCTTAAGTTTTCTGCTTAATTAACTTATGTTCCTGCCATACAACTTGTTACTGTTTTTACTAATTGTACGCTTAAAATAACTATAGCATAGTACTATACCATAATGTCATTTATACCAATGTAATTGCACAATAGAAATGCTTTTCATCTACCTACTAGTTGAATTAATTGTAATTAATGAATACAATCAGTTTATAGTTATTAATTAGTTAGGAGAATATGAGCTATTTGAAGCTATTCCATCTTTATTCTCTTTTACCTCACCTTTGAGAGCCATAGCTTAGTGCCATTACCATCTGCACCATTTCATCTCGCTTCTGGAATGAAAGGCGTCATCGCTAACACAAGTGAGGGTTCTATGGACGGCTATAAAAGTAGCAGTTATTTCTGTAATTCCAGGGTTCAAATCTCCGGCCCGGAACACCGCACGACCTGAGTGCTAAACGGCCTACACCGCTAGTACCCGTGTCGACTGCCGTCGTGTGACGCAGGATACTCCAGGGCAGTGGTATTCGGTGCTACTAGATGCTAAATTGTGCGATTTTGTGTATGGACAAAGAACCTCCTTATGAACTACAGTGCTAACTATATATATTACATAACTTATGTCACATAATTATATTCTTTCACACAATCCGGATTTTATTTAACTTATTTTAACACCAAACTACTAAAAGTGTGACAGTAGTCTATGACCTTTCTCAGGGTATACTATCTGTGTATATGTATATCTATCTATATAGACTACCTGTGTATATATATGGTAGTGAATTTACAGGGTACAGGGGAATAATACCCGAGTTTTCAGGAACGGCAACGCATGAGGGAAACAATATGCTGATATGAACATGTCAGGTACTGTTCATGTATATAGGCGACGGTTACCCCTTTCCATCAGGAGCGCCGTCAGCTTGTTTGCCATTCTAAGTTGTAAAAAAAAAGCTTCAACTGTATCTATATATCTATCATTGCTGTTCCTGCATCATTGACGTCGCCGCATGATATTGGCTGATATTGCAGCTTCTCGTTCTTGGTTGGCCGATTCTTGATTCTTGATAAATAATTACTTGTTAATATCAAACCTTTTTATAAATTATTACAAGACGCCTCATTGATTATATGTAATGAAATCACCATGAGCTATAGAGATTTTGGACAGAACCTTAAAAGACCTTAGAAACACCTCTGCTCTCATTGGCGGGATTACTTTTATACTTTTGCTGGATATTTCTGAAAGACTCTCTGTGTCATTAACATCGACTCCCTTATGGACTTTAATTGAAAGTTTAAAACTACTGACAAATTTTAGAGCTCATTTTTATGGAAGCACAGATAGTGATTTCCCACACTAACTGCTCAAACTTGAGGAAGGAATTTCTCAAAAGCATGATCCAGTCATGAAATTTAAGCCCGCCGAACATGTGCAATGGCGTCCCATTGGATATGTTGCTTACTAAAGAATTGAAAGACAATTTAATTGTAGACCATTATAACCGGTATGTTAGCTGGGCAACCAGCTTATATACCAAGAATACCGATGATTCCAACTGATCTGCCAATACCATTTTAACGGCTTCAATTTCCGGTTAAAATATCATCTACACATGTAATAGATCTATGTATGTTTTGATCTTAAAAAACTACGCAGATTTTGATTCGTTGTTATTTAATAGACAGAATAGATAGACTCAAGAGGAAGGTTTATATATAACGTCCCAATACTGTACACGGATCTTTAAACGCGCGATAACCTATATATCCCATATTCACGCGGGCGAAGCCGCGAGCTAAAAGCTAGTCTCTAAATAAAAACATTTATAATGTTGTTGACTTTTCACCCAAACACGCATAATTATTTGACATAACTGTACAGTAATGAAAGTCCAACGAGTATAATAACAGAATGGCTGCAATTTAGAAATATCTGTATTGTGTAAAATAAAATAAAGTAAATTGGATAAAATATCTCTAAACATTAAGGAATATAATTTATATATAATTTGGTAATTTATTTACAATCCAAATTGCATACTAGATGATATAACACAAGACAAATGTACGTAAAAATAATAATGGTATTTTTATAAACAATAACCCTATTTTAATTTAGAAAAAACTACAAAATAAACATAAAGTAAAATTGGTTTACATTTTCTTACATTTTTCTCTCAGATAAGCGTTATTTTTAAAAATACTAAAATGTTCTCTTTTTTAATTTTAACAATTAATTGCCATTAGTGTGACGAAATACCATGCTCTTGTGCTTTTCATAGTGCAGCAGGGTAGGTAGGTTTTATTTGTTGCATAACTGTACTTTTGTCTTGGCATGCTAAAATAAATATTATATATATATATTTAACAACAACTTTAAATTAATATTCGTAGAAATAAGTATATATTAGCAAAATTAATTAAATATTACTTAAATTATCAAAATTGTTTAGTCGCACTATACTAATGTTCACTGACAAATGTTTACGAATGTCTTATCGTAGCGGTGTCGTAAAAAATAGCATAGGTCCTACCTCAACGAGCGCTAGCGCAGTACTGAGAATTTACTTTTTTTTTTTTTTTTTCGGACTACTCTAATGCTGTTGGCCGTAGCTGGCCTTTACAGCTTCACCGGACGTTATGGGGCGAGTGCAGATGGCACTCCAAACCCGCGGAAGGACTTATGGAGCGGCTGAAGGCCAACTCCTGCCCGACGGATACGACTTTAGTCTGAGGGCACCACTAGGGGTTCGAACCTCGGCTCAGGCCGTCGTAATTTCGATCCCCGTTTGAATTGGACGGGGGATCGATCGGAGGGGCGCCCGGGGGCGCCGGTGTGGAGCGCCCGGGCGCGCGCAGGCGCCCGGTTTCAAAATTCAAAATTCAAAATTCAAAAATCATTTATTCATGTAGGACATTTTAGCCGCTTATGAACGTCAAATTTTTACATTATAATTTTATTTTTTTTCCCTACCGTCCAGTTCGGTATATAGATCCAATTGAGAAGAACTGGCAAGAAACTCAATTGAATTATTTTTTTTTTTTTAAAGCCAGTTTATTTACAATGTATATTTATATAGGTGTCTATGTCTAACATTAAATGAAAATTCAGTGCATGAACAACTATTGCCATGCACACTCGTCATTCAAGTAATCGTTTAGTGAGTAATAGGCTTTGCTCAGTAAATATGATTTAACAGATGTTTTGAATTTATTTAAGGGTAATTCCAACATATCCTTTGGTATCTTATTGTAAATTTTTATACCTATTCCCATAAAAGACCTATTAACTTTTTCTAAACGATACTTGGGGACAGCAAGTTTGTCTTTAAATCTAGTATTAATATTATGAATATTGCTGTTTTTTGGAAATAAGTCAAGATTTTTATGAACATATAGGATATTTGAATATATAAATTGAGAAGCAACGGTGAGAATATTTGCCTCTTTGAATTTCTCTCTTAATGAGTCACGACTCTTCATACAGTAGATCGCTCGAACGGCACGTTTTTGTAATATGAATATATTTTTAATATCTGCCGCTTTTCCCCATAGTAATATTCCATAAGAGAGTAAACTATGAAAATAACTAAAATAGACTAATCTAGCAGTATCAGTATCAGTGTACTGTCTAACCTTACGCACGGCAAAAGCTGCTGAACTTAGTTTCGCTGCAAGGCTTTGAATTTGTGCACCCCATTGTGTTTTATTATCTAGTGTGATTCCTAGAAAGACAGTAGATTCTATAAATTCGAGAGATTCGTCATTTAATTTAATATTGCAATTAGTATTAAAACTTTTAGACAGAGAGAAATTAACACATTTTGTTTTTTTAGCGTTTAACATAAGATTGTTAGTTGTAAACCAGTGCAGGAGACGCCGCAAAGCACTATTTACATCGTCATAATTATTAGTCATTCTATTAACTTTAAAAATCAATGAAGTATCGTCTGCAAATAATACTATGCCGCATCTATCCTGCATGGCATATGGGAGATCATTAATGTAAACTAGGAATAAAAATGGACCGAGAATAGATCCTTGAGGTACACCCATTTGCACAAGTGACCCGTCAGACGTAGCGTTGCTAACCTTCACTTTCTGTATTCTATCAGATAGATAAGATTTTATTAAATTTAAAGCATTGTCTTTGACGCCATAAAAAGCAAGTTTTTTTAGCAATGTATTATGATCAACGCAATCAAAAGCCTTAGAAAGGTCACAAAAAACACCTATCGCATCCATTTTAGTTTCCCATGCAGCAAATACGTGTCTAAGCAACTCTGCACCTGCGTCTGTAGTTGAACGACCTTTGGAAAAACCGAATTGACTATTATGGATTAAATTATTTAAATTGAAATAACTGACAAGTTGCATAAGGATTATTTTTTCAAAAATTTTACTGAGTGTTGGGAGTATAGATATAGGTCTATAATTTATTGGGTCACTCCTATCTCCAGATTTAAAAAGCGGTATGATTTTACTAATTTTCATTATGTTAGGAAATTTACCTTCATCTATACATTTATTGAAAATAAAAGCAAGAGAGGGCGCAATAATTTCCATTATACTATCCAGTATTTTAACAGATATACCCCATAGATCCTCTGTTTTTTTATTATTAAGCTGTTTGAATATTTTCATTATTTCTACTGATGATGTATGTCTAAAGTTAAATACAGCTGATGACTTGCTAACATTGTCTGTTAGTAAAGTTTCAGCAGCAGACGGGGAAGATTTTAGAGCCTGTGTCGTAATTAATGGAATATTAGTAAAATAAGATTCGAATGTATGCGCGACCTCTGTGTCGGAATTTACCAATTTGTTATTAATATTTAAAGCTATTTTGCTATTTTGAAAATTAACTTTTCCAGTTTCGCTATTTATTACTTTCCAAGTGGCTTTTATTTTATCTTTAGATTTAGTTATTATTTTACCTAAATAGAGAGACTTAGCTGTATGACAAACCTTTTTAAATATTTTCGAATAAGATTTTACATGTTCATGAAATAAGGGATCGGATATATAGCTTCGTTTTTCGTAAAGTTCGTAAAGATTAGCCCTAGACTTATAAATACCAAACGTGGCCCAGTCACAAAACTTTGATTTTACACTAGTTGAAAATGTTTTTGTTTTAAATTCACTGCTAGCTTCATGTTCAATTAAATTAAAAATATGTTCACATACAATGTCCGGGTCATATTGAGGTACTATGACACTAGATATTTTATGTTCAATTTTATTTTTAAAACGTGCCAAATTCTTTTGTGTTATTTGTCTGCATGTAATTGTTTGAGTCCCTTTGGATCCCTTAGTTTCAATTATAACTTTTTGTCCGTAAGGTTGAATGCGCGATATTGTGTGTTTGAGGTCGTCGTCTTCGCCGGCGAGGACGGTGTCGTGTGTGTGTGTAAAAGTGTGGTCGGGGTGGAACGGGTGGGCCCGTGGGGAGGTTACCTGCCGTTATGGGGTCGTCGGGGTCAATGAGAACGTGCCTCGGGCGACGTTGTCGCGTATGTCGGATATTACTCCTCGGTGCGTAGTCGACCGCACTGACTATAAGCGGATTAGGGTGGGATTGGGCAGAGTCGAAGTAGCGTCGAGACGCTTCCTTCATAAACTGCTTGATGGAGGGCAGATTAAGATCGCGGTGGAGATCTACGCTGCGAACGAACCACGGCGCACCGGTGGCTCGACGCAGAAACCTATTCTGAATGACCTGCAGTCTGTTGATTAAGCAGTAGGGTATGTGGGCGAATACGGGACTAGCGTAGGTCATGATGGGACGGATGCAAGCCTTGTATAATGTCAGCTTGTTGCGAAGCGACATTTTACTGTGCTTGTTAATAAAAGGATAGAGTCGCCCTAGTATAAAGGCGGCTCGGTCGCGGACACGCTTGATGTGAGGACGAAACGTTAGTTTCCTATCTAGGGTGACGCCGAGATATTTCGTTTTCGAAACCCACGGGATGTTTTGGCCGAATAGTTCGATCGGGTGATTCATAGAGTCGAATTCCCTGCTAAAGTACACTGCTGCACTTTTTTCGGGATTGACTTCTATGCGCCACCGACGAAACCATTCGCCCAGTATCGTTACGGCTTTCTGAAGCCGTCTGGCTATTGTCGCACGGGACTTGGCGGATGTAAAGAGAGCCGTGTCATCGGCAAACAGCGATATTTCGACTTTTAAGTCGGAGAATTTGGGGATGTCGTTGGTGTACAACGAGTAGAGCATCGGAGAGAGGACGGCGCCCTGAGGGACGCCGGCTCGTATGGGGTGCGGGTCGGATAACGCTCCGTTTATACGGTAGCGATAAGAGCGATTCGACAGGAAATCTCGTACAATGAGTACTAGCCTGTCGGGGACACCTAACTGATGAAGCTTGTAAATCAAGCCGTTGTGCCAGACTTTATCGAAAGCCTTAGCCACATCGAAAAATAGGACGCCTGTACCGCCTTTGGGGGACTTGGTGGCGAAGTACAGAGTGTTTTTGTGAATGTGCTCCGTGATGCGGTGCACTTGATGGACGCATGAGTGTTTGGCTCGGAAGCCAAACTGCTCATTGATGAGCAGGCCTTTGGAGTATATAAACTCCTTTAGGCGGGCGAGGAGGATTCGTTCGTACAGCTTGCCTATAGCCTTGAGGAGGCTGATAGGACGATAACTGGACGGGTCGGATTTATTTTTACCGGGCTTGGGGATGCCAATGACCACGGCTTCTTTCCAGCTGTCTGGAAATATAGCGTTGGACAGCGCCGCGTTAAAAATAGCGACGAGTAATAACAAAAGTTGGGATGGCAGACTTTTGACTAATCTATTCGATATGCCGTCTGAGCCGGGTGATTTTTTGATAGGTAGTTGTTTAACTAGCGTTTTGACCTCATCAAGCGTGACTGGTGAGAGGGATTCGGTGGGCGGGGTGGACGCGATGCGTTCGACTTCGGTGTCTATCTTCTCGAGATGACCTGCCTCGACTGGGAGCGTGCTGGGGGAGCATTGGGCTTCTAAGTTGGACGCTAGACACTCAGCCTTGTCTTCGTCGAAGAAGGCTATAGTGTTGTCGGGTCGGACTAGCGGGGGCATGTCGTTTGTCTGTTGGTCGGTTTTGAGAGATTTCGCTATGCGCCAGTACGCGGTGTGGCATGGCGTTATCTCTTCTAGGAGCTTGCCCCACCGGCCGTCCCGGATCTGCGCGATGCGCTCCTTAACGCTACGCTGTAAGGCTCGCAGGCGCACCCGGTTCGGTTCGGAGGGGTAGCGATCGTACGCTCTAGTGGCTGCGTTCTTATCGCTTATTAACCTCCTTACGTCATCGGGGAGCTGCCAGCGACGGTCGTCCGTCGCCGGTACCTCCCTGGAGCAGTCCTTGACTGCCGACTGCAGGTGGTTAGTAAGCGAGTCGATCGCAATGAGAGTGTCCTCGGTGGACTCTATGACGTCGGGAATACGGTTTAGTATCGGTGTGTCGGTCGATTCGAGAGATTTCTCGAGTCGTTGCCAGTCTGTTATTGTTTTGGTTGGTAGTGGCGTGTCGGGCGGAGGGCCCAGAAGGAGGGTTACCGGTCGATGGTCCGAGTTAAGCTCGGCATGGACTTCTGGGGAGCTCACCCGTAGGGTTACGTTCCTCAGCAGTGCCATGTCCAGTATGTCGGGTCGGTGGTTCACGTTATGGGGATAATGAGTAGGGCGGAGCGGGGCGATTATCTCGAATTCGAGCGAGTCGGCTAGTCTGTCTAGTTTGTGGCCGTTTGTCGTGGACACGTGGCAGTTCCAGCGGGTGTGTTTACAATTCAAATCGCCAGCCAGAATGGTGGCGCTGTTGATATCTAGGAGGGCGCGTAGGTCGCTTTCCAGCAGTAGTTTGCCGGGAGGCTGATATACGGATGCCACGGCGAGCGGTCGGTGGCCGGTCATGCCGAGAAGACAGACGGAGGCCTCCATATGAGTGAGAGGCGGTGTTTGTAGCGGTATACAATGTAGGGACCGTTTATAGTATATGAGCGTACCGCCGCCTCTACAGGCGGTGCGGTCGTTCCTAACTAAGTTGTAATTGGCGATTCTAGGATCGCGGACTGAACGTTTCAGTAGGGTCTCCTGCACGAGGAGAATATCGACTTGGTGGTCAGTGAGAAAGGAGGCGATTTCCTCCTTTTGTTTTTTTAATCCGAACGCGTTAAAAAACGCTATTCGAACGGACCGAGGCTTTTCTCTCTGAGCTCGAGTACCCATAATTACAGGTTAAAATTGAGGATGGCGGTAAGTACGCCGATGTGCTCGCAGACGGCTGCGAGCCTATTTTGGGGCGACTCCTTATACAGGCGGAGCTTGGAGGCCAGAAGGGCAATCTCGTTAGGGTCGATGGTGCTGGCTAAGCGAGCGACCAATGCGAAGTCCTGCGCGAGGGAGCTGCCGTTGGCCTTGGGGGCCGCGGGCAGTGTTTTGGGGACGGGTTTGTGTATGGGCATGGGCGGGGCCGATTGGGCGGGCGGGGCCGACTGGGCGGGCGGGTTGGGTGCTACCTTGCTTACAATTGCCGGGGTTTAATCCAGGCATTGTTAGCAGGCAGAGGGGCGGGTACGAGTGGCTCGGGTTGTGTTTGAGCCTTGGCGGGGGCACGTGCCGGAGCACGGTTGCCCTGGGTGTGGGTGGCCTTCTTTTTGGCGGGACGTGGGGCGCGTGAACAACCGCGGTAATTCGCGGTGTGACCCTCTGTGAGGCAGAGGGTGCAACTGGGGGGCGTGGGGGTGTTGGGCCTACGGCCGCAATCTGCGGTGGCGTGATCGCCTAGGCACTTGACGCACCGTGGGCGAGCGAAACAATTACGGGCAGAGTGCCCGTAGTTCTGACAACGGTGGCATTGTCCGGGGTAGGTACGCTTGCGAGGCGCCTCTACGGAGAGTGAGGATAGTTGGCAAACGCTCTTTATATCAAAGATCGATTTGCCTTCTGGGGATAAGTCTAATACGACTAGAACAAGGTCGATAGCGGCCTTGTTGCGTGAGCGCGACTGGTACATACGATGTACCTCGTGCGCTGGGTAATTCTGGGACTGAAGGTCCTCAAGGATGGAGTCTGTTGAGAGCTCCTTGGGTAAACCGCGTATTACAACGCGGAGCTTTTTCTCTTCCTCGAGAGCATAGGTGTGATAACCTATGTTTTTCTCCCGCAGGAAGGTGGTGAGACGACGATGGTCGTCAGATGATGGGACTGTTACTTTGATCCCTATTGAGGTAGCCTTAGCATGGCTGAAATTGATATGCTTGTTTTTAAGCATATTGGATACGGTGTTCCAGGCACTTTTGTCCTGGATGATGACGGGGGCGGGGCTTTGGTCTCGGGGTGCGACTTGCGTGCACTCGGACCGGGGGCGGTTTTAGCGGTGCCGTCATGGGCACGCTTTGTTTTGGCTGGCTGGGAGCCCTGGGTCTTCTTGGCACGCTTGTTGCCAACAAGAATAAAATCGTCCTCGTCTGAGGAGACCGGGGGGATGGGAGAGGGGACGTCGCCGTCGCGGATGGCGTCGAGCTCCATACTAGGAGCGTCAAGCTCCGCGACGGAGTCGTCCTGCTCCATGGCGGGCGAGGCGGGTTCGGCCTGGTCGGCTTGGGTCGGGGGAAGCGGCGGGAGCCGTTGCGAGTCGTCCTCGAATTCGTCAGTGTCAGTGTTCGGTTCGTCAGTGTGAGTCATCATTGGGGACGCGGGGGGCGAGCTGTACACTAAGTGGACGGGCTTGGCGGCTTTGAATGCTATAAAAGCATTTAAAATGCCGGGACACTTTTTTTCCAGGAACTGGAAGAACAGAGGCATATCGGCCTCTGATAAGGACATTTTTTTTGAACAGTGGTAATGTTAATTACCACTGTTCAAAAGAATAGAATAAGAGTAGAAATAGTAATATAAAACAATACAATAACAATACAACAATACAATAACAATACAATACAATGAAACAATAGGGTAAGTCAGTACTTAAGATAAGGACGGTCGTCGGCGGGTGCAGCCGACGGTGTCAGCGGGGGCCTCCCTGCCGGGTGAGGCAGGGGGGTGAGTGCCTATTGATATGTGACCCTAATATGTAAGATCACTAATCTTATTGAGTGAAAAATGTGTACCTAAGCGAACCTACTTGGTGGCGTCGGCGGCGGGCGGCAGGCAGCAGGCGTCGGCGGGTGTTGGTGGCAGCGGCGGCGGCTCGGATCGGCGCGTCGCGCAATAGGCGTGACGCACCTCCCTAACTCACGACAGTCCGTGCCACTGAACGTCCACACACAACACTTCACTTCACTTGAACGAAGAGAGTTTCTCCTTCAGTCCTCACAACACAACACTACACACGCGGAAAGTCCGGTAGCACTGTGTCGGAACGGATGCCGAGAGCGCGGTCGGCCGCGGTCGGCGCGGGACACGGAGGCCCCGGGCCACGCTAGGTGCACCGAGTGCACCTAACACGCGGCGAAGTATAAGAATTAGAACGCGCGAACGTAACTGCGCTACGTGCGCGCGCGCGGTGGTTTGCTCGAGGGAGCAGAGAACAGCGAGACGGCGGCGGGACTAGCGAGCACATACGTGCGTTCGCTAGCGCGTCGGTCAGCGGAATGATGAGAATTTACTTTTGGCGCAACGGAATTTATACAACTTTAAATTATTATTATTGTTTATTTTTTTCTTAGAAACTTATATTTTTTTTTATATTTCTAATTTACAAGTATATTAACTTTATTATTATGCTTTTTTTATGCAAAAATTTCGTTGTATTTATGAGAAAATTAGAAATGATTATGGCAAAGTTTTGTTGAAATTTCGGGTTTAATTATGATCAATTTTTTAGATATTTAAGTTGAAAACGAAAAAAAGGACGATGCTGTCTCAATTTATAAAGTAATTATCAAGTTTTAGTAAAGATATCATATCAATTTATGTTTGTTTATTAATGAACGACGACCCCAAACTTCTGTCTCTTAGCGTTTTTGAATAAACTATTTTAGAAATTAGGAAGACTAACAAATAGAAAATTAACATTTCAAAGATGTTGTTTTTAAGATTAGATATCTATCTATATAATTCAGGAATCAAAATGTATATCCGACTCTTAATTTCTTAGAACCAGAACCCCAAAGACCCTGCTTTTAGGCCAAAAAATGTGAAAGGCCTCTTAATACTGAATAATTCTAGTGAAAGTAGTTCATTTTTCTTAATAACTTGCCTCGTGTTATATATAAATGACAAAAAAATGTTTTTAAAAACCTCTTACTATGAAACTGACGGCGGCGTATAATAATACTGCCGTTAATTTCATAGTAAAGAGTGGTTGAAGCAATTGCAAATAGAGGCAGATTGACAGAGAGTTACATATAAAGAAGAGAAAAAAATAAAACAAACGCTTGCATTATGCGGGTAAATAATGGCGAGATCTGTATGTAAAAAAAAACATAAAAATACAGTCGTAACTTAATACAGGGATAAGATATATTCCTGTACATAATTATGCTCATTTAAGACCTGAGTAATTAGAAATACAATATGCAAACAACAGACAAGTCATACATCGCGTGCAGTCGGCAGGATACTGGTAACAAAGTATGCAAATTACTATTCCAATGTGACCTCGAATCCGAATATAAACCAGTCTAAGTATCGTAATATAAGAATAGACTAAAATACCGACAACTTTGTGTCAAACAAAACATCATACAATCACTAATAGAATATTCTCACTATACATTGCATCAGTAAAAATTGATACGAAAAAAACAAATTGTCGCTAACAGAGGAATGTGCAACTGTTTTTCATTTTAATTACATGCCTTAATATCTTAATCAACTTAATATGCTTGCACTCAGTCTTTCAATTTATGAAACTGTATATTGTTAACTATCGTGTGACGCACCATTAATTAAAAATGGTAAAGTCAATAATCATGTAACCTGAAACGGAACGTCAGAGGCCAGAGCCAAAGTAATCTATGTGACATTGACAAGTGGATGACGGATAATTGAACGGAGGCAGCGGGAGTTTTGGAGCGAAAGTGTTTATATTATTATAAAAACAAATAAGAGATACGTAATTGTGAATATTGTAGGCATTGAGGTGTTTCTCTCCCTGACTAACCGGCATTACGCCTAAGTCGTCAGGATACTAGTGATTTTAAAAGTTCAGAAGCGGTACCAATCCCGCCTACAAATTCGACCGTAAGGTAATTCTGACTAGAAGTTGTGGTAAGTGAATTTACGTTAATAACACGCATACCATTAAACGCAGTATCACACTTGTTTTATTGAACTTTTGGATGAATTGCTTTCTACATATTAAATAGATTTAGTATGTACGATAACTTGCGAGAGTAATGACATGACATGTAGCACGATATTGAGGTATACAATATACCTAAGAAAGAAGTATTATGAATACATTAAGTATAAAACAACATGGATATCTAATTAGTTTAAAATACAGGGTAACTATTGTTATGTTATTAATGCCTATGATAGAGTATGATAGGATATCAACAGATTAGAAACAGTTACATTAACTATGTTGACATACAGGTTGAACATGAGAACACATACCATGTTATACATATAAACAGTGTGATGGTATTGCTGAGTTTGTTGCTAATTCACAGTAAATTAGTCAAACTTACTGTTCAGTTTTGTGTGTTTGTTCTATGTGAATTGAATTGAAGAATTATTATTATTTCTTTACATAGGTACACATATATGTTTGATGATCCCATTTCAAATAAATGACAATCACAGGCATAGGTATATGTCTTGATTGTGGTCATATTCCCAAATTGAGATACTGTCATATATATATTATATTGGTTGATACTTGATATGTGTTTATTAATGAATTAATAAAGCATATTAATATAGATAGACACAGTATATTGTTGACATAAACTGATACAAGCTATATGACATGTTATATTTCATAATATTACATATTAAAGACATTTTAGATGCTATCTCATGATTAGCTGTGAAGCTCTCAGTGAAAATAGTACTTAACTCTGATAGTACAATTATTATATTTATTTCTTGCTGTGTTTTGAATTTTATAAATGTATATATATATAGCAATGGCTAACAATTGGTAGTAAACTCCAATGTTAAAAACCGAATAACTGTAAACTATTATTATTAATAGTTCCTTATTTAATTATTTAAATCCAATTGAGATCTATTAGGATCCTCAAGGTTATCATAATCATATGATATTGATTATTAATGTGTTGGAAAAGCACCTAGAGATGATATCCAATTCCTCAAAGGTGTCATATTATGCTGGAATTATATATTATATGTATGCTCATATTGAATGTATTATATGTTTGAGCAATTGGTTCACTTCTTTGATGCTTCTCTTGAAATTCATTAGTTTGGCCCTTAGCAGCCATTGTTGATCAATAAAGGTACTTAAAGGTCCTGTGCAGGTACCTGTAGCTATGTACATTTGTCATTTGAGACAATGTTTAGTAAGTGATTGTTGGAATTTATAAGCACCCAATTAATATGTGACATGTTAGAAAGTGACAGATTACAGGTAAGACTATTCTTACACGGTTCAGTTTTGTAAACTATGAAGTTGTCTTTTAACCTAAAGAAAGGCTTTTGGTAAAGCCAGAAATGGATGTTGTTGGGTCTTGATTGTACAAAAGACCTGTTGACTTTAGTTTAGTTTTATAATTTATGAAGTTGTCTTTTAACCTAAAGAAAAGCTTTTGGTAAAGCCAGAAATGAATGTTGCTGGCTCTTGATTGTATTATTGATTGTACAAGAAACTTGTTGAATTTTCTAAACAATACTTGAGCAACAAGTTTGTCTTTAAATTTACTATTAGTGTTATGAATATGAATAAAAGTGTTTGGAAATAAGTTAATATTTGTGTACATACAGAATGTTTGGATATATATATTGAGTCGCAACAGTGAGAGTATTTGCCTTTTGATGAGTTATAACTCTCCATACAGTAAATTGCACAAAATGTCATGATTTTATAATATGAATATGTACAACATAAGACAATTGTTATCACAATAATGAAAATAGACTATTGTAATATATTGCAATGTATTGCTATATTGTCCAATCTTGTGTACTGCATAAGCTAATGAACTGAAGATTTGCTGCAAGGATCTGAGCTTAAGTTATCCATTGAGTTTTATTATTTAGTGTCATTTGTAGAATGACAGTACTAAGAAACTATAAAGTGGACAGATTCATTGTTAAATCTGTATTGGAATTGAAATGTCAACCAAGGAGGAAATCATAATTGTTTAAATTCAAATTGTATTATATATTTGTGAAGTACAGATAATAAAAAAAAAAAATAGAATATATAGAATATATTATTGAATATTAATATAAATAAATGTATATCAGAAGATGATAATAACTGATTTAAAGCATTCATGAGTTAATAATGAACTCATCTTGAAGTTAGCACATGGATTGTGTCAAACAGTGTGGTCTAGAATTGTGAAATTTGGATAATAAACTTTATAATTCAGATATTATGGCAGGAAAATCGAAATAAATGAGTGCATAGCACTCTTTTGTTGTATATAGGTATGGACAGATGGGAGAGAATTAAGTGAATACATGTAAACTGTGATATGGTGAAATAGAGGAGAAAGGAAAAATTGGATACTATTTTTAAATGGTTTATGTAACTTACCTTTTATGTATTTGTATACAACAGGATTATAAAATATTTTATGATTTGACTAATGAAGTTTCTGTATATTAATTAGTTATTATTAAATAGTCTCTGTGGGAGGCAATGTTAAGATATTCAAAGTACATAAGCTTTAAAATTATTATAGAGGAAAATTATGAGACACAGACAGACAAGATTGTTAGGAAAGTAAAGAGATATGGATATTCTAGAAAACTTTGCTGATGACCTTGGTAATGTGGTTATTAATAGGCTGCATAACTTTCCATGCATGGAAATTCGTTCCCATTCTATACAACCGTTATATATTTATGAGAATTCCTGATTGTTGGTGTTTTATGCTATGCCTTTATAAGCATGTGGTTTGTTTTATTTAATATAACTTTGTTACCAAAGAGGATGAGACTGAAGTTAGTCAGTTTTATGAAGATAGCACTCCTATACTGTGCCACACTTCCAATTATCTTCTGTGAATCTACTGTACTATAGAGGACAGTGCATGGCGATTTCGGTATAGCTATGACAGGAATATATAAGTAAAAAAAAAAAAGAAGAATAGGAAAAATCCTCAATATCTTGTGAACACAAGTTAATCACTGCAAATGTAACTTAGATTGAAAGTGAGATGTTGGTATCCGCTGGGATGAACAGTAATTCACAAGCACAGTATCAGTATAATTTATAGAAGAAAAAAATATATAAATAGCAATGATTCAAAAGAAGATTGTATCATATGTACAGGTATAAATACATATAGTAATGCCTATTTAACATTTAAATAGTATTGTGATTGATTGGATTGTATGACGCCATATAATGAAATGAAAAATTTATAAGCCAAGAGACCAGTGATAGCCAAAGAATATATATATATATATATATATATATAAATATCCCCTTGGGCACTTTGTGGCTCAGACGTGCCGTATAGGTAGTTTTTTGTTGATCCTTTTTCACTTGTTGATCCGGAGGCCTTTTGTTGATCTAATGCCAGATGACCATATATAAATGTTGATCCGTTTTGAGCCACAACTGTCACGACGAGTAATAATAATAATTAAGCGATTTATACACGATTTTATACAAATCCACCTTTTTGGCATACGAGCAGTTCTTGATCCAATTCAAACGGGCCAATCAGGGTGCAGCATTTGCCAAGGGCTTCCTCATTGGCACGTTTGGGCTACTACATTATGGCTACAGTAACTTAATAATGTCTAGCTAGTATTTCAAAAATAATAGTCTACCTAATCTAAATATTTATAGAACGGAGTAACGTGACTCCAGATCAAACCTCAATACTTGTTATTTTTTGGATGGGAATCTTTTCTTTTGTAACAACGTTACTGAGCGAATAAAGAGAAGACGCAACGGCGGATCCAGGGGGGAGCGTCATGGAGGTCATGGGAGTCATGGGGGCGTCATGACTCTCCCCCCCCCCCTTAGCCCAGAACTTAGGTAGACCACTAATTGAACTAAAAAATAATGAAACAGCAAATTTTTTGCACGATCGGAGTGTTGGTGCAGTAGTATTAATTATAATTAAACATTGTTACTTAAAACATAACAGTTAAAGTACTATAACACTAAAAGCAAAATAGGTATTTTCAAAATACTTTTTCAAAATAAATTACCGTTTGAGTTTTTGTTCAAACCTCAGATATTATATTTATTTTAGGTATATCAATCAATACATAGTATAGCATAGTACAGTCTGTCTGTCTGTCTGTTTGTTCCGGCTAATCTCTGAAATAGCTGGACCGATTTTGACGGGACTTTTTTTGGCAAGTAGCTGATGTAATAAGGAGTAACTTACGCTACTGTTATTTTAGAAAAATAAAATAAAATTTCACGCGGACGAAGTCGCTGGGGCCAGCTAGTCTATAGATATACCGAGATTTAATGTTTAAGTTGCTATTATGTTATTGACAAAATTTTACTGTAATGTTACTATTACGTTATCCTACACAATTTGTATTATTTTGGATGAATAAATAAATAAATAAATAAATAATAATCTATACATCTATACATTTAATAAAAATTAGAGTGTCTGTTTGTAATATTGAAAAAACCGTTTTTTACTACATGCATATGAATATATATAAGGTACATATACCAAAATAACTATTTTTATAATTTTAGTCTGTCTGTCTGTCTGTTTGTTCCGGCTAATCTCTGAAATGGCTGGACCGATTTTGACGGTACTTTTTTTTGGCAGGTAGCTGATTTATAAGGAGTAACTTAGGTTACTTTTATTTTAGAAAAATAAAGTTAAATTCCACGCGGACGAAGTCGCGGGAACACCTTGTTTTTAATAAAAACATCTTTTTTGTGGTACTTGAGAATGTTGAAGCCTGTTGTTTGTAATATTGAAATAACCGTTTTTTACTACTTGCATATGAATATAAATACGGTACATACACCAAAATAACATATTTTACAATTTTTGTCTGTCTGTCTGTTTGTTCCGGCTAATCTCTGAAATGGCTGGACCGATTTTGACGGGACTTTTTTTGGCAGGTAGCTGATGTAATAAGGAGTAACTTAGGCTACTTTTATTTTAGAAAAATAAAGTTAAAAACCACGTGGACGAAGTCGCGGGAACAGCTAGTGTATAATATATTAGAGATACCTACGTGTTTTTTTATTGATGACTAGCTGTACACGGGATTTCGTCCGTGTTGAATTTAACTTTATTTTTCTAAAATATAAGAAGTTAAATTCCACGCGGACGAAGTCGCGTGTACAGCTAGTTGTCGGTAGTCTAGCGATTTAGCTAGCACACTGCTTTGATTCCTGCTTGGTGGTCGAGGGTTCGATTCCTCGCACGCTGCAAACATTTGTATTCATGAGTATGATTGTTTGTAACGGTCTGGGTGTTTTCTATGTATAGATAATATATATGTATTTACGAAAAAAAATCTTTGTATTTATATCAGTACCCATAACATAATCTTCAGCTAGCTTAACTTTGGTCTAGATGAAGCTGTGTGAATTGTCCTGAGATTACTATTATTACTATAATAAATCTATAATAAATCAAATCAGCTGATGTTTATTTTTGCCATAATACGTGCTGTTACCATGTGATAATATTACGTACGTACTTATTAAACTATTAACTTATTATTAAATTATTAACTATTTATACTGTTTTAAATGTGATGCGTTCATTATTTATATTTCCTTTGAATTAAAGACAAATGTATATATATATATATTTATATACACTTGCACACTTAGTTGATCCAGCCACGATCCGTAGATATTGCTGATCCACTGTCTCTCTCTTTCTATCACTATCTTTGTATTCTAATATGCGATGTTGCCGTTCCGGCCGAGACCATGCGTTGTTGCCAAATGTATTCGTCGATAGTAGTAGATACTTATACTCGATATATATTTTTTCAACAATTTCCTGCAATAGTGAATCCGTATCGGCATTTTTTTTAAATGCACAAAGATTTTTTGGCTCTGAATATATTTAAAAATCATTTACTTGTGTGTTGATGAATTTATATACTAGTACATGAAGTACCTAATACTTGTTTTGATTTGAATAGGTAGCGATATTATGAATTTATTATACGTAATCTAAAGATTTTGACGAAATAAAAGTAATTAGTTATCTGTTAACCTTGACTTCATGCTGGCACCAGTATTATCAGATGATGAACATACTCTTCGAAAACTTACAGCAGAAATATCGTGTTTGGACTCATTAGATAGGTCTCGATGAATAGAGTTTAAAAAACTTAAAATAAATGGTAAATTAGAAATAATGTATAAATACCCCTTACGTAAAATTCAACCACTTTAAACTTAATAATAATAATAATTAGGAAAAGAGAAAAGCTATACATGCACTGAAAGTAATTGATGCCTTCCACACAATATTTTCAGTATTAAACAACTCTGTTTGTTCAGTAAAAGTGTAAATACACTGGTAACCTTTAATCATATTTTATATGCAAACATTACATATACAAACACTAAAGTTTTATTTCAGAATAGCCAGTAGCTTTCAAGAAATAAGTCTTTGAAATTGTACGTGTAACTTATATATATACCTACTAGTTTTTTCACCATAACAAACAACACCAATATGGCCTAGTTAGTAGTTTACCTGTGTACCAATTAATAATAATAGTAATCTCAGGACAATTCATACAGCTTCATCTAGACCCAAGTTAAGCTAGCTGAAGATTATGTTATGGGTACTGATATAAATACAAAGATTTTTTTCGTAAATACATATATATTATCTATACATAGAAAACACCCAGACCGTTACAAACAATTTAATAATAAGTTAATAGTTTAATAAGTACGTACGTAATATTATCACATGGTAACAGCACGTATTATGGCAAAAATAAACATCGGCTGATTTGAAAAGATTTATTATAGTAATAATAGTAATCTCAGGACAATTCACACAGCTTCATCTAGACCCAAGTTAAGCTAGCTGAAGATTATGTTATGGGTACTGATATAAATACAAAGATTTTTTTTCGTAAATACATATATATTATCTATACATAGAAAACACCCAGACCGTTACAAACAATCATACTCATGAATACAAATGTTTGCAGCGTGCGAGGAATCGAACCCTCGACCACCAAGCAGGAATCAAAGCAGTGTGCTAGCTAAATCGCTAGACTACCGACAACTAGCTGTACACGCGACTTCGTCCGCGTGGAATTTAACTTCTTATATTTTAGAAAAATAAAGTTAAATTCAACACGGACGAAATCCCGTGTACAGCTAGTCATCAATAAAAAAACACGTAGGTATCTCTAATATATTATACACTAGCTGTTCCCGCGACTTCGTCCACGTGGTTTTTAACTTTATTTTTCTAAAATAAAAGTAGCCTAAGTTACTCCTTATTACATCAGCTACCTGCCAAAAAAAGTCCCGTCAAAATCGGTCCAGCCATTTCAGAGATTAGCCGGAACAAACAGACAGACAGACAAAAATTGTAAAATATGTTATTTTGGTGTATGTACCGTATTTATATTCATATGCAAGTAGTAAAAAACGGTTATTTCAATATTACAAACAACAGGCTTCAACATTCTCAAGTACCACAAAAAAGATGTTTTTATTAAAAACAAGGTGTTCCCGCGACTTCGTCCGCGTGGAATTTAACTTTATTTTTCTAAAATAAAAGTAACCTAAGTTACTCCTTATAAATCAGCTACCTGCCAAAAAAAAGTACCGTCAAAATCGGTCCAGCCATTTCAGAGATTAGCCGGAACAAACAGACCGACAGACAGACAGACAAAAATTATAAAAATTGTTATTTTGGTATATGTACCTTATATATATGTACCTTATACATGCATGTAGTAAAAAACGGTTTTTTCTATATTACAAACAGACACTCCAATTTTTATTAAATGTATAGATGTATAGATTATTATTTATTTATTTATTTATTCATCCAAAATAATACAAATTGTGTAGGATAACGTAATAGTAACATTACAGTAAAATTTTGTCAACAACATAATAGCAACTTAAACATTAAATCTCGGTATATCTATAGACTAGCTGGCCCCAGCGACTTCGTCCGCGTGAAATTTTATTTTATTTTTCTAAAATAACAGTAGCGTAAGTTACTCCTTATTACATCAGCTACTTGCCAAAAAAAGTCCCGTCAAAATCGGTCCAGCTATTTCAGAGATTAGCCGGAACAAACAGACAGACAGACAGACAAAACTTGTAAAATATGTTATTTTGGTGTATGTACTGTTAACTATCGTGTGACGCACCATTAATTAAAAATGGTAAAGTCAATAATCATGTAACCTGAAACGGAACGTCAGAGGCCAGAGCCAAAGTAATCTATGTGACATTGACAAGTGGATGACGGACGATTGAACGGAGGCAGCGGGAGTTTTGGAGCGAAAGTGTTGATATTATTATAAAAACAAATAAGAGATAGATAATTGTGAATATTGTAGGCATTGAGGTGTTTCTCTCCCTGACTAACCGGCATTACGCCTAAGTCGTCAGGATACTAGTGATTTTAAAAGTTCAGAAGCGGTACCAATCCCGCCTACAAATTCGACTGTAAGGTAATTCTGACTAGAAGTCGTGGTAAGTGAATTTACGTTAATAACACGCATACCATTAAACGCAGTATCTCACTTGTTTTATTGAACTTTTGGATGAACTGCTTTCTACATATTAAATAGATTTAGTATGTACGATAACTTGCGAGAGTAATGACATGACATGTAGCACGATATTGAGGTATACAATATACCTAAGAAAGAAGTATTATGAATACATTAAGTATAGAACAACATGGCTATCTAATTAGTTTAAAATACAGAGTAACTATTGTTATGTTATTAATGCCTATGATAGAGTATGATAGGATATCAACAGATTAGAAACAGTTACATTAACTATGTTGACATACAGGTTGAACATGAGAACACATACCATGTTATACATATAAACAGTGTAATGGTATTGCTGAGTTTGTTGCTAATTCACAGTAAATTACTGTTCACACATCAAACTTACTGTTCAGTTTTGTGTGTTTGTTCTACGTGAATTGAATTGAAGAATTGTTATTATTTCTTTACATAGGTACACATATATGTTTGATGATCCCATTTCAGATAAATGACAATCACAGGCATAGTCCAGGTATATGTCTTGATGGTGGTTATATTCCCAAATTGAGACACTGTCATATGTATATATATTATATTGGGTGATACTTTGATATGTGTTTATTAATGAATTAATAAAGCATATTAATATAGATAGACACAGTATATTGTTGACATAAACTGATACCAGCAACATAACATGTTATATTTCATAATATTAGATATTAAAGACATTTTAGATGCTATCTCAAGATTAGCTGTGAAGCTCTCAGTGAAAATAGTACTTAACTCTGATAGTACAATTATTATATTTATTTCTTGCTGTGTTTTGAATTTTATATATATAGCAATGGCTAACAATTGGTAGTAAACTCCAATGTTAAAAAACCGAATAACTGTAAACTATTATTATTAATAGTTCCTTATTTAATCATTATTTAGTATAAAATCCAATTGAGATCTATTAGGATCCTCAAGGTTATCATAATCATATGATATTGATTATTAATGTGTTGAAAAAGCACCTAGAAATGATATCCAATTCCTCAAAGGTGTCCTATTATGCTGGAATTATATATTATATGTATGCTCAGATTGAATGTATTATATGTTTGAGCAATTGGTTCACTTCTTTGATGCTTCTCTTGAAATTCATTAGAATGGCCCTTAGCAGCCATTGTTGATCAATAAAGGTACTTAAAGGTCCTGTGCAGGTACCTGTAGCTATGTACATTTGTCATTTGAGACAATGTTTAGTAAGTGAGTGTTGGAATTTATAAGCACCACATTAATATGTGACATGTTAGAAAGTTATAGATTACAGGTAAGACTATTCTTACATGGTTCAGTTTTATAATTTATGAAGTTGTCTTTTAACCTAAAGAAAAGCTTTTGGTAACTCCAGAAATGAATGTTATTGGCTCTTGATTGTATTATTGATTGTACAAGAAACCTGTTGAATTTTCTAAACAATACTTGAGCAACAAGCTTGTCTTTAAATTTACTATTAGTGTTATGAATATGAATAAAAGTTTTTGGAAATAAGTTAATATTTGTGTACATACAGAATGTTTGGATATATATATTGAGTCGCAACAGTGAGAGTATTTGCCTTTTGATGAGTTATAACTCTCCATACAGTAAATTGCACAAAATGTCATGATTTTATAATATGAATATGTACAACATAAGACAATTGTTATCACAATAATGAAAATAGACTATTGTAATATATTGCAATGTATTGCTATATTGTCCAATCTTGTGTAGTGCATAAGCTAATGAACTGAAGATTTGCTGCAAGGATCTGAGCTTAAGTTATCCATTGAGTTTTATTATTTAGTGTCATTTGTAGAATGACAGTACTAAGAAACTATAAAGTGGACAGATTCATTGTTAAATCTGTATTGGAATTGAAATGTGAACCAAGGAGGAAATCATTGTTTAAATTCAAATTGTATTATATATTTGTGAAGTACAGATAATAAAAAAAAAAAAAAACAAGTAGAATATATTATTGAATATTAATATAAATAAATGTATATCAGAAGATAATAACTAATTTAAAGCATTCATGAGTTAATAATGAACTCATCTTGAAGTTAGCACATGGATTGTGTCAAACAGTGTGGTCTAGAATTGTGAAATTTGGATAATAAACTTTATAATTCAGATATTATGGCAGGAAAATGGAAATAAATGAGTGCATAGCACTCTTTTGTTGTATATAGGTATGGACAGATGGGAGATAATTAAGTGAATACATGTAAACTGTGATATGGTGAAATAGAGGAGAAAGGAAAAATTGGATACTATTTTTAAATGGTTTATGTAACTTACCTTCTATGTATTTGTAGACTACAGGATTATAAAATATTTTATGATTTGACTAATGAAGTTTCTGTATATTAATTAGTTATTATTAAATAGTCTCTGTGGGAGGCAATGTTAAGATATTCAAAGTACATAAGCTTTAAAATTATTATAGAGGAAAATTATGAGACACAGACAGACAAGATTGTTAGGAAAGTAAAGAGATATGGATATTCTAGAAAACTTTGCTGATGACCTTGGTTATTAATAGGCTGCATAATTGTCCATGCATGGAAATTCGTTCCCATTCTATACAACCGTTATATATTTATGAGAATTCCTGATTGTTGGTGTTTTATGCTATGCCTTTATAAGCATGTGGTTTGTTTTATTTAATATAACTTTGTTACCAAAGAGGATGAGACTGAAGTTAGTCGGTTTTATGAAGATAGCACTTCTGTACTGTGGCAAGCTTCCAATTATCTTCTGTGAATCTACTGTACTGTAGAGGACAGTGCATGGTGATTTCGGTATAGCTATGACAGGAATATATAAGTAAAAAAAAAAAAAAATAGGAAAAATCCTCAATATCTTGTGAACACAAGTTAATCACTGCAAATGTAACTTAGATTGAAAGTGAGATGTTGGTATCCGTTGGGATGAACAGTGATTCACAAGCACAGTATCAGTACAATTTATAGAAGAAAAAAAAATATATAAATAGTAATAATTCAAAAGAAAATTGTATCATATGTACAGGTATAAATACATATAGTAATGCCTATTTAATATTTAAATAGTATTGTGATTGATTGGATTGTAGGACGCCATATAATGAAATGAAAAATTTATAAGCCATATATATATATATAAGAAAATGGCAGAGACGACAGACAAAAGAAACGTAGGACAGCAGAAAAAAAGATAAGCAGATGACATAAGAAAAAAAAAAGGAAACAGCAGGAGAAGACTGGATGCAAACTTCCATAGAGAGAGACATGGATAGTCAGTATGGACGAGCTGGTTTATGAATATGGATACTGGCGCAATTTATGAGATTTTTATATGGTTTACTGATGGATAATAAACTACTTTATGAATAGCATATATGTAGAATGAAAAATAAATACTGCATGGTCTAAGTTGTAAGTTTTACATGTTATAGAGAATTATTTGTTGAGAAAATGTTTGCGAGCTGAGCCATTGTTCTTTAATTATAATGGTATTATAGTGAATACAAATTTAAGAAGCACAGGTAGTTAAAAGAAAAACAAAAACAAAAGGACAATTGATTGTTGTTAAATGTATGAGCATTAAAGTTTTGAAAAGTGTACATGGGTTTACTAGATTTAAGTTGAAAGAATCCTATTGAACCTATAACTGTTTTAAGAGACCTTTATATCCAATGCAAATAAAATGAGAGACAATATAAGTTGTGGAAGTAAGGCTATATCTGTCAATTTAATCCCAGGAATATATAAGAAAAGTTACTAGAGGATATAAATGAAAGTTAAGATATAAGAAAGTTAAATATTGTTAACAATAGATTACAGTTTACAGTTATAAATTACTGTTGTAGATGGTTTTGCCAATTTTATTAATTTCTAGTTAACCTTTGTTAAATCAAAATAATAATAATAAAATAAATAATCAAAAAATAAATAAAATGAGATATTGTATCTATTAAGATTTTAATTGGTTGAAAAAAAAAAAAAGAGTATAATCGAAGCGTATAATGCTAAATTAACGAGCATGTAAGAATTGTTGGTATACATGTTGACTCAATTGACTGGAATATGAGATTGGATGTGTTGTATTTAGACCATTGTCACTTTTGACATACATAACTGTTGAGTTGAAGTAAAATAAAAGTGTTAACTAAGGCTTTTAATAGTAAACTCATCAACATATAAGAATTGATGTTGTCACTTGCATAGCATACGAGAACGGATGTATTAAATAAGTGAGGGTGTTTTAATGTTGAATTGTACAAAATTACAGGTGTAGAGATATTGGAAGTTTATAATAATAACGGTGATGTTGTTTTCAAATATTTGGTTGATATTGATCAGATAAATAAGATTGAATTAAATTTAAAGCGTTGTCTTTGACGACGACGGAAGTTAAAATTTTTATAAGTAATGATCAACGCAATCAAATGCTGGGCATTTGATTCCATAGATTAGTCTGAGCACCTATATGCACTTGTATGTGTGGCTGAACGCCCTTTGGAGAAATCGGATTGACTATTGTACTAACTAAATAGTTTAAATTGAAATTAATCCTTTCAGAATTGATTTTATGTGTCTGTTGTAATTAATGGGAAATTAGAAGAGGTGCTAATTTATAGAACCCAAACACCGTATACAGACACTTTAGAAATATTATGAATAAAGCGCTCGAGGTGTACAAGATAGTTACACTGCAAGATTGTAGTAAGGACGATCACAAGGTAAAATTTGATACACCTCTATGGAAAAAAGTCGGTAAATATACGCGGTGAAGAGTTGTACATGAACGAATAGATCTGAAAGATTAAGGAATGCTAGTGATACAATGATGAGTTACAATCGATGACAAGCTGAATTATGAGCAAAATGGCTAATAGAACGGGCGGTTGATATGACAATGAAAAATGATTTGCAATACTTTGATGAAATTATGAGATTAATATAATAATCATATGACTATGAATACGATTTATGGATTTTAAGGTAAATGATGGTGATTTAGATTTGATGATATACTGATGAGATGATTGCGCTGAGATCGCGGCTGATGGTTCCGTATACGTTAGTTCACGGAGAAAATGGGGATCCGCGTGTGCTCAATGCGACGTACAACGAACGACTCGCTTTTTGTTGATGCTACTCAAGATTTGGTAGATAATAAAAGGAGTAGGGTATGTGGTAGTAATATATTGCATGTTCGTTCAGAAATTGGTAGATACTAGATATATATCAACCAGATATATAATTCGAATTTGGTACATAATTAAATTGAATTAACTTATGATTAAATGTTATAAAGTCCTTTAAAGCGTTGGAGAAATAGTAAAATGGAACCAGGAAATCCAGTTCTTAAAGATATGTAATAGAATAAAAAGTAATAGTAAATTTTGATGGGAGTGCATATAACCCATAGTTGAGTTGCAATGTAGAGCACTTGAGGCTGAAGTAAAAATAGCATAGTACCATAAAGAATATGACTAGTTGGAGGCCGTAACTCCTTGCGTGCGCAAGCGGTGAATGCCTCATTGAGAAAATGACCAGTTGTTAAATATTTGATGTGTTTCAGTTGGAGGCCGTAGTTCCTTGTGGCGGCAAGCAGTGGCTGAGTCTAATGAGAATCTGACCAGTTTGAGGCCGTAGCTCCTTGTGTGGGCAAGCGGTGGCTGAGTCTAATGAGAATTTGACCAGTTTGAGGCCGTAGCTCCTTGTGCGGGCAAGCGGTGGCTGAGTCTAATAAAATCCAGATCTGTTGAGACCGTAGTCATAGTGGGCAAGCGGTGGCATTTTTTTTAATGTTTTGTTTTAACAGGTATTTCATTTTCACTAATTAGCTAGGCAGCCGTGTTTGCAGAGATGCTGACTAGTACCTGGTGTGAAAAATTAAGTGATACAACTTAAGGCGGCAAAATATAACAAAGACTGAATTCATGATGTTGAAATGTAATGTGTAGTTGTCAGTGGCAACTTTCATATTTTAAGTATGTAAAGTATCTCAAACTAAATTTTATATGATTTTAATTTTATTATATTACCCGATGTTAACTGTTATGATAATATCGAATGAGGCCCTTCGATAACGTTGGATGGCCGAAGTGACTACGAATACCATCGATAAAATATAAAGTGAATAGTAAGCTTACTAAACTCACGTTCGTTTGACGAAAGTTAGTAATTCGTTTTATGGAAATTGCGCAAGGTTTTACAACAAACTCCCAGAGTCTGTACTCAATTTGCCAGAAAAAGAAATCAAATGTGTCATAAAATATTTTCTTTGTAAAAAAAAAAAAAAGCTTATTATAAAATTGAAAAATTTATAAATGTCATCATTTATAAATCAGTGTTTTTTTTTAGAAAATATCTAACTTGAAATTCATAGCGCTGTCAATGTTGTCTGATTGAACGGAGATTAAGTGCGTAGCGGTTTTTATGTTGATTGCCGCACGCCTAATCCTTGTTGTTAATTAAATATAAGTAAATCAATATTTATTTAAAAGAGCAACACACAGGTTTCTTGTTTATTCTTCTTGTGATGAATCTGCGTTCCGAATAAGCGATAGATTCAAAAATCTTGACTACTCAAAAGTGCTTATATTAAGTTTGTTTGAATAAAGATTATTTCTATTTCACATTAATCTGGAACAGTGGGTTTTGGTTTATGTTAAACTGGTGTTGTAAAGAAAATTGAGATCAGTATCTACAATCATTTATAGTTCCCTAAATGTACAGGGTTCAAAGGGTGCAATAGATTACTTGACCAGTGAGCTGATGGTATTGTTAAGTAAATCATAACTGAAATTCAATGAATTATGTTATATTAAAATAATTTTCTGGTAAATCAAGAGTATCGTCGAAGTAAAATAGTAGTAGTAGTATTGAGGGTATTAGAACCACTTGAATAATATTGACCTGTTTTTCTATTGGTGAGGTGAAGGCAGGCAGCGATTTTGTTCTAATTTTATGTCACGAGAATAATACTTTCTCTTTATATTTTTTTCTCTATATATGTTGGTAATTAAGTTTTACCTTTTGTAATGTGATATGTTAAATTTATCCGTTAAAATATTCATGATGAGAAATGTCAAGTTCTATTTTGGAGGTATAAAAAAAAATGCAATGTTCATAAGATCGGAAACTTACATTGTGATGGTGATATGTTACAGTCTGACTCATAGAAGTCAATCACCGCCAAATAATTGTTTGTTACTCTAAAAGGTTGTTTTTGGGTGATTTGGATTATGTAAATTAATATATGTTATGTTATATTTTGTGCATTCTGAATGCATGCCGAAACTTAGCTCTGTTAGTATTGATTTTAGATTGTAAACCTTTGACAGTATACTAAGATAGTCAATGTTATGAAAGTAATGTGTATCTTTAGTTTATTTAGTTGAGTATTTGTTATATGATCCTGTAGACACTATATCCTTTGATAAGCATGACTACGCTCATCAGTTACCTATGTGTCTGGGCCAGACACTATTGCAGGATGGCCGACTGTTAACTATCGTGTGACGCACCATTAATTAAAAATGGTAAAGTCAATAATCATGTAACCTGAAACGGAACGTCAGAGGCCAGAGCCAAAGTAATCTATGTGACATTGACAAGTGGATGACGGACGATTGAACGGAGGCAGCGGGAGTTTTGGAGCGAAAGTGTTGATATTATTATAAAAACAAATAAGAGATAGATAATTGTGAATATTGTAGGCATTGAGGTGTTTCTCTCCCTGACTAACCGGCATTACGCCTAAGTCGTCAGGATACTAGTGATTTTAAAAGTACCGTATTTATATTCATATGCAAGTAGTAAAAAACGGTTATTTCAATATTACAAACAGACACTCCAATTTTATTTACATGTATAGATGTATAGATTAAAAAAAAGTAACAGTCATAATGGTAGTCGTATGCCTAATATATATAATAATGTAATAAATTCATTTAAACAGAAATTGCCGGAACATTATTTAAATTTGTAACTTTTTTACTGTCCTTCTCCTTTTTTCACATCTTTCTGTTATATCCATATAGTTCTCTCTATATTTTCTGATTTTCTTACTTTCAATTTGAGACTGTACTTATAATTTGATTATCGGATCATTATGTATTTACTTATATATAATATTTATACATTTATGGGTTATATTTAGATATATATTTATGTATGTATATTGTTATTTTTTTATAGAAATGTATATTTTGCTTATCTTTATTATCTTTATAAATCTTTTTTTGACATTTCTTATTTATATTAGTGCACCGCCAATAATCTTTCGCTGCACCACTCATGGTTGCCTGGTAAATAACGCGGCAAAATATTAAGTCCGCCACATGTACAAATTTTTTTGTGCATTAAAGTTAAAGAAATAAAAAAATACAATACTGTTTAATGAAAATGCGTGTTGTCTAGTGCTTTGAGATGTATCAAAATAAGGTCAACAAAAAAGTCCGTGATGGTATATGTCTATCTCTTAAGGATAACCAACAATAACCATTTTTTATCTTTTACATTTTACGGGATTTTTTTTTATCGTATGTTTCCCTTAAAATCATGTAAACTATGTTATTATGTCATAATCTAAAGAAATAATAATATTTTATAGTGACATATCCACTATAAAATACCAAAAAGTAGCAATGTAATTCGTTACGCGCGAATCAGGTGTTATAAGGTCAAAGGTCGGTGCACCCCGCGTATTTGATAAATAGTGCTTCTCTGGATGTCTTTAAGAGAAAATGGCAGTATGTACGTGTATATGTACAAGTCCTTAAGTGTTAAGTTTTTCAAATGTACATACAGTAAAGAATAAATATTTTTAAGTACAGTACTTACGTACATTAATATAATACCTACTTTTTACTTGTATCTATTGTTATCAAAATTAAATTATAAGTTCTTAACTTGACCACGACTATGTGACCCTCTCTTGGCGCCAAAACGAGTGAAAAAATGAACAGCATACGACGACGACGCAGTACCTATAGAGTGGAGCAACTGCTTATTCAGTTTTATTCAACTATTTAGTCCCTCCACCGTTACAATGAATAGAGGCGGATATTACAATGTACGTAGCATTGCGAATATAAAATATCTAGATTAGGTATAATAAATTCATAATTCATAGGCCGTTACGGTATCAGAGCCAAAGTCTTCTTTCTTTGTTTATGTACTGTTAGATGCGACAGCGACTTTGTTTTTATATTACTATGTAATGATTGATATACCTAAAATAAATAAAATATCTGAGGTTTGGACAAAAATTCAAAAGGTACTTAATTTTTAAAAAGTATTTTGAAAATACCTATTTTGCATTTAGTATTTGAAATACAAAACACAAAACTATTTTTGTTTTTAGAGTGACATTTCTATGAATTCACTGTCGATAGCGAGCGGTGCGATGGAAAAAGATAACCGTTTATAAAAATATAATAAATAACCCTGGACAATTAACACAGACTGATACTGAACTGATATAAATAGATATTTTTATTTTGTAAATACATATATAATATACATATAAAACACCCAGACCGATGAAAACAATCGATGACCGATGAGTACAAATGTTTGCATCGTGCGAGAAATCGAACCCGCGACCATCGGATGTAAAGCGGTGTGACCACCGAGGCAGTCGAAATATATAAATAATCTTATGAATTTAATTTATTCTAATTTGTTTATGTGCGCGGGGTGCGGTGTACGGTGCTCCCCCCTGCCTCCACCGTTGCTGGAGCTTGCATGTATGGAGCATTGCGAATATAAAATATCTAGATTAGTAAATTCATAATTGATAGACCGTTACGGTATCTATATATATTCGGATTAAAATAAGTATCGCAGTAAGGACCAGTATATAAAGTGATCAACACAATTAACTGATTTTTGAAATATATATACAGAGCCAAAAAGTCTTTGTGTATTCAAAAAATATCTAATTTGTTTGTGTGCGCGGGGTGCGGTGTACGGTGCAGGGGGACCCTGCCTCCACCGTTGCTGGAGCTTGCATGTATGGAGCATTGCGAATATAAAATATCTACATTAGTAAATTAATAAATTCATAATTGATAGACCGTTACGGTATCTATATATATTCGGATGAAAGTAAGTATCGCAGTAAGGACGAGTATATAAAGTGATCAACATAATTAATTGATTTTTGGAATATATTCAGAGCCAAAAAGTCTTTGTGTATACCAAAAATTTAGCCGTTCGGAGCCATTCAGTCACGAATTATTAGTAAAAAAAGTGTCGAGTATATCGTACTATCGACGAATATATATGGCCACATCGCAAAATAGAATGCGACGTTGCCATACCGCCTGAGATATACGCGATAGGAGTCAAGTTATTCAGTGCAAAAGGTGGAATCGGCAAGTGTTTAGGTGGCGTGATCAACAAAGGCCATATATATTCGTCGATAGTACGATATACTCGACACTTTTTTTACTAATAATTCGTGACTGAATGGCTCCGAACGGCTAAATTTTTGGTATACACAAAGACTTTTTGGCTCTGAATATATTCCAAAAATCAATTAATTATGTTGATCACTTTATATACTCGTCCTTACTGCGATACTTATTCTCATCCGAATATATATAGATACCGTAACGGTCTATCAATTATGACTTTATTAATTTACTAATGTAGATATTTTATATTCGCAATGTTCCATACATGCAAGCTCCAGCAACGGTGGAGACAGGGTCCCCCCTGCACCGTACACCGCACCCCGCGCACACAAACAAATTAGATATTTTTTGAATACACAAAGACTTTTTGGCTCTGTATATATATTTCAAAAATCAATTAATTGTGTTGATCACTTTATATACTGGTCCTTACTGCGATACTTATTTTAATCCGAATATATATAGATACCGTAACGGTCTATCAATTATGAATTTACTAATCTAGATATTTTATATTCGCAATGCTCCATACATGCAAGCTCCAGCAACGGTGGAGGCAGGGGGGAGCACCGTACACCGCACCCCGCGCACACAAACAAATTAGAATAAATTAAATTCATAAGATTATTTATATATTTCGGCTGCCTTGGTGGTCACACCGCTTTACATCCGATGGTCGCGGGTTCGATTTCTCGCACGGTGCAAACATATGTACTCATCGGTCATCGATTGATTTCATCGGTCTGGGTGTTTTATATGTATATTATATATGTATTTACAAGATAAAAATATCTATTTATATCAGTTCAGTATCAGTCTGTGTTAATTGTCCAGGGCTATTTATTATATTTTTATAAACGGTTATCTTTTTCCATCGCACCGCTCGCTATCGACAGTGAATTCATAGAAATGTCACTCTAAAAACAAAAATAGTTTTGTGTTTTGTATTTCAAATACTAAATGCAAAATAGGTATTTTCAAAATACTTTTTCAAAATAAAGTACCTTTTGAATTTTTGTCCAAACCTCAGATATTTTATTTATTTTAGGTATATCAATCATTACATAGTGTAGTATAAAACAAAGTCGTTGTCGCATCTAACAGTACATAAATAAAGAAAGAAGACTTTTTGGCTCTGATACCGTAACGGACTATCAATTATGAATTTATTATACCTAATCTAGATATTTTATATTCGCAATGCTACATACATTGTAATATCCGCCTCCATTCATTATAACGGTGGAGGGACTAAATAGTTGAATAAAACTGAATAAGCAGTTGCTCCACTCTATAGGTATGCGTCGTCGTCGTATGCTGTTCATTTTTCACTCGTTTTGGCGCCAAGAGAGGGTCACATAGTCGTGGTCAAGTTAAGAACTTATAATTTAATTTTGATGACAATAGATACAAGCAGTGGCACTCAATGAGGAAGTAGCCATTATTATTGCTAAAAGTTGCATATAGATGGCGTGATTGGTATCGATGGAATTCTTCATAGTTTTGCAAACGTTTTAAAAAACAAAACTGTGTTTTCAAAAATGTTTAATCAATTTTTAAAAAGTTATATATACATGTTAAAATGAAATAATGCGTTTAGAAAAGTAATTTTCATATATTTACTCATTTTGTTATTTTCCAGTACTTAATTACACTTTAATCAGTGCTAATATGGGGCTCAATGTTTTCAAAATGCTTTCATAGATGGCATTGTCGTCATTTGTATCGGCCTAATTAAATGTCTTTTTTAAATTTTCCAATAATAAGCACTTAATATATTATTATTGTAAATTAAACATATAAATTTTTTTAAGTAAATCAAAAATAGCCGAACAAGCAAGTAATACTATTTCCAATAATACTTATGTATGAAGTGTTGTCATATTAAAAATAAATACATGTATTATCGATTTTTTTTAATAATCGATAACAGGATTTTATTACAGCGCATTATTCGATGATGCTTTTAATGAGTCGTTGTGAACAGTAAATTTTCATTATTATGTATTAAGCAGTGTTCCGTTTCAAAGAACGGAATATAGTAGTACATTATTAGTGTCGTTGGTTATTTACATTTGTACTGAATAATCGATTACATAATAATTTAAAATATCGAGTACGAATCGTAGCTGTCTTCGAATACTGGCAACTGGTAAGATTAAAATAGTATTTAAAAAAAAGAGAGAAATCGACCCTAACTCGAATACCATAAAGTTGATTTTCCTTTCTCATTAATATATCATAGCAGTTTGTTTTTAACTTGCGTATGACTCTGTGGTATGATGTTTAACGTGTATTGTTATTATACGGTGCATACATTTCAAAAATTATATTTTAATGTAGGTACATACATTTCATACATGTCAAAAATTATCTTTTAATGTAGGTACATACATTTCATACATTTCAAAAATGAACTTTTTATGTAGGTACATACATTTCTTTCATACATCTCATACATTTAAAAAATTATATTTTAATGTAGGTACATACATTTCATACATGTCAAAAATTATCTTCTAATGTAGGTACATACATACATTTCTTTCATACATTTCAAAAATGAACTTGTAGGTACATACATTTCTTTCATACATCTCATACATTTCAAAAATGAACTTTTTATGTAGGTACACACATTTCTTTCATACATCTCATACATTTCAAAAATTATATTTTAATGTAGGTACATACATTTCATACATGTCAAAAATTATCTTCTAATGTAGGTACATACATACATTTCTTTCATACATTTCAAAAATGAACTTGTAGGTACATACATTTCTTTCATACATCTCATACATTTCAAAAATTATATTTTAATGTAGGTACATACATTTCATACATGTCAAAAATTATCTTTTAATGTAGGTACATACATTTCATACATTTCAAAAATGAACTTTTTATGTAGGTACATACATTTCTTTCATACATCTCATACATTTCAAAAATTATATTTTAATGTAGGTACATACATTTCATACATTTCAAAAAGTATCTTTTAATGTAGGTACATAACACCCCATGTCAGACCCCTTGTATTTGGAAGAAACTTAAAAATAATGCCAAAAATATTAGATGAATATATTTTTAATACGAATATTGTTTTATTTTTGTTCATCAACTTTATCCCTCACTAACAATACTAGTAGTAGTACATAACCTGGTTTATACCGCTAAAGATATTGAAAGATATACGAGTAATTCAGAATGTTATCAAGTTCAAAATAAGCACACATTACTTGCTTAGATAACAGAGTAATATTACTCGTAATAAAAACATTTGTAACACCCATATGTATACTACGTATGTATAGTAAGTACTTACGCTGCGGCGCCGTGAGACTCGTCTATCTCATCTACTAACCAATAGGAGCGCGCCTCTCGTGTTTCCAGAAAGTTCGCGACTAACGGACGATATAGTAGTAAGGCAATGAGTGTCCCAGTGACATCATTATAATATTTTCTCGTTAAATTTTATTGTAATATACACAATTTCGCACTAAATAACGTGTTACCCCGTTACACATTTCTAATAATGAAAAACCTAGACCAACCCTGTTCACTTAATCTTACAAGATCTGACTTTAAAAATTACGATATCCTCATATAGCCTTTCATTTCCCCTTTCAATACTTTTTCGCATTAAAAAGTAGCTTTTCTCAAGGTCTACATTATCTGTCTACCAAATTTCAATTAAATCAGTTCAGTAGTTTTGGCGTGAAAGCGAGACAAACAGACAGACTGAGTTACTTTAGCATTTATAATATTTGTAAGAATATCGCTATTAAAAATAGGGGTTGGTGAAAGACGGGTGAAAATTTAGGCGTGTATGTATTTTCAATGTAACATTATAAATAAATAAAAAATTGTCCATAATACAAAAAAATATTTTTTCGGGGTAGGCCACCCCTATGACTTAGGGGTATAAAAAATAGATAACAACCCTACCTCAGACCTGGCAAGTATACATATCAAATTTCATCAAAATGTGGGAGAAATATGGCAACTAACACTGTGATACAAAATTTATATATAAGATATAGCGGAATTCTCATTAGGGAAAAGAGGGGTACATCGTAGAATACATGAGGTATATACCAGTAAATTAATTGTAGCTAAAACCAGTCTCTTACACATAACGATTGAAATAAAAAATCATATAGCCCGATTTTGATACGTACGAGTATAAAAGTATCAAAATCGGGCTATACGTATAGCGCAGACGCGTTACAACATATCAAAAAAATAGGCATGGAATGTAAAATAAACCATAACATAATAGGTATATACATTGGCACATAAGCCATATCTGCAGAGTGTCGGCTAACGATATTATACCTACACATTTACATTGAATCTTGAATCGTCCCTAATGAGGTACACGATACAGTTACCTACATATCTATTATATACATATCTTTGCAAAACAGATGTCATGTAGACTGAATTGACTGCCATCTATTTTCATGCTTTGTTACTAAGCACCCACTAGTAATCCGAACTGCTTCAGATCTAGCGACATCTAGCGGCTACGGTGGCGAAATAAAATAGCCCGAAGAATAGCCCGAGTTAGGAAGGAACCATTTTCTTGTATGGGATGGGGTATCTGTATGTAATATTATGTTATCTGTGATACAAGTAAAAAGTAGGTATTATATTAATGTACGTAATGTTAACTATCGTGTGACGCACCATTAATTAAAAATGGTAAAGTCAATATCATGTAACCTGAAACGGAACGTCAGAGGCCAGAGCCAAAGTAATCTATGTGACATTGACAAGTGGATGACGGATGATTGAACGGAAGCAGCGGCAGTTTTGGAGCGAAAGTGTTGATATTATTATAAAAACAAATAAGAGATAGGTAATTGTGAATATTGTAGGCATTGAGGTGTTTCTCTCCCTGACTAACCGGCATTACGCCTAAGTCGTCAGAATACTAGTGATTTTAAAAGTTCAGAAGCGGTACCAATCCCGCCTACAGATTCGACCGTAAGGTAATTCTGACTAGAAGTTGTGGTAAGTGAATTTACGTTAATAACACGCATACCATTAAACGCAGTATCTCACTTGTTTTATTGAACTTTTGGATGAATTGCTTTCTACATATTAAATAGATTTAGTATGTACGATAACTTGCGAGAGTAATGACATGACATGTAGCACGATATTGAGGTATACAATATACCTAAGAAAGAAGTATTATGAATACATTAAGTATAAAACAACATGGATATCTAATTAGTTTAAAATACAGAGTAACTATTGTTATGTTATTAATGCCTATGATAGAGTATGATAGGATATCAACAGATTAGAAACAGTTACATCAACTATGTTGACATACAGGTTGAACATGAGAACACATACCATGTTATACATATAAACAGTGTAATGGTATTGCTGAGTTTGTTGCTAATTCACAGTAAATTAATCAAACTTACTGTTCAGTTTTGTGTGTTTGTTCTACGTGAATTGAATTGAAGAATTGTTATTACTTCTTTACATAGGTACACATATATGTTTGATGATCCCATTTCAGATAAATGACAATCACAGGCATAGTCCAGGTATATGTCTTGATTGTGGTTATATTCCCAAATTGAGATACTGTCATATATATATTATATTGGTTGATACTTTGATATGTGTTTATTAATGAATTAATAAAGCATATTAATATAGATAGACACAGTATATTGTTGACATAAACTGATACAAGCTACATAACATGTTATATTTCATAATATTACATATTAAAGACATTTTAGATGCTATCTCAGGATTAGCTGTGAAGCTCTCAGTGAAAATAGTACTTAACTCTGATAGTACAATTATTATATTTATTTCTTGCTGTGTTTTGAATTTTATAAATGTATATCTATATATATATATGTATATATATATAGCAATGGCTAACAATTGGTAGTAAACTCCAATGTTAAAAACCGAATAACTGTAAACTATTATTATTAATAGTTCCTTATTTAATTATTAATTAGTATAAAATCCAATTGAGATCTATTAGGACCCTCGAGGTTATCATAATCATATGATATTGATTATTAATGTGTTGAAAAAGCACCTAGAGATGATATCCAATTCCTCAAAGGTGTCATATTATGCTGGAATTATATATTATATGTATGCTCATATTGAATGTATTATATGTTTGAGCAATTGGTTCACTTCTTTGATGCTTCTCTTGAAATTCATTAGAATGGCCCTTAGCAGCCATTGTTGAGCAATAAAGGTACTTAAAGGTCCTGTGCAGGTACCTGTAGCTATATATATTTGTCATTTGAGACAATGTTTAGTAAGTGATTGTTGGAATTTATAAGCACCCAATTAATATGTGACATGTTAGAAAGTGATAGATTACAGGTAAGACTATTCTTACATGGTTCAGTTTTGTAAACTATGAAGTTGTCTTTTAACCTAAAGAAAAGCTTTTGGTAAAGCCAGAAATGAATGTTGTTGGCTCTTGATTGTATTATTGATTGTACAAGAAACCTGTTGAATTTAAACAATACTTAACTAAATCTAAACAATACTTGAGCAACAAGTTTGTCTTTAAATTTACTATTAGTGTTATGAATATGAATAAAAGTTTTTGGAAATAAGTTAATATTTGTGTACATACAGAATGCTTGGATATATATATTGAGTCGCAACAGTGAGAGTATTTGCCTTTTGATGAGTTATAACTCTCCATACAGTAAATTGCACAAAATGTCATGATTTTATAATTTGAATATGTACAACATAAGACAATTGTTATCACAATAATGAAAATAGACTATTGTAATATATTGCAATGTATTGCTATATTGTCCAATCTTGTGTACTGCATAAGCTAATGAACTGAAGATTTGCTGCAAGGATCTGAGCTTAAGTTGTCCATTGAGTTTTATTATTTAGTGTTATTTGTAGAATGACAGTACTAAGAAACTATAAAGTGGACAGATTCATTGTTAAATCTGTATTGGAATTGAAATGTGAACCAAGGAGGAAATCATTGTTTAAATTCAAATTGTATTATATATTCGTGAAGTACAGATAAAAAAAATAAATAGAATGTATAGAATATATTATTGAATATTAATATAAATAAATGTATATCAGAAGATGATAATAACTGATTTAAAGCATTCATGAGTTAATAATGAACTCATCTTGAAGTTAGTACATGGATTGTGTCAAACAGTGTGGTCTAGAATTGTGAAATTTGGATAATAAACTTTATAATTCAGATATTATGGCAGGAAAATGGAAATAAATGAGTGCATAGCACTCTTTTGTTGTAGATAGCTATGGACAGATGGGAGAGAATTAAGTGAATACATGTAAACTGTGATATGGTGAAATAGAGGAGAAAGGAAAAATTGGATACTATTTTTAAATGGTTTATGTAACTTACCTTTTATGTATTTGTATACTACAGGATTATAAAATATTTTATGATTTGACTAATGAAGTTTCTGTATATTAATTAGTTATTATTAAATAGTCTCTGTGGGAGGCAATGTTAAGATATTCAAAGTACATAAGCGTAAAGAGATATGGATATTCTAGAAAACTTTGCTGATGACCTTGGTAATGTGGTTATTAATAGGCTGCATAACTTTCCATGCATGGAAATTCGTTCCCATTCTATACAACCGTTATATATTTATGAGAATTCCTGATTGTTGGTGTTTTATGCTATGCCTTTATAAGCATGTGGTTTGTTTTATTTAATATAACTTTGTTACCAAAGAGGATGAGACTGAAGTTAGTCAGTTTTATGAAGATTCATTTTATGAGAGCACTCCTATACTGTGCCACACTTCCAATTATCTTCTGTGAATCTACTGTACTGTAGAGGACAGTGCATGGCGATTTCGGTATAGCTATGACAGGAATATATATGTAAAAAAAAAAAAAAAAAAAGAAGAATAGGAAAAATCCTCAATATCTTGTGAACACAAGTTAATCACTGCAAATGTAACTTAGATTGAAAGTGAGATGTTGGTATCCGTTGGGATAAACAGTGATTCACAAGCACAGTATCAGTATAATTTATAGAAAAAAAAATATATATAAATAGCAATGATTCAAAAGAAGATTGTATCATATGTACAGGTATAAATACATATAGTAATGCCTATTTAACATTTAAATAGTATTCTGATTGATTGGATTGTATGACGCCATATAATGAAATGAAAAATTTATAAGCCAAGAGACCAGTGATAGCCAAAGAATATATATATATATATATATATATATATAAGAAAATGGCAGAGACGACAGACAAAAGAAAAGTAGGACAGCAGAAAAAAAGATAAGCAGATGACATAAGAAAAAAAAGGAAACAGCAGGAAAAGACTGGATGCAAACTTCCATAGAGAGAGAGAGAGAGAGAGAGACGTGGATAGTCAGTATGGACGAGCTGGTTTATGAATATGGATACTGGCGTAATTTAGGAGATTTTTATATGGTTTACTGATGGATAATAAACTACTTTATGAATAGCATATATGTAGAATGAAAAATAAATACTGCATGGTCTAAGTTGTAAGTTTTACATGTTACAGAGAAGTATTTGTTGAGAAAATGTTAGCGAGCTGAGCCATTGTTCTTTAATTATAATGGTATTATAGTGAATACAAATTTAAGAAGCACAGGTAGTTAAAAGAAAAAAAAAACAAAGAATATATAAGAAAAGTTACTAGAGGATATAAATGAAAGTTAAGATATAAGAAAGTTAAATATTGTTAAGGATTACAGTTTACAGTTATAAATTACTGTTGTAGATGGTTTTGCCAATTTTATTAATTTCTAGTTAACCTTTGTTAAATCTTGAGATATTGTATCTATTAAGATTTTAATTGAAAAAAAAAAAAGAGAATAATCGAAGCGTATAATGCTAAATTAACGAGCATGTAAGAATTGTTGGTATACATGTTGACTCAATTGACTTGAATATGAGATTGGATGTGTTTAGGTAGGTGTATTAGATGTATTAGGTATTTAGACCATTGTAACTTTTGACATAATTGTTGAGTTGAAGTAAAATAAAAGTGTTAACTAAGGCTTTTAATAGTGAACTCATCAACATATAAGAATTGATGTTGTCACTTGCATAGCATACGAGAATGGATGTATTAAATAAGTGAGGGTGTTTTAATGTTGAATTGTACAAAATTACAGGTGTAGAGATAATGGAAGTTTATAATAATAACGGTGATGTTGTTTTCAAATATTTGGTTGATATTCATCAGATAAATAAGATTGAATTAAATTTAAAGCGTTTTCTTTGACGACGACGGAAGTTAAAATTTTTATAAGTAATGATTAACGCAATCAAATGCTGTGCATTTGATTCCATAGATTAGTCTGAGCACCTATATGTGTGAGCACTTGTATGTGTGGCTGAACGCCCTTTGGAGAAATCGGATTGACTATTGTACTAACTAAATAGTTTAAATTGAAATTAATCCTTTCAGAACTGATTTTATGTGTCGGGAATTTAAATACAACTAATGGCTTGATAACATGGTCTCCTAGTAAGCAGAAAGTTACAGCCGAATACGCAGAATATTTTAGAAAATGTGTTGTAATTAATGGGAAATTATAAGGGGTGCTAATTTATAGAACCCAGACACCGTATACAGACACTTTTGAAATATTATGAATAAAGCGCTCGAGGTGTACAAGATAGTTACACTGCAAGATTGTAGTAAGGACGATCACAAGGTAAAATTTGATACACCTCAATGGAAAATAGTCGGTAAATATACGCGGTGAAGAGTTGTACATGAACGAATAGAACTGAAAGATTAAGGAATGCTAGTGACACAATGATGAGTTACAATCGATGACAAGCTGAATTATGAGCAAAATGGCTAATAGAACGGGCGGTTGATATGACAATGAAAAATGATTTGCAATACTTTGATGAAATTATGAGATTAATATAATAATCATATGGCTATGAATACGATTTATGGATTTTAAGGTAAATGATGGTGATTTAGATTTGATGATATACTGATGAGATGATTGCGCTGAGATCGCGGCTGATGGTTCCGTATACGTTAGTTCACGGAGAAAATGGGGAACCGCGTGTGCTCAATGCGACGTACAACGAACGACTCGCTTTTTGTTGATGCTACTCAAGATTTGGTAGATAATAATAGGAGTAGGGTATGTGGTAGTAATATATTGCAAGTTCGTTCAGAAATTGATAGATATATATCAACCAGATATATAATTCGAATTTGGTACATAATTAAATTGAATTAACTTATGATTAAATGTTATAATGTCCTTTTAAGCGTTGGAGAAATAGTAAAATGGAACCAGGAAATCCAGTTCTTAAAGAAACGTAATAGAATAAAAAGTAATAGTAAAATTTGATGGGAGTACATATAACCCATAGTTGAGTTGCAATGTAGAGCACTTGAGGCTGAAGTAAAAATAGCATAGTACCATAAAGAATATGACCAGTTGTTAAATATTTGATGTGTTTCAGTTGGAGACCGTAGTTCCTTGTGGCGGCAAGCGGTGGCTGAGTCTAATGAGAATCTGACCAGTTTGAGGCCGTAGCTCCTTGTGTGGGCAAGCGGTGGCTGAGTCTAATGAGAATTTGACCAGTTTGAGGCCGTAGCTCCTTGTGCGGGCAAGCGGTGGCTGAGTCTAATAAAATCCAGATCTGTTGAGACCGTAGCTCATAGTGGGCAAGCGGTGGCATTTTTTTAATGTTTTGTTTTAACAGGTATTTCACTAATTAGCTAGGCAGCCGTGTTTGCAGAGATGCTGACTAGTACCTGGTGTGAAAAATTAAGTGATACAACTTAAGGCGGAAAAATATAACAAAGACTGAAGTCATGATGTTGAAATGTAATGTGTAGTTGTCAGTGGCAACTTTCATATTTTGAGTATGTAAATTATCTCAAACTAAATTTTATATGATTTTAATTTTATTATATTACCCGATGTTAACTGTTATGATAATATCGAATGAGGCCCTTCGATAACGTTGGATGGCCGAAGTGGCTACGAATACCATCGATTAAATATAAAGTAAATAGTAGGCTTACTAAACTCACGTTCGTTTGACGAAAGTTAGTAATTCGTTTTATGGAAATTGCGCAAGGTTTTGCAACGAACTCCCAGAGTCTGTACTCAATTTGCCAGGAAAAGAAATCAAATGTGTCATAAAATATTTTCTTTGTAAAAAAAAAAAAAGAGGCTTATTATAGAATTGAAGAATTTATAAATGTCATCATTTATAAATCAGTGTTTTTTAGAAAATATCTAACTTGAAATTCATAGCGCTGTCAATGTTGTCTGATTGAACGATGATTAAGTGCGTAGCGGTTTTTATGTTGATTGCCGCATGCCTAATCCTTGTTGTTAATTAAATATAAGTAAATCAATATTTATTTAAAAGAGCAACACACAGGGTTCTTGTTTGTTCTTCTTGTGATGAATCTGCGTTCCGAATGAGCGATAGATTAAAAAAACTTGACTACTCAGGGGTGCTTATGTTAAGTTTGTTTGAATAAAGATTATTTCTATTTCACATTAATCTGGAACATTGGGTTTTGGTTTATGTTAAACTGGTGTTGTAAAGAAAATTGAGATCAGTATCTACAATCATTTATAGTCCCCTAAATGTACAGGGTTCAAAGGGTGCAATAGATTACTTGACCAGTGATCTGACGGTATTATTAAGTAAATCATAACTGAAATTCAATGAATTATGTTATATTAAAATAATTCTCTGGTAAATCAAGAGTATCGTCGAAGTAAAATAGTAGTAGTAGTATTGAGGGTATTAGAACCACTTGAATAATATTGACCTGTTATTTGCTATTGGTTAGGTGAAGGCAGGCAGCGATTTTGTTCTAATTTTATGTCACGAGAATATTACTTTCTCTTTATATTTTTTTTTCTCTATATATGTAGGTAATTAAGTTTTACCTTTTGTAATGTGATAGGTTAAATTTATCCGTTAAAATATTCATGATGAGAAATGTCAAGTTCTATTTTGGAGGTATAAAAAAAAAATGCAATGTTCATAAGATCGGAAACTTACATTGTGATGGTGATATGTTACAGTCTGACTCATAGAAGTCAATCACCGCCAAATAATTGTTTGTTACTCTAAAAGGTTGTTCATGTTTTTGGGTGATTTGGATTATGTAAATTAATATATGTTATGTTATATTTTGTGCATTTCTGAATGCATGCCGAAACTTAGCTCTGTTAGTATTGATTTTAGATTGTAAACCTTGGACAGTATACTAAGATAGTCAATGTTATGAAAGTAATGTGTATCTTTAGTTTATTTAGTTTAGTATTTGTTATATGATCCTGTAGACACTATATCCTTTGATAAGCATGACTACGCTCATAAGTTACCTATGTGTCTGGGCCAGACACTATTGCAGGATGGCCGACTGTTAACTATCGTGTGACGCACCATTAATTAAAAATGGTAAAGTCAATATCATGTAACCTGAAACGGAACGTCAGAGGCCAGAGCCAAAGTAATCTATGTGACATTGACAAGTGGATGACGGATGATTGAACGGAGTTAGCGGGAGTTTTGGAGCGAAAGTGTTGATATTATTATAAAAACAAATAAGAGATAGGTAATTGTGAATATTGTAGGCATTGAGGTGTTTCTCTCCCTGACTAACCGGCATTACGCCTAAGTCGTCAGAATACTAGTGATTTTAAAAGTAAGTACTGTACTTAAAAATATTTATTCTTTATTGTACATTTGAAAAACTAACACTTAAGGACTTGTACATATACACGTACATACTGCCATTTTCTCTTAAAGACATCCAGAGAAGCACTATTTATCAAATACGCGGGGTGCACCGACCTTTGACCTTATAACAGCTGATTCGCGCGTAAAGAATTACATTGCTACTTACATTACTATTTTATAGTGGATATTTCACTATAAAATATTATTATTTCTTTAGATTATGACATAATAGCATAGTTTACATGATTTTAAGGGAAACATACGATAAAAAAAATTCCCGTAAAATGTAAAAGATAAAAAATGGTTATTGTTGGTTATCCTTGAGAGATAGACATATACCATCACGGACTTTTTTGTTGACCTTATTTTGATACATCTCAAAGCACTAGACAATACGCATTTTCATTAAACAGTATTGTATTTTTTTTATTTATTTAACTTTAATGCACAAAAAAAATTGTACATGTGGCGGACTTAATATCTTGCCGCGTTATTTACCAGGCAACCATGAGTGGTGCAGCGAAAGATTATTGGCGGTGCACTAATATAAATAAGAAATGTCAAAAAAAGATTTATAAAGATAATAAAGATAAGCAAAATATACATTTCTATAAAAAAATAACAATATACATACATAAATATATAACCCATAAATGTATAAATAAATACATAATGATCCGATAATCAAATTATAAGTACAGTCTCAAATTGAAAGTAAGAAAAACAGAAAATATAGAGAGAACTATAGGGATATAACAGAAAGATGTGAAAAAAGGAGGACAGTAAAAAAGTTACAAATTTAAATAATGTTCCCGCAATTTCTGTTTAAATGAATTTATTACATTATTATATATATTAGGCATACGACTAGCCTTATGACTGTTACTTTTTTTTTAATCTATACATCTATACATGTAAATAAAATTGGAGTGTCTGTTTGTAATATTGAAATAAGCGTTTTTTACTACTTGCATATGAATATAAATACGGTACATACACCAAAATAACATATTTTACAAGTTTTGTCTGTCTGTCTGTCTGTTTGTTCCGGCTAATCTCTGAAATAGCTGGACCGATTTTGACGGGACTTTTTTTGGCAAGTAGCTGATGTAATAAGGAGTAACTTACGCTAGTGTTATTTTAGAAAAATAAAATAAAATTTCACGCGGACGAAGTCGCTGGGGCCAGCTAGTCTATAGATATACCGAGATTTAATATTTAAGTTGCTATTATGTTGTTGACAAAATTTTACTGTAATGTTACTATTACGTTATCCTACACAATTTGTATTATTTTGGATGAATAAATAAATAAATAAATAATAATCTATACATCTATACATATAAATAAAATTGGAGTGTCTGTTTGTAATACTAAAATAACCGTTTTTTACTACATGCATATGAATATATATAAGGTACATATACCAAAATAACAATTTTTATGATTTTTGTCTGTCTGTCTGTCGGTCTGTTTGTTCCGGCTAATCTCTGAAATGGCTGGACTGATTTTGACGGTACTTTTTTTGGCAGGTAGCTGATTTATAAGGAGTAACTTAGGCTACTTTTATTTTAGAAAAATAAAGTTAAATTCCACGCGGACGAAGTCGCGGGAACAGCTTGTTTTTAATAAAAACGGTTTATTTGATAGAAAAAACATCTTTTTTGTGGTACTTGAGAATGTTGAAGCCTGTTGTTTGTAATATTGAAATAATCGTTTTTTACTACTTGCATATGAATATAAATACGGTACATACACCAAAATAACATATTTTACAATTTTTGTCCGTCTGTCTGTTTGTTCCAGCTAATCTCTGAAATGGCTGGACCGATTTTGACGGGACTTTTTTTGGCAGGTAGCTGATGTAATAAGGAGTAACTTAGGCTACTTTTATTTTAGAAAAATAAAGTTATAAACCACGTGGACGAAGTCGCGGGAACAGCTAGTGTATAATATATTAGAGATACCTACGTGTTTTTTTATTGATGACTAGCTGTACACGGGATTTCGTCCGTGTGGAATTTCACTTTATTTTTCTAAAACATAAGAAGTTAAATTCCACGCGGACGAAGTCGCGTGTACAGCTAGTTGTCGGTAGTCTAGCGATTTAGCACACTGCTTTGATTCCTGCTTGGTGGTCGAGGGTTCGATTCCTCGCACGCTGCAAACATTTGTATTCATGAGTAGGATTGTTTGTAACGGTCTGGGTGTTTTCTATGTATAGATAATATATATGTATTTACGAAAAAAATCTTTGTATTTATATCAGTTGTCTAGTACCCATAACATAATCTTCAGCTAGTTTAACTTGGGTCTAGATGAAGCTGTGTGAATTGTCCTGAGATTACTATTATTATTAATTGGTACACAGGTAAACTACTAACTAGGCCATATTGGTGTTGTTTGTTATGGTGAAAAAACTAGTATATATATAAGTTACACGTACAATTTCAAAGACTTATTTCTTGAAAACTACTGGCTATTCTGAAATAAAACTTTAGGGTTTGTATATGTAATGTTTGCATATAAAATATGATTAAAGGTTACCAGTGTATTTACACTTTTACTGAACAAACAGAGTTGTTTAATACTGAAAATATTGTGTGGAAGGCATCAATTACTTTCAGTGCATGTATAGCTTTTCTCTTTTCCTAATTATTATTATTATTAAGTTTAAAGTGGTTTAATTTTACGTAAGGGGTATTTATACATTATTTCTAATTTACCATTTATTTTAAGTTTTTTAAACTCTATTCATCGAGACCTATCTAATGAGTCCAAACACGATATTTCTGCTGTAAGTTTTCGAAGAGTATGTTCATCATCTGATAATACTGGTGCCAGCATGAAGTCAAGGTTAACAGATAACTAATTACTTTTATTTCGTCAAAATCTTTAGATTACGTATAATAAATTCATAATATCGCTACCTATTCAAATCAAAACAAGTATTAGGTACTTCATGTACTAGTATATAAATTCATCAACACACAAGTAAATGATTTTTAAATATATTCAGAGCCAAAAAATCTTTGTGCATTTAAAAAATTTTGCCGATACGGATTCACTATTGCAGGAAATTGTTGAAAAAATATATATCGAGTATCTACTACTATCGACGAATACATTTGGCAACAACGCATGGTCTCGGCCGGAACGGCAACATCGCATATTAGAATACAAAGATAGTGGTAGAAAGAGAGAGACAGTGGAATCAGCAATATCTACGGATCGTGGCTGGATGAACTAAGTGTGCAAGTTTATATAAATGTATATATATATATATACATTTGTCTTTAATTCAAAGGAAATATAAATAATGAACGCATCACATTTAAAACAGTATAAATAGTTAATAATTTAATAATAAGTTAATAGTTTAATAAGTACGTACGTAATATTATCACATGGTAACAGCACGTATTATGGCAAAAATAAATTTCGGCTGATTTGAAAAGATTTATTATAGTAATAATAGTAATCTCAGGACAATTCACACAGCTTCATCTAGACCCAAGTTAAGCTAGCTGAAGATTATGTTATGGGTACTGATATAAATACAAAGATTTTTTTTCGTAAATACATATATATTATCTATACATAGAAAACACCCAGACCGTTACAAACAATCATACTCATAAATACAAATGTTTGCAGCGTGCGAGGAATCGAACCCTCGACCACCAAGCAGGAATCAAAGCGGTGTGCTAGCTAAATCGCTAGACTACCGACAACTAGCTGTACACGCGACTTCGTTCGCGTGGAATGTAACTTCTTAAATAATAGTTTTTGACTACGAGCATATGAATATAAATACGGTACATGTACTAAAATTTATTTTTATACAATTTTTGTCTGTCTGTCTGTCTGTTTGTTCCGGCTAATCTCTAAAATGGCTGGACCGATTTTGATGTGAATTTTTGACAGGTAGCTAAAGTAATAAGGAGTAACTTAGGCTACATTTATTTTATAAAAATAAATTTAAATTCCACACGAACTAAATCCCGTGTACAGCTACTCATCAATAAAAAAAACACGTAGGTATCTCTAATATATTATACACTAGCTATTCCCGCGACTTCGTTCGCGTGGTTTTTAACTTTATTTTTCTAAAATAAAAGTAGTCTAAGTTACTCCTTATTACATCAGCTACCTGTCAAAAAAGGTCCCATCAAAATCGGTCCAGCTATTTCAGAGATTAGCCGGAACAAACAGATAGACAGACAGACAAAAATTATAAAAATTGTTATTTTGGTATATGTACCTTATATATATTCATATGCATGTAGTAAAAAACGGTTATTTCAGTATTACAAACAGACACTCCAATTTAATTTATATGTATAGATTTAAAAAAAGTAACAGTCATAAGGCTAGTCGTATGCCTAATATGATTTATTTATTTATTTATTCATCCAAAATAATACAAATTGTGTAGGATAATGTAATAGTAACATTACAGTAAAATTTTGTCAACAACATAATAGTAACTTAATCATCTCGGTATATCTATAGATTAGCTGGCCCCAGCGACTTTGTCCGCGTGAAATTTTATTTTATTTTTCTAAAATAAAAGTAGCCTAAGTTACTCCTTATTACATCAGCTACCTGCCAAAAAAAGTTCCGTCAAAATCGGTCCAGCCATTTCAGAGATTAGCTGGAACAAACAGACAGACGGACAAAAATTGTAAAATATGTTATTTTGGTGTATGTACCGTATTTATATTCATATGCAAGTAGTAAAAAACGGTTATTTCAATATTACAAACAACAGGCTTCAACATTCTCAAGTACCACAAAAAAGATGTTTTTTCTATCAAATAAACCGTTTTTATTAAAAACAAGCTGTTCCCGCGACTTCGTCCGCGTGGAATTAAACTTTATTTTTCTAAAATAAAAGTAACCTAAGTTACTCCTTATAAATCAGCTACCTGCCAAAAAAAAGTACCGTCAAAATCGGTCCAGCCATTTCAGAGATTAGCCGGAACAAACAGACCGACAGACAGACAGACTAAAATTATAAAAATTGTTATTTTGGTATATATACCTTATATACATTCATATGCATGTAGTAAAAACGGTTATTTCAATATTACAAACAGACACTCCAATTTTATTTATATGTATAGATGTATAGATTATTATTTATTTATTTATTTATTCATCCAAAATAATACAAATTGTGTAGGATAACGTAATAGTAACATTACAGTAAAATTTTGTCAACAACATAATAGCAACTTAAATATTAAATCTCGGTATATCTATAGACTAGCTGGCCCCAGCGACTTCGTCCGCGTGAAATTTTATTTTATTTTTCTAAAATAACACTAGCGTAAGTTAATCCTTATTACATCAGCTACTTGCCAAAAAAAATCCCGTCGAAATCGGTCCAGCTATTTCAGAGATTAGCCGGAACAGACAGACAGACAGACAAAACTTGTAAAATATGTTATTTTGGTGTATGTACCGTATTTATATTCATATGCAAGTAGTAAAAACGGTTATTTCAATATTGCAAACAGACACTCCAATTTTATTTACATGTATAGATGTATAGATTAAAAAAAAGTAACAGTCATAAGGCTAGTCGTATGCCTAATATATATAATAATGTAATAAATTCATTTAAACAGAAATTGCGGCAACATTATTTAAATTTGTAACTTTTTTACTGTCCTTCTCCATTTTTCACATCTTTCTGTTATATCCCTATAGTTCTCTCTATATTTTCTGTTTTTCTTACTTTCAATTTGAGGCTGTACTTATAATTTAATTATCGGATCATTATGTATTTATTTATATATAATATTTATACATTTATGGGTTATATTTAAATGAATTTAATCGATAAAATCGTTGTTAAGTATTAAATTAATTGTAAGTGATATTAACTATTATATTATGCATAAAAAATATTTGTAATAATAAAGAAAATACATTTAAAATGTTTTACTTGTTGTGTTAGTTATTTATAAGATCTTACTATAATTGTTAGCTGCTTTACAATTTAGAAAGTACAATAGGTAATGTAAATTAAAATTAATTGAATACTTAACAACGTTTTGTTCGATTAAATTCATTTAATTATTAAAATAGTTAATTTAAAATTGGAATAAAGACGAAAAAAATCGGTGGCGGGAATCGAACCTTGAGCGTCCGTTTGGTAAGTTGATTCAAAGGCTTATTAAAATCAAAATTCAAAATTCAAAGGCTTAATTCTTCGAAATTACTGGTCATTTTGAAATAATACTTAGGGTTCGCATACCCTTATCGGATACTATTACTACACGGAGTTTCGTCAAAATAAAATATCTAGGTTAGGTATAATAAATTCATAATTAATAGACCGTTACGGTATCTGTATATATTCGGATCAAAACAAGTACTATGAAATAAGAACGAGTACGTATATAAATTGATTAACACAAGTAATTGATTTTTGAAATATATTCAGAGCCAAAAAGTTTTCTTTCTTTATTTATGTACTTGTTAGATGCGACAGCGACTTTGTTTTATACTATACTATACTATACTATGTAATGATTGATATACCTAAACTAAATAAAATATCTAAGGTTTGGACAAAAACTCAAAGGGTAATTTATTTTGAAAAAGTATTTTGAAAATACCTATTTTGCTTTTAGTGTTATAGTACTTTAACTGTTATATTTTAAGTAACAATGTTTAATTATAATTTATACTACTGCACCAACACTCCGATCGTGCAAAAAAATTTGATGTTTCATTATTTTTTAGTTCAATTAGTGGTCTACCTAAGTCCTGGCCTAAGGGGGGGGGGGGAGAGTCATGACGCCCCCATGACTCCCATGACCTCCATGACGCTCCCCCCTGGATACGCCGTTGCGTCTTCTCTTTATTCGCTCAGTAACGTTGTTACAAAAGAAAAGATTCCCGTCCAAAAAATAATAAGTATTGAGGTTTGATCTGGAGTCACGTTACTCCAGACTGATTTCTATAAATATTTAGATTAGATAGACTATTATTCTTGAAATACTAGCTAGACATTATTAAGTTACTGTAGCCATATTGTAGTAGCCCAAACGTGCCAATGAGGAAGCCCTTGGCAAATGCTGCACCCTGATTGGCCCGTTTGAATTGGATCAAGAACTGCTCGTATGCCAAAAAGGTGGATTTGTATAAAATCGTGTATAAATCGCTTAATTATTATTATTACTCGTCGTGACAGTTGTGGCTCAAAAAGGATCAACATTTATATATGGTCAGCTGGCATTAGATCAACAAAAGGCCTCCGGATCAACAAGTGAAAAAGGATCAACAAAAAACTACCTATACGGCACGTCTGAGCCACAAAGTGCCCAAGGGGATATTTATATATATATATATATATATATATAAGAAAATGGCAGAGACGACAGACAAAAGAAAAGTAGGACAGCAGAAAAAAAATAAGCAGATGACATAAGAAAAAAAAAAGTAAACAGCAGGAAAAGACTGGATGCAAACTTCCATAGAGAGAGACGTGGATAGTCAGTATGGACGAGCTGGTTTATGAATATGGATACTGGCGTAATTTATGAGATTTTTATATGGTTTACTGATGGATAATAAACTACTTTATGAATAGCATATATCTAGAATGAAAAATAAATACTGCATGGTCTAAGTTGTAAGTTTTACATGTTATAGAGAATTATTTGTTGAGAAAATGTTTGCGAGCTGAGCCATTGTTCTTTAATTATAATGGTATTATAGTGAATACAAATTTAAGAAGCACAGGTAGTTAAAAGAAAAAAAAACAAAAGGACAATTGATTGTTGTTAAATGTATGAGCATTCAAGTTTTGAAAAGTGTACATGGGTATACTAGATTTAAGTTGAAAGGATCCTATTGAACCTATAACTGTTTTAAGAGACCTTTATATCCAATGCAAATAAAATGAGAGAGAATATAAGTTGTGGTAGTAAGGCTATATCTGTCAATTTAATCCCAGGAATATATAAGAAAAGTTACTAGAGGATATAAATGAAAGTTAAGATATAAGAAAGTTAAATATTGTTAAGGATTACAGTTTACAGTTATAAATTACTGTTGTAGATGGTTTTGCCAATTTTATTAATTTCTAGTTAACCTTTGTTAAATCTTGAGATATTGTATCTATTAAGATTTTAATTGGTTGAAAAAAAAATGAGTATAATCGAAGCGGATAATGCTAAATTAACGAGCATGTAAGAATTGTTGGTATACATGTTGACTCAATTGACTTGAACATGAGATTGGATGTGTTGTATTTAGATCATTGTAACTTTTGACATAATTGTTGAGTTGAAGTAAAATAAAAGTGTTAACTAAGGCTTTTAATAGTGAACTCATCAACATATAAGAATTGATGTTGTCACTTGCATAGCATACGAGAACGGATGTATTAAATAAGTGAGGGTGTTTTAATGTACAAAATTACAGGTGTAGAGATATTGGAAGTTTATAATAATAACGGTGATGTTGTTTTCAAATATTTGATTGATATTGATCAGATAAATAAGATTGAATTAAATTTAAAGCGTTGTCTTTGACGACGACGGAAGTTAAAATTTTTATAAGTAATGATCAACGCAATCAAATGCTGGGCATTTGATTCCATAGATTAGTCTGAGCACCTATATGCACTTGTATGTGTGGCTGAACGCCCTTTGGAGAAATCGGATTGACTATTGTACTAACTAAATAGTTTAAATTGAAATTAATCCTTTCAGAATTGATTTTATGTGTCTGTTGTAATTAATGGGAAATTAGAAGAGGTGCTAATTTATAGAACCCAGACACCGTATACAGACACTTTAGAAATATTATGAATAAAGCGCTCGAGGTGTACAAGATAGTTACACTGCAAGATTGTAGTAAGGACGATCACAAGGTAAAATTTGATACACCTCGATGGAAAATATTCGGTAAATATACGCGGTGAAGAGTTGTACATGAACGAATAGATCTGAAAGATTAAGGAATGCTAGTGATCCAATGATGAGTTACAATCGATGACAAGCTGAATTATGAGCAAAATGGCTTGTGAATGAAGGACTGTATATATATGGGGCTGGTAAATATAATTATGCAAACACGGGTTTTAGGAAGCAATAATATAATATTATGTACAAAAGTATAATAATTAACAGAACAAGAATGACAATGACAATATATATTTTTCTATATAAAATAATAGACAAAATACATAAATAATATACAAAGAGGTGCGTCGTGCACATAGTCTAAAGATCAAAAGAAAAATAAAAAAAAATCAATTTAGTGAACAAAACTAAATTCAGCTTTCCTACTGAAACAATAACAAAACAAAAACATTAAAAGAAAAGTTATTGAATCTAGATAATTCATTACACATAAAGATAAATTATATTCAATATCAACTACATCCTTACTATCGGCACTAACTTTTTTAAAGGACGCCTTAGTATTCCTACAGTCGTTTGTATGTCAGCTACACGGACGATGTTGTCTCTTCCGGGAAATAGAGCAACCACACGTCCTCGCGGCCATGTACCTCGGGGCAAATTTCCATCAGCTATAAAAACTACGTCTCCAATAGAGATGTTTGGAACTAAGGAGTTTGAGTTCGAACGACGAGGTAGTAGATTTGGGAGGTATTCTCTTACCCATCGACTCCAAAACATGTCGCTTAAACGTACTGCGATCTTCCAGTTAGTGCGTGAAACAAGATCTCTATCACAAAGTGTCGCTGGTAAGGGACTGCCTGATGAGCTTCCTATTATAAAATGAAATGGGGTTAAGCCTTCTTGCGCATTAACATCACCAGAGACGTGAGTGAGTGGACGGGAGTTGATTAGATATTCTGCCTCCATTAGCAATGTTATAAATGTCTCTTCATTTGGAACTCGTTGATTCAGAGTAACTCGAAGAGCAATCTTCACACTTTTGACGAGACGCTCCCAGGCACCACCCATAAAAGGCGCTGAAGGTGGGATAAACTTCCACTTTATACGTTCATTAGCAGCGAATGCCTTGATATCTTGATCATATAGATGTTTCAGTTCCCGATTAGTACCGACGAATGCCGTACCATTGTCGGAATAAATCTCACTTGGGGTACCACGTCGTGCTATGAAACGACGTAAACTCATAATAGCAGAATCTGAAGATAAAGAATTGACAACTTCTAGATGAATAGCTCTAACGACGAGGCAAGTATAAAGAGCCACATATCTCTTCTCTTGCCTTCTACCAATTTTTATTTGTATTGGACCGAAATAATCCAATCCCACGAATGTGAAGACTCTTCTGTGATGTGAAAGCCTTGCGTTAGGTAAATCCCCCATTGGTGGGTTATAAGTGAGTGTCCGACGTAAACGACAGAATTGGCAATTGTGAGCAATAGATCGCACAGTATTACGTATGCTAATAATCCAATATTTTTGGCGAAGTTCATTAACGACCATTTCTGTATTTCCATGAGCAGCCTTTACATGATAATAATGAACTAGTAGACGAGTAGTTGAATGTTTTCCATCTAAAATAATAGGAAACTTGACTTCATCTCCGACATCTGGGACTGCTGCTATACGACCAGAAAGATGTAGAAGTTTGTCAATACCAATCTGTGGCGATAATTTATAAAGGCGACTCTGACGTTTAAGAGGTTGGTGGTTAGATATACTAGAAATCTCGTTAAAAAAAACATCTTCTTGACTACGACGTAATATGTGTATTTCAGCTAAATTTAAATCTTCCACCGTCAGGGTGTTTGAAATATCAAAACGTGTACGCGAAGTTAGTGCCGTTACATAAATGAAACTTTCTAGAAAGGAACAAATAAAATTATTTAATTTCGTTAATTTAGAAATGTCAATTCCTCTTTTTCGTAAACTACGCAGTCGCAATATAAAAATGAATTTATGCGCAGTGGCAGTTGTACGTACTAATCTAAGCCATGAACTAAAACGTATTGGATCGGCTGAAAGTGATAAATGCGAATCTAATGAAGTGATTTGATTGATTTGGTGAAAATGAGTCGCAGTTGACTTACAATCTGTCTTTACAGAATTGGGAGAGATCTTGGGCTGGCATGGCCAATTGCACTCTAAAAGAAGAAATTCGGGACCAACAATCCAACGCGAGAATGGAGTTAATAATTCTCTCTTCGTACGAGTGGCGTCATCAGCAACATTTAAATGGCTAGGAATCCATCGCCATTCGTCAACGTTGGTGCACTCTAAGATCTCACCTAATCTGTGAGCCACGAATGGTTTATATGACCTAGCATCACTACGGAGCCAACTCAACACAGTCATTGAATCACACCAGAATACTGTACGAGTAGGCTTATGTCTATGCGCTTCTACGACCGTCTCCGCGAAACGAGCTCCTATCAAGGCAGCTTGTAGCTCTAATCTAGGTATAGATGTTGGTTTTAATGGAGCTACTCTAATTTTACTACCAATGAGAGCAAGCTTTGTAGTTCCGTCGACATGAATAAAACGCCAGTATGCTACTACTGAGTACGCTACTTCACTAGCATCACAAAAAATATGGAGTTCGCGTTCTGTTATTTCCGCTTCTCTGAAATTATAACGACGAGAAAAATTAAGTTTTGAGGCTTTTGCCAAATCGGAAAACCAATTTGACCACTCTAACATGAATTCTTGTGGAATATCTTCGTCCCAAGCAATGCCTGTTCTCCAAATAGTTTGAAAAAGAACACGCCCTCTGATAACTATTGGTGATATTAAACCCAGTGGATCATAAACTCGCATAATGTGAGCAAGAACCTGTCGCTTGGTAAGCCTAGTTGGCATCACAAAATCATTTTCAAGACCGGTATTAACAGTAATTAAATCAGTTCCTGGATACCATAATAAACCAAGTGTGCGTACTGGTTTTCTAATATTATCTACATCTACTTGAAGCGTATCTAATGATTGACTAAGCCACAAATCCTTTGATATCAGTGATAGCGCTTTTGGTTCATTAGATATCCAGTTACGCATCTCGAACCCAGCCTTCTGATGCACATGAACAATGTCAGCTACCAAACGAGCAGCCTTTTCAATGGACTCTACACTAGTTATGCAGTCATCCATGTAATGATCATGAATAATTACATGTGCAGCTTCCGGAAACTGGTCACGAAAATCATCAGCATTTTTATTTTTAATAAACAAAGCCGTGAATGGACTCGATGCAGCGCCAAATATCATTGAAGACATACGATATAATTTTAGTGGTTCTTTAGGACTATCTCTCCAAATGAAACGTTGCGCGTCACGATCTATGTTGCGAATCTTTACTTGAGGAAACATTTCTTTAATGTCACCGTTAATTGCAACACTCTCCTCACGAAACCGCATTAAAATATTAAGAAAAGATTGTAAAAGATCCGGTCCGGTTAAAAGTAAGTCATTTAAACTAACTCCTTGTGATTTGGCAGCTGCATCGTTCACAACTCGCAACTTCCCTGGTTTGTTTGGATTAACTACACCAAAATGGGGTAAATACCAGCAAATGCCCGTGGAGTCGGTGGCTGGACACTCTTCAGCATACCCCTTCTCCAAAGTTTCATAAATGTTACGCCGGTATCTCTCAGCGTAATCAGGGTCACGAGCAAACCGTTTTTCCAAACCAAGGAACCTAGAAAGTGCCAAATTATAACTTTCCGGAATATTAGAAATACCTGCCTTCCACAAAAGGCCAACCTCGAATCGACCATCCTGTAAACGTTGAGCAGTATGTTCTAAAATCTCTAAGGCGCGTTCGTCACTAGCTCCGCGTTTCTCACGCTTCATAATTCCTATAGAATCAAGACGATATTGCATTTTAATAATATTTTCAATTGATGTGTCACTACTTAAGTCGTAATCATACGCGTTATTTACAAAATGAACGGTATTTGTTCTACTCGAAACAAACCCGAAAAGAACCCACCCTAGTACCGTAAGAATGGCAACAGGTTGAGAACTAGTTCCCTGTCTTTTTTTTATGGGAACAGATAAATGCCAATTATCTATACCGATAATAATGGTAGGTTTGGCATTATAACATAATTCATCAGCTATATCTAACAAATATGGAAAAGCAAGAATATCACTCTTATTGACATATCGATTCGCCAGTCCGAGGTTACTAATAGATCTAGCTTTTTTGACAATAAATGAATCAGTAGATCTCCTTCCTTTTATTTGAAAGTCAACATACTCTACTTGTGACTGTTTTGACAAGCCACCTACACATTGTAGTTCAATTTCACCTAACGTACCCGTTACTCCAATCTGAGAAGTAATTTCTGTGTCAATGAAGGTAGCTGTGGACCCGTCATCCAGTAACGCGAAAGTATCAACAGAACCCGCGGGACCAGATACTGTGACAGCGACAACTTTTAGTAATGGCCTACAAGAAGTAGTGGTACTAACAGAAGACGTCTGTGTTACCAATTCCGACGGAGACTGCTCTGCATTACCATTACCTGCATGTGACATTGGCCGACTTGACTCCTCAGATACCTGTATATTAGCTGCTGAATTAATAAAATTTGGATTATGAAGTAACTTGTGATGTTTATGTGTGCAACCGGCTTTATTGCAAAGTCCTTTAGTACGACAAGTATTATAATTATGTGAACCTCTTTTTAAACATTTCTGGCATAATTTATTTTCTTTAACGAAATGCCATTTATTATGAACTGTCAATGCCAAAAACTTACTACAATTGACTAATGAGTGAAATTCTTTACAATATACACAAATTGGTTTTAATGAATTTTTTAATGAATTTTCAGCCGTTGTAAGAGATGTTTCAATACAGGAACCCGTCTCGGATGTTTGTGATAACTGCTCCAGCAAATCACATGTTTCTGCGGCATTTACACGTTCCGGTTTTTTATACCTGTCAATATTGGAAGTTGTGTTAAAACTGAAGTAATCCGTGACACCAAATTTAGCCTGAATCTCAACCTCACGACATAAAAATTCAGCGAGCATTTCTAGCTTGTTTTGACCACTATATTCATGAGAAATAGCAAAATCATACCATCTACTTTTTAATACAATAGGTAGTTTTAATAATAATGTATTAAATAATTCAGGTGATTTTATATAGTCACCGCCATCTAATAAGCGTAGAGTCTCTACACAATTACGAACTTTACTAGCAAATGTTGATAGATCTTTATCGTTACCTAACCTCGGCAACGATCTCACTGAATAAAGTTCTTGTAATATAATTAAATCTGGTCGTCCAAATCGAACCTCGAGCGCACGCATGACAATATTTGGGTCTCGGGCAGTCACTAAGAGCTTGTCAACAGACTCTCGCGCGATACCTCGTAATGCGTAGCTCAGACGAGCTAAGTTCTCTGTTGGTGAATAACCAGACTGTGTGTCCTGAAACACACGTTTAAAAGAAAGCCATTCCGTAGGGGACTTTCCATCATAATGAGGAAGTTTTATATTAATCCCTTTCGGAGCGGTAATTTTATCTGTCAACTTATCTACTGCCGATACTAAGGCAGCGATCGGTTCAACTAAGGTGACAGTAGGGGGATGTGTGTTTACCGTAGGAATCTGCGGATTATTAAGAAATTGAGACGAAATAGGATAATTATTGTTATCTAACCATTTGTCCACAACTTCCGAGCAGCTACGATGAACACTAGCACGACTACCAGATCGGCTGCCCCGGGAACTGATTGCTTCAATTTCTGCTTCGTATTCCTTCCTCGCCGCCTCCAACTTAGCACGACGAGCTTCTGCCGCCTCCATTTCAATTTGTGCAAGGCGGTGTGCATGCTGTGTTTGAGCTGCAAGTTTTTTAGCACGTACCGTGGCAGATGAGCGGTTGCAGGCCGATGTACTGTGAGTACTAACCGCGATCGGTGGTACGGTCGACACCAGCGCCGTGGCGCGGGCATCAGATTGCGTTTCCTCTGCCGGTAATGACAATGACAACGCTTTTGCCGTACGAGGGATTGCCGATCCTAGTTTACGACCCGACCGTGTTTCCATATTTATAAAATTGTGAATTTAAAATTTAGAAATTTGTTAATAAATTATGGGCGAAGGACCAAAAATGTGAATGAAGGACTGTATATATATGGGGCTGGTAAATATAATTATGCAAACACGGGTTTTAGGAAGCAATAATATAATATTATGTACAAAAGTATAATAATTAACAGAACAAGAATGACAATGACAATATATATTTTTCTATATAAAATAATAGACAAAATACATAAATAATATACAAAGAGGTGCGTCGTGCACATGGCTAATAGAACGGGCGGTTGATATGACAATGAAAAATGATTTGCAATACTTTGATGAAATTATGAGATTAATATAATAATCATATGACTATGAATACGATTTATGGATTTTAAGGTAAATGATGGTGATTTAGATTTGATGATATACTGATGAGATGATTGCGCTGAGATCGCGGCTGATGGTTCCGTATACGTTAGTTCACGGAGAAAATGGGGATCCGCGTGTGCTCAATGCGACGTACAACGAACGACTCGCTTTTTGTTGATGCTACTCAAGATTTGGTAGATAATAATAGGAGTAGGGTATGTGGTAGTAATATATTGCAAGTTCGTTCAGAAATTGGTAGATATATATCAACCAGATATATAATTCGAATTTGGTACATAATTAAATTGAATTAACTTATGATTAAATGTTATAAAGTCCTTTAAAGCGTTGGAGAAATAGTAAAATGGAACCAGGAAATCCAGTTCTTAAAGAAATGTAATAGAATAAAAAGTAATAGTAAAATTTGATGGGAGTGCATATAACCCATAGTTGAGTTGCAATGTAGAGCACTTGAGACTGAAGTAAAAATAGCATAGTACCATAAAGAATATGACTAGTTGGAGGCCGTAACTCCTTGCGTGCGCAAGCGGTGAATGCCTCATTGAGAAAATGACCAGTTGTTAAATATTTGATGTGTTTCAGTTGGTGGCCGTAGTTCCTTGTGGCGGCAAGCGGTGGCTGAGTCTAATGAGAATCTGACCAGTTTGAGGCCGTAGCTCCTTGTGTGGGCAAGCGGTGGCTGAGTCTAATGAGAATTTGACCAGTTTGAGGCCGTAGCTCCTTGTGCGGGCAACCGGTGGCTGAGTCTAATAAAATCCAGATCTGTTGAGACCGTAGCCATAGTGGGCAAGCGGTGGCATTTTTTAATGTTTTGTTTTAACAGGTATTTCAATAATTAGCTAGGCAGCCGTGTTTGCAGAGATGCTGACTAGTACCTGGTGTGAAAAATTAAGTGATACAACTTAAGGCGGAAAAATATAACAAAGACTGAATTCATGATGTTGAAATGTAATGTGTAGTTGTCAGTGGCAACTTTCATATTTTAAGTATGTAAATTATCTCAAACTAAATTTTATATGATTTTAATTTTATTATATTACCCGATGTTAACTGTTATGATAATATCGAATGAGGCCCTTCGATAACGTTGGATGGCCGAAGTGGCTACGAATACCATCGATAAAATATAAAGTGAATAGTAGGCTTACTAAACTCACGTTCGTTTGACGAAAGTTAGTAATTTGTTTTATGGAAATTGCGCAAGGTTTTACAACAAACTCCCAGAGTCTGTACTCAATTTGCCAGAAAAAGAAATCAAATGTGTCATAAAATATTTTCGTTGTAAAAAAAAAAAAAAAGCTTATTATAAAATTGAAGAATTTATAAATGTCATCATTTATAAATCAGTGTTTTTTTAGAAAATATCTCACTTGAAATTCATAGCGCTGTCAATGTTGTCTGATTGAACGGAGATTAAGTGCGTAGCGGTTTTTATGTTGATTGCCGCATGCCTAATCCTTGTTGTTAATTAAATATAAGTAAATCAATATTTATTTAAAAGAGCAACACACAGGTTTCATGTTTATTCTTCTTGTGATGAATCTGCGTTCCGAATAAGCGATAGATTCAAAAATCTTGACTACTCAAAAGTGCTTATATTAAGTTTATTTGAATAAAGATTATTTCTATTTCACATTAATCTGGAACAGTGGGTTTTGGTTTATGTTAAACTGGTGTTGTAAAGAAAATTGAGATCAGTATCTACAATCATTTATCCATACCCTAAATGTACAGGGTTCAAAGGGTGCAATAGATTACTTGACCAGTGAGCTGATGGTATTATTAAGTAAATCATAACTGAAATTCAATGAATTATGTTATATTAAAATAATTCTCTGGTAAATCAAGAGTATCGTCGAAGTAAAATAGTAGTAGTAGTATTGAGGGTATTAGAACCACCTGTTATTTTCTATTGGTTAGGTGAAGGCAAGCAGCGATTTTGTTCTAATTTTATGTCACGAGAATATTACTTTCCCTTTATATTTTTTTTTCTCTATATATGTAGGTAATTAAGTTTTACCTTTTGTAATGTGATATGTTAAATTTATCCGTTAAAATATTCATGATGAGAAATGTCAAGTTCTATTTTGGAGGTATAAAAAAAAAATGCAATGTTCATAAGATCGGAAACTTACGTTGTGATGGTGATATGTTACAGTCTGACTCATAGAAGTCAATCACCGCCAAATAATTGTTTGTTACTCTAAAAGGTTGTTCATGTTTTTGGGTGATTTGGATTATGTAAATTAATATATGTTATGTCATATTTTGTGCATTCTGAATGCATGCCGAAACTTAGCTCTGTTAGTATTGATTTTAGATTGTAAACCTTTGACAGTATACTAAAATAGTCAATGTTATGAAAGTAATGTGTATCTTTAGTTTATTTAGTTTAGTATTTGTTATATGATCCTGTAGACACTATATCCTTTGATAAGCATGACTACGCTCATCAGTTACCTATGTGTCTGGGCCAGACACTATTGCAGGATGGCCGACTGTTAACTATCGTGTGACGCACCATTAATTAAAAATGGTAAAGTCAATAATCATGTAACCTGAAACGGAACGTCAGAGGCCAGAGCCAAAGTAATCTATGTGACATTGACAAGTGGATGACCGATAATTGAACGGAGGCAGCGGGAGTTTTGGAGCGAAAGTGTTTATATTATTATAAAAACAAATAAGAGATAGATAATTGTGAATATTGTAGGCATTGAGGTGTTTCTCTCCCTGACTAACCGGCATTACGCCTAAGTCGTCAGGATACTAGTGATTTTAAAAATATATATAATATATATCCAAAATACTGCAATAAGCAACAGTTAAAAGTGAAATTGATACAACAGATTTCATATATACAACAAATCTCACAGACAACTCACTCTAAAAGGCTTATTTGAAGGTGTAGAAGTATCATGCTATACGATTGTATGAAGATAAACAATAATAAATAGAAAAGAACAGTTCAGACATTAGGTACCAACGTACAGTTGTACTGTCCATATCATGTTTTTTTATTTGTATATATTTTCTCTATAGAATAATATTAATATAAATAATACTAAATCAGTATATGTATGAATACTTTAACCAGTTTATTAACGTATTTTAACAGATTTTTTGGGGTTATTAATCAATCAATACTGGGATATGTCCGAATGGTTTTTTTTATAATTTAGATTAATTCTTCTCCTTTGATATTGATCTTGATTAAGATTTTGTAAAATGTGGTAAATACCTTATATTTTGAAATAACAATTAGCAATTCAGTGATATTAATCTGATTTTACGTGCGATTACTCTGACCATTTCAATGCAATTTGGAGAGCTTTTACTAGATACCTTATTATCTCATATGAAACTCATGTAAACATATAGATACGAGTTATTGAAGCGAATATCGATAACTTATATCAATTTCATGGCTTGTACTAGCGATGTAGCTTAAAGGGCATGGTAATACATTAGTTAGTTGAATGTTATAATGATATTTGTAGAACTCATATTTTAAAAAATAAGGGTAGTATTGTAAACATGCTTTAGTTTTTAACTGCATTGATCGTAATGTCTGAATACTACTAGTAGTAATATATATATAATGTAACATACATTACATATATTACACGTTAAACATGTTTGGATACGTGTATTACAAACAGGGCGTGTTCATTGAAGTATATTCAAACAATAGCATGAAACTTGTACAGCCACCTGCTTCACAATCCCATTCAAATTGTTCGTTCGTAGCTTTTACCAGCAATCTGTTGGCTGATATACCATTTAGGGCCTGTACACACAACAGACGACAGTTCGCGACATATGTTTTTATTATAAGGATGGCTTAAGGCGCTTGAGGAGCTTGCGTTATATGATACATTTTTAAATGTCTTACTATACAAAGAGACAAGCGCGCCGAATCTTGTCCCATTTGTGTGCAGGCCTTTTTAGACACCTAAAACATGTCCATTCATTGACACGCTATATAAAGCCTATCAGTTGTTTTGTAAAATCTGCGCTTTACCTCCGAACCTTCTTATATGCAGCAAATTATTACATAAATCTAACTAGCATCGTCTAATGACAAACAATTGAATATGTGTGGCGGGCAGACATGGATCCTATTCATTCTTCTTGTCAGGATTGCTTATAGAATTGTCTGTTTCTTCTAATTCTTCGTCTGAGTAGTTCGTAGGCTCTTCCCCGGGTTTTAGAAGTCGCCCGACTAACTCGTATTTCTCTGTAACATTCAGGTTAAAACCAGTTACTGGCGAATCATCATTGCAACTAGTTTTTTCTAATAATGAGCGATTTATTTTCCTTCTAATTTAATTAATAATAATATTAACTATTTAACTATTGTATTCATTAATTTTAGCGTATTTTTATCCTTGTTACTAATAAACTCTAAACCTAAAATTTTAGTCCAACTATGGAAGTTTGGCCATCGTTTTAATTTATTATTAAGAAAATAGTTTGATTAATAATATATTATTGAGGTTATGACAAAACAGACTTCAATTCCATTGTTAAGCATAATTCAAAAACTACGGCTCAGAATTTGATCAAATTTATATAGGTCTATGCTCATTGCTGTAATATTAATTAATAAAAAAGAATGATTAAAGTTATGAAGTAACACACTTAACCAAAATACAGTTAAAATGAGAAGCTCTTCATTTTTTAAACAGTTATAAAATTACAAGACAGTTCAATATTGTTTACAATATGTATTAATTTGATATTTCTGAATGGATTATAATGGAATGCTCCCGCATGCACTAACGGTTTACGCTGGCGGGGCATTAGCAGAGGATGATAAGATGAGCATGAGATCTGGTCTGTTAGCCCATCCTGGTATATTCACCAAAAATTAATCACGATGGTTTTCCAGGGTTGTGTTATAATATTTTAATAAACATTTTAGTGTATTGTCACTATTCTTTTAGTCCTAAATTATCTAATAAATGGGGGAAGGCGATTGTTGGTAATATGGACTAATGATTCCATTGCTAGCAATGTATCTATTGCTACAATGTTTTTTATGAATAATTTTGTAAATGTTGAAAGAATTCCTGGGCAAAGTAGTGCTAGTATCGTAATCAATAAAAAAAATATATTACTAAGGCGCAAAATATTTACTTATTAAATTTGATTGGTGGATATTTCCAATAGGTATCAATGTTAATCGATATGTTGTTATGAATTCTCATAAAAATATGATAAGAAATCAAAACTTCGATATGTTTTGGTGGGTAGATAATGTTTCGATTACAAATCAGGCCGAAGTAAGAAATATGGTCAATAATGGACACTGATACAAACTTGTATGACTAATCTATACTAATATTATTAACACAAAAGTGTACCTGTTTGTCAGATTTTAAGAAATAAATGGCTGAACCAGTTTTAACGTAGTTAACAATAATAATAACTCAGGACAATTCACAAATCGATAAACAGTCCTAAACTAGACAGAACTTGTGTTATGGGTACTGAAATAAATACATAGATATTTTTTGCAAATACGTACTAAGTATACGTAGAAAACACCCAGATAAATACAAATAAATTATAGTCATAAGTACAAATGTTTGTATAGTGAGAGTAATCGAACCTGCGACCATCGGAAGTAAGGTGTGCTAAACCGCTATAACAGTGAAGACGTTAAATTTTACGTAAAGATAGCAGGCGGGTGGACAAGGCTACCTTTTATATAAAAGTATATGAAGTCATGGGTAGCATAGAATAATTTTGTAGCATTTGTGATTAAATTAACCATATTATATAAGAACATTATTTATGAATTTTTCGATTTAATTTCGAGACTATTCATTTTAAATTAGCTTGCAGTGTTTGTATCTCTTCAAATCTCAAGCCTCATATATACAGGACTAAAGGAGAGATGCTTGACTGGCTACTCTAGTAGCCCTGGCTCTACGAGAGGCTAAATGCGGACATAGAGTCCAACATAAAATACTGAATTAAAGAAGTAACATTGATTTGCTTACCTCTAAACTGTGCTTCCCATTCTTTAACTGATTCCATTTCCATTGAATTGAGATCACTGAGATCATCATATCCTTTATCTGATGATGTCACAGAGAATGTGGCGAGTCCTCTTGAAGCATCCTTTCCTCCGAAAGCAGCATAGGGACCGCCTATATAAAATAAAGCAGTCAATTTAATTTTTATTTATTGCTGAAAATGGTATGGTGAATTATGTTAAATATTAATTAAAAAATATGGAAGAAAAAATTTGTTAGTAATTTATAAGTACTAATAAATAAACAATAATAAATCCTGTTGCTAGAAATATATCCATGTGACACTGCTCTGTATAGTGAATTTGCCATGATAAGCAAACTAACTTGATTCCTATCATTCCCCACTGGCCAGTTAAGAAAGGTGGGTGCACTAATCCCTATATTATTCCACTAAAAGTGCAAAACACTATAGTTACAGTGGTAAAAAGAAAAATATATATTGTATTACTAATCTGTAAAATGGATTGGAAACTAAACTTGTTCGCGACTATTGTAAATATTTGATTATTGTTAGCTTAATAAAATTTATAATTGTAGTAGTTTCAATTCCCTAATAGGTAGAATTAAATATAATTGTATTGTATGTAAAGTTTAAATTAATAAATAAAGGAGCGAGTAGAGGTGGTCTTTTCGCGCTCTCCGTCCCGCTCGCACCTATGTGCGTAACACAATCGTTACCTAGTACGTGACACGGTGCGAGCGGGCGGAGTATAAATATAGGTGCCGAACGCGGCACAATTCATTCCGCTTCCATCGCTAGTACAGACCACCGAACTCTGCTCGAGAGGATATTTACACTTGTCTTTCTTGTTTCCACCTGCACCCGCAACCTTACAAACAAGTACTGGGAACATACCCGTACATCTGGTCCTTCGAGAAGCCGGATTGTTGGAAGAAGAAAGCAAGACTGCACAGAGATCAAGATCACAGATGCCAACAACAAGAAGACAAAGAACAGCCATGGAAGCTCAATCAAACGAAGAAAACACCGCCGCCGTCACGCCGACCGTCGCCGCCACTACGTCGCCTGCTGCCGCCACTACGTCGACCACCACGACGTACACGTCCTCGGAACCTACTGCTACCACAAGAATTCCTGTTAGACATTCCTGTTAGATAAAACTAATGTTAGTTGCTAAGTGTGATCTCGTGTATTAATATTCTATAATATTTACAGCAACGAGCGCCTGCGCCACAACAACAACAAAACCAACCACAAATGTACCAGCAGGCGCTACAGAAACTAATGGCGACGTTAAGATCGCCAACCAGCCACAATCAACAGCAGGAGATATTACAAATTCTCAAGTCAAATCCACCGCTAATGGCAGACTTCATCAAACAGAGACAGGTGAGTGTTTAATTGATTAAACAATTAAACTTAATGTAAGCACTTCTGAATAGTCATATTTTTTTTATTCTGCCACACATTCATTACAAGAAGAATGGTAAAGAAACTTGCGTTATACTCTTTTAAATAAATGTTATGAAAATAATTGTAAATTTTGTCTGAATACAAACTGTTAAATAGCAAAGTTGACATAAATGAATAGTTTCTTGAGTAACAAAATAAATTAGTCATAGTTATTGGATGGAATGCACATTCTCATGAGTTGACAGTCTGTTATAAATCTGCCAGAAAAGATTTAAATGTCAAATAAAACAGTTCCTTTGCAAAAAGCTTACTATAAAATTGATGAATTCGTCAACAATAATAATGTTTTTATAGAAAAACTTTAAATCCATAGCACTAACAATATTATTTGGTTACACTAATAATGAGTGCGTAGCGATTTCTATGTTGATTATCGCATGCCTCTTACTTGTTATACTGTAATTATTTATTAAAAAAACATCTATTAAAAAGAGCAACACACAAGTTTCTTGCTCATTCTTCTTGTGATGAATCTGCATTCCGAATGAGTGGTAGAATCAAAATATGACTATTCAAAAGTGCTTGTAATGAGTTTATTTGAATAAAGATTATTTCTATTTCTATTCACATTATGATGTGCTTGATGTAAATAGACTCTCTCTACTGATTTCCTGTATATAATTGATTTTTATAATTAAAAAAAAAATCAACGAAAGACGTATGTAGATGTCATAACGATTTACACATCTTATTGATTTTATATATATGTAAAAACTAAATTTTTATTAAGGAGAATAAATACCAATTTTTTATTTTCTTGTAGTGGAGAAAATGAAGATTGACAGTTATAACTAATTTAGTATTTTTAACGTAGCACATTGTGTTTATCATATTATGAAATATTGTACATGCTTCGTACTATTTAAATGCTATCTAAGCACATGGAATGAAGGAAATATTCTTTATCTCTTGAGGTTAAATTATAATTATATGATCACGATTAGTGAGTGGCACATGCTGATAATGTGTTATCTTCAATAAAACGGCCAAGGGTTTCTGTTAGGTATTGACAACATTATTGAATGTTTTATAACATGTTTAATGATAAACTAAAATTAATTACTTGCGAAGGCCAATGATTTGTATGTAGACATGTATGTAGCAATCATTGTATCAATGTGTTCCCATTGACTATAAATAAATATTATTTATCGAGGACAATTATATATTAGGCTAGTCCATATTTAGACGAAAGTTTATAGATTTAAAGACTTGATTTTTCATGTCCATTAATAATATTTGAACAGTAAAATTGATATCAGTCTTTCTAGAAGATTGCATGGTCAGGTTTATTACATTCAAAAGCCCTAATAACGGACTACTCTAACAAATATTCCAATATACTATTGTTATTGAGTAAAGACAACATATGCTTTATGACTAGGGCCCTCACAGTACACTACAAATTAAAAAAGCATATGGCAAGCCTAGGCTTGTGCACAACAAAAATCTGTAAAAACACATTCTATGTGGTTGTAACCCATGCATAAATGTCGAAATGTCTCCTTTGGAAAGTTTACCTGAGGAGATAAAGACCATCACTCCTAAGAATATCCCTCAATTCTTGTCCTTGACGGGTCTAGGTAGTGACTTCAGAAAAAGGGCGAGCACAATAGATCTATGTAGGGCGCAGTGCTCTATAGATCCAAGCACTTGCACAGTAGCCCAAACCCCCAATAAAAAAAATGGTGGGATGGGCTTACGGTCGGTTTAAAGACCATCGAAAATAACATATACTATTAGTAACAATTCGCGGTTAACGTATGTATATCTTCCGCTTTATCTTACATCATAAAAATGGAAACCCAAGAAAAAGGTTTAAATATTTATATACTGTGTAATTTTTTTGGTATATCTGATATATCTCATTTGAAACGGAAGGTATGAAGTAACCGCCCTATTGCATCAATAGCAGATTAAATTCGTCAAAAAATGACATTAATATCGTCAGAAGTCTGAAGTGCTGAATTTATTCATCCTAAAATGTTGATGCAATAGTATTGCGAAAGTATTTATTATTTTATTAAACCTATACAAAGGTTATATGATGAGTTTTCTCTACAATTTAGTAATTACATTTGCTCTAAAAAAAGGATATACATATGCACGTGAATTTGAACAGTTTTAATTTCAATCATCGTAATAATCAACAGGCAGAATTAACTTCATCGATCTTTGTCTACCACATCCTCATTTTCAATTCCGAATTGCATAAATTGCAGAAGAATAATCGAGTTTGATTTATTTTACATCATTAAAAACTTAAGTCAATAGATACCGGAAATAATTATATTTCCCAACTTGTCCTTCCGGAAGAAAATCCTAACTGCATGCAAGGTTTACTATATAGGACAATTTACAAGGACAGTCTATTGAATGTTGTTTTGTTGCAGAACGCCCAAAACCAACAATCGGCCGCGGGCGGCGTGGGCGGAGTGGGCGCCGCGTGCGGCGTCGGGCTCGGCGGCGGCGGCGTGCCGCAGCAGCAACAGCAGCTGCATACCATGATGCAGCCGCAGCAGCAGCAGAGGCTGCAGCAGATGCACCAGATGCTGCCCCAGCAGACGCAGGTCCGTGCACGCCAATGTTACACCCTCTACGTTAAGCTTGGGAGTCATCTTTTAATTCTGTCATAAAACATGTGACTATTTATGGACTACTGTCATAATTTTTTTATAGTACATACTCAAAGATATAAATGGGTACTCGGTATATATCTTTCCACCACAAAGTACAGGTATAAATAATTTTTAACTGGTCCAATCGATAAGTTGGTGGGAAAATATACTATACAGCTTGCTAGATAGATACTAACTATTGTTTCAACACTAGGAGAATTAAACTTAATATAAGTATTTTGTAAATTGATATATTTGATATTGTCAGCCCTGAACTCTAATGTTTATGTTAAGATATATCTTCTAAATTAAAAATGTATCCTAATTTCTGTCTACTTTGAATTATCAATAGAACTTGCGTTACGAATACAAAAATGATGCACCTGCTGAAAGATGATATATATAATGAAAATCGGCCTATATTTCTTAAAGATTATTAAAAATATATCGTTATAACAGTGAATACATTTGTCCATAGGTGGGAAATGTATCAAACGTTGGCATGGGCGGCGTGGGGACGGTGGGAGGAGTGGGCGGCGCCGGCGGCGTCGGCGGCGTCGGTGGGGTGGGCGGCGTGGGCAGCATGCCGCCGGCGGGCGTCGGAGCTGCTGCTGCTGCGGCAGTCGCCCGCGCCGCCCGCGCCGCACCCGCCGCCCGACGACCAGCTGCCGCCGATGACGCCGCAGGACCAGCTCACTAAGTTCGTCGAGCAGTTGTAGTGTACATAGCCGAGGCGCGGCGCGTCGCCTTGTAATATATAAGATACCGGTGACGCCGCGCGGTCCCCGTCTCCAGTCCCCCGCCCCCTCCCCTCCCCGCCCTCGCTCGTGACCCCTCCCCAGCCCTATTTATTGTCGATAAAGTTATTGTTAGTGACGCGAGGGACGTAAGTTAAGTATTACGATGACCGAATCGAGCGCTCAATGTACAAAATGTAAATATGAGAGAAGTACGTCCTGTCAGCTTCTGCGTAATATAAGTTGTTCGTACTGTAGGTACATTATGATACTTATTCTGTTTATTGTAATTAAATCATTTTATAATATAATTATGTGATTATAAACCGTTGTTTCCTTTAGCTATTTCCGTGGAACCCTTGTTTGTCATACACGATCAAAATCAGTCGTCTTACGGACACACGCAACTATTTTTCGTTAGGTTAGGTTACACAATGAAACGTAAAAAAATACCTTTTGCAGTAGTTTTTGTACATTGTACTTTTTAGAATAAAGTTTATGTGACCAATATACCTGTATTAATATAAAACGGTATCGCTGTTAGTTTCTCCGCTTATAAGTCATGCCACTGTCTGATCACATACTTTCACTTTCATTTAGACATTTTTACAGCACCATTCAGTCTCAAGGTTTTCATAGTTTGTGTTGTGGATACTAGATAACTGATAGGAATATTTTTTTATTTTATAAATACATAATATACATAGTAAACAACCATACTAATACTGCTAATACGAAGTGTTTTCTTTGTAAATCTTACTCAAAGAAACAAATGTTTGTATCATGCAAGGCATATAACCCATGATCTTTGGAAATTAGACATCATGTTAGACCACTGAGGTGAATAGTAAATATATAATGCTGGACAATTTACACAGCGCCATCTAATCCCAGATCAAGCAGATTTTGTGCTTTTGGGTTTCTAGACAACTGATTATAGTATGTTTTTAAATATATACACAAAATTTATAACCTACGTGGATAAACCGGGTCACATACAGTAATGTGGTAATACTATTTTTTTACAAAGGTAGTATTTAAATATTCCATCCTCGTTACTTGATACGAGATGCGGATGTATATTGCCCACATCCGCTTTTCGCTCATAATTACAAATAAATAACCCCGGCCAATTAACACAGCGTCATCTAGTCCCGAGGTAAGCAGAGCTTGTGTTATGACTACTAGACAACAGATATAAAGACTTTTTGTAAATACATAAATAATATACATAGAAAATACCCAAACCGATACACACACACACACACACACACACACACACCGATAACCGATACGAACACTCGACCATCGGAAGTAAAGTGGGGTGCTAAAACTGCTAAAAGACCTCCTAGGCCATCAACCATAAATGTTAGTATTGTGCGAGATCATCGAACCTTCAACCTCTCAAACATATATAAGTACTGTAGGTACCTACTACCATCCGAGGTGGAATGCACGAGCAAAATGCCCCATGCCCCAACTCCGGCATACGCGCTTGCAGGTACATCTTGTGGTTTTTAGTGGGTATAAATACCACACCACCTCGCCATCCCTCCGGCCGGGCCTTTGAAGTTTATCCACAAGTTTAAAAAAAAGGTCCCTACAATTACAATGTATATTTTTCTTTTCAGCCGAGAACCAATTATAGTACAGTATATCTTGTGAATAGGACAAATAAAATATAATAATAAGTATATAAAACGCTTTATTTAAATTCATGTGAATGTTAAAATAAATATTTTAGGTAATTAGTTGGATAATTATTAACATTTTGCTGTGCTGTACATTAATTCACAATTTCTACATCAATATATGCTCTGGTATATACATTTATACCTACATTCATTCGTTAGTTCACAACTATTCGTTTTATAATGTATTGGCGAACTCAAGGTACAATAGTATTTGTGAGTTATAAATAACAAGTTACATTCGTTAAGTACTTAGTTCAATAATAACGTAGTAAAGCTTTTAATTTTATATATTTACACAAAATCAATGGAAGCAAACATTGCCGAGATCAATCATTACCAATTTTCTTATATAATTGAAATGGCATACGAGCTGATGGGCTACTTGATGCCTAGTACCTCACATGTGTTACCATTCCGGATGACTACGAGTTTATATCTCATTCTTCAATCGAGGCAAGGAAACAAGTGTGTTGGCAAGAGTTTAATTTTATAATAAATTCGATGTTAGTATTTGTATAATTTACTATCATCAAAGTGTGATGTACTGACTAGTAGGTGCGCACCGATAACTGAATAGCCCGGGATAGACCAGAATTAACCAAATATTTTTGATTAATATACCTGAAATCACAGAAATTTGCACAGTAAACATATTTATTTCTGTTTAACAAGCTCCTTAAATACATATTTTTCATGATCTTCATTGCATTTCAAACTCAGAACTTAGTACTTAAACGTACACTATTCGACAAGGATGTGTTGTACGTGGACTGAGTTATACGACCAATTCTCGCTTCTCCTATTCACGTTGATTTATTATTAAATTAATTAGCGTTTCCACACCTCGCATTGTATACGTAGCGCGTGTTTTGTATTTTTATTTTTACTTGTGTATAATATATAGAGGGCATACTGCACCGACCCCAAATAATGGGATAAATAATCAATTGAAAACTGATAGGATGTCATTTATAAAGCAAAAGATGATCAAAATTAATCTTATATTACATCTCTTCTAAGAAAAAGATATTTTTTGTAACCAGATATTTTGTTATATCTATTCATATGTTCCAGATTCCAGTCACAACACCCGAACAATTTGACACTTGTAGAAATAAAAAATGAAAACTATTTTTTCAGTAAATAGTAAGTAAGTAAACAGTAAGCATACAATATGTTTTTTGCATTAAAAAACATTATTAATATTTTATTTTTGGAAAATAAATGTGAGTTTTTTTTATCTGTGGTTGACATGGAGAGTCCATGATTGATCATCGTATGACGTCAAAATTCAATAAACAAAACGTTGTTAAGCAATCTTATGTCATTTGTTCTATAGTTTCCTGCTAAAATCGCTCAAATATTTCAATTTGTGTTGTCTAAAGTTTCACGAAATGGAGTTAGGCTATATTAAAACGGATAATGCAAATTGTTGGGAATCTTTGTTTAATAATAATAAATAATATTTTCAAATAATTTGTTGGATATTTAATTGTCGTACTTCGACACATAAGCACAGCATACGTTTTGTAGCTTGTCACTTTCGCAATTCCAATAAAATCTGTATACTTATCACTCAAAACAGTTAGAGCGCCGTATTAGCCTTGTTTCGTTTATTGAAATATGACGTCATAGTTCGGAAATGTCACGTGACATAGTGTTTTAGCGCGAAATTCAAACCAAGAGAATAAAATTGTAGGGGGGTTTTAAATAAGTCTACAAAAATTATAAAATATTTTTCAGAAAATTGTCAAGTAGCCAATTCTGTATACTGTTCTAGCAGTTTTTAGTTCTATTTCTCGCCCTCTTTGTTGAAATAAGAATAATCTTTATTCAAATAAACTTAATATAAGCAGTTCTGAATAATCATATTTTTTTATTATACTCATTCGAAACGTAGCCATCACGATTGACATAAGTAAATAAATAGTTATCTGAATAACAAAATAAATTGGTCGTACAATAGGTATAAGACCAGATACAAGCAACACCCGTTCAGGAGTATAACGTTGATAGTTCTGAATCCATACAACATAATAAATTATTATTAATTACTTTCACTTTCAAAACAGTTTTATTCTAATCACAGTTTCAATACCGATAAAAAAGGTTTATAAAATCCACTAACATAATACAGTCCACTAACAGGTAGGTATAGCGTAACAAACACCAATTTATAAATTACATGGTATATATAATACTGTACAATACAAGTTACTTGAGTTTGCCAATAATAGTACATTTGTCCATGATACTGTCAACCCAAGTTCATTTAACATAAAGAAACTCACAAATTCAGTTTGTATATGTTTATATGACACAAGCTCACAACCCTTTGCACTCGTATGTCCCCGTACGGAGGACATCGGTCGTTTTATCGTTGCGCTCCTATGTCCCCATGCAAGGCACATTGCATCTCAACCGTTAGGCTAATTCCGATTGCGAACTTTCTAAAGCATAATTACGAGTGCATAGTGGTAAAATGGAGACTCAGAGATACTCATGAACATTACATACTGAATCTACTGATGGTACCGAAAACCCCTGAACCCTTGTCATACAAAATCATTCACCAAACACCTTAAAATACTAACATAATTTAATATAAAAAAAAAACAATAAACGTTTACAACAAACTAACAATTTTATCGTAAGAAATAAATATTTTAGACATATACAAAGGTGTTAACGATTTGTACTTTAGTAACAGAGATAAAGTTAAAATTGTGATAGTAGTAGCGAAGTGTAGTGAAAAGCACTGGCCTGAAATATCATATTACTTACGATAAATAAGGGTAATACAAACAAAATATATCTAAAACACACACCGTAACACAACGACACGTTAACAGATCAACAATGTAAAGTCATATGGAGCACTACGTACAATGAAGATAACCATGCAAAAACCATACTCTTAATAAATAAACACGTTCATACAAATATTTGCCACCAATTATACTCATTTTTAAAGCCATAATGAATATTTTAAATGTTTTTTTAACTCAAATGTAGTATCAAATAAACTCTAATTATGAAAGAGCAATTTATTTTAGATACTTGAAAATATTTTTTCCAACATTAATTGTTACAATGCTAAGTGCATTGTAACAATTAATGTTCTGTGCGTCTCTTATAGTTTCTTTACTCTACTTAAGAAATAAAATATATATACCTACATAAAAAATGGCAACACTTCCTCTCAATTTATAAACCAATATGTTTACATTCATTGTATGTGCTCCATATACTTTACTGTTGGTCTGAACACGTTAAGATTCACACTTAACTACGCATAAACAACGTATTATGCACATTTCCTTAGATATTTTTTGTATTTTTATCATTGCTTGCAACATATAATTTATTTAACAGTGTTAAGTACCAATAGTCAAGTGGGTGATCGCCCAGGTCAATAATAAAATCTCTTATTAAAGTGTACAACAAATGTATGCTAATTGAAACGCTTGCTGCATTATTTAGTAAGCTCGATGCAACAAAATGTATTTAAATGGCAACATTAGGAAAACATGCATAGATCATAATAGGTCGGCATTTAAATTGCAAAACAACCATTAGACCAGTAACAGTGAAATAAATATCAGGTTCGTTGGAATTGTATACGCTCATGTAAGGGGCTTCTTAAATTACGATACTGGTAGAGTACGATTTTTCAGTCAAAAATACGCGACTCGAGGTTTCAAACTATTAGGTATGTTAACAGAAATATGTTATACCATTTGCAACGCATAAGCGACTAAAGAAAGTATTTAATACTGAATAATTCTAGTGAAAACAGTTCATTTTTCTTAATAACTTGCCTCGTGTTATATATAAACGACAAAAAAATGTTTTGATAAACCTCTTACTATGAAACTGACGGCGGCGTATAATAATACTGCCGTTAATTTCATAGTAAAGAGTGGTTGAAGCAATTGCAAATAGAGGCAGATTGACAGAGAGTTACATATAAAGAAGAGAAAAAAATAAAACAAACGCTTGCATTATGCGGGTAAATAATGGTGAGATCTGTATGTAAAAAAAACATAAAAATACAGTCGTAACTTAATACAGGGATAAGATATATTCCTGTACATAATTATGCTCATTTAAGACCTGAGTAATTAGAAATACAATATGCAAACGACAGACAAGTCATACATCGCGTGCAGTCGGCAGGATACTGGTAACAAAGTATGCAAATTACTATTCCAATGTGACCTCGAATCCAAATATAAACCAGTCTAAGTATCGTAATATAAGAATAGACTAAAATACCGACAACTTTGTGTCAAACAAAACATCATACAATCACTAATAGAATATTCTCACTATACATTGCATCAGAAAAAATTGATACGAAAAAAACAAATTGTCGCTAACAGAGGAATGTGCAACTGTTTTTCATTTTAATTACATGCCTTAATATCTTAATCAACTTAATATGCTTGCACTCAGTCTTTCAATTTATGAAACTGTATATATATAATATATATCCAAAATACTGCAATAAGCAACAGTTAAAAGTGAAATTAATACAACAGATTTCATATATACAACAAATCTCACAGACAACTCACTCTAAAAGGCTTATTTGATGGTGTAGAAGTATCATGCTATACGATTGTATGAAGATAATCAATAATAATTAGAAAAGAACAGTTCAGACATTAGGTACCAACCTACAGTTGTACTGTCCATATCAAGTTTTTTTATTTCTATATATTTTCTCTATATAATAATATTAATATAAATAATACTAAATCAGTATATGTATGAATACTTTAACCAGTTTATTGGGTAGTTTACGTATTTTAACCGATTTTTTAGGGTTATTAATCAATCAATACTGGGGATATGTCCGAATGGTTTTTTTATAATTTAGATTAATTCTTCTCCTTTGATATTGATCTTGATTAAGATTTTGTAAAATGTGGTAAATACCTTATATTTTGAAATAACAATTAGCAATTCAGTGATATTAATCTGAATTTACGTGCGATTACTCTGACCATTTCAATGCAATTTGGAGAGCTTTTACTAGATCCCTTTTATCTAATATGAAACTCATGTAAACATATAGATATGAGTTATTGAAGCGAATATCGATAACTTATATCAATTTCATGGCTTGTACTAGCGATGTAGCTTAAAGGGCATGATAATACATTAGTTAGTTGAATGTTATAATGATATTTGTAGAACTCATATTAAAAAAAAATATAAGGGTAGTTTTGTAAACATGCTTTAGTTTTTAACTGCATTGATCGTAATGTCTGAATACTACTAGTAGTAATATATATATAATGTAACATACATTACATATATTACACGTTAAACATGTCTGGACACGTGTATTACAAACGTGGCGGGCGTGCTCATTGAAGTATATTCAAACAATAGCATGAAACTTGTACAGCCACCTGCTTCACAATCCCATTCAAATTGTTCGTTCGTAGGTTTTACCAGCAATCTGTTGGCTGATATACCATTTAGGGCCTGTACACACAACAGACGACAGTTCGCGACATATGTTTTTATTATACGGATGGCTAAAGGCGCTTGAGGAGCTTGCGTTATATGATACATTTTTAAATGTCTTACTATACAAAGAGACAAGCGCGCCGAATCTTGTCCCATTTGTGTGCAGGCCTTTTTAGACACCTAAAACATGTCCATTCATTGACACGCTATATAAAGCCTATCAGTTGTTTTGTAAAATCTGCGCTTTACCTCCGAACCTTCTTATATGCAGCAAATTATTACATAAATCTAACTAGCATCGTCTAATGACAAACAATTGAATATGTGTGGCGGGCAGACATGGATCCTATTCATTCTTCTTGTCAGGATTGCTTATAGAATTGTCTGTTTCTTCTAATTCTTCGTCTGAGTAGTTCGTAGGCTCTTCCCCGGGTTTTAGAAGTCGCCCGACTAACTCGTATTTCTCTGTAACATTCAGGTTAAAACCAGTTACTGGCGAATCATCATTGCAACTACTTTTTTCGAATAATGAGCGATTTATTTTCCTTCTAATTTAATTAATAATAATATTAACTATTTAACTATTGTATTCATTAATTTTAACGTATTTTTATCCTTGTTACTAATAAACTCTAAACCTAAAATTTTAGTTCAACTATGGAAGTTTGGCCATCGTTTTAAGTTATTATTAAGAAAATAGTTTGATTAATAATATATTATTGAGGTTAAACAAGACAGACTTCAATTCCATTGTTAAGCATAATTCAAAAACTACGGCTCAGAATTTGATCAAATTTATATAGGTCGATGCTCATTGCTGTAATATTAATTAATTAATTAATAAAAAAGAAGATTAAAGATATGAGGTAACACACTTAACCAAAATACAGTTAAATTGAGAAGCTCTTCATTTTTTAAACAGTTATAAAATTACAAGACAGTTATATATTGTTTACAATATGTATTAATTTGATATTTTTGAATGGATTATAATGGAATGCTCCCGCATGCACTAACGGTTTACGCTGGCGGGGCATTAGCAGAGGATGATAAGATGGCTTGAGATCTGGTCTGTTAGCCCATCCTGGTATATTCACCAAAAATTAATCACGATGGTTTTCCAGGGTTGTGTTATAATATTTTAATAAACATTTTAGTGTATTGTTACTATTCTTTTAGTCATAAATTATCTAATAAATGGGGGAAGGCGATTGTTGGTAATATGGACTAATGATTCCATTGCTAGCAATTTATCTATTGCTACAATGTTTTTTATGAATAATTTTGTAAATGTTGAAAGAATTCCTTGGCAAAGTAGTGCTAGTGTCGTATATTGAACATACTCATGTGCCACCAGTACCGTAATCAATAAAAAAATATATTAAGGCTCAAAATATTTACTTATTAAATTTGATTGGTGGATATTTCCAATAGGTATCAATGTTAATCGATATGTTGTTATGAATTCTCATAAAAATATGATAAGAAATCAAAACTTCGATATGTTTTGGTGGGTAGATAATGTTTCGATTACAAATCAGGCCGAAGTAAGAAATATGGTCAATAATGGACACTGATACAAACTTGTATGACTAATCTATACTAATATTATTAACACAAAAGTGTACCTGTTTGTCAGATTTTAAGAAATAAATGGCTGAACCAGTTTTAACGTAGTTAACAATAAGAATAACTCAGGACAATTTACAAAGCGATAAACAGTCCTAAACTAGACAGAACTTGTGTTATGGGTACTGAAATAAATACAAAGATATTTTTTTGCAAATACGTACTAAATATACGTAGAAAACACCCAGATAAATACAAATAAATTATAGTCATAAGTACAAATGTTTGTATCATGAGAGTAATCGAACCTGCGACCATCGGAAGTAAGGTGTGCTAAACCGCTATAACAGTGAGGACGTTAAATTTTACGTAAAGATAGCAGGCGGGTGGACAAGGCTACCTTTTATATAAAAGTATATGAAGTCATGGGTAGCATAGAATAATTTTGTAGCATTTGTGATTAAATTAACCATATTATATAAGAACATTATTTATGAATTTTTCAATTTAATTTCGAGACTATTCATTTTAAATTAGCTTGCAGTGTTTGTATCTCTTCAAATCTCAAGCCTCATATATACAGGACTAAAGGAGAGATGCTTGGCTGGCTACTCTAGTAGCCCTGGCTCTACGAGAGGCTAAATGCGGACATAGAGTCCAACATAAAATACTGAATTAAAGAAGTAACATTGATTTGCTTACCTCTAAACTGTGCTTCCCATTCTTTAACTGATTCCATTTCTATTGAATTGAGATCACTGAGATCATCATATCCTTTATCTGATGACGTCACAGAGAATGTGGCGAGTCCTCTTGAAGCATCCTTCCCTCCGAAAGCAGCATATGGACCGCCTATATAAAATAAAGCAGTCAATTTAATTTTTATTTATTGCTGAAAATGGTATAGTGAATTATATTAAATATTAATTAAAAAATATGGAAGAAAAGATTTGTTAGTAATTTATAAGTACTAATAAATAAACAATAATAAATCCTGTTGCTAGAAATATATCCATGTGACACTGCTCTGTATAGTGAATTTGCCATGATAAGCAAACTAACTTGATTCCTATCATTCCCCACTGGCCAGTTAAGAAAGGTGGGTGCACTAATCCCTATATTATTCCACTAAAAGTGCAAAACACTATAGTTATAGTGGTAAACAGAAAAATATATATTGTATTACTAATCTGTAAAATGGATTGGAAACTAAACTTGAACTGTTTTTGGTAATGGCTGATGATTGATGCATTATGGAATTAAGGCTGACAACAGCACACAAGTGCAATGTAGTACACTTATGTTTTTATGCATTTCTAAGATTCTACTTTCAGTGTAACATTACATATTATATTCTATGTCAAAATATAATATAATAAATCTATACATACATATAAATAAAATTGGATTGTCTGTTTGTAATATTGAAATAACCGTTTTGTACTACATGCATATGAATATAAATACAGTACATACACCAAAATAATATCTTTTACAAGTTTTGTCTGTCTGTCTGTCTGTCAGTCTGTTTGTTCCGGCTAATCTCTGAAATGGCTGGACCAATTTTGATGGGACTTTTATTGGCAGGTTGCTGATATAATAAGGAGTAACTTTGGCTACCTTTATTTAAGAAATAATCTTTTATTTTATAAAAAAAAGTTAAATATCCAAGCGGATGAAGTTGCATGTACAGCTAGTTTATCATAAAACCGTATGACTATATACCTTAAAGTTATTCAGGTTTTTACTTTGATATAAAGTATTTTAGATATATTTGATATACCTTACCCTACGTAATCTGTGCACAAAGCACAGAAATAGGAAATAGGAATATTCTCAATGACATTTAGTACTTATTTATAACTGGTAACTAGTCTATCTGCTATACGGTCAGATCCTTGACATTTGTATACAGCTCTGATAGATATATATCCTAGGCATGTACATATCACACATCTTGTACAATACTGGAGTAGCTAAAAAACTACTAAGTTTGGAAACTACTTTTATTATATTTTAGAATTTACATCAATTTGTTTAATTCTACTACAATTTGCATGTATGGGATCACAAATATTCAGTGCAGAAACTTAACCACAGTTACAGTCTTCTCTAATGGTAGACAAATTCCTGGTCCTTTTAACTGTTCAGCGACCAAACCACGACTGAAACAATAGTCTTTCAAACTATATCCAAACTCTATTCTATGCCTGACTAAAACATTCTTTTTGTTTATTTTTTCTTATATGAACAGGCTAAGTTTAGATATAGTTTTTGTAATAATGGTCTAACTAACTACAATAATAACTAACTAACCTACAAAATACTGTGTCCTAAGGCAGTCCGTGAAGGAAGGCAAATACAATCTCTAAAATTTTATGAAAACATATGACTCACCAGCGCCCAAGCTATTTATAAACATAGAATGCACTAATGCAAACTCACCGGGACCATAGAATCGCTTCCCTCGAGTTACATCAAATATCCATCCGTTAACTGCTACTAAAACCCTGCCATCAGGCTGAGTGCCGTCGTACTGCCTAAGTTCAGCCACAGTCATGTCCTTCCGGAGTTTGGGAAGTTCCACAGGAGCAATTTCCGTTGGCCCCTTAGTAAACTTGCGGTATGTTTTGTAAATCAAACCAAAAAAAATAACAATCAATAGCAAATTTATAGGAATATATATTAAAATGTTCTCATCAAAGAAACCATACGAAGTACTGGATATATCTTCCGCTTTGGTTTCAGATGCAGAAGACATTTTAGTGAAGATAACTTTTTATGTACTTTAAATAATCAAGACGGACAAGTTTACTAAATACGATTATTGGTAAATTTAATAATCACTAATGACGTCAGCTTTGTATATTTTTTGGAATCAAAGATAGCAAAGGAACTTGTTAAAACACAGAGTACTTTATTATGTGTTTACATTTTAGTACACAGAGTGAGATCAATGACTTCAGAAGTATAAATGCCAATCGTATGTCATAAAACTGTCAGATCCCAGGAATGTCTATTATGGATTACTACTTTTTATCGATATCACCAGCAAAATTAATATAAATTGCTTAACCAACTGAAAAATTAAGCTATACCATAAAGCAAAATATTCCTTCAAAAATAAGAACCTACATTTATCTAATTTAAAATGATGTCATATTTTCAGCAACAATAAATTGTTTCTTTTTATAGTAAACAATTCATTGTTCTCCATATAATTATCATCTCATGAGTAAGAATTTATACGGGGTATTAATAACATTAAAAATTAAATATATTAAATACAGTGACATAATCCGTGGCAAATTTATTGAATAGAGCTATATCTATAAATTAATTTTAGATGTTAATTTTTCGTTGCTTTTGCAATGTCTTTAAGTGTAGTAACTTTACATTACTCCATGGTGTTCCATATTTACTAAGCTATGCGAATTTAGTTTTATTTATTTATCGACTGAGATGTCGATATTTTGATAAAAATATAAATAAATATAGCGCATCCTTATTCCTAATTTAAACGTCAGTCAGAAATAAAATTTATCCAATTAAAAATTTATTATTAAATGTTTCAAAATGAAAAAATTGTTTAATACATTTCTTTGATACTATTTTATTGTTCATACATGTTGTATTTATATATATACATATAAATTCTTTTTATTTTATCTAGCTATAGCTTCTAAGCAAATGCCATGAAGGAGGCACAATCAGATTTATGTTCACGCTATCTAAGGATTTTTATCGTAGTTTCGTGTTATTGGTAAGTGTTCTGTCACGTTATAATGTGAATATTTCTAAATGATGTTTTTTAAAATATTACTTTCATTTAAATGCCACTTAAAATAAGAAACCGCACGTTACCCTGTTAAACCGCCGGAAATCGCCACCCGAATTTTCACCCCAAAGATCTAACGCCTATTTAACTATGGATAGTGTTTACTCTATTTTCCGTAGTAATATTAGAATTACGCTGTATTTCATTTTGCCCCTACCAAAAATGTGCATAATTTTACATTGTCATGAAAATGTATTTTTTAAAAACTTTAAAGAAATTTTTTAGATTTTAAAGAAACTCTTTTATTTTTATAATTTATATAACTAGAACTAACTATGCTGTATAGCATGGAATGCGGATAATTTTATAACAATTTTTATAATAATTTCTACCTGAATGAACATACTTATCTATGTGAAACACAATCAACCATACAACCACAAACAACCTTGGTGGTTTAGCAGTTTAGTACTTAAACGTAAAGTGGTCTTTACCTCCTATGGACACATATATGAGGAATTCAGCCCATAGTAGGCCCTAACCATTCTATGTTTTTTGTAAGTATAATTCTTTGTATTGGGCTGGGTGTTCTCTAAGTATATTATGTATGTATTTACAAAAAAAATGTATTTGAGCATTTCTAACAGTTGTCCAATATTCATAACATAAGCATTACTTACCTCGGACCAGATGATGCTATTTCAATTATTCAAGGAATATTATTATTGAATAAAAACAAAAAATACAGTAGAGTTGCCAGTTCTTCTGAATTGAATCTATATATTGAACTGGATGGTAGGAAACAAATGTAAACAATAAATTTGACATTAATATGTGCCTAAAAAAGGTCTTACATAGATAAATATATTTTTTTATTTGATTTGTATTATTATTCATATAACCACACATTTATTTGTTGTCACAAATAAATGTGTTGATATATGTTATTAATGTAATTGTTTTAGGATTGTATCAATTGCAACAGTCTTCGTTAATAAAACATTACTGAGTGGTCAGTCTGTGTCACTAGAGGCACCATTGTTTATCACATGGTTCCAGTGTATAGTATCATTTACAATATGTTACACCCTGAGCAACACTGGTGGTATTCCTGGACTGTTTAACTTTCCCAAAGGCACACCATGGAATATAGATGTAGTAAGAAAGGTATGTATGTATGGAAGGTACAATGTAATTATGGTAATTACAGAAGAGCATATAGTGTATTTACATAATTTAAAAAGCAGCATCACTACAGCATAGTATATTCATAAAACACACTAAGGATTATTTACTTATACATAAATTAGTAAAATAGTGACTATGAATATTGACAATAATAATTGTTTCATTACTTTTAGGATGATTTTTCTTATATGTTGACTTTAAAACCATATTCTGTGAAAAGTACATACTAATTTAATTAGCCAGTCATTTTTATATGAAATATTAAAACACAGTCAGGTTTTGTATCTCTACAATTTTGTGATTTTATTATATGTCTAATTATTTAATTATAAAATAACTTCATTATATTGTACTAGGGAACCAATTATGATGTTTTATTAGAGATTTTTTTTTTAATTTTCAGGTGATACCACTATCATTGATGTTCACACTGATGATAGCAACTAACAACTTGTGTCTTAAGTATGTAGGTGTCTCCTTCTATTACATAGGTAGATCACTCACCACAGTTTTCAATGTGCTATTTAGTTGGATATTACTTAGACAAGCCACCTCTTTAAGATGCATCCTTTGCTGTGCATTTATTATGTTTGGATTTTACCTAGGCGTGGACCAAGAAAGTTTATTAGGTATGTATTGCCAGAGTATTTAATATATAATATATCTTTACTGTCTCTATTCACATTGTAGAGTATTAACAAATTGCATTCTACACTGATGAAATAAAATTAATTGCAAATTATGGTCCATCAGAATTAGATTTACATAAAGTAATATAAATACATTATTACAATTAATTAGACATGGAGGTAACAATAGATAAACTTTTCGCTAAATAGCAATATCTTCTAAACAACCTTAGGATGATCATGGATCTTAGTGATATATTAGTTTAGCTCTTTAACTTACCTGCCAATGTTTTAAGGTTCAAATGCCACACAATGCAAACATTTGTGTATGCCGATTTTCTTTGTTTATTAAGTGTGTATATAAACAAGTTCTCATAGGTAGACTGTAAAAAGCCATCTGCATGGGTACCTCTTTCACCTATCATGTCAGTCTGACCTATTTCAGCCACCAAGCAACTTGCTTTGTAAGCTGTATTTTGGTTGTAGGATCCGATTAGGCAGTAAAATTACAGGATAACAGGCATGACATCTTAATTCTCTGAAATGGCATGCTATCATGGGTGTCATATGATAATGTGATGTCCATGGTGCTATTTAGTTATTATTAGTTTATGTATATAGGCGACAGTTACCACATTCTGTCAGGTGAACCATTACTTGTTTATCATTCTAATTACATAGGTTGTATTTTACAAAATCACATAATATTTTGACATATTTGTTATATTTTCAGGTTCATTTTCTCTTATTGGAACAATATATGGAGTTGTAGGATCTCTCATGTTATCACTTTATTCAATCTACACCAAGAAAGTACTTCCAAGTGTCAACCAAGAGGTGTGGTTATTATCGTACTATAACAATGCCTACTCTATTTTTCTTTTCTTACCTCTCATTGTTATGAATGGAGAGCTGGACATTTTATGGAATTACAAGAACTTTAATAGTGTATATTTTTGGATACAAATGGTGATAGGCGGACTATGTGGTTTCGCTATTGGTTATGTAACATCTTTGCAAATAAAGGTAAACACATTCATCACTTTTCACCCATACTGTTTTTTTATAGCAACTCATTAGATTACGACCAATAGGAGCGAAGCTGCAATGAAAATTTGTAAAGCGTTAAATTTGTAGCCTAGGTGTTACTCTGATATGTAAGTAATATTATAGTAAAGTTTCATTAAAATCCCTTCATCAGTTTTACGTGAAAAAGTAACAAACATATAATCATCTGCACTTATAAACTTCCGAGTTTATAATATTAGTAAGATTTTGTTACATATGTAAATTAAATAAAGAGTATATTAAATATATAACATTAAAAATAATGAAATATTCATATAACTTGCAGGTGACGTCTCCATTAACCCACAATATATCAGGGACAGCAAAAGCCTGTGCTCAAACAGTAATAGCCACACAGTGGTACAGTGAAACTAAAAATGATCTTTGGTGGTCTTCAAATGTCATAGTGCTGGCCAGCAGTGCACTGTACGCTAGATTTAAACAGATAGAAATGGAGGTCAACTCTAGGAAGCCAGTGCCGGAAGAGAAGAAAAGTTTAGTATGATCATGATCGCTCATAGATATAGGAACGTAATTGCATTTGTAAATATATTTTTTTATTTAACTGCCAAAGAAAGGCGATTGTTTGTCTGTAAATATGAAAGGAAATGTGTTATCAATAATATTTCTAATATTCTAAATTAGAAATATATAATTATAATGTATCTATTATAATCATTTTATATTTTTGTATATATCAATTACATATTACAAGACATTTATATTTACCTAATTATCACAGGTATTTACTTGTGATCTCAGTATTGTTGATAAATACTTCACAATCTTTTTATAATTGGGCTCAAAATATACATTGTTTGATTCCTCCGGATCAAGGCTGTGATCGTATAGCTCTAAGCCGTAAACTTTGTTCCAATTCCTTGTAAATAATGTATTATTAAAAGATACCCATTCTGTGTATCTGAATCGCCTTGTTTTAATACTATAACCCATTATTTTGATGTCTTTTAAACAAGGTTTGTCTGAGTTTGATTTAGAGCGCACACCAGGGCGTGGGTATTGACTGAGAGCAAATGATTTTCGCTTTGGACTGTTATGAAATCTATCCGAATCCATTTGTGGTACTAAACTGCTTCCTTCAAAACACAGCGGTCTTTTATCATGACAGGTACAGGTTGGTATGTTGTCAGATAATCCGCTAAGTTCCAATAATGTTGGAAATATGTCAATTAGTTCAACTGGAGTTTTTATTGATTTGTGAGACATTCCCGGGATGTTGAATATTAACGGCACTTTTAGTGCGACGTCAAAATTACTGTATTTCGCCCATAAACCATTTTCTCCTAATGACCAACCTGTAAATAATAAGTGTGGTAATAAGTGTTTTGTACTGCAAATAAGGTTAATATAATATATTTCATTCTTAGATATTGTAGTTAAAAATTGTATAACTTTCTATATTAATATAAATATGGATCTAATATATATCTTTGGTCCTTTGAGCTGGATACTAACTACCCATAGATATTATAAAATATACTGGCTGTTACCCTGCAACTTCGTCTGCTTGGAATTTACCATTTATTATATTAAAATAAATAAATGTTCTAAAATAAAAGTAGCCTAGGTTACTTCTTATAACAATAGCTATCTGTGAGTGAAAGTCCCGTTAAAATCGATGCAACTGTTTGAAAGATTTGCAAGAACAAACAGACATTTTTAAAAAATATATTTTTTTGATATAAGTATCAAATATTCATTCATATCCATTAAGGAAAACAAAGAAACACTTCCAGTTTATTTGTTTGTACAGATAATATACCTCCGAAATAGCTCAACCTCACCGTGATCACCCGTTAAAACTACGATTGTGTTATTCTTGTTAATGACAGCCATTAATTCTCCAATTAAGTCGTCAACATACGTGGCCGCAGCATAATAACTTTGTCTTATTTTTAAAGTCCATTCTGGAGGCATGGTGCCATATGGGAATGATATGTTTAGACGTTTAATGTCGTCCCTGTGCCGTACATCTGTCCACGGGTGCCAGGCGACCGATGGAGTTCCTGTTGGCTTATTGGGCTGTAGTGGTGGGTGTACTGTCTCTATCGGAACTCTTTCTGGAACAGAAGAAGAACAGTACGTGCTAATCTTCGACTTTGATGTCGCAAGGGAACGTTTTACTATAATGAGCCATATACCTATAGAGTTTTTTAATGCACGATAATGGAATGGTGCATCTGCCTGTGCTAACAGTTTACATTGGCTGAGCACTAGTGGAGGATGATAAGATGAACATGAGGTCAAGTCAATTAGCCGTGAAAAATTCATTAGGAATTTATAACTTGAGGTCAAACTGACATAGTACATTGGCGAGCATTATTTATTCGAACATGGTATATGTACAATCTGACTTGAAAGGCGCAATGCAATGTTTTGCTTAAATGAGCAATATGTAGGGTTAGTCGTACAGGGTATACAAAGCGTAAAGTAAGGTAAGAATATGCATGTAACTGAACCATTTTCATAAATAATATAATAGGGAACCTGAATTGTGAATAGTTCGCTCCTGGAAACCATAGTGGTTAATTCCTATTGAAATTGGTCATGATGCTACGACAGCTTTTACCGTTAGAACAGGCGAGTGCATTGTGATCACTTAATAATAAATATGATATTATATACCTATAGATACTTCAAAATAAACTTACCTAGATATTTTTCAGGGAATTTTAATGGTATGTGAGGCTTATGGAAACCAATTGCCATTAGAAATGGTATGCTGGTATTTCGCTCATTGATAACCTTAGTTGCATATTTCAGCGATTCTAAATCAGGTAACGATTTCCCGGGTTGAGTGTTTATATTGACAGGGCACACTAAATTCTTTTGATATCTCAAAGTTTCTCTGTCTTTACACACCGCCGCATCTTTATATACTTCAGTGGGGGGATGGTATGGTACATTCGACCAGCTTAGAGGGTAATCATCAGTGAAGTTTGAACTCGCACCCGGATGGAAGACCTTACCAACGGAATATGTTTCGAAGCCGTTTTCTTTATAAAATTGTGGTATGGTGGTGAAATTACCGACTTCAGTTCGCCAGTAATTATAAAAATCATAAAGATGCAGTGAATCAGGTCGACGTCCAGTTAGTAATGAATTACGGCTTGGTGCACATAACGCTTGCTTTATAGGTGATAAAAAAACATACTATATAAAAACATATTAGTATAAAATAGTACTTATAATTACTATTATAAAATTCATTATACTGTACCTGAGCACATGCATTTTCAAAATTTACCCCATTTGCCGCTAATTTGGCAATGTTAGGCAAATAAACATCCTTGTCCGATAGATGGCGTAGATCGTCGATTAAAATTATCAAAACATTATGTCTATGGCTATTTACAAGTTTTACGATTGTAGAAAAAAAAATTAGATTCCCAAAATATATAACAACATTAAATTTTAACATTGTTGCATTAACAATACAATGTAAGATACAACGTGTATTGCTTGGTTCCCGCTCTTTTTGTGTGTCTGTCTGTGTGATTAATTTCGAAATATATTATTATTATATAGTATGTTAGTAGTTATTGTTTTATTTTACTTTCTACCAAATAATTCCCTAAAATATTAACCCTAACGGTGGGTCAATATATATATCTATAGTCCATTAACTTTAAACGATAATTATCTGTGTATTTAATTGTGATACAGTGCACGAAAACAATCAAGAGGGAGAACCAAAGAGTATAATAAAACACCGAAGGGAGAAAACTATTTACAACATAACAAAAGTGAAACTATTGAAACGTTTGCGCAGTCCTGCGCAGAGTAATAAAGTCTTGCCATATTAGTGGAATGAATAAAGAAACAGCTGTAAAGAGCTTTACATTATCAAATAATGTAGGAGTGCTCTTCACTCCTATATAGTATGTCAGACAGTCTGCATTTGGAGTCATAAATACGGGATTGAAACGAAATTAAACTTTCTATAGTGTACACTGATGGATAAGGGATACATCAATATACCTAGATATCTCGGCGTCTGCATGCACAAATTTTATTTTCGTTATATTCAATATTATAAAAAACTTTTAATCAACCTTAACAATATCTTTTCATTTTAACAAAATAATTCCAAGTTTCATAAAATGATACCTTTTCAAAAAACTTACGTACAATAATAAGTAGTACGTGGAACGGAACGTTTCAAGACCACTTGGTCAAAGATTAAATTAAATTCAGAATGTAAAGAAGGTATTCTATATATGATTCCAATTTTGTACTTTCCTTACTGCATTAATACGAATAATTTAGTCTTTAAATATTATATTATGGGTATATAAATTTTGAAAGACAGGTTTTGTTATAGTGTTACAGCGACGAACATACAATTTGTTTTACGCTATTTGTTTAATTATATACAGTTTTAGTGTTCTCTAGCGTGACTTCTATATATTTCACAATAAAATAACAGATCTATATATACGCACTCCCAAAAAAATGCGTAATAGTAGTATTTGTATACCTATATATGTATATATACATAACTAAATTCGCACGTATGGGTCCTAATACGGTAAAAAATAGTCTAATAATGACTTGTTATATGGAGTAATAATTGAAATATAAAATTTATGAATAGGTCTATACAATGAAAGTGCTCTAAATTTTACTATTTGTTACACTGTAGCAATATTTGATGTAACAATAATAAATAATGGTCCTATAGTTTTATAAAAAAGACAGTTAGGTAACTACCTAATAAGGCTGTCTTTTCAATTTGTAATCTTTTAAATTGTGTTTTTCCACACTCCTTTACTACTGTCGATGTGTGCGTCGATTGCATTGTTTATGTTTACTGTGTATAGAGATAACGTAACGCACACAGAAAATGAACAAGTGAGCGTCCAGTATTGTCATTCAAATCATCTGTTTCGTGAATTCGTGTATATTTTGTATATAAATTTAATTTATTTTCAATCTATTTAATAATGAGCATTCATCACTAATACTGTAAATTGAGAGTGTGTGAGAAATATGTTTGATTAGGGTTTATATTTTAATTTGTGTGACGTCATTGTTTCGCTGCCAGTAATAACGACGCAGTTGCATTTTTACTTGAAAATGGACTTAAAATGAGGATTATTCTCATAAACAAGGTGAGTATGAAAGGTAATGTGTAAATTATAATATAGTTAGCGTAGAAAGAGTCATTGGAAGGTTTCCTTGGGTATAAAACGATGGTAGAATTTGAATCGATTTCCTTTGTCCTCGGTCCCCTTGTATTGCTAGAAAACGTAGGTACCTACTTGTGTACATTGGCCAGCTGTTTCATAATAACAAAATATTTTGTTGGAAGTTTCATGTGTTCAAACATATTATTATGGAACTTTCGATGCGTAAATAACATTGTTTTTGTTAATTATGTAATCAATAATATCATTGTGTACGGAATAGTAATTTCAAGTAGCTTATTTTTTTATTCTGAAAATAACGCGCGGGTAATGTTTTTATGACTCCATTTAGCTTTCTATATCTCTTGGTCAGGGTTACTACTTTAAATTTGCATAATGATATCTTAATTTGTTCATGGTGATTCATTGTTTATTAACAGTTTTGTTCAAACCTTGATCTTTTGTTTATTGATGTCCTAGAGGTACTGTAATAAATATTATACCAAATATGACATCAATAATGTAAATTATATTTAAAAAAGAACAAACTTATCATGATTGGATTGGTCAATTTACTTTGTTAATAATATAATCAAACATCGAATAATTTAAAGTCATGAAGATTGTAACAGAACCTAACAATAAATTTCTGCCTATGAGTACATAGTAAACAAAGAATTTATTATTTAAATATCAATTTTCATTTATTGCAATATAATAAAATTTTAAATATATAAGTATTTAGGGTAATACAATTACTATTTCTTATGTCTAGTCCACAGTGATAAAGTTTAACATAAGAAATAAAATTATCCATATTAATAAATTTACAGTCTGTCTGGCAGTCTGATTGTCTTATTTGATAACTACTCTCTTATTCTGTGAATTATCAGCTTATTTAGATTTTATTGACACTGGCAGATATTCTAAGCATTAACCACAATAGTTTCCAAGAGTGACTATATCGAGATTGACCTGACATAGTACATCATTAAAATAAGATGCATCTGGCTGTTTAGTTTTCAAAAAGTAATCAACATATAAATAGACATACCTTTCTTCTGATATATTTCTATTAGTAGTATGGATAAGAATTCCATTGGTGTAAATAAGTCATACATATTACTCTCATCATGTAACTATCTTTATTATTATCATTTATTTTTTAAGGGCCTCTTTGGTCTAGTGATCTAGCACCACCTTCCTTCATATGGTTGTGGTTTCAATTCCTCATATGGTATAAACATTTGTATTCATGAGTATGAATGTTGGTGTCACCCTGGGTGTATCTGTATTGGTGTCTATGTATATTATTTATGTATTTGAACAAATATATATAAGTTTTTGCATCAGTTATTTAGTACCCATAACATAAGCTTTGCTTAACTTGGAATAAAACAGCGCTGTGTGAATGGACTATTTTTTATTAGACATTATTTGCACTCAATTTAAAATTGCAAGCTTGATCAATAATTGTTGCTCACAATTTACAGGCGACATTAGGACATAATGTCAGCGGAGTCGCCGCGTCATGTGCGCTCTGGCGGGCCCCTTACGGTGCCATCGCAGCCGCCGAGCGACCGCAGCATCATTGATACCGTCTCCGGGTTCATCAATGACGTCACACTCTCTTCTTCATCGGCTGTCGACCCCAAGGATGTCATCCAATGGGCGAGGTATGTGTTTGTTACATTTTTCAAAGCCTCAAGGTTTAGCCTTAATAATATTGGATACTGTGAAAAAGGGCACTGACTTTTTATATCTATTAAATTCATTCATATTTAAGAGCCACACTTTTCGGTGGAGCTTTTACCACTTCCCAGAATCTTCCAACATCCTCTTTAAATGTTGATACAACACAACACCCATTTTATTTTTAATTTTCTTGAAGTAACTGGGCCTTGGTCTTTCCCTCCCTAAATTCATTGTATATTTATACTTAAAATTATAACTAAAATACAATAAAAGTTAAACAAGATATTCATGTCTATCAAAATATATTCATTTCAAATAGTTAACATGTAAAAGTCAGAATTAATTTAATGTAGATCTAAATTTAAGCCATTTTCTCATTGCAATCATTGTAACTTATATGATATTTTTTATTATATTATTATTCTATTATTGAATAATAAAGAACTTAATTTGGTTGTAGATTCGAGACAGCCGACATAAATGAACCTACACCGGAAGGGGACGGCGACAATGACATATCTCCCTTGTTGCTTATCCTGGGCTATGGGTCTGGGGTCCAAGTGTGGCTGATCTCGCCCAGCGGCGAGGCCCAGGAGGTGTTATCATGGAGACAAGGCACAGTTAGGGTGCTCCGTATACTGCCTACACCGCAGCACGGCGACTGCTTCGCATCGAAGAGGCCCCTTATCGCTTTGTGTGACTCTGCAAGCCCTGGACCAACTTTCTGCTCGCTCAGTTTTATATCCATTAGGGGAGGTGAACAGGTAAGTTTATGATGTAATTCTAGTACATATATTAATATTCAATCTAGAATAATTTTATGTACCTTTTAAACTGTTCAAGAATTTCTCAATTTGAGTTCAGTTTTCTCATAATAAAATGGCTACATATTATTATGAGAAAACTGTAATGGCTAGTGTATATTTGTTTTAAAAACATTTTGAAGTCATACTTAGTCATGATTGCCCAAAGCATGTGCTTTTTGGCTGCCTGCTATTGATTGACCAAATTAAAAATAAGCCTATGTCCCAAGTGCTTTGTTACACAAAACAAACAAAAAAAAGTACTTTTGCATTTATTATATTAGGATTTAAAAATCTATTAATATTATATCCTTTCTTGATATCTGAATCTATATTTTCTATCATAGAGAAATCTGTAAATTGATTTTATAGATAAACATTCATATTGATGATATTGATATTTAATAATTTTATTGTTGATACAAAAGCTAACACTGTTTTGTTTGTTATTATTATTATTTATATATACAATTTTATATAATTATATAAAATAGAACTCATCCTTCTTTCTACTAGAAAGTAGTAGATCAATTATAGACCCAGTTGGGCACAGCAAGCGGAAGCTGTGCTCAACTGGGTCTATAATTGATCTACTTTGAATAATACCTGGCTACTAACTGCTTTCTGTAAAATTATGCAATGCAAAGTTTAAATAAATCAATGTATTTATTTAAACTTTGCATTGCATAATTTTTATAGAAGTCTCCTCAGAGATAAAAATTAAAAAAAAATGCATCACTTTGATCGTACTATAATAGCAGGTATAAGAAGAATCACAATACACTATTTGTCAGATTTGAACAATATTTATTTAAAAGAGCAACACTCAATTTCTCTATATGAATAAATATTATTTCTATTTCATAAATAATAGGTAAACCCATTCTTATCACCTATTGTTCGACAGGTGAAGAGCATAAAGTTCAAGAATCCCATACTCGACGTACTAGCGAATAAGCGCTCCGTGGTGGTATCTTTCTCTGAGCGCTTTGCTGTCTTCGACGCGGCGACGTTAGAAGACAGAATGACAGTCACCACATGTTACCCTTGCCCATGCCCCCTTGGCGGGACTGCGCCTATCAACCCACTGGCGCTTGGAGAACGCTGGCTGGCTTATGCTGACAAAAAGCTGAACCAGTCAAAAAGGAGCAGTGGAGGATGTGAAGGTAAGAATTTGTATATGGGTTATAATGCTCCACATAAATAATCAGCATAAAACATAATATACAACACATAGTTTTTTCGAGATTGTACAATAACATATTCAAAATTTGCCCATATAATTTATCGACAAATTTTAAATATATTACCGTAATGGCAATTAAACACTTGCCAATAATATTACTACCTGGACATATTATCATAATCTTAAATGTTCTTCAAATAAAAGTTAAATTTCATATCGTCTGCATGGGCACTTCTATCTCACTTATGTTGCCCACCAAGGAGCTTGTTTTTTAAGCTGGTTTGATTTAAGGATGAGATTTGGGACTAAAATTACATACGGAATCCTGATATCTTAGTCCTTTGAAATGGTAATGAATGAGGGATACCACGACCGTCACATGACGCCGTAATGTTGCTATTTACTAAGTACATAAAAAACAGGTTTGCAATAAAATCTATTATATTATACTCATCTGCTTTTGAAGCCTGCTATTAAATTCTGCCTTGGACAGAAAATCAGTATATCTGTAGGACTGATTTAATGTCTTCTTAACATGAAGAGTGTGGAATACAGGCCACTTATTTAGTTTGTTCTAAATTGTCACTTCTTTCAATGGTTCCTTTCGGTTCCCCTTCCTGACCCTAGTTAGTAGTGTTTCTTTATATAATATATACATCTTACGATAATTCCCTGGTTTCCTTTATCAGTAAAACCTACATAGGTTTTCCGAAAGAGACAAATCTTTTGTGTATTCTGTACCGTATGTGAGACTGAAAACTTTTCTTCTACGTTTTGCCAAAATGTTTGCAAATATAAAAATACCTAAAGTAACAAATTTTATTTTATTACGTAGTATTAAAACAAAGAAAAAATTATTTGGTAATTATGCACCTGAATGGATAATTATAATAAATTGGGCTTGTGTGAATGATTAATACATTTATTAATAAATATAATAAATATAATACTATTTGTATATCGAACGCAAGTATTTCTTATAAGTTAGGTAGCGTATTAATTATTACCTCATTAGAAATAATCACTTTGTTATGATAAGATATAACTTCTATTATTGTTTTTATCGTATAGTAGTTTTTTATTGTTCAAATAAAGTCGCAGCGTGCGTATTGATTATTCAAAGAAATCATTTCTAATATACAAAGGCTGTTTCGAATGTTCTTAGGTTATTAGACTTAAGCGTAATATAAAACATGTTTTTAATTATAAATAGTCACAGTTCTTTACTGAGAGATATGGCACAATATACAAATATTGTAGATACATTTGCTCTCTTTAATGTACGAAAAAAATAAAACAGTGATGAATAAGTAACAGATTTTGTGCAAATAGTTACAAAAATCTACCCACAAAGATAAGAACGGCCGACAGCATTAGAATTGTCGATATTGAGCATCTTTTTTTAAGGGTGATAATGGAATGATGTATCTACGCTAATGGTTTACGCTGGGACCAATGGACTATGATAAAATGATCATTAAGTCAACTCAGTTAGTCAATCTTTGCAAATGGTAATTTACCACGATGGTTTTCAGAGGGAACCGCGTCGATGTCAACCTGACATAGTACATTTCTAGCAATGGGATTATTAGTCCACATCAGATGCCCCCAAAAATATAGCGCATCTTTACTAAGATTTTTAGTTCTTCGCTAGTACTGGAGATGTACTAGTGAAGGGTGATATTATGAGGATGTAGTTAGGTTAATTAGCCTATCGTAGAGAATTAACCATGATGGTGATTACATTTTGAACATGGACCTAATATAGCACGTTGGTCGCAATGAGTCCATTTATCTCCATAGCTAACAGTCACTCCCATTTTAAATTAACTAATGAGCTATTTGGGTTACATGCTCGAGTAAACAAACCATAATTTATTTTGTTATTATCACAGTCCGAGTATTGACTTATCTACTCCTTTGACCTTAGACTGAGTGTACGTTACTGTTTTGCACAATAACTTTTATCTATGACTTGGTACGTGTCTATTTGTGTGTAATTTATTTGATGAAACTAGGGCTGTATTAAGTATATTTTTATGAGCGGGTTGGAGAAGGCGGAGATGGAATAAATTGGAGTATGTTCCTAGGATCTTAGAATTACCCTAATTGTTTTTTGTTTAATTTTTTTAATCTTTTTGTTTAATTTGCGTAGTAATAATATTAATTAGTATATTATGTTCAATATTAATTCCTGATAAAAAAGTATGTTCTACAAAATATACAAATTTATTAATGTGTATGATTTATTAGATTTCATTTTTTATTTTAGATCTTTTCATTCGAAATAAACCCATACAAAGCATATTTAGTAACTAATCTTAGAATATTTTTTCCTTGACATAACAGCAAATTAACTAGAATATATAAATAGCTATTGTACTTATATAAATAACTTCATCTGTCTCAAACTCATTTCGCCAAAGAAATGTTCTAAAACATGTATAAAATGTGCCATGTATAGGAGAACAATTTTTGAGACCCTACAGTAAAGTTGTGACTCAGAATGTCATAATATTTTTATTATGAAAGTAACTACGCATATCTAGGCTTCGGCTTCAATACTACACATAATTGCGGCGTAGTAAATTATAAGGTACTATTGTTGCATATTACGTAGCACCTGTTGCTTGAAAACAAATGCATTGTTTATTGTATTTAACCTCTATGGATTTGGTTTTTAAGATTAAAATGAATTGACTAAGTCTGGAAGTTCTGAATGAAATAATAAACCAAAACAATATGTATCTTTATGTGGATGATATTTCTTTGTTTGTGTCATTCGCAAATACTTTGATTCTAAGTTTGTATGTACTATAAACAAAGTATCTCAGCTTACTTGTTTTGTTTTGATCTTTATATATTGTGTCTCTTGATATGTGATTGATATCAGAATTGCCAATTCTGTCAAAAATCTCCATATTAAATACAAAGAATGTATTTTTAAAATAGGTGTTTTTGTACTAGAATAAATAAATAATAAAACATGAATAAATAGTAAAACACTTGTGTATTATATATTGTGTCTGAAATAAAACGTCTTAAATCATAACTATATTAGTATCATATCTACAAAAATAATTATAAAACTCTGAAAAATAGTTAAAAATTCTGAATTAATGAATGCAAAATGAAATAATGTTTATTACCACGGAATTAAACTTAGAAACCAATATAATGTCTTTATTTGGAAAACTTGGATATAATTTCATTGGAAAGGTTATTTCGAAGTCATTCTATAAAAATTCTGAAAAAATATTCTTGGGCCAAGGGAGTGGTTTATCGTGGAAGTCTACCACCGCCACACCCAGACACACAATTTATATGTAATTGTATATTCTTTTATTTTTTATGTTTTTTTTTGACTACTCTAACGCTGTTAGCCGCAGCTGGCTTTCTATTCTATTCTATTCTGAACCTCGGCTCAGGCCGTCGTATATTTCGATTCTCTTTTGAATTGGACGGGGAATCGATCGATTTAAATCCTTAGGGGAGAGGATTATATAAATCCTCTTCCTTCCTATTAAATTTTGTGTGTATATTCAGGAAATCTAAGAATAAGATATAAGCTACTTTTCAATTTCTCAACAATATTCAGTTGTTTGCAGTAAAACTGTATTTTTAAGTAGTGGCGACATGTATGTAAAGCTGTATGCTTCGTCAGGTGAAGGCGTAACGAGCTACACCGCGACGGTGCTGCATGCGGCCAAGTCGCTGAGCAAGGGTCTTCGTGGACTGGGCGAGAGCGTGGCCCACAGCCTGGCCGGCGGGCGCACCGCCTCGCAGTCGCCGTCGCCGCCGCACGCCGACCTGCAGCAGCCCGGCGTCGTCACCATCCTCGACATCGAGGTACCCACCGACCATCAATAGTTGCCTTTACATGACACATTCTTTCACGTGCGATTAGGAGCTTGCTGGATTAGTGCGTGAAAGCCAGGATTTTGTGATCACACTTTCGCGCGTACGCTGAAGTGAAGTATACGCTGTAGCACTAGTAGAGGATGATTGGGTGAGCATGGAGTCAGTTCAGTAAGGTCAGTTAGCCCATCGTGATAAATTTACCAGGAATTTATCATGATTGTTTCCAGGTGGAACCGAGTGAAGGTTAATCTGACGTGGTACATTGCTAGCTAAGGTCACTAGTTCACATTACTAACAATCTCCTGGCCCCTTATCAATGATATTTATGCTTCTGAATGCAAGATTCGTCTGGTTACTTAAAATCATTATTTGTGAACAGAGTAACGAAGAAGATGACGGTCAAGACATAGAGGAGCAGTACGATCCGCTCGTGGCGCACTTCATAGCGCACTCCGAAGCGATCATCGCCCTGAAGTTCGACGCGAGCGGCATGCTGCTGGTGACGGCGGACCGGCGCGGGCACGACTTCCACGTGTTCAGGATCAACCCGCACCCGTGTGGGCCCAACCTCGCATCTGTACACCACCTGTATATACTGCACAGGGGTGATACTACGGCTAAAGTGCAGGTACTCCTTGGCAAATAGCCGTCTTACACATATCTTATATCTGGTTTCTATTTAGAATTCCATTAAATTTATGTAATTGTTGTTTTTCTTTGAAGATACTTATTATTCCATGTTCGTATAATTTCAACAGATTAAAGGATGTCCTTACTGTCCAATACTTCAGTATATCGTGACAAAAGGAGAAAACTTTAATTATAAGCTTACATTTCGGGTCGGCAACGCGCACGTGACACCCCTAGCGTTACAGGCGTTCATAGGCTACGGTTATCGTTTATTATCAGACCGCTTAATACGGACCGTGTCCTGGTTTGCTGACGTTGTAGTAGTAGTGCTTAAAAAACCTTAATATAAAAGAGCAACATAACAAGTTTCTTGCTCATTCTTCTTGTGACGAGACACTGTTCCGATTGAGCGATAGATTAAAAAAAATGCCATGACTATTCAAAAGTGGTTCAATGTAAGTTTATTTGAATAAATGATTTTCTATTCTATTCTACACTCTTCATGAAAAAGCCCATACTGTAGTCTCGCGAGGAAATTTCATTCCACAATCAAAACATACTCAGTTACAAACAATTCCCTACCATCAATGAGTTGGCGTATGACTGTATTATAAAGCTGTGACCGACCGTCGACAGGACATCGCGATATCGTGGGACGCGCGATGGGCGGCGGTGTCGACGCTGCGCGGCACCACGCACGTGTTCGCGCTGAGCCCGTACGGCGGCGCGGCGGGCGTGCGCACGCACACGCAGCCGCGGCTCGTCAACCGGCTGTCGCGCTTCCACCGCTCCGCCGGCCTGCCCATACACGCCGCCGCCGCGCGCGCCCACCGCCCGCCGCCGCCCACCACCAGCCCGGTACCACACACACACACACACACACACATATTATACCTTCCTATCATACAATTATTTGACGCACTAGTAATAATCTTAAACGTACTATCTACATATATAACAATCTACAACAGGGATGATCAACACGCGGCCCGCATGCTCCTTGCCACCCTGTAAACATTGCGGTCGGCCAAACTTTTTTTTACTTTCTTCCATCAATATATTGTTATTAAATTAATTATAATAAAATGGTTGTTCTTGGTCAACATATACAGCATAATACATAACAGTTCGGTTCTTTTGTTAAAAGACAAAACGACAAAACTTCTTTATATAAAACACACAACTGATTGAAAAAGCTGAAACAGAAGTCTTTTCAGAGATGAGTTTTGAATAAAGTAAATTTTTGAACATCGCATTTTTCATGATAAGACCTAACGTCGATGAATCAATCGATAAACGTTAAACATTACTAGTTGGTTATGTGTAATAATACTCTTTAATCTTCAAAAATTATACTAATAATACAGATTATTGTATATTACTTGTGTTGCAATTTTAAAAGTTGTAGTATAAAACTTTAATATTGGCTTAGTTTTATGTGGTGAATCCTTAGTAATGGTGTGTGTTGTGCACAGGTGACGTCATCGTCACAGGGCTCGTGGTTCCCGAACCCGCGGCTGCCGCCGTACCCGATGCCCACGTGGGCGGCGCCGCTCGCTCAGTTGCGGCCCACTAATCTGCCCACGCACACCATCACCCGCACCAGCTCAGGTCGGTACACACCCTAACGTCACGTGATAGATTGATCACATCGATACGGTTACTGTTACTGACTAAAAACCCAAATTCCTGTAATACATAGGAAATATCCCAGGCAACATAATAAAAAAACAATAAAAGTAGCCAAGGGAGCCATATTCCGACTATGGACTGATTTTGACGGGATTTTTGGCAGATAGCTGATGTAATAAGGAATAACTTAGGCTAGTTTTAGGCTGTTGTTTTAGAAAAATAAAGTTAAATTCCATGCGGACGAAGTCGTGGGAACAGCTAGTAATATCTAAATACATTTAAAATTCTTCAAACGCAGACGTGCGATAGATCTGTTGGCTAGTGCAAACTGGTTTATTCCGGTTTTAATGACTGTCTCTAGTATATCACTATTAGTGTAAGGTGATTTGTTGGACACACAACATGGTCAATACATACCAATACAGACCCACGCACAAGATTCTGCACTGATTGTTGAACTCACATTATATTGTTTGTTGGAATCTGTTTCCGCAATGAGAATCTCGCACATAATATTTTTTTCTTTAATTACTTTTTTATTTTTGTTAGTTGTATGTGTTATCGAATCTCATCTTAATCTTAATAATATTATAAACGCGAAAGTTTGTCAGTATAGATGTCTGTTACTCTTTCACGCAAAAACTACTGAACTTGATTGTGTTGAAACTTTACAGTAATATAGTTAGAATAACATTGGCTAAAATATCAAGAGGACGAAGCCGCGGGCACAGCAAGTATGATATAATGATAAACATTGAAAGATTATTTTATGTACAAAATGATAATGAAATAATGAAAATTATGATATTCTTCATTATCTAAGCTGACATTAATTAATATAGAAAGAAAAAGATTTTGTTGCATGTCAAATAGACTGAATGTCAGGACGACCATTAAGTAGATCACCGTCTGTATAATTACTACATTCATTGCAATAAATAATGTAATTTAATTTTATAATAAACATATTTTCTTTCTTACTTTAGGCACCGGCATTATATTTCGATATATATAACAAATATTTCCTTGACGTGAAATTTTTTTAACTTGTTAGGTCGGCAACGACTGTCGTCTCTATCTGAGGATAGCAACACCGCGCCGTTACTGGCGCGCGCTCGCTTTGGTATGTGCATAAGCGGCAGCGGTAGCGTAAGCGGGAGCGGACGCACGCCTGCGCCCGTCGCAGCCCTCTACCTTATGGCCGCTAATGGATCTCTTTTGCATCTTTTGTTGCACCCCCGCGCGGCCTCGAGTGAGTTTTATTATATTAAATATTTAATTTAGACTTAGTCCAGTTGAGCTTGAACGGAAAATTTAAGATTAGTTGTTATGTACTCATTGGCAAAAGTAAATAAGTTAATTGTGATTTTGAGCCTAGTCGCATATTGAAAAGAACAGGACTTCTGGAATTCCCTATGCAAATTATTTTGTGGTTCAAAGTTATTTAATTTAACCTCTATATTTCAAGAATATCCATGTGAGCTGAAGTGACAACAATGACTTATTGTTCGTTTATTATCCTGGACATTTTGTAAAAGTTCTAGCATTGTGTCTCTATAGCCATGTGAAAATAGTGAAATGAGTGGTCTGTACAGATATTCCAAAGGAGAAGATCTGCGATGATTCGCCTATCGAGCTGGAGGTGGAACCGGTGGCACAATGGCCGCTACAGCGTCCGACCGCCGCTGCCGACCTTCTGGCGCCTCTGCCGCCTTCCAACCCGCTGCTGCAACCGCATATCTACAGGGTGAGTATTCCATCCAACCAACTGACTGACAAATACCATGTCAATTCATATACATGTCATGATGACAATGGCAGAGTTGCCGTCTAACCCATTGCTACCATTTGACCAGACAGTGCTTCCCTGATATTCTCTATACACCTTTACTATGGCCTGTTATTTGGAATGTGGATGGGGTGAGTAATTTAACTGCTCTGGGCTATAGCTGCGGTACTATTGCTGCTTGATTATATCATTACCTGACCATTCTTGTAGGATTAATGAAAAAGAGTATATTGTCTGTTAGGAAAACTTATTATTTTAAAAAGGTATGTAAATAGTATCTAAATGTGATTTGGCAGAGATGTGCTGATATATGCATGAGCGAAGAAGAACGATGGTTGTCGCAAGTGGAGATCGTCACCCATGCCGGCCCTCACCGGCGATTATGGATGGGGCCACAGTTCGTTTTCAAAACTTACAGCTGCACTGGGTAAGTGATTCAACATTGCTCACTTGCAACATTTTATATGTAAATATGATGTACATGTTCCCTTTTGCCGGCAGGTCAAACTCATCGCTATCAGAGGCGGAGACTGTAGAGGTGGAGACTAGTGCTGCGAGTGTGGCTAGATCCAATCCTGTCAACATGCCCGGTGTACGGCCGCTCGTGCCGGTTCTTGTCGACTCCGGGTCAGCCAGTACGTATTGTATACTATACTCAGCTACTGTTTATGGTCTGTCAGTCTTATCACATATGGTGCAGACTTCACCAACCCAGAGGACAAGTCAGGCATGTAATACATATAGTCATAGATTTTTTTCATTACAGAGAATGCACAATTTCATTTGTACGGATTTTTCCAAGGCTTTTAATAAAGTATAGCAGGATATTCTTGACTAGTAAACTATTGTAAATATACTATATTAAACTTCATTCTAAATTACAATGGTTGGTATAGACACATATGAGACCACACCTAATATTATTTTTATATTTATGCTTTTCTCTTGTTTATAGATATGTATGTTTTTGTACAGGTTCACTAGAACAGTCGCCCCTAGAGGGCGCCCGCCGCAAGTCGCTGGTGAGCGAGAGCCGCAGCGGCGCCGGCAGCGCGGGCGCGCCCACCGGCGTCTGCGACGTGCAGCTGCGCGAGGACCTGGCTGAAGCCATGAAGGAAGACCAAGGTAACTTTAATGCTCTACTATTTGTAATTTGCGGCATCCAGATTAGCCTAAAGTGATTTAATTTTTCTGAAACATAAATATTGATTTACTTAATAAAAAATATGTCGCGTTAAATATTTAACTGTTTTGATTGCATTACGACGTTAATTATACTTTATTCTAAAATCTCGTCTTTGCCTACTAGTAAAATCTATAAAACATGTCAGTTATATCAGAGTTTCAGATTTATTATTAAGTATAATGGGTTTTTAGATATACGGTTTAAAAAAATTGCGCTTTAAATCTCGAGAATAAAAATAAATAAATTAATATATATCGTCATTATATATTTTTCATTATTTCATTACAAACAATAACATTTACGGCACGCACATGTCATTTTCGAATCGTGAGTGAAAATGTGAACATCATCGTGTGAACGGATCTTAAGAAAACGCAAGTGCGCAGCTCGTCAATGCGGAGGAGTTACGAAGAAAGCATTATCATACATACGAGCGTCGAAATCGCCGCCGGCCCTATACCGAAGCCAAAGGCATCCATCGCACATAATTTAACACACCATCGTCGGCTTTCGACTAGCGTACCGTCATGCTTTTTTCTAAATCTCCTCCGGTGTAGTACGAGAGAGTAACGGTTGCCTTCGGTTTCGTATAGGGTGGCCGCGCGAGCGCAGCCCGGGCGGGGTCGGCGCGGGCGCGCGGGCGGCGCTGGTGGCGCGCGCGGTGGGCCCGCAGGGCTGCGTGGTGGCGTCGCCGCCCGCCGCGCCGCCGCCGCCGCTCGACGCCGACCTGTACACGCGCGCCAACCGCGACGAGGCCACCTTCCGGCCCGTGGTGCGCGCGCCGGCCGCGCTGCCGCCGCAGCCGCACGTGCTGGCGCGCCCGCTGCCGCGCACCACCACCATCCCCGTGCAGCCGCTGCCGGCGGACGGCGCCGCGCTGGCCGCCGCCGCGCCGCAGCCGCTCTCCACCGACGTCGTCATCCCGGCGGCCCTCTCCGCCGCCGCCGACGCGCCGACGGCGTGGGCGCGCGTCGAGCCCGAAAGACGCGACCGGGAGCTCGAGCTCCAGCGATCACTGCCAAATTCGAGCCGCACGTCGGCTGATATTCAGTCGGCAGCTCGACTTAGTGTTAGTAAATCTCCCACCTGTGAGACGTGTAGCGTCGATGAAGTTAGTTTTAAGCTATCGGGGCCTATAGATGACGAGAAGTTTGAGCCCGATGAAATTAGTCAGCGTAGTGTATCTAGGGAAGTCAGAGACAGTAGCGAAAACAGAGAATTTAGGGAATCTATAGATTTTAATAAAACGAAGGAAACCAGGAAATCCAGGAAAGTTAGTGGATCTAGGGACACCAGAGAGTCCAGCGTACCGATAGTTAAGGAAACGAAAGAACTTAGGAAAAATAAAAAATCCAATGAATCCATTAATGACAGACATCATTTCGATAATAAAGAATTCAGAGAAACCATGGAATTAAAAAACAAAACTAAGAATAATAATGATCCTTGGGAAATTCAGGTGCCCAGTATGCCTAACGAATATAACACACCGACAAACATTAAAGAACCATACGTGACGAAGGAAATAAAAGAAACTAGCGTGCCAAAAGAAGTGAAGGAATGTAGCACATTTAGAGATGGAGCAGATTCTAGAAAACATAAGGATTCTGTTTCAAGGAGGGAAATTAAAGAAACTAGTATACCGAGAGATATTAAAGAATCTAAGAGTCTAAAGGAATACAAGGAGCCTAGCGTACAAAGAGAAATTAAAGAGCCAACTAAACATAGAGATATTAAAGGAATATCAGAAAATAAAGAAGTTAAGAGTAAAGAATATAAAACAAAGTCGTTTGCAAATTTACACCAAGAAGCTAGTGAATCCAGTAAACATGACTATGATAAAAAAGATTCGCTCTCTAAGGAAAATCAATTCGATCCTACTTTAGTAAAGCCTTCTAAAAAGGGGACTCCTCAAGTTAAATCCAGGGATTGGAAAGAACATGATATTAAAACAGAGGAACAAGCATGGGATATGCTTCTTAGTGATGTTCAGAAACCTGGAATTATAAATATTAGTCAGCAAACTGTAGATAGTGATAAGAGTTCTGAGGAATCAAAACCCAAGTCTAAGAGAAATCGCAAAGTTAAAAAAGCTCATGATGATCTCGAAATAAAAGTAGAAGAGGACAGTTTTGTGGAAATACATGCTATTGAAGATAAACAGCAATCTTCTAGTGGTGAACTAGTTTCAATTTCAACTCCTTATGAAAATGTAAACTCATCCAGTTTTTATCTTCCTAAGCCTAGAAAATCTCGTATTTCCAAAAGTATGACCCCAGAAAGAAAGGAAGTAACCGAAAATGTAAATGAAGTAGGAAAAGAGGAATACCTAATAGCAATTGATAAATGTGATAGTCAGATTAAAGAGAATGATTCTCTGTCTGAACTAGGAAACTTATGTGATTTCAGTTCGATTGTGAAAGTTAAAGAAACACCGAGAGATAAGTTGAAATCGGATGCAAAGGATGAATTAACCCTTGAACGTACCTCTTTTACTAACAAAGAATCAGCGAAGTCGAAGAAAAGCAAATCTCTTTCACCATATACTGAAACACATAAATCAGCAGAGCGGATCTCAGATACGGAAACTAAAGATGTTTACGTTATAGACTCTACTAAGGAAGATTTTCCAGAAATTCAAATAACAAGAGGTAAACCACGAAAGAAGTCCCCACAACCTGTAGATAAAAGAAGTTTTGAATGTGAGATACCTGTTAAGTCTTGGAGTTCCATAGCCGCATCCAAAGGTACTAAGAAAGTCGAAGAAACGGAGAAAAAACTGGAAGTAACTCATGAGAAGAAATTGGAAGTAGAAAAAATCCAAGTGGTCAGTCTGAGAGATGAGCTTAGAGATGCAGCGTGTTTTTTAGATGACAATATAGAGTCTTCCAAAGATGTATCATTGCAAGAGAAACTGTATGAATTGTGCAAGAGAACAGATATTTTGGTAGCAGAATGCGACGCACCCTCTGAGCTTAACTTTGTTGAAGAACATCATGCAGTATTACAGGACTTTCCGCCGTTAGAGCCCTTGGATTTTGCATTAGATGACTTTAAGTTGGAAGTGATGCAAGATAGTCTTTTAGACGTCCACGACAATTCAATCACTAGTCCGATTTGTAAAATCAATATAGATGATATACTGTCATCAATAAAGGAAACCACATCAAAAGTAATCGAATCAAGTACTTTCAATTTGATTGATTTAGAAAAGGTTCCCGCCAAGCGAGAGAAGGGTTTTAGCGTGATCGAGAGTCATAAGATAACATCACAAGAAGTGGTAATAGATGATGAACCAAAGTCGGATGACAAAGATACAGAAATAATGGAAAAGTCATCAGACGATGACGCTACATCGCCAGTGGTGTCGACTGACAGTGACAAGGATGACAAGAAGGGTGTGGGTACGTCTAAAATTGTTCTGCCTTCTTCAAAGCAATCTAAATCTAAGAAGTCGCGTAGGAAGAAAAAGTAATATCAGATGATGTGTTCATATACTTACTTAATACTTTTCATTGCAATGTAACCATTAAATGATTCGTAAGGTAACAAAATATTTGCTGCTATTGTAGTTGTGTTAGTTTTAAGTGAGGCAATTTAAAATTGATATGCACAGGTAAAATATTATAAAAAATAATATAAAATGAAATAGTGCCACTCGAGCCTAATACATTATTACACACGATCTTAATATAAAATTTCTGTCATATCGAAAAAAATAATATAAAAATGTAAAAAATTAGCAAAATAACAAAAACAAATTGTTATTAGAATTTTTATGAAGATAAGTAGCAGAATTTAATAATATTTTACTTATTAGTTACATGAACAATATAATATTTATGGCTTTGATATACTTTATTTTTTTATTATTTAAAAATGATCAGATTAATAATAATATTAATATAAATGTAATAAAATGAGCGTGTAGTATCGCAATGTAATTATTAGTTACAATTTAATTATAAAATATCTCTTAACATCAAATTAGTGTACTCAGAAGAAAAATATGTTTTAGTTTAAGTTAGTCAATATAATGACAGGTAGATGTATTAAGTACATAAAAAATTCTTCATAAAAATTCTAACCATATGATGTGTAACTGACCCTTTAGTAGTATTTTGGTTCATTTATTCACGCCACGACCTGTACTTGTTGTATAAACACGTTCTTAGTAAAAAATGCAACTAATTAATGGGATCTCGATACAAATGCTGACAGAAAATTAATATAGTCTGTTGGTGTCACATTATACACGAATCTGCTGGAGTTAGGTAGGTTACTTAGATTTAATATCCACTAGAGCAGTGGTTTTCAAACTGTGCCGCGACACATGTGCTCACTAATCAATTCTCAGGACACCGCGATCATAAAAAAGTGCCTACTACATTAACTGCGATACGTTTTCAATCACTGACGAAGATAGTAATTTTTGCCTTGGATCTAGGGGATCTAAAGTGGGATCGCGTAAATGAAATAGTTTGAAAGCCACTGGAGTTATATTTGAGCTATTGAACAAGTTTCTTCGTTCTTACAAATCCAAACATACATCATACAAGCTCTGTGGACGGCTTTTTCTCTGTATTAAAGTGGATAATATATTATATAATGATATTATTCACAGCCAATAAAATTGTAAACACGTACTTATCGTTCTAACACATAGTGCGTAATTGAAATCTTCTTAATTGTATGCGACAGATTAAATGTTAAGTTAATTATGTTTTATGGCCAGTGTTTTAGTGTGCAGTACCATGCAATGTATATATGTAGTATTTTATTTTATACCATATTACCTTGTAACATGTAATTTTATTGATTGAAGCTTTAGGTATTTCAAAGACAACTTTCTACGCATGTATTTATTAACCTGTAATTTAATTAACACATGTAAACAAATTTAAACCATAAACCAATAAATAAATGCTCTCTTTTTGACTAACATAAGTTGTTATTGGAATACTAAACCTTATCATGAGCCTTGCACATATTTCTTTTAAACATTATTAATGTGCTTCATAATAATTAAAAAGAATGTCAGAGATTTAAAATAATATAATTAATATAGAATTTGATGTCTTATTTCAAGCTTTCTATTGCATCATATTAAATATTATCAAATAGACTCATGAGATTTATGGACAAAATTGTTATTATGTAATATAATTGCTGATAATTCTTATAGAAACAAATTAAAATTTTCGATTTTGCTATGCATGAACTATAAAACAGTTGCAATTGCGAGCTATATAACTCGGATTGTCACTGCAACTGATGATTCATATTTATTCGCTTTGTCATAGATTTTAACCTGTTAAAATAAAAATTCAGTCAATCAATCAATTGTTGGCATGAAATTGAGCCCTAGATCAATTGTATTTTTTTTTTTATTAAATCTTAGACTGATCAAGTATTGCTGTCGACTTTCTTTAATATTCATAAAGTAATTAAGATATTGTTTTTGCATAAATCACATGAGTTAATGAGATATTGTGACACAGAATAGACAGTGGTCCTTCTCTATCAGTGAAATGAAGTCTAGGTCTGTAACAAAATTTGCTCTGTTTGATTTTGGGCATACCTTGGTCTATTCTCTATATACATTTAGTTACTTTATTCAGACTGTAAATAAATATTATACACAAGCATCAAATATAAGACTCACAACATATCTATTATATAGAATATTAGAAAAAAAAACCATGAAAACTTTTTATTGTAGTACAGTTAAATGTTTATAAGAAATAGTTTTTACCGTTAACATGTTAACGATATCTGTATTTCTTTCTCTGTGTCTATTTCTTCAACATTTCCGTTCCATTTCTGTATGTGGCTCACTACTGATTCCAGGTATTGTCCTGGGAAAGTATGTAGAGCCACATATGTATAGATAGATACATTATATTACCTCAGTATTACGTCGCTCGATGCATATTGTAATGTTTGTATGACATAGTCGCATGGTATATAATACCTTTATTCGACCACGGCTGTCTTATGTACAAAATATTTCGTTATTATTATACTGTCAAGTATTAATCATAATTTAATAGGAAAATTGTTTTAGTCCTAATATGTTGAATCATGACAAGATATTTATTTTTTCTACGTGATATGTAAGTGGAAGTTGTTTTATTTTGTAACAATTAATAATGTATTCATGTTTGGTGCACAATGTTTGTAATAATTTTGTTAGTCTGGATACCAAGATCAAATTAAATATATCACCGTTTATAGATCTTGCTTGTTTTACTTTAAAAAAATAATGAAATATTAATATCACTAAATGTTTTTAAAAAGTACGATGGTATCATGACTTCTCATTACAATTAAATAGAGAGAAGAAAATGTATTTTAAATGATAAAATCTGGCTGCTAATAAACCAATTTATTATTGTAGTTGAATTTACAGATTTAATTTGTATTCTTATGTGTATAGCTTTATAATAATATTGTTTATTTAATAGATTCGAGTCTAATTAACCATGAACATTTAATGATTAATACGAGAAATTGTTTTTAATAGTTTAGATTACAAAAAGTTTGAATCAATCTCACGTTATTAAATTATAATCCACAAGGCAACTGAAGAAAAAAAAATACAACAAACAACAGAATTAACGCAATCCCTTGAAGTAGTTGTATATTTAAACTTAATTACTAAGTCCATATAAGTTGTTTTTGTAGGCTTAGTTGTTTGGAAAAATTGTATGAAAAATTAATTTCAAAATTTTCCATATAAAACAGAAAAATAATATACTTTAGACAATTACGATTTTTTGGTTAAAAAAATGGTTATATTTTTTTGTTTAATTATATTTGTTCAATAAGTTTAAAACAAAATTTTTAATTGCGTTAAATCTGTTATACGGCTGTAGTTGTAATTGAGTTATAATATTTCTAAGTTAACGGGAAATTTATTTGTGTGGCAACTAGTATCAAATGTAAACACATGTGTGCTATATTTATTTTATTTGATGAATAGTTAGATAAATAATTGAATGTACATGTAAATTATTTTTAAAATGTTTCCATGTGGTACAGTAGGAAGTATATAAGCGGGAAATTTCTTTATATGCTCAATCCGTTAGACATTTTAATGTTTCCTTGCCCCCGCTTACGAGAGATATGTATGTAGATAGAATATCAAAAGACACGATTATTAGGCAGCTGTATTCCATTTAATCTCAGTGTTATAAGTCAGGACTGTAACTGATTTTATATTAGGACAACACGTAATAATATATATTTGTATCTCATCAAGTTGATATAAATGTATGTTTCTTGAAACAACTTACATTCAAGACGTCAAGTTTGCAAAAGGCACTTGAGGTGGTAGGAGAGAGAGAATTGTGCTGATTGCACTAAAATGGCCGCTTTTTTTAACGGTACATATTGCAAATATTTATTTGATTTGATTTAATTGACATAGAAGATCGACAATTATAGGAACTGTAAATATGAATAATTTATTATAGATCGATCATTCCGGTTGATGAAATGGATAAGTGTATCTACCTCCTGTGGAGTTGAGACTATTGGACACAGTAAAATGTTAAGTACATACGAAATTTGCTATTAAGTAAATACAAAATATAATCATAAATACCTCTTTTTCTCTATACGTACTCTATACTTATTTAGTTAACATCGTTATATAAAAAAAAATTAGAATGAACAGGTTTTAATATGAATTGTGTCTATAATTTTTGTGTAGAATATGTATTTTTTTAAATAAGTAATATCACTAAAGAAACTAGAGAAAGTTTGTTTACTAAATGCTAACGTATAGAAAAATAGAATGTATGAGCTACAGAAATTATTGTTGCACTTCGAATGTACCTAATATTGGGTCTTAATTATATTACTACAATAACATCCCAGTATAATTGTTTTCATAGTTCCAATACTGAAAGAGCCAGTAGCAAATAGCTTTATTTAACGTGTATACTCAAAGATGATACTGCTGTATAAAAAGCTATATGTACTGTATTTAAGATTCTGTTTCTGGTGTTACCATTTGCACGGATTTGGCCGGACTTTTTAGAGTTTTTATTATATTTATTCGGATTATTTTCTTTATATTATTAAACGTTTATTTGTTGCTTAAAGTAGCTTAAAAAGAACGTTTAAGTATTAAATCTATTATGAATATTTATTATTACATATTGAATAACCTTTTTACGATTGAAAACAATTAACTCTATATTAATAGTAAAATGTTCGGACTTGTTTTTAATTAATAGAAATTTGCAATTTTCTATGTGGTTAACTCTATGTGTTTTAGTCTTCTGAATTCAACACCACTTTGATAGACGCACCCTAAGTGTGCTCACCATTTAGCTAATATAATAACCCTTCAGTTTGCTAATTTCTTTTTAAATTTAACACCTGTTACAACCACTGGTAAGATTCGGTGATTATATTAATTTTATGTGGTAATTCCTTTGTTTTATATATTGAAAGAAATCCCAAGATATAGTTAGCGGAAAATAAAATATAAATTGGATGTAATAATTGAAGCTCTTTCATAAATTAAGGTTTGTATTAAATTCCATACGATCTTGTTTGAATATTTTAATATATACATAGATTTTACAATTATTATCTTTATGGGGGTTATTAGGGCGCTTTCACATGACCTCGTGTTGGAAGGGTCGCGGTGTTCATCAACGGTCTCTCCGTTTCCCTTGTGACGTTAGTTGAGACCAAATTCACTACTAACGTCACAAGGGAAACGGAGAGACCGTTTCCCTTGTGACGTTAGCGCCACCATCCGAAATGTGAAAACTGTTAAACTTAAACTATGTAGTGTGAAAGTGCCCTTACACTATCATATTTATAGGATTTATATTAAACGAGTCATAAATACAGGGTGGAAATAATAAGTGATCTCACTCGTTTGTATCTAATATTATAAAACTTAGAGATACTGAAAGCGCGTCTCTAGCTTAATAAATTAATGTACACGTGATCCTATACGTATAATAATGTAATAATCCCCCACGGCAGGTATAATATAAAATTGGCTTTATTATTAATTAATGAACTTTTACTGTATATTATTGTAGCACTTAAAAATTTTGCTACTCGAGACAAAACCATTGAGAAGTAGGATGTGCGTTATTGTAATATTTCTATTTGATAACAAATTGTAGTTGGTATCAAAAAGATTTGCCTGTTACAAAAAAAATAATATAAATTAAATTTAAAATTGTATTTTAAATTTGGCTGCCTTGTCTCAGTATGATTTTGTTGTTAATGTTATATGGAGTGTTTTAAAAATCGTAATATAGAGCATAATAAAAATGAAAGATCAAAAACCAATTTACGTATTTTCATTTGACTGACCTTTTTCTGCATAACGTGGATGTAAAATGTGATTTTTGCACTACACTGGTAATATTATATGCACCCGATGAATATCTGTTTATATTATTTTAGGTACCACTATAAAAAAATATATAAAACTGATTAACAATGGAGTAAAAGTTAACATAAAACGGATCTCAACGGGGGATAGAGCAGACTATATTGTCCACTTTCTGAGCGCATACGTCTTCGTTTCGATATAGATTAGTAAAAGAATTTGCTAAAACGAGTCATTTAGGAAGCTCTCAATTATTTGATCTATTAATCAGTAATCAAATAACGTGTACGAAATGGGAATGTTTAAAAGTAACTAAGTTTATACCTATTTCTACAGCATTATTAGAGATTGCACACAGAATGGTTGGATGCAATATCCAACCCCTTTTCAGAAGCCGCAACTTACGACCGACGAATGCCATGATAGATGCTATCATGGCATTCGTCGTAAGTTGCCCCCCATATATTATGCGATATCCTTGTTTATTTGTATTTTATGTAGTTAAAAAAATCAAAATTATCACCTGTTTTTCTTGTACACACTGGTGGAGCATCAGGAGGTTGACAAGATGCCTGTGCATGAGGTCAGGTCACTTAGCCCATTCTAATAAATTTACCATGAATTTATTACGATGGTTTCCAGGAGAAACCACGGTGGATGTCAACCTGACAGTACATTGCGAGCAATGGTGTTATCAGTCCATATTACTACAATCCCCTACCCCTTCCTCGTTATCTTTGTATTAAGTTTCTGAAGAATTAAAAGAATACGTACTTCAATTCCAGCTATAACTGGCAGTGGTCGCTACGAGGCAGAACCTGAAGAGTTGAGCTCGAGTAGCTTCAGTTCTGCATCCCGCGCATCCCTCGACCCTCCATCGTCACCCACGCCCAGCTGCAGTGGCGATAACCTGCTGCACTTCCCAGGAGATTCCAGCAGTTCTGTTTAACACGTAAATCACCTAATGGCCCACTGACAGTGAAACGTTATCACTGTTATTGTTTCTAATGTTATAGTATCTAATAATTGTGACTTAAGACACAAGGGATTTTTGTACACGAAGATGGAATAGAGAGTCCATCTGCAATATAGATAGGCTGGTAAGATGCCAGTGGCAGTTATTAGGTTGAGGTCATCCGCATCCTATCAACTGCCAGTTCCACAATTAACTTTATAGTTCACTGTGACTCAGGTTGCATTGTTAGTAATAGACCAAGAGTCCATTACTTACAATCCTCTCATCTCTTTCACAACAGTTTCTAAAGAACGTGAGAGGATAATTCTATAGTACTGCAAGCGTGTGTATTGGATTCTTATTGTTATTTAAAGAAACAAAATTTCGATAGCCAGTCATGGTTATAAATAAATAAAGTCAGGGATGTGATATCGGAAGTCACAAGTCTTTGGTGTTCATGGACCATACAAGCCAAGATATTGTAGGTTTAGTTCAGCTCCCGTTGGAACTCGGTTCTCTCTGGCTATCTCATGTCAGGGAAGTAAATATAATAAAATGTATTTTATTAAACTGTAACATATCCGATAAATAGAAGCGTGTCAAGGCCATATGTGGGAAGATAAGAAAATGCTTGATGTGGGTGTGTATTAAATGTATTAATATTATTTAGGTTATCTATTAAACGTTCACATTTATAAGCAAACAAGGAATTGTAAAAAGAACCTCAAGTACTTTTTTAATGTACGTTGTAAGAAAACAGTTGCAATGCATTAAGTACGCACTGGACATTAAAATTCAGCATCCCTCTCTAAAATAAATATAAATGCACGATAAAAGTGGGGGACTATTCCCATACCGTAAAGAACTTTTTAACGTAACAAGACATCTAAAACACCTCCTAACATCAGTTTTTCTATTAATAAGATCGGAGAAGCGACTTATGATGATTGAAAATGCTACGTGTACCCTTTGTTAGAGGAATGAGGCAGGGGATCGTAGTTACGATGGCCTGAGTCCAGGTTCGAACCCCTCACAGTGTCCTCAAACTAAAGTCGTATCTATCAGTCAGGGGGTTGACTTTAAGAACTTGTAGTGGGTTTAGAATGCTGTCTGCAGACGCCCCATTTTCGACGGTGAAGTTGTAAAATTCAGCTGCGGCTAACAGGATTAAGTATTTTTTGAAATAAGAGCTCCTTAAATTAATACATACAAAAACATGAGGTTTAAATGGTTACAAATTCAGTTTATTGGTTGTTTTAAGCTGGTTGTACAAAGTAATTGTAGGTGGAATGCAATGCGGTACTATGATAGAAAGGCGCAATTAGCGGTAATATGACAATGTTAGTATTATGTTGGATAAAAACATCGTATGACTAATTAATGGCGTCGCGGAATTGATTGCACAACATGACTATGCAGACGCTTTGTTCAGGCAGCAGCAGGGACAGTGTTGATAATAGGATTGCCATTATAAAACTATTTAAAATCTGTATATTTTAATTACGAAATTATAGTAATGGCATGTATTTATCAGGATTCGATTTAATATCATTGTTCTAAATTCATTGAACATTAAATTTCATATAATAATTTTTCATGTAAGTAAATTACGAATAAATCCAAAAATGTTGGACAGTCCAAACAAATCGAGATGGTGATCCTAGTCGGTAGCGAAATAAAACAGTATGTACACACAGACTGGAAGAAATATGTATATAATCTCGATAAGTAACTCACGTACAATTAATGTGATAATATATACATAGCAGGTAAAATTAAAAAAAAACCACTATCAAATTTCAACATTTGCAAGACTATTAAATGTATAATTTAGTACTGTTAAAAATTTTTATCTCATGATATCATTAACAATTTTATCATTCTCATAAAAACCTCTAATATTTCAATTAACAATTTTATAATTCTCATAAAAATCTCTAACATTTCAAATGCAGTATGGTAAAACTAAAAAACTATCTCAATCAAAAATGTCTTATTGATAGATACTAATTCCATATTCAGGTCGCTAGCAACAAAAAGTTAATTGTTTCCTATACAATATTAAAACGAAAAAGAGAGCCGTCAAATTTAATTGCTTATTTTTAATACGGATATTGTGTAGCATTTATATAACTAAAGTTTAGAATTAATAATTTATGAAAAACTATATATTATCTATACCAATATCGATAATGTACTTTTATATAGACGTACAGGCAGATGGCGTTGAAATTCAAAGTTTCAATTAGGTGTATTCTATCTATGATGCGATTTATTCGTCTATTTCGAGCGCACCCTTAATGTAAATTATATTTATTATATAGATTATAAAATTTTATATGAAATCTATAATATATTCAGTAGGTATATCTTTTTAAACTTACAATATATTAATAATAATTTTGTTCAATTTGACAGAGACCACAGCTTATTTGTGTAACGCTAATAATAATAATTCTCATTTGAAACACTGTTTTTAAACTGGTAACGAAAAACTTTCTTTTCCGTATTTAATCAATTTTATTAAATAAAATTTTACAGACTTCATGTAAGACACATTATGACAACAGGGGAACAGTTAATAAATCTTGATAATAATTATTAGTAATATTGTTGCACAATTCAGTTCAGATAATTATTATGTGTACCTAGTTTTTTATAGTTAGAAGAAGCATATTAAATTCTTTATTTGCATTTCTCATGTTTTTAAGGTCAGTTTTGATTATCCACTTGATTCTTTTAATAACTATCCTTGCATTTGTTTATCATAACTGTGATATGAAGTAGAAATTGTAAAATTGAGTAGGTTAAATGGAGGAATTTATAGATGTAATCAAAGGAACAACGTCAGATTTGCAGCAATTTTATCTCGTTTTCATAAAATTTTTGGCATATCGTCTTGTACAATACCATTATGCATGAGATATAGAAATCTTACTTTACGGATAAATTGATAAGATTTATACCCTTCTGTCTAGATAACTGCATAAGCAATGAAACACGTTTCATACCATGTTTTGGACAAAACCGATTCCATAATGGGAAATTTACGTGTATCATTGAACAATACGCGTTACGTTGGTGTAAACATGTTCAATATGATGTATACAGAAGAATAAAAATATCACTGAACACAATAACGGGATATTTCCCGTAATTATGATCTAGCTAACGATATTTCGACACTGTCACAGCAATCTACTTGGGATAATTGATATAATCATGGTAAATATGCCGCGTATTATAATGTGTACAACGGTGAAAAGTTTGAAAATTTTATTATGTTTTGGAAACGCGGTGCCACCGAGTAAGCTATTGGAAATTACTTTTTGTTGTATTTATTATCAAACATTCCAATTTCATTAATAATAAATCGTCATATCATGTCACATATTATGTTTATTTTATTTGAAACAAACGGACCGCTTCCTTCCGTTGTACGAGTCTTCCTTATGTTAATGATTTCTTATTTATGAATAATTATTTAATTTCTGAATATTGCTAGATGAAATATAAGAAAATTGTGTATTGGTAAATTTATAAAAAACTTAGCAATGTACTTATCAAAGAAATGAAGTGTAATGTAAAATATTTTGCTTATGTTAAATAATGACGTTGAGCCTGAGGTACCATTCCCTAAACTTATCCCTTAATCTACAATTGTTATGTGATATACGGACGTATTATTATGTCAAGTAAAGTAAAGTTAATAGAAAATAGATTGAACTCAAGTTTATACTTGGGTTTAATAAAGACGCGAATAAAAAGCAGCCTTACATATTTTTAACAAATGTTATCCCGTTCAAACGAAGTAAACCTTCGACATTACAATTTTAGAATACGTTTGGAGAATGATACATTAGTAATGGCGCCATTATATCGTAGTCATTTGTTTTCATTAATATAATATAATTGGGCAAAGAGATTTGCATCGGATGGTATGGCGTTCTTTTAATCTTGCTCACCTCAATGAGAGCTAGGCATGATTTATTGTATATGCATGTATTTAGAAAGTAATTAAGCGTCGAATGTTATAGTCAGTTGATATTATTTGATCTAAAATTGTTATTAGAATAACAGTAAGGTAGGTGCCCTAATTTAGTAATGTACTATGAATTAATTATGCGTACATACTTAGTACCACAGATCAAAAGAAGTAGGTAGGTATAGTAGATCTATAGGAGAGCATGGCAATACTACGCGATATTACACATTTGTATCTGAACAATTTGAACAAACGAATAACAAATCTGTTTCATGACACGAAGAATTATATTTATTTGACTGGCTACGTAGCAAATTAATACATTTGTTTATATGTGTCGAGGGGTATGCGTGCGTGTTGGTGATAGTGGTTTTCTAATTAATTTCTTATTATATTTCTATCTACTTCTTTTTCCTGTGGTTAATATAGAAGTTATATATGGTCTAAGACAATTGATGCTAGAATTTTTGAAGTGTAGATTTTATATGCGGAAAATACAATAAAAAAAATGTAAAGGAAAATGTGTGAAGTAAATCCCAAATATTATAGACTGAAGTCTGCACAGTAAATTTGAACCACCGAGTGGGTTTCATTTATAATAGGCGATGCCAAAGTTAAAATTGAAAACAATTGATATATTTTTTATAAATGGTCTCATAAGAAAACAGATAACATTTAAAATATGAAAGAAAATAGTATATAAGCAGGTGTATTGCTTCTTTTCTACTTAATGGAAACTAATATTAATTCACATGCATGTGTTGTGTGCACTTGAGATTTGTTAAAATTATCACATTTACTTAAATTTTATTAAAAGTAGCAAATATTGAAATAATAAAAAAATCATGTTAATTTGCAAGTCGTACTAGGAAAACATTTATCGTTATTAATTTTATTATCAATAGTTCAATATCATCAGAAGTTATGACCTTTATTCTCTGCAAGAGGCTTGTATGGATAAGGACTAACGGTACTGTACTAAAAGATATCGGTAGTGTCTAACCGAATTTAGGTAAAGCGACCGAAACCGATTTTCGGATAAATGCTTTCAGTTTCGGCGGAAAACTCGATTTTTTTTTATGTATTTATAAATACATATATGTATAATTTTCGAGATTTGATATAGTTATATAACTGTGAAAACTATGATTTTGATGTAGCTCAATTTATTCAACTGAAATGAATCTGACACTATTTCTCGTGATCTTGAATATTAGTCGAAAATGATATATACAACAAAGTTATTAATTAGTTAGTATGATATATTTGTTGTCGAAACTGAAAAGAAACAGATTCTCTCAAATTTTGCGCCGTAATTGGTCCAAGCTGAAAGTTCGGTCAGACACTAAGTTAAGAAATAGGTACATAAGTGTAAAGTATGTGCCATGTATAGTAGAAATTATAAGATGGTAAAAAATGTACATACTTAATGAAATCTATATTATTTTTATATAATTTTCATAATCTGACCAATTTATTGTACTGGCATTATATTGTATTATTATTTTACAAACACTATTTAGTTTTAATGCGAGTTTTGAGTATACTCCGCTCGCTATAGCATGTTCCAGGTGGACATTCAATTGTTCTGTCTGTAAATGTCAATAAACATTAAATAAAATACAGTTCTATCAAAGTTGCATACCATGTTGTAGTGTACGGAGTATAGTTCTACGTTCAATTAGAATTTTCAAGTTCTGTTTAAGTTGCTTCACGTCAACTGTATTCAAAAATTCTGAATGAGATAGAAACGTGTATTCCCTGTTATTTTTTTGGCGGAGTGCGTTTCTATATAGCATTTTCTACAATCATACACGACTACCACAGCACAGAAGTGTGGTACTTAATGCCACAGCTGAGTGCCGGTCAGGTTATAACAAGAAGTCTTGCAAAACTACGAGTTTTTGTTGTCACTTCGATGGAGACAATTATGTGATGGTTGCATGTGATAAGGATGTTAATCGCTAGCCTTAGTATATTTATACACTTGTAAGCTAAATTCCTATATTTTACTAAGATGTCTAGTACGTAAGTCGATTTATATTATTTTGTAAGACCTGCATTACCAATACAACAATATAAATTCTCAAGTATCTGCGTTGTTATTTGTGAGTACCTACCCTATATTTATATTAATCGTAATTAACTTCATTGCGAGATAAAACAAGAACAATTTTACAGTAATATATTTGTTATAAATAATGAGGAGGTAAGATTGTTTATTGATCGATTCTAAAGATAGAATTGAATTATGGTCACATTTGGTATAATATTAATTTTATTGAACAAAAAAATAAATATCACAAATATAAAAATAATAATCTTTTATAGCACACATTTTTAACATTGTACTTATTTACTACACTCATAAAAAGAACTAACATTATTATTCAACTAATGAACAAAAATTTCTAATGTCACATGTGATTTATATAAGCCTATTTTAACGATAAGTATTTTTATCTCTTGAAAACGAAGAATAATCTTGGCCAGAAAAGAACCATTAAATAGTTAAAGCAGATTTATAAGATAGGCGGTTTTATAAATAATGGTGGTATAAAAAGAACAGTTACTATCGCAAAAGCAATATTAATATTCTCAAGTATAATAATTACAATATAAAAATGTGACACTGGAATGTATATGTATACTTAATCACATAATTAAAAGATTACAAGAAATACTGTTATGTTATTAAATACTTTTATAAAATTTAATAATACAATTAAATATATTTTTTAAAATGGACGGAATATAGATTAGAATACGTTCAATACATTACAATATGTTATACCTATATATAATCTAAAGAGAAATAATAACATATTTTTTCTACATCTTCAATATCGACACTTTAATAGAAAGAACGATATTATTGAATGAAAATCAAGTCCATGTTTAACTATGGCACTTGTCCTTTCATCATTAGAAAAGTCTCACTTTATAGCACCAATATAAATTCAATACATCAGATGCAGAAGAAATACCAGTTCTGAATTTTGCTCTTAAGACTAGGTTTTTCTAAAATTACTATTGAATATGGGGCAATAGTGCTTTTAGAATCGATAGGTTTTAGAAAGGTATATATAAGCATATGCATTTCTGGTGTCGTAATCATTTATAGATAACTAGTTTTAAATGGCGACTCAATATATATACCATAATGTTGTCACACAATCTAGTTGTTGAGATGAAATACTCCTCCACATAAATAACATAAAAACAAATAATACTCAATACTGAGTACACAAAGTATACTTTGTATCTTAATAGCTACATATATTAATGACGGTATAGAAAATATAATAAACAAGAATAACGATGATTGAGAAGGTATTGTATGTATTGAGTCGCCTGCATTCGGCCATTTTGTACTCATTACAGTTGACACTATATACCGGTAGATTGTAGCATGATACAGTAAGGCAATTCAATTAAGTAGAATATAAATTTAAAAAAAACTTTTTTTATGGTGAAAACTTACTCCATTATTTTAACACAAATTTTAATCGCGTAATATTGACTTGAACAACGTACATTTTATTGTGCGTGTGTTTGTCTACTCTATCTCCTAAACAGCTGGACTAGTTTGGATTTAGGTTTTAGCGCATTTTCTATGTGTTCCTGGTTGGTTCGAAAACAATTGGAGCCGGCAAACGGTACTGGAGTCGGTATGTCAGCAATTTAATTTGCTGAACAGCATTTCAACGTCACATAATTTTAAGCGGTAGTATATTCCCTAGCTATAAAGTACAAATATTGTTAACTAAACAATGTTAATAAATATTGGTAACTGGTCTGCCAGAAATAGTAATTTTTTCGATCTGCAATAAGGGTCCTCATATAAATATATATAATTATGTCTTCGATTTTCCATGCGGAGGTCATTTCTCATACCCAGTATTAAAAAAATATTCACTCCTCATGTCATACACATTTGATCTGTACCCTAATTATTAAAGTGTCATCCTTCACAAAACCATTGTCTACAACATCCTCGATCATCGCGTACGTAGTATACCCGAAGCCTCTAGGGCATATATCCAGCGTGGGTTTCTTGAACGCCGTTAGATGAGATATAGACATCATTGTGTCCTTCTGCGTTTTATCAGAGTCATATTGGTTGATCATGGCGAATGATATGCGACCGTTGAACGGCCATTCCAGAGAGTTGTCGTGTTCTGATCTCATCATATGCACGTGGAGAGCAAAGCACTGAGGATTTTGTGGTGATATGTTGAGACGCAGGCAGAATCTGTGAACAACAGCGGTTTGATTTTCTTTTTTCTTTTATGTAACTGGAATTGGTCAAATGTGAATAAAAAACCTTCATGGTTATATTTAATGGAAATTACTTTTTTTACATGTTTGTAAGGGTGTTACTCCTCACCTGTCCCTCGGAACCGCAGCTGACTGTCATTAGGCTTTATAAAACAATTATCTTAACCATCTTAGTACTTTTGTACCCGGAGGAAATTGGTCACCTGGAACTGTTCCTGGCTTACGGACCATAATATATTAGGGCGCTCTTTACATTAATTATGGTAAGCTTTACTTCAAATTTTGTTTGTTTAATTACAAACAAAAAAGTTACAAGAGTTTTCGGAGGATCAGTACTTCATAACATAATTTATGTAATCACACATGTTTTACAAATAAAGAATAACAGTTGAACAGCAACTTACCGGTAACCATAAGGCGACGTATAAAATCCAGGACTGTACAGCATACTGTTGTGGTTCTGTGACATCTTTTGCAGTCTGTCCTTGAAGCATTCTATTTTCCATATATAATTGCCCATGCAGTAGCGCACGTGGTTATAGTTAGTAAGTGCGGACAGTACATCCACTTTTTTGGTCAAATTGGCGATACAGATCGCCTGCTCGCGGTTTCTCTGTTCTAATATAACGACTCGTTCAAAGACTGACCTGAAATATATATATATATTTATACATATCTACATTGCTAGCCATGATACAGTCAAGTTGATTTCCATGCGGTTATCCACGATGGGCTAACTGACCTGACCTCATGCTTATCCTATCAACCTTTTGGTGCCACGCCAGTGTGAGCCGTTAGAATAGGAGGGTATATCATTTCATTATCATCCATTAAAAAAACTATTTTTAACCCTACTAACTCTGTTTTTTTAATTAAAAGACAGCATATGTCCGATTTTGCTATACAATTTAATTTCAGGTTATGATTTAATTAACATCCGGTCAAACGTAACGATCAGAAACACACAGATTGTAAAGATTACTTTAAGCAATAAGGCCTCCTTATTGTAACTATACATGTGTTTTTAATATATTGTCTTTTCTTCACTGTATATTACAAATAAAGTTTGATAGAATAGATATATAATCTATCTATAGATAGATAGATAGATGATTTCATGTTTATAATATAAGTATGTTAGTACAATATTAGCGTGGTAGATGTTAGACAAAGTCGGTGGCGTAGGCAGAGCCGCCTCACCTATTTCTGTCACCAAGCAGTTTAGTTTGATAGATAAAACGCAGCACAGATATTACAGGGTACAGACTTGGCAACTTATTTCTCAGGTATGGTGGAGATCTATATATTTTGCTACATATGTTCTTCATATTCATGTACTGTTCATATATAGAGGGGACAGTTATCACTTTCAAACATGTTTATATTTTCATAAAATAATTAGAGTAATATATCCTCACTATTATCCCAGATCGAGTAGAAATGGTCATATTTCGCTTTAACATCGGTATTTCCTTCACAGGAATACATTGTTACAAAACAAATATGTCACCCAGGTTTGACCTAACAAACTTTTTTGAGTATTAGTCAGAGTTGTGAATGAATAGGCAATGCTGTATGTTTAACATTTTAGTTATATAAAAATAAAATACCTGATTAGGGCGCTGGTGTTGTTGAGTGGCGCCGAGGATGCCTCCGGATTGTTTTTATCGGGTGCGTCCCACAGCACCATCGCTTCTTGCTCTTTAGCGTCGATGTTTGCATTAGACATGTCATTGCTCATCTTTAACTCTGAGTATGCGTTCATTAGGTACTGCGAGAAATAGAAATATTTTATTAAAAAAAAAATATTCTACCGCTCATTCGGAATGCAGACTCATCACAAGAAGAATGAGCAAGAAACTTGTGTGTACACAACAATATTTATTTAAAGAACTTTTAAATAAATATTGTTTTAATTAAATTTACATTAACAAGGATTAGGCATGCGACAATCAACATAGAAACCGCACTTAATCTCTGTTCAATCAGATACCATTGTCAGCGTTATGAATTAGCAAGTATAATAAAGATAATAAGAATAATAATAAACCAAGACAATTCATAGTAGTCCCGAACTAAGCTGATCCTTTCGATCGATCCCTCGTCTGATTCATACATACTGCATAAATCTTAGAACGTAAAATCTACTGGGGGCATCGGTGACCTGTGGCATTGGTTTTTCGGATACACACCAGGCACCAGTTCTGCACAAATTTATACATTGGCATTAAAATTTATATGCCCAAGTGGCTCTTTATCACTGTATATTATATCAATGTTTTTGTAGAGAAAATAAATTATATTATTGAGCGGAGCGCGAAATGCGGAGCGATCTTATGATACGTTTACATTCAGCCGCTTCCCCTGCCACTCGCGCTGCCAGAAATATTGCCGGGCGACAACTGAGCGAGACGGCTGAATGTAAACATATGCTGCCACTCGCGCTGTCAATCTTTTGACTCGAGCACGAAATCTACAATCGAGGGAGCGCCGGGCGGCGCGAGTGGCAGCGCCAATGGCATGGGAATTGGCGCTGCTCACTTCCCTGCTCACTCGGGCTGAGTGTAAATAGGGCTTTAGAGATCAGATTTACACTAGTTCAAAGACCGATCTGAAATAAAAAAATTGTAATGATCTTAGTGATCAGATTTGCATTCTTTGTAACTATACTGCTTGACCGATCGAGACCAAAATTTCATCGACGGTAACACAAAAAACTCCGATCGGTCAAGGTCGAGTTTTTAAGAATAAACGCGCTCCGCTCAACCTAGTGTGTAAACAACACACCGGTGACAACCCTGGTTATTATTATTATTACATTCAAACGGGGATCGATATATCCAGTGAAATGTGGAAATGTCAAGTGTTGCGTTCACCAAGATGTCAGCAGATGGCAATGTCTCTGACACCATCTATAACATTTGTTAAGTCACTATTAATATCTGTACCATTGATTTAACTCACACTTAAATGATTCTGTGTGTCATTGTTCAAATGATTGCTCATATCATTTTCAGTGTTAAATGTTTCCTTGCAGCCGACCGCATGGAAAGAGCATGGCACCCGGATCTCGGGCTGTGAAGATGTCTGCGGAAGATTGTACTTGCATGACTCTAGGTGGGACTCAAAGTCCAGAGGACTGACGGTTGCTTTACAACCTGAAATGTTATTATAATATTTAATAATTGAGAATAAGGCTCAAAATACATAATAGACAAATATTTTCTGTGTTTCTTAAATACAATGCATTCCTTATTTTAACGTAATGTAAGAATGGTGGTAATGAAGCATACGATGCATCTGCTGGTAAATGGACGCTTGGACGATCATAGCTTGTGGACGCCTGAAATACCAAGGGTGTCACATGCGTATTGTCAACCCTCTTCAGTTCCGAAGGTAGGTGATAGACCCTGGTCTTGCTATCTCATATACTTACAATAGTATGTACAGCAGTAGTATGATACTGATATTTTTGTGGGAAAGGGGGTTAGTAGTAGGATAGTAATGTTGACTAAAAATGCCATTGCTAGCAAACTAACCATGTGAGTTTGTCCTCTGTGTGGTTCAACCTGCAAACCATCATGACAAATATGTGTATTTAACTGATGGGCTAAACTGACCTTCATATCATGCTCATCTTATCATCCTGCCAATTATCATCCATATGAATACTGGCAGTTATGTCTATGATTTATCCTAATACTTCTATAATTATTTAAAAGTATAAACCTACCTTTGCTACTATTTGGACAACTCAATGTGAGATTCAGTATCTCTCGTTTGACAAAGTTGTCTGGGAATATATTCTCCATGCCCAGCTTGTCATTATCCAATGGACAATAACCACTGTTCCTGTAATAGTAATATGTACAAAATAAAGTATTTATCTATTTTACCACTTTAAAAAATCAAAGTTGTTAAGCACCAGTGCGCACTGATATCACAAAAATTATAAATAAATGTAATAGTATCACATTTATACATAAATATTTTATTATCAATTGATATAAATGTGTTTGATTTACATTTTAATGTCATTACATGCACAAGTTTGTAACTACTAATTAAAAAGTATTTTAAAGTTATTACATTTTGCAAAAGAGAAAAAAACAATATTTGTACTAATTGTGCTGAATAAAGAATCCCCAAAACCTATAATACAGTTAGTCATCAGCCACAGTTATGGATATAAATAGGTGCAGGATCAATCTGTTACTGAAACTTCTATTATTATAGAATTAATATATTTCTTATTTATAATAATACTGTATTATGTATACAGTACTAATATTGTATGTATACTATGATTTCAATCATAGTATACAGTATTAGTTATTCTATTAGAATAGTGGTGGTTTCAAAATGGGTCTAGAAATTGTCTGTATTTGCAATATTTTGAAATTGACAGTTTTTTCACTAGAACATACTTACTTGATCCAAGGCACTATGCAATCAATGCAGAACCTGTGTCCACATGAGGTTTGCACTGGATCTCTCAACCAATGACAGCATATTGGGCATTCATGTTCAGATTTTGGCTGGTTCAGTTCAGAGTTTGAATCATTCAGTGGAGTTATTCCCAATGGCTATAAACAAGAGATTTATTTAAACCGTTAAATTTTGTAGGTTTATCTAGATGGAATTTAAATTGCTTGTTAATTAATATAACTAAATCTTCTAAATTAGAAGTAGCCTAAGCTATTCTTATAACATTCGAATACAAGTCCAGCCATTTCAGAAATTAAACAAGAACAAACAGACAGACAGACTTACAATGTTAGCTGTTTTGAATAGTCATACTCATTTTTTACTATACTACCCATTCAGGTAGCAGTGTCAGCACAAGCAGAGAGAAACATTGTAGTTGTTCTTTTAAACAAATGTAGTAATGTTTAAGTAAAAATGTGTAGGATACTAACTACCAAATAGCATTTATTCTATATAGCCAAAATATTAAACATATAGTTGGTTGAGTAACAAAAAAAATAAGTTGAAGTGATAAGGGCAGTCCAATCCCTACAAGCAGAATCAATTCATGAGTATGATCAAACCAATCCTCATTGCTTGAGTGCAATATATATTTTAGAAAGTTTAATAATCCGGCCCATCATATTGCTACACTATGGATGGAGTAAGCATGAATACTCAAGATATCCACATCATAACTACATTATATTATTATGTGATAGTATTCTATTGACACTTTATATAAAAAAAGTATATTAGTATAATATATTACTTAATAAAAATAAACAAATTTAAAAACATATTGAACTTCTATTATCACACATTTAAATTAGTTTACAGGGGAATTGATAGTAGGTCCTATCCTGTACATTATCAAACTAATAGAGTAGAAACTATTATACTTAATACCTTGTGTATTCGTCAAGATAAGGTGTGATTGGATGTTGGAAATGCATCTGTCCTCATGCCCACACTATCATCGTCCACTAGAGTCAACATATACCAAATGGTGTGTATACACCCTCATTAATCAATTTAATATGAAATCTACTCACCACTATGCCTTCCGAGGCATTTTTGTTTGGTTGTTCCATAACTCTGTAATTAGATAGCATTACAAATGAGAATTTAATGAGTCAACATAGTTTTGAGAAATTAGATGTGTAAATTTTCACTATATTTGGTCACTGGTAAGTTGAAATTGAATCATGGATTTCTCATAATTGAAAAATAATATTAATTACATTTTTTTAATGAATAATCTATTTAAAAAAAGTACTCACTGAGCAAGTAATTAAAAAGAGACACTTCCGTTTATACAAAAATAAATTATGACAGTATACCTGTATACTACCTGTGTACTGTGGTAAATTTGATGATATGTCAAAAATGACATTGACATTTAATATGAAACAACTTATACATGTCGATTCCTTAATTTTTTTTAATAGTTTTAAGACTTTTGCCAATAATGTTTGTGTGTACAAAAGTTTAACTAAAATTTCAAGTTATTTGTTATAACATGTAATATATCTTTCTCTTAATTGGAGTATGGTATTTCGGCCAGTTATTGATAGATACCATATTATTTTATAATTTCATTTACTGTGGTTGGATATTTGAATTGATTACAATAAAGGATTATTTATCGCTTTGTATTCCTGTATATTTTTAACTCTAGATAATTTCTTAAAAGAAATCAGCAAAAACTTAAATAGTTACCTATATACTTACGGTTTAATTCATATGCATATAGTTTCAACCAAGGAATTAGTCATAACATTGATAGGTAGTATCTATTTCTTGAGGATATCATCAGACTTATATAAATATTAAATTATTTGGTCAGAACCCTCGGTGTCTGAGACGAGTCTCAATTTACCGGTTTTATATGCGTATTTATTATACGGAATTATTTCCGAATGCTTTACACTGTAGTCCGTATACGTGATACGTAAAGTTGTGGAGTATTAAATTGACCCAAGTTACGTTAAGCAACTGTCATAGACATTGCGTAATTTGTTAATATTGTCACTTATAATTCCGTTCATAGTAATGTCCCCGAGAAGCGTGCCAGCGAATTGTGTCATCCGGTGAGAAGGCTTATTCATAACCACAGTAGTCTTATAGCTGATAAGAATTATAAATACTATATGCTGTAATCCATTACATATGGATATAAAAAGAAAGAAAAGCTAAAAAAATAAGGAAAACTTGTAACTGAACTTGCTTGTTACCTACTTATTTGGTAGCCAGCTTGTAATATTTAATTAGAATCTTTTGTTATATTTTTCTCTTCATTTTAAGTTATGCAAGTATATTTACTCAAGTTATTTCAGAATGCTAAATAAACGGCTAATTTACAATACTCATGCAGTATTTTCAATATTTCATTACAAATGGCACGTTTCTAGTCAGCTATATTTTGGTAAGTAGCTACTCAGTCCAAAATATTATATTATCATTGGCTCAATGTTCGTCATTTACTAAAAGAAAAATAATGGAACTGAGCAAATTGCAATATTCCTTATGTCTACAGGAAACGTTCATAAATAAATGTTAAAGACGAAACTCCATAAATATAGAATAGAACATGTAAATAATAAAATATATTTTAATATTTATGGGTGTGAGGTATATGTTATCTATATTTTTAAATAGGCACTAATGGAAATAGCAAAATAATGACAGATCGGCTGTCGGAATGTGGTAACTGTTCTCTGATCTCTAATAATTGGTATTACCTGTGGTTATGTGATCAATGGCGACATTTTCCCAGTATGCATTCTGAAGACGAAATCGCTGCTAGCTGTATAACCGGTTGCTCCTTTTTAACGTGATTCGTATGGTTGGCTATATTCTGTATCTTCGTACCTTCGATTATTCTAATTATAACATTAATAGCTGTGTAGGCAGAAATTATAAGTCCTTCGAGCCGGGTCAGAATCTGTGACAAAAATATTACAAGTGTAATTTCTTTTACTAGTAGGTATTACAAGTAAAATAATTTATGGTAATTAATCACAACTATCAGTACATATATTTATTTATGTTTATTATATGCGCCACCTACCCTTTCCTCATTTTTACTTTCTCTATCCATCCAAAGGTAGTGGAAGAGATTGCTTAGCGATTAGACCGCCTTTGTATCAGTGAATGTATTTTTTTTGTTCTGTAATTTTTGCTATTGGAGTATAAATAAAAAAAATATCAGTAGTTATTTATATTTGAAACTAGTTGTCCTCGCGGTTTTCCACGCGTTAAATTAAATATATATATATATTCTGATGCATAAGTAACATTACTGTAAAGTTTCATCAAAATTCTTTCAGTAGTTTTTGCGTTAAAGAGTAACAGTCGTCCATACTTGTATTTTTTGTGTTCGAAGGAACCCTAAAATCTCAATCTCACCGTGTCGTCGCCGGCGTACATCGATATACGTAGTCCCTATTTACAATTCAGATTACATCCAGTCTGCCGCTTGCGTAACTTAAAATTTTCCTCATAAAATATTAAAATTATACCGAAGTGATATCAAAAGCCCTAATCCGGTTATGAAAGAATGCAGAATTGTAGGTCAAACAATAAACAAGGTGTCATTTTTCGGTTCAGACACTGATCACTAGTACTTAACTTGCATCACTAGTGATTAATATAATTTCTGTATAATATTTTTTTTCAGCTGGTCATATTTGCAAATTATTGTTTCATCATCATCATCAGCTCATTGCAGTAATTGTTTGCATAGATTAAATTTGAAAGTTTTGTCTCGCCTCAATAAAATATTTTTTTTTATCACATTGTGCAATTTCTTCTACTTTAGGAACATATATTCATTTTGAAAGCTTTGTCCCATCTCATTAAAAGCAATTTTTTGGTAAAATTTCTTCACAGTTTGCCTCAGAAGCCAATCTGTTTTTGACGTGCATAGCTCAGCTCAGCTAGCGTGTTAGCGCGGGTCATCAAGATACTATTGACCCGAAAGCTGGTTCCCACTTTGTCCAGAAAGTAAATATGGCTATTCAAAGAGGCAACGCTGCAGTATCTTGAGTACACCGATGTGCCATGTTGGATTACTATTGTTTTTATTGTGTGATTTGTGAAATAAACATTTGGTCATTTAGAGGTTACACAGATTCAATTTTGATTCAATTATCTAATAGTAGTGTTAATTGATCTGTGGTACCTAGTGGTGGTTATTAGGTAATTGCAGATAGTACAATTTTTATTTGTTCCATAAAACTTACAAACTATAAAACCTCTATCAGTATCGATCAAATGTATGTTTGAGATAATTATCATTTTTTATCAGCTGGGCTGATCTGCTGTGTTCCTTTGCCATTTAACTTACACAAAGGAAAGTTAGCTTGGAATCAACATATTGTAGATTTTCATTGGTTTCGGTTATGTTATAAAAAAATTGCTTTAAACCTAAACTTACTTTTACAATCAAGAGCGTATTTAGCAGTATGCATTTTTAATTAACGGATATATCGTAATCTTTATGTTCTTTACATATGTATAATAAAATCGTAACCATGTGTGAACTGATTGTTTGACTGTTTATCTGTTTGTTTGTCAGAGTATCACGTAAAAAGGCGAGAAAGAAAAATTAGGACGAAATAAGTGAGTTTCACAGAATACATATATATGTGTCAACACATAGGCTAAAAATAATTATTAATATCTTTTTTTTATTTACCTCTCAGGTAAAATAGTTGTCGTATTAATTTTAAATACGTGATCTACGATGGTTAATTAATTTGTGAATAATATAATAGATGGTGTTGTATAAACTCTCTATTTTTCAACTTTATTTAGCATCTTCAATAGATGGCGTCGTGATCCACACCGACGAAGCACTGGTTTTAAAATATATTTTTTTATACTTTTCATATTCATCTAAGTGTTTCTATTCTCACGGAACCCCTAGCGCCTAAGCGTGACTCGTACTTGTCAGTTTTTTTTGGAGTAAAGGGGCGGTCGATCAACCTTAACGGTACTAGATGTTACGCTCGTGAAGTAACTCGCTTACATCACAGTCTACCGGTATATATATATATATATCTCTATGGAACCGATAACGGTGCTGGATTCCATTATCAGTTAGTGGATCAAGGTTTTGGTTGTATTAGGCAATATGTGCTAACTTCAGATGAATCTTTAAGAGTAATAAATTACTCTACATTTAGGACTAGTGACTCTATTGCTAGCAACCACTATAAGGTTCTCTCTAGAAATCGTCGTGGTGAAGTCAGGACGAAGTTATCTAACTAACATGTCACTTGGGGAATACATAGAAAATTCAAAGACCAAACATAACAATAAATCAATACATACAATCATATTATGAATAAAAATGTCTGTGGCGTGCGAGGAATGGAACCCGCGACCATAAGTAAAGCAGTGTGCTAAACCGCTAGACCACCGAAGCCTGAAAATGATGCATTAAATGAATGTATTTAGTTTTTAGATATATTTAGTGGTTGATGCTGAATATTTTAAGTATGGCAACCCTAATGGTGACCTTAATCGGTTCATTCGCTGAACTTTAACAATGTATCAGATAAACAGACACTATGTAACATAACAGTACTGCATAATAAAGAAATGTTAAAGAAATCTTACCTTCGAACATAAGTAGAAGAGCCATACATGTTTCTATGACCTGTTATATAAGGGCATGTACAATACAGTTTAGGTATTGCATCGCTCTATTTACATCTCGTGTAAATAAATCATATTTGATGAACATCTTTGACACATGAACAGAGAAGGTTTAGAAAATAGATTGCGAATGTTGCCTAACTTTAATATGAATATATCAACATTTAGAAACTCGGAGGCCGTTGAAATAGCTAATAGGTTTTATTTCGACGCATTACGTATAGAAGAATCCTTCGTTTGACTTCCTTAATAAATATAGAAAGTGATTTTATTGTAATCATTTAGTTCGTCGAGAACTTTGAATAATTTAAAAAGTTAATCCTTTCTGTACAATGTATGCTGTATACATGTTGTGTATTGCATTTTAACAAATTAAAAAAATATATGCTTTTTATTTTTTATTTTATAGAAACTATTTGGTGTTTCATGGTTTTACATGCCAGATAAAGTGTTCATATTTATGCTCTTTTAAAAAAAGAAGTGGTATAAAATATTCACAATAGACAACAACGCACGCACAAAAACGAGGTTAAATTGAGCCTCTAGATTAATTTATTATACGTTTGTGTATTTTGTACGCATCAATAAAGTAGACATAATTTCTAATATATATACCTCAACTTGCAAGTTTCTTCCTCATTCCCAATCATTTCTCTTATGATGAGTCTGTGTTCTGAATGAGTGTTTCATTCTACCAAACAAAAAATATGACTATTTAAAAGTGCTTATATTAAGTTTATTTGAATAAAGATTATTTCTATTTCTATTACATGTTTCTATTAATCACGCGTCTACCTACGGGCTGTCGATGTGTCAATAGAAATAAATTGAACAATTATGTATAAGAGAGACATAATATAAGTTGCTTTGATGATGCGAGTTAAGTCGATTTGATGTATTAATTGATTTATGGTACTTATGGCCCTCTTACAGTTTCTCTGTTAACTACGCTAAGGTTTTGAGCAAACACATTAGGAGTGGTTGCGATAAAAATGCTTGGTTTCAAGCTCACTAATAGAGAAAACCAACAACGCAGTGGCCAGTTGTTTGTGTTGTTTTAGTATAAAAAGCTGCTCGCTTTATTACGTATACTTATAATACGGATTTTTATAATTATATATTAAAAAAATTGGTTATCTACTATATTTTTTTATAATCGGTAACAACACAAACACGTAGTTTCAATCACAGTAAAGCTTTGCTACTTATTAGTAGATATCTAATATACATACATAAATACTTTATTTATGTAAATAAATACGTAATATAGAAATGTTTGTATTGTGTTGGAATCAAATCTGCAATCATTGGAAAGAAAGCAGTATGCGGAACTGATTCTTGATCACCGAGGTGGTCAAGAAAGCATAGCTATTGCTTTGACCTCGATGATTGTTTTAATCCATTGTTTATAGGTTCTACCACAACCTAATAAAACAAATGAAAGAAACTAAATTGCATAAACTTTATCATTTTAAAAATGCATCATAATATTCCTTCAAATTTATTAAACGTAATAGCTTAATATACACAAAAATATATATTGGAAATATAAACTTATTTATTGTTTCTATACAAGATACATATGCGTAAGTATCCGCAGATAATTTCCACTTCAATCGATAATCACCCCCTGACTACCACTTATCCTGTTCAATCCAATAATTTTCTCACTTTATCATTCTGAAATCCTATCTATCGACAAATAAATATTTTTCCTTATCAAAATTGGGGATAACAGAAGTCGCTATGTCAACATGCAATAAGCGCCTGGCTGTATGGGTAAACGGTACGATAGTCAAAGCTCGTAAGCCTCAGTTGCTATCGGTTCAGTGTAGACTCCGCACAAATTGTGGACCAAATAAATGTAACACGCTAAATACGTATTCACGTTCGCGGTATATTTGTGTTCGAATATTGAAATAAAAAACTATTTTGTTTTCTTTTTAAATTGAATTTAGAACACAATGTTTATAATCTGTGGAATGAATTATGTTGTCGTGTGATGTTGTTGGAATTATTTTCGAAATATAGTTCGAAATTCAAATATTACTAATTTGCAAGTCGTATAGTTGTAAAATTTTATTTGAAACGAAGATTTATGTTTTGAATCTTATCTTATGTCTGGAGTATAAAATAGATCTTGTAATACCAGCAGGTAGCTATTTATTTACATAAATAATTTGTTTCCATTCCTACTCTTATATACGTAAAGTGGCAGCGAAAATTGATCTAATCACTGTCTTAGAAATTTCTAACGTTTAGAAGATATTGTAAAACGTTTTAAAATTCTATATGAATATATGTCCCTATGACAAATTTGTGTATATAGTTTTATTCCAATATTTGTCATAACATAACTCGGTATTAATTTTCCATCGACTTAAAAAACAGGAACGTGTTTTCAATTCTTTTGCATTTTTTTATGAGTCTTTTAAATTTTTTTTCTATATGAACAGATTTAGAACTTTTATATTTGCTATTTGTTTCCAATGTGTTCTCGTGTGTTTTCATTTTTATTAAGATTTTTAGTAACCAGAAGCATTTGAATTGCCCATTAATGTGAAGTTCGTCATTTCGTAGCCTGTACAAATATAATTACTTTATTTCAAGTCAGGTTTAGCGTGGTCTGTATATGTATAATTATTATATATGAAAAGAAATTTAAATTATTAGGCTATCCAATATAGGTAATAAATACAGAACTGCTAGTCATATTGGTCTTTGTAGTAAATAATAATAAATCTTTTGTCAATACTCACAAAGTATATAATAAAAAAATAATCATGATGCTTACCTACGAAACATCGATTACAAATATTACGAAGTTATGAGCTAAGTTATAGCTATTTGTATATAAGGAATTGCTTAAATTTTGTAAATGCCTAAATGAATATAGCGTAAAATACTTACTTTTTGTTTAATAAAATCAGTTAAATAGGTATCTATTATGGAAGTAAGTTAATGATTTATTTCAACACTGTCGTCTCGGATGCTTCTAACTAAGAGTCATTAACACAAAAATGTAGGTGACCAACAGAGAAACAAAGAAGTCTTTTGTAACTTAACTATTATTCAATCTTTTCTTTGGGAATAAAAACTTAGATTACCACTTAGATACGCGACGAGACTGTCTGATGCTAACTTTTTAACCGGCGTGCTATTCTATGAAGTCTTACATCGTTAATTGTTTTGTTTTTACCATAACTAATAATGGTCATATTGTTGTGTGTGATTTAGTGCTTTTGCCTACTTTGTATAATAAGTTGTTAATTTTTTTTACTTTTTAATACGCAAAGTAACCATTTCAAATTAAAACAAATATTTGACTTTTTTTTAAATATAACTGGATTGATGTCGACCCATATAATGAACAGTATTTTTTTATTATGACTTTATAGAAATGAAAACACCACGGACATGAGACTTCATGAAATCTATACATACATATATTACGCATGTCGTACTCCTTATGCCTTAAGTTTTTGGTGTGTGTAATTTATATAAATTACACACACCAAAAACTTAAGGCAAGCTATATGTAATTTTTTTTATTACTTTAATTATTTTCTATATATTATATTTTTTTTGCTTGTTTTTGTTTCTGTAGTAGAAGCACAGAATAAATATATTTTTCTTTTTTAATAGTTCACATGTTTTAGTATTGTGCGTAATTTGATCTATTTTGTGTAATATTGAAAGGTTATAATTATAAGTAAGTTTGACCTCAATATTTACATTGTTAAATGCCAAATATAAAATGTCAAACTCATGCAATAAATATGATGTTTAAACGATCATACAATCACGCTATTTGCAATCATCTGACCATGAGTTATTAATGTAATTAGATACGTATAAATGTATATATCTTATAATATATACATATATATATATATATATTTTTTTAGATGCATAGTATAAGGGATATATAGGTATACGGAAATTATGTAACTGATTATTTTGTTTGAATATTTGTTTATCTGATTTTTGGTTCATGGTTGTAGGTGCGTAAGTTAGACTGACAGGCTATTTAGTAGTAAAAATTAAGTACAATAACTTAAATAGAATTAAATAAATAAAGTTGAGGGTTTTTCAAGTAACCTATATTATAGGTAATGTTACTTAACAATATGTGGAATAATATAAAAGAAACAACAACTGTGCACGCGAACAAAACTAATATATTAATGAAATCCATTCAACCGGATAAGCTTAATTGAAATCATTATCTACTAGTCTAGAAAAACTAAAGAAAGAAAGAAAGCGGGAATAAATGACAGAAAAAAATATTAGCACAAGTGTAAAACGTTTAAAATATTTTTAATCGACTGCCAAAAAAAGGAGGCATACAATTGAATAGTATTATTTTTTTTGTGCACAATATCTTAGCGGAAACTGATTGGTATTACACAGCTAAGATAATATTGTATTACCAACTTTTTGCTAACAATTTACCATGTTAGGTCAACCTCCACAGTTCCGCCCTGGAAACCATCGTCCTTAATTCCTGGTGCCCCGCCAGCGTAGACGGGTGCACCATTCCATTATCATCCATTAAGAAAAAGAATATCCACACATATAAAATCTTTACAAACTTTCACACTTGTAATATTTAAATTAATTGAAAATTTAAACAGTTCAGGATGTAAGTAGATATTTTATTAAGCCTATATGGAGTGCATAATAAATGCAGTAGTGTAGGATTCATTTATACAGAATTGATATACTGTGCATATTAGTATGCACAATACCTACACAAGAAATAGATTAGCATACCAGCCGAGTTACTGAATCGTTATGGGAAATGTAGATTGCAATGCTATTTATGGTGCTTTTTTGCTATCTGGCCTATCTAATGACTAACTAACGGTTGACATAACAGCATTCTATATTGAGTTCCTTACCTTTTTATGTATTTATTCAAAGTAACTATTATTGGCTATACTATTCAGCTGTTATTAATGACCCTGAAGAACTTGTGAAGAATGAAAATATTCACTGAAGTTTTTCAATATCTTTAGAGCTTGTCCTAGAGATTACACTGTCACGCTTCCGCTAAAAAGTATGGAATGTATTAATCTAGAATAACATATACCTGTATACCTACTTATTTCATTCGAATCCGGACAGTGGTTTTAGCGAGTACGACTGATTAACTACTCATCCTTAAATACTTTCACTTAGAATTCATAGTCAGATTTTTGTATAAGTTTCTATGTAAAGAAGTCAAGACTGAAATATATAAATGTTATTTTAGATAAAATTAATAATTTAAATAATGTACATAAAATATTTCATTATTATTTAAAAAAATATTCTAATTAAAATAGTATTGTAAGAAAAATACAAATAATATACAATAATAACTACATAAGTAAATATAAAAACCTTTGCACAGCCTCCGACTGATTCCCTATACTATTCAAACGAGGCTCAAATCCAAACAAATGACGAAGGTCTGAGCCTAAGTTAGCACCCTTAACAGAGTAAAGTCGTATCCATTACGCGGGGGTTGCCATTAAGTCTCACCATATCTAAGTACTGCCTTTGCACTCGCTTCCATTTTCCATTGCATTATAATAGTTTAAAAAAGGAAAGAAAAACGTAGTCAATATTGTCATATTAGCTAAGCTATGTTTCGAATTAGGGTGCGATTATGCATTACAGGATATGAGGCATGACATCATAGTCCTCTAGAATGGCAATGCATGATCGTATGGCTATCACACGATAGCGATGTTCGTAGTGCCATTACATCTATGACATAATATTACAATACAGGGGATGATTACTGTTTACGATCAGTTCGGCCGTCAGATTGTTTGCCATTCCAATTATAACAAAAATAGACATATGTATAGTACATATTATGTACTGTTAATACGTCTAAAAACAGTGGTCAATTTCTATTGAATAGATTGTATACCGATTATTATCCTATCTCAGCCATGCATCAAGTTAACGGTGACAGCGATCTCTAACAGTCCTTCCGCGTTCTCAACATAACAAATTGTGAAGCGTAATCAAGTTTTAATTGATTACTTAAATAAGCTACGAATTTTGCGGACCTGTATTATATTAATAGGAATATTTATAGCAGCCATAACTTTGGGGGTTATTACCTTATGAAACATTATGAAATCTCTGATATTATAGCTAAATAAACTCATCGTTTTATGGAGTTATTAATGGACTTTTAATATCATTATAAATTTTACTTAGCTTAGAATAATCAGTCGGATAAATCTTTGTAGACCTAATTCTGGCCTCTATTCCTATTATGACATTAAATTAGAAAGATGTTACCAGGAAAGTACAAGAAACTGCGTACTATGATATTTTTTATAGGGGACAAACGACATGCTCGTTTGTCCCCTGGCTCACCTGATGATAAGTGATTATCGCCGCTCATGGCCACACAAGGGGAATTGCAAGTGCATTACCGGCCATTTCAGAAGGAATAAGCTCTTTTCTTACAACGCTCTATTTGTTTACCACGTAATTCATTACTGTATTACATCTCTTGCATTCTAGCTGGTTCTTTGAATCAGAGAAAGGTAGTAGTAGGCTGGCCAGCCTCAAGGTTTTTAAAAGTGTTCTTGTTTTTTTTAGGTCACAAACATTGTTTCCTTTTTATTGCCTTCAAGTGTAGCCCTGCGTTAATTTTTCTTCGCAACGTGAGCGAAATATGTATTCTTACTGTTTTTTTTACAAGACATCTGTTGCATTTTATTGAATGTACCTACTAACGGTGGGAGGATCTGCGAACTAGTTCGTAGTTCATCGTTAGGAGCGGTCTTCCGAACTACTTTGTACGTTCGTGAACTACACAAGATTAGACGATACATTTCGGTTTTAAATGCGAGGTTCTATTATTGTCCACGAAAAAATTGCGTCATTATGAATATATGAAATATGAAATCTCTGTCAAAGTAATATCCTCTAGCACCTTGAATAAATTACTTAATAAAGCACATGACATTTAAAAAAATAACATTAGTTATTTCTTTAGATCCCGCTATTTCCTTCTATTTGTACCAAGTCCAGTCTTTTGCACGCAATCCTCCAAGAAATAAGTGGGTTACAATAATCGCAGTCTATTTCGACACTTTGCTTGGATGGGCGGGCATGTAACGGTACAGAAACCGTTGGCATTACGATAGATTACTCTCGTCTTGTAATGAAATACTGTAATGAACATCCGCAATATTATAACAATCATACCACCTGAATAATGATAATGATAATGATATGGTATTTGATAATGATTATATGTTTAAATTTGAAGATTTCATTGTTGATAGTTGAATGACCCTCAATCCTTTATTTTTCAATATGCTTTGAATATTATTAATTTAGTTTGTATATGTTATATACTACACATTTACCTGTTACTTGGCAAACAAAATCCAATTAGGTTAGTGAACAAAGAATTCTGTCTGGAAATCCCTACTTCACCTTAGTTTCCAATTATTATTTGCGATTTAAGATGACCTATATTATATCCGTCCAAGGACGGACGGACCAGCTATTACAAGTAATAGTTGTATCCTATGAAATTTCAATTCAGACGTTTAGTCGTGAAAAGGTAACAGGTAAACAGACAAACTCACATACAGACAGATTTATAAAATTAATGTGTGTGCTGTATCTAATAGGTAATAAGTTGTCTCCATGTAGCGATGAACTAAGAATACAATTTGTCACTGTTACCTGTGATATTATAGTACTTATCGTTTAAAGAATATCGTAAGAGATGAGCAAACAAACATCAATATGTTTGTATTTTTTTTTAGTTTTGACATTCGAATTTTTCTTGAACAAACTCGAAATTGAACTTATTATTACTACGATACCTATCTGCTTCAGTGTAATAATAGTGGGATAAATTCTTTTGTTACAAGAAACCCATGCTCAGCTTTGGGACTCTAATGGGAGCGAGAGGAAGGCTTTACTGCATAGTAACCACCTCCCCTCGCATGGGGAATGTGATCCAATTACTAGCAATGTACTTTATTATCTAGAAACGATTCTCTATAATGGAATAACTGACCTGACCTTATGGTCTGGAAGATGGATAATTCAATACTTCGCAATAAAAAAAATGGTTGTTATGCTGAATGTGTTACCAAGTAACTAGTTATATTAGGCATTATAGTTTTTATATCAAATAAAAGATGAAGTATCTCTTCTGCCATCAATAAATGTCACTCGTCTATTATATAAGGTCATTAATATTCATTAAAGGTCAATATAGTCAAATTATGTCACTTGTTTTTTAAATTGAATCTAAATGCTTCTTTAGACTTGTAAAATAAAATATGAACTTAATAAAATATGCTTAGTGATCACTACAATACGTACAATTACATAAAAAATACTATACTTGTTTAAAAATAATAAAAAATGCCTATTTTAATAATTTCTCCTTTTATCATTATCAGCTAGTAACTTGTTCAGTATTTTATTTCCAAAAGATTAGAGATCGCTACAATAACTGCATTCGTGTAAAACCTAGTTGGTTCGTTAGTACTGATACAGATTGAGGAAAATATTTGCAATTTGAATTTGAGAAACATATAAGTGGTGTGTAATTGTTGTTTCGCACGACATGTAGAAACGTTCGGTTTTATTGAGAAAACACCAATAAAACATTGGTGTTGAAATATGAGCACGGACTTTTTCATGTTATTACATTGTGCATTGGTAATCGATATTGAATTATATGAGAATTGAACAAGTTTTCTCTGTCCGATGCAGTGATTGAAGTTTGTGAACTATTTACAAGTAGATCGTTGATTAATATATTACTATAATTATTACGTACATCATAGTCTATTCTGTTTCTTTTGCTTTCTTAATCTGTTTTTAAGTAGATTGTTGATTAATGTATTATTAGTTACGAACTTTACATTGTATTCTGTTAGTTTTGCTCCTCCTTTTATTCGGTATTGTAATTAAATTAGTTTGTTGTAATATTGTATTCTAGATTAATGAATAAGACATATATAGTAGAATTAGAATTCGTAGAATAGTTAACCGCTTCCCCTACCATTAGGTATACGCTGGAGGGGCGCCAATAGAAGACAGATAGGATGAGACATATTAAGTGTAATGAATCCTACGGAAACTAATATGATTTCTAAGGAGACGCAGAATTGTGTTCTAGGGATATCTGATAGAGTACATTATTATCTGGGCCAATAACACCTTCGTTAGTATTGTTTTATATATCATACGCGGTTAATTTAAGCAAAGACCTCTTTGAAATGAGACCTGAGTATGGCTGTACATAGGTTGCCGCGTGTGCATTTGGAAATTCTATCAAGTCAAATGTCGACAATAAATAAAATATTTATACAACGTTTTAGTATTCCATTATTTATAATAGTTTAATATTTGTATATAAAATAAATATCAGATATTACTACAATAATTGATCACTTGGGGGGATAGTCTCTTAGATATACATATATGTCTTATAAAAATAGTTTTATAATATTTCTTGAGGTACGCTTATACGACTTTATTACATGTCAGGAAAATAAGAAAAGTTAATAAAAATAAAGTTGTAAAGATTATTCAAGGGACTGTATAAGTAAAACGGTAAACATTGAACGTAGAGTACTTGTTTAAACTGTCAACACCAGTCAACTTGCATTTAGTATAATTTGTATCGAAATTTAAAATAATTCCAAGATACGTGTAGTTGCTTGGTCACACTTGTATTATAAACATTATAATTTTATTATTTTAAACCAGTATACACGAATTGACCTCAACAGGTCACTGGAAGTGATACGTAATTTATTAAGCAGAAACCGGAAAAAGCTGGGTCATTTGTTGAATAATGTGATAGTAAAGATATGTTAAAATGTAAAAATACGTCAAAAACATTTAAGTACATATGCATATGATGAAAAATACTATGTAAAGATATATTTTTCTAGTTGTGGTCGATTTTAAAGGTACTTTAAGTAGTGTTGTGAATGTACTGGACTGAGGAAGTGAAGTCATATGTGAAAATGTGAATATTTTAAAAGTTTCGACTGTTGTAAATCATGGCTGCGTGGGTATGGTTTGCTGCAATGTTGTGTGGTACCCAGGCGGCAGTGCTGCCGCCACCGTGGGCGGATGTCAGGAAGAATCCTTGTGCGGCACACCCAAGGGGCTGGCTGATGCTGTACTGGCCAAACGATGGAAAATGTTACACCATTTACCAGGTTCGTATATCATATATTAATTATACTAGAGGTAGACTGTTAAAACTCGTCTGCGTAGGCACCTCAGTATCATCTATTTCAGCCGAAATGCTGCTTTTTTTATAAGCTACGTTTCCGTTGTAGGGTGCAATTTAGGCAATGAAATTATAGGATAAGAGTCAAGTATTTTTTATATTTATCTTTATTTATATTTAAAATATAAAATATTATCTTTTTTATAGATAGATATAGGCATTATATACATGAAAATTGTTTTAAATTGATGTATTTTATATCGTCAACCTTAGGTGTACCGTTACGTAGATTTTGCTAGGCATAAAATTTGATTAATATATATGTATAAAAAGTATACAAATATAATTATAAATGCACCACACTTATATAGAATCAGAATACATGACCAATATATCAGACAGACAGAATTAAAAGTCAGTTAATAGGTACGTGAATTTATATTTTAGTTATTTTCATTTATTTAGACATTATACTACATATATGAAAATATAATATGGGCCTTAGATTTATATTTTTACGACTTAAATTTGAATAAAAACTAGACAAGATTAGCCAAAATGGGCATATATGGCGGGCGGATGATATTATGCCGTTTATTTCTATCTAAACGATATGTTGCAATGAATGACTAGTTATAATCCAAATTAAACCAAAGCTGTAATGTAACAAGACACTAAATAGAAAAACATAAATCCCCAAGATGTGGGCACGAATGACAAAGAGAATGCTCCACTTTCGCTTACACAAGACGTTTTGTTCATTAAAACTGCAATCAATAGATTAGTAGACCAAAAACATAACGTTCTAATGAAAAATTATAACGATATATTGAATAATATACCTATACTCTACACATTATACATTTGTTTATTTTGTTATTTACGACGTCTGTGGATTTGTGTTCATGAGTGTAATTGTTTTTATCGCCCTGGGTTTTTTTCTATGTATATCGTGCATGTATTTACGAAAAAAATATCTAAATATTTATATCAGTTGTCTAATATGTACATATAATAATCCATAATTTTTGCACCGTGCGAGGAATCAAATCCGCGGCCATCGGAAGTAAAGCGGTGTGCTCAACCGCTAGACCACCGAGGTCGGCAATAGGATAGGAATAATCTTTATAGGATTAACATAGAACACATACGATGTGCCAATTCTCACGGTCCGTTGTTATACTTCCTCTATTTATTATCTTTATGCATTTTTAGATTAAAGCTTGTATTAACAGCAATAACGTACTATACAATTATGTCAATTATCTGATCTTCAAATTAGAGTACTATGTTATGAGAGAGTACAAGAAAAAACAATGTGGTAAAGAATTATTTAATACATTATATACATTTCGACGGCCTCAACGATCTAGTGATTTAGCACAGCGCTTTACTTCCGAAGGTCGCGGGTTCAATTCCTCGTACGGTAGAAACAAAGTATGATTGTTTGTATCGATCTGGGTATTTTCTATGTATATTATATATGTTTTCACAAGAAAAATCATATCACTTGTCTAATACAAGCTCTGTTTAACTTGTGACTAGATGACGCTGTGTGGATCGTGCTTAAGATATTATTATTATTATTATTATACATATAAATAAGTGAATATCTCTGTCACGCCTATTAGGTAATTCCACCGTAAAGCAACTTACATGCTGTGTTCCGGTTGAAGGGTGAGATATGGCAGTGAAATTGCCAAGTCGCGAAGGTCGACAATGCGCCAATAAAGGTGTCGCAAGCATTCATTGATTATGGCATATCCTTATGACTGTACATTTTATTATTATTCTTGTTTTAAAATATTTTTGTGTTTGTATGTTGGTATTATTAGCTTCGCATATAAACCTATTTTACTGGCTAAAAATAAAATTATCCGTAAGCTCTTTGTTCTCTTTTTAAAACTCATCTGAAATGTACAGGTGATCTGTTGCTTCTTAAATGTACAAATAGATGAAATATCACGTTTTAAATGATGTATTAAGGACAGTTTGTAATATTTTATTAAAAATAAATAAAAGCAGAGGTACCGCCATGCATGCGTCATGCAGCCTAATATGATTTGGCAAGACAAAGTAATTATTTGAAAATAGAACTATTTCAAAAGAAAAATCAAATCGAAAAATCGAACTATTTCAAATTATTTGAATTTAGAATGCGGAACTGTGGTTTTGCTGCACGAAAAGTGAGCGAGCGCTGCAGAGAAATGTCGCAGTTTCAAAAGTAGAATAAATTCGCAATATCATAATCTGTAAAAATAAAAGAATTCTTATGATGTTCTTAACTTAATTGGTTAATTATATCGTAATTATAATATAGTATTAATAGTGTAACACTTTTGAAATCTCAAGTATATATTCAATATAATTGCAGTTTACAAGTCTATAGTAATATGTTTAGAAATACATTATACATGGTGTTACTGGGTAAGTATTTGTCTACTAATCTAATAGCGGCAATGTCAGAACGAAACTGACGAACCGTTGCGGATGTATCACGAGTTGCGTAAGTCGGTATTGCCGTGGGCCACTTATTCCGGAAGATATAATACTGATTCAGAATGACGTCTGTCCCCAGCCTAACATAATTTTACTTATCTATTTAATCAATAGGTAAGCATATAGCATATAATATTATGTATATGTGTATTTATTATAATGTGTTTTTAAGATTTTTTATAAACAACAAAGAGATTTTAAAATTTGTTTGGGGTTATTACAAAGAAAGAAATTTGTAAGTTTCGTTGCTTAACGTATGTATGTGGTTATTTATATATGTTTCTTTTATATATCCTAGATACCTTGGACAATTCACATAACGCCATATAGTACCAAGTTAAGCAGAGCTTGTGTTATGGGTACTAGACAATTTAATATAGATATTTAGATATTTTTTTGTAAATAGTACATAGAAAACACCCAGATAATTACAAACTATCATCCTCATGAATACAAATGTTTGTACCGTGCGAGGAATTGAAACCGCAACCTTCGGAAGTAAGCCGATGTGCTAAACCATTAAACCATTGAGACCGTCAAATTAATATGTCAATATCAGCAATGTTTATAATAAACACCATAATAACGATTCAGTGATACATTACCAACATTAGTTACATTTGTCTGTGATTTTACTTAGAGTTAGATAAAAACGTTACAATGATGGACTTCCTATAAGTAATGTGGTAGGTTACTTGTTAATTGTGTGAGTTTTTTCACTATTGTCTAATGTATTGCGTACTCGCCCTAATTATATAATTCTTATAATTAGAATATAGTAATTAACGAATTAAGAGCTCCCTTTGTTAGTGAGATAGAATCAGTAGGTCAGTGGGTAATAACGAGATCGATCGGTCATGGTCTTTCACAAGTACTCGAAATGCAACCAGACTGGTCCGACCGGTATTTTAAATAATAATACACGAGGATTGCGAACATTTTTAACCCGTTATTGCTATCGGCTTTAGTAATAGCATACAGAAACCTTGAAATGTATTTATGTAGATAATGCATAAGAAATATTTTCACAGTTTTATGTCATGTAGACTTGCAAATTCATATGTGTACTTGTAGATAACGATTAGAAAAGGAATTCAATTTTGCGTAATCAAATCAAATCAAAATATTTTTATTCCTGTAGGTCTATTGCAGACTCTTGTGATTTGTCAAATCTAGCGTTAGTTCGGCGTGCTCTCAAGCTAAGAACTGACAAGAAACTTTTATCTTTTATTTTTTTGAGTAAGGTTAGTAAAGGTTACCCTTTTATCACTCTCTTCAAATGAATTTGTTTGAGATTTTCTGTTCCTTACATAAATAAAAATAATCTTGCATCCTGAATATCCTTTATGTTGCATTATATTCGGGAACTTTTAACATATGCTAGAAGCATCTTATTAAGTTCTCCAATATTACGTTTTTCGCAAATAGTAATTGCATTTAAATTTTAAAACCCGCCTTTGACATAAATCTCGATGGGTTATAATTCCTATAATAATTTAAATAAATTGGCATTATTACACCCGTATCGTGGTGTCTGTAGGCGAATTGTGGCCATTATAACGTGAAGCTTTTAATGTATTAGAGATTACTGTAATATATGTTCTAAAGGCGTTTCAGAGCTATAAAATTTTATAGTCATGTGAACTATCACGAATGCTTAAAAATATCCGATCAGAATATGAATTAGTCTGTGTAAAAATAACAATAGGCATGTTATTAGCATAATTTTGTTGACTTAAATTAGAAATTCTCACGGGAACACTATTAGCCGATATTCTGAGGAAATTCCATAGGCTACGGTAACCGTTTATCATCAAACGGGCCGTATGCTTGTTTGCCACCTACGTGGCATAAAAAAATTAAAGAATCTAATGTTCGGTAGAAGATTAAGCATATTTTTTTTAATTTAGAAAGCCTCAGTAGTCTAGCTCACCGTTTTTTATTCTGATTGATTTCTAAGTTTTATTATTTGTATTGATCCGGGTGTTTCCTATGTATATTATGTATTTATAGAAAAAAATATTTCTATCAGTTGTTTAGTACCCATAATAAAACTCTGCGTGCTATATGGCGATGTGTTAATTGTCCTAGGTCATTATTATTATATTGTCAATCTTTTGAAATTGTTATTTATTCTGAAAATAAAGAATAATAAGTATAACTTCTACTTATTTATTTTCATAATTTGTTTCATGCCACGGAATATACATATGTCTACGGGGAGTCTTGACTTTTCCATCAGGCTTCAGCAGTCATAATAAATTATGAATCTTCCCCGGTATCGGTATTTCTCCACTTTCGCATTGACATACGGTTTCGTCAACCTGTCATCCGAAATTCTTTCCGTAAAAATCATCAGGTGAAGAAATAAGTTTGAATATAAATGAATATGCAATAAGACACAAAGGTCGTTTGTCGACTTTGCAACAGAAATATCCACCTAACGTGTTTCCTGCAATAGAGTTCAGGGGTCGGGTTATGCAAACTGTATACTGTCAGGCTATAGTTATTAATTTATTTGATTCCATAAACAAAATAATAGTGTTTATTTAGTTTTTTATTAAATGTTATTTCTTTTAATTTAATGATTTTTATTCTTTAACCTATTTCAATTGCCGAGTAGCTTGTGTTGTTTGTGAGGTGTACTCGTATTTTGGTTATACGGAAAGATTGGTATATATGGAAAATACAGGATAAGAGGCATGGCATCTTACTTTGGAATAGCAATGCACAGGTGTCACATTATAACATGATGACCGTAGTGCAGTTAATGTGTATAGGTGACGGTTACCATATACCATCAGGTGACTGTCAGCTTGTTTGCCATTCCAATTCCATAAATATAAAAGTATAATTAAATTTTCGTTTTAACAGTGAATGCAGACTGGATATCAAAGGATGAAACAGTTTATTAGGTAAAATAATTAATCAGTGATTAATACGTAATTACTAATGTTCATCAGAGTGCCTATTCATATATAACTGATTTGAAAAAATATATAATTGAAATGGTAACCACTTAAAAGATCGTGCTAAATAACTTTTTTAGGTTGATTTTACAACAGTTAATGTAACTGTCTTTCACTAAAAGTGTTAAAATGTCAGCTGTACGATACTGCTTGCAGAATATAAAAATAGATATGCTAGTTTAAATGCTACGTAATATATGCGTGATTATTTATTCAAATCACAAAGTTGGAGCCTGTACTAAATTCTTTTGTGGTCTTAACACGTAATTTTGCCCGCCATAGGCGCCATAACATCTATTTTCAACTATACTGTAACGTAATATATCTATTTAATTAGCTAATTTAAAGTTCATTTCACATTGCTTGGCATCTATTTATACTTACTATGTAGTATATAGGATACATACATAAAAAAAAATAATTTTTTTTGCAATGGATTATACCAGTATATAATTCATAACACAGAACAATTTTAATGAATTTTAATGGATTGGTGTTCCCGTCTGTGCTATGCTAACGTAAACCGTTAAATCCTCGCACGACACCAGTGGAGAGTGATAAGATGATTAGGTCAAGTCAGCACATCATGATAAATTCACCAGAAATTCAGGAACTCTTCACGACGATTTCCAGGATCAACCGCGTGGAGGTCAACCTGTCATGGTACAAGTAACTAAGACTATTTGAGAAACTAGATACAGAGAAAAAGTTCCTCAGTTTTCTCTTTCTAATCTTTCTCAAAAAGACAGGGATTGCTAGTAACTTCCATTACTAGTAATATCTCATGTTTTGTCTTGGCCTTACAAAGGCTATGCTAACCTTTACCATGACTGTAAACTGCCAACTAGGTCGAGGTAACGTGATCAAGACCAAAGAAATAAAAAAACATGCATTTCATCTTAAAAAACTGTAGTCATCTATAACCACGTTTTTATGTATTAAGTATGTGTTTATATTAATATGAGCTTTAAATATAAGACAATAAAGATAGTAATTCAAAGGCAACAGTATTTTCTGTCATACTAATAATAGTCAATACCAATGGTGTTTATTTTGTACAGTACTTACTTATATAATTAAAGATATAAATAAGAAACACATTGTATATAAAAAAGGAACATAAAATATTAATACAATTAACCTAGTTGACAAAAAAAGAGAATTAGGAAATAAATTAGTCTAGTACATAATATTTCAAGTTATCATGTTAGTTTCTATACTTCTCCGAAAGAGCTTAACAGATTTTGATGAAATTTTGTATGTTTACTCGGTAGGTTTGAGAATTGGTTGTCGTCTATTTTTAGGGGTACTAAGAGATAAGAGTAGCATATCTTACAAAAACATTTTGATTGGTAATTTATATTTTTTTTTTATGATATGGTATTAAAATACATACAACCCTAAAATTTCACCCTTCTACTCACAACTCCTATTAATAGTGCAAAACAACGTTTGGCGGGTCAGCTAGTTTTAATATAGATATTTCCCGTGATTTTTCAGAAAGGATACCCCTGTCCAGATACACAAGAGCTCAGTCCAGCTCGGTGGGGCGGGCGGACGGTGGCCGAGTGCAAGTGTCCTCCGGGTACTGCCCAACTGCCACACACCACCACCTGCCACAAGTTGTTCGAGCGAGGACCGTGCCAACCAGGAGAGTACTTCGCGCCTGTAGAGGAATCATTTAACAAGCGAGGGTAGGTAAGCATCATAATGTATATTAAATATTACAAATTTTAGGAAAAGTGGTTTGACATAGAGTACTAGGCTCTAATGGCAACGCATGAGTGGTATCACGGCTGTTATATGATAACGTGATGTTCATAGTGTTGTATATGTGTTTAGGTGCCAGTTACTTACCACAAGGTGGGCCGTCAGCTTACTTGCCATTCAAATGACACAAAAACGAAAGAAAGAGGATTTTGTTACGTGGAACGTAATGTCCAGCCCGCGACTACACGTATATCTTTTTATTTATAAGCCGACTGGAATAAAATATACTCAACATTTTAAGTGAATCCCAGTGAAAACCCAACCTAAATCAGTTAAGCCATTTCTGAGATCAGCGCGTAGAAAAAAAAACTGACAAACAGACAAAAAATTCTGTTTTGGGGTTAATTTTAATAAAATTACTCAAATAATAATTTAAAAATAATTTATTCTTGTAAGACATTTAAGTCATTTATGCAAATCGAGTTTTAAGTATTAATAATTTTTGCCTACAGACACTTTATTATATGTATAGACTAGCTGTACTTGCGGGTTCGTCCACGTGGAATTAATGTATATTTTTTAAATATAATAATAAATTTTCTAATATAGAAGTAGCTTAAGGTACTCTTATAACATTAGCTATATGCGTTTGAAAGTCCAAAAGGTGCAGAAGTTTCAGATTAGCAAAATCAAACAGACAGACAAAGATGAATTTAATATGAATTTTTTGATGTAAGTGTTGTATATACTTTCATATGCATTTAGTGAACACTTGTTACTTTTTCTTTAATTACAAATAATCACTTCAATGTTATTTATTTGTATAGATAAGGAGTTTTCATTGATTCAATAAAACTATTATCCTTATATATTAAGCATCCTTCTGGTAAAACCCAAGTTCACCTATACAATTACAATTGGTAATATTTCGAAATGGTCCAATTGGTCATTCCGTGTTGCAGCGAACGGCAAGGCATGTGCGTGCGTCCTCAACAATGCGCGGACGAGACCTTGCTCTACTGGCCTGCGGATGGCCGGTGCTACTACCGCCTGAGTCAGGGCCCCTGCTACACCGGATCTATATTGGATCTGGGTGACGATGGGCTGGCTAATTGTACAGTAGGTTTCCTTTTTTTATACCCCAATAAGTAAGTAAGCATATAGGCACTGTAGACTATGGATGATTGAAAAAACCATAGACATCACGGGCATCTTGTTGACATTAAAAGAGCGATACGCAAGTTTCTTAATCGTTCTTCTTGTGATGAGACAGCTTTCCGAAAGAGCGGTAGATTTGAAAAATAAAGAAAGACTATTATTCGAAAGTACTTAAATGTAAGTTCATTTGAAAGATTTCACAATTTTATTCTATTCTACTCTTATAAGGGTAAATTGGGAGAAGGGTAAACCAATGGGTTTAATGGCTAGCCAAGTATAGTACATTAGGTCGACTTCCACGCGGCACTGAAAGTCATCGTAGGTTAATTCCTGGTGAATTCCCCAGGATAGGATAACTGATTTGACTTCATGCTCATTTTATCACCATCCACAATACAAACAAAAAACACCGTTAGTAATATGGAAATCCCATGTCATTTCATCCGAAATTGTAAGTGTTAGTTTGCGTATAAACTAATTCATCTTATATTGTGTACTCACATCTAGTAGCAACATTATATCTACACATGTACTATCTTCCGTTTTTCTGCAGTCTGGGAATAGTTAGGCTACTAGGTATTAGGATTATACATTTTGTCATTTATAATTAAGAATTTGAGTTCATTTTTAAATGCATTTACTTTGGCAATCATGAAAAGTATTTTAAAAGTCAGCAGGAGAAGGTTATCGAAAACGATTTTATGAGATAAAGGATATTATAATCATATCTCAGATAATTTACACCGTCAAATAATATATACATTTTTTGTAAGTAAATACATATATATAGATATAGAAAACACCCAGACCGATATAAACAATCATACCCATGAATACAAATGTTTCTACCGTGCGAGAAATGGAAGCAACGATCATGCGAGTGCTAAATCCACCAGACTACCTAACTTGGTCCAGATATTCTTGGTTAAGCTTAATTAAAAAAAAATATTAGAGCCATTACAAACCTTGCTTATTTTATATCGATTATAATATGTTCTAGGTTCTCAATGTTTTTATTCTTTATTGCAGTGTGCCTCGGACGGTCCTCACTATTGGGATGCTGACGGAGGGTGCTACGCTCATTATTCCAGAGGTCCTTGTGAGAAGGGGCAGCTGTTCTTGCCAGGTGCGAAGTGTGGCTGCGAGAGCCATCTACCTCATTATCATAATGGTACTGGTGCCTGTTACGAATTAGGTAAGTTTGGAAGACATTTTCATAATATGTTTATTACTAAATATTACTACAGAATAATCAGGTTGTGAAACGCCAATTTCTTAGTGAAGTTTTTTTAGAGATATTTGCGTGAAGTTTTCTAAAAAAGACCTAATCAGGTCTTTTATTTACTTGATACCCAGTATTAGATGATATTCAGATTAGGAAGCCTTATTTGCAGAATGTCTAAGAATCAAACGGCCAAAAATCAATACATATTCTAAATATCTGAATATCTATTAAGAATATTTTGACGGCCTCAGTGGTCTAGCATCACTTAAGTTTCGATGGTCAGGGGTTTGATTACTTGGCAATTTTTGTTTTCATGATTGTAACTGTTTGTATTGGTATGCGTGTATTCTATATATTTATCTCAGTTTTCTAGTACACATAACACAAGTTTTATTTAGCTTGGGACAGTCCTGGCTCTATGTGAATCGTCCTGAAATATTATATTATTATTAATACAGGAAAATTATCTAAATTATAATACCATCAATATTACGTTAAAATAGAAATCATAAATTGCCATAAAGCAAATCTTCCTTTACACATAACAGAATGAATAAACATTTTGATGAGACTTACTGTATTGAGATTAAATACTAAAAATATTCTTTATTTTCTGTACTTCTTTTAAATGTATATTTATTCAATATTTCAGATTCGATAGGCCCTTGTCCCAAAGGACACGTGTTTTCCATTTCGCAAATAAGTCCTTACGGATCTAAAGCCGAGTGTAAGTGTAAAGCCTTCCACACGCGAGCTGTAGACGGTGCTTGCTACAGACTGTACACGAGGGGACCATGTGCTCATGATGAAATGATCGCGAGAGGGGGGAGATGTATAAAGGTAAGATTTGGGAACTAAAGAGAAATCTCTGATATACTGATAATCACACTCTTGGCAGAATTATCGAGTTTTTCTTAGAGCTCCAATTGAAGGGGCCAGCAGTACCATGTTATCAGCATAGTTTATATCTGGATTGAGCAACACGCTTGTTCGATTTATTGTGAATTTATTTTTTACTTTCTCCCATCAGTATATTGTTATAAAATTATTTTTTCTGACTTAAGTTACTACCTTGTGGGCGACTTGTTCTCACATGCAAAAGAAACGGGCCGCGCGAGTTTTTATTTTACACTACCAGTACTCGCGTTTTCATCCGCGTGAAATTTATAGCCTATATGTAATTCTGATGTATAAGGTATATCATTGTAAAGTTTTATTAAAATCCATTCAGTAGTTTTTGCGTGAAAGAGTAAAAAACATCCATCCATACAAACAAACTTTCGTATTTATAATATTAGTAAGATGTAAGTTATTAATAAGTGTTACTTTATGTGCGGAAAGACAAAAAAACTTAAATTAAAAATGGCCCGTTGATGAATAAGATTGCTCACCCCAGACTACTTAATGGACTTATATTAGTAGACTATACTAATGACTGAACTAGACTTATATTAATGACTGAGCTCCTATTAAGCTATTGATATATAATCTAAAAAGCTGCCTCCTGTACTCTGCATTTTAAAAAGATAAAAGATTTATCATTATTATTGAAATAATTCCAGTTGCCGTGTGCCCGCGGACGTTTGTACGTCCCAGAGCGTCGGCGTTGCTATAGACCCGGTGCTCCCGAGCCGTGTCCAGTCGGTGAAGTGGTGGCATTCGACTTCGAAGCCAGACCAGCGCTTGATGGGTTAAGCCATAATGGAGTTTGTGCATGCGGAAGTGGTGTTTGTACTAGACGAGAGGTTAGTGTATAAATTCCTGTTTTTGATAAGTCATTATTTTTTTATTTTTTATGTATACTGTAGCGTCTGGACTTCGGTACTAGTATATAAGGCAAGAATAACCACTAATCGTTTATGCCTTTGTTACTGTGGTATAACGAAATCCTAAGATTATACCCGTAGGACACATAGGTCCTATGGGTATAATCTTAGGATTTCGTTTAACTTTGTAATATGACAGCTTTAGTGTTTTAACGGTTTAGCACACCGCTTTACTTCCGATGGTCGTAAGTTGATTTAATATTAAAGAATATTTATCCTTTGTCGCTTTACACAAATCAGGTGATGTAGCATCGGAGTTTACTTTTCTTATAACGAAATACGCTGTCTGTATACAATCTATTACCCGCGACTTCGTCTGCAGCAACTTTCCTACTCGTTATAGCAATCTACTTCCATAATTAAATTTCTTTAAGATCATTTTAGCAGTTTAGTCGTGAAATGGTAATAAACAGACAGACGGAAATACTCACATAATAATTTATTTTAAGATTAGTTGCTCACCAAACTTACTATTTAGAATAATAATTATTTATTTATTAGAAGAATAAGAAAATAGCGTGTATTAGTATAGGTTGTTACCTTTTGACTGCAGGTCGAAGCCTGTTCCTCCAGACGAGGGTCTGCATCATACGGCGGGGCCTGTCACACACTCCATACCCAAGGTCCATGTCCAGAATATTCCTGGCTGGTAAAAGATTCATACGGTTCAACCAAATGTCAGTGTAGACCTGGCAGGCTGCCTCCCGATTGCAGAGAAGACACAAGATTGAAATTGAAGAGCTGACACCATTGAAGATGTCGTTTGTAATGATCTCGTATATAGAGCATATTCACTTGAAAATGTCATTAAGTATTGTGGCTGTTTAGAGATAGGACCTACTTTAAGTGTTCACACATTATTAGAATCGAATGACTCGGGCGACGAGTTTTATGTAATAAAAAAAGGAAGAAAATAAATACGATTCGATGCACATAATAATTAAAAACAAAACATAAGATTATATAATTGGATTAGCGTGTGTGTAGTAAGGAAAAGTCTCCGCTCAGTATATGCCGTGACGAGGTGCCACGACGCTAGTATTCTGCGGATACCCTCATACTATACATAGACACATAAATGTATATATAAATATTCTCATATACAAAATTCTCGTGTCACAATGTTAGTTAGCATACTTCTCCGAAACGGCTTGACCGATTTTTATGAAATTTTATACCCATATTCAAAGGTCTGAAAATCGGCTACTAGCTATTTTTCATACCCCTAAGTGATAACGGGCGTCCACTCCTAACATTTTTTGATTTTCATTTGGCATTAAAAATACATACAACTCTAAATTTTCACCCTCCTATCATCAACCCCTATTTTTTAATAGCGATATTAGTACTTAAATTTATATAGCAAACAACATTTAGCACATAGCTGACAGCTCACATTTTGGTAAGTTAAAACCGTCGCTTATATACATGAACAGCACTACGGAGATCACGTCATTATATGACGCTCTTAAAACCAGTCATGTGTTCCCGTTCCGGAGAAATAAAATATCAAGCGTCCATACCCGTAATATCTCGATTGTTTTGAAGTTTTTCGGGGGTTCACTAAAGCGCTAATCGAAAGTACGAATCGTCCGACGGATCCTAGTAATGTGTGAGAGGCCTTAGTCATTAGAAAGGTACTCCGACATAGCAAGTAACAGTCGTCTTCTCACCAGTCTACCACTGTTATAATTAATAAAATATACGAACCTGGTAAATGGTGTAATATTTTCCATCGTTTGGCCTGTACAGCATCAGCCAGTTCCATGGCATGATATTGTTAGCAATGGGATAATTTTCTATATTAATATAAACAAAAATTCCAAAACTGATTAGTGCTTGCTGTATCGGAGTGGTGGTGGTAACGGTTTGTCTTTGATAGCATCAATCAAGACTGATTAATAATGGCTGTTCTTGCTTATCTAACGTTTATATAATAATAATCATAATAATCATTATTTATTTCCAATAATAAACAATTACAATTGCTGGTAACAATAAAATTAAATCGAGATAAAACGGTCTATAACTTACAGGCATTGAGTCCACCCTCTCTGCTATTCTGTTATAGCCTATGTTAGGTTTGTTATCTAACATGAGATAATCAGGAGTAGTCTGTCGATTACTGTTATAGATATACTCGACAAAGACTGCTAACAATTCCATTTGATATCACTCCCATTTCATATAATATTATCTATTATAAAAAATATTCTTTCTGAGTCTTTTCGAATTCGATATAAAATTTCGGAAAAACTTCGAAAATATTTCTTTATGTTGTTTCTTTATGTCATGAGTGTTTATTTTCATGGGTGTTAATAGAATGGTGAACCCACCTGCGCTAACGGTATACTCTGGCGGGACACCAGTGGAGGATGATATGGATAGGATGAGCATGATTAGTTAGGTACCAGACCTCAGCCCATCATGACAAATTTACCAGGAATTAACCACGATTGTTTGTAGAGAGGAACGCGTGGAGGTTGACCTAACATTAAGCAACACTTCTAGCAATCGGGCCTCTATTCCCCGTTACTAACAATCCCCTCCCCTACTTACGACTTAGAGTGTAAGAATGTGTATACAATAACGTATAAGAACAGCCATTATAGAAGAATATTTAGGAATTAACTTTTATGTGCTATTAAATTCAATGTTAATATAATATTTTGTATTAATAAGTTACATCAGTATTGAGCAATGGGCAAAACATAAAAAAGAAGGATACCCACATCAGAACTTTAACGAAAGAAGCTCACAAGGCTTGATAAAGTGATTGATGTAAGCATTGCAGAACGTAATTAGTTTTAAGTAAACAAATCATCCGATCATAATTCATACGGTCTCGGTTATCTAGCGGTTTATCATATCTAGCTTCCTATATATATATAGATATAGATAGGGAGTTCGATTCTTCGCATAATACAAACATTTATATTCACCAGACTTATTATTTGTATTGGTCTGTGTTTTTTCTAAGTATTTACAAAAAACTGTATTTAAATATTTCTATCAGTTGTTTAGTACTTATTTCAAGCTCTGCGTAGCATGGGACTAAATGACCGTGTGATTTATAAAGGTTTATTACTGTTATACTCCCAATTAGTACGAAGTTTTTCTTTCAAACGTTCAGCATATATACTGAGCCTTCATATAGTCGGAGTAATTTTTTCTACCTTACCGGTAATTATTTTTATATTACTTATTGTTGTGATTATCAAGGTCTATTATTAGATATTCGCAATTATAAAGTAGTTTGTTACAAAGAAGTTTTGCTTACAAACGGTTAGCATATGTACTGAACCTTCATATACTCAGAATTTTTTCCACCTTATAAGTAAATATTTCTCTATTACTTAATGTTGTGAATTGCTAATCAAGGTTTATCAAAACTCACATTTTCATATACTTAGAGTAATTTTCTCTACCTTAACGTTAATTATCATTCTATTACTTAATATTTCTGCTGCAATTTGCTGCTAGTCCCTAGAAATATGAATCTTGAATGTTTATCCTTCTGAAGGGCCGTGTGTCTTATATCCTCTTATATAAGAAAATAAGTGTACGATCACATATTTTTTGCCCATGTTACTTGTTGCTTCGCTTGCTGTTGACGTGGAATCCTTCTTTTTTTTAGTCCGTGGAGCTTACTTCTTATTGAGAAGTAGCTACATTTTGGTATTGGCTATGAAATAGTGGTTAATATTTTTTGGCGGGTAAAAAATTTAGGTAAACATTAGAAATAGGGGTGCATATTTTTGATATGTTACTCTTTTTGTTGTGACAATTCTTTGTCCAATGTTATGTTTTCCTATGAATGTTTACCTGTTTCTTTCTACATTTGATAGTATGTTGTAACCTGATAAAAAAAAGAAGAAAAGATTGCTAATTCTGCATTTACATATACATATGTGTTTTATATATGGTTAGTCATAAAGAATATGTAAAGACTATAATATCCCTAAAACTCAATCATTTTTCTCAAGAATTAAAGTGGAAATACATTTTTTTTTATACCACAAAGGTGATAATAAAGCATACGACCCATATAACGGTAAATAGTTACCGCCGGCGTCGACGCGGTAAAATTATATATATATATATATATATAATATAATAATACATAATAATATAATATATAATACATATTACATAAAATATATTTTCAAATTTGCACTTTGTTTATTCAGGAAACGAAATACTCGTTTCCTGAATAAACAAAGTGGAAATAAACTAACTGGCTTTTGCATTTTATGGCTAAACCTATATAAATAATATATATTTTTATAACTATTAAAGTAAATAATAGGAAGTGGTTTTTGCTACGTCTACGAGAAAAATAATGCGGTTCCCAATTACTGAGCAATTTGACTTTTACATGTTACGTTTCATTAATAAATTACATAATTAAAATACACTAATATATAATTATACATATATACATCTCCAGATAATTCTCTTATTACTTTTAAATTTGTATATTAATCTCGATTTTATATTAAATAATATATATACCTAATATTTCCATACTTAACAAATCGTCAACTATTATTTTCATAAATATAATAAAATAATTTATGAAAACAGATGATATTGCAATTTAATACTGGATTTCCCGGAAAAGGTCTATTTGTTATATTAGGTTTATCGGAAAATGTTGTGAAAAAATACAATTAAATCCTAAATTAGGAAAAAACGAAATTACTTTCCGAACAACCTAATATTTTTTTTGAAAAAAGTATTTATAAAAGATAGAACCTTTCCTGGAAAATCAGTATTGAATTGCATGCCGTCGTCGCTTTGTCCAGTTGATCAATGGTTATAATTATTATTAATTTTCGAGTAGGCGTAGTAAATATTGCTAATTACTTTTATACATACTTTATTACGTATAAAATATACTTTATTAATTACTTTTATATATTAAGATAATTGTTAAGGCTGATTAAAAATTACGTAAAAAGATATTATGATTACAATAATAAAAAAAGATATATTAATTGAGCGGAGAGTGAAGTGCGTAGTGATCTTAGAGATCAAATTTGCACTCTTTGTAACGCTACTCCTCTGTAACGGCTTGACCGATTGAGACCAAAATTTCATCGAAAGCCCAACTTCGTACCTCCATCGTTTACCTCTTAAAAAATCCGTTCGGTCAAGGAAGACTTTTTAAGAATAAACGCGCTCCGCTCAAGATGTGACCTTGTGTGAAAACAACACACCGGTACCAAACCTATGTAGTAAAAATAAGGTGGAAATTGTGTTTCTTTTTAAATAAAACTGCTAATAAGAATTTGTATTATTATTATATATCAAATGGTATTCAACTTACACTGTGGTTAAGTTTAGTTTTAGCATAATTTTAATAATTCAAGTTCAATAAGATCCTATTCAGGTCGAAGTATATGCGAAAATGTAAACGAAGTCAATAAATATAGTACTAAACCCTGCTTTATTTCATTCAAATAACTTAATCTATTCTACATTATAGTAATCATCAGGTATAAAAATAGTCAAAATCATCTACATGCTAATTACGTGAATACGTGATGTCTGGCTTAATGTTATAAATATGTACACATTAGTCTAAAACTTAATCTAGTCATTGACATTCCACTTCTATTTGTCCTTTAATTTATTCTGCGATTTTCCTGAAAAATTAAAAAATAATTATTAATCGTATTAATCTTTTTAACTTGTATTTTAAATGTTTATATGTCTAGTAGGGATCTGAGAACTATAATCTTATAGATGATAATAGAATGGTGCACCCTCCTGCGCTAACGGTATACGCTGGCGGGGCGCAATTAGAGGATGATAAGATGCTCATCATAAGGCCAGGTCAGTTAGCCCATCGAGGTATATTCACCATGAATTTATCACGATGGTTTCCAGAGAAAAATGGATCAATCTGATATGGTACATACTGATAATTGTAATCTTTTAATGCAAGTGTGTAAGGCATATAATAATAATAATCTTTATCGGAACACAAAAATAAGATTGTACAAAGTAAGATAATGTAATGATGACAGTCACATTGGTAATAATACTGAATCTATTTGTCACTGTTAAATTACATACTTTAAAAACGAAACACTGTCATAGAAGCTATATGCAATACGAGGACTCTGACTAAAATTTGGATTAGATTTGAAGATTAGACACTTAAAACAATAAATACTAATAGACAAAATAGTAAATTTTTAAAATAAAATGTTTAATTTTATCTCAAAAATTTACTATTTTGTTTAATTTGCTTTGCATAATATGGGTTTACGTACGTTGGTCTTAGGAATAAATACATAGTTCCATATTCAGGTACAAACAATACAATACAAACCTCATAATTACCTAGATAAACACGTACTTACCAAAATATATCCTGTAGACTTGATTGAATGGCATCTCAATAGCTACAGTCGTCAATATTGATATCACTAAGATGCTTAACATCTCTGGGGCGTGAACCTAAAATACAATGATACGAATTTAGTTTTAATTCGTCCCAAAACTACGGTTATGTACTACAAATTGCGACGTTAGCAGCGGTAACTAAATTATTTAACTGAACTGGACAGTAGTTGAGAACTGAACTGTTCGGATTACGGTTACTGATAATTTTATTTTACCAAACATACGATAGCATATACACGTGGTCACTACATTCTCCCTAATAATAATAAATAATGAATTTAAAATGGAATGAAATGAATCTTTAAATGAAATGAATCTATATTATTGCAATTGTAAAGCTCATTTGAAAAGAATAAGAGCTGAATTACTTGTTAGTTCTTCTTAGCTCGAAATCATTCTGAACTGACGGTAGATTTGACATATCATGAGAGACTGTACTAGACCTATATGTATAAGGATATTTTGATTTGATTCTTTCCTTTGAGGCTTGAAATGTGAAGCTTACCAGAAGTATCGGTGAATAATATTCAGCATGTCTCTGTACTCCGACATTGTAGAAGAAAATGGGGAACTGGGTCAAGTATACACCGTATGAAATCTTGTTGAAGAACTTGAACACAGGTAATTCAATAATTGCTGTACCAAGACCTGGAAATGTAGCGTAAGTTATTGTTATACATACTAAATTGTATCTGGACATTTTTTTTAAAAACGTACATAATACACATAGAAGGTAGGAAAGGGATTATTAGTAATGTGGACTAATAAGTCTATTGCTAGTAATGTACAATGTTAGATTGACCTTCACGTGGTTCCCCCTAGAAACCATGATACTAAGGTCTTGGTGAATTTGTCACGATGGACTAACAGTCCTAACTTCACGCTTAACATATCATCGTCCACTGGTGCTCCGCCAGCATAAACCATTAGCACAAGCGGATGCACCTTTGCATTATCATATAATATAAAAAAATCACTTTTTATTCCAATTTATATTAATTACATTTACTTTCAACAAATTTAGTAGTAGTAGTATTTATAGTAAACTATAATTTCTAATTGGATTGTGTAATAGAAAAAATAGAATAAGATACCTACCAGCATAATTATTACAAATGGCCCAATGCGCCATACACATGAACAGTCCCCAGAGGATCGGTGAGTAGGTGGCGAATGATGCGGCCTGCTCTGGTTCGTACTGGTAGCCCTCCAGCCCCATCTCGTAGGGGCTGACAATTGTAAACGCGGCTAGGGCGAAGCACGCCGCCCACAATAACCTCACTTGAGTCTGCAATTACCAACATACTATACTATTATAAATATAGTTAAGCGGATCACAGGATAGAACTGCATGCGTCTCCTTTCTACTGATAGTCACCGATACTCACGAATAGTACAGTCATAAAAATAAATAAATAATTCAATTTTAAGTGGCAAGATGGTTTAAAGTTATCATCTGCGTTAATTAGTATACGGAGTACTGAGTGTCGCGATTATTTCGGACAATCTAATGGCGGTAGTTCGAATAAACTGCCGGCACCGGCAGTGAGTGTACTAAACGCGAAAGTTTAATAATTATTATTCTATACTATATTATTTTATAAAACATTTTTTTTTCATTGGTTAATCATGGTAACGAAGTTAGTATTAAATCATTTGATATAATTTTGTAGAAATAGGTCAAAATCGGTATGTGAGACAGAGACATGTCTCATCAATTTCTGTCGCCAACTTATTTTGTAAGCTGTGTTACAATTGAAAGGCATGCCTTTAAACTGAAATGCTGCATGATGTCATGACATCTAGCAAGTGATATTAATTGAAAAACACTAAATCGCGAACGTATTACGAAATTCTTAAGCGAACATATAATTTAGCATGTAATTTAGATAAACTTACGTTACTCAAAACAAAATTGAGCTTCTTAGTGCGCATAAAGTACGCCATAGCTACACCTATGAGGTATATCGTAGCGCGGTGTGTGGGCAGTATGTAGGAGTACCTTGCTGCGTCTAACAATTTCTGTACTCTGTAATAATAATTTCATTATAATTAGATTTTATATACTAAAACAAGGTAACCTTTACAGATATTTACCATATTTATATATAGTTAATTATTCATTGAAACACAAAATAATATTATACATATAAATATTCAATACCAGTACATACAGTTTATTTGAAAAAATAATGAAACAAAAAGTAAACAATCACTGTAAAACTCAAAAGCATGTACGTACATATATTATACAAAACAATTTATTTTTTTATACTAGTCAATTTGGAGACATACTTAAACAATTTTTTTGCAAATCCATTCGTTTTTTGTATTGGTCTATGTGTTTTATATTAATAAAACACCCAGCCTAATACAAACTATCATACTCATGAATATAATTATATGTGTCGTGCGAGAATAGAATCCGTCACTATTGAAATTAAAGCGGTGTGCTAAACCGATAGACCACGAAGCCGATAAGGTTACAAGTGAAGTAGCTACGAGTTGTCTATTTAAAGCAGTGGCACTCAATGAGGAAATAGCCATTATTATTGCTAAAAGTTGCATATAGATGGCGTGATTGGTATCGATGGAATTCTTCATAGTTTTGCAAACGTTTTAAAAAACAAAACTGTGTTTTCAAAATAGTTTAATCCATTTTTAAAAAAATATATATACATGTTAAAATGAAATAATGCGTTTAGAAAAGTAATTTTCATATATTTACTCATTTTGTTATTTTCCAGTACTTAATTACACTTTAATCAGTGCTAATACGGGGCTCAATGTTTTCAAAATGCTTTCATAGATGGCATTGTTGTCATTTGTATCGGCCTAATTAAATGTCTTTTTTATATTTTCCAATAATAAGCACTTAATATATTATTATTGTAAATTAAACATATAAAAAAAGTTTAAGTAAATTAAAAATAGCCGAACAAGCAAATAATACTATTTCCAATAATACTTATGTATGAAGTGTTGTCATATTAAAAATAAATACATGTATTATCGATTTTTTTTAATAATCGATAACAGGATTTTATTACAGCGCATTATTCGATGATGCTTTTAATGAGTCGTTGTGAACAGTAAATTTTCATTATTTTGTATTAAGTATAGCAGTATTCCGTTTCAAAGAACGGAATATAGTAGTACATTATTAGTGTCGTTGGTTATTTACATTTGTACTGAAAAATCGATTACATAATAATTTAAAATATCGAGTACGAATCGTAGCTGTCTTCGAATACTGGCAACTGGTAAGATTAAAATAGTTTTAAAAAAAGAGAGAAATCGACCCTAACTCGAATACCATAAAGTTTATTTTCCTTTCTCATTAATATCATAGCAGTTTGTTTTTAACTTGCGTATGACTCTGTGGTATGTTTAACGTGTATTGTTATTGTACGGTGCATACATTTCAAAAATTATATTTTAATGTAGGTACAAACATTTCTTTCATACATTTCATACATGTCAAAAATTATCTTTTAATGTAGGTACATACATTTATTTCATACATTTCATACATTTCAAAAATGAACTTTTTATGTAGGTACATACATTTCTTTCATACATCTCATACATTTCAAAAATTATATTTTAATGTACATACATTTCTTTCATACATCTCATACATTTCAAAAATTATATTTTAATGTAGGTACATACATTTCTTTCATACATTTCATACATGTCAAAAATTATCTTTTAATGTAGGTACATATCATCGAAGGGAGGGCATAGCTTGATGTATTTTGATACATCTTGCTCGACTTGGGGCGGCCCGAACTGGCGTAGTACCTCCACCAAGCAGAAAACCACAGCCAAATAGTGTTGTACTTGCGACAGCACTGTGTTCCTGTGGTGTGTAAGGTGACCAGAGCCCCGCGGGGACTGGTTGTGCTGGTGTTGAGGACCTGTGTGTTCAACAGTGCCGCGGGATTGCATAGGCGCGACGTGGTGGCACAGCGTTCAGGGAGACCCGGTGAAACGGCTAACCGCTGGCCGCCCGCAGGTTGTTGGGTTCCCGAACCCAGGGATTACTTAATCTCCGCCCTGGGAGGCTGAACCACCGCCTGCGCATAATCCCTGGTGTAGTAGTCGTGCCGGAGAAGGAGACCGGAGTGGACCCGGCTGCTACACCAGTGGGGGGACCGGGGGCCCTTCCGGCCGCTGTGCCACCAAATTGCCAAACCTGTGCAATACTGAGGTGCATTGACACATACTTTGTCCTTTCTAATACCGGCGCGATCATTCCCCTCCAACCTTAAAAAAACAATACCCAAATGGCCAGAAAAAAGAAAAGGAATCGCATTAAATCAGCGGCACCCCTATCCACTATTAATATGGATTTCTGTAACATCAGGGGACTACACGGAAACATCAATGCGGTCCACCATCATCTCGAGACCGCCAAGCCGACCCTTCTGTTCCTTACGGAGACACAGATATCCTGTCCGGCTGATACGTCGTACCTTACGTATCCCGGGTATACACTTGAGCACAAATTTGTGCGTCGAGCTGGGGTATGTTTGTATGTCCGGGAGGATATTTGTTGTCGCCGCCTTCTTGGCCTAGAAAAAAAAGACCTGTCAGTACTATGGGTACGCGTAGATCAGGGTGAGTACACCGGTATCTACGCGTGCCTATACAGGTCTCATAGCGGTGACGAGGACACGACTCGTCTGTTTGAGCACCTTCAAATCACGTCTGATAAAGTTCTCGAGCAATATCCCTCCGCGAATTTAGTGATACTTGGAGACTTTAATGCCCATCACACCGAGTGGCTCCGTTCTCGAATCACTGACCATGCGGGGAGAACTGCTCACGAATTTGCCCTGGCCTATGGATTCTCACAACTGGTTCATTCTCCAACGAGAATACCAGATATCGAGACCCATACGAGCTCCTTACTGGACCTTCTGCTGACTACAGGTCCGGACGAATATGCAGTCACCGTGGAAGCGCCTCTTGGTTCTTCGGATCACTGTCTTATTCGATCCCAAGTACAGTGCACACAACCTGCCACACACCGAACACCTGGTCGACGTCGCATGTGGCATTATAAGTCAGCAGATTGGGACAGATTGCGAGAATTTTACGCGTCGTACCCATGGAAGCAGCACTGCTTTGCATCAGAAGACGTCGATACCTGTACAGCCGCCGTTACTGAAGTCATACTTGCGGGTATGGAATGTTTCATTCCAAATCTGCTTGTTGCTTCAGGGGCGAAAAAGCGACCGTGGTTTAATAGGTCATGCAGAGAAGCCAGACAGGCTAAAGAAACTGCTTATCAGGCTTGGACCACGGCTCGTTCCAACAGGGATGTTGGCGTATCTGATGCGAGGCGGAATTTAAATGCTGCGTCCAGGTTTAGTAAAAGAGTAATTGCTAGAGCCAAATTCGACTTCGTCAGCAAAATTGGGGAGCGATTAGCCCGTCATCCTTCTGGAAGTCGAGCCTTTTGGTCCCTTGCTAAGGCTGCCGAAGGTAATTTTAGTCAGTCGTCCTTACCACCACTACGGAAGCCGGATGATAACTTGGCACATAGTGCAAAAGAGAAGGCCGATTTGTTGTGCGCTCTTTTTGCCTCAAATTCGACTTTAGACGCTGGGAACACCATACCTACTACCATCCCTTGGTGTGGTAACTCTATGCCGGAAATATCCGTAACACAACGGAGTGTCCGGCGAGAGTTGCTGTCTCTCGACGTCAACAAGTCGAACGGGCCAGACGGTATACCGGCTGTGGTGCTAAAGAAGTGTGCTCCTGAGTTGTGTCCCGTACTCACGCGCCTCTTCGCGCTTTCATACTCCTCTGGGCAATTTCCGTCGTCATGGAAGACCACCCTTGTGCACCCTGTGCCAAAAAAGGGCGACAGGTCAAACCCATCAAACTACAGGCCTATCGCTATCGCATCTTTGCTCTCCAAGGTGATGGAGCGTGTAATTAATACACAGCTCCTCAGATACCTAGAAGATTACGATTTATTGAGCGATCGTCAATATGGCTTTCGCCATAATCGCTCAACTGGTGATCTTTTAGTGTATCTCACACACCGCTGGGCTCTTGCCATCGAGAGCAAAGGTGAGGCGTTGGCAGTCAGCCTTGATATGGCGAAGGCATTCGATCGGGTTTGGCATCAAGGTCTCCTATCGAAATTGCCCTCATACGGAATACCAGAGGGATTATGCAAATGGGTCGCTAGTTTTTTGTCTGGCAGATGCATCAAAACCGTGGTTGACGGTAGTTGCTCCAATAGCATGGACATTAACGCTGGCGTCCCGCAAGGCTCTGTTCTCTCCCCGACACTGTTTTTGCTGCATATTAATGATTTGTTAACTACGGTTGACATTCATTGCTATGCGGATGACAGTACTGGGGACGCGTCTTACACGGGCCGTGCGAACATCCCTCTTTCCGTTGTGGAGTCAAAGCGCGAACAGCTTGTGTCTGAAATCGAGAGTACTCTCACCAGAGTCTCCGATTGGGGGCGATTGAACTTAGTTCAATTCAACCCTACCAAGACACAAGCCTGCGCGTTCACCGCTAAGAAAACCCCTTTTGCTGTGGCTCCGCAATTCCAGAACACGTCCATTACCATCTCTAAGAGCATTGGGATTCTCGGTGTCGACATCTCTAGCACAGTTGAGTTCCGTAGTCATCTCGAAGAAAAGGTCAAGCTGGCGTCCAAAAAGCTCGGTGTGCTGAATAGAGCGAGGCGGTACTTCACTGCGAACCAGAGACTTCTATTGTATAAGTCGCAAGTTCGGCCGCACATGGAGTACTGCTCTCATCTTTGGGCAGGAGCACCTGGATACCAGCTCGGTCCTTTTGACTCGGTTCAGAGACGTGCTATGAGAATTGTCGATGATCCCAATCTCTCTAACGGTATCGAACCACTTAGCTTGAGGCGAGACTTCGCATCGCTTTGTGTGTTCTACCGAATATACAATGGACTGTGTTCTGATGAATTGTTTGACATGATGCCTACGGCTACCTTTTACCATCGCACCGCTCGCCATCGACAGGGAATTCATCCCCACACGCTGGAACCTAAGTGGTCTCGTACAGTGCGGTTTCAGAGGAGCTTCCTCCCGCGTACACTTAGATTGTGGAATGAACTACCTGCCGAGGTTTTCTCGAGAGAATACAGCATGGGGGTTTTCAAGAAGGGTATATTAAGGTTTCTTAAGGGTCGGCAACGCGTATGTGACACCCCTGGTGTTTCAGGCGTCCATAGGCTACGGTAGCCATTTACCATCAGATGGGCCGTATGCTTGTTTGCCACCTAAGTGGTATAAAAAAAAAAAAAAAATACATTTCTTTCATACATTTCATACATGTCAAAAATTATCTTTTAATGTAGGTACATACATTTCTTTCATACATTTCATACATTTCAAAAATGAACTTTTTATGTAGGTACATACATTGTTTTCATACATCTCATACATTTCAAAAATTATATTTTAATGTAGGTACATACATTTCTTTCATACATTTCATACATGTCAAAAATTATCTTTTAATGTAGGTCCTTACATTTCATACATTTCAAAAATTTCATACAATACATTTCTTTCATACATTTCAAAAATTATCTTTTAATGTAGGTGCATACATTTCACACATTTCAAAAATTTCATACAATACGTTTCTTTCATACATTTCAAAAAGTATTTTTTAATGTAGGTACATAACACCCCATGTCAGACCCCTTATATTTGGAAGAAACATAAAAATAATGCCAAAAATATTAGATGAATATATTTTTAATACGAATATTGTTTTATTTTTGTTCATCAACTTTATCCCTCACTAACAATACTAGTAGTAGTACATAACCTGGTTTATACCGCTAAAGATATTGAAAGATATACGAGTAATTCAGAATGTTATCAAGTTCAAAATAAGCACACATTACTTGCTTAGATAACAGAGTAATATTACTAGTAATAAAAACATTTGTAATACCCATATGCGGCGCCGTGAGACTCGTCTAAGTACTTCATCTACTCATCTACGCGCGGTAACCGCGCCGACCGACCAATAGGATAGCGCCTCTCGTGTTTCCAGAAAGTTCGCGACTAACGGACGATATAGTAGTAAGGCAATGAGTGTCCCAGTGATATCATTATAATATTTTCTCGTTAAATTTTATTGTAATATACACAATTTCGCACTAAATAACGTGTTACCCCGTTACACATTTCTAATAATGAAAAACCTAGACCGACCCTGTTCACTTAATCTTACAAGATCTGACTTTAAAAATTACGATATCCTCATATAGCCTTTCATTTCCCCTTTCAATACTTTTTCGCATTAAAAAGTAGCCTTTCTCAGGGTCTACATTATCTGTCTACCAAATTTCAATTAAATCAGTTCAGTAGTTTTGGCGTGAAAGCGAGACAAACAGACAGACTGAGTTACTTTAGCATTTATAATATTTGTAAGAATATCGCTATTAAAAATAGGGGTTGGTGAAAGACGGGTGAAAATTTAGGCGTGTATGTATTTTCAATGTAACATTATAAATAAATAAAAAATTGTCCATAATACAAAAAAATATTTTTTCGGGGTAGGCCACCCCTATGACTTAGGGGTATAAAAAATAGATAACAACCCTACCTCAGACCTGGGAAGTATACATATCAAATTTCATCAAAATGTGGGAGAAATATGGCAACTAACACTGTGATACAAAATTTATATATAAGATATAGCGGAATTCTCATTAGGTAAAAGAGGGGTACATCGTAGAATACATGAGGTATATACCAGTAAATTAATTGTAGCTAAAATCAGTCTCATACATATAACGATTGAAATAAAAAATCGTATAGCCCGATTTTGATACGTACGAGTATAAACGTATCAAAATCAGGCTATACGTATAGCGCAGACGCGTTACAACATATCAAAAAAAATAGGCATGGAATGTAAAATAAACCATAACACAATAGGTATATACATTGGCACATAAGCCATATCTGCAGAGTGTCGGCTAACGATATTATACCTACACATTTACATTGAATCTTGAATCGTCCCTAATGAGGTACACGATACAGTTACCTACATATCTTTGCAAAACAGATGTCATGTAGACTGAATTCACTGCCATCTATTTTCATGCTTTGTTACTAAGCACCCACTAGTAATCCGAACTGCTTCAGATCTAGCGACATCTAGCGGCTACGGTGGCGAAATAAAATAGCCCGAAGAATAGCCCGAGTTAGGAAGGAACCATTTTCTTGTATGGGATGGGGTATCTGTATGTAATATTATGTTATCTGTGATTTAAAGTTTATTGTGTGCAGCGTAAAATTAATTTTTGTCACGTAATGGGAATGAGCATTTATAATGATGGACGCGCATATGAAGGTATATTTTGATATTCTAAGTACAGCAACCGTTAGACCTTTATTACACATAGTATATATCAATACTATAAAGCACACATACACGTTGCTGGCAGCTTGTCCATCATTATTTATAGAAAAAATATATTATTAAGATAAAGGTACTTTTATAAAAAAACAGGAATAAGTAAAAGTATATATTAATCCCAAGAAGGCAACATATTAAAAAAGTATTTTTTACTTAATACACTTTTCATTATACCTGTGAGTGTACAATTAATAAAAAATATTAATTGTACACTCATAGGGCGAGACCAATAGATCTATGCAGGTCCCCAGTGTCACAGCTCTTAGCACCTGACAATAGTCCATCATCATCTGCTTCTTCCTTATCCCATTTATTTGGGGTCGGCGTAATATGTTTTTCTCTTCCATTCATCTCTGTTCGCAGTCATCCCGTTATTTACTCCCTTTATCACCATATCATCTTTCACAAAGTCCATCCATCTCTTTTTCGGTCTTCCTCTACCCTTATAACCATCCACATTCATATGTAACACCGTCCTTATGTTGATATGATCTTCATTCCTACGCATTACATACATGCCCATACCACGATAGACGATTACTCTTTAACCTCTCTGACAATAGTCCAAAACCCCTAATAAAAAAATATATACTCATCCAGTAAGAGATGGTATAAAGCAAAGTCGCTGTTTTTAGTATTTTTTACCGCTTATGATAGTATTTTTTACCGCTTACTTCTTCTAAACCACGCAACGAATTTTAATAAGATATATCTATTTAAAACCATTTTGAGAATTTCTTCTGAAAGATAAACAAGATTATTGCTAAACACCGGTGGTCAATTTTACATATCCGTTTTTTTAGTAATCATGTGACTGGTAAAAATGTCTAAAAGAATTAATTCTATTTAATCGAATTAGGTATTATTTTACAGAAGTCCATTTCACTACTTGATTACACAAGTTTAGAATTAACATTGTTTACCGTAAGTAAATTTTGCGGAGTTTACTTGTCTGTACAAAATTTTATTTCAGTGTATATAAGTGTAGAAGTGAATGTAGCGATGTTATAGGTATTTACATATATACATCTGTATCTATTTACCCCCGGGAATGCTTCAACCAATAATGTATTTCCAAAATTCTGCTCGCCAGGAAAATATATTGGTTCGCTACTAAATCATAAACGTTTAGGTAAGCCGCAACTTGCAGGTCGCCCCTCTAAATCGACCGTCCCGGGAATTTTCCCATTTCAATTTTAGGAAGATACACCTTACAATTCAGTTTTGCGTCTCAATTTAATGCGTCGTAATATCTTATTAATTAACATTTAACCGTTGTATCGCTATCAAATTATAACTTGATACAGAATTAAATTGAAAATTATGTGAAACGTCCATATTGTTATTTATTATCTGTGATATATAGTCCGCCTCCGCAAATGGTGGTGGTTCACCATTCGCAGTCCACCACTGGTACTACAGTGTATAACCAAACTGGCGGTCCACCAGGGGTGGTTGACGGGATTAAGATTAAGTCAGATCAGTAGGCCAGTAGGGATAAATTCAACAGGAAATTATCACAATGGTTCCCAGGGGACTGTCTGCAGTTAAAAGTTTTGTCAAAATCATTTATTCGCATAGCGAACCGTTTAGATCCGTTAGCTATTTATATATATATATATATATATAGATAGATAATCATTTTTATTTGTTTCTAAGTCTACAGATATAGGTTTAATTACGATTAGTAAGCAATACAGAATATTTAGACCAATACAATATAATATGGGTAAAGCTGCATGTGTGTGTGCCGCAGCAATAAAAAATGATGCAGTTCATATTCATAGCTCATAGCTATATACATATATACTGTTATAAATGTAACGCGGACATTATTTATACGCATAATTAAGAAAAATCATGGGATCTTACAATGTTTTGTTTATTTTTATTGAGTTGTTATAAAAATAATTAAAACGTTGTTTTATTTAGTTTTATAACAACTCCATTTCAGTTGCGAAGAATTGGTAAGACACTCGACTAAACTTCTTATTTTCTATTTTTTCATATCAGTTGAGTATCAGTATATCGTCATATCTATTCAAAAAAGAAACTAAACATTCGAAGGATACTCACGAAATGCCATAGTACACGAACATGCTGATTTGATACCAATGTACGGCAAGATATCTTAAGACTGTGGAGGCTACCGCGACGGCGAGGATCAATGACAGACCAAGGGTACGCGACCTGACCAGCACCAGCATTAGAGGTAAGGTCGCCACGTACAGCTGCATGTCCATACCCAGCTGATGGGTATGGGTGAGACACTGAAAAAGATACGCAAATTAATTTCCACACATACCTTATTTATGTGCCATCGAGTCTGAAATAAAACAATAGAAAAAAAAACAATTCGGTTTTTATACAATTTAAAAGTGAAAATACTGCTTATTTAAAGTAGCATAAAAATAAGTCCTTATTTTTCGTTACTTTAAAATCTTAAATTCTCTAATTAATCTTAATCTAATTGTACATCAACCGTTATAATACCTTTAAGAACAACAGACGTAGCAAAAGTAAAATACTACAATTAACTAAACATTTGGGATAACTAAATCGTAATTCGAAATGAAATGACCATATTTAAAAAAAATATGCCACAAGCCCATAAGTGACATCCCAACTCAAATATGTTTCTATTTGCGTAAAATGAATTTATTCGATTTGTTGATTAACAAAATAAGTGTATAAATTAATAAAGATTCAGTTAAGTTTACTCTAAAAAGTAGCTATTTTTAATTATTTTTTAACAGAATATTGGCAAATAAGCAAACGGTCTATCCAAAATCCATTTGATAGTAAAACGGTTGCCGTAGCCTTATGGCAGTTTTATATGTTTCTAAGGTTTAGAAATATACTTTTTAAATACTAACTTTTTGTCAGATACTTCGTCCGTATGACCATTATTGATTGGCGTAAAAAGTATTCCATATATTCCTCTATATTAAATGCTACGTATATAATCGTACCATATTTTAACAGGAGTGAAAGCATGAGGAATATAATTTAATTAAACCACAAAACTTTCTCTAAAAATTCTAATTATAAAAATAAGGACCTTTAAAAAAAGATTATCAATTATGACAAAATTCTATTAAAAAGGAACTACGTAAATTCTATTGATTAAGAAAACAAACCTTTGATATCAGTTGCAGTTCTTTGTTTTTGCTATATTTATTTTGTAGGCGTTTTACAATCTATGAGAATATTAAGATATTGTTCTTAAATACGATTAAAAATCCATAAGAACAGGTAATACTATTCACATTTTTATGAAAGATGAAATTACTTTATTCTATTTTAATATTATACATTATAAGCAATTAGTTAAATAATATAATTTATTTTTTTAGCATGTGAGCAATTTCATACTGAACAAACTTTCTTCACCATGCTACTTTTACAATTTACTCGTAAAACTATTATTTAATACTATAGTAGGTTTTATTTGTGTCCAGTCACCATAATATTATTTCGAAACAAATTAGCAGGTTCCCGTATTACACATTTAAGTTAAAATCATGTATACTAATAGTCGAATTAATTAACCATAATTAAAAAGCTAATTAGATATGTCAAACGGAATCACTAAGTGAGTCAAACTGTTTTGAATGAGGCTAATGACTTAATGTCATTAGTAATAAGCAGTTGCTTCCAAGGATTATGATTAATCGATTTCAGATAATAATGTGGCTCAGTTGGGATTTGGGACCGCGGTAAAATGCCTGGAATAAGTAGTATCATGTAAAATAGGGTGATCCTTATGGACTTATTAGAAGTGTCCATACTCTATTTACACTGAAATCTGGCATGAGGATAGATGAATAGATAGATCCCTATCTATCCACGTGGTAAGAGAATAATAATCCTTTTCTAGAATGAGTATAGTGTTTATTATTTAAGTTGTCTATGCAATAATTAGTCTATGGTGAGACATAACAATAAATGAAGACATTTTCAACAAGTTACTTTTAATTGAATCCAATTTAATTCAACCTTCTAACACATCATTATAACAAATCCTGTGTGTCATTGTAATTTTTTTGCTAAGATGTCATAAGAGGCGTGTAGGAGAACAACGCTCAACTACCTCGACGCAAATGCAAGAAAACATTTGCTTATTTGCGATTCTTATCTACTTGCATCTTAGTAATGGTGATTGAAGAAATATTATATGTAATAATAATATTATATGATTAAATAACGATTTTTTTTAGAATTATAGAATAGATATATAAGTGAATATACCCCCAAAAAACTTACATCATTCTGATCAATTTCTGAAGAAACAGGGTTTCTCAGGAGATTGATCAGATGGAAAATAAGGTATTCGTTTTTATTGTGTTAATGTTAAATGAAATAGGATATACTTTATCTATTGTAGGATTAAATCACTCGATATATTTTTTGAGTAGGGTGCGAATTTATTAAATTTTATTATAAAATGGCCACACTATCAGTACATTGCCGATTGTCTTATATCATATACACACAGGTACAATTCACGATAGGTATTTAGGTATTTGACACAAATCACAGTACCCTAGATGACAATGTGGGTGGCACAGTAACGTTATATAACTAGTGGGAACTAGAGTAACTTCAATAATAAGGCGCTATTGTTTAATAGACAGATAGTGAAAACTGTATTGCATACGACGATTAATAACTTGTTAGTCATGCTACATAGTTGCGAACATGTTGCTTGAAAATCTTAATTAATATTATTAAAGAAAATGTGCATCTATTTATTTTTCATCATATAGGTTTAATTAGTCTTTATAAAGACTATACTAATACTCAACGCAAATGCATTTGAGAGATCACAGAGTACACTGATAGCATTCTAAGACTCTCCCAAGAATCAAATATATGTCTCATGAGAGCTACACTAGCTTCAGTAGTTAATTTACCGGATGTGAAACTATATTGTCGATTGTTATGCAGTCTATTTACTTTAAAGTGCATTTGATATTCTTTACAAAATTTGGTAAACGTTATATTTGCGATACAGGCCAATATCACCAGGCAACAGGTGTTAACAGGATCTCACGACTCCACAATGATGCTCGGAGGTACACTGTGGGTTAGAATCCCACAGTCCACACCCCTTAGATATAAGACGATCTATTGAAGATTTTCTACACGATAAAAAATAAAAAGCGAGTTATCCCGGTTAACCATAGTCATAAGGATGAAGCCGGTAAAATTAGAAATGTATATTATTTTTATCGTGGTCATTCTATTTGCCATATCTCTGAGTTGGCATTGATGAATCTTTTTTTATCGAATAGGTAGTATATTATTAAAGGTGTATAAGTAAGGAGATATTCATGCTGATGACTGTGCAAAAAGCGTTCCTCTAGTAAAATATCTGGTCGGTACAATTGGATATACAAAGTATTATTATTAATCCTTCATTGAAATATAAATATTTTTTTTTAATATTTTACGCTGTAAAATTCATATAGTATCTGGAGCAGATCTGCAAGTATTGTTATATTATTTACTATAGAGATGGCAATAAAGCAGGATTACACCATGATGTTATAAATGAGAGTGGTCAGCACCACCTCAATAATTAGTAATTTATAGTATACTAGTTGTGCCTGTGGTTTCACTAGCGTTAATTTTCAATATATACATTTCAATAAAAATATAGAATATGTGTTATTCTGATGCATAAGCTATATTACTGTAAAGTTACATCAAAATCCGTTCAGTAATTTTTGCGTGAAAGAGTAACAAACTATCATACTCACAAATTTTCGCGTTTATAATATTATATATTAAGATTAAGACTGACAGTAACCTTACCATTTCTTCGAATCCAAAGTAATTGTGAATGAAGAGGAAACTTTTCCACATGGTCTTCTCGCAAACCCTACTATGTTCTTCCACCACCAGGTTCCATTGGGGTCCATTGTTGACATCAGGCAAAATGTACGTACAGAACAACATCAGACTAAGGAACAAGGGGAATAGCCTGAAACGAATCAATTATTAGAGGAATAAAGAATGAATAAATGAATAGCCATTGAAACTAATGATGTATAATCGATTGCCAAAAGAAATAGCTGATTGATACTTTTGAAATTTAGTAGAACTTAAAGTCATACATTGAAAATAATACATTTTATCACATTAATGAATACATGTCAAAATCAAATATAATTTTATCTTAATGTTAATATTAACTATTGACATATAATTTTCTAAATGACTAGCTAAATGTAATCTCTTGTACAGGGCAAATAAATAACTCTGAAATAGTAAAAAAGTTCTTTTATATCCGCCATATTGGATTTGGAGTGACGTCATTAGGCCATGCATTGTCTTTCAATTCAATGTAACTTAATTTTTATGAGGCAGACTTCATTAAAAGTTGTCCGTGTACCTCAGTATTATATTTCAGCCGCCAAGCAGCTAGCTTCGTAAGATATGTTTCGGTTGATAAGGCAGTGAAATTACAGGATTAGAGGCGTGACATCTTAATCCACTGGAATGGTAATGAGTAATGAATGAGTAGTGTCATGGACGTCACATGATAATATGTTGTCTTTTACCATTAGCTGGTGGTTACTAGTTATCGTTAAAAAGGTGAGTAATTTCTTTCAATTTATAAGATCGATAAAGATTACTGTTAGGTACGCGAATCTATGAAGTACTTTGAATTATATGTCTACAGTATGTAAACTAACTTCGATATATATATTACTAGGGTTGTATTGTTTACTAAAGTTAATAATGAAAGGAATATCTTGACACATTTAAAAATATTTATATCGAATACCGTATGTTTAATATTTCTACATCCGTAAATATTGGACACGTGTACTCAAAATTGTTAATTGAAATATAATGACTATCACATTAAATAACAATAAAGTTATATGATATGATACACCAATGATTACAAATTATGCTATGATATACATAAGCATTTTAATGACATTAAATGATATAAATATATTTCTTAATCCTGGACAAATAACATAGGTTCATATAGTCTTAAACTAAGTAGAGCTTGTATATGTATGATAGAAAACTTATAGGCATAATAAATTTACGTATAAAAACACCAAGACCAATACAAATATACTCATGATTACAATTGTTTGTATAGTGTGGGAAACACATGATCATCAAAGAAAAGCAGAGTGGAAAACGCTAAGCGACGTGCTAAACCTCCAAAGACGTTTCCTATAAAAGCAAATTCAATGAAATAAACTACCATATTACCTTATTGAACGTCATATATTTTCTAAAAGACGAAGAGTTCCTTTGTTGCGACCTTTCCTCATATAGTACGTAACTGAACAAAGTAGTAAATATTTTGGAACATTTTGAAATAAATGAGTAAACACAAAATACCAATAACTTACCGAAACCATCTACCAATTAGTCTGTTTTTCACATCTATCGTCCCTTTTCTCTCGAGATCTTGCAATAGATTGTGAGCGTTCAGAAATCCACTCAAGTAAAGAAAGCTGTCTGTATACAATATCGCAGAACGACCAATAACAGCCCACGGCATGCCGAACACCTAAAATGGAGAATTTATATAAAATAGACAAACTTTATTAAAACCGAAGCGCCACAGATGTAAATAACTCAATGATATTTCATGTTATAGTCTTCGTTGACTTTAATGAATGTGTTCATTATAAAAGTTTGGCGGCCTCATTCTACTCTATAATGTCAATATATTTTGCTCCACCGACAAAAGTAGATAATTGTTTCAAAGTTAACTTCCTACTATATATGTAACATGGTTTTATCAGAGGATGATATTAGGCTACTAATAATAAGTCTAGTTACACACGGCTTTGTGTAGACGCATTTGTTAATTTCCCACATGTGACATGGTGCTTAGTTTTGAGTTTTTAATTCCAAGTTTTCCTTTGCATTACATATAGGTTTAGCTATGCTTTATTCTTTTAGTTGATTTACGATATCCTGATAATAAAAAGGAGTGACATATGTACGTAGTTTACTTCGATTCACCACAGACTATTTTTATAGGCTACTATTTAAACTGTCCTATATTATATCAGTCTTTCTGTATGATTGAGAGTATCAACCGCATTTTAATAAAAGTTAACGTAACTTTTTTCCGGTTCAACATTTCAGACTACTTTGTATTCCAAACCATGCAAAAAATAGTAGGCACAACCAATGGTATCATATATGTTTTCCCTATAAATCCATTTCATCGGTACGAATGGGAATAGAATTTTGAACGATAAATAATAAATTATTCTCGTAGATGGAAGAAAATGAAAGTACAGATAGGGGGAACAGTTGGTGAGTTACAAGGCATATCAATTGTTGAATTTATGACTTTCTTGCAATATTCGTCTCTTTGATATACGAGCACTAGATTCAATTATCGATGTGGTCAATTTTAAAAGAAATCATCCAAATTATCAGGAAATTATTCGGTAGCAGTCTTATATTATATTCATTATCCAGGTTGTTCAAACAATTTATGTCATGCGAATAAAATTGTTAACGTTGCAAATAATTGGATTTCTATGAAGTAGGTACATTAAGAAAAAAAATCTTACCGCAGAGTACTCGACCTTGTTGACATAAGGGTTGTGCGCCATTGCCATAGATTTATGGGCGATGAGCAGGGCAAAGGCATTGATACCTCTAAATGCGTCGACACCTTTGACTCTAGTTGGGGCGTCCGATAGATCGAATACTTTTTTAAAATTGCGTTTTAATGAAAAAGCATTGAGCAACTTTTCGAAATTTGTAGTCCCTTCTTTTCCATCGTCGAGCATCGTTCCCAAGCTCAGTAAAAGAATTACTGCTAGGAAGAATGTACTGAAAGAGGAAATTAAGTATAAAATATAGATATCAGATGTTTAGCTGTAAAAGGTGCGTAGGTATCTCGTTTTAATATTGGTTATAGAAAATTATAAAATAATTATTCTGTGTTTTAATCTATATCCCTTGGGTTAAACAGAATATGAGAATCTAATTCCTAGTAAAGGATTACACGGTTTTTCACGCATGGTGTCGTTTATTTCAAATTTTATAATTTTTTTATTAATTTAAAATATTATTAGATTAACTTTTATAAATCTAAACAAATCCTTTAATAAATACGAGTATAACATGAATCTATTTTCTAAAATTTAACTTTATTTTAATAAGTAGTTCGGTACAAACATTTTAATAGACAATTAAATGATTTTATAAAAATGTGTAGATTACAACTCAATCAAAAAGTGAAGTAAGGAATTGGAACTGGGTCTAATTTGTTTTCTTTTTATTAGATGCCACGCCAGCAATACTGCCGTCGTCTAATACTTACATCGATAGTGTCTTGCCGAATGAGTATGGTCTATTTCTATTCTTCACAGTGCACATAGTGTTATGAACCTTGACAGTCATACCAAGGTCGGCTAATCTTTGAGAAAGCTCCTCTTCCAGGTCGAAACTGCTGCAGGAACTCGGGATGCAGACACCCCACAGTAAACTCGAATATCTCGGAACGCGGTGACCCATCTAAAAGATAAATGTAAAATTTTTCTAAAATTACCTTTGATCAAACAAGCAGAGACTCCTAATATTTTAAAATTTCAATTTTTTTTATAATGGAACAAATATTCATTATTATTTTTACAATCGTCAAAATTTATGCCTGAATATTAAAAATAAACAAATGTTTCTTTTTTTTTTATCTGTAACAAAATAAACAGAATTAAAAACTGATAAATGCATAGTGTTTTAAAATTGAAGTCTTAGAAATGAACTTGTAAATTGAATGAATTCTTTGACGAAACAGTCACAAAACAAAACAGTGAGCTAATAATCATTTTATCAAATTCACTTTAAGAGCATTCTCGCTTAACAAATATTTTTTCATTGCATTGCATGTCTTTTGTTTTGAATACATCCTATAAATTTTCTACGAGGAAGTTTTTGACTTATTTATCAATTAAACAGAGACATACTCAGCTAATATATATCAGTGTAGGACGTCTGTACACTGGAGAATATACTATTTACTATCAACCTTCAGGGAATAATATGAAATATAATTAAAATTTATTTGCTTCAATATGAATAGATAGGAAGTATATGACTTCGCACTAAAGGATCAGTATGACATTAGTACATCACGTTTACTAGATGGAGTGACGACCTCATTTTATTGCAGGAAGTTAAGTCCATGCAGATGGCTTAGAAATATGACGTGATACCGTAGGCGTGACGACGACAAAATGATTGTCTTTCATATATCTTATATTCTTCCCTATGCCAAATTTTACACGTATGTCAAATTTAAATTGGTTACGCTATTATCAACGTATAGTACAAAAAACTTAATTTCAAATATGTATATATTTTCTTTCATCTTTTTTATTTCCTGATATTAAAGTCTAATGTTATAAATAAAATATTACATAAGTTAAGTCGCTTAAATGTAACAAAAAATCTCACCTTTTTGAGCTCTGATTTTGATAATTGTAGTAATAACAATTATTTAAAAAATAATCTTTAATATGTAGTAGTAATAATAATGACGGTATGATAGTGGTAATGATAATTGCAATATTGAGTAAAGAGATCAGTATTAATATAATAAATTGAATGGGAAGAGGTAATACAAATATTAAACGGTACAAATCCAATTAACTAAATAAACCAGATTTTAATTTAAAACAGTTTCTCTACACCGGATTATCACAAAAAGTTACGGAGTTGTAAATTAAAGTTTTGCCTTCTGCAAATACCATTAAATAAACCAAATTAATGTTTATTTAATCTTATTAAATTGATTCAGTGCTGCTACGGGTGACAACTTTAGGCATCGTTTGAAATTTTATTTTTTCAGTAATGTAGCGGACATTGCTGAAAAAATAAAATTAAGATATATAGAGAGTTTCATATTATATATTTATCAATCTGTATAATATTGTGGTAAGTATTATCATCATTATAACTGGTTTATGTTTCATTACTTAGCATAGGTTCTCTCCATAATGTAAATTAATTATTGTTTGCGATACCAGATACAATTTTACTCATTATCACTCTTTGCTAATTTTTATACTAAATTTAGGCGGAATAGTGTGTACATATTATGTATATATATAATATTTAGTCTATTCATGTTATTACTATGAATAGACGAAATAATTAAATTAAAAATTATATTTGTCTTCTAATTGAATTATTATGTGTAAAACAAAATCTTCTCAACATATCTTGAAGATCCTTTAACTGTTTTTAATTGATTATTCGAATTTTTGTTCCCTTATATATCTCTACATTACTTTATCCGTTAGTACGCTGAGAAACGAGGAATGATACTCAGTAACTTAACTCACTGCAGGTACTTAATAAGTAATGCTCGATTCCTAATTAAAATATTGGCTTTAGATTCTTATTATTGATACAGCGATGTTTCCATGCGTCGAATGTTAATAGATTTATAAACAATGCAATTAACTATATGCACTTCTTTGCATCGTATATAGAATTCATTCGTATACCTTTGTTACTAAGACAATATGCAACGATATTACAATACATGAGCGAGATTTGAACATCAGAATACCAATTAGTGACAAACGTAATTGGTTCAAAGACTTCACGAACAATGAGGTCGGTTGCACTTTGTGTGACAAATTTAGTCAGCAGAAATATTAATTTAATAAATATTTTAATCTACATATAATAAAACTACGCTAACAAAAAAAAAAAACTACAGACAAAACTTATGCATTGAACGATCGACGTCTAGTAAATTATACACGTAATATTTACTACGTAAATTATAACTGATGAAGTACTCTGTCTTTTCTTTTTGACAGTTTTAATAATTTAAAAGAAAGTACGACGGACGGTAAGTTCATTTTTTAATACCTTTGGATTTACATCTTCACCACAACCTCAGCAGTTGACAATATTTCTTACTACTCTCACCTGAGGGGAGAGGGAAGAGGATCGTTATATTTTAATGGATGTTAATGAAATGGCGCTCCCGTCTGTGCCAACAGTTCACGTTGGTCATAAGATGAGTATGAGGGCAGGTTAGTATATCGTGGCAAATTCACCAGGAATTTATAACGCTTCTCCTTGGAAATCATGGGATAACTGACCTGAGCTCATGCCCCTCTTCCTCCACTAGTGCCTAGCCCTTGTAAACCGTTAGCGGAGGCACTCGGTTTTATTCGTATGAAATTTATAGCCTATATGTTATTCTGATGTATAAGCTATATTACTGTAAAGTTTCATCAAAATCGGTTCTGTAGTTTTTGCGCGTAAGAGTAACAAACTTCCATCCATCCATACAATTTTTCGCATTTATAATATTAGTAAGATTTGCTGAGTTACATTGTGCAGGCCTGGTTTTAGTTACTGAGACGCACGTATCGTGTATGGTCAAAGGCCGTTGTATTGCACAATAACAATTGTGATTCGGAATCAGCTCAGGACCAAATAAGTTAACAGTGGTCGCGGTGGTGCGACAACCTTCGAATACTAAGTAACATTCGCCACGCGTGATGCGGATCTTGATGATATCTAGACAGGTGGTGGCGTGGTGGGATGTAACATTGGGCTCCCTAAAATATGGTTGAGCGCAGTGATGACTTGCTCACCCGTTATACTCTTGGACAGGTGCTGCTTGTAGGGACCGATCTGCTCTGAACTATGATTGATTCAATTTGCTACTAAAGGAATTATTATACTTATTTACTTCGTTAATCTTGCTATTTGGCAGTTCATATTCCCACAAATGTTATAACTGTAATGCTGAACAATATTTATTTAAAACAGCAACATGCAAGTTTCTTACTCGTTCTTCATGTGAGGAGTCTGCCGAAGGAGTGGTAGTATAAAAAAATTTGACTATTAAAAATGCTTATACTAAGGTTATTTAAAAAAAAGATTGTCTATTTCTAAAATGTATAGGTATTATTTGATGGTGATGGATTGGTGACTTTAATCCAACTAAAGAAAATAAGTTCGCAACAAAAGGATAGATTTAATAGATTTGTTAGATGCTAGAAGTTTTTTTAAATACTGAAGTAAGTAACTACCCTAGTAGTCACTCAACCAGCACGTTAACTCCATAATCCTACGGGGTGAGACAGGGGGATTATGCAAGATTATTACAAACGATCTTAATGGTGTGGCGGTTTAACGCATTGGTTCGTTTTCAGTTCCCCGTTCTGTTTCCGGGTTCATTTTGTGCAGAGTATTTACCTCTACTTTTATTACTAAAACTGTTTTATTACTAAAAAGTTTGTATTTTCTAGGAAATATAAAGAAAAATGTACCATTCTACTACTATCTTTTCAGAAATTTTAACGATTCTTATCTCCGAAGTTTCTGTGACGATAATATCTACTTAATATATGGGTACTTGTATTGAAAATACTTGAACCGTTTTAAAAATATAATATTATTACATTGTTATATTACTGTATAACTTTTTAAAATTATAATATATATAACTTATAAAGATTTTATATTAATCAACTGACGAATAATTATTTACAGTGTATGTTATGGAGATTGTCTATTTACGATACATAGACAGACGAAAACAGTGATTATGCATTATTTATTAGAGGTGAAGTTCCAACAAATAATAGTTCCAATATAAAACCATAATAGGTTTTCTATATTGAAATCTTAGGGTTCATTATATCCCAGGACTTGATTCTGTTAAATGCAGCGCGACCGGTAGAGCTGGTCTAGTGGATTGTAAAGGGTAGGAACTTGTTGAACTTGTTTTTCAATATCATTAGTTTATCATATGTTAAGTGTATCATCGTATATTAATACTGAACCCTATAAAATTGTCACAAGTCGGGAATGATTGCTATTATATTTTACTCGATTTATTGACAAATGTGGTGACAAACTGGGATATTTACATGTTACTAAGCATTTACCACGATGGTTTCTAGGAGGGACCGAGTGGAGGTCAATCGTGTCCATAAATGTAAATAGGGCAACATAGATCACTATCCCAGTTACCCTATTTACATGAATATCCACATGGTATTTCATAAATCCTGCATTATAAGAAATATGTACGATTTTTGTATGAACTGCTAATGATAATGAACCTAATCGTCACGTAATTAAAATATAGGTACATAGCTATAATATACAGAAATATGATATTTAAACAATATTTGTCGATTAAAATAAATGTTTATTTATCGATATCTACAGAGAATCCTATTCAGCAAAAAGGCTTGAGCCTTTACTGGCACACATAATATACTTAAGTGTGCATAATTGGTTTTTATGAGTAAGTATATCGAAAGTTGAATAACCTTTTTTTCGAGGGCATCATATTAGTTAATAATTGTTTTAGGATTTTTATGTTCTATGTAGATAAGCATTTTTTAATTGGTGATATAGTAGAATGATGCACCTGCCTGCGCATTAGCGCAAAGCCATTAGGCTTACGCTGGCGGGGCACCAGTGGAGGATTATAAAGTGAGAATGAAGTCAGGTCAGTTAGCCTATCTAGGCAAATAGCAATTTACCATGATGCTTTCCAGGGGGAATCGCGTGGAGGTTATTCAGACATGGTACATTGCTATCAAAAGGCGTTATTAGTCCACATTACTAACAATATCCTTCCCTTTATTGTATGATATTGGAATGGTGCATCCGCCTGCGTTAACGGTTTATGCTGGCGGGGCACCAGTGGAGGATGATAAGATGAGCATGAGGTCAGGTCAGTTAATCCATCGTGACAAATTCATCAGGAAATTATTATAACGGTTTATAGAGGGGCCGCGTGGAGGTCTACCTGACATGGTACATTCCTAGCAATGGGATCATCAGTCTATATTACTAACATTCCCCTTTCCACTCTGCAGACAAGGGTTACCATCAGAAATAATAATCGAAATGTTAAGTAAAGGTAGTCTGTAAAAAGTCGTCTGCGTGGTTATCTCAATCTCACCTACTTCAGCCGCCAAGCAGCTTGCTTTGTAAGCCGTGTTTCTGTTGTAGAGTACGATTAGGCACTGAAATCACAGGATTTCAGACATAATATCTAAGTCCTATGGAATAACAACACATGAGTGTTCTTTCTTTCTTTCTTTTCTTTCTATGAGTGGTATCACATAACGTCATGCCCGTAGTGCTGTTCATGTATATAGGGGACGGTTGCCACCAACCATTGGTGTGCTGTCAGTTTGTTTGTCATTTCAATTACCTAAAAATACTATAATTAACCGAGAACACTATTAATAATTTTGCACAAATACGTATCCGTGGGTAACTGTATCTCTCCTATTCCTGCCATTAAGCAATTTGCTTTGTAAGCTGTTTTATGGTTTGTCCTCAATCAGGTCTTTATAGTCCTTAAGAATGGTGACGCATGAAGGGTACGGGCGTGATGTTACTGCAGTAGCTCATCTCTCCAGGCGGCTAATGTCATTTTCCATCTGGTGGGCCATTCAAATTACATAAAAATTGCAATTGATCACAAACAAATACGGTAAGCACTATTGTCCTCAGCATAATTCTTTGTGGACGTGTTTGATCAGTATACTGCCGTGGTCTGACTTTACAATAGGTTTCGTACCGAGCTTGTATACTATTAAAATGTTATAGGCTTGTAACGATTATATTTGACGCACAAGATCTCGCACAATCATTACATAGAGTAATATAAAGTGCAGTAGTATTTATCATACATATCTACTAATACAATATTATACATTCGAAAGTATGTCTGTCTGTCTCATTATTAAATTATCATAGTTAAACCGCTCAACAATCTTAATGAAATTTAATATGTAGATAGAATTTATCACGAACTCATAAATAGACTATGTAAAAAAAGGAAACAATGTTGAGAGTAAAAGCTTATCTAATATATAAAAAATAATCTTTTCTTTTTATTATTATAAATTCTTCTTTTTAATTCTTCGTTCTTTTTTTTGGATAAAATCAGTTTAGCCCGTTACATGGCATTCAAGGATCAGATTATTAAATAGACTTGTTAGTTATCATATATTATGAAGAAATTTATTTAGCGACTTCACAACTATGTGTATAATCACTTTATACATAGAATCGTGTCAAAGTCATGCATAATGCCAACATTTTGTAGTGACGATTAATGTACATTTATTGAAAATGATCCTTGTATCGTATTTAGTACATTATTATGACATTTTAGAAGGTAAATAATGACGTATTTTTTTATTACCAAAAATCTTTAATATTATGATGTTAAAAATCTATTTCAATAAACTTATGACAGTCGAATTAACACTATGTAGAGTAGTTTATTTAGAATAATTTACTGTAATACGGAAATTACAGTTTACGTAGGTATGTTACCTACTTTACGTAACACAGTATTTACTGTGTTACGTAATGTAGGAATTTAATTATTAATTTTATGTATTAATTTTATTTTACGAAACAAAATTGAAATAATGCTTTTAATAAATCTTTTTTTAAATAATTCAATCTTATTCTAAAATCTATGATCGCAAGAGAAGTTACCGTAAGATTATGCTGAACGTTCCGCCTTTAAAAAAGAGAATGGAAGTAAGGAGAAAAATAAAATATTATAGTTACTAATGTTCTAACAAGCTCTTACATATAGTAAAATAGACTGCCCAACTTCAAATTAAATTAAATTTAGGTACTATTTGTAGCAAATATTTCCCTAATAAAAATTCCGTAATGAAAATAATATATTTTATCTACTACACAATTATGGTAATCATTTCGTTACAATTTTTTTTTTTTATTGAATTCCTACTAATATAGTAAAGTGAGCCTATCTATTTGTTACTTTTTCACGACTAAACGACTGAACGGATTTTAATTTAATTTCATATATAATATATTTAATTTCAAGATAGATTGTAACACGAGAACGGACATTATATCTTTTATCTCCAAAAGAGTAGACAAAATCGTGGGAAACAGCTTGTTTTATATGTAAATGTTTTATGTGACAGGCGTATAAATTTTGGTCATTCTGTTACCACGTGGTATGATCCTAATAAGCGCTGATTATTTTTTGTTGTTGTTGTAAGTTTATCGCATTTTCTTAAAACAATTACAAACAGTATACATTTCAGAATAGTTAGACTAACATGATCGTATATGGGTAAACCTGCATATGTGTGCCACAGCAATACAAAATATAGCTTATATCTCTGTATGTCACTTTATAGTTATCTTTTTATTGATTACTTTTATATCTACATAAATCATACATAGAGAAGGCAACTTAGTGGTTAATTACACAGTTATATACTTTGTAATTTATTGCATTAATATACTATTTTATTGGTTAGATTCGCCTGGGTTCCCAACACTATGTTTAATACATATTTGAGCAATCTACGAAATATAATAAATAACCTAAATCTGACAAAGATCACTGAGTTCAGCTTTTACAACAATACTAAGTTTGTGAATATGTACGTGCAAATTCACGAAATTAGTATTGTTTGTTTGTTTAGAACACTTTATTGTACAGTAAAAACATTTGAAATAACAGTACAATGGGGGGCTTATCACAAATGAGAGATTTCTTCCAACCTTTAAATAATTGTTTTTTATAATATTAATAGCTTTCTACGCTACAACAATAAGCTTAAAATAAAATTACAAGAGTTAAGAAAAGATTGATATTTATTTTTTTAGTTTATAATCCTTTTCTTTCTCTTTTTTTTTATTAATACCTTTGTTTTCTTTATTTGTTTATTTACTCTTTATGACACCAGAAGTATATTACAAAGAATATAAACAGATAGTAAGTAATAAGGCACCTTCAGGGCGTTGTATAATCCTTATATTAAATAATCTACATATATATAGACACACGATTCATAATTATAAAAAATGATAAACAATTTAGTACACTAAACAAATTTTAGAAAAAGGACAGATTCTCATGAAGATATTCTGTTAATTACGGGAATAGTTCAATGTCGTTTGGGTACCAATACCAATATACATGGTGAAGGAATCTTTAAAGAATACTGTTTGTATCGTAGATGTTGAGTTCATTGGGATTTTTCTGGAAATTATATTCCAGTAATTATTCACACATAACCAAAAGAAAATAAGTAAAGTTACAACAAATAGTAAAATACACTGTTTGACCTATTATAGTACATACGCTGAAGATTCATCAAAATTTGTGATGAAAAATAACAGCTACATACATAGTACATAGCTACATAGTAGTAAATTATGTCATTGAAACATTATTAGCCATTTAATGTATTTGTCACGCATACCTACGTAGCTTATAACTTGAATACTCAATGCTACAGATCACCGGATGTTATACAAGTTACGAATCTTTACAGCTTGTTAATATGTCCAATGAATATTAAAATATATATGTATCTTTCAGGTTATATTATAATTTATTAATTTCACTTTGTTTAAGCTTGTGTTATAGGTACTTGACAACTGATACAAATAGAGAAACTTTTGTCAGTAAATGCATACATAGAAAACACCGAGATCGATACAAAACAACTCACATATTGGGAAAAATTTTGGGTGGGAGGAATTGAACCTGATCAATATTTATGACTTTATGGAGAGGGGTCGGGGAGACCCCTCTCCATAAAAAACATGTTACTATGAAAATATTCACAATAACTGATAAACTTGATGAAATTTATCCATAGGTTAAGGTAATTATTATTAACAAATTTCTTTTAGAAGTACTCGTAATTAAACACTTAATTCTCAGCAAAAATGAAACCTATTTTAGCTCATTCGTATGAACAATACAAGACACTATAATAATAATAATGTGTAAGACATCAGAATTATACTTAATTTTCAGAGTAACGAAATAAATATATTTATATTTATTGTTATAATAGTGCAAGCCGAGTAGTAAATACTTTCGGTAAAGCGGAACATAAATATTTACGGAAAAATTTCGATTGAAAGTATTGCTATCGTGCTTTAGTTAGAGGAGACACGAGGTGTCTGAATAGAACGAAGATTGAAAAAAACTACTTCGTAAATTCATTACGTGGACACACTTTTTAAGTTTGCAGTAGTAGAAGTGTGATTTTCTACCATCCTAGAGGTATTTAAATAAAAAACTAATAAAGATTTACTTACGTCTGTAACATTACTTCGTATGTAATGTCCACTGTGTATGAGCGAATCTATGTGGTTGTACTTCAAGTCATTGAAACTAATTTCGAGCGAGGCGAGGCAGTATTTACCACGCACAGATCCATCTACACTTAGACATTCGTCGAAATCTCCGTACTGATTGCCGTTCCCGCTCAGTATGCCCGATGGAGGTTTTGCAGTTGCATCAAACACTGTAACAAAAAATTGCATATGCATAATATTATTTATAATAAGTCTGGAAAATTCATACAGCGTCATCTAGTACCAAGCTATACAGAGATTTTAAGGTATGTAATATTATGTTATCTGAAGGGTACTAGACAACTGATGGAAATATTTAATAAAATTTTTAAAAATACATACATAGTAGTAGTAGTAGTGGACATCCAGACCAAAACAAATAATAACTTATAAATAATTAGCGAGGATTCGAATCCGCGATGAACGGAAGTAATTTACGTAACAAGAAAGGCATAAATGCTGACCTCAAATCTTGTGGAAATTGGACATTAAAGGCAACAAGGTCATTACAGAATTAATTTGAGACTTTTACAGTAACTATCATGCCTTACAGTAATTGCCATATTGCGGCAGAAATAGGCGAAACATGCAGGTGATTTTGACAAAGTTCTTCTTTTGCATCAATTTTATTTTGGGGTTGACGTAATGTTTTTCTCTTCTATTCATCCCTGTTCGCAGTCATCTCTTTATTTATATCTTTTCCCTTTCCGTTTCTTGCTACATTATCTTTCACATAGTCGATCATCTCTTTCCTTGACCTTCCTGTGCCTTTGTAACTTTGTATAGAGTATACTCGTGTAAAATAATTGTAGATGACTGTGAAGGTATGTTTTAATTAGTTATTTTAATTGTTCAAACAGTATATGAACATTTTTCCACTATAATACAATGCAATTTAGGTCCTTGTATCATTTTATTGTAGTTGTGATTTATGTTTTTGCCAACTTGACCCATAATTAATTATTTACCAAACTTTTGAATTACCGCGTCAAAGTCCCATAATGTTTACATTCTATTTATTGTCGCGTCATTGTAATACAATTAATAAACAATTAGTATGAACGTTACGAAATACAGATTTAATGGCTGTCTAATGGTTCATTCAAAGTCGATAGGGAAAAATGGATTTCAGAAACACTTTTGGAACTGTTAAGGTTTTCCTATTGTTTCGCTGTTAATGCCACCTCTAGATAAGTCAAGATTAAGGTCACAAGAAATAGGTAATACGTATGTGTATAAAGCAAGGTATCAACAACAATTTTATACTATTTAAATATGTTCAGAATGATAGAAATGTTAGGTGGTTGCTAGTACGTAATAAATAAATCAGTTTATGAATAAATATTTTCCAAATTAAGTAAGTATATATTTACAGACATTAAGTAAAATTTCACAACAAAATGTAATCATAAAATTCAATAGGTAAATAAAATAGGTATAGGTGAATTTCGAGTTATCGAAATAATATATTTTTTACTAGTATATTTAAGTATATCATTCGGAATTACCAAAGTTCTAATTATTAGGGTTAATGACATGTACAAAATAAACCTTCGTTTAATAAATAACGACATGACAATAATATAAATACATCATATTTTTATATTTAGCATGTTTTTGACTGATTATTTATTTTATTTTATATATAACTAGCTACTCGCCCCGGCTTCGTACGGCTGTACATGTATTATATATATAAACCTTCCTCTAGAATCACCCTATCTATTAAAAAAACCACTTCAAAATCCATTCCGTAGTTTTAAATATTTAAGCATACATAGGGACGGACAGACAGCGACAGTGTTTTATTTTATACTACGTAATGATATATAGAATACCTCTATGTAGAAAAATATGTCTTTAAAAGCCGGAAAGGTTTTTTCCAAATACTGTGGCTATTGCCTTTACAAATACTGACACTTATGAACAAAATATGGACTTTCTTTTTATATTTTTTGCGAAGATTTTAGGCAATATACTAAAGTTGCACCTAAGATCCAGATCTACGAGTATCGTATATTAAAGAGCACTATCCTGCTTTCTTCATTATTTATGACGACACATGTGGTGTGTTGAACTGTGTTGACGATTTTTTGCTGACATTGACCCGTTGGCATTGACTTCGGTTCGTCCTGACCCCATTAAACCATTACGTGCACACGGTGCTATGTTGAATAGAAATGCGGAGAGCGGCGTGATGGATAGTGCAAGACTTTCAAGCAAGGCTTGAATGGCAACAAGTTGATGGCCCTTCGGACGATAGTGGTAGTTGAGCATGATAGACTAAGCTGTTATGCATCTGTCAGAATAATTTTAATAGGGGAAGCTGCTTTCAAGATCAAATCAGTAAATACATTTTCCTAAGAAGATGAATTCAATCACGATAAAATCAGTGAGACCAACAGTTGAAAAACATGTCGATTGCAAAAACAACATCCGTTCATCAAATGTGTGTAACATTGTCAGTCTGAGTGCCTTGTAACGTACAAGTATATACCATAAAACGAATTCTGGGCTAATTTCGGCCTGCGTTTAAAATTATTTGTGCTGGATCTTAAACACCATCTCTTCATATCAGAAACTCTTTTCCAGTTTCCTGAGGCTATGAAATGGAAGATGAAACAGTTTTTTTGCAGGATATTATCAGACTGCTTCTATTAGCAAGACAGTGATGTCGTTGTGATGGTGCCCGTCATATTTAGACCTTATTTTCGTGTTGTTTTCGATTTGATATATTTCAGTAAAAGGATTGGAAGAGATTTCTCTTACATATAAGGGAAAATTACATCAAATGGAGTATTTTGTTTAGGAATTTGGTAACAATTAAAACTACATATACAATATAACAAATAAATAGTTGCGTTTGCTGTTTTTTTTGTTTTCTCATGCAGCAAGCAGCTGCATGAGAAAACAAAAAAAACAGCAAACAAAGTCAAAATATACAAAGTCGAAATATTTTCAAAATAATTTCGACCTTGAAATCTGTGCAGTAGATGTCAATTACAGTTTGTTGGGTGCGTATATTCGCGCACGTATTACGTTTTCTGATTAGTATGTATATCGTGTCAATGACATGTGATCTAATCTCTCAGGTACGATAGGTAGGGTTGTCAAGTTATGGAGAAAGATATTCCTATAACGACTTTGAAGTACGAATCGAATTGGGGTTCTATAACATTCAGGAGGCGACATGAAGGTTGAAGTCGCGATGTACAGGTGCGCTGGCGCATGTACCGTACCGTGGTCAATTCTAAGAATAAGTAATACTGTAATAGAACCCTCTCCTCTTAAAACACGTGGATATAATGGAGTTTCAAATTGATAAACTGATTAGCGAAGAGGTATACCTATACTAGTCAGTTAGTGAGACCGTATGTTATGCCCGGTAGGTGTGTTTGTGTAAATGCATTTTCCCTATTTAAAAAACAAAGGGTAAGTTGTCAACTATATAGAAAATATATGATATAATCTAACGATAGCAGTATTAGAGGATTAATAAATAAAGGTTAATACATCAATTTAGTTACAAAACATTAAATTAGTTGGTAAAGAATATTTAAGTCATTGGCTCCTAATTTAAATTCATAATTGTCTATATTTTTGACAAAATAAAGCATGAAAATACAGGACAGATATAACTTTATTAAACAAATATTGCGTCAATTACATTACCATTGTTAGCTACAACATAAATCCATAAATTAGACGGAATAAAAAACCGACACCGATGACGATTTCAAATTTTGAAAACATTTTGAATATGAATTTGTGTACTATTTGATTTGAAGTATAGTTGTTATTACAAGCAAATTAGGATTATTTTAGGCAAATGTGTTAATAAGTACGCATTGGCTACACGATATTTTTAAATCTTTAAAGTAGCTAACTACGTGACTAAATTTATAACTACATGAATCTTTACCAACTCATATTATAAAAAGGCATAAATTTATTCATTTTATGTGTGTAGAATAATGTTCTGATTCCCGGAATCTGATTTAAAGAGGAAAGATAAATATAATATTGTTCGTTAATAAATAAATAATATACCTACCTAAATTATATATTAAAATAAAAATAGATCCTATACGGGAAAGAAGCTTGGCATTTGCGAGTAAAATCGATGTAGAATTCGCAAAGTTCATAATAGAGACCTTTAAGAAACGAAGTTGAATTGAGTATAATCTATTTTTTTAAGTCAATCTAAGCATCCCTGAAACATATTGGTGATTTATAGAAACTAGTGGCCTAGAAGAAGATCAGGGCACGGATATCATCATCAAATGGCGATCTTAGAACCCATCAAGTATTGTCATTATGGAGGATTAAGATATTCCTCTGTAAGCATACAGTTACTTGTGTAGGAGTTTAAATATTTTATGTACCATGTAATGCTCTTCACTATAACTTATTAGATCTCATTTCTATTCAAAACAGCGTACTCTACCAGCACTTACTGTATTCAGCGATCTTTTAAGATAAAACTGTTGACTGCTTTTTCTTAGCTTTGTATATAATGTGTACGTACTTACGCCATCAATAAATTATAAGACTGTCTAGATTATACTTGAGAAGGAAATCTCTAGTGCATTATATAAATTTAATATCTTCAACACGCAAAAAACAAATTTCATCGTTATAATATTTTTTATAACTTCACGACTATTATCCTAGGTGGGGTATTCAGACATATTACCAAAATTATGAAGCTATACCTTAAAAATTGTAAAAGGATTTATTGCTTAATTAGTAAAGAGCCTATGTAGAAGAAAATTCAATGCTTGTAAAAATATTCAACATGCAAACGGAATGGATGCTGGTGACGATAATTGTTAGAAATTTAGTCTATTTATCTGTGTGTTTTATCTCGTAAACGATTAAGTGCAGTTTTCATTAATGTATTGTAATAAAATAAATTAAAATTAAAATTTTGTGTTCCTTTTATCTATCTAGCTTACTCGCGCAATGTCGTCCGCATCACACTTACTATATTATTACATTTCGCCCAATTTGTTTTTAGTTTTAGTTATAAAGTTGAAACTTTACAGTAAAAATCAATTTAATGTATTAGATACTAGGGATTCGTTAAAATGCATAAAGAAGACCGTTCATAAAACGTCTATCAAATTATTTAATTTTTAATATTTTCTTTAATTTACGATCAATTCATTTCATCAAAGTCATTTAGTTGCTTTTTAGAACACTTAATCCATAGGCAATAGAAAGAAAGCTATCAACTCCAAATGTATAAATAACAAATTTTATTGATGACTCTTCAAATATGACTAAATAATGACAAATTACTTTTTAATTGTTTTTATGTCGTAGTGCTAAATATAAACTCATTAGAATAAAATGTTTCATCACAAAGGAAAAATATTATCTTATCCATACAGATTCTTTGAGTTAGTCCCAAACCCTAGTTAGCTTCCTTAAGACATCAATTGTGTCATGGGTTTAATGTAAAGGGGGAAAGGGTTTGTTGGTAATGTGAAATAATTACTCCATCACTAGCAATGTACCTACTCATATTGACCTCCACGCGGTTCTCCCTAGATGCCATCTTGATATGATTCCTGGTGATTTTGCACGATTGGCTATCTGATCTGACCTCATGCTCATCCTATCATCCTCCACTAGTGCCCTGCCAGCGTAATTATAATCTTCCAAAAAAAAAAGTATAGAGAGAGAGTATGGCTAAAATATAAATATTAAAATTGATTATTTTCATTTTTGTAATTGTAAAAGGGAATTACGACAATATTAAACTTTGAAAACGTTAGTAGACTGTTTTTACGCTACAATGCGGTTGGAAAAGATGCGCATCCCTGGTGCTGAGAGTACGTGTCAACCAACAGCATCCTGAGCATGATTGCGACCAGGCTGGACTGTGCGCATGCTATTTATAATGGAATTGTACAGCGGTGATTTGTTTTTTTATTTTAATTTCATTTAATGTTGATTGTATATTTTTGTTATTATTTTTATTTTTATTTTTGTGTCTGCACTTACTACCATTATGTAATATTATCTTAACTGTGCTAGCATTCTCTCTAAGAAAACTATTATTAACAAAATGGGCAATAAAAAATAAAATTGAAAATAAATTCAATAAGAATAATTATTATTAAAACCTAAATAATTTAAGACTAGTGGACATGTTTTTTAGTTACGTAGGTATTAATTACTTAGTATTAAGTAATGAAAGAATTAGAGAATTATTTTATGACCAATCGTTTTGATATTTCATTAACTTAATTACTAACGTCTATATGGGGATTTATAATTAGTCGATCGGTGTGTCTGTTTGCAGTCTATTTAAATTTTTATAGTATTAAAGAGTATATGTTATGTTGGCTTACGAATTGTAATCTAAAATTTGATGATAGCCGGGAATCGTACTGTGGTACCTTTCTTTTCATTATACTAACTTCGGAAAGAAATATTTCTAAACTACATTTCAATATATTTCTTTTATTTATTCAAAATATTTTTTTATATGTAGGTATATGTTTGTTATTTATTTCACTTTCATATCAACAAAAGTATCAACAAATTTATAGTACAAAATTTATAAATTTCTTTGACTACGAAAGCAACATGTAATGTAGAATACCTTTGTATTAATATATTTTATATCTCATTATCCAATGTTTCTTTTATTGTACAAAAGTATTTGTAACTACTTACCTTAAAACTGTATTTACTAATTTGTATACCGTACTTACAAATCGTGGCTACAATTCTGCTGACATACATTCTTATTGAACTTTAGTTTGCGAATAATATAAACAATTGCTTCGATGTACCCACACAAAAAATACGAAAATTAGCATATTACTTTTCAACGCCCACAACTCCAATTTTTCCAAGCTGTCAACATAGCGCTGGCTGTCACGGCGGCACTGTTCGCTGGTCCCATTCTTCGGCACCACAATTCTCGGGAACCTGTCCCATATATCCAGGATATTGTACCGTGGGGTGTCTTCGATTGTGTCGTTAAGGGTTAATTTAATTATAGTCCCATTGAATAGGCTTTCTGTGAGAATACTTTTATCAGATAACGTGAGTTCGATGCACTCGCGTGCAGCAGCTAGGGCTGCGCAGAGGAGCAGCAACCATGCGCGCCTAACCATGATGCTCGACTCAATGAAGTTGCGCGCACGCACCGCCGGTATTAACTGACTCGCGAACTATTGATCACCTGTGACAATGAGCCGATACAGCGGACAATGGAATTGGGAAATTTATTTTGTATAATTTTGTATTTACATATATTTCGTAGCAAACACAATTGTCTTTTTATAGTAAATATTTAGGGATAAATATTTGTTGGCGTTTCTAATTTTATTATTATTGTTTTTTAAGTTAGATGTGAAGAAAGTGTTATTCAATTTATATGGAATTTATCCGTGGAAATTGAAGTTACAACTTAGTAGCATTCTTACGTAAATGTTTTATTTCGTTAAAATAATAGAATAATCTATATAATAATTATATCCTATAGCATAAACTAAACTGAGTCAATAAATATTTTGCAAGTAATTATATATTTAGTGAATATTTTATTAAGGGGTCTTGCTATGTGACGGCCTGTTTTTTAGGGATATTTTAGGATTTTTTTTCTACGACCAGTAAATATTTAGAGCTTCAAGTTTTTTATCATTTATTAACACATATTTTGGACAGTATAAATATAAAATTTCAGCTAAAAATATTCAGTCAAACTAGAGTTACAGCGCTCTGAACACCCCCGCCTCGAAAAAAAGAGCTCCCACTTCCTCCACGATTCCGGCTGATCGGCTTATCTGAAAAAAAAAAAAAACGGCGTTTTAATTTGTAGGCGTAAAAGCACGGAATGACCTATAATCAAATGAATATAAAAAAAATTGGATTTTTGATAGACATTTGAAATAAAAGTTGCAAATTAGGCGTTTTTTTTTTTTGTTTTTTGCTATAAAAAAATCGAAGTTTTGAAAATTTTCGATTGATAATAGTTCATTCCATGCGTTTACATATATAGTAAATTTCAAGTAATTCGGTCCAGCCGTTTCTGAGATACAATGGAGGAAAGTTTGAAAAACACAGTTTTGAGAAAAACGCGTTTAAAGTTTCAAGTCCGTTAAAAACTATTAAAATATCAACTTACTCTCAATCGGCGATGCCTGGTCCATAGAGTATTCTTTCCTCTTCCTCGTGAAACTCTTTTAAAGCAGATTGTTCAGCTCTTGAGTCAATCCTGGCTTGTTTAACGACATCACTTACGCGCCGCTCAGAGCGTAAGATTCGCTTTTCATCCCGTTTCTCAACATACGCTTGGGCTTCACGACCAACAGGGCATCCCATAATCGACATAACTTTTAAAATACCTTGAAAACCTTCATTAAAGATAATAACTGCTAAGTAGCTAGCAATTTCAACAACTTTGGGACCAGAATGAAGATGTTTAGGAGCGAAAGTCCAAATCAAAGAATTCAAAGATTCGTTATTGTTTTGTGTCTCTGCTCCTAAACAACGAATTAATAATTCGTCTTTCGATAAATCTTCGAAAACCGGTTTGATAGCTTCTTGGACTTGCGGAATTAGAGGTGGTTTATCGTGATGAAATTGGTCCAGTTCATTATTAGCTTCAGCCTTACGCCATTTACACCAACTGTCTTCGCCTTCTGGACAAAATTGATGCTGAGGGTTTTCATCAGAAGAACATTTGTGATAGTACGTTGCCCAAACTTCCTTTCTCATATCTTCAAGCGAATCTGGATGGCGTCGAATTGTTAATCCGTAGAATTTTGTAATTTCTTGGATAACTTTATCAGTAAGTTTACCTGCTCCTTTTCCTCCTATTCCTTTATTGGTTTTATCCTTTTTAAGTCTGTAGAAACGTGTCTAAACTTGTATAAACAAATATACTGCCAACTGCCAACTCACCGCTCCGAACCGCTCTTTCTTTTACCTGCTGTATCTTTAAAACGACTTCGAATTTTCTAAAATCGCTTTACTACCGTATTCTAGACATGTTAAGGGAGCAATTTATGAAAAAAAAAAATCGATTTTTTCAACCCATCACATAGGAAGACCCCTTTAAATGAAAATTACTATTGATAATTGACGAGCTTTTTTGAGGATTTGGATCCTCAAAATGTAGTATATTGTAAATTGATTTGTTGAAGTTAAAATCTTGTTAACAATATACCTATACTTACGAAAAAAGTTATACGTGTGCTATACGTGTGTTCTGTAACTGTCTGTCTGTGACATTAAAGTTACTAATCGGTTGAACCAATTTTGATGTTCCTTAGCTATAATAGACATAAAATATTATTATGTAATATTATGTAGTCATAATTTACTTACTTTGTTCAGGTGATTGAAGACATTTTCTAGTTGACAAATGATTTTTTGTTTTCATTTTAATGTATTTGATATGAAATTAAATTTGAAAAACAAAAGTATGGAAAACTGGATAGAGAATATAAAAAATAAGTTCACCGAGCTCCAAGGCAGTCCAAGGGCAGGTGGATAGACCAACGAACCCTATGTTATGTAGGATCTCGTCTAGAACTAGTTGGTGCAGTCTGTGGTAACAACATGTAATCATACCGTCATAATGAAGACGATTCGATTCTGCTGATTCTTTTTTTAAAACCTTTAAGTATTTTTTGTGACACAGCATATATAAACTCAAATTGTGATATTTGTAAGTAGGACCTGACACAAATTTCTTTTCAACTGACTTTAACAAAGAGGATGTTCTCAGATTTATATCTATTTACTGATTGTTGATGAATCTAATTATTATTTTCTCAATTGATAGGTTTTACTCACATGTTGTCCATATAAATTAAATCTATAATACATCATTTTCGTTGTAATACTCTAAAAATTTTAGACTATGCTGTAATATGGTGTCATTGATCTGTCATCGGTGTATTAGAGCCATAAATATTGATAATTATAATGTTATTCGTGGTACTACGTTATATATAGAGTTGATTACGGACAGCCCACGTGCTTTTGTTTAGCCTATACAGTTTTTTGGTTCTGTTTATCCTTTAAACGAAAGGTAAAGGGAATTGGATGGAATAATCGTTGAATAAACACAATGCTTTATTCCGTATTGCGTTCATTTTATAGAAATATGTCCGGGAATTTTTAATAAGTTCATTAAATAAACGTACATAATACTAAAATTGTGGTAGTATAAAAAACAAACTATTCAAAACTACTTACGTTAAGTTTATTTGTAGAAATATTTTTTCTTATTCTATATATTTCTATTATTTAGTCCTACAGAAAATGTATAATATACACTAAGTATGATCTTAAATAATATTGGTAGTGTAATTTTTATTTTTGTACCTGAAATATTAAATCACAAAAACATATATGTATATACTATATACATATATACTACACTATATGTATACACTGCCTTAAGGTTAAGTAAAACATTACATTTTTTAAAAAAATATTTTCACAATTATAACTTCGCGCTCTATTTTAGCTTCGACATTTTCTTTTCCCGCGCTGTCACTACAATATTTTTTTTAACTGACTGGACGTTGCCAGATGTCTAAATTGTTACCATCAGCATTAAATTGGTCTTTACTTTATCGGCACATTCATAACACCATTTTACAAGGCACGTGTATGTTTAATTATCAACGATGGGATTTCACTGCAAACACATTCCTTATAATTTTATGACACACATTAAATCATTTTATAATAATTTAAATTTAATTATTATTTAATAGACACCTTAATGAGTTCTTCGAAAGGAAATACCTGTTATTTGTCTATGGCCTTTAATGTGTTGTTTTCTAATTATTCAATGAACAATGAGTTGCATCTTTTATTAAAATTTTATCTTGCTACCTAATAGGAGGAATATTATGGCAATGCAACGTTTGGTGCTGTTTGATTTAAGAAATACTGTGTTTACTGTAAATTCGTTGTATATTAATAGGTATGTATTTTATTCTATTTGAATGTGAATAGGAAATAGCTAATTATGAATTAATTCATATAAGGATGAAACAATAAAGTACATAGGTACCTATAACTGAGACAAAGTTTTGAAATACATTAAAATATTTAATATTCGGTTCTACTTGGTCAATAAAAAAATGTTGTTGTTGATAAGCGTGCTGTTCAATATTTGTATCAATTTGATAAAAATTAAATACTAGTGGTCAATTGTACCTCATTAAATATTTCGTTTCAAAGTAATAGAAATCTGTTATGTATTTATTCATAATCGTTATTTTTATAAAGGTTCTTTTATCACTAAATATGTATTACATATAATTTTTATGGAAGTGATCTAAGTAATTATAATTACCTTTAAATCTATTTATTTTCATTTCATTAATATCTTTGTAGAATATAAGTATTTTAAATAAATAAATAGCCCTGGACAATTAACACAGCGCGATCCAGTCCCTCGGTAACCAGAGCATTTCAAACAAACCAGAGCGATACAAAACAAATATACTCAAGAATACAAATGTGCACCGTGCGATGAACCGAACCCGCGACCATCGGAAGTAAAGCGGAATGCTAAACCGCTAGAATACTGAGGTTTTTTTTTGAGGGTTGATAATGGAATGGTGCACCCGCCCGCGCTAACGGTTTACGCTGGCGGGGCACCAGTGGAGGATGATAAAATCACCATGAGGTCAGGTCAGTTAGCCCGTAGTGCAAATTCACCAGGAATTTACACGATGGTTTCCAGGGGGAACCGCGTGGAGGTCGACCTGACATGGTACATTGCTAGCAATGGGGTTATCAATCCACATTACTAACAATCCCCTTCCCCCTAGACTACTGAGGTTGTCAGTAATTAATATTGTATATAGAATCTTTAGGAATAAACTATAGTCACTGCAATTTAGAAACGAAGACGGAAAAAGATTAGCACAGACAAATAATTTAATTTAGTATACTTTTATATATACATACCTATAAATTTTATATTTTTACACTCCTCTATTTAATTATAGCAAATATCTGTCGCGCAATTGGTTAGAAAATGTGCATAAAGATATTTATTCCTCTAGGTAATAATATACATGTATCCATAACAGTTAAGGAATGCTTTAGTTATTGTTATTAGTATAAATGCCATAAGTAGATTATTAGTTAAAATGTCAAATATACACAATACAGACGTCGACATTTGACATAACGAATAGTAATGAGAGAAAATTGTAGAAGACACAAGTTCTTGTAACACTGACGCAACGTTTATGTATATATGCATTTATGTGTTGAGCCAATCAATATTTTCAAACTGTTCTAATACTGTTGGCTGCATCTGGCTTTTATAGTTTCACCGAACAATAGGGAGTGAGTGCAGATGGCACTCCAAACCAGCGGAAGAATTTACAGAACGGCTAAAGACCAACTCCTGTCTGAATGATACGACCTTAACCTGAGTGAACGGCTATAGGTTTTTACTTTGGGTCAGGTCGTCGTTTTTCGATTTCGATCCCCGTTTGAATAACACAGGAGGTCGATCAGAGGTTGTAAGTTGTTGGTTGATAATAATAGAGAGCATGGACATTTATTTGAAAATTATTATACACCCAAATACCTCACTATTTATATTAAATAAGTAGGTGCGCAGAGAAAATATTGACGTGCAAAATACTTGATTAGAAAACTTTGTAGTCCTTTATAAATATTATTTTTTTTTCAGTATAAATTTTTGTGTATACATGTATTTCATTGTCATCATTCACTTTTATACGTGCATTTACAATCTTCGGTTTCCAGGAAATTATTAGGATTTCCTGGAAACCGAAGATTGTAAATGCAAATGCATGTATAAAACAATTTATATTGCCCACATTTAAGAAAATTGAGTTATTTTGTGAAAGATAATTTCTAGTTATCTATACTACAGTAATAAGTGCGAGTGTGCGTGCCTATTTGCATGTATGTTGGTTATCTCTTCGCAACTATTCTTTTAAACGGATTTGAATGAAAAATTACATAATGATAGATTGCATTACGAGGAACGAAGGAGGCCTATAGAGAATTGCCATTGTATACTATACAGAATAGGGTTAGGACATAAAGGACATATCGGGGCAAAGACCAAGGAGACTATTTAACAAACTGAGCCAGTTATATCAAGAAAAGAAATGGACAACTGAAAATAAATTTATTACCCTGTTACTTAGAAAATATTTTATCACCCTCATACGAATAAGGTTTTTAAAAATATTTTCTCTTTTCTACTTTGTTTCTTGTCGAAAGTTATAAAGTTTCATAAACAGCTATAGCGTGAATAATATTCGTCAAACTGAAAAAATGTGTTTTGAGTTCTCATACAAAGTATACAATAAACAAGTATTTTGTACATATTATTTTAATAATTCAAACACGTGTGAAATATTACTCCGTATTTTTTTACTTACAATTAATATAATATGTTTAGTCTACAAGTTTTACAATTAATTACCTACGCGTTTAAAAGTCTAGTGCTATCAGTAAGTGAACTTGTGAGAAATTAATTAAAAGAATTGTTAGATTACTTAGTGCAATGATTTATTGTTATACTATAGAAATTTTATTCTAAAAAATACTAATCCTTAAAAGTCGAAGTTAGTTAATTTGGCCAATTACATACAATGACAATATATATCAATACCAATACATTTACAAGATAAAATGTTACTTAAATAGAAAACTATGAGAATAAGAGTACTAGATATAATGTTAAATACACGTAACAATAACCATTTTGTAAAATAAGTACGCCTGTTTAAAAGAAATAGCAAATCGTTGATTGGTAATAACTTAATGTTGCACTGCATAAAGTAGGCTCTATAGTGTGTCTAAATTAGCCTTTCCGATTGATCCCCTATTTCAAATGGATTAATTAGCTTATAATGAATCAAGCACTCTTTAGTACACTATCAATATATCGTATCCAAAATTCTCGCACCTTAGCATTTTATGTTAAGTAGCTGTTAGCAACTTACTATAAAATGCTAAGGTACAAGGCATTAGCACTTAGACTAATTGATCTATCTACTATACAATGCTGTGATTAGCTTAATTAACAAACGATAGAATGAGAATATGTGTTGTAATTTTAATTAGACATACATGAAACAACATTATGAGTACTTTTTGGTTAGGTAAAGTAAGAAATTCTATGTTCATAACCTTTCCATTACCTAAATACATAAAACACTGATTGAAAAAGTACACGTAAAAATCTGATGAGTAAATACAAAACACTAATTGAAAATCTAAAATTTCTAATCAGAAAATTTTCTTTCTACTGCGTGTATTGAATAATAGTCTGATAATGTAGAATTTTGTAGTTAAGAAAATTACGTATTACAAATAAAAAATCAAAGTTTCCACTTTATATTAATTTATAGAAACACGGGTAAGACTATAAAAACATAAACAAATAAGCGGCTAAAATGTCCAACATGAATAAATGATTTTTTAATTTGAATTTGATACTAGATACTAGATACCAGCGAATACGTAGTATGGATTTTAATGAAAATTTTGCAGAACACGATCTACTTAAATGTTGGATGCGTAGTGCACCAACTCCTATACAAAGTACACCGTACCCAATTTTATAGTAATACCTACAAGCAATATTATTCTCCGCAACGGTGTAACATCTGTTTAATAACGGATACAGCGTTTGCTAGGTAAAATTCATGAAACATAGTACGTTGCTTCTAGCTTATACTTGTTATCACTGAACGAACTGAATTTAATTAGGAAATAAATGAATATTTTTACTATTATTATTTTAAAAATATATTTTAAAAAAATGAATCTATATGCAATTTAATATCAAAAATAATAAAACAAGTAGATCAGAGACTGATATGTCGGTACAGTGATGTAGAATTTTTTTAATTTCTAATATACATCTGTATGTTAGTTATACCACAGATAACATAATATTGTTATACTAACATAATATGTTAGTATGTTATGTTATGGCATAATATCAGTTTCTGTGATTAATAATTGGTACTTATTCTTAACTTATTCTCGGTAAGTGCGAAGAAAAAGTGTTAAATTCAACATTTATTCTTCTTTTGTTATTATCGCAAGTAAATTTATGAATAATGTAATTGTCAGAGTTTGTTTCCAGGATACCGTTATATATATTAATTTTGTAAAAATACCATAAATTGCTTTTAACTAAATATATTAAAAAATACATTTCCTATTTATGTACCGGTATATATCACAAATTACCTTAAATAAATTTGTAAAGATAAAATAAATTTATATTATTATTATTTGTAAATCTAGTTAAAAAAATTAACATAGATGAAAACGATGTCAAGTTTGTTATCAGAGTGCAGTCAATCTATCGCCGTCAAATCAGCCGCGCTCCGGACAATCGCCTGCAATACTATTTTTATCCTAACGTTGGAAGCATGCCATCAGCTGTGCCCGTACGCCAGTACACTACATATAACTCCTGGGTAACGTACCTTTATCTCAAAAAGTCCCAATCATTAAATACTTAGCTGAAATTCTTGAGAGCAATCAATGAAATCCTCCAGTGTACTCAATGAGATGTGTTTAGAGTGTGTGATATTAATAAACCTTAGGGTTTGTGAGTGAAAATTGTTTAGTTAATCCGGCGATGGCGCCGTGACCGACCCGCGTCGGCAATGGCGCGCTATCGATGGACGTTAGCTCTAATTTTAATTTGTCTAACTGTTCTAGCGACAGTGATAACCGCATTCCGTATCCGCGATTTACCTAAATCTGCTCATGAAACCAATAAACCGGAATTAAGAACGCGAAAGTGTGAGAACTGTGAAGTGAATGAGCCTAAAGTTGGCTCCAAACTGCATAGTGTTAATAGCGAAAGTGAAAAGCGGTCATACGACGAAGTGAAGAAGGCAGTTCGAGAGAAGCAACAAATAATAAACCAAAAGAAAATTGAAAGTAAAGCTACTTTAAAGGTCAAGGACGAGAGTGAAGTATATAAAAACGATGACGTGGATTTATTAAGAAAAACTGGTTTCAAGAGCCAATCGCAATTAAAATTTGAGCAATCAGGTAAACCCGAAAGTAAGATATTAGAAAATATTAAAAAGCCCTTAACCAAAGATATTGATAACTCCGACAATGATGACGACGATGACGATTCCGATGACAATACCGGAGACACTAAAGATAACACAAGGAATATTAACAGAAAAACAAATAATGTTAAAGTAGATTCTAAACATGTATTTAAAGAAACAAAAATAATTAAACCCGCACTGAATGTAAAAGAAAGAGCTACAAACGATGATGATGGTGATGATGACGATGACGATGACGACGATGATGACGATGACGATAATGATCACGATGACGATGACGATGATGACGACGATGATGATGGTGAAGAAGGAATTAAGATTTCTATAACTAAAAAAATTATTACAAAGGTCCCAGAGAAAAGTGGACCTAAACCAAAAGATGTTCGAATAACAAAGGATACTAAAGATAAACCTAATGAAAAAAGTCAAACAAATGAGCTTAAAACAAAAGCAACTACGAACGATGATAAAATAAAAGCGGTTGAAAAATCAGATCGCATAAAAAACGAGAAAAAAAAGTCAGACATTAAAGCTAAGGAAGGTGAACATAATCCTGCACAAAAAAAGGAAACAGAGAAAGTCAAACCTATGCAAAAAGAAGAATCAAAAGCAATAGATGATAAATCGCAAAAAGAAAATGTTAAGCAACAAAAAGAATTGCCTAAAGATACGGTGAAACTGAAGAGTCCTGATGAAAAAAAGTCACCGAAAAAAGAAGATAATGATGATTCTAGGAAAAATAAGGAATCAAGTCAACAATCAAATAAAAAAGACGACAAAACTAAAGAAACATTAAAACTAACTGAAACTAAAAAATCCAAAAACGATATGGATAAAAAAGAAAACCAGGAAAAGCCTCAAGCAAAATCCAAAGAAACTGCTTATAAAAGCAAAGAAGTGCCTTCAAAGAGTGACAGTAGTTTAAAACAAGTTACAGATGCCTTGCAACGGCGTAATTTACTTCAAAGTGAATTTGAAGACTTCTATGCGTTCTTTCCAACGTTTGCACCCAATTTCTCCCGTATACATAATTCAGAATGCCGTCGTCAAGGACAAATACTTTTGAGACAATTACGTGGAACAAAGTTATGGGCTTTGAATAGTAAGTGATATTTTTTTAATGTAATTAATAAACAGCGTTACGGACATCACGCAGACACGTGATGTCCTTACGTTGTTGGTCGTACGTTGCTAATCCGAGGGCTTCGCTTATATGTCTGTGGTTCTACTTCCATACTCTGCATAGCAAATCGAAATACAACTTACAAAACGAACCGCTTGTTGGCTGAAATACATAGAGGCCAGAGTGATTAAGTCTACTTCTGTAAGATTTTATTGATAATTTTATGTAAATCATATTATTATAATATTATAACAATAACGTTACTATATGATCACAACTATTTCATTAATGATTTAAAAATATATCATCGATTTGATTGCTTTGCAACTAATCTACAGCACCATCTGTAGAAATAAATAATTTATTTATGTTGGCAACGATTCAGTAATTTCAACACATGTGGCGATAAAAAAAATGTTATTAATTCTGTAGTCAGCTAATGGGAGGTAATGTACTTCTAACACTGTCGAGCCAAAACAATTTTACTCCATATTATACAGTGTTCATAATAATATGATATACTTGCTGTGTCCGCGGTTTCACCCGCGTGAAATTTATAGCCTATGTGTTATCCTGATGTATCGGCTATATTAACGTAAAGTTTCATTAAAATCCGTTGAGTAGTTTTTGTGTAAAAGAGTAAAAAACATCCACCCATACTCACAAACTTTCGCGTTTATAATATTAGTATGTAATATTATATTATCTGTGATATTAGTAAGATGTGTAATAAATAAGTTGAAGTTTTTAAAAAAAAAACTAAGATGTAACAAGTTTGAAATTGTAAATGTAACACTAAGGTAAATGTAAACAAAGCTTGTATGTCTAAAATAACTGTGCAATGTCAAACATATAAACCAAATGAGTGTGTTGTAGCCATTCACCGCGTAGCTACATGATGTTTACAGAACGCAAGTCATTGCACGAAGAGCCAATATAAAAATGAAATTATATTTTGTAAAAAAGTATACAATTTTTTTCTACGCGTGGGCAAAGACATTGTTTTTACGTGATACCTGTGGGCATAAGCTGTTTTGGCTTCAAATCCTGTAATTCTACTGTCATATTTTACCATTCAATCGGAACACAGCTTACTAGATTCCGGCAGATATCTTTGCAAGATAGACGGCAGACAAGATAGGTGGGACAAAGAGGTTCAATAATAGATTTATTATACGATAAAGGAAAATATATATTTTTAATATTTCATGCAAATATTCCGAAAATAAGTTTTCACACATGTCGCACATGCACAGTAATGTCATATGAACGAAAGTTGCGGGCAGTCATTAGTATCACAATAAAAATGTTGGCACGTAAGCACTGCACACATGTAGCGACATTAGTCGTGAGGGATTTAATTTTGTCTTCAAATTACACACAGAGTATCTTTTGTATTCTGGAAACCATCCAGGTTAGTACCTGGTGAATTCGTCACCAGGTGCTCTCTGACCTCATCTTATCCTTCATTGGTGTCCCGCCAGTGTATACCATTACTACAGGCGGGTCGACTATTAATTCTTTAAAATAATGTTCTATAAAACACGATCTTACTATTAACCATATTATAAATTTCAGAATTGAACAATGTACTTCGATGTTTAATGCTCAATTAATATAGACTTTAGTATAAACTACGTAGGCGTATATTTAATATACAAATCACTTCATGATATGATAAACAAATCATACAAAAGTGATACAAACATATACACACTGTTATATATCAATAAACAGTTTAAAACAAACAAAATGTTTTTGAAAATATTCAAAATCACTCGCTTCGCTCCGCGGGTAGAATAAAACGTGCATATGAGATTTATGCCAATTAAAATCCATACAACCATATCTCGAGAGTTAAATTAATAGAATATTTACTCATTGTATCGCATAGAATATATATATCTACTAATATATAATCCTATGCTGTACGGTAACATAATTCAGCCACACCTCTAAAAACATTTGCGTGTTTAGCATTCCCTGCGGAATGCCACAGTAATACCACATATGTACAGTGTTAGTGTTTTTTTTTACAGTGCTCGACGCAACTGCGAAGATCCCCTCGGGATTGCTTCAAGGTAATGGGATCCAACTGGGAGACTTCGACCAGTGTTTGGGAAGCCGCGCACGAGTTCAGTTGGAGACTGGCAGCGTTGTCAAAGTGCAAGGGAAGTACTGTTTGGCTCGATTGGATTTGAAAGCAGAACATCGCGAACTGGAGGTGCCCGTCCATTTGGCTCAGGCCAAGAACCTGTTCAAGAGTAGGATCGATGATGTGAGTTCTAGTTTATTTTATATAGTTTTTGTTCATTATTTATGTCTTTGGAATAGTAAATAAGCTGATGGCTCACCTGATGCTAAAATTTTACCATTGCCTATATTCATGAACAGGATCACGGTTCATGGCTTCAGGTGACGCCAGTGGCAGCATTTATGCGTTGCCATTTTGGAGGACTAAGATATCATGCAACCGTATCCTGTAATTTCACTATCATATCTCAACCTTCTACCAAAATACAGTTTGTAAAGTATGTTTGGCACTAGAAAGGGGTAAGACAGACTTTTCGCGAAATGATCGAAACGATTATGATGAATGACGATCGTTACAATATATTTGTAGGAATCTGTATTTTTAATGATTGTTACTCGTTCATTTAATGTGACAGCCTCGATGGTCTAGCATCTAAGCACACCGCTTTACTTCCGATAATCGCGGGTTCGATTCCTCGCACGGTGCAAACATTTGTATTTATGAGTGTGATTGTTTGAAACGGTCTGGGTATTTTCTATGTATATTGTGTATGTATTTACAAAACTCAAAATCTCATATTTATATGAGTCGTCTAGGACTCGTCGTCATAACACAAATTCTGCTTACCGTGGGACTGGACTAAATTTTTTTTTCACCTATAGACTTATAGGTGAAATAATTATTTTAATATCAGTTAAGGATTACTTGAGTTTGTACGTTATTAAAAAATCCTGTTTACATTATGACATTACCTTAGACTATATATTTAGCTGTATCATAATTTGTTCAGCCAGGTCACTTTGTGCCGCGTTTTTCAACGCTAAGTTGGGGCATCTGCGTGCCCTCCGCCTGCAATCCGCAGGATGTTGAAGTGGTGGTCAAAGATGCCCTCATGCACTATCAGCACGTCAGTGGATTGGTCATACGGGTTAAAGTGGACAGCAGGGACTGTCAAACGACGACAGGAAATGAATGGTGGGAAGAATGGATGCAGCTTCCAACACTTTTAACATTGTGAGTTGATATATCAATAATCCTTACTAACATTATAAATGTGAATCTGGCTGTATGTTTGTCGTGCATTCACACCAAACTACTGAACCGATTTAAATGAAATTAAAAGCTAGAAGCTTTAAATATATTTTTTAGGCTGTTGATTATTAATATTTATAAATATGACATACAAAGTATATAAAAAAATACCCTTAAGATGAATAAAATAAAATGCTATTTAAGGTTACGATACCGAAGTAGCGGACACTGCTAGTAATATATATAATATATATTGGGTGAATAGTCTGCGGTATATAATAGTCGACATATAAACTTATGAGGATTTTTTTGGTAATTATCGAACGGCACTGAGCGTTACATTTAAACGTTAGGAAAAAAAAACGAAATTGAAATACGTTACATAGTTTACAAGAAGTAAGCGGAGAAATACATTTTTGATAGTAAGTAAATAAGATAATTCCATCAAGTACTAAATGTTTTGTTTTTATGTAATTGCATTATTTGGTCGGCTATGATAGTACTAACGCGTTACCATTTTGGAGGACTGAAGATAGCCTCGGTACCCTTTCGTTTTAATGCCTTATCTCATCCTTAAACTTATAAAGCTTGACGGTAAAATAGGTGACAATTTTTCACAGATTCTACCTCTATAATTAGTTTTTAATTGAATTGTTTTTTTTTCATTACAGAGCCTTCTATGCTGTCATTATTCTATTAGTATTTCTGGCGACAGTTCAAGATTTCTTTGCTAGGAGACAATCTGAAGACACTGATAATCCAGAGGAATCGACTGAGGTAAAAGAGATGAAAGACAATGAAAAAGAGAAAGAATCAAGCAAACGACCAGGTAATTACTTATTTATAGGTACGTGGAAAACTAATATTGTCTAGACAACATCTGTTTTCATGAATTGGTGATGTTTTAGTAACGATAGTGTTTTTATAATGGACAAGCTATTACCCACGGATTCGTCTGCTTTATTTGAGATAAAATATAGACTGTGGCCGCCCACGTCTTCTTCATCTTCATGTGATCACGTTCATGAAGATTCGTTCTCACTTTTCATGAAAGGTTCGCAAACATACAGACAAGACACATTTTTAATAGGATATTAGGATAGGATTTATAAAATATTCGTGTAGAATAATTATCTCATTGTAGGTACTCGTAGGTACTTTAATAAAAATTACCCTGGACAACTCACACAGCGTCATCTAGTCTCAAGCAAACATAACTTGTGATACCAAACAACTGATAGAATATTTAGATACATTTTGTAAATACACATATACGCATGTTTGCAGTGGGTGAGGAATCTAACCCGCGACCATCAGAAGTAAGACAGTGTGCTAAAGCCTAATACCGCCGAGACCGTAATTTACTTTATATATTAGTCACAATTTAGGTATAGTTACAAAAAGAAAAAGATGAAAAAATATTATTTGTAACATCAATATATAATAATTTTACAACAAAACGATGTCGCAATTTGTCGTCAACATGACCGCCACTGCAACATGTGCAAATTAAATTGCTGGTATTCTGTGGTAGCCACGTGTGTTACGAATGAATATAAATCATAGCTATACAAAATATGCAAGCGAAATAATGATTGATGAATAATAAAAAACTGATCAAAATATGGCAGCAACATACATGTCCTTTGCCTATCTAGTGAGAAAAAAATAGTTTTACGTACATACTTTACTTATATGTTATATTTCCAACAGAGTAATATAACAATTTCAAATTAAACTTTATTTGAAATTGCGAGCAGACACTTAAATTTTATTTATCTAAACTATTGTTATTTATGAAACAATAATTTTATTGTGATATAATTACTATATACATAAAAAGCGGCATAGTTGCAAACTTAGCATTTGTAAAACTCGTGTGCGCTGATTTTCGTTTATACCTACGCGAGAATTGCGAAGAATACAACTTAATTATTAGGTATATACCTTAATGCCTCGTCTGTAATTAACAAAGTATATTATAGTATAGTACGGGCACATAAAAAAACAAATGAGCATAGTGGATTAGTAGTTTACAACTATAACCAGTTGTCGTGAGTTGGAATCAGGGCGACCCCATATCAAAATAGCTTCATTCGTGTAGGTATTTTTGGTTTGGTTCTGTTTACTTTTAAAGGAAAGGCAAGTCAAAATCCCGCGCATAATTTTTTATACATACTATATCAAGAAACCTATAAGAAATATGAAGTACTTATATGTAGTGTGTAGGGGAAATAGCCACAAGAGATTCTGTTTCTAGGTAGATAGTAAAATAAATGAGCATAAGTTTAAATTAATATTTTTATTAAACTTATTTATATTTTTATTGACTTTCGAGGATCTTTAGTAAAAAGATTTCGTGAAAGAATCGCCCATACCACAGATAACAAAATATTACACCATACATCTACAAGTTTTTATACAGGCTGTGTGTTTCATATCATCAAATCCACCAGTTCAATTCCTGGCCAGTAATTATAATTTTACAAAAATCTGATGTTTTATTTTCAAGTTGACGCATAATATTGTAAATCACACAATTTCCCCCCTGAGTACGCCCACGTTTGCAATGTATAAAATAAAGAAAAAATATAAAACAACCATAAAAATCAAATACATATATCAGCGACATCTAACGTCGAGTGGAATAAATTAATGTTGTGGTCATCTTCCGAGTTCACGGCTATGATTCCTGTTTCAACATCTCCGATTATATTATCGACATGTTAGCTGGGTCACGGTTACTAATTGTTTTATATGTAAACATCTAAGCAATTTAAATTCGATTGTGTAATGACTACAGCGTATTAATAATGCATCATTGTCATTTATCGTGTACACATTTTATGTATACATAATTACTGCGTCTTAATTAAGGTTCATGTAGTCATAGTTCAGTCACTAGAATAGATTTTGCGACAAAACCTCCCAATATTTATTATATAAAAATAATTCTTACTTCTTACATCGATCCTTGTCTCATTGAAACGGAACTCGACTTCATTTTTTTAAAGAACCGAAACCACCCTTTGTTTATGACGATATTCCTATTATAATCGTGAAATTCACACACTTATTATACAGAAGGAATCGAGCTCGCAACGGATTCGATTCCTTTTAGGTTAAACCGCTAGACCAGCGAGGCCGTCAATATTTATTGGTAGTACAAACCTTGTGTAGTTAATAGGACCTTAATACGAATTGTATGATATGTTTTTTACTAAGACTAATTACGGTTAAAACTGGAGCAGCACTGAATAAATACTCTATTAATGTACTGTTATATTAATGGAGCAATATCCGCCCTCAAAAGTAACTACATTTAATTTCTCCAATGGATAAGCTACTACTACTTAATAACATAATTAGTATATATTATATTATCAAACGATCTAACGAATTAAAGAAAAGATCTGCGTACTACATAGTTAACGTTTCACTTTTAGATCGCCCATTTGCAATTGGACGGATGTATTTTTTTTCTAGATTTTGAAAAGTATAGTAGGCACTTAAATTTTTATGTCAATTTATATATTATTTAATTAGCAAGTTATCTATTATCAAACTTTTGCTTATCTCACAAAACATACATAATGTATAACGTTAAGTTTCGACATTGCTTGTACATATTTAATAGGCGTTTCCAAATTGCTACTGAATCATTGATTTCTCTCGATTGGCTTATTTAACCCAAATTATATTATAAATAGTTGTTTCATAAAATATTGACGATAGTTTCAGATTAGTTACTTATATTATGAAAATTAAAAAATATATGTACATAGTAATATGGCAATTATTATATGTAATATTTGTATAATGTATAAAATTCATTAAATTTTAAATAATTGTCACAAATTTTTGCATCGCCAACAACTTGTTTATGCACCATCAATGGTTGATTGCTAGAAAATGCAACAAGATTTTAAGTCAATATTAATGATAAATATTTTTTTACGTAACAATATGTAATATTATGTTATCTGTGGTAACAACATCTACAGTGCCAATATTTCCCAAATTAATAATTTCATTTTATAACATTATTAAATTTCTCATTATCAAATGTGTACAGATGATCAATCGGGCCGATCTGAAGGGTTTAATCTAAAGTTTTCACAGATACAAACTTTAGGTCTAACCAACGAATCAACTGCCATTCAATTTAAATTAATTCTATTATTATTTCTTTTATTAGATGGTTTCGTCAGTGCCTTCTCTCTGTACCGCACTGTTGACAAGTTGATTGCGCCCGGAACTGCAGATGAGATCTCCTGCATCCACGGCATCAGGGGATTGGCCACTATTGCTCTACTGCTTGCACACAAGTTCTTGCCTTTAGCTGTTACGCCATACACAAACCGTGTGAAGATTGCTGAGGTTCGTAATATTTATTTATATTATTGAAAATGTAAATATACCTACTCCGACTTGATGGAAATTGACAATCGTGGCCTATATAAGCTACGACGCATCATTTGACGCCTATGGAAATTGACAACGTGATATCCTAGACGCTGTACATGTAATATACATGTAAAGCGTCTAGGATATCACGTTATCATTTGACGCCTATGGTATCAGATATTGATATTTCTGAGGGGTAAATAACCTCAGCCTCAGCAATAGACCTAACACCCTGTAAATTCACTGCCATATCTCGCAAAACCGAAAAAGTAAAGCCTGACAAAGAAAGATGCTTGAAGGCTGAAATAGGCGAGACAGAGATATATTCGTATTTTGTTTAAGACGTGCGCGGTTCTTTACTTTTCATCATAATTATATTCCAAGTATAAAAAAGACCAGCTACAATGTGATATATTTAGTTTTTTTATATTTACTAAAAATATATGTACTATATTTTGTTGACTTCGAAATTTATGCAGTTCCGCGTGGGATATGATTCTATCCAGAGTTGTTGTTGGTAATATAAACAGAGCCTGGTCAACTTGTCTTATAAAAACTATTGCTTATTTTTCAGAGACCTTACCAATAAAATTAAACAGGAAAACGTTATCAAAAATGAGATTTGTACGAAAGTTTTATTTATGTTTTCGAGATATGTATAAATTTACGTATATTTAGATAATTTTTAAACTAGTATTACTCAGGATTTCACTGACTGTTTCTTTTCAATGACATGACGCACATGACATATTCACTATCGCACCGAATCGCATCGCTTGCGCTATTCCTTTCTTTCCTTTTGCGTTAATTTCTTTTTTTTTTGATCTTCTGAGGACCTTAGCGTAATGTTTAATAGTCTGTAACTATGTTTTAGAATACTGTTAGCAAATGTAAAAAGGTTTTTTGATATCCGGACGTTAGCGCGCTAAAATAAACAAACTTACTTTTAATTTTTTATTCATACTAAGAAATAGTATTAGTCGTTTAATATTGTATTTTCGGGGATGTTAAGCACTTATTACTTTCACAAGATGGGTAGCTATCTACTTACTATTGAATTTATTACTTTCACTAGTCCGTCTAGACATTCATAATTAATTTATTGTTTAACTAAGACTTAAGGTTCGCAATGTAATTTATCGACGATGGATGAAAGCATTCCACTATTCAAGCATTTTAGATTCACTGTTCAAACCCACAAAGGTCATTTTAGATTAATTTAAAGTGCTTTGTTTCTGAAGCGTACGAATCGAATCCTTGCCCAGCTTCTTAAGTTTTGTTCTCTGTAAACGTACATTGTAAATGAGAGATAGCTAAGAGCATTTTTATATATTTCTTTTAATATTTTATTTCTAGTCTATACTATATATGTTGGATATACATCTGTATATCTGAAAATCCAAAATTTTATCAAATGGAAATATTAGAGGGAAAATTAATTAATGCTCTATTAATAATTTTTAATGCCTAAAAATAATTCATCAACAGCATCAATAGTTATAAGTTCGGAGGGGCCCGAAAAAAATACTAGTAAATTTTAGAACTGTAACTGTTTTATAAAAATTTATTTATGTGATAAATAAATAAACTAATGTTATTATTATTAAAAATGTTTGCTTATTCGTTAAGTTGGTAAATATTCATTTTATTTATATTATTAATATAAATAATAATTAAATTAAATATGTTAATTATGTCATCTAAATTAATTGTTAAATTTAAACCATCAATAGTAAGATAAAATTAAATTGAAAGCTAATAATGTTATTAAAATAATTATATGACGAAATGAAAATTTTGATATTATATGCAATTCTTGGTACTTAAATAAATAATACTAATAGTCCTATTTATTATTTTTCTTTCTTTCTTTCTAATAAATTCAAATTCAAACATCATTTATTCATGTAGGACATTTTAGCCGCTTATGAACGTCAAATTTTTACATTATAATTTTATTTTTTCCCTACCTAATTAATTGAATGAGTGTAGTTAAAACTCACTTTGTTCCATGTTCCAGCTATTATACTATGCTTTATGTATTTCTGGTTTAAATCCATCTTCATTTCGCCGGAAATATCCATTCCCCTGAGTATGGCGATACGTGCACATGGTACGTTCAAATGACTCATGTTTTTAATATTCTACCATGTCGGCACTGATGAAATGGTTACTGGATCAAGGTAGGATCTGATTTTAAATTGCAATCATTGAACCACGTGTCTATGTATATACTTTTATTAGTATTGTACTCCCGTCATTGTCAACTGATTGACTCCAAAAAGGACGTTTTTATATTCAACTTGGTGTGCCCATGACTTTATTCGAGTAATAAATAATTTATTAAGCAAGTGATGTTTGCGTGCTCATTATTGACTTTTTTTTAATGCATAATTACTTAGTTATAATCTTTACATAATATAAAACGAAGTCGTTTCCGCCGTCTGTTCGCTTAGATTTGTTTTACTACGCAACGGACTTCAGCAATAGGTAGAGTGATTCAAGAGGAAGGTTTATATGTATATTATATGTACACCTGTGTGAAGCCGGGACGCGTAGCTAGTGTATATTTTAAAATAATAATAAAATTATTAGCTACAATTTATTAGTTTTTTTGGGGATTACTTATTTATTCATAAAAAGTTTAATGTTCTGTAATTATATGAAAAAAAAGAAAAAAAGGAGTGAATTCCTCTATAATTATTATAGAAGAATGTACTTTTCTTTTTATTTCCGACTGTGGTTAATGATTGATGTAATTCGCTTCTGGCTCGGAGACTATAAGCACTAAATAGGAATAAGATTTTGACCGGTACATATGACGTTTATTTTTAAAACATTTTCCAGACAGTAAGCTCTGCCATTTGGTCATGGTGCCGAGCTGGTTGGATGTACACGGACTGCTTCCTACTCCTCAGCGGAGCGCTGATGGCACACCGTTTCACCAGCGCTAGTGCTCCTAGAAAACTCCTGTCTAGATATCTCAGGTAAAATAATAAATTATTAACTGTCATCGTGGAATCAGTAACTATTCATATACAGTTGATATCCCTGCAGCTCGTACCAACCGATTTGCACCGTCTTTCCTTATGCTAGCCGCGAAGGAGCAGAACTCTCTCTCAGCATCAGTGTTTCCTGCCTATTGTAAGAACATTGGGACTTTCAAATCAAAGAAATTTACATAGTAGGACAATCCTACAAATTACATTTTTTGTAACAAATTTCATATAATATAATAAACACAATGAAATTTGTTACGCACGTAAATCATATTCTAAATTTGCTAATAAGCTATACAAGATTCAGCTATTGTATAATATGACCTATTGAGTAGATAATACCAGTAGTGACATCAATTGATCAATAATATGATGAAAAAGAAAAATAATCTCCATTACCCTCTTTAGTCTCCCCAGCATACTAGCTCCATATATATATGTATTGTATATGTTTCTACTAAAGTTATCAGAAATTAATATTTATTTGTCCAATATGACAGTATCTCATTTATATTTAATGTGATGATCAATTCTTTGTTGAAATTATTTTCTTGATAATAGAAATAGTGGCTGTCTACATTGTGGCTTCTTATTTCCCATAATAATTTATATTTTTGTTACATTATTACAACATAATACTTATTTGATATAATAGGTATGATAACATTTGTTACTTGGCAAATAATTGTGGATTATTTAAAACGCCTGTAATTATCTAAGTAGCAAACTTACGTATTTGTAAATATGAATACTTTTTTCTCAAAGGTCGTATGCGACGTGCCCAATTACGAAACTATATAATATTAGATTATAATATAATAACATAATTAGAAAATTATATTACGAATAAAAAATAAAATTCGCCTGTATTTCTTATTTATTTATTAGTTTAGATTACTTTCGCGTCACATATTAGGTAGATTACTTTATTTTTTCTATCGTTTCATCGTTTAGTGTCCATTTTAACATTGGATTTTGAAATTATATGTAGACAGAAATTCTGATAGTAATATTATTTGAGGAGTTTATTTGTTTGGACTCTAATGGTTCAGCTGTCACACCGCTAATCAAAGCGCTTGACAGTTGGATTACAATTCCAACATTCAAATGATTTATTCTGTGGTTTTAACAATGTCAATGTTATTTAATATTTCAAATTATTGGACAGAATTAATAACCGGTAGTTTAGTCAAGTGTAAACAAACAGAATTATTAGCATGTTTATTCGATCTATATTAATTTTGTATGAAGAGTGATGTGATAAGGAAAAAAGAAAATCAGTTGAGTTTCTTGCCAGTTCTTTTCAATTATCTGTATACTGAACTGCACGGTAGGGAAAAATATTAATAAAAAAATATTTAATTTCATAAGACGCTACAATGAACTACATGAATAAATGTTTTTTTATTTGATTTGATTTGAGAGGTAAAATACTAGTTATTTTGACTTGTAATGAAAAGGGAAGTACGAGTAACCACTCGTACTTAAGTTGCGTTATAACTTTATATCAAGTATTTAAGTAAATACCTGATGTAAAGTTATAACGTAACGTCTGTTAACCATAATTCCATACTAATATTGTAAATGCAAGTACGCCCGTCTGTAGGTGTGTAATGTTTTCGCGGGTACAGTTGAACGGCTTGAAGATAGATTATTTTATTTTCTATACACGTAAATTAATTAAGTAATGATTGTAGAGATCTGGCTGTGACTTCGTACACGTGCTATTCGAAATAACAATAAATTAAACAACTATTTGTTTATTAATCGATTAAATTCAAATAAACACAAAATATAACGGCAAGTTGCTAGTGAAAACCATTAGACAAAACCTCATTCAAATAAGTTCACCCATTAATTTTGTAACGCAAGTACTGCGCCTATATCCTAAAAAATTAACACGCGCCACGTGATCGCTACTTGTGATGAGACACCGACACTATGTATGATTACCTAAAAAGTACTCTTTCAGACTTTCACCAGCTCTGCTAGCTGTCGTTCTGTTCTATGCTTATATTTGGGATAACATCTCCGAGGGACCTATGTGGGGTACATTTGTGACGAAGAACGCCGAGGTCTGTCAACAGGGCTGGTGGTGGAATCTACTATATGTCCAGAACTATTTCGGCTTTGAGGATATGGTAAGTTCCAGTATGCACTGTTGGAATAATTCTAATACTTGTATGATCTTCATTGATGAGTAAGCTCATATATAAGGGTAATATCATCACCGCTTGTTTGTTGTATACGAATATTATGAGAGAGGGACAGAGGTATAGATAGAAAGCGACGAGGCTTTTTTACAGCGAATTATATATTACGCTTTTTTCATATTATATTCTATAAGATTATTATACTTCCATCATCTTTAATACAAAATAAGACGTAATTATTTATAAAAGTTTTAAAATTAAAAATTAGGTACTCTTTTTAATATAAATACCATTACTTTTGAGAAATGATTACACATATATAATTTTGACTAAAAATTAGACTTTGTAAGTTTTATATCATTATGTACTGATTTTACATATGTAAATACTTAATGCATAGCAACCTTGTTTTTAGTTAGGACTGTCTTTACCCGGGTGTATAAGGGGTGCAGCCGTACCAAGGCGAGGATTCGTAGGTGTCCCGAGTGCTAGAGATCTGGTTTTATTACAATTTCTAAACTCAATCAATGTCAATATCATTTATTACTTATTACTTATATCATTTATTACTTACTTACTTAACGGTTTACCGTTAAGTAAGTAAGTAATAAATGATATTGTTTAACCGTTTATTACTTACTTACTTAACAGTAAACCGTTAAGTACAATTTGTTACGTCAAAAGCTGCCTCGGATCAGGGGGGTGGGGCAACACGGGGCTCATGCGCCGGGCACCAAGTTCTGGGAGCGCCAAATTTGAACTTGGCAGATAGTTATATATGAATACACAATTCATAATTTTTGATGCTCCTTTGATAACTTTTTGAATGAGCGCAACTTTTAGGTTGTCTCGAAAAAAAATGAATATCAGGAGCTGGTCAAATACATAAAAAAAAAACTAAAAATAATATAAAAGAAATATAATATAATCTTATTATTAATACAATAAACGCAAAAGTTTGTGAGTATGGGTGGATGTTTGTTACTCTTTCACGCAAAAACTACTGAATGGATTTTGATGAAATATTTACAGTAATATAGCCTTATACATCAGAATAACATATAGCCTATAAATTTCACGCGGGTGTAACTAATTGACAGACACTGCTTCTAATTTAACTATGATATTACATCTTGGTTATACTCGTACATACATCGAATGTATAGGTTGTTTCTGTATACTCATAGTTGCGAATATTGCATTGCCAAATATTCCACTCTGTATAACATGCATGGCATAAAGTATTTCAGTTTTATGACGTGAGTTTGCATTCATTTTAATATGAGATTTTATATAACTCCGTTTTCATTTTAAAACGTTTTCCCACAATATAAGGCTGAGGTAGAGCTATCTTGACAATAAACTCGGAGAATGCAAATAAAATGGCAACAAGTTTTATTTCAACAAAATTTTTTTTTTAATTTTGACTTCTTTTATGAATGAAAGGGTTTAATATTATATATATATATACTAGCTTTTGCCCGCGGCTTCGCTCGCGTTAATTTATCCCCTTAGGGGTGGAATTTATCAAAATTATTTCTTAGGATGATGGATGCCTACGTCATAGTAGCTTTATGCATGCAAAGTCTCAGTCCGATCGGTTTAAAATTGACAAAGTTTCATACACTCTTTAATCCCCTATTTTATCCCATTGGGGATAGAATTAATCAAAATCCTTTCTTAGCGGATGCCTACGTCATACGTCATAACGTCCAGTGGTTTGGGCTATGCGTTGATCACTATGTCAGTCACCTTTGAGTTATATAGTTTGGGTCAGTGCCGTGACCATAGAGACAATTTTATTTACAGATTTCATTATTATTTCTTATGTATGTTAGTCTATATTTATAATATGGGCCATAAATAAATAAAATAAAAATATATATAGATATATATAAAAACTGATATACTTACGTCCATAGATATATTATAGAATATATCAATAGCATGTAGTATTTATTCTTTATTTTCAACAAAACCCGTTTCCCAGTTCTTCTTATTTATGCTGACCTCGGCGGCGTAGTGGTTTAGCATACCGCGTTGCTTCCGATGGTTGCGGTTTTGATTCTTCGAACGATACAAACATTTGTATTCATGAGTATGATTTTTTAAAACATTTGTTATATCAGTTGTCTAGTACTTAACACAAGCTCTGCTTAGCTTGGATTATTATTATTTTATGCAAAAAGAATAACAAAGAAGCTGATTACCTAGTGGTGATAAGTGGCAACAATCACCAGTATATATAAGAAGAAACACATGTCACAAATTGGTCATCACTTGAAATGTGTTTGAAACCTACAAAAAAACATTCTGTATCCAGTGATGTAAGAAAGATTATAACTATTTATTTTCAGTGTGCACCACAAACGCACCAATTAGCACTGGACATGCAGCTTACTATACTTGGCGGGATTGTAGTTTGCGGCATACAAGCCAATGAAGGAATCTCTAGATTCGTACTGCCGATATTTCACGCAGTCTCCGCATATTCAAGATACACAACTGTTCGTGATCATCGCCTCACCATGCTGGCTTACCAGGGAGCCAGGTAAGATTTATTTACATATGAATACATTCACTTACATGATGTATTTTATTATTTACTATTAAAGTAATATGCTTTAATGCAAAATGTCTAAACACAAATCTTATACTAGCTGACCCCGCAAACGTTGTCTGCCATACAAATTAAAATCGCTTTTAAAAAATTGGGGTTGGTGATAGACGAGTGAAAATTTAGGGTTGTATGTTTAGGGTAGTATGTTAGGTAGTAGGGTTGGTTGTATAAATGCCACATTATGAAAAAATAATTTGTCCTAAATATAAGAAAAAATGTTAGGGGCAGAAAACCAGTACTTTTTGACTATCACTTAGGGATATGAAAAATAGAATAGTAAGCGATTCTCAGACCTACTGAATATGCATACCTATAAAATTTCATAAAAATCGGTCAAGCCGTTTCGTAGAATATGGTAACTAACATTGTGACACGAGAATTTTATATATATATTAATTTTCTGGAATAATAAGCTACAATATTTTGCCTAAGGCAACTAATATTTATAAAGCTTCTCGAATTTTATAACCATAGTCTCATCTAGTAATGAAATTCAATATTCAGGTTACCTAATTAGATTCTGTTCACCACAGATTGGTTTACCAATAATGTGTAATCGGAAACTGGTGCTCCTAAAATAATTTATATAAATATATCTGTAGGATTTAGTATACCTACATTCAGTCTATATAATAGTAGGTATTTAATTTCTTATTATGGTAGTAAATAGTTTTATTGTCTGCTTTTGTAGTGATAAAGTAAAGTTATGTTCATTCTCAGGAAGTGACCGATCTTTATGACCATATGATTCGTTTCCACCCGTTAAAGGGTAACGAATAGATAGACAGACAGATACACTTTCGCATTTGTATATGGGTCTGTCTGGCAAAATTGTTTTATGAAACGGGTTAATTAATATAACTAAATGAATTAAATTTGGTGTGCCTTTTTTATTTCGATCTTTTCATTATTCCGTGTCATTCCCAAAAAATTCTAAAATACAGTTGAACTCTTTATATAATGATGTATTAGATATATCTCAACATTTAAATTATTATAAACAATCAGCGAATCATAGAAAATCTTCGCTTCAGTTACAGATTATGTAAAAAAAGAATTATTTTAGAATCCTATTTTAATTTTGCAATGTTTTGTGAATGTTTGAATGAGAATTGTTGGATTATAAATATGTACTAAGTAAAAAACAAGAAATGGACAGTATTTTATATAAAGAAAGGAAATTTTGTAGAAGGTAGGAGAAATATTTGAATTCGCCTAGGAAAAATGTCTTCACGCTCCGAACACTGCAAAGTAACATTATACTCACTCACCTTTGCCCAAGAACTTCCCGATGCAACGTGTAGTTTATACAATAGTTTAATGATCACTTACTTTATAGTGTAGATTTATTAATAAGTTTTATATTAATTCTATATTTTTTTGTTTAAAATAACAAATTCGAAGTGTCTTTTTTGTAACAGTTCCATTTTCAATTTCAATTTTTTCTACATTTAAGTGGCGATACGCATTTTCCTGGTGGCCAGTACTTTCGAATGCCTTTTGCTCGAAAAGTAACCGAGCCGGTAATACAACCTGTTTATACTAAGGAAGTGTTCGGAATACGTAACAATAATAATATTCCGATTATTGGGTGGTAAAAATCATATTAAATATGTTCATAATATGTTCGTGCAGATCTTTAAAGCTGACAGTGCAGTATAGATATATTGTCGAAGATATGTATAAATAATATATACAAGTACAGATGTGTACACGCTATAAGAATACTGTAAGCGCAATCTGTATATCATATATGTGGATGTACATAACACAAAGATTGCTTATGTTGTTTGTAATCTTTGTAATTTACTGCTTTCTATACAGAATCAATAGGAGATATAATGATAAAGATGTATGTATGTATGCGTGTAAGCCATTTAAGTGCGTACGACAACTAGGGGAAAAGAAGTGTTAATACTCGTACTAAAACTTGATTTTCATAAGCGGCTATAATTCCTACATAAATAAATTATTTTCGATTGATTTGATTTGCTTTGACTTCTTCTCGTACTGATTATGTTTCTTTATGAAATTGGTATGGAAAGCAAGCTGACAGCCCACCTGACGTTAAGCGATCACCGTCGTATTTCTACATGAATATCACGTTATCATGTGATACTTGTGATACCACCTCATACGTTACAGACACTAAGATATCCTGCCTCTAATCTCGTTATTTCACTGCGTAATTTATATCCTGAAATAGAAAAATAGCTTACAAAGCAACCTGTTTGATAGTTGAGATAGGTGGGACTGAAACATCCAGGCAGAGTACTTTTTACAGTATATGCCTAGTTAATATTTCTATGTTTATTTATTGTTTTATTGCTATTACCTTTCAGTGTCAGCCAGTTGTATAGAACAGCTCGGCTGAGTTATACTTCCACGTTCCATCGATCCACGCCATACTTGATAGGAATCAGTTTGGGACTCGCATTGAAGAAAACTGCTTCACATGGAAAGGTACGTATGTACTTTCATAATTAGAATTACAATAATAAGATTACGAAAAATAATATTACATTTTCGTGATCCCAGATGTTGTCAAAGGTATGGGCATATCAATGCAATTAACATTACGTTTTATAAGAGGCACTGGCCTTATGAGAATTAAATCAAATATAATATATATAAAAGGTACTTCTAAAAAAGAAAATCTTGTGCTATTTCACATAAAAAATGTTTTTTTTTGAGGCAGGCTTGTATTTGTGGGCAAAAACCTTCAAATTGAATATATACAAACAAATACTTGTAAATATGCTGTGCAGAAAAAAATTGTTTTTCAAAATTTCACACAAAAAAGTTGTTTTGCTGAATATATTTTAATGAAATATGACAGGAGGCGAGTCTACCGCTGCCTCTTGGATTAGTTTGTTTTATTATTACTATTTGCATTGTAAGGTTTTTATTGTTCGCCAGTTGCTGCCATTTGAATTCACTTTTAAAGTATGTATTCTGTACAGCAGGATAGTAAACAATCAAGTCATAACTGTCGTAAAATAAATTACATGTTGTGTAAAATATCACTGATTACTTGCTTACTGGTATTTAGGTATAATGTAAACTCGGGCAGAACTCTTTGTTGACTTATTTATTGCTGGGATTGCAAAACGGCTTGGCATATATATTATTTTGATATTTAATTCCCTCATTTTTGTATGTATTGTGTATTAGATTGAAAAATGTAATTTTCTAGTTCGGTCTGATTAAAACTGTTCCCATTTACTGATGACGATGAAATATATCAACTACGTTTTTATATTTTTCGTACTAAAATAAAAAAAAGTTATCAAATATCAAGATTTCGATTATGAAAAAAAAAGAATAAAAAAATGCAGTACTGTTTACATTTGTTATCAGATTTTCCTGACGCTGGGATGGCTTTTAAGCTCCACATTATGGGGTTTGGTGCTATGGGCTGGCATGGATTCAGGGTACCCTCAATATCGGTACAATGTGACCTTTGCAGCCCAGTATGCGTCATTAGCCCCAATAGCATCAGCCGTGTCTATAGCTTGGGTTATCTACGTGGTGCATAGCGGAAATTGCAGTAAGTATAATGTTATAACTTCACGACTCATATCTCATATGGAGTAGTCTACGTCTAAGTCTACAGTCGAAGTTGAGTTAAACAGAATGTGCTCAAGTTTCGCTGGATATGCAAATACATTGGATTCAAGAATGTGGCAACCCTGGCGGCGTTTCTTGGATTTATCCAGGTGTCCATGATCGAAGACTGAGTCAGAAATATAAATTGACACAGACAGACAAAGATTTTTGCGTCCCTGAGATTTGAATTCACGAACTTTGGGGTGAAGTCCGAATAGACCACGGCACTTTAGAAGTTGAGTGTGACATTAATAAACTAAATTACATGAGTTACCTCTTTCTATAATTTGGTTCTGTACTATTTTGGAAGGGTCTTGAAATTGGCAGAATTCTATATCATTATCAGGATTGTACTATATTTATTGTATATTCTATTTCATTATTTAAATTTATATTCAGTTATATCTATGTATTTATTCGTTTAATGAGGACGAAAAATAAGAAGTGAGTAGTAGATACAAAATAATAACAGGGAATAATTATATTTTATTACCTGAATATACCTTTAATGAGTGAAATGACATTTTTAGTACGTTGTCCAGTTGGCACAGACTCGGAGTACTAAATAGTAATATATTAATATATAAATTATAGAAGAATTCATAATCATAAATTAAATTAAAAACTTACACATAAATAGTATGATAAAATCATATTACATATATGAATATTAAGAATTAGAAAAACGTAGCAATGGATGATTATTTTGATCGTTAAACATCGACCTCTTCCAGGCAACGTTAGAACGGAGAGTGTTATTGTGAATTACATTCTTCTGTATGTTCCTATAATATCAACATGAATAAAACTCGTTTATTATGCACAGTCAGTTTGCATTGATTATTTGCGAAAACATTGTTTATTCCACAAAAAATACTTACACTTATTTTTTAAATTGGTTGACAAAGTAAACATTTAATGTACGTACATAGTGGATGTATACTGTAGTATTATAGGTAAATAGGTACTGGTATAGACCTAGAATGCTGGTTTTAGTTCGCATGGTAACCTCTAGGGTATTGTAGCAATATCTATTATCGATTCGAATATCAATACTTACGCTAGCGATTATTGACTCGGTAAACACAAAGGTAGCCAATACGTATTCTGTGTAATAATAAACTGTACGCAAGACATTTTAAGTTGCTGAAAATTGCCATGCGAAATATGAGTATATTCTTAAAAATACCCTGAGTACAATGGTATTTTTGGTTGAATGACTGTTAATGCGAAAAAAATATTAATATTTTAAAAATAGTATTATTAAAAGTAGTATTATAAACCCTTTCTCAGTCTGTTTAAAATTTGTAAAAATGTGTAATTTAGGGGATATGCATATCCAAATATATATATATTCTTTGTTGCAGATTCCTTGGTTGGTTTCCTTTGCTGCCGGCCCTTGGTTCTGATCAGCCGTCTGTCGTATGCCCTCTATTTATGCCAGTTTATTGTTTTTCTGACGAACGCAGGCACTGTCAGAACTTCATCGGAGTTCACCTTGATATCACTGGTAAGAGGTTGATTAAGTGTTAAAATAGTTTGTTGTATTAAAGCTATAACAGTATGCAATATTAATTTTTCTATTATCCCATATGTAATAAGTAGTACATACTTTGTCTATTTGAGCCAAAAATGCTGTATATCATTTTAACCAGCTATGTAGTTTTGTATTAAACTTAGCTTAAAATGTAACTAAAATATATAAACTGCATTTTATTTTTTTTCAGATTGACTTCCAAGAAATATCAGGTATAATACTAACATCAATTATTTTAACATTAACATTTATTACTCCCATGCAGTCACTGCAAAAAATATCTTTTTGGCCTGAAACAGAAAAGAAAGAGGCCCAAAATTTAGATAACATAGAACCAATAGTGGAAGAGATAGATGTAAAACAGGAAGATGAAATATCAGAGATCAAACATGAGGAAAAAATAGAACTACCGATAATTAGAAGCAGACAACATCTTGTAGCTCACAGAGAAGTATTAGAAGAAATACCAGAAGTCGAAGTGGAATATGAAATTCAACGAGAAAAAATAGAGGCACTAGAGGAGATTTTAGAAGAGGAAGAGGACGAAGTTGATGAAGAAATGGACAATAACGACGAGGATGACGATTTAGAAATAATCGAGGAAGAACCAGCTGGAGAAGAATTATGGGAGGAAAGAGACTATTCTGCAGGAAGATCGCAGTCGAGAAATGATGACCAAGATATTGATGAATGGGAGTGGACAGCTAATGGCAGTGATCGAAACGGAGCTCAATATTATCGTTACAGCAGGTAACGATACATATCTTTTAAATTAAATTAAACTCTTTTCAATTTACAATTTGGTTTTATTTCTTTCACTCATATATTCTATTATTCCAATCACAGTTAATTTATTTAATAGCGATGGATGTCAGCAGTATCGCGTGGAGATTAACTTGACAGAATTATTACCAGCACTAGACTCAATAGTCGCTCCAAATACGCCTCGAATATTCTACCTGTGGTCTTTAAAGTAACTCATATAGTATGAGTGAATACTCATATGATATACTATATGATATCTACCTCTAATATATTCATATTAGAGGTAGATATTATATAGTACAAATATAGATTTAAAAAAAATTATACCTACAAAGTTTTGAATTACAGGATAGAAGTAGGGTTTAGTGAATAGGTAGTTGAGACTGCAAATAGACACTTAACGATTTGTATACAGTTCTTGGTGGTTTGCCTTGTGTACTTGTTCTTCTTGTAAGTCAGTTAAACACGGTATAGAATGATATTTGTTTTAAGTTGTTATCATAAAAATAATTGTTTATATATAGATGACCTATAATTTAATACATATATATATAAATAAAATAACATACAAAAACTCCGTGTATACTGAAAATTGCACATGTAGGTCACATAGTATCTACATATATCTGCGGCTGAATATTTATTTAATTATAATATTATGGATTAAAATTTGGATTATAAATAATAGAGAGAAATAGGATAGAAGCAGCACATTAAGTTTGTAGAGCACAATTTTTTTTTATCTTACCGACTTGCTTGCTGTGCAACTTGATATTATATTTGTCATTTATATATTAGCACTGAACATATTGATCAATACTTGACTAAAACGTTGAGATATATTTTGGTTATGATTATGCTTTAGACAAAAAAAGGAAATAATAAAAAAAACCTCAAGTGAACGTAATGTAGATTTTCTTTGAAGAATGGCATTTATTTCCGCAACTACAATAATGGCATTATGATCACGTAGCAAGAAAGTCAGATTTACTCTGAGGACGGTCAATCTTATTATTCTAAAAGTGATCTCGCGGTTGAATCTGCCTGACAGGTGGTTACGTAGCACGTGGTTTGCGTGTCGAAAATTCCCACACAATGAGAAACGGTGTAATAAATGACACGGAGTCTTTTTAATGGGGCTTTATATTAGTTTTAGTACTTACGTTTATGAGGTTTCCATAAATTCAGAATACTGATTTGGGAAAGAGATCGTATGTATTCCAGCTGTTAGTCACTGTGCTCAGAAAGGTAATATTATAAATAGTAACAGTTCATTTTTAAGTTCTTACAAAAATTACCAGATGGGTTAAAAAATGTATAGACGTGGTCTGTGGTCTAACGGTTTAGCACACTGCTTGGGTTTGTGATGGTCATATATTCGATTACCGCATGACTTAAAAATTTGTGTAGATGAGTGTATCTGTTCGTATCGGTTAGGGTTTTCTAGTATGTTAAGTACTATCTGTTATATGCGCTTAAAGTCTGCTATATGTAGCCAAATTTAATTAAAATCCGTTCTTATTCATATAGTTGTAATAATGTAACGAACACACAGATAAATAGACTTTCGTTTTTACATTATTAGTTTGTATTAATATGGATATATTTACAAATAAGTGTTTTAACATATCTATTAGTTATTTTATACACATAATTTAACCTCTTTTTTAGTTCGGGACTAGATGGCGCTGATAGTTGTCTAGGAATATTAGAATATTACATCAAATAAACCGGTCAACGTGTATAGAACTCTAAAATAGTTATTTATTGATTTGGAGTTAGTCAGCAACTAATTTACATATTTAATGTACACGAGTAGATACATATAAAAATGCATATGACGTGTTTGTTGTTTACGTGTTTATTGATATAAATGAGTTTACTAAACCGGAATCTCAATTAAGTTAATGTGAAAAAAGGGGATAATGGGCTCGGCTACAATAATGGTACATTTTAATGAAATACATACAGATATATAGTTAGATACATGTATAAAAGGGAGAGCATAATAGATCTTAGTAGGTCGCAGTAAGTTGCTACTAGGCAGAAGAAGGGGAAGGTAATTGTTCCCACGATCTCCAGCCAAGAGTTGAGTTTTTAGAGTTAGTAGGAGTCTGGTAGTAACCATTCGTATTCTTATAAAATAAAATTTAGACATCATCATCATCATCGCAGCCCGGAAGACGTCCACTGCTGGACATAGGCCTCCCCCAAAGATCTCCACGACGATCGGTCCTGCGCTGCTCGCATCCAATGCCTTCCAGCGATCTTGACCAGATCGTCGGTCCACCTTGCTGGAGCCCTTCCCTTAATTTAGACATAATAAAATAAAATTTAGACATAATAAAATCTCAATTACTATATATTATTATTATCTAAAGTAGACGACTAAATTGAAATAATTAACTCATTATCAATACAAACTTAATTTTTATTTTTTTATTATGTAAGAAGCTACGAGACTAGAGTAATATTATGGTACTATTACTCATTGTTCAAACAATAGTGATCACAATAAAGGTATCACTGCCGCTGTTTGTTACTGTGGTGACAATAATTTTGTACAGACGTGGACACTGGAGGGAGTAAAACCTAACTATATATATTTTATTATTAAAGAATAAGGTAAATACCTATTCTTCTCTTAATCTATACAAAGGTATTAACAGCACAGTTTTACATAAAAAGTAAAGGTACTATAAGTACTTAATAAGTACAGTACAAATCTATATAAATAATGTTTCAGTTTTATGTGCCAGTTCTTCTCAACTGTAGTAGCTAAATAAACTGATTGGTAGGGGTAGTGGTAAACAATTTTGACGTATTCATATCGGGAACTTTTTTACGACTAATGAAGTGGTAAAAAATGCCCGTTATGAATATTTTGTTATTTTTTATTTGACTATTTATTGATTTAATTCTTGTAAATTTATGTGAATATGTTTAATAATATTATTAGTCATACTGTAATAAAACCCAATGTTGAGACCTTGCACGTTCGTGTTTCCGGATTAATATATATATATATGTACATATAGTTACAATAACAATGTAAAAATATTGAAATAGTGATCTTAATATAAAACGATCTTACAATACGATATAGAAGATTTCATGTGAGATTAAAATCAAAGGTTTTTATTATACTCCTTTAAAAACATAAACGTAATTCCGATATACATACAAATATTAAAGTGTGAAAGTGTGTCTGTTTGTCTATTCTGGTAAAGACGAATTCAATCGTTGTGGTTTGAAAAATCGTTGCATTATTGGTGATGTGACATTAGCTATCTTTAATATATCAAAGGCAGATTAAGTCGCGTGTAATAGCTACTAGCACATGTGCTTAATATATACAATATTAAGCACATGTGCGTTTTTACGTATCTCTATATTAATAATTGAATATATTTTTTGGGTTTTGAAATTAAATATAATACAGTCAATAGACAGTAGGTACTAAAGTTAAGAGCTTAGAAATAAAAACAACAATGAACACGTAATTAAATATATAAAATTACTAATCAGAAGTAGTCCTTTAAACAGAATCAGTGTGGTCATACTACAATAAGTGGGTTTATTCATCAGTTTGATCAAAGCAAAGACTGTATCAGTTTGCGTACAGAAGCGGCGCACGCGCACGTGTTCGCCATGACCATCGCCGGGGCCTTGCTCACGATAGCGTGCGTCGTCGCGACGGCCGCCTTCAACATAGATCTAAATAATACAAACATTGACAATAACGTTATAAAGCATCTAGTATCAGCAATAGACTCTAACAGAACTTTAAACCCTAAGGATCTAGCGTTACTAAATAGAACTGCAGTAAATTTTGGCATTGAAAGCGAAATATTAACCAAATTAGCTACTTTAGTGAATGAAACTAATAAACCGTCTAATGGAGTCGCTACATCCTCTTATGCTTATGAGGAAGGAAGTAAGGATTCGTTGCCAGTTGAAGAGTCTCCGGATTACGCTTCATCTGTAGTTCTTGCTAGCGATCTGTTATCCCTCACATCTGCTGTGGCGAACGTCAAGGAAAATGTATGCAGAGAACAAGGATACAAGTTTTTAGATGGATTGCTGTTGAATAAACGATGGGCATTAAAAAGTGAGTAGACTTGTTTAGACTTATAAGATTTATATTGATGATCACACTGGTTACAAGTTATAATGGTATAACATTATTTGAAAAAAATCATTTAGGAGAAATTAGACATGAACGTACAGATCAAGTACATCATTTAGATAAATCAATTAATACTAACTAATATATACGTTTGTACTATACTCAAAATTGGTTCAGAAATGTGGTATAGACAATCCAATCCAATTTACAACCTTTTATGAAGTTGGTTGGAAATTTAAGTTTTGAATTTGGAACGTTAGTAAAGTTAGTACTTAAAATCCTTCGTTAAATAACTTACACGTTCTCCTGAAGTTTGTCATGGCTCTTGCTAAATTGGAATCATGTAAAGTTATAAAGTTCATTAATGAAGGTTTTGGTTTGTTTTGTTATAAAGGTTTAAGACAACAAAGCATTACTTGTTTAATTTGGTACAGTTATTATTATGCACATAGAGTGACTAGTAAATAAGACTGTAAGCGGTAATATATTTATAGTTTATAATTCAGTAAAAATTTAAAAGGATTTGAAGTATAATATTTAAATTTTAAAATAAATTGAAGAAAGCATACATTTAGTATATTTTGTTACATTTTCTAATTTTCCTATTATTATATATATTAATGTGGAAGATAGAGACAGCTGCATACAGATATGACCAATGTTATCTAACTTTTACCATCGGGACAATGTTCAAATGAATTTTCGTTTTTTGGCTACCAAAATGCATCAAAGTGTAATTTTGTTTTTGGCTTAGGCTCGAAAGAGTTTGATCGGAAAGGTGTTCTCAAATTATTTGATTTGCTGAATTTAGGGCGTAGTGTTAGTTATGTATATTATATTAACAAAAGCGTCTTGGATATCATGATCTTTGCTGCATGTAAATAGCTTCTTATTTTGGTACCAAGTTCAATAAAAACCAATTTATTGGCCTCTTACAATAACCTAGCAAAGCGTACATTGTACCAACAACAGCTATTTTTAAAGTGGAGTTTACACAAAATGGGATATTTGCTTTTATTAGGAAATTTTGGAAGAACCTCCTAGAAAGTCATTCAGATTAGGATTTTTTTGCAATGACTGAAACTAAAACGAACGATCTCTTATTTAGAGTGCTCGCTCTAAATAAAAAAATATACTTCAAAATTATTTTCTTTGGTACTTAACAGGTAGTATGTTATACAAAATAGTACAGGAACAGCACCACGAACATTGCGTAATCATGTGACGCTGTTAGTACTCCGTAGGCATTGCCATTCCGAAGAGCTAAAACCTTATAATTTCACTGCCTTATCTACCTCCATCCAGGCAAACTATCTCTTGTTAATAATAGTTCAATCAAATAAATTTGATGTTACTCAGATCAAGAATACACTACGTTTGTTACTTCTTAATCGGATTGCGCTGACTTAGCATACAACACGAATACAAAATAATTAGTTGTTACGTGACTTTTGTACTAAACAGTATAAATATAAACAGTATGTATAAATACAAACAGTAATGACACTAAAAAATATGTGTCGATATAATTCTTTGAAATCACAGCGGATAAAGCAAATTAATACATATATGTTTTATTAATAAATATATAGTATGTTTTATTGTGAAGTGCACTTTTAATCATTAATTAATACGTGATGCAAAAACTTTGTACCTCATTTTACGCAAATTGCGCGGACCGAGGAGTGTTAAATATTCCACACTTATTTAGTTTATATAGAGAAGGAGCGCAGAATGCTAATGTTTTCTTAAAATTGTGCATAAAAATACATTAAATGAACAAAAGAAAAATTACACACACTACTGTGTATTTGATACTTCTAGTGAGCTAGGGTTCAGAGAGAGAAATGACTAACTCAAAATCTTGTTTTCTTTTTAATTTATTTAGTGCCTGAATATTTTCATTTATGCATTTATTCCTTAAATTTGTTACTACTCTTTGTTATTATAAAAAATCAAAAGACGAGAATTACATATATTCTGATATAATTTATACTTAACTTATTTTCATACAATACACAATTTGGATAAAAAATTGTTTATGGGCAAAGTTATAAAGAAAATCGAACTTCCGGAAATATTGTATTAAATATCGGAATTATATGCCATAAAATAAATATAATAACACTACATATATATAAAGTATTATTACTCATTTAATACTTGTAACGCCTTAATAAGACAATCCTCAAACAATTGTCATAATGATAGAAAGTCCTAGATATGTAGATGTTAGATCTTATAATGTTATAGCCTATTTCGGTTCACGTAATATAATCTATCTTTATACAATTTCATTAAAATCCGATCAGACGTTTAGCCGTCCGTCGTATTTATATAGTCATTTTATAATTTACCGTTTACCATCAAATGGGTCGTATGCTTGTTTGCCAACGTCGTAGTATAAAAAAATATAATTTTAGTGTATATAACGAAAAAATATCCAATAGTAAATAATTTTGTATAAATATACTTGTTACACAAGACAAAAAATCTGCTTCCCGTTTCATTTCCATAATATGTATAAACAGGCAAGTTAAACAGACTGTGTTTTGTTTTTATCGGTCAAGCAATTTTCATAAGCTGCAGGTGCCCAGTGAACATTTCAACTTTACGGAATTCTCAGTTCATTTTAGATTATTTTGCTGTTACACCAGTGTATTATATACATTTCGTTAAGCAACTAAAGTGTAAAACAAGCTGGCGACCTACCTTACGTACGTACGGTACGTAATTATTATGTACGTACGTACGTCACGTATATACATAATAATTATATATATATATAATTTGTCATATGGCACTCGTGGTACTGTACGTGGTACTCTCATACATTTCCTTACAAGAAACTTTTTAATGGGTGATAATGAAATGGTGCACCCGTCTGCTCTAATGGTTTACACTGACGGGACACCAGTGGAGTATAATAAGATGAACACGAGGTTAGGTCAGTGAGCCCATCGTGGTAAATTCACAAGGAATTCAGAATTTGAATAATTCAGAAATAGGTAAGGTGGTTTAACGGTTTAGCACACCGTCCTCCAACAGTACAATCATGAGTATGATTGTTTGTATTGGTGTTGCAGTTTTTCCATTTATATAATTATTTCCAACAAAAAGGAATTTTATTCTGCTTAGGTCGGGACTAGATGGCGATGTGTGAATTATTCTGGGGTTTCTATTATTTATTTTTGTATTATTTCACGGTGGTATGAGAAGACTTTGTAGTATCACCTATTACAGCCGTTAAATAGCTTGCTTCATAAGCTATGTTTTTGTTAAAGGGAGTAAAATTACAGGATACGGAGGTATGACGTATTAGTTCTCAGGAATGGCAACGCACGAATATTGCAGCGGATGTCACATGATGGCATGATGTTCGTGACAGAATCACCACCATCACAAGTACTTTTATCTGTGGTACTTACCATCCGATGGGCAGTCAACTTGTTTGACATTCTATGTGCATAAATATTAATCCACGCAGAGGTATTGAGTCTACCTTTGTTAAAGCTTTTATAATTTTAAGCTAATATCCTCCTCGTTCACAACGGGACTAATATATCCGGTATTGGAATACTAATGGGAAACGACGATGAGTTTTTAGTCAACACTTACTCCGTCGGCTCATTGACCAGAAGTGGATCTTGACCTCAGCTACGTCTATTTTTTGCTATATTCCGTCACATAAGTAAATAAATGTTAAACATTTCGCACTGCGTTTTGTCGATAGGCTATGTTGAGATGACGCAGGTTTCTATCGGTACTTGGGGCTCTCAAGTGGTTTACGTCAAAGAAGTAAAAAAACATACAAATAATATCTCACCTAAAAATGATGAGACGACAAGAATGTCGTTAGAAATTTGTTTGAAAAAATTTTGCACGAAACAAAATATTTTCCTGGTAAAATGGAGTTATTTTGAGTTACATTTTGAGCAATAAATAAATCAGTGAAAACTGTTTTTAATTCTATTAGATTTGCTGTAGCTTTTCCCAGTTCCGTGTAGAAACATACTGACACACATGTATCTGTCTTATGACAGAGAGATGAAAATTCTAAAATTTGTTTTGGTATTTATTTTTATATAAGTATATTAGTTTTTATCAATATCTATAAATATAAAAAAATTACACCGTAATGTAAAGGTGTAATTTTTTAATATACATATATTATTGGCTACGATAGAAAATATATGTATCAAAAAATATTTATTTCTACATTATTATTATATTATATGTTCATTATTATTATAATATGGGTCAGTAGTAGTTTGAAATATGTTGGTACTTTGTTAAATTTATATCTAGGTATTATTAGTACAAGATAAAACTAGAATTTTATATTTAGAAATGTATTGTGTATCGATCGGTATATTTTGTGGTTCTTAAATTTTCGCTGTTGACATATTACGAGCCTTTTACATTTTACCAATCATATACATACATATTTTACTTTTGTATTTCAATATATTAACACTGCAGATTAAACCCCTACAAAATAATAAACAAACACATTTAGATAATTGCATTATTTTTAAAATATAGTTCCAATTATAATGCAAAGTTTAAGCAGTCACTTTATTATTGTACGGAGGAATTTAATCTCTTATATTCACTGGTCAATTCTTTACACTAGGTGTAATACGATTATGGGAATTCATTCCTCATTAAAATATCACAGTCATTAAATTTCAGCAAAGAAAGCCTTAAAAGCGTATAGCAGTACAGCGAGATATGGAGTTAGCTTAGAGGTTTTTAGCCGATTCGCACTGCAAATTTCACTGCGCGGTTTTTCTGCAATTAAGAAAATTCGTGGATTGTAGATCCATATAAATGTATATAATATTATCGGGTCCATTCTACTATTATACAAAACTGCTAACCGGTCTTATTGAGACATGAAGGGAGTTCTATTAGAGATAGTAGCTAGTCGGTCTAAAACTCAAATTTTTATTTGCTCATAAACGAACGTTACTAAGTAACATTTGGTAAAATAAAATCAGAATATAAGTATGTATGGAAATTCATTATTTGTTGTCTATTCTACGCGGATAAATTCGCGGGCTTCTATATTTTTGTTATTAAATACTAGCTGTAGTATTTAATAACAAAATTATAGAAAATAAAGTGATAATTCGTTTGCATAATGTAATAACACCTTTACATCATTCCTTGTTCTTTTATATAGTACTTATGGAGTGACTTTTCCTAAGTCACTGCAGTTTGCATAGAGATCGAACACAATAACACACAACGGTATTAAGTAGGTACCTATCACAATGGGCCAACATAATTTACGTCATAATCGACTCATTGTTTCTATTACCCACTTTATTAGACGGTGAATGATCGATATGATTGTTTTGTAATTGTGACGACTGTCTGATGACGAGTCTGCATTATATTTGCAGGAGCTGTTTAAATTTAAATAATTCGGGTAATTTGGTAATACATCCAACTATTTCTTTTATTGTTTTATGCAGGCGGAGCACCAGTGCTCGATGATAAAATGAGTTAGAAGGTAGGTCAGTTATTAATACTTAAATAAACCTTGATCTAATACATTAGAGCAATCTAAAAGTATGTTCTTTCACGTCAAAAAAGGTTTTTTCAAATCAGTGTCTAAATGATGGAGTTATGAAGTAACAAACATCAAAACCCACGTGACCACGGCTACTGCAACCTAGTTGAAACGTCGAGAGAGGTAAATACCTTTATTTGTCATAAAATTATTCGTGTTAAGACCCGGCTAATAAAACCGGCGAAATCGCAGAAAATGGTTACTGGTAATATATATATGTATTACCAGTAGCCATTTTCTGCGATGCCATTTATATATATATATATATATATATATATATACTTTCATGACAGGATCCCAGATGGGGTAGTCCTAAATAAGTTTTGAACTTTAATTAAATATTTTAATTTAATATTTCTTTACAACTAACTAACTTCAGCGAAATATTTGAATTGACGTAGTAAATAGCTTTTGTATATTGGATTAAATTGCTTTGTTATCGATATGACCCCTTTGAGGTAAATAATAATTATTTGTTTAAATTTTAAGCTTTATTTGATCATACCTACTAACTTATACATAAATAACACATTTAGTAATTATCTAATTTTAGAATACTAGAGTGGCCATAATTTTCTCAATATACATAAATCTTATATATAAAATTCTCGTATCACAATGTTAGTTACCATACTTTTTGCGAAACGGCTTGACCGATTTTTATGAAATTTTATATGCATATTCTGTAGGTCTGAGAATAGGCTACTGACTATTTTTTATACCTATAAGTATAAGTGTTAAGGGTTACCCTAATACCTTTTTTATTTTTTGGACAAAATATTTTTATAATGTAGCATTAAAAAAATACATACAAAGCCAAATTTTCCCTTGTTTCACAAGGTTTGCGGGGTCAGTTAATAATAATATAAAACTATTTTTCTATACTAGCCTCATCAAGGTTTTGCAAGGGTATACATTATACATATAAAGTTTCAGAAATAAATTCCTGAGATCATAGTGAAAATCGTATTAAAATCCGTTGAGTAGTTTATTAGAAATAAGGGGACTAGCAGAGAGACGAATTTGCTATATTGTATTCATATATAGAAATAAAAGCTACCTTTATTACATTAAATTTAATACAGTCAACTTCTATATTATCCTTTATTCACTGGGAGTTAGATATCCATGGAATGTAATATTATGATGTAAAGGCCTTTATAAAAATACTATTCGCTCCCATCGACATAAGAGGGACATTCTGTATTTTAGCGTGAGAAAATATTTTTTTCTCGACTTGCAGCAAACTTTTATAATTTATATCATATATATTACAGAATATTTCATTTATAATATGAAAAGTCTAATGAATGTAATGCTATTGATATTTTACTTATTAGAGTTTAAAGTTTAGTTATTAACCTCAACTATATTAATATTATAAAGTGGGATAGAACCGATTTTGAAACTTCTTTTAATATTGTAGTCCATTTAACGTGGAAGGCTAACATCACGGCACGTTAAATAGGAGCGGAGCTGCAATGAAAATATAGCAAATATGGGGAACTGTGAAGTAACCGAAGTAGCGCGGGTCAGCTAGTTAGTCACAGATAAGATAATATTACAGTCATACTCTCTTGTCAAAGTGGTCGTGATTTTTAAGGTAATATGAGGGGTCTGATTATGTGACACTTCTTGGCGTGTATGTGGTACAACTTGGCGATTGAGATCCTTGTATCTGGTATGGTTTTTAGCTGTGTGAGAACATTCCAAAATGGATTGATTAAAGCTAGGATTAAGACATTGAAAAATACCTTTTTTTGTGTATACCTATAAAATTATGACAGATCACTGTAAATGGAAGTAATATGAGAAAAAGCTATTATTGGGAGATGAGAGTTTAAACATTATCAATGATATTCAAGTCATTACAATGGCATGATTGACAGTCGTTTTCCTCAATCGCAAGAGGACAAAAACTCAGAGATTATTGAATCTCAAAAACGTCTTAGGCGATTAAGTTGCAGTTTTCACTTACATAAGTGAAAGTATACATATTCTGTAAATCTACAGATAAAATTTAATATTTGTTTTATTGTAATCGTGTTACATACAAAAATCATATATGTATACAGCTAATAAATATATACCTCCTTGTTTACCCATTTACCTATTTCTTTTACCGTCCGGTCTTATTTGAGATAAAATAGACTGAAGTATCGTCAACTGTTGACGTAGTGGTATACTCTTAGAAAAATAATAACAGCTATTTATCTAGTATTTATGTACTTATATATTATGTAGACTAGATATTTAATTATGAGGTAAAATACTATTAATTATATGATAAATACTGGCTTTTGCCCGCTATTTTTCCGCGTGATCAGGATTGATCGAAACAAATACGTGTATGTCTATATATTGTCATTCCAAATGCTATCTGTATATTAAACATATACTTGAATATCCAGTTTAAATGTAATAGTAGAAAATCAAACTTTGTATTTGTAATATTAGTGAGGACTAGAGGGTACCCTAAAATCTTATATATAAAATTCTCGTGTCACAATGTTAGTTACCATACTCCTCCAATTTTTTTAAAACTTTAAATGCATATTCAGTAGGTCGGAGAATCGGCTACTATCTATTTTAACCTAACCTCCTATCGGCTACTATCTATTTAAACCTATAGTGACCACCACTCTTCAGTGATAATGGTTGTCCACCCCAATCATTTTATTTAATTTTTTTTAAATAATGTTACATTAAAAGTACATGCAACCGTCCGTTTTCGTCCTTCTACCGTACACCCATATTATTTAAAAGCGATTTTAATTTATATGGCAAAACAACGTTTGCGGAGCCAGCTAGTAATACTCGCATATGTGTATTGCTTAAAATATTCACTATCATTGACCTTACACTTCAAATATCAATAAAATAATTGTACTAATAATTATTACGGTGAGCTGGTTTCACCAGAACCTATATTTGTTTTGCATTAATTAAAATAATTTTATCAATGTCAAATTATCAATTCGGCCATCGACTACCGTATTTGTAATAAGACTTTGTAATACGTATACATTTAAAATAACATTAAATACTTACTATATTATATTATTAATCTATTTATAAAATTTTTTTTTATAAATACATTAATAATATACATAGATAACCGATACAAACAATCATCCTCATGTATACAGATGCTTACACTTGTGAGGAATCGAATCTGCGACCATCGGAAATAAAGCGGTGAAACCTCTAGACCATCAAGGCCGTCACTTTGTACAAGGTTTCACACTAGGTTAATTTTATATTTATGTTTTAAATTGTTTTTCTATACAATTCATAATATGTATAAACTAAGTATGTTATATCTAATATTTTATGTATACATAATATAAAAGATATTTAAAATTACCGATACACAATTGAAGTTCAATAGCAAACCTTTTGTTTTTAATCGCTGGAAGTAGTATTATTTTAAACATTCTATTTTTAAATTCTTTTGAGAGTATACTATTTATATATTTAAGTTGATATATGCATTGTTTAATTTCCTTTTTATTTCTTTTATTGTTCAATAAAGTATTCGATTACCAATTCGTTTGTGTAGTTGACTAATTAATTATTTTATGTGCGAGGCCGTCCAGTATCTCGGGAAGGAAATCTCATTGAAATGCCTTAAAGCGTTCGTGTAGGAAGTGATTCGCATAGATGTTATTTGAATATATCTTGAGTTCCATTCACGTATGTGTATGATATCAGTGAATTATAAATGTCCCCAAAATAAATACATAATATATATAGAAAAAAAATTACGGTGCGATGAATCGAACTCGCGACCGTCAGAAGTAAGGTGGTGTTCTAAACCACTGTACCACTGAGGCCGTCAATAATTTATGTTTTATTTTTTTTAAAGGATGATAATGAATTGGTGCACCCGCCTGCGCTAACGGTTTACGCTGGCGGGGCACCAGTGGAGGATGATAAGATGAGCATGTCAATAATTTATGTTTGTTAACAGTATCTATACAGTACAGCTAAAAAAAACTAGTTGTGGAAGGGAAAATATATTACGCCGACCCCAAATAAATGGGATAAGGACGAACCAGATGAACCAGTCGTGGATTCGATTCCTTCCACCGTGCATACATTTATATTCATGAGTATGATTGTTAGTATTGGTTTATGTGTTTTCTATATATATTATGTATGTATATTACAAAAAAATAATTTTAGGAATTTATATCAGTTGTCAACCCATGACACAAGCTCTGCTTAGTTCGGGACTAGATGGCGCTGTGTGGATTATCCAGGGTCATTATTAAATTAAATTAAATTAATAAAAAATATTAATTACACAAACTTGACCTTCAGAAACGGCTAAATTTCACATCTCAGCTGTTTGAACGTATTTATGTATATACTAAATTACTTAAATTTATTAAGCTGCCTCTACCATACTTTGATCTAACTGTGTGTTCCATCCAAGTGATATTGCAATAATTGAGCTGCCAACTGGATATTGCAGTAATCAGCTACTGCCTATATCAGATGATAGTTGTGTAATATTAGAGACGGTGAATTCCTATCTGTTAAGTATTTAGAAATGAGTTTTTATTTAATATTATTCATAACATATTATTTGACCCGAGTGATAAATAAAGTAAACAAACGTAAGAGAATGTTATATAATATTTATTTGAATAAACTTTATAATGCATACATTAAGTAGTAGTAGTAATTTATATAGGACTAATGTATGCAATGTATTACTAAGTATGTAATATTATGTTATCTGTGGTTTTACTATCTGTATACAAAAAATATATAACATTCTTAATTATAAAAAATGAAGTAGTACCTGATTTGCACGCAATTTCGTCTGCATTACACTTGACTTACTTGACTATCTTTTTATATAATTGTGTTATTCTTATGTGTTATTTATCTGTATAAGCTATATTACTGTAAAGTTTCATCAAAACGTGTTCAGTAGTTTTTGCGTCAAAGAGTAACAAACATCCATCCATTCATTCATTCATACTCACAAACTTCTGCGTTTAATATATTAGTAGCATATCTGTGTAATATTTAACTAACCGGATCTTAAAAATGTGATTTATATACATATATATATGTAAGTATATACTAATTATATTAGAATATAAACTTTACGCAGGTGAAACTGTGGTTATAGCTATATAGTCTATTATATAAAACATATTTTTATGATCGCGTTAGTTAAATATTACATAGATATGCTATAATAACATGCATAGCTATAATATATACAAAAGTAACTACAATTAAACTTGGAAAACAACGATATTGGTGTTAAACTAACAACATTATTAGTTTATGAAGTGTTATTCTGTAATCTAACGCTAATAAAATTATTTGAAAATTATAAAACATGACCAACAAGTGGTCATAACAAAAATCATAAACAGGTCGGGTTTTCTTGAATAAAAAAAATAATTCGTAAGTTTCTGTTAGTTTATGGTCGGTGTATTTATTTTTTAATGTTGGTGTAGTGTTCCTATATCAACAAACAGTGTCATTCCATGTCTTTCCCTATCTGACGAGGACGTTAGGTTGTATGTGAGAGATCGCTATTAATGATAAGGCCTTTTTTTGCTTGTTACATATATTCTTGTAAAGAATTCAAATGCATTTTTTTGGTATTTTTTTAGAGAGCGGCTGTACTGTGTTCTAAAATTTTTATACTAAAATTTTCATTCTTATTACTACCTATTTGTACCTATAGCTTAAATACACTATACTTAAGGTTTAATTTTAGTTTTCATTCTCTTATGCATATAGTAGCTACTCCTCCGGCTTCGTCCGGGTGTTCATGTATTATACATATAAACCTTACTCTTGAATCCCTTTATCTATTAAAAAACCGCTTCAAAATCAGTTCCGTAGTTTTAAAAAATTAACAACGTGGCGACATATTACTTTTAAGAAGTCGTATGTATTCAGTACAGTACGGTCATATTGAGAATTCGATTGTATATTTTTGTGAGTACATACATACAGTCTATGTATACTACAAGATGTTTTGATGTGTGTTAGTTTTGACGAATATTGCAAATAACAGTCTTTACTCCTCCTTCAATAATAAGTGTTTTTGTAGAATAAAATTTAAAATTCTTAAGCAAATTTGCGTCCATTTTTTTCTTTAATATGGAGCGGTAAACAGACTCCCACATGATTGATGGCAAATGGTATCCACCCATATACATCATCACGTAGGGCATCACGTCATCATGTAGCGTCCGTGATCAAGATCTTATGCTTTCGGATCCTGTAAATTCACTGTAATTCAATCGAAACATCTTACTAATATTATAAATAAGAAAATTTGTGAGTGGACGTTTGTTACTCTTTAAGCAAAAACTATGGAAAAGAATTTAATGAAATTTTAGAATAATATAGTTTATACATCAGAATAAAACATAGGCTATAAATCTCGTGCGCGTGAAACCGGTGACATAGCTATAGTATAATAATTAAATACGCTTGCCTAAAGTTGCCTTGAAAGATTACTTTCATCAATAAGGCCGCTTTATTGTAATTATATATGTGTAATTTAGTGTATTATTTATTCTTTGCTATACATATATCGTATCGTATCGTATCGTATGTTGGACTCCATTCTCCGCAATTAGCCTCTCATTCGGGCCGTTGTGCGTGCAGAGCCAGACTACTAAAGTAGCCAGCCAAGCTCCTCCCAAAAGCGCAGAAGACTCCTGGTGTCTTCGCAGGCTTCACGGAGCGACCTCACCGTTCCGAGGATTTGTTTTCGTTGTTGGGCCACTGCCGTGCACTCCAGGATTACGTGAGCCGCCGTTTCTTCAGCTTCAAAGCAGCTCCGACAAAGGGGGCTGTCTGTAGCGTCAATTAGTTAGTATAAGTGTTTGTTTAAGGAACAATGGCCCGTTATTGTCCCTATCATTATTTTGAGGTTTTGTCTATCTAGATTAAGTAGACGTGTTGTTAACCGATGGTTCGTTTTTGGAATTGCCACTTTAGATTGTTTGCAATCAGTGGTTAGGTTCCATCTTTGGTTTTGTATTTCGGTGGATCTCTGGCGAATCCAGGTGCGAAATTGCGAGAATGGTATTGGCATAAGCGGGAGGGGGCCTGCAACCACCATACCGGATCCTACTCTCGCTAGTTCGTCCGCGGCGTCATTGCCATATGATCCGCTGTGTCCTTTATCCACTGGATAATTACTCCGTTGTGCGTTGCAATTTTTTCCAGGGCGATGTGGCACTCGATTATTAGTTTGTTGTTGGATTTTCTGTTCTGTAGTGCTTTAAGCACGGCTGCACTGTCCGATATGAATTTAATGTTGAAATTGTTGACCCCTAACCTGTACACGGCTTTTGCTGCCTCGGTCAGGGCAACACATTCGCACTGAAAGATCGAACTGTGTTTGCCGAGCGGTATAGATATGTTCATGTTGAGGTCAAGGGAATGTGCCCCAGCTCCTGAACCGTTCTGTGTTTTGGAGCCATCTGTGTAAATGCGTAGTTCATTTACTGCAGATTGGTCCCTTTCCTCCTCCTTCAATTGTATTTGGTATTTCCTGTTAAACGAGTGGTATGCTTGAGTTCTGTCACACGGAGCGGCAATCAAAGGTTCATATTCGATTGCTTGGTTCAGGATGGTTGTGTGAGAACTGTAATGGTTTTTGCCCCATAGACCAAGATGGTATAATCTTGTGGCAGCTATAGCTGCTTCTTGCTGTATGTATAGGTCAAGGGGTGTAATGTTAAGGGCTATTTCCATTGCCATTGTTGGGGTTGTTTTCATACATCCAGTAACTGAGGAGCACGCAAGTCTTTGGAAAGATCTTAGTTTGTTGACTGTGGTCGTAAGTTTCGACCTTGTCCACCAAACCAAGGCCCCATATACCAGCATTGGTCTTATTACTGATGTGTATAGCCAGAGAGTTATTTTCGGGGAGATACCCCATTTATTACCAAGCATTTTCCTGCATTGATAGAATGCAATTGTGCTTTTGTTAATTTTGTGATCAAGGTTGTTTATTCCAGAGAAGTTTACTGTCTAGTATGACTCCCAAGTACTTGACCTCCTCCTTAAGTTTAAGTTTCGGTAAATTGAAAGTGCCTGGAGCTCTTTTGTTGGTGAACATGATGAGTTCTGTTTTAGAAGGATTCACGGAGAGTTCATGGTTTTCGCACCATCTCTCTATTGTTCTGAAGGCTTCTCTCATGCGATCGCATAAGGTTCCCTCTAAATTTCCTGATATAAGTACAGCAATGTCGTCTGCGTAACCTACCGTGTAGAGGTCGTTGTCGTTGAGCTCCTCAATGAGTTCATTGACGACTAAGTTCCACAGGAGTGGCGACAGGACCCCTCCTTGTGGACATCCTCTACTTACGATCCCACGTGTGGTAGTGTTTACGGTGAACTGAATTGCACGGTTTTTCAGCATGTTGTTTATCCATTCTATGAGAGTTGTTGGTACTCCATGTATGGCAAGAGCGCGACTGATACTGGTAAAGTTCGTTTTATCAAAGGCCCCTTCGATGTCTATGAAGGCACCTAGGGTAGGCTGCTTTGAGTTTAGCGAGTTACCAATGCGACTTACGACGCTGTGGAGTGCTGATTCCGTTGATTTGCCTTCACTGTAGGCGTGTTGGTTGGTGTGCAGTGGTTTGTTTATACATATCAGGTCTCTGATCTCTTTGTCGCAAAGCCTCTCCATTGTTTTTAGTAAAAACGATGTGAGACTAATTGGTCGAAAGGACTTGGCCTGTGTGTAGTCACCTCTGCCAGGTTTCGGAATGAAAATTACTTTCACTTCACGCCATTTCAAAGGTATGTATCGGTGAGCTAGGCATGCCCGGAAAAGTTGAACCAAGTGTTCAGCTATTATGTCACCGCTCCATTTCATTTCATGCTATACATATATTGCAAATAAAGTATATTCTATCTATCTATCTATCTATAATATGGTAAACTGCTTGGTGTTTCAAATAGGCTTGACAGAGATACTCACGATGACGACTTTGTACAAAGTGTACTAGCACTTAATGTTTATTAAGTAACGTAATAAGCGTCAACCATAGGTCGTTGGGATCAAATTATTCCTATATATAAAGTGCATATTAAATTCTATTATAGGTTTGCGACATAGTTCTTGTACTTATTTAAAGATTAAGATGTTAATTATTAAACATATTTATATCTTCTTCAGTCTAATTAATGAAACTACTAAATAATCGTAAAAAAATAAAGAAACAAAACTTTCTAATAAGAAATACCCATACAAGGTCGTTCATGAGGAACACAAATGTTTGTATTGTACGGGAATCAAACCCGCGACTATCGGGAGATGACTTAGTGTACTTGAATAAGTAAGGTGCAGATGTAAATAACCGCTGTCCGACACTTCCGACGTAATCAAATAGCGTAACGTGTGTATTGACTATCTAAATATTGATAGTAGTTGTAGTTAACGAGTTCTTAGGGAGCAAACAAAGACAAAGTGCTACAGAGAAACTAGTTCTAGGACCTGTTGAATGCAACTCCTTGTCACAACATCGATTCTAGTGAACTGAATTGTTTGCTGACCAGAAAACAATATAGAGCTGCTGTTATTCACATTTTTGTTTTCATTTGCATTTTCTTTCTGCTATATTTTCCAACTATTTTTAATGCTGTTGGGCGCAATTTTACTTACTTCACCAGACAATACGGGAACGAGTGCGGAAGGCACTCGAAACATACGGACAGACTTACGGAGCGGATGAAGATCGAGTTCTCCCTGACGAATATAACAGAAGATAGTAGTATCTTCATCAGTAGAAGATACTACTATCTTCTGTATATATGAATGTTAATATCAGGATTGGTTACGATGGAGAAAATCGTAATATGGAAGTTAACTTAACATTGCTAACAATATGGTCAACACTCACTGTTACCACAGCTGTTCCTAACATACATATACATATAAAAATTCCCTTAATTTAGGACTATAATTAGTCTGTCCAAAACTTATAAACTTTATTGAGTGAAAAACCCTCAGAATTTTTTTTCGTATACATTGAAAAAGATTTTAGAGAGATTTTTCGAAAATATAAATTAAATAGGAACAGATATTTGTTTTATTAATCAAAACTAGCTGAACCGATAGACAAATTCTTGGACAACCTGTCTTAATTATAAATATTGAATTTGTAATTAATTTTTCTAACGATCCGCGTAACTTACCTAATATTATTCTTAACACAAAAAAAAAGAATTAGCGATATCGATCGGTGTGCTGTGACCGCTGTTAGGGTCATATTTCAGTGTATGTTTACGAAAATTATTTGCTTTTGTTTCATAGTAAACTGTTATAACAGATTTTCCTATAAATTGACTATTATAAATGATGCACGATGCATTTCCTACGTCTGCTGCAAAGATACGTTCATGAAAAATTGTCGTTTATAGCGAACCGATAGAGTTCAATTTACAGTGTACACTTCGACTCGTCCGATTTATGTAGAGCTGATAGATACGTACCTTAAATGGAATAGGTAGAGTAAACAATAAAATTGATTACGTTTACATAATAACATCACAGATGTGACGTTGTCATATGAACGTCTATAAACTACGTTTATGGGGGGAGGAGGGGCCTATTGTCATAGTTGGTCACATTTGACATTTCTCACTCTCCCGTGTGACGTTTAAATAATTTGCAATTCTTTTTTTTTCTCATTTATAAAATTTTGTGTATTATTGCTTAGATATGTTATATCTTGAAATGTCACGTCACACGTCACGTAATTTAAAACTCTTCTTATGATTTGTCACACTATGTCTCAATTAGTTGACCACTTTCCCCTTAATGGCTCCTTATACTCGTGGTAGTTTAATGCATTGTTGATCTTGAGGACTAAGATATCTACACCTGTAACATATAATGAGATTGACATTTCTTAAAGTGAAACAGCTTGCAAAACAACCTGCTTAGCACCAGTACAGACAGGATTATTATTTAGACGTACTACTTACGACTTTATAGGTACATAGTCATATCTTAGGTCCTTGATATTTAGTTCATACTATGACATAGTCATAAATATTCAATTTACTAAAAGTAAGTAACGCTTGTAATCCTACCAATATAAATGAGAGAGTAACTCTGTCTGTTTCGCTTTTAAATTTGGTACACAGATAAGCTAGACTTTGAAATAGGCTACTTTTTATTGTTGTAGGGGGATTGGAAGGTGAGATGGAAGGTTGTATGGAAGCATCGTTATTTTTAAACCTAGACACCAGATAAATTATGTTTTAGGCTGTTGATTAAATATAAATAATAAAAAGGATTGTATGAGGTTGAGAGAGAGAGAACGAGTTGAGAAATGTTGTATGGAAGTATCGTCATTTTTAATGTTAGAAGTAAGTATTAAATATTTTTTCATTATTTAGTAAAGACTACTATTTTACGTGGACGAAGTCACGGGTACAGCTAGTGTTTTTCTATAATCATCTCTATGCTATAATATTACACGATCATTGATAGTAATTCCACGTCATACCACATAATTTAGTTATGATTGATGTCCGTTGTTTTTTTGTGCAACACAATCTTATTGCTATAAATAACAGTCTATTTATATACATTAGCATCATATACGTGTTTCCATGGTTTGTTTATGATTATATCTATTTTATTACATTACTAGCTGACCCGTGTAACATCGTTTGAGTCATATAAATGAGTCTGAAAGAAGGGAAGTAAAGTCCCCTTTTTTGCAAAAATAGTAATAATAACTATATCTCTGGACAATTAAAACTGGTCTATGTATATAAGCAGACCTTATGTTATGGGTACTACTGATATAAATACATACTTTTTTATATACAGAGAACACCCAGACCGATACAAACAATCATACATTTATAAGTATAATAAGTGTTGGTACCGTGCCAGGAATCAAACCAGCAACCAACGGAAGTAAAGCGATACTTCGCTACTGGTTGTAACGTGTTGTAATATAGCCTTTAGCCTTCTTCGTTAAATGGTCCATTTAACATTAAAACAATATTAAAATTCAAAAATTCGTTCCTAAGATTCACGCATTCAACTAAACAAACACTTTAGTTTTATATAAATTAGCTGTGATCAGGACTTTAGGCTTTCTTTCGTCATTTGTATCAAGTAGAGTTGACTACTCTACTTAGTTGTACCTACTTACTACTTTACTTAAGATATGTAGGAGACACCTGGAAGTGATATTCTCGTATATGTTGTTCGGGGTAACGGGTTTCATTCCCTTGCCGTTATAATCAAGTTCTAAATTACAACATAAAAAATGAACTGTAGGCTTAGTTTAGTAAAAATAAAATTACCTCCACATGATATCACCAATATTCATATCTTTATTAATATATTTTTATATGTTGGTTTGTATACATATATACAGAATTGAGTATGTCGGTTTATACATATACAATATTGTATGAGTGCGTTACAATTTCATAGTATGTAAACATAAATAAGTACTTAGTATCGTACAATGATGTATAATAGCAGTGTTAGTGACCTTCCTACGTACTTGTATAACCGTTCCCATCAAGTTTATTTTGACCAAAACTTGTTTGGGTTCTTGCTTCCGTATGGTGGTGTCCATTTTGGAATTAGATATGTATAAAAAGTATATTTATATATCATCCATACTTATCTTATTAAAATTATAAATGCGAAAGTTTGTTACTCTTTTACGCAAAAACTACTGAACGGATTTTGATGAAATTTTACAGTAAATATAGCTTATGCATCAGAATAAGACATAGGCTATATTTTATAATGAAATTTATGTATTGATTTTTTTTCGATTAGCTTGATGTAATTTATGTAAGAATATTATAATATAAAAGTACTAAATTATTTCTTTATTATGTGATTATTATAAACCGATATAGATTTCATTATTTATTCAACCATAAAGGGAACTATGAGTAGTTCGAAATAATAGTAGAGCGTCCCGATAGCTTCTTATAATAAGACGCTCTATGTACTATTATTTCGAACTACCAAGCTCTTCTTTATTATACACAAGTGCAACAGCGAACAACTAGTACATATACATAGACAAGAATTTTTATTTGTATCTTAGTACACACATATAGGCTTAATTACAAATAGTATACAATACCAATTATTTAAACCAATGCATATATTGCATATGGGTAAACCTACATGTATGTGCTACAGCAATACAAAATGGCTCATACCTCAGTGTGGAGAATCACTAATAGGTCTTAAAATATATTACATAAAACATGTAAACAATTCTATTTATTTTAATTTATATTTCTACTACATTATAATTATTTCAATGGACGCGTCACATTTTAGAACGCTAGTAGACAATGACGGTATGACGTACTTACGACGCCTGTCGCATATCAAAATCATATCATATGTATAAAACCATGTCCACTACATGTTCGGGTCGTATCGAAACTATAAAAGATTCTGATAGATACATCTAATTATTATTGTATATTAAAACTTAAAATATAACTGACTAGTTATATTTTAAGATTTAATAAATAAATTAAAAAAAAAAAATTAATTAATAAATAATATAGTGAAATGTAGAATGAAATGTTAGTGTTGCGAAATAATGTACGATGCCGACTCGTACACCATATTTGAATATAATTATATATAAGTAAACAATATTGGATTAGATATAACAATACAGCAACATGCAAGCAAGCATGTGTCCCGAGCAAACATGTGTTATGGGTACTAAACAATTGATATAAATACATAGAATTTGTTTTTGTTAAATACATACTTATTATACATAGAGAACACGATAACACCCAGACTGATACAAACAATCATACCAATAATATCGTGCGACGAATCGATACCGCGACCATCGGAAGTAAGGCAGTGTGCTAAACCGCTAGACCACCAAGGTCGTCAATATAATATATAGGATATAATAAACTGAGTTTAGTCATTTTACAACGAAAACGTGAGTAAATTAAAAAATACAAGCAAAATTAGAACATTAACATTCTTATTGCACACCCTGTACATTTTTTGTTTGTTATTTTTCGAATTCTATTGTCTTTTTTTTGTGCAGTCTTTGTTACACGTATTTATCTGGTTATTTTTCATTATAATTATTTAACACTAGCAGCCAGCCTCCGCATGGTACGAGTTTTTAATAAAAATAAAAAATTTAACACAAACATATACAGTTTGTGTTTGAGTCGTTGGATACAAAAAAAGAGTAGATTATAAAGAAAATATTATTATTATATTTTTTTTGTTATTATATAATGTAGGATTATATTATAATTCTGTAATAAAAGAGTACTATAAGAGTATAGTGAAAGCATTTTTCTCTATTAAATGTAAACAAACAATATAAGCTTTCCTCTGCAGTATATGAAGCATAGATTTATTAGACCTACATTGTCTATTCCATAGTTGTATCTAAGTATGTATCTCAAATGCAGTTTACCGGAGGGAAAGATGATGTTAATGAATAATCGTCCTAACACAATGGTGTCAGCACCACTTCCACGCGATTCCCGTTGGTTAGTTGGTTAGTAGTTAAATACTGGCGCGTTTACTATGATGGGATGACTGACCTGACTTTATCTTTTTAGTATAGAGTGCGTAACGGTTTCTATGTTGATTATCGCATGCCTCTTACTAGTTATTGTGTAATTATTAATATTAAAAATACATCTATTCAAAAGAGCAACACAAGTTTCTTGCTCATTCTTCTTATGATAAATCTGCGATCCGAATGAGTAGTAGAATAAAAAATATGACTATTTAAAAGTGCTTGTATTGAGTTTATTTAAATAAAGATTATTTCTATTTCGGTCAGCATATACCATTTCACATATAATACATCCATACATCCATAAAAATTAGCGCAAATAGATCCTTATACATCCATGAAAAAAAAAACCGCTTCCTAAAATCCGCCTTCTTCTATTGGCCACAAATCTAATGAATATTATTTCTTGCATTTTTAATATTTAATATCAACGAAGCTAAAAATAGAGGCAAGAAGTTAATATAATTACTTAATTAGTCGCAACGCTCTGGCGGATATTTTATAAATAAATCCGAAGACGTTAACTGATGTAATATTTTTCGCTGAATGTATTTTAGAACAAATTACAACATTCTTATAAAACTACATTGTGACATTTAGTAAACATTATGCGAATAAATATAATCTTATGCAAAACATATCTAATGTTTTGCATAAGATTATATTTATAGTCAAATAAGTATGTTATCGTTTTTATTTAGAAAAAGATGTTTTGTGCAATTTGCATAGCAAATGAGATATAATTAGAATAATATGTGCTGGAAAGTGTTAATCATGTTTACACATTTTTTTTTCGGACTTTTTTAATGTTGGTCGCTACTGGCCCCAGACGAGATGGGGCGAGCGCAGATGGCAGTCCAAACCGAAGGAGTTACAGAGAACTTCCGCCTGACTGATACGACTTTAGAGACTTTAGAGCACCACTAGGGGTTCGAACTCGGCTCAGGCCGTCTTAATTTCGGACCCCGTTAGAATTTGACGGGGGACCAATCGGAAGGGACCAATACATATTTTACGATAGTTTATGATGTGACACGTGAGATAACACTCATACGTTTCTATTCCAGACATCAGGAAAATGCATAAGAGAACATATGTTTCCTATAGTGTAACCTATTACTATGATTTACAAGCATATATATCCTTCCTTTTTTCAGTTTTCGGTCAGTCAACTTTATTGCCGCACCAATAAAACTGAAAACCAGCCCAAAATACAAATATAAAAGTTCCAATATTTTTTTTTAAAACGTAATAGTGTAATCAGTGGCTGTAACCAGAATGAATGAATTAAGTATAAACATAATATGATTATTTTTTCGTCCGTCTGTCTGTCCAGACCGTTGACATCGTATGCTTCAAGTATATGTACTATGCACTAGTTTCTAAGAGTTAGACGTAAAGTTACACAATTTGGGTCAATATCACACACAGTGCAGTGTAGTGCGGGCGCGAGTAGAATTCAGGCGAGTCGAGTTGACTTGCCCCGAGCCCGAAACTGTTTAGTCATTCGCGACGAGTTCCAAGGCCAGTAAACTGGTGACTGCTAATGTTGCGAACCTCTGATGTATGAGTACACTATGAGTTTATTAAGAAAACTCTTTGAATAATGTTAGATATTATTAAACTGCATGTTATTTGATATGATATGTGCTTTGAGCAATTTAGCACTATTATTAGAATAATATCTTTTTTTCGGACTACTCTAATGCAGTTGGCCGCAGCTGGCCTTTACAGCTTTACAAGGCGATAAGGGGCGAGTGCAGATGGTACTCCAAACTCGCAGATTGAAGACTTATGGAGCGGTTGAAGTTCAACTGCCGCCTGACGGATACGTATTTAGTCTGAGGGTACCTCTAGGGGTTCGAACTGAGCTCAGGCCGTCGTAATTTCTATACCAGTTTGAAGGTGCGATCGGAGGGGCAGAATAATATTTGTACTCTACAGCACTGCACATACAATGAAGCCTTGCCTTCTCTAATAAATAATATTGGAATGTACCACTCTTTATATTAAGTATAATAGTTTTAAGATATAAACGTGTTGGTAATTAGTTGTAAGGTTATATTGTATTAATTGAATAAATAAACAGTAGTGTTACCCAATCTTAAAACACTTAACCTCATATGAAAAAATAAAAATCTGATATATCACGTACATTCGCTCAATTGGGTTCTCTAAACTCGTCATCATAATATTTTGATGATTTTTGGGGGTCAAAATCTCGTACAAATATGTACGAGGTTGAAAATGTTATCATACTGAAGGTCAACAATTTCTTATTTATACGAGGATCCTCGTACAATTGGCATACCTGCTATAGAGGTGATGTTTATAGATAAATTATTGCATCTGTTCAGTACAATTTCATAATTGAAAGTGTACATTGTTAATTGTAATCATCTGAAAATATTAAATGTCTGGAAACTAGAAATTTAGTATGATAAATAATTCCTTAATATTATTATCATGTCCTGTAACTGCTAAAATCAAATAAAAATCCATCTAAGAAAAATATTTTATATTATATTATATGTGTGTATGTACGTATAAAACAGTTAATATCTAAACCTGTTATATTAAAAGATGTATGATGTAGGTTTAAGAGAATTTCAGAATAATTCAGACAAAACCTGTTCAACTTACCGGTGCCCATATTACGGGTTATACAAATTATATTATTGCCACGCGATTTTGAATTGCAATACTTTTTCATTTAGGTACAAAATTGCTTAGATTGAGGGCTACAGGTCAATGACATAGACACAAATAGAGGGAAATTAACGTAAATTCAAGTGTTAAAATAACTTGAGCGTGTTTACCATCACAGAGAAATTTTGCATTCCTAATTTAAAATATGTATATTTTATTTTTACTTTGACTGTTGATCAAAGGACGTAATAGGTAAGTATAAAATCGACAGCTGGTGTGGTGTGTGGTGGTAACAGGTTCCATCACACTAATTTCTTGGTTTTTTTACTGCTCTCCTGTCTATATCACAGTTGGTCACATTTATTTCACATATTTTGAAAATTTTACTTATTTTGTAATTAGGTGAAATTTTTAGTTGTAATGAATATTGGATATTTAAATGCGAGAATTCGAAATTTAGGACCTCTTTTACACCAATGTTACACTTTCATGATACTCTCTCAAAAAGTGTCTGTGTCATAAACACATCGTTTTTAATATTTCTCAAAAACTGTATAAATTTATTGACCAAAATAACCAAGTGTGGAAGGAAGATATATTTAAAAATAACGTTTGATGTCGGTTAAAACTACAGCTTGAGTTAGACATAAAAAAACTAAAGCAAAAAAACATAATATCATAAACATCTTGTACGGGCGTCAGTAAATTAATTTATTTTAATTTAGATTTTATGGTAATTAAACTTGTTGTAGGAGAACAAAAACTCTTTAATTTTGTGCTTAGTAGAGTACTACGACTAACTAATATATAGAGTGTAATAGGCCATCTATTGCTAAATATAACTAAACTTGTTATAGAATATCTATTTTTATAAGAGCTGGTGGGAAAAAAATCTATGTAGTTACGTCATGGAATAATCCAATAGAAGCAATGAGATGTACCTAACGTTTGAAAATTAAGGTCAATTAATACACATTAATTTTATTATGTATTCTATAATTTGACAGATATTACGTATTATATAGAAAAAAAAAGTATTTATTTACTTTATTTATATTTGTATCACTTGTTTTGTACCCATAATAGAAGCTCTACTTAGCTCGGGAGTAGATGGTATTGTGTAAATTGGCATTGGGTTATTATTATTTTTCACAATTTTGACATTTTTACTACGAACCTAGTTGTATGATCTCGAATTGTGTATAAATAAATTGTTGAATGATCACATACCTGAGTACATAATAGAGTTTCCATTTTCATCTGTTACGATAGAGAATTAATGTTAATGGAATAAAATTGACAAGTTCTAAGATTCTTGTATTTATCGTATATTCACGATTTCGGTCGGGGATAAACTTTAAACTTCTTAACTAATTTTTATGAAACTTGACTTACTACATATATTTAACTCTTGCTATTCAACTTAAGAGATGGGATGGTTTTTATTGGCTTCAATTAGAACTTATTGAGTCATAGCGAAGAGTGGTCGGATTAATTTAAATAAAATATGACAAATTGTTTAAAATTTTGAAAAATAAATTAAGTAATACTATACGTATAATTTTATTTGTCAAATTGTTTATTCAGTAATGATTATTATTATTTATTATATTACTAGTATTGATACATATATTTATGAATAATTATTCATAAAAAATGTAAACTATGAAACTATACCTTAAGCACATTGCTGATACTATATGTATATATATATATATATATATATATGCGATTTTGTGTACGGCGTATTTTATGTAAATACGCCGTACACAAATATAAATATTATACACGTATGTATATATATACCCGTATACGCCGTATAAAACAAAGTCATACCCGCTGTCTATTCGTTTGTATCTTTAAATCTTTAAATCTAATTTACTCAACGCTTTGTAATGTAGTTTTCAGAAATAGATAGAGTAATTCAAAGGGAAGGTTTATATGTACAATCAATGCAGTATAGAACAAGCTAGGAAATTTAAAGTTTTGTAATGCATCCATGCGAAGTTGGTATAGATAGTTAGTGTTTCAATAAACACACGGATAATGGTGTCTTTACTTGAAATTTGAATAAAATGTATAAAAATTAGACAATCGGGCCAAGGTTGATTGGAATTCTATAAATCTAAAAACTGTGGCCGACTCAATGCAAGTGGGAAACCATTAGAGTGTGGTGAGGACGATTACAAGGACCGGCCCGTTTTCCGCAAACCGATCGCCTTTGTCAGCTAACAAAGAAATTGTTACATTGACGAATGTTCCCAATTTTTATCAATTGTCTTCTGAGTTCTAATATAAAAAATGTGTATTAATGCTGTTATTAAATTTAATTTGATTAATTAATAGTGAATCGATCAGGTTACGCGCTAGTGTAATAAGTTTTAGAGATTTTTCTTTTATCACTATTGAAATGATATAAATAATTTAGGAAATCATGATAACAAATATATATAGAAGTCATACTGTAGATTTTATAATATATAGCATTACAAGTTATTGATTTTCAAATAACTAAACAATCTTTTACCCGGAATCTTCTACGGGGTACACGGAATAACTTAATCATCAAAATTAACTAATTGGTTTTGGAATACATAAAGTAAATATTCATTTTTATTTATAAAAATATGTAAAGTGTTCTAAATGTATTAAGTAATAAATGAAATACATTTCTATAAATAAAATTATATAATTCAATCATTATTTATTCAATTTTTACACTAGTTTTCTATTATATGATTGCATAGGTCAACGCCGTGACCCCAAATTTGTTATTCAAATTACACTTAAATACAGACTGTTAAATAAACTATGTTTTCCGACAATAATAACGTTTGTTTAGAGTTTCTTTAAACTAAGAATTAACGTTCGATCGCGACTTTAACTTTTGTTTACTTTATTGGTCAACTGTTGATTTTCCTTTCATTTGTAAAACAATATTTGATTATGGCAACAAATACGAATACAATCATTAGAATATAAATTGGGAATACGTAAATAAGAATTAAAAAAAGAAATGAATTCGATATTTAAAATAATAAAGTTGGAATACAGTGTACTGATATATTTTCTTTGTCACATTATTGACAAATTTAATTGACTGTTTTACACATTGCCAATAATTTTGTTATTGTGACAAGATACAAAATTATTTACATTTATGTAATTTTTCCTTTAAAAGAACGTGCAAACCTATTTGTATATTTAGCACATTATATTGTAACGTGCTAATTATATAAAGAGGGTTTTTACATCCATATTAATGATTCAGATACTCATATTAACTTACGCCCAATTGTCGAAATTCGACCATAATTAATTCGACATTCTACTGAATGTTAAATTAATTGTTGTTTTACTGAATGTTAAATAATGGTAAGTTTCTTGCTTATTCTTCTTGTGATGAGACGAGAGAGTTCCGAATAAGCGGTAGATTTAAAAAAAATGTTGACTATTCTAAAGTTCTTAAATTAAGTTTATTTGAATAAATGATTTTCTATTCTATTCTAATTATAGACAAAAAATTGTCTATTGTCTTACTAGACAATAGACAATTTTTTGGTTATAATAAAAAATATTTATGTCTAATTAAAAAAAAATATTAGCATTCTGCATTCCTATAAACTGTAAGTGTACGAAATTTCATACTCCTCCCTCCGTAATTTTCAAGGAAATGTTGTTCACTTGTTATTATTTACTTAAAAAAATTATGCATTATTACAATGGAATATATATATTGATCGAGTTTTTGAGAATTATATGATATATTATGTTGTATTTAGAATTGTTATGTCTATAACAAAGCCGTCTCTGATCACCAAAATAACGGCCTAAATCTGTGAATGCTGGAAGATAATAACACGCTCCAGCTGTTATGCTAGATAGGGTCGACAGAAACATTATTATATGCTGTAATAAACTCAATTCTAATTTAGATTTTTGTTCCAGTGTTCGATGCATCAGCGAAATCCCCTCAAGGTTTGCTGTTCGGGTCCTCATTTCACTTGGGCAACTTTGATGAGTGTCTAGCTATTGAAGACCGAATTGATGATGATACTGTTGTATATGGACAGTACTGTCTGGCTAACATCAAATGGAGAAGATCTGAGGAATACAAAAAGGTGATTTGAAACAAACCATTACAAACACCAAATATTTGTAATATCTTTTAGTTTATTTTAAGCTAATTATTTTTCAAAGAGATCTCTCATACAAATATTAAAACAAAGATTGTGGCTTTGAGCGAAAGTAAATACGTTTTAAAGTTAGTATTTAATTTTATATGTTTAGTTAATTTTCAAAAATAAATATAGTCGAGAAAATCACGAACTCAGTATATTTACATAAACAAAACAACTTTATTTATTTTTAAAAAGAAAATAATATGTATTTAAGTGTTACATTTTAAATCATATGAAGGTTATTTGTCCCTTAATTCCATAGGCGCTGGTTTTAGAACTATTTTTTCTCGAGAACAAAATATACTCACCTGTCTTCGCTAACACATCGGAGTTTCAAATGAAACTTACTTTAAATATTGACTTTTAATAATTTTTGAGGAGACCGATAGATTTTTGTTGAAGAAGAAAAAGTGAGAGAATACAAAATAAAGTAGGTACATCGAAAACAAATCTATTACGCCTGTGAATATTTAAATAGCAACTTTTTGCAGTTAGTAGTAGTTTGTGTTAAATAGTCATGAAGGTGAGCCGGAACACCACCCAATGCTCAGAAAAAATATTCACGAATTCTTCGTAAAATAGGATGCTAATTCATTCGCAGGTAGCGGTCATTTATTTTTAGTTCAGTACCCTAAAATGATCAAAGAATGACGTCTTGGTCGTCTTGGTCTTGTTTATCTCTTTTAGATGTCTGCACATCTAAAAGAGATAAACAAGACCAACAAACAAACACAATTTTAGTGTAACTATATTTATTTATTGTATATAATTTTAGTTATTAAACTTTGCAATTAATGGGATACAGATTGAACTCTTAATTGTACATAGTTGTATAGAACGCGAACTTTAATTGAAATGTGACGTTTACCAAACATTCCCCTAGGTGGCGGTATTATTAAATTAAACTATCAGGTAGACAAAGTTACATGTAGAGATTGTAGAGCTTGTAATACAAAGTCATGTTTCCGAAATGCTCCACAAGATGGCGCTATTTGTATTTTCAACTATGAAACGAACGGAGTGGGTAAAAATAATGTTATTTATTGTTGTAATACTATAAAAATAATATTTCCAGGTACGAACCGGTCGCGGCGAGACGCTGCGGTGGGCGATATGCGTGCCAAGGGTCTGTCATGCAAGTGCTGTTGAGCAGTTTGTCAGTGATGTCCTTTCGCACACAGTTGGTAATACGACCAGTGTACAAGTCACAGAGAGAGACTGCTACACGAAGCGACCACTTACTCTCAATTCACTGGATGTTGCTTTTTTGTAAGTCATCATAAATACCTCAGCCTTTATTTAATAATACTAGCTGACCCGGCAAACGTTGTTTTGCCATATAAAATTTCATAAAATCGTCAAGCCGTTTCAGAGGAGTATGGTAACTAACATTGTGAGACGAGAATTTTATATATAAGATTTATGTATATTGAGAAAATTATGGCCACTCTAGTATTCTAAAATGAGATAATTACTAAATGTGTTATTTATGTATAATTTAGTAGGTATGATCAAATAAAGCTTAAAATTTAAACATAAATTACATGTTGCGGTCTAGAAATTTACTAGCCCGACGTATTTACCTCAAAGGGGTCAATATCGACAACAAAGCAATTTAATCCAATATACAAAGGCTATATACTACGTCAATTCAAATATTTCGCTGAAGTTATCTCGATTGTCAATTAATATAAGATTTATAGGCTTTGTCCTGCAAAACTACTATATTGTCTATAGGCTCATTTACTAAGTAGGTATGTTATTGAGAAAGTATATTAACGCATACACATTTGTGTATTCCGCTTTTACAATGTTTATATATTACTTAGTTATTATATAATAATAATGAAGAATGATTTCCGAATGCGGAAATACACCTGTGTTTGCTCGCATACTTGACCACAATGCTACCCTTCAAGTATTAAATTTAACAACTAACAAACGCCTACGGTTTGCGGAATTTGCCAAACATGCGGTTTTCGAGCCAAATATTTAAATACCAATAGCACAGCGGAAAAATACTTTATAATGTGTCTATATGGAGTGCTAAATACTACACACCTACCTACCGAATTCTATTAATACAATAAACATAATGTGTTTATTATATTAATAGGCAAAAACCCTATTTGAATTAAATTTAATACACACATAGAACATAATATATTAGACCTGCGATGTTAGCGCGAAATTTGAGATTTTTTATTAAAATTAATATTTTTTTAGAAATAAAAGCAGCCTAAGCCATATGATATTAACTATCTGCGAATGAATATTTCGTTAAAATAGGTCAACCGTTTCAGAGATTAGCTGGAACAAAAGGACAGACAGAATATTTATAATATTTTTTTAATGTAAGTACCGTAGGTATATATAATTTCATATGCATTCAGTGAAAAGCTGTTGTAAATTACGAACAGACACTGAAATTTTATTTATTTGTATATATTAAAAAATTATATAACAATACAACACTTTTTACCCGAATTCACGCGAGTAGTAATGTGGGGCAATGTATTATTATTGGGAAATATATAAACACCAAAACCGGACTTGTAATTGACATTTGACTTTCGAAAAATTAAGTACAGTTTTTTTTTGCTATGAATTTAATGTTACTGCCTGTACAAGTTATTTGAATAGATAAGTTATATATGATACCATCTCAGCTCACTTTAAGTTAAACAAAATAATTGTTGGCAAATGAGTAAGGAATAAAAATCGGTTGAGTAAAATAGTCCCATATTTATTGAAATATCTCTTTTTGTATGTACTACGTAGATGGCAAATAAGCATACGGTCCATCTGATGTTAAACGGTTACTATAGCTTATCTCTATCTTCATCTCAATAAGGAGTATAAATACACAAATGTAAGTTATTAAAGTCATTGATACACATTTATATCTTTACATTATTGCTACCTTCTAACCACTGTGTTATAAAGTTAAAAGAAAATATGTTACTGTACTCTATAAGTGTTCAGTCAAATAAACTAACAACGTACCTTATTTGATCACGAACAATTATTCTCAATACCAACATTGAGGTTTGCTATCTGAAGCTAAATTACACAATACCAGTCACAGTAAAACATGACGCAGGCATACATAAGATATTTTATACCAATTTACATATCGACGGCGAGAAGATAATATGACCTAAACAAACATTTTGAAAACAGTAGCTCTTAGTTTTTTAGGGATTCGTAGTTGTTTGTTTACCGGTATCTGAGGCTTTGAGGCTTCAGTCGAACGTACGAGTGCTTAGTAAATAGGTACGAATATCTCTGGGATAAGGTAAGGAGGCATAAGGTATAGGATCATCTTATCCTTAACTGTTAGTCAATGATACATCGAAACAAAACAATTGAACACGAATTTGATGGAGTGTATTTATATTAATACAGACTTTCTATTTAATACTTGAAATGCAAATGTGGGTCAAATTTTTCTATGGGTTAAAAGTTCTTAAAAATATTTTACCTAGTAAGTATGCAAATATGTTTACTATATAATAAAAATATAGCAAACTAATATTTAGGAAATCTTTGTACATATTTTTTGTTCATATGTTGTTATTGTAAACTATAAATTGAAGATGTTTGAGATTGAAGAAATAAAAAAGTATATAAGAATTAATAAAAAAGTAAGTCAAACAAATATCTCTTTTTGTGCTGCGTACTATAATTGTATGTATAAAGGGATATTAAGTCTAATTTACTTTTTATTAGTTTTCGGTGTATCACCGCAATTATAGCCATAAAATGTATATTTGTATACATATCATTTGTACAAATAAAAATTTCAGGTGTATTGATTTATTAGTCAAGACTACCATAACGCGATTTTATATGATGAAGAAGTCTTGTCTTAAAGAGTAGATAGTATATTTATTTATTTATTTTAGGATGATTAACGGTGTAATTTTACATGTTATTTGTCATATTAAATTGTCCTATGCCAATTAATAATCTTCGTATTACTTCGGATTATTTTTTTTTTAGATTAAAGTTTTCATTATCCAATTTTAACAAAATAATCACGTGACAGTGTTTTAGTTGTAGTTATACAGTACAAGTACACATAAGTACAGTACCCATCAGTAACTATGTATCCACAGAACACACAAATAAATAAATATAAAATAAACAAACTGCAAATAAAGTACGGCTATATACCGTATATATTTGCAGTTTTTTGTTTGTTCTTAATCGAGTCAATTCATTTCAATTAGTTCAATCTTTATACAGCTTATATCTTTTAAATTACGCAACGGTTTTGATGCAGTCAGCAATATATATAGTGATTCAATTGGAAAATTAATATGTACAATACATGCGAGCTATATAGAATAGAACAATCCTAGAAACTCAAAGATTTGTAATACATCCGTGCGAATCTGTGAAAATCCAGAACGGGTCGCTAGGTATGTGTGGCTAACAAACTGACGGCCCACTTGTTTGATAATGGTAACCTTCGCCTATATACATGAACAACACTATTTTGTTATATAGATAACGCCCTTTATACTTATGAGTTGCCATCCTGGAGAACTAAGATGTCATGCCTCATATCCTGAAATTTCTTTCGATTTTTTACAAAAGCTACCTCGATATAGCTATAATTATGTATCTTTGATGTATTAAAACGTTATCATTTCGTTTGTTGCAGGTCATTAATATTCCTGTTCATTGCGATATTATTGATGAGCACATCATATGAAATTTATTGCATACAATGGGACCGGAAGCGGAATTCCACGTTACATGATGTGGTTTTATCATTTTCGATCCTTAATAACATGAAAAAGATACTTTCTACCAAACAGAACAATAGTTTGGCTTTGGAAAGCATCACTGGGATCAAGGTTTTGGCGATGATCTTTATCATAACAGGACATGCTTGTTTATTTATCAGCGTTGGACCTGTCATGGACGCAGAAGCATGGGATAGGGTAAGTTGTTTTCTTAATAATAGTAATACTAGTAGAAAATTTTGTTTACCAATTATAAAGTTGGCACGTGTTGATACTTCAGTCTCTCCTAATTTTGCTGGCGTTAAGCAGTTATGTTCTGGTTTGAAGTGTAATGAGATATGGCAGAGAATTTCAAATACGATAGTCCTCAAGTCACTCCTCCTCCTTTATTTATCTTTCATTCATCTCTGTACTGCTGTTTATGTCTACAATTCAAACTGAAACTCAAAATCATTTACCTTTACCTTTTATTATTTACCTTTCGGCCTCTTGTGCAGCTGGTTTGATATTCTACAGAAATAAAAAGTATTGGTTAATAGGTGCTCAACCACGCCTCGTAAGCAGGGTTTGTACATGTCAAAATGTATGACGTTTATTATGATTTTACTACGGCTGGTTTTACTATTTGAGCTTATAGATATTAGTAGAAGATACTGGTCCCAACCCAATTATATTAATATGTTACCCACTAAAAATAAGTATAATACTTTGTATAAAAAGGCGGTCTTATCGTAAAAAGCAATCTCCTACGTACCACCTTGATAAAAAACCATGGACAATAATGGGATAAATTCAATGATTATCTTATGTGATAATTCCGTAATGAATGACGTTACAATTTACGACGAGAATTCGTTGAGTCTAATAATAAATGAACTACTATAAATACTACTTAGCACAGTCTACATATACTTAAAATATTTGGAAACTACTGTGATATAATGTAGCAAATAATGTATGTATTTTTGGGGTATTTCACTACGAATCATAGTTTAACACCTTGTTATTGTGACTTATTTTGCGGTTATTAGTCATCCGTATTACCAAGATTAGTTTAAGCTATGCAAACTTCCAGTATATAGTTCTAAGGGTTTTTACATATGATGATAATGATGACTGGCTGTTGATTTGCTATTTTGTAAATTTATCGTATAATTTTGGTTGTCCAAATGTTTGCTACTGATCACTAGAAACCAAGTATGACTAACGATATTCTTAGTATATTACTTATCTCCAACATAACGTAATATGTTCATAATGTCGTGTAATATATTTATTTTGTCTGAGACTCGAACACTATCTGGATTAATTTCTATTATCATCAAGACAACCCGTTGTCGTAGCCCTCTGCTGTTCACAGGTCACTCCCATAAGAGAATTTGCCCCTTAGAATTAGCCCCCGGTAGCGTTCTAGCTAGCTTAGCGTTTCTGTTCAGTCGGATGCTAAAGATTACTACGTGTTACTACTAATAAGGTTGTTCAAAGACAACATACACCACAAACATCATATGTGCGTGTCACTTTTTGTTATTATTATGTTTTTGAATAGCAAACAAGCTGACGGCATATCTGATGATAAGCGGTAACCATTGCTTTATATACATGAACAGCACTACCTATATCACGTTATCATCTGATACCCGTTATATCACTAATGCGATGCTATTTCAGAGGACTGAGATGTCATGCCTTTTATCGTGTCTAATCTGATCCCACAACCGAAACACGGCTTATAAAGCAAGCTGCTTGGCGGTTGAAATAGGTGACCCTGAGGTACCCACTTAGAGGTTTTTTTACAGTCTACCTCTGGCCTAGCCGTCTTAATACTTTAATTATCATCATACTTTCCAATTAAGATAATCCTATTTCATTACAGATATTACGCAATCCAGCCAACGCTTTCATGGAGAACAACATGATTTTGGTAGACACGTTCTTATTTCTGGGAGCGTTTCTATTCAGTCGGATATTACTTCCTGAACTGGATAAACGACGGGGCAGATTAAATGTTATACCAATACTACTGTTTCGCTATCTCAGGTATATATTATTTTAATTATAGTATCATAATTTTGTTCATTATAGAAATACAATACAAATAATCTTTTTTCAAATAAACTTAATATTAGCAAATTTGTATAATATTTTTTTATTCTATTACTCATTCGGAACGCACTCATCGCAAGAAGAAAGAGTAAGAAACTTACGTTTTGCTTTTTTAAATATATAAATGTTGCTCAGCATTACATTTTAAAGATTTTGTGTGAATACAAACTGCCAAATAGCAAAGTTGACTAAGTAAAGAAATACTTGTCCAAGGGTAGGGATAAAAAGACGTACGGATTAGGATTATGAAGTAGATTCTTTGGTTTGGGGGATATAATATAAAAAGCGAAACAGCAGTTTTAGAAGGAATATTTGTGGAGACTGTAGTAGGCCGGTCGATCTTACGAATCCGTATGTTCTATATCTCAGACTAAATAATTCACTACAATGGGACATGCATAATGCACTCATTTAATCTAAGCGCGATCGTTATGTTGAGTGCAAGAAAGAGAAAATAATTATTCAATGCTACAAAAAACAAAATGAATAGAAAAATATTAAAATCAACAAAGACAAATTTCATGGATAAAGCATTGAAATGGCTTCACTCAGCTTTATGGCATGTTCAGGGCGAATATGCCGCTAGTTTTTAGTGACACTAATATGGATTATTTAGAGGGTACTACTTAAAAAACAAATTGAATAAATAAAGAATGAACTACACTTAGATTGTGGAATGAACTTCCTGCCGAGGTTTTCTCACGAGACTAGCATGGGGTTTTTCAAAAAGAGTATATTAAGGTTTGTTAAAAGACGGCAACGCGCACGTCATACCCCTGGTGTTTCAGGCGTCCGGCGTGGGCACGGTAACCATTTACCATCAGATGGGCCGTATGCTTGCCACTTGCCATCATCATAGTATGAAAAAAAATGAAATAAACAAACGAAACAATAACTTAGTATAGTGTATGGCTTAGTACTCAATTATATATCAATCTTCACTGTAACTCATAATCTAACAAGCTATGTATATCAAAGCATTAACATGACCTTGATTGATCTGTAATTGCCGACGAGGGCAAATTGAATTCGGCTGTTCAACTACGTTATTAAACGTTGATTAAAGGTTCTGATTACTCTATCGAACCAATTTGTATCAAAGTATATAATTATCCGAAGTATTTGTGATGTTATAAATAACTATATGTTTGCGCGTGTTGGTAATTTAAGTACACATTCCTAAACATTCGTAAATTCAATTATATTTATACGCTGAATGCGAATGAACTGACAAAGAGTATCGGGGGTTAATTTTTATATCATTTACGATCCAATGCATTTAATAAACTACTTATAGACAACAAAAGTATATAGTGTTTTTTATTTATATATATTTCCTTTCATTGCTTTAAAGTATATAATGTTTCCATAATAATATGATTAAATAAATTATTTTCTGCCCGGTTACGAAAGAACTAAAGTAATCACGAGATAAATAAACATAAAGAGCAACACGAGAAGACTATAAAGACTATATTTCTGTGCAGGGTAACACCAGCTTATGCTATTGTCATATTGTTCTACATGACATGGTTCCCGAAGATCGGAGATGGTCCTATGTGGGAGAACAAGATGAGGTTAGAACAAGATAGATGTATGGAGTCGTGGTGGGCCAATATACTTTACATAAACAATTATGTCAACACAGATAAAATGGTAAGAATTCTCATGGCATTGTGTTTTTTGTAAGAAATAATCCTAATATTCTAAATTTTATGTCACAATAATCTGTAATAGTATTTTATCAAAGGGAGATTTTTAATCAGTAGCTAGCATAAGTTCTCACGTAATGTCTTTATCTCACCTAAGCATCTGCCACCAAGCAGCTTCATGCTGTGTTCTAGGTTGAAGGTTGGCAGGGAAAGTATAAAAGTACGAAGGTATGAGACATTTAGTCCTCAGGAATGGCAACGGATGAGGGGTACCTGAACCAGAACGTGTCACATGTCGATGTGATGGTGCAGTTGTTTACTCTGATATGTATCGACGATACTATAGCGCAAGAGCCCACAACGGCCAGACATACGTATTGTTCGTAGTAGTATTATAACTTGCCATATATGAAAAAATTGAGTTTCTTAAAATAACGAATTTGAAAATTTTTACACCTTTGTTACCTGTTACCTGCCATAATCCAGGTTTCATGTTTGGGGATCGTTTTTACCTGTGTTGGGGACACTCATACAAGAACTTTCACATTTACTAATAAGAGGTATGTCTGGCCGCCGTGGACTCTTGCTCTACTACTTTTCATAAAGAGACGGCCCGTCAGTATCGTTGTCGTTCTATTTACAAAAAATAAATGACTTGAGTTTTCATTTATTTTTTTAGGACTAGTGATCTGTTCCGGCTTTGCACGGGTGCAATACTGATACTAAACCTAAATACCGGTTTAAACGCACGCATTTAAATCTAAGTTAAGTTAAGTATTCCGAAGTAATATCTTCGGAAATATTCAATTAAATTATATGCTGTAATACTTAAAATTACATGCTGTAACATAAAAAAATGACTGTATTAAATTACGAGAAGTCGGTAGATAAGTTTACTGCTGAAATCGAGCGTCTTATTGAGCTTGTTCATCTTACACCAATATCATTGCATATTACAAAACAAAGTAGCTGTCGTTGTCTATCCGTTCCTATGTATGCTTAAATCTTTAAAACTACATACACATCGGATTTTGAAGCGGTTTTTTTTAATAGATCACTTCAAGAGCAAGGTTTATATATATAATACATGTACACCCGGGTGAAGACAGGGCAAGTAACTAGTAACATATATAATATACCTCTACCACTGAAGCATTCTAAGACCATCAATAATAAAAAACTTACTCTCTTGCGAGATGACGGGCAACCTAATGACTAGTCAGCTGATCGTATATGTAGGCAATATAGCAAGTTTATTTTATTGACAAACCACTTTTCGTTTCGAGTAAAACTGAATAATGATACAGTTTCTTTCATTATTATCGAAATTGAATTGAATTCTGAGTGACGGGACTGTACTATTATGCTAGTAAATATTATTAAAGAAAGGCGACTTTTAGCAAGAAATAATGTTTTTATTACATCAAGATATAATAGAGGAGCAGATAAATACAGTGAGAGTTTATATATAATATTTTTTTCTATAAAATTATAGGCAGAACATAATCAGTGTATATAAAAGGTGTCATGTATTTTGAGAACGTATGTACAATGGGCAGACAAGAAACAGCGGAGTAGACTTCACATTGCTCCCGTGCGGCATTTCCGTGCCCGGGCGGATATAACGTGTGGTTGGCATTATTTGTGGTCTACGGTGTTGCCATACCGTATATCACTGTACTAGCTGTGTCCGCGATTTCATCCGCGTGAAATTTATGGCCTATATGTTATTCTGATGTATAAGCTATATTACTATTAAGTTTCATCAAAAGCCGATCAGTAGTTTCTACATGAAAGAGTAACAAATATCCATCCATATTCACAAACTTTTACGTTTATAATATTATGTAGTTAGGTATCAGCGGCCTTATTCTTACTTAGTATCTATATTTTTACGAAAACTGCCTGAATGGAGGAGTATGAAATTACGCTCACTATAGTTTATAAAGAGAAGGCGTGCAGAATACTCATATTTTTTTTTAAATTATGCATAAAAATACATGTATTTGACACATTCATGCATATGTACTCTTTTGTTTATTTTTAGTCTGTGCTTAAATTAAGAATCGAACAATATTGATTGCCTTTAATATTGTTTGTCTATAGTATTGTATGTACCACTAGTGGTCGACTAGATTGATATTAATGTTTATTTTCTACTTTTCAGTGCATGTTTCAATCCTGGTATCTCTCTGTTGACACTCAATTGTTCTTTTTCGCTCCAATCTTCATATATTCACTCTGGAGATGGCGTCGATTCGGCCTCGGGTTATTGGGTGTAGGGCTAGTGGTATCCCTGTTGATACCAGCTGTAATTACTTATGTCAGACGATTGGATCCCACACTTTTATTATTTGCCAAGTAAGTAAAATTTAGTTTTTATTTTTTAATTTATCTATACATTTGGAAACATGTCAATCACATTTAATGTTTAAACAATATAATGGGAATTATCTATCTTAAATTATTCCAGTGAGTAAGTTCTGATATGTATATTATATGTCAATATTACACATATATATATGTATATATAGTATAGAATACTCACAAAGTTATGAGTCGGGTGAACCTGTGGTGGGCCACTAGTAACCAATATTTTTATGTTACTTTCTAATTCCTGCAGATTCCACAGTAAAATTTTAAAAATACATTACCAATAACCAATAATTGAATATAAAAAATCTTATTTCGTTACTCTCAAACATAAATATTACTTTATTTGAGATTTCTCTTAATTCTTTTATTTTGTTTCAGAGAATTCACAGACTTGATTTCCAATTTTTATTTCAAAGAAGCTTATATAAAGACACACATGAAAATAACGACATATTTAATGGGCTTACTAACTGGCTATATTCTATATCGGATCCAAAAAGAAAAGTGAGTAATTTTGTAATTCATATAGCGGCCGTACTTGAAATAATGTAAACAGAAGTAGACTTTGTATGGCCGACGTGGGTAATTCAGTTTTACCTATTTCAGATACCAAACAGCTTGCTTTGTAAGCTATGTTTTCGTTATAGGGTGAGAATAGGTTGTGAATTTACAGGATGAGACGCATGATATCTTAGTCTTACGGAATGGAAATTCTTGAGTACCATAATAAAGTGTTGTTCTTAATTCTATTCATGTACATAGGCGGCGATACAACTTACCTAGTTGTGGGTCGTCCGATCTTTGACATTTTTTTATACTACATAGGTGGTAAATCAGCGTACGGCCCATCTGATGGTAACCGATTACCGTAGCGTATGGACGTCTGTAACGCCATTCCAATTACATAAAAAAAATCAGACTATAAAGGGCATAAGGAAATAATATAGGTTGTATTTACATATACACTCATATATATATGTGTATACATATATATGTGTGTTATTTATATTTATGGAGAGGTATAGCGTTTACATACTAATTTAATACTTCGAATTTGTCATTAAAATGTGAAGATACAATAGTCGTAAAGACATATGTAGCCTTGCTGAAATGTTGTTCTTTTTTTTCAGTTACCAATTATCTCGGACATTGAAAATCTTCGGATGGACAACCAGTCTGATACTGGGTACGGTTACAACGTTTTCGGTTAGCATCTTCTATCAGGGGTGGTATCAGTACAACGCTATTGAGGCAGCAGCGTATATATCCCTACATAAGCTGGCATGGGCGATAGCGAATGGATGGATGATTATTGCATGCACCACCGGAAATGGAGGTGAGATATTATCATTAACAACAAATCTTGTAACAGTAAATTTTTATACCCTCTCCCTCTATCTATACAAATAGGAGTGTCTATTTGTAATTTTAAATGAACAGGATTTCACTGCACTGCATAATCTATTTAGATGTAATAGAATATGAAAACACACATTCAATTTAATGGTTTCCTTTTCCTTATGTCATTGTATTTAAATTTTTTTATAAACAACAAACTGCATTGCCTCATTTTAGTAATAATAAAACTCTTCTGTGTAATAGTGTATCGGATAGAAAATTATTCACCTGTTATATTAAACTCGTGAGAAAATATAAAAAAATAAGTTTATTGAACCTGTATAAACAAAAATATCATTGAATTCTTTTAATATAATAACATCTCGTTATATTTACGAATAATTTTCTAATAATTTAAGATGAAAGGACCTCGTTAGATAAAAAGACCGACCAAAAACCTTTCTCTTTGTCTCATCGAGAATACACGAATGTTTCAGCAAAACGACTGAAAACGAACATTATTTATTGGGTATTTTGTTATTCATAGATACTTTTTATTTAGTATTTTTGTGCTATGCTGGAAAAATATACATTACTTATATACGTAATAAACAAGAATACAATTGAACAAAAATAATAATAATCCTGGACATTTAACACAGTGCCCACTAGTACCCATAACACAAGCACAGCTTATTACTTATTATTTTACATTGCACTGAATAAAATATTTTTCTTTCTTTCTTTCTTTCTTTCTTTCTTTCTTTCTTTCTTTCTTTCTTTCTTTCTTTCTTTCTTTCTTTCTTTCTTTCTTTCTTTCTTTCTTTCTTTCTTTCTTTCTTTCTTTCTTTCTTTCTTTCTTTCTTTCTTTCTTTCTTTCTTTCTTTCTTTCTTTCTTTCTTTCTTTCTTTCTTTCTTTCTTTCTTTCTTTCTTTCTTTCTTTCTTTCTTTCTTTCTTTCTTTCTTTCTTTCTTTCTTTCTTTCTTTCTTTCTTTCTTTCTTTCTTTCTTTCTTTCTTTCTTTCTTTCTTTCTTTCTTTCTTTCTTTCTTTCTTTCTTTCTTTCTTTCTTTCTTTCTTTCTTTCTTTCTTTCTTTCTTTCTTTCTTTCTTTCTTTCTTTCTTTCTTTCTTTCTTTCTTTCTTTCTTTCTTTCTTTCTTTCTTTCTTTCTTTCTTTCTTTCTTTCTTTCTTTCTTTCTTTCTTTCTTTCTTTCTTTCTTTCTTTCTTTCTTTCTTTCTTTCTTTCTTTCTTTCTTTCTTTCTTTCTTTCTTTCTTTCTTTCTTTCTTTCTTTCTTTCTTTCTTTCTTTCTTTCTTTCTTTCTTTCTTTCTTTCTTTCTTTCTTTCTTTCTTTCTTTCTTTCTTTCTTTCTTTCTTTCTTTCTTTCTTTCTTTCTTTCTTTCTTTCTTTCTTTCTTTCTTTCTTTCTTTCTTTCTTTCTTTCTTTCTTTCTTTCTTTCTTTCTTTCTTTCTTTCTTTCTTTCTTTCTTTCTTTCTTTCTTTCTTTCTTTCTTTCTTTCTTTCTTTCTTTCTTTCTTTCTTTCTTTCTTTCTTTCTTTCTTTCTTTCTTTCTTTCTTTCTTTCTTTCTTTCTTTCTTTCTTTCTTTCTTTCTTTCTTTCTTTCTTTCTTTCTTTCTTTCTTTCTTTCTTTCTTTCTTTCTTTCTTTCTTTCTTATTAGACAACTGATATAAATACATAGATACTTTTTTTGTTAAATGTGGTGGCCAGCATGTTGGTGGGGACCCGGGCCACAATCGCCTTGAGACTTGATGTTACGTAATGTATTCCTTTATAGGTATTTTCGCGAAGCTGTTCAATTGGAAACTACTGGTGCCATTGTCCAGATTAACTTATTGTGCTTACCTCGTGAATGGTATTGTCGAATTGTACTATATAGGACAGTTGAGACATCCAGCCCATCTCACTATGTTAACTGTGGTAAGTAACTAGATTTAAATGAAATTTATGTGCATATCTATGATATATTTTGCCACTTTACATTTTTTTTATACCACAATGGTGTAGGGATTGAATGCACAGCAGCAGTAAATACAGTAAAATATATATATTTAGTAAAAGTAACAAGGCTCATTTACGATATGTCAATGGAAAATTTTTCGAACAATAGAAGACATTTTCTTTACATAAAATTCAAATTTTCTTCTACCAATACCGGCCAGATATAAATTTAAGTTCCAATAAATGGTGGCAAACAAGCATGCATATGCCCATCTGTTGGTAAATGGTTACCGTAGCCTATGGACGCCTCAGACACCAGGTGTGTCACGTGCACGTTGTCGATCCTTAGGTAGTGAGTATATCCTTTATAAAGGTAAATAATAGTTAAAGACAAAATCAGAATAATTTATTTATCACTCCTTCATTCATCAGTAGTATAAATAAAAAAAAATTTGTGTCTTATGAATTAAATAAAACAAAAGTAAAGTTAATCACGTTTTGATCTGTCTTAATTATATATCTAGTTTTTAAATAGATTTGATTATTCAGTTATTTATTTTTATTTAGAAAACCAAGGCTGTTTATAAACACAATAATGATTATAAATAACCCAGGGAGACCACTTACAGATTTTCAAAGATAGAAAATAAATTAACCGTACTAACACGAGAGGTCTTAAGATCTTAATATTAATAATAAATTTGTAACAAGAATTCTATTATACGAATGTATATTTACTTTCAGGCAGCAAATTCCATTTCACACTTGGTGCTGACGTTTTTCCTTGCCTTATTGCTGTGTATTACGTTTGAAAGTCCAATACACGGCATCGAGAAGATTCTTCTCAAAAAATTCGGTAAGTTCCTTTTACATCCTAATAAATGAAAAAATATTTAGAAATGAGTAGAGAAAATAAAAAATCGAACGGAGTTGTAGACGAATGAAAAACTTTCTTTTCTGCCTACTTTGTTAATGATCTGAAGCATAAAATTTCCGCTTTGGTTTGTATACAATACGCTTATATAAAACTGGCAATAAAGAATGACGACCCATCCGATGGTAAAGGGCAATTGTTGGCTATGTACAAGAACAACATCTTGTGCCGTCTGTTGTGCCTACCACTCACGCTTTAGCATTGAGGACTTAAATGAGGAAACTAATGAGAATGAAAATAAAATATTAAAAAAATGAGGAGACTAAAATGAGAACCTGAGGACTAAAATGTCATGACTCTATATACCCTATATTACTATTCACTACCAATTTTCACCGAAGCTTATAAAGTAAACTTAGTGGTTGAAATAAAACTTAGTGAACCTAGAAGTGTCTTATAGACATAACTTTATACAAAGTCACTTTGGGTAGACTTTATATTGAATAATAAAAAATAAATGAATTATGATGTCTCAGTTATCATTTTCTAAGGACTTATACGTCCTGTCTCCGTTCTCTGCAATATTATTATCATCACTATCAAACGAGCAAAGACTTCCACGAATGAATTGTTATAGCTGTTTGTCAGTAATTTCTAAACCTTTACATTTTTAATTACAGTTGGTCCAAAAGTGAGTGATAACACGAGAGGAGATCAATCTCAAGAATCATCGAGAAACACTAGTCAATCAAAATTAGATTCATAGCAAAAAAATTGTTTTAGGTAAAATTATTTTAAATAGTAATATTATAATTGGATAGGGTGTATTATATTATAATATAAAATTTTTAAAAACTGGTGATAAAATAAATGTAAATACAATATTTCTTGAGTACTTATATAAATATGTTGCGTTTATATAAATTTAATTTGTTACTTGTAATATTTTTACATACAGGGTAAAAGGCGTAAGGAGTAAGTTGACTTGAGAATGTGATCGAATCGAATGGACTCAATTAAGGTCGATTGAAATTCAAATTTCTTAATAATACAATTAAGATAATGCCATAAAAAGTAATAGGGATCGACTATTCAATGCCAATTCGATTTGACCTGATATGATTTTGTAAAAATTTAGCTAGAGATAGCTGAATTTTCTATGATGATTTTAATATCTATTCTAATATTGGAGTATAACCTCGAAATATGTAAATAAGAATAACGAATAAATCGATAATATCGCATAATGCCCATGACCATGGCCATGCAACAAGATGGAATTAGTATATGTGGATCCTGCACACAAACAGCCCTGGCCAATTCATACAAAGCCAGCTTGGTCCCAAGACAAGCAGAGTTTGTGTTATGGGTACTAGATAGATAGATAGAAATATTTTAATATATTTTTTTAGTAATAAATAATATAAGTAGGCAATAGCCAAACCAATACAAACTCTTATACTCATGAATACTTTTGTATGTACTGTGCAAAAAATCGAACGACCATCGGAAGTAAAGCAGTGTGCTAAACCGTTAGCGTGATATAACTTTTACGAATAGTTGTATTAGGATTTTGTATAATAATAAATATACCTTCACGACTTATTACCATATGGTATAGTCATATACATATTGCACTAGTTACCTTGTTGTTTATTGTTATTCAGTATTATATAATAAATAAATATAACATTATTTATATTAAGACTAACATCAGTCAAATGTGTGTAAATATATGGTCATAAAAATGTAGTTTATAATACTTTTATGGTATCTATAAATATAAATAACAGTTTACAATAGTCATTGAATGGTATGCGTGAATTCATAATTTATTTGCACTATTGACTCGCTCTCTTGTCATATTCTATTAGTGTGATTCGGTCACATTATTTGTTTATACAACCACCTAGTAAGTAGGTACCTGGCCGACAGAGTTCCGATCGTTTTTTTAATAGATGATAATGGAATAATGCACCCGCCTTCGCTAACAGTTTAAGTTAGCGGAGCACCAGTGGAGGATGATAAAATGAGCATGAAGTCAAATTAGTTAGCCTATCTTGGCAAATGGCAATTTACCACGATGGTTTCCAGGGAGAACCGCGTGGGGGTCAACCTGATATTGCTAGCAATGGAGTTAGCCCACATTACTAACAATTCCCTTCTCCCTAGTTCCCCTCGTTGTCTATATTAATATTATTTAAAAATGAGAATTTTCCTTTTGATCAGACATTTAGTTGTTTTTACATGAAAAACCACTAAGGATAGTGAATAAATTTTAATTAATGTAATTCGTTAGAGAGTGTGAGATATGATTATTATTACGAAATATATATATATGTCTAAATTAACAAACCAATACACCTAGGTATAGAACGAATACCGAATGTTATTTATTGTTATAAACTTATATATTTTAGTTTGTAAGGAATTATTGCTCAATGTATTGTATATTATAGTTTAACTCAAGAAATAAAGTGATTTTTTTATATTATTTTATGAACTTGTTTTTACTATAATGCATTTACTAATCTTGTATTAATTAACAGTTATTGAATTATAGAAATGGATATATATAGTAATAGATATATGTAGAGAATATCATTAGATGCTATCTATATTGAAAAAGTATAGAAAAAAACGATTGTTCTTGAACAAATTGAGAAGTTTCTCCTTTTTCGAAATAGGATGATAAAATATAATATTCGTTAATGATACGAATGATAATTGTTCTTATATGTTTAGTATTTTATATTAATAATAAACTTGGACCATTCAGACAGCGCAATTTTGTCCCACATTAAGCAGAGCTTGTGTTATGGCTACTGAATAACTGACAGAAATATTTAAATACATGTTTTTGTATACACTATATATATACGTATATATGAAAGCACATAGAACAATATATATACTGATCAATACAAATGTTTGCATCCTGTGAGGAATGGAACCCATGACAATCGAGTCTGGTAAACCGCTACACCATCGATGACTTCAAATTTACAGTCTAGTTTTTAGTTAGACAAATTAACATCTACATACCAACTAGGTGCAAAACAACGGAACCGTCTTATATAACTCCGTGTCAATATTTATTGATCGTTTAAAAAATCGTACCTGAATTTTTAATGTATTTAGAATGACAAACAAACCGACTGGCCAGTTGATATAAAATGGTAACAATCGTCGAAATACATGAATGTTTGGCATAACACATCTATATATATATATCTATTCTCTCGTGTTTGCCATTTCTGAGGGCTAAGGCTACAGCCAGGTATATTACAGACTATTTTTTATCTTTAATATATAGATTTAACAATGATTTGATTGAGCAAATTGAACCAAAAGGATAGAATTTCTTTACATATTTGCATGGGCTACTGAAAGAAGAAAGAAAGAAAAGAAAAACATTTATTGTCAACCATTTTTACATATACATATATACATACATACATACACACTTAGAACAATTACAATAATAATAATAATTTATCTTATTTCTAAATATGGTTGACAACATGACTGACACTCAGCATATGCCGTGACAGCTAACTGTCACGGCGCTGGTATTCTGTGCCTGCCATTAGTGACAACACGTACAGCTCGATGTCAGTTTTTTTTTGACCTTTGACATCTGTCAGATGTCATTATTGTTACTGACAGCAAAATTTTTACACGTGTTCGAGACCTGCCACGTACACAATTACAATTTTAAAATTAATATTAAGGAACATAAAAATACTACAGTTACTAAAATACTACAAGCACAACAAGAAAAAACACAACACAGAGGGATTATTCTCCGCTACATCAAGCCACCATCCACCGCCGTGCCCATCGTGCAGATCCAAAAGGTAATTTAATTTAATTAGACAATTTTTGACTATTAATAAGATGTTCTCTAAGACATTTACTAAAACTATATTTTGTGGTTTTAGCACGTAATGGAGGCGGAATATTATTCCAGCAAGACGTAGCGGAGTATCTGAAAGAGCCCCTGAAAGACGCAGTTCTATGTTTTTGAGTAGTAAGCAGATGAGAGGAGGCCCTTGTGCGATAGTTATGACTATCACGAGACCACGACAACTTTTCAGCAAGATATGGAGGTTTATTTGTTTTAATGATTCCAAATAAGAGAGTGGCAAAGTGTAACTGTCTTCTAAAATTCATCTTCAACATATTTCCTTTATTGAGATAAGGTGTGACATGTGCACGTGGAGGAACATGATAACAAAAACGTGCACAAGCATTCTGTACACGCTGTATTAAGCGCTCTGATCTTGCAAGAAGACAAGGTCCAAATGTTGCATCTGCATAATTCAACTTTGACAATACAAGAGACTCACACAACTTTATCCTCAATTCCACCGAAAGATATTGTCTAATTTGGTACAAAAGCTTAAGTCGATAAAAACTATTCCTGGTGGCCTCAATTATATGTTTCTCAAAATTCATGTTAGAATCAAAGAGAACTCCTAGATTCCTTGCCTCCGTTACTCTTTCAATAGATTTCCCATTTATAGAAACAGGCAATGTCATACGTTCTATAATACCATTCACCTGTTTCTTTGTACCAAGAATTATATATTTTGATTTGGTTGGATTAAGCACCAGGCAGTTCTTATTTGACCACAGACTAACTCTCTCTAGATCTTCATTTAATTTTCTAATACTGTCCAGTGTATTCTTCGGGTGACAATCAATATACAATTGCAGATCATCTGCGTAAAGATGATATTTGCAATGCTGCATGCAATCAATGATATCAGCACTGTACAGAATAAAAAGAATTGGACCAAGAATTGATCCTTGAGGTACTCCTCTGTGTACTGATCTAGGTGCTGAATAATTTCTTGTTCCACAATTTGATTGAATCTCCACTATCTGCATTCGTCCAGTGAGATAACTATGGAACCAGGAGACTGCGCAAGAGTCAAATCCATAGTATGACAGTTTTGACAGCAACAATGATGAATTTATTGTTTCGAAAGCACGAGAAAAATCTAACAATGCCAAGACTGTCCCCCTACCCTGATCCTGCTCATTTATTGTATTGTCAATAACATCAAGTAAAGCGGTAGTGGTGCTGTGTGACTTACGGAAACCTGACTGAAATTTTGGGAGTATATTTTCTTTATCTAAATAAGTAGTAAGTTGTCGACCTATAGCCCTTTCCAATAACTTGGAAATACAAGGGAGAATATTTATTGGACGAAGATCCTTATATTCAGTTGGATTTGAAGATTTCGGTATTGGTTTTATTAGAGAACACTTCCATAAGTCTGGGAAGATGCCTGAGGTAATTGATTTATTTACTATAGTAGTTATGACACTAAGTGTATATGGTAAAGTGAGCTTGATCATGTCAAGTGAAATAAGATCAGTACCCTGAGCATTGGAATTAAGTGTCCTAATAATATTTATGATATCCTGTTCTGAAACCGTGCTAAACTGAAATACAGATTTACTAAATCGGTTGAATTCATAATATGTAAGTTCAGACAATTCTACAGAATCTCTACCCGGTAAATTCAGGAAATGGCTGTTTAAGGCATCTGGGTTGTCAAATGACTCAGGAATACAGTCCCCATGCATTTTCTTTGGGAGAACAGATGTTTTAAGGTTGGACCATAACTTTTTAGGATTATGAATGTGATTGTTAATGTATTTGTTATAATAGGCAAATTTCTCTGAAACAATGGCTGCCTTTACTACGGCTTTCATGTCTTTATAAAAAAGTTTATGCATTTCTAATTTTGTTTTTTTATACCTTTTATGGCTGTCGTCTCTGATCTTCATCATTTGTTGCAGTGTGTCTGTCAACCATGGAGGAGATGGATGCTTAATTGTCAGTGTTTTCACTGGAGCATGGAGATCAAATAATCCAAGCATAAAATTATTGAAGGCTACAACCATTTCATTAACATCAGCTAGTCCCTCTATATACTTCCAATCTATGCTGTTGCAATCTTTATTGAATTTTTCTATTACTATATTCTTTAGAGGTCTGTATGTAGTACAGTATGGTACCGGTTTAACTCTGTTTAAAGATAGCTCCGCTGATATCAATGCATGGGCACCCAATTCTGGTATATAATTAACTGTCACATTTTTAATTGTAGGAGTATCAGAACAAATTACGTCAATCAATGTTTCACTGTGGTCTGTGAAATGTGTTGGTTCATTTACATATTGATTAAGAGATGTGCACTGAAGAAAATTTTGAAAAAGCCTTACTTTGTTGTCATTGTTTAACAAATTTATATTAAAATCTCCCAACAGAAACAAATGGTCAAATCCAGTAAATGCAGTTATGGACTCTGTCAGTGCATCCAGAAAAAGATTGATGTCTTGCCATGGTGGACGGTATGCAGTGCCAATAATGACTGTGGCCGTATTTATTTTAAAACGAATCCACAGCTGCTCAACATTCCCATCACCCGGGTGGGGACAAACCCTGGCACCTATGTTATTTCGTATATAAAATCCTACCCCCCACCACGTCCTCCTCGCACTGCGTCGGGTCGCGGGGCATGGCGCAAGCGATAATCTGGTACCAACGGCGCACGGGCCTCCTCCCCCTCCCTAATCCACGTCTCATTTATTGCCACAATGTCTATAGAATATCGGCCCATGGCGGCTACAAATTCGTCCTGTCGAGTACACAAAGAACCTGCATTGAAAAGTCCCAACTTAATATGACGCGATTTGAACTCTATTTTAAGTTTTGTAGCAATCTATATATACATTGTCTGATATCCATATAATATGTTGCACAAATGCTATGACTTGTTATAAAATGCAGGTAAATATATACCAGATACATTAGACATAACAACCACATGATGTCAATCAACACAGCCGCACATCTACTCCACCAATTGACTAAAAAAATTAACATTATATAAGCCAACATTCCATAGTAATAATTCAGTACACTAAAATATATGTTTTCCCACCCATTCTTCATTATATTACTATACATATTACTACACATACAAAGAATTGTCCATGTACTATATTTCATGGTGGTTATTCCTAACTGTTCTTCTACTAACAAATATAAGAGCCAATATATATTTCTACATTCCATGTACATACACATATAAACATTTATAAAATGAATCAAATTACAAGACCAATGTACACATACTACTAGTGCAAACAATTTATAACTATAGCTTAAACCAAAAAAATAAAGAGAATTTGCTAAATAAATGTTATACTGATATATACTTATCATTATTATTTGTACACAAATACAGGGATCACAGCACCCATTGCCTAACACTATAAAATTTTTCCTACATTTGCTAATTCTTTGATTATAAATAATAAATATATTAAAATGAAACCTATATTTTATGTTTAGGACTAACCACTTCACTGCCAAAAACCTTAATAATGTCTGTTTCAAGTTTTATTCTATGCGCTATACCGTCCTGGCTCCTGCGTGCAAAAATCTTTCCATTTCTTGTCCATATATACCTCCAGCCCTTTTCACGACCGGCTTCTCGGGACTTGTAGAACAGATTTCTATTGTATCGAGTAAGTCTTTCATTTATATAGACTCTATGTGCCTCTCTCGATACTTCCAGGTCTAGTGTCGTAATTCCTCGCCTTACTCGAGCGCATTGGAGCAGTCGGTCCCGCAATGAGCGTCGGGCGAACGTAATAACTAGAGGGCGCGGGCGGCCGGACGCCTGCTCGCCCCCCGCCGCGCGGCGCCCCCCCACTCGGGACACGGATACTATGTCGCGCTCCTCCAGCGGCACACCCAGCTTGGCTGCTACCACCGATGCTATGTGATACGGATTTTCTCCCTGTAACTCCGGTATGTTCACTATCTCAACATCGTTTGAGAGTAACTCCTGGTCTCGTTCATTTAACTGGGATTGTAACGAATGTACCACTTCCTCTAGCTCAGCTGTGCGGCCCACACCAGCCTCCGAAACCTTTTGCTCCACTACGTCTAGCCTTCGCTCCATGTTTTCTATTCGAGTGTTACAGGCGGCGACCGAAGCTCTGTATTCTGCCATTTCCTGACGAAGAACCTTCATTTCTTCTCGCACACATTTCAGCTCACTTCTAAAATCTTTAATTTCCAGTGCCAGCTCTATTTTAAACTCCTCCGTGGTATTCAACGCCGTGCAATCCATCGATTCATCATCCGCCACATTCTGCCTCTCACGCTTGTCCATGGTATATGTGCTGCTCATACCCTTTACAGGTGTTTCGGATGAGTTATCTCTAGGCATGTTCATTGAGCACCCAGGACAAATCCAGCCAGGTCTAAGTTTAGCTAAGTTTGGAAGCCCCAAACAAGCTGCGTGGTAAATATTTTTACATTTAGTGCATACAGCACCATCTGCCGGTGAGAGGAACTTTCCACAAGCACCACAATTTACAACCATTCTTCTGTGTCAAATAAAATAGATCGCTACTTATTGGTGTTAACGCGTGTCAACAGATGGCACTGTTATCGATCGATACTTGTTGATGTGAACGGGTGTCAAAAGATGGCGCTGATAACTATTTACTTAGTATTGTAATGCACTGAATTTTTCAAATATACCGTCACCAACGAACTTCCAGATCGCCACTATCACAACGACTACTCTGCAATTACTGTATATTATTATTAGATAACACTCAATATTAAGTACTGTATCACTGCTATTAAAATAAACAAATTTTCACAACAATTATAACTATATTTTTATTTTTAACAAATAATTTGACGTAACGACGTACTGTACACCAAGACGTCCGTGACGTCACTCAACCCACCTTTGAAGCGGCGGCTGACGTTCACTATGCTTCATAATACTCTATGTTAATAATCTTAAAAGTTTTTCACCGGGCAGAAATAATTAATGAAATTAGCTGGCTTCGTATAATCGACTCTGGACTCTTGTAACGTTCATAATATAGGTACGTAAACGCTTTATACAAACTGTATAAACTACCCTAACTTCTGCGTAGCCTAACAAAAAGGCGTGATGATATATGTGTAATATGAGTTAGGATAGTTTCTGTGACAAATGACAGTATGTTTGTTGAGTTAAACAACATTAAAACTTAGACTCAACCGCAGTCGAAACTTTCCGAAACATAACTGACACTGCCGTATGATGCCACTGGTACTGAAATGACAGCGATACGTGGCAGCAAATAGAGTTTTTTTTTATGGATGATAATGGAATGGTGCACCTGCCTGCGCTAACGGTTTACGCTGGTGTGGCACCAGTGGAGTATGATAAGATGAGCATGAGGTCAGGTCAGTTAGCCCATCGTGACAAATTCACCAAAAATTTATCACGATGGTTTCCAGGGGGAACCGCGTGGAGGTCAACCTAACACGGTTCATTGCTAGCAATAAGATCATCAGTCCACATTACTAACAATCCCCTTTCCCCCAGCAAATAGGGTTGCCAATCAAATTTTTTTTTCGCCTTCTAAGAATTGCATTATTCATTTCAGACAATTTTTTTTGCGGGGTTTGAGCGATTGTCATGTGTTAAGACCTATAACAATGCAACCTTTATAGATCTATTGTGCTCGCTCTTATTCAAAGTAAGCTATCTGGACCCGTGAGGGACAAGAGTTGAAGGATATTCTTAGGAGCGATAGTTTTTATTTCCTCAGGATATAGTGTAGTCAGGCAACTTAATATTGTATTGTATTTTATATATACCTTAAAGACTAACATATATAGAAAATAAAATATTAATATAGACTTTCTGGTCACCGCTATCACTATGACAATCTGCTACGGTAGCGGCGGTACACAGCTCCCTTCGGCCTTATGAAGCAGACGATAGACAGCATGTTGATAAGGACCTGACTCACGATCGCTTTGAAGCTCGCGTTGTGACTGGATTCCAGCTGCGTCACCCTCATTGTATGTACTTTTCGTCCGGATATTGTCGACGATGTCTTTATATTTTATTATATTATGTCAATTAGGCTTTCCAGTCTGATATGAACATCGTGATGTTTTGTCGTATCCACGATCTGGGGTGTACCTGTACTACTACGGTTAGAGTTGTTGGCTACCAAAATAAAAATTACGATGCAGTGAAAAATTTATTCTTAAATTTATGAGATTAAAGTCTCTTACAAAATTTGTACGATTTAATACTTGTAATATAGTACAATGAATTAACGATAATGTCTGTGTATCTCATATCGGGGATCAAAAATCTCGTACTTCATATGTAAGATTTTTCGTATGGTTTGCAACCCTTGTAACAACGTCTACTGCATTAGGATTGTTTGCAGGTTGGCGATATTGAGTACGATTTATATAATATTAAAATATAAATATATTTTTTTAATTAAACCATGACCTAGAGAACCCAAAGGTTTAGTAAAAATATGGCCGAAATGGATCAATTTTTATTTAAATTATTTTCAGAAATGCAGACAAGAAATCAAATGAAAACAGATAAGAAATAAAAAAGAGACAGTGAAATCTAGCTAACATATATAAGTATATATATATGTTAGCTAGATTTCACCGTATACCGATATATAAGTATATATATCGGCCTCGATGGTCTAGCGGTTTCGTATAGCGCTTTAATTCCGAAGATTGCGGGTTCGATTGCTCACACGGTACAGACATCTGTATTCATGGGTATTAATTTGTATTCATAAGTATTTGTTTTGATCTGAGTACTATCTACTTATATTATTTATTAACAAAAAATGTATTAAATTATTTCTATCAGTTATCTAGTACCTATAACACAAACTCTGCTTAACTTAGGACTAGCTGGCGTTGCATGAATTGGCCAGGGTTGTTTACGATTCATGAGAATATGATTGTTTGTATAGGGAGTTTCTATGTACGTATTTACAAAATATAAGTAAAAGAAATTGTATATCTATCAGTTGTCTAGTACCCATAACACAAGGTCTGCTTAGATTGGTGCTGATTGGTGGTGAATTGTCCAGAGATAATATATTATTTATATTTCTGAGTATCAAAAAAAAAAAAATCAAAAGTACAGGTAACATACCAAATAAACTCAAACTATAATAACAAGATCATCTTATAACGTTGGATTCAGATATACTCAGCGAAATGTGGGCATGTCAGGTATTGAATTCACCACAATGCGACGTCGACAGTTGTAGTAGAATCATCTCCATTAAATGGTATTCTATATTTAGAACTATAACATAATCTATTTTCAATAACCCTCAACTAACAAGGATCGAAGTGCATCCGACCGCAAGTATTTGTAAACTTGTATAATCATGTAATCGTGGGAGGCCTTTACTGGTTCATAGTGATGCAACAGTTTCGAAGTTAGCGAACTTGTAACCTTCTATACAATTGTATTAGAACAAACTACTACTATGTATGTAGTACTATAATAACATACTACCTAAATAACCGAGTTATAGGCAGATGTTCTATACGTTATTGAAACGTTAATAAAAAGAAGAATATTTTTAATTCAACTGAATTGTTTTGTGCATAAATATTATAATAATACTAGGACTTAAGGTGCATAATCCTCATTTATAATAATCTTTTTTCCTTGTACTTAATACAGGTATATATTGATTCATAAAACGAACTATTTTGACCTCATTTCAATCAAACTAAAAGATATAGATTACTTTTTAAATTATTACAAAGTAAAAAAATATTTCATGAAATATTCGCGTGTGAAAGCTAATATAGTTTAAGGTAATATATTTTGCTTGTGCTTCAGATATTTTCATTTATACGAGTATGTAATATAGATTAACAAGAAGTCCATTTACGTCAAACGAACGTGGTTTCAGGAAATATCACCTTTGATGTGAATACCATATGTATAACAGTAAATGAAGACACAAACAAAACGCGAGTCAACAAGAAGGGACTGGAATAATGGAACGCTCGCCTGAATGTCGTATGCGATATATCTCTAAAGGCCGGAAGGCATACTGTGAATCGTCAATAGACTTAACCATGAGCCCGTATGTGCACGCTATAGGGGGTTATTATACAGTCATACTAGTGTTATCATATAGTCACGCTACCTCGGGCTCGTACACAGTATACAACTTTTGTGTCTCAGGTGTCTGAGAAAAACTGAATCAAAATCTGTTGCATGGTTTGACTATTAGGTTATTAGAGTAAGCAGTGAAACAGACAGGCGATAACAACGACGATGATATACCTACTATATATATTTAACATATATTTGTAGCAGGATTTGGTGACTAAGATCGAATACCAATGTATCATCATTACTTTTCATTTCCAGAATGAATGTAAAAAATAATTTATTTTATCAAAGTTGACGCCGTACTGCAAGTTGGACCGACGACATTAGGAATCACAAGTGGATTTAAGCGGAAAGAGGAAAATCTCACAAGGTGTAAGTCTTTGGGAAAGGCCTATAGCCCAACAGTGATAAGACACAGCTGAAATGTTGATGATGAATGATTATCCATAAATAGCCATTCGCCTCGTCATCAGGCGGCTGATTAAATTGTAGGGATTTCCATTTTTTTTAAAATAGTCTTCGTTAATGTATAAAAAAAGAATTCTAAAAATTGTTTTGAAATATTTTCAGTATATAATTAAAATAAAATCATCTACCAAAAGTAAGGAGAGTTTCGACGTTTCTTTGTTTCCGACTAATGTTATTAATAAATACATCTATTGAAAATTATCGAATGAATTGAGAATATAACAGACTAGAGCCCTAAAAGAGATAGGACAGGAAACTTATATTAGGTCGGGAGAGCACCGTGTAAAACCTTATCGTGTACAACCAGCTTACAAGTTTCCCTTCGCTATCTACTATCTTTTGTATAAACAGCCACGTCTTGTTTATTTGCTCTCCTATTTCTCAACTAACTAGAGTGGCTATTTGTTAAATTAAAATCACTATTGCTTGTTTGTGTTCTGTTGCTAAGACAGTTGTTTCTATTTGCACTGATCACTGTCATTCGGCAGATGACCGGAAATATGTTTAATTTGGAATCAAACTGTGTTCGTTCTGCCGAGAATGGATGTCATTGTGTCAACGATGATCATCCTGTATTGTAATTGTTCTATAGAATCACCATAAACAATTTACCAGTAGATTTTATATAAAGTTTTATATAAAGCTTTTGTACTTCTGTTTCGCCTATTTAAGGCGACAAGATTGTTCCACCTAAAATCCGTTTCTTTGGTATCTAATAACACGACAGATATGAATATTACTCACAAAATTAACTTTACTGTTATCTAACAGTAAAGTAAAATGGGGTGATATTTACAATATTCTTCATATCAATGTTGCTTTTGTTTGAACAACACCAGTATCTAAATTGAGCCGAGCATAATATTCTCTGTACATGTAATCCTGTGCTCTCTGCTGACGAAATAAGAATTAAGAACTAAGAAAATAAAGCACAAATGGAATATATATTTGAGACTAGTTTTAGTGTAATATTGTTATATTAAATACGGCATAGATGTTTGCTAAATGTAGCCCAGAGCCCCTAAAGCCATCTGCGGCCAAGCCACCCTAACTTAGAACCTTTAGAAGGAAAATACGAGTACCTAAGTAAATATAACCAACATAATTTATTTACAAGAACCGTATTTCTATTTAAAGCTAAAAATAAAAAGTTCAATCGTCAATCTAAATCATCTATTGAAACTTCTGAAAAACTTTTATCCCAAAGTTAAAGAAATATGAATAGTGAAAATCGAATAACTCTACCACAAAGGTTTATGGAAGAACTTTTCTCTAAAAAAAATTCATAGAGATTTGAAAATTGTTATAAAGTCTATTCTCAGTTTTTGAATTCTCTAGTCTGAAATAAATTACCTTTATAATACTTTTACTAGTTCTGACTATTTTTTCAATCAAATGTTCTAAAGTACGATCATAAACTATGACGGAATTATTAATCATTGACATGTTACTTAATACAAATAAATATTGTTGATAGTTAAACTAGAGTTTCTAAATTTCTCCAAATAATAGTAGAATATTAATTTTATTGCCTATGCTATTTCAAATAGTTTGTTTAGTAATTTACGCAAATACAATAATAACGCACAGTAGCAAAGTGACTAAATGTTTAACTTATGAATTCTAATTACAACATTTAATACTTTAAAATTCGAAAGTAATACCATAAAAACCACATATACTAACATAATAATCACTAAAAAAATATTTTAGATAATCATCTAAGAAAATTTTCGAAAAGTAAGAATATAATTCTCGATATTTGAGATACTTTCTCCCTATTATCCGCCTTCTTATAACCTTCACATAAATATGTTTACATTAAAGTTGGTACGTTATAAAAATACCACGGAGTTCAGTGATGTATAACATTACCAAAATCGCTTTATACCTACGAAGGGTTCCAGTAAAGTGATGATGTTTTTACCCTTTTAAGAGGAGGCTGTTACACCACCTGCGATGCTAAAATTATGTAAATATTCTTTAATTCAAAGTCCTGCGTTACCTTTTAACGTTCAACCACGTTTTGATACTCGAGCTTCAGCAAATAGGCTTTTAAATGCATATTTGTTTGCATGAAAAAACGACACGCTTGTTGTAAACACTCTCAGTGTTTACAACAAGCGTTTCAAAGCATCATATTTTGTCTATTATGAGTACAGAAGCTGCCATATTTATTATTATATAAACTGTTGACTCTTCCCAGTGTTTATTATAAATAGTTTGTGTTTAATAACTTGTTTACAAGTTTATACTATGTATCTTTGCGTAGGTGGAGATAAATTTAATCGCCTTTGCTGCAATTTATCGGCATAAGTTATTTTCATAATTTTCTATTCACATTAATGTATTAGTATAAACTGTAATACAATATATAAACGACATCATTGAATAATATTAAACTTATTTATTTTAAGCATTTTGGTAAGTTTTTTATGTCTTTTTCTTCACCATATGCATTCAGTTTATCTATATTTATTATTTTGATAGTATTATCTGCGACAACAGATCAATGAATTGATGTAGTTGATGTCATGGAAATAATGAAAGTATGAAATAAACCTGTTTTTATAAGATTTAATTACAAATGGCAAGACAGTCAATTGGGTTCATAAGTTCCTCCAACTAGTCGCTAACTCTCCAGAGTTAGCGACTAGTATCTATTGAACGTCTAATATTCATCATATCACTGATCATCCAGATTAATTTTTAATAATCTATCAACAATGATATTTCCGAAACGATACGATGTTGAAACCTTAAAGAAAAGAGTATATTCCTTCTTAAAAAGTCGGCAACGCACTTGCAATTCTCCTGGTGTTGTCAGTATTCATGGGCGGCGGTAATCACTTACCATTAGGTGAGCCGCAAGCTCATTTGTCCCCTATGCTATAAAAAAAACAAACGTGACGTCACAGTACGCCTGTATATAAATGGGTTGATTAATGACGTAAATATTATGTGTCCGCGTGCAGTGATAGTTCACTTAAAACTTCGTCAAGTCAGCAAAAGTTTTACGTGTTTTTGTCGCCGCGGACTCATTAATCAATGTGATGCTGTTTCTGAATAGTCTCACGGGCCCTTCGATGTGACCCATATTGTTTGGGGCGAGAATCCGACCCAGATAAGAGAGATTTGTTTGTGTATACTCAGAAAACTTTGATGTTTTTTGGCAGTCCATATTATAATACCATAATACCATTGTGTTGTGTATAAAAATGTACCAGTTGAGTTTCTTGGCAGTTCTTCTCTACTGCAGTAGCTAGCCGAACTGGATGGTAAGGATAATATTAAAAAATATAACGTGGTCAAGAGACCGAAAAGGACTATGTGAACAAATGCTTTTGAGTTTGAATAGTCTGAGAACGTGGGAAACTAGTGGTTTATCAAATCAAATCAAAAATTATTATTGATGTAGGACACTTTAGCCGCTTATGAACGTCAAAATTTTTGTATTAATATTTTTTCTCTACGGTCCAGTTCAGAATACAAATTAAATATATACAATATATTTAGTAATATATAGAGATTCAAGCGAATCAGACCCCAAGATTTGGTTCGAATCTAGCTGATACGGATATCTGTATGTTTACGATATAATTTAAAGTATTTTATATTATTAATAATATTTTATATAATGAACACATTAGCTTAAATTTAAAAATATATTTCAAATACGATATGTTTTAGAGAAGACAGATAGTTTTGCGGCCATACTTTAGTATAATAAATATACCTATTGTGATGCCTATTTAAAAGCGAGGCATGTTCCTGTAAGTTAACAAATAACGTAGAAAAAATCATTATAAAAAATCGCTATCAAAAAACAGAAGGACAAAATATAAAATTAAGTACAAATTTACTAAAAAACTATCAAAAAAGTATTGTTGAATCAAGAATCTCCATGTTTTTTGAAGTTGTTTGATATACCGGCATTTTTTTGCAAGAATAGTTCATAGACCTATTTACCTATGCCCTTTGACTTTGTTCGAGGTAGGTGCAAATTTTGGCTTTCCAGCTTTAGCTTTACTAAGGACGTTAAGCGTAGGCGCGGCCGGTCGAAGCTTGGCCGTTAATAATTAATAGATCCGCCTCTGTGAAATCTTGAGTGGGCGAACTCAGGTCCCTAACCCGGGGGCGTAAGGGGTACGTCTTTTCATCCTTTCTTTCGCTGTTGGAAAGAATGCCACAATTTTTTATGACCTACCAGATGTAATGTTACTGTCGACTATATATAATATATATGATATGACATAGATATAATATATGATATGTCATGCCTCATATCATGTAATTTCATACCTTAATGCACCTTTCAATCGAAATACATTGTACAGAACTGCTTGGCAGCTGTAAGATAAAGGTACCCATACAGGAGATTATAATATTTGCCATTTCAATTACATAAAAAATCAGATACATAGTTATTACGATGTACCCATGTGAATAAAAATTCCAATATTTCAAGAACCCTTTATTTATTGACTTACAAGGGATACCCGAATTCGTTAGTAAAGAGGTTATGAAGAACAAAAAGAGTTTTTATTATTCTTTTGATGTTAGAAGGTATGTACTTAACAACTGCTTAGGGATTGAGCAATTCTTATAAATGTATGTTATATTAATTATTGTACTTAATTAAAATATTAAGACAGAAATAGAATAAAGAATAGGTAATTCTTTTTTAATATCAAAAGATTAGTTTTATTTAATAGTATAAATAGAATATTTCTATTTAAAAGATCCGAAACTTAAATTGAAAGTCAAATACAAATAAAATAATAACTATCAAACTAGCTTTAAAAAGAGTCACTGCATAACAATAAAATAGATTTCAATTTTTTCAAAAAATTTCAATTTTCATGAAAAAAGAGACTTAAGTTATAACAAAATTGTATTCTTAAATAAAACTAACCAATATTATTAAAAAAATATAGCTTAACAATTTTAATAACCTTTTTCATCTTAGAATCCGGTTAAAGTCACTACAACTGTCAAAATATAGGTACGAGATTCTAAAAAAGTATCGGAAATTCGTTTCCACTCTGAAAGCGGGCATCACAGAATTCAGAATAGCGAAACGTCAGTCAATCTAACTTATTGGAATTGGCACGGTTGTCGTGAGTTCCAAGGATTTCCAAAGAGCATCACACTCGCAAAAATATTGCATTAATGTATGCACATTGTAGAACGTGTAATTTGTAACTATATTATCAAACTGTTCTAACACTATTACCCGTAGATGGCCTTTACAGCTTTACCGGAGGCAAATGGGGCGAGTGCAGAAGTCACTCCAAAACCGCAAAAGGACTGAGGGCAACGCTTCGAGTTTGAACATTCAACTTAAGAGTTATTATATAAGGACTTAGCCTCAGGAATGGAAACGCCTGAGAAGTGTGCAGTTGATAGACGAGAGTTACCACTTTTAGTCCAGTAGGCTTTAAGTTTATTTACTATTTCGATTGTATTCAATTCAATTGAATTGCATTACGTTAACACGTAATGTTACGTTACGTAAAACAATTAAGTTACGCGAGCCACCTACTGTTAGTTCCTTGTACTAAGTCTACCACCTACTCGCAAGTGCATCGCAATGGAAAAAACATCGTAGCAGACTATAAAATGAGAACAAACAAAGAAACTAGAAAAAGAATTATTTTTTGTATATTTTGATTACCAGATGTCTATATATATTAGGTCTCACGTGCTTTATTGAGTTAATATACAAATTCTATGTAGGTGTCTCTATTAATTTTTACATACTTAACCGGATCGCTTGTTAATTTTAATGGACTTTAAATTAGATCTCTGATTACTACAATGTTGTTAGCAAAACTTGAGTGAGATTAAATCAGTATCAGATTAAAATCTGTGTTCATTCTATTCATTTTAGAAAACAAAAGCAATTCGTGTACTTCAATATTATTAAGTTACACAGAGTACTTTATTGCACTTAGTGGAGTCTAGTCAGATTCCTGTTGCGACAATTTGAAGAACAAGTCCTGTAATTTTATATTGCAGTTTTAAAACCATAGGAAGAGAATATGATATATTACTGAAGTAACAGAAAAAATGACTAAATTAAAAACAAATAATATTGCTTTTTATTGCAGTAATTTTATTTTAAGTCTAGCTGGAAGACTGGATGGACTTTTTATATTAATATGAAACTTGAATACCAAGTAAGCTTACGGCCAAATGGAAAATGGCAAACATCGCATATATGAATAAGTGTAATGGCAACTTAATGTGCACCAGTGAGAGAAATAACGTCTTGTCGTGACGAATTATGCATGCAATACCTCTGGCCCCTCCGATCCTTTCCCCGTCCCCCCCATTGATCGATTCCCCATTCAATTCAAAGATCAAATTAGCAGTGTCCTCAGATTGAAGTCGTATCCGCCAGGCAGGAGTTGGCCTTCAGCCGCTCCATAAGTCTTTCCGCGGGTTCGTAGTGCCATCTGCACTCGCCCCTTATCGTGAAGCTGTAAAGGCAAACTGGACTCAACATTATTCGAAGAAAATATCTTTGCCATTCCTGAAAAAAACGCCTCCTGTATTTTTTTAACTTTATTCAATCAGATAACATAATAGCTTGTATTTAGCTTCAAAGATAATAAAATATTGTCTATGTCAAGTTGTAGCTACAACGTTTCCAGCGACGCTCGTGAAATATGTTTATAATAAAGCGTGTATGCGAAATGCGTCGGTAAACGGTGGGCGGTGAGCCGATATTAACAGAAAACGGGGAATACTTTCGGCGGGCGGCATTCCTGTCACACAGGGACGCAATATCGACTACAAGACATGTTATATACTGAGCCTGTGAAGATATTTAGACAAATAATACTCATGCATCTACTGTATCTGTATACATTCTATATGTGACTGTAAATTTAGGACATTATGATCTGATTTTAGGGAAATATAAAATATTTCAATAAAACACTAATGGATATTTAAAATTACCCTTCTAATACATTTAAAACTTCTGTTAAACACACGTACTGTTAAACGATTGCTTAAATGACAAACGTACATAGCATTGCTCATAGCTGTGCCGCGTACAATTTATAGGCTATATGTTATTAAGATGTATAAAATATATTATTGTAAAGTTTTATTAAAATCTATTTAGTAGTTTCTGCGTGAAAGAGTGACAAACCATCCATCTGGGCATCCATACTCACAAACTTTCGCGTTTATAATATTAGTAAAAGTAACATGTGCGGCATTTTGAATTTAATGACAATGATATAGACACCTAAATAAGCAAATAATGTTAACAGGTGGACTTAAAAAAAATAAGAATTGTATTCCTTGTCCTCTCATCCGTGTCCGTATCTCATGTACTTTGAACGTCTTTGTTGGACGATTGTCGTGGATTCGAACCTACCACGATATAAACAAATATTGTTTATATCGTGGTAGGTTCGAATAATATAATAATATTATTCTTGATTATTTGTAGGTATTGTTTTATATATATAATGTATATTTTCCTTAGAATTTAAGGAGGTCGATATACATTAGTAGATATATGACGTAGGACTTCAAGTGTAGGATGTCAAGCGTTTGGATGGCCTATTTGTGTGTAACACGTCAAATTATCTAATTTACTATTTAAATCACAATTTAAGTATTTGCTTTTATTCACAATATTAATTTTATTTATTTTTTATCAATAAATAATGCAATAATTGAATTTTTAATAAAAATTTAATTTCATATCCATAAGAAAAGTATTTTATTTGAGGATTTAAATTTAATATAATTCTAAAATTTAATATAAACTTACCTAATTGATATTAAATTATTTCACACAAATTATATTAAAATGTATTTAATAAAATATATTCAGTGTGAATTTAATATCCGCTATTTAATATCACAAACCACTTGTAACACTTGTTATTTTCGTAACTTGGTGGGTTTCGAACGTTTATTGGATGTAAAAGCAAATTTCTACCGACATTAAATGGTTGTTTTACATTTTAACGGAGTACTATACTTTTTCAAATTAAAAAAAATTTAGGCGTGGAAAGTGTATAATATGAATGTGGATGGATGTAAAGGGAGGGGACGCCCTAAGAAAAGATGGATAGATTGTGTGAAAGATGATATGAATAAAAGAAGAGTATGTTCAGATATGACGACCGATAGAGAGCAGTGGAAGAGAATGACATGCTGCGCCTACCCCAAATTATGGGATAAAGGCAAGGCAATGATGATGATATTTTAGGCGTTAATGAACGCTAAGTTTTTCATAGTTCAAGTATTTTAACAAATTTGGAACTAACTGTTGATTCTTTTTTAAAGTTTGTTGGTGCATTTATACCTATTTCTTCATGGAGGATAGCTATGCACTATGACGCTTGTCTAAGGTATTGGTAGTATGTGTTGAACTTCGATTTTTTTTCTGTTTTAAATTTCATTTTCAGTATCAATATTTAAATATATACGTTTAATTTTCTTTTTCCCTTGATATTTGGGTTAGGTATACTATTTACGACTAATTTCATAAAAATACAAGTAGGTATTCGTTTTATTTTATTAGATCCCCTGACTAGTTGTAACAAAATACAGCATCTTTTTTAGACGCCACTCTCAGATTTGGACTAAAATAAATGATGTCGTTTGTCCACCCTTTTCCTTTTCAGAGTTCCGTATCTAAATGGTCCATACGACACTGTTGCTTGGGTATCGTTGTATTGTAAATACTTACAAAAAAATCCTTTCAATTGTAATTCTAAATGTAGCAGCTGAGAATAGCTTTGTACAAACTCGACTGCGTACCTCTGTAGCTCCTATTACCGGCTACTTAGCTTGCTTTATAGTCTGTGTTTCTGTTTGAACGATGTAATTCTACAGTGAAATTATACTGCAGGTACATAAACATGATAGCTTATTCCTCTGAAATGGACACGTGTGAGGGATACTATAGACGTAATATCTATGCTATGTATCTGAGTATAGACAACTATTGCCACTTATTAATATCTGAGTCATTGGATTATGTAATTACCTAAATTGTATCAAACTATGTAGATTTAGTTGAACCACCCAATATACTGAGCACACAGATGGTGTTAGTTTCGTATATATACTATATATTACCATAGAAGGATGGATATTGAAAAAAAATCGTGTTATAAGTTTGCATGTCTAACAAACGTAGGCGGACCAATTAAGTGAACAAAATTCTTAGAAAGATAAAAATAACGATCTGAGGAATTGAGGAGAAAAGAGAAAAAAGGAAACCGCTATTAAGAAATAATAGTCTGTACACAATCTTTTGTACTCGATTCACAAACATGGGTAATAGAATACTCCCGTATTACACCGCCCACGCGACTTCCAACACGGCATATGCAATGTACGGTAACCATTTCAAATAACGCGTAAAATATTCCTTGTCCGCCATTTTCCGGCGTTTAATAGCAAACACGACGGACTGTACATAAATTTTCGTTGTGAAACACAAAAGGTGAGTTTTTCAGCAAGTTTCGCATCTTAAAAGAAAGCGCGACCCCTCGCAGGTGGGGCGGGGGATTTATTATCTCCACTCGCTGAAGCCTGCGACACACAATGATGTAAAATATGAAGGGCATTCCAGAAAAAGACAGTAATTTAGATCAATGACGTTTTATTTAACGGATAGGTTATATGGGATATCCAAATTGTATCTTTTTTGCCTTAAGGCGCCCATGCACGACTCGATTTGTACTCAGTGGGCGTGCGTTTTTTTTAATACACTCTCCTCTTCTATTAAGGTTCTATTTAACCTAATTAGTCATGGATAGTGTGATATCAGCGGTATTACAATCCCACACTCAGATTGGTACTGCGGAGAGCAGAAAGGAACGACCCACTAAGCTTTCTCAAAAGACAGCAGGATGTTTTTCTTAATAATCATCGCAGTTTCTTAAGTGTTGGTAACACGCAGGTGACACCTTAGTTCTTTCAGAGATCTATAAGTTACTGTAATGTAAAGTTTATCACAAGATAGGTTAATCTTAATTGCCATCACTGTGGTATAAAAAACTCACAAATATGTTTAATATTTTTTAATGGATGATGATGGAAAGCTCTCCTCAGTCTACGTTTATTAATTACGATGATTTCCAGAAAGTATCGCCTGGAGTTCGTCATGATATGGTACCTGGGGGCTACTGGTATCCCCAGAAGTACATGCAATACAAGGGGAATGGCAGGTGAGTTATCAACTTTTATGGTACACATGCGGCGTACACCACACTTTATACAGGTAATTAAGATAGTATATTAATTTCTAGCGGGTAGTGTGATAATAATAATAATAAAAATATCAGGACAATTCACACAGCGCCATCTAGACCCAAGTTAAGCTAGCTAAAGCTTGTGTTATGGGTACTAGATAACTGATACAATTGCATAGATAAGAATTTTTTGTTAATACATACATATTATACACAGAAAACACCCAGACCGATAGAAACAATTATACTCATGAATAAAAATGTTTGTGCCGTGCGAAGAATCGAACCCGCGACCATCGGTCGTAAAGCGGTGTGCTAGACCGCTAGACCACCAACGTCGTCAGATAATGGCAATCAGTTGCTAGTGTGATTCTGAATAATTCCTGCTAATACTTCATGATATAGAGAGTAGAAAATGTACACAATTACTTTATTGTGTGACCCTTTTTATGTATATGCGACTGGACCCACTGTACATAACACGTGCTGAATTTTCAGAATTAAAAAAAATCGGACATCCTATCCGATTACGATTTATTTATGATATTGTCGATATTTTTTTTATTATCGTTAGGTCCATTTTATAAATTAAAGCACCTTTGTTACTATTTTATTGCCTAAGGCATACAGGTCTGCCTTATCATACTATACATGTATTATTTGCAAATACAGATTTATGATTTTTTATAGGTAGCTAATAAAGTTGTAGGTCTAATACTGTGTACATATTATAAAGAATGTATCAAGAACAGATAAAAAAGTTCTATTAATACTTTTTAGATAAATCTCAAAATTGAGTGACCATTTCTCTAACACACATTTTATGTAATTGGAATGGCTAACAAGCTTACGGTCCACCTGATGGTAAGTAATTCTCTAGACGCCCGTGATACCATTCAAGCTTGCTGTATCAGTAGTGTAGTGCCTCTTATCCTGTTTCACTGCCTTATCTCAATGTTTAACCGAAACTTAGCTTACAAATAAACAACTGCATTCAAAGCAAACTGCTTGGGAGTTGAATTTATTATACCTCGAAGGTGGCAATCAAGCATACGGCTCATTTGATTGTAAATAGTTACCGTAGCCTATGGACGTCTGAAACAACAGAGATGTCACGTACGCGACCTTTAAGAAACCTTCTTTAAAAACCCCATGCTGTAGTCTCTAGAGAAAACCTCGGCAGGTAGTTCATTCCAGAATCTAATATATGAAACCGATATACATATATGGAAGACTATTTCACAAAAAGTCTGCCTCCGTAGATTGTATTAATACGATTAGTTATCGAACAAAATACTTAATATCATTACATAGTATAAACTAAAGTCGCTGTCGCTGTCTGTCCCTCCCTATGCTTAAATCTTTAAATCTACGCAAAGGATTTCGAAGCGTTTTTTTAATAGATAGAGTGATTCTAGAAGAAGGTTTATATATATAATACATGTACAACCGGGCCAAGCCGGGGCGAGTAGCTAGTATTTTATAATTTAGAAAAATATTTGTTGCGGCATGGTAATATGATGTTGTCGGTTGAAACAATGTATATTACAGATGATAGTATACTGAAAAAATGTACATAAAAATACTAAATATAAGGTGTAAAATGTAAGGTGGGGGTGTTGAGATACGGCAGTGCTTAGTAGACAATACTGAATTTATCTTACCAGTCATAATTAATTGTAAGTGTTACACTGATGTATCTAGGTAAGTCCGTCTCGGTAAGATGGTTGGTACATTATTAAGTGAAGATGCTACAAGAAAAGAAATTAAGTAATTGATTATAAGCAAATACAAATATTTAAAGTGATATAAAAGGTTACATATGTATAAAAATCCATTTTCATTTAATTAAAAAGGCTTTTAAATACATGAACTATACATATTGTCACATCAGGACTTTATTCGAACAAGAAAAGAGGACCAGGATACCATAAAAGCGACGACAGTCTAATAGCACTTTGAATCTATTATGACCCTTTCGCTGGCAATAAAATTCACCTGTCGCAGTATCGCAGGGAAATACTATGAAACACGATGCATCACAGACACAGACGGGAATAGACCTCGCAAATATTATTTTAAACTTTCGCATGTTTCAGAAGAGACATTGAAATATGTTTTTAAAATAATTAATATTTAAGATTGGATTGTCTAACATCGAACTCTCTCTATGGCGATCTCTACTTACGTATTTCAATCCAAATGAAAATGAAACCTATACGACTCGTAGTAAATATTCGTAATGCGTGTGTTTATCTATATGTTCATTACCTTCTCACGCCTAAAAAGCTGTCGGGATCTTTTTGATATTTGACACAAATGTGAATTGTAATACAATGTCAAAGCCTATATTTCATCTTAAAAAAGAATCCAACTGCAAGAAAGTAATTCACTTCAGGATCAAACTTCACTTGGAGGATCAAAGTGCAGATAAATAAAGGATAAAATGTTATGAAATCACTTATTTATATTTCTGACTGATTGTCCGGTAGTAGAAATAAACATAAAAAATACATAACTATAGATTTATCACCTGCCGCCATATTGGATTCATATTGCATATTCAATTAAACGTAGTAGTCAGTATAATACAGTAAAGATATATTAATTTACTAGATATTGTATGGAAACGAAGTATCCATTTTAGAAATAAAAGTTAGTATATGTCCATCCTTAATACATCTTCTATATTCATGACAAATTTCATTAGGACGCGTTTAGTTCTAGTCGTAAAAAGGCAAGATATAAACACTCACAAAAGTACAAGACCGACAACTCACATTCGAATTTATAATATCAGTACGGAGGGGGGAAAGGTGATGGTTAGTAATGTGGACTGATAATCTTATTGCGAGCAATGTACTATGTCAGGTTGACCTTCATGTAGTTCCCCTTGGAAACCATCGTGATATATTCTTAATGAATTTGTCACGATGCTAACTGATCTGACCTCAATCTCATTTTATCATCCTTCGACCCGGCGTAAAACGTTAGCGCAGGCGGGTGCACTATTCCATTATCATCCATAAATAATATCAGTATGGAGTTTTTTAATCAAAATTTAGTCAGAGTCCAAGTAGATTCTTTCGGTACCATTTGGCATAAAAATAGGAACGTCTATATAAGACGCATTGTAGAATCAATTTAAATACATGTCTGTGCGATGCATTATGCACTGGATTAAAATATTAAAGAAAGTGGTAATGGCCGCGGCGGGAACGGGCGTGTTGCCAACTGCTCTCTCCGCACTTCGCCATTTTAAAACCGAGCTTAACTGTTCACTGATAAAATAATGCTGCATTGAAATGTACTGCCTACTCTATTATGTCTCTCAGAAGACAAAGATTATATTATGTTTTAAACAACTATACAATACATACTATTATTATGGGGACCTTGGTGTTTCGTCTGTTTAGCTGCCTTACTTCTGATGGTCGTCGGTGCGATTGTTCGCACGAAATATTTGTATTATAAGTACAATTATTTTAGTCTTAGTGTTATATGTAATAAGATACATTAATACATAAAATTATACAAGTATATTGCAGATACCCTTTTCTGTCACTACTCAAAAAAATTCTTTAAAATCTAGACTAGTATAATAGGTACTACATATATTAATGATACGTATATTTTTAACATAATCTATGACCTCATATTATGATTTTAATATACATATCTACATTAGGCACAAAGATGCGACTTCATATTAATTTAAGTGAGTGCTGACTCAGTCTGGCCACGAATGATATTAATGTTTTGCATGAATGTAGCTCACAGAGTGATTAATTTTGCGAAAACTTATTAGTTATTTTAATAAAATAGCTGTTAAAACTGTATGTTTGTTACGTTTTCAGTGTAAATGAAACCATGTAAAGGTAACAGATATACAAATAGATAGAAAGACAAACATACTTTTGCATTTACATTATTAGTATAGTTAATTTATAATTAGTACAGATTACTGGCCGGTAACTGGTCTAAATTTCATGCAGACGTTTAGTAGGCAATAAGGCTAAATAATATTTTCTATTTTCAAAAAGAAAACATGAGGTGCGTGATAAATTCAAAAGTGAGTTTGTTTCCATCCTATACATTCACCTTAATGCTTAATCAATCAACATGAATTTTAGCAGACATCTAGCACTCGGATAGGAGAAGAACATAGACTATATTTTGTTACTTTTAATCAGGGATACGCAGACCAACTCGCGAGAATACCTAGTATATTTTCCTCTAGGCAAACGTACTTGGGATCGATAACCAACTCCAATGACTGACCTCATTAAAACGGCTACTCAGCAGCCTATTGTGGAATGTTCTCGCAGAACTGAGAACAGAAGTATGTATAGAGACCAAAGTACACTATGTACTTTGGTGTCCATACCTCTGTCATACCTATTTCAGCCGTAAAGCAGCATGAGTTTTAGTATTTCGGTTGTAAGCAGTAAGATATTGCAGTGAAATTACTAGATACGGAGGCAAAATAGCTTAGTCATCTGGAATGTAAACACATCAGGAGTATCAATGCATCAATGGCGATCACAACAATCAACGCTTACAGAAATTCACACAATTATTATCAGTTGCACCACCCCTCCGATCGATCCCCCGTCCAAGGGCGATCGAAATTACGACGGCCTAAGACGAGGACGTATCCGTTAGGCGGGAGTTGGCCATCAGCCGCTCTATAAGTCCTTCCGCGGGTTTGGAGTGCCATCTACACTCACCCTTTATCGCCCGCTGTAAAGGTCAGCTGTGGCCAACAGCATTAAAGTAGTTAAAAAAATTGCAGCGTATCAGCTTGTTTGTCATGACAGGCTGAAATTAATTGTCATACAGCAGTGTTAGAAAATCTACTTTTATCCACTAGGGAAACATGAGTTAACAAAAGGTGATATTAAGACATTCAAGAAGCATTTAAGGTATGGCAGAGATAAGCTCATTATAATATTGTGTTACATTACACAAAAGCACGGCAAATTGATACAAATTCGCGTTATTTAGTTAAACGCGGATTTAATTCCGCAATGCGGTGGGTACAAATTGCGTGCCCACTAATGCAGGCAATTTCGTCGCTGAATGTTTCACAAGGTACATGTTTAAATCCTTTGAAATTTTTATTCGTTATCGCACGAAATTATATTTTATGTCTATACTCTTAGGTGTAATGCTAGTTAGGTGAAATTAAGAAAAATATTTTAAAGGAAATTGTATATATGACTGTGGATGTTTTAAAGCCAGTAGTAGGTCGAAAAATAGATGGATGGAGTATGTGAGAAAGTATTTGGCAAGAAAAAGAGCGAATAACAAATTACGATCTATGTATGTAGTCCTTTGAGAGTACTACTCATATACTCATGAGAGTAATGTTAAATATTAGACTTACATTTTGAATTGTAAAATAACGTTATTAATACAATTTAATTGATTATACATACAGACAAATATTTGGAACACACAAAATAACAGTGCTCCTGTATTTTATTTCAAACCCAACTAAAAAGGATTATTTGAAAAACAATTTCAATCTCGACTCAGACCTAAACTATAAATATCAGCTTTCAATGATAAACCGCATTGAAATTTATTTATAACCAGTATGGACGTACTATAGACAGACGTAGGTTCAAAGTTGTAACCTCAGGATAGGCTTTAAATATTGCTTCAGTTGTCCATAACCTCTTGTACATAGTGCATTTAACTCGTCCCATAAATCTCAGTTCCATCACTATTATTCATACCATGTCAGTGTAAAAGAGGACCTTTTTTGCGTAACCCTATTCAACACGCCCTCATTTGCTGACTGACGATTCTATTATGTGAATTTAGAGCACTTTTATTTCAGTAAGTAACTTAAAATTAATTTCGATTTTGAAATGATATTTTCTTTTGGTGTGTTTATCTGTGTACCTCGCAGCAGTCATAGGCTGGCTTCTCGTTGAATAGAAGCATTTGAATTCTTGAGTATGATTTTACAAACAAGGCATGTATGCTTGTATTGGTTTCTTGTATACAAATATTTCTATCAATGTTACTTAGTGAAAGTTCTGCTTCGTATGTAGTAAGAAGATTAGGCAGTGAAAATACTGAATAAGAGGCATGACATTTTAGTCCTCTTATAGGACAATGCATGAGAGGTATCATGGGTGTCGCATGATAACGTGATGTAGAGTAGTGTTCATGTATATAGGCAATAGTTACAGGTAGACCGTAGATTCGTTTGCTATTCTAATTACATGAAATAAAATAGTTTGTGACCCTTTTCTATAATAGAAGCATTTGATGAGAGACTCTAACTAAATATTACGGAGTCAGGGTTCAAGCATAAATACTTAAGTATCTACAATTTAAATACGGGTAATGTTTACTTTATACCACAGGAGGTAAACCTGCCTACGTATTTACGTCAGACTCTAAAATCTCAGAATAATTAGAATTAACGACCTATAGTTTATACAAAGGATTATACAGATTTATAAGTAGGGTATTCCGGATCAAATATCGTTACGTTGGGCTTTTGTTAACCAACTTTATTCCAATAAGTCAATTATTAATGTACAGAGTTTGAAGCGGGAATAAATTTTAAATTCCGCACCGGGGGCATGTGATTGGCGTATTGCTAATTGACACTTTCAATTGTTTTTTAATTCTGTCCATTTGTGACATAATGCTAAGAAATTTTGCCAGTTCGTGAGAATGTTATTTTTATTCGTCTCCGAGGTAGAAATTGTGCGACTATGCGCAATTCTTCGTGCGTACAACATAAATATACTACTGCCTATCTCTTTCCTTTTATTATAAGTGATATCAAAAATGTTTCATAACTGTATACTAACGCCAGAAGGCATAAAAAATATCAACCGGGCCACTATAATTAGTGGTCCGGTTTCAAAAACTTATTTCCGGAAATAGGTAACAGTAGTCTTAGTAGCCTACTGCCTACTGAGGCACGATACCCTAATCCTATGGAATTATGAGGTTCTGAGATATTTTTTATGTCCTCTGTCGTAAGAATAAATTTGAGAAATGATTTTGATATCACTTATACGAAACGTAAACGTAAAAGCAAAAAGATAAAGTATATTTATATTGTATTTCCAATTTTAGAATAGAACAGAAAAGAATTAGGTTTTATTCAATTAATGTTTAATATAAGTAACTTTGAATAGTCATTTTTATGTATTCATTTGGAATGCTATGCGTGAAGAATAAAAAAGAAACAAGCTGTCGCGATTATAAAGAAATTTTGTTTTTTTTTTCATGGTTCCAAATATGTCTGTATGTTTAATGTAAATTAATTTCTATGTTATTATATTTAAATCAATACTGAATTAAACAAATAATATTTTTAATACAGTTTTTTTTTATATCATAATTTGAGCGCGTTTTTGTTGTTTGGTAGAAAGTGTTTATTCTTCTACTGTTGTTTTATTATATTAAAAAGCAATAAAATGTAATAATTATATGTTAAATGCTAAACAAACGATTTCAAACCCTACACGATACAATTTGATATTAAACTGAAACTGAGCTGCGAAATAGCTGAGTGAGATTTTTATAGAAAATGTTTATCGCACTTTTATGACTTTGTTCAGGGTCGGGAATCGAACCCGGTTTTACGAGGTCTAAGCAATAAACTAACTCGAACGAGCTTGCTTATAGCTCCTAAAGCATTACAAAATGACATTTAGTTGAATGTGTTGATAATTTTTCAGTAAATACGATTTAAAGGGATCGATTCCAGTAAAAATAATACTGTGTTATCATTTTTACGACTTCCATGGCACAGTGTTACTCACTTCAAAATCGTGGGTATGACAGAAGGTTTAGGAAATAGTATCTTTTTTCAAAAGAAAGAAATTTCTAAATTATTTGATATTGGGTATATGTTACGCGATGTTAAACTGAAATAATTATGAAAACTTTTGTTTTTACTTTATTACTTAATATGATGTTTTACTGTCTTGTTGCTTCCATATTAACTTTAATATAATAATAAGTACGACTATTAATAGATTTTATTGTAAAATAATAATATATTATTTCGATTTATAGTAAAAATGTTCTGTTCAAATTGAATACACAGATATCACATAGAGATGTTCAATGTGTCAATGTTCTCGTACAGCCAAAAATCATACCATATGGAGAAAAATTGCAAGGAGCTCTATTAACAAGGAGGACAGTGAAGAGAATCTACTGATACCATCAGAGAAAAACATATTACGCCGAACCCAAATACATGGGCTAAGGAGCAGATGATGATTATGTATAAAATCATGTACCTACATTATATACGAAACTTTTCATCGAAATGATCACGAGCAAACCCACGAGATACTGCTGGTCTTAATCGTAAATTTTAATGTGCTAATGAAAAATCCACATAATAAAAATTATGTATGGAGATTACATATTTTATAGAGGGCTCTGTCGATGTAAAAAGTTGCGTTCAAATGAGGCTCGTCGGTGTTTAATATTTAAGTGAGTCGATGAATGTATAGCTTGAGAGTTGTTCTTGTTTTTGATGTGATGAACATTGGTTATGAATATTTACGTGAATTTCATGTACCTGCAACAGGAATAGATCACTCATTATTTATGTAATTGAAATAACAACAATTGCAAAGAAGTCCACGGCCCACCTGATGTTAAGCTGTGTTTAAAACCTTTTTTTGTAAACATTTAAAAAACATTATAAAATAGTTGAAATATACTTGTTAAAATTATTAATTACATGTTAAAAGACAACAGTCTTTGATTTTAAGATATAATAAAGTTATATATGAAAAACCGGCCAATAATAAAAATAACGCGTTGTACCTACTTATACTGTAGTCGCCTATACATAACATTATGATCACCAAGGCCGTCAATGCAATTAAGTTTCTCTGATTAAAAAAAACTCTCAACCCCTCAGTGAAAGTATACTAGTTAGTATTGGGGTTGAGAGCGTAATAGTAGACCTTCTTTGTCGGGTTATATAAAGTAGATTCATATGGGATACAATATAATTTTTGTAGAGCAGCTCTTAACTTTCATTAACTTTAATGACTCAGACATTAAACTTAGATTATGAACTTTGTACACGATTTTGAAACCTTTGGTGTACTAGTTTTTCCGTAGGTTTAATTTGATCTAATTTCGTTTTAATATGTTATAGTATATTATAAAATATACTTAAAAAAAGGAGTTTTACAACTCCTTTTTTTTGTAGTTAGTTAAAATATCTTAGGTATTAATTCGCCTCAAAATAGAATTAAGCAACTTTGTTTTCAAAATGGACAAGTGTCTGAAATTCAAATTTCCGTTATATCCTTGAAGGCAGATGTTTCACAAATTATATTTTAATTTCTAGACCATTCTGAAAAAAGCAAAATGTTGGGATTTTATGAAACAAGTTAATTATTAAGAAAATGTTCAAATATAGATATTGGATGAATAATATTGAATTTAATCATGTAATTCTTTAATAGGTGGAAGTTACAGATGATTAAAATTGGACACTCCAATTCACACAAAAATCATAATCGAATCCAATTTTTTTTTTAATATGGCTGAAATGTAATGCCATTGTTTATAATAATAATAATATTTCAGAACAATTTACACAGCGCCATCTAGTTTCAAGCTAAGCAGAGCTTGTGATGTGATGTGTGGTTGTGATACATACACAATATATATAGAAAACACCCAGACCGATACGAACAATTATACTCATGAATACAAATGTTTGTGCCGTACGAGGAATCGAACCCGCGACTATGGGAAGTAAGGCAGTATGCTAAACCGCTAAACCACCGAGGCCATCAACAATAGTAGTTTATTAAATCCTATGCTCATATAATTAATAGCAATAAATGTTTATAACATTTCTGCGACTTCCAAAGTTTTGCTCGCGTGGTTATTGTGTAAGTACGTACATATAATCAATAATAAAGGAATTTATGTGCCAAGTTGGCAATATTGCAATTCCAGTTTAACCTGCGTACTTACTAGTTGCCACTGGCGAAACTATTAATTGCGAACATTCGCAACTTTGCACGAGTTATTGTAACAGATACCTGAAAGTTGGTCGGGTGACTGTTAAGAACAATGTTTGCACTATTGTCGATTTGAATTCTCATTATTTTTATGTTAATAGACACAGCAAAAGTAGGAGCATACTTTTTTTTTAATTTTTAAAGAATGGATAGATTTTTTTAAAAATAAAAAAAATATCAGCAGTAATTCTAAGTGTATGTCAAATCTCTTAATATTGTTTTATTTTTTTAATTTTAAGTCATTTAATAATTTGTATATTAACAGAAAAAAATTACATCGCCTAGAAAACGCCACGTTATAATACATGTGTATATAATAATATATCATGTATATATGTATATATGTACTTGTAAATCAATGAAAACAAAGAAAAGGTAACATATGTTATTATTATGTTCAAATAGCCTCCATAATCTGTACTCTATACCTAAAAATTCTAAATAGTTCTAAATGGGGATGATCATTTAGAAATATTGGGTGAAAAATTAAAGATATTCTTATTTTGAATATATATATATCTTAAAATAATAATATTTGATGTTAAGGTACATATTACCGTACGGCAATATGTACCTTAACATCAAATATTAAGACTCATACAGTTGTTTAGTAGTGAAAAATCAAGTAACAGGCACTTTTTTACATTTATAATACCAGTATGAAAGTATATCATGTACGGAATTAATTTATAACTTTGTTAGGACGGAATATGACCTAAACAGATTAGTATGTGTCACAATATATAAGGATTGAGGCTCACTACAGCTCTAATGCTGGTCCCATTTACTTCGCTCGGATAACTACGTACCGCTTTCAAGTTTCATACAGTGCGAGTTGAACAAAGTTCAGCATATGGAGTTTAAGCTGAGACTTGTTTCAGTAAGTTCAGGTCTTCGTTGGACCAACACTGATGTCGGACAAAGTTATTAATAGTGTTATTGAGACAAATTTGTTGCCTCTCCGTAAAGTTGGAGTTTAGCATTATGATACTTGTCAGTACAAGAATGCGAGTGTGAGTAATATTAAACGGCGGCCTCATGGTCCAGCCGTTTCGCATACAGCTTTACTATCGCAGATTCAATTACTCAGTACAAACAATTTATATTCATGAGCATGATATATAATTAGCGATAGACTATTGTTCGTTTTGATGTAATTTGAATGAAAAACAAGCTTATATACCACCTGATGGTAAGTGATAACCGGCACCTATATACACGAACATCACTACTGATTTGACATTATTATGTAACACTCATGATATCACTCATTCATTATCATTCTAAGATGGCATGCCCCTTAACCTGCAATTTCACTGCCTGCCTGATGCATGAACTTTCATAACTGCAATCTACTTTATAGACACCTGGATATTGTAGAGGAAAGTTATGCTTCTTCTGTTCGAGTTTCTCCTTAATTTATTCTTTATCACACTTGTTCATTATTATAAAGGTATGATGAAATTGTAATCCTAGTGAGTGACCTCCAATTTACAATAATTTACCTAAGATACTACAGTACACTGAAGTACACTGATAACAAACAATTTAAATTGACTTTGAAAAAATAATACAAACAATGCCACCATTGTAGAAACAGGCCGACCAATCCAGAGCACACGGAGCCGCCCGCCCGCTTGCTATTTTAAAAATATGTCAATTGTATAGTATATAGTAGTATATAAGTAGGTATAAGTTCCTTGCAGTTAGTTCAGACATACGCAATTTGGTCGACATAACTTTGACCGTTCGGTTTTGTGTTTTTTACTAAATAAAACAACTTTCCATAAGAGGTCCCTCAACCTTGAGATCTTCACACCCATATCTGGCGCCCATAAGTATAAATAAGCTTGTGGATGGAAAGATTTATTATTTATGTAAACCTTCTATATATATATATACTTTAGTCTTGAGCACTGGCTGGAACGTGCTGTTTTTGAGAACTGTGTCGCCCATTGTGAGAAATACTAGAGATCTCTCTTTTTCGATATCAACTGTGAATTATGGTATATATGAATACTACTTAGGAGCGATACAGATTGTACAAAGATCCAACAAGATATTTGGAATTAGTGTCTTACTTTACTTGGTGTACCGATCATTTTGTTTACAAGTAACATTTTATGGACTATACTTCCAGCAATTCGAACGCACTTAACCTTTTTTTCCTATCTTGTAATCTCAATAAAATTACACATTAAAGCGCGTTATAGCGTTTTATATAGACATGTAAATTAGAGCAGTTTCATTAGGTCCCTGAATAATTTAGAAGATAATGTGTATCGTTATTACCTCTAATCCAGTGTTGCACAACCCTATATTTGGTGGGCCGCATTTGTAGGTCGTTGACCTCTGGAGAACTACTCTTGAATATATCCTAAACATTGATTTTAATCGAACTCAATTTTGAGCTGTACTTATGAATCGCAATCTAGAGTGCCGGATACACTGATTACAGTGTTATTTAGTTTGCTCAATGATCACACAATATGATATTAATGAACATTACATTTCCAATGTGATAATTGAAGTGAAAGTGAGTATTCATTTGTTTCTTAATGACACCAAATATACATATGTATTTGGGTCACACATAAATAGTAGCATATACATTTCATGTAAATATGTTACTTTTATGCCGTTCAATCACTAAATTCCAATAGATTATATTATACTGAATATTGTATTATATATTTAACAATATATTAGTATGTACATAGTTTAACAGTAAAAACCACAGTCATAAATGGTACAGAAAAATGATAGCGCTCAAAATTGAGAGCAATCCGCCCACAAATGGAGAGGTTTTTTAATATGCAGGCCGCAGTAGACCATGACTGGCATAACCCTTTCTGTAACGATGTTCACGCAGGTTGCTTTTATGATGGGATAATAATTACGTGGTACCCGTACAAACATGGTTATTAATTGCTTATATACTCGAATGGGTTAACTACTAATATAAGGAAATGAGGTATGCGGAATACCAGATGTACTAGTCTAAAATGACGCTACTAGTGCGATAAATACTAATATTACCTCCAATGTGTATGATGTATGCAACTGAAGTCTTCAAATAAGAAAGTATGGAAAATTAATGAAAAAAGAAAATTCACCCGATTGTGTTGCGTCAAAAAGTCGAAGATATTTATTAAAACTCTTCAAATGAACAATTTTGATATGGGTATTCATAATATACTACATGCCCCTACTTCTGATATTGATTTTAATCAATAGATCCCCCTCATGTGCAATTATTTATTTTGTTTATTTTTAAGAATCGTTATGATTAGTTTGATATAATTAGTGTTGGCATGTTAGAAAACAAAAACCCCAAAATAAATTAATAAAAAGATAAAAAGAGCCTTAAAAGAACTCAACACATTGCTACAGTTTAAAACTACTACATACTTTTGGATAAATGTTACGATACAAATTTATTCTTTGAATACATTATTTAAGTATGTTAATTAGAAATAATGTAGCATTTATGAATAAATAAGAAGGACATATCTATACCAGAGATATCTACGTATCAATACAAAATAGTGTGCCATAGAAAGTGGTGTGACGGTCAAAAAAATGTTAATAATCATTGTGAGAAATGTGAAAAAGAATCTATAACTAATTATAAATTGAACTAAAAGTAAAGAAAATTCTGTTATGAATTTTGCAAGACATTTCGTTTTTTCTCGGGACTTTAAGAACCTTACTGCTTATAAAGTGTTTGTGAATGCTAGCGCTGAATAGATTTTTTTTAAATATCGTAACCGGGTCGGTGCTATTTCCTTTCAATACTGAGAGGCATGTATCAACTGGGAAAAAGAATCTGACTAAAACAAGTCAATCGGTAAGCTCTCATTAAATGCACTCGGTAAAGAAAAAAAGTAAACGATTGAATCGGTATGAAAGGGGTCTAATAGTTGTTTAGTATTTATGAAAGATCTTCACAATTTGCAATGTTGTTGATGGTGGTTTATAATATGTACAAATCGGTAAATTCTGCATCGAATCTGTATAAATTCGGTTTTAATAACTTATGCATGGAAATGCAATGATAATAAAGAAACGGATAAAGAGAATTTGTTTTATTTTTAAATTTGCATTAGTGCATTAACCATTTACTATTAAATGACTGAAGCCATTGTATTAAAATCTCGCTTGTATTTATGTATGTCCGTATTAACCGGATTTAAACCACTTTATCGCGGTAAGCAACGGGCGGATATTTTGTTGTTCCACGGTTTTGACTGCATAATGGAACGGATTTCAATATTTTAATATTTATAAGCAATTCGTTTGTTATTGGGCTGGTTGCTCTTACCATTGTGGTTTAAGGACTACTTCATCAAGCCCTCTCTATCTGTTTTATTGGATTAGAGTGTTTTCTCTTTCTGTTGACTAATGATCTCTAACCAGGAAATAAAAAATAAAATCAAGTTTGCTGAAGAAAATAGGACTAGATAAGTTTTTGTATAGATAAAAGGTGCATCCTTATACACTGACATCATTCTCGTTGCATTACGACGGATGTACGAGGATATACGAGGATGAAATAAAGTCGATTAGTGACCTAATCGACTATTTCATCATATTCGTGCTGAATTCACCAGGAATTAAGGATAAACGGGGATTTCATCGGGAACCATTGTATGACCAACTCAAGCCACTCATTATTAACTAAACCTTTTCTTCATCTAAGATAATTCAAGTAGCTTTTGCTAATCAAAGCAAAGCAAATAAAGTTATGAAATAAATTTAAGGGTATTTTAATAATGATATCAGATGGTTTTGCGTCATGGAACCGACTTCTCTATTTTATGTTTGGCATAATTAATGCAAAGTAAATAAATTCGCATTCAATTAAATGATTATCAGTAAAAGTTCAAAAACGGTCCTGCCGATTAGTACCTTACAAATCGTTTTATTTTGAATTTATGTTCAAGGAGAGGTATTGAAATGTATATAAAAAATAGTAAAAAAACAGATAGCGGTATCCTGTAAAATGTAATCCTTATATAGCATAATACATAAGACGTGATGTTTTACTCATATCCCGTTATGCATCGAGTGTAAAAAAATCTAATCTAAATTATTTTTTAATATTAATAATAATTATATTTATTAATGATTTTGGGTATGTTAAAAGATTTGGATATATTATAGAAAACTTTATTAATTTATATGTTTGAATTAAAATATCAAAGCTTATCCATCTGGAAATTTATTAAAAATATTTAATATTTATTAAAAGATAGTATTACCATTTAAATGTTAAACGGCAATACTGTATACAACATGTAATGTATTACATATTTACTCAGATTAAGTAATTGGAAGCTAACAATTTAGGTTATAGGATTAAAAACTAGAAGTATTTCAAGCAGAAAGCTTAAGGGACCGGAATGTTGTTAAGTCAACCTCTATAATTCACTTCATAAATACAAAGCTAAGCACTCAGCAATAAGTCCTACAGTGCAAACGCGGAGGCGGAGTTTACATTAAACTAGAATGAAAGGAAGAGCTAAAGATATCTCAAATAAAAGTTATAGAAAATCTTCTCTATCCACACGACATTAAAATCAATAGTAGTGGGGGTAAAATCGTCTTGACGGGCATAATATGAAAAAGCGATCTGGATGTCTCATGAATGATGATGACGAAATAAAGGTCCTACCTATACGTATATATAGACATTGAAATATAATTGATTAATAATTATTGATAATAATCTTCTACTGCTCTTCTATGAATATTATGACCAATAAGATTATGCTATTACACTGTCATAATTACAAATAAGTAAATTTATACAAAAATATATAATATATATATAAATATATTTATATAAAAAAGCATAACATATAAAAAGTATAATTTAAAAATGTCATGAAATAAAATATAAAAGAAGCAATGACAACGAAACACCATTTCTACTTAATTTAAATCGATGTGCGTACACAAATCACGTTTAGAACCGACCTCTCCCTTATAATCGGCTTAATTTAGTCGTGTAATGTAATTAATAGCTCGGAGTCGAGTAATATAACCGTTGATGAGTGATATCTCCCATACGTCATGGGTTAATTAGCCCATAACCTATTAAAGTTCAAGTACGCGCCCCCTACATTCGCGGCTCCATTTCATTTTCAGTCAGTTGAAAGTTCAGCATATTTTGAATCAAGTTATGCAACTCAAGTTCAAAAAGTGCATTTTTTATATACATATTAATATTTTATATGCATATATGTTGATCTATCTGTATATATATATATACCTACATATATAAATTTCATTATCTATCAGCAGTTTAGTCATATAAAAGTAACAAATACAAAGACTGACATTGTGATATTAGTTTGAATGTATTAATATATATATTTTAATCAAATTATTATAGTTTTATTCTGAATAAAAATACAAAATAAAATATTAACAATTTATTCTGACTGTGTTCCTTTGATTACAGTTGAGAATGAAATATTAATAAAACAATTACTTTTAGTTTGTAATTGTTTTATTAAAACAATTGTTTATGAAAAACAAAACATTAAATAAAAGGGGTTTTTTAAAGTTCAATGAATGACTCAGAGCAATATAAATTCAAGAGGAACACTGCGTATAACTCAAGTCCATAGTATTGTTCTATAAATATGTAGGTTGAGAAATTATGTTTTTTAATATTTCATTAAATGGAGTATGTGATAAGAAAACCATAACCATTTCTTAGAACTGCATAGATCTATTGTGCTCACCCTCTCTACATAAGTAACCCCAGAATATTTAATTATCTAGTCTCTCTTTAACAATTGAAATATTAATGATTATAGAAAATACTGTGATATAATAAAAAATCATAATAAATGCTCTGCACTATTAAAGATTCAATAAAAAATCAAAGCATAGGATTCATAGCAAAGCATTTTTTTAATGTTCCCTCTTGACTCTTTTGTAGGTCCATGTAGGTCAGATTTTTTTCGCTCTAACCCGTTCATGGAAGTGACGGCCTGTCTGGCTTCCATTGGAATTTGTTCCCAAACTTGCGACGGTCCTGACAGCTATGAAAAAAATTCGACAATTAATTCGGCTGTTTTTTAATTGAATTAAATATACAGGCCGAGGAAAAGATGGGTGGTCGTGGAAAAGAACCTTCCACAGACTAAATGTAGTAACAGTACAGAAAAATACTGATGTATTGTCATTCTTTAGCATTAACTAACACTCCTTGTCAATTAAAGAAATTTATTTCGATAAGAATTTTCATAGGATAGGTTATTATACCAATTAAAATAAATATTATTTATATATTTATATATATATTTGCACCACTAATGGCTAAATGATAAAAAATGCCACAAGGTATCAAGTCCGCCATATATGTATTTACCTTTGCCGTTAAAGTGCATTAAAGTTATATAAGGTAATGATATAAAGAATGTTAATAGTAAATTAATATTTGTTCTATATCTTGAGATATTTAAAATATCCTAAATATATGTAGTTATCTTGATATCTCTTAAAATATTAATAACAAGAGCGCCAGTCAAATCCAGAAACCGTAAGAAACATCAAATACACTTTATATTAATTATAATTATCTACTTTTCTGCTGAAGGTAATTTACTTTGAAAGTTATGCAAAAGTTAGAAGAAAGAGGCGGTCTCTTTGATCCCAGCTCTTAACCTCGTGTTTAGATTAGATAATAAGTACCTACCAATTAATTCGGCTTAAGTGAAAATTGAAGCTTCGATGTTATACAAAAATATTTAATGCCAATATTATTAAGGGTATTCACCACAGAACCGTAGAAATTTCTGCATTATAACATTTAAGAAATTACTACTAATATGAAATACAATGTATAAATAAATACATAGATTTGAACATAGTTCATAGGACATTACTTCTTTTTCTAAGGAATTGTCTAAAAACTCCTTTAATTGTTGTATACATGTCATTGTTTTAACAACATATTTAACGCAAGAGCATTATTTAAGAACTCCCGATATTTCGACTCTTTACAAACATCCTGGTCACTGATCAACAGGAGGTCGCGGTGTATGCAAACAATTATTACTTTAAATTGTAATATATTCAAATGAAATTTCTATCTTATATTTTTAAAACAAAATATAAAATACAAAGTAGTAGGAGTACATACTATAACTCAGTAATTGATTAGTAAATATATATATAAATAAATAATCCAGGACAATTAACACAGAGCCATCTAGTCCCACAGTAAACAAAGCTTGTGTTATTATTGAGATAGTTAGTAAAGTGGAATGTTGACCTCATTGCTAGCAATATACGATGTCAGGTTGACCTACACGCGGTAGGTACCTCTGAAAACTATGACGATATATTCGTGGTGAATTTGTCACGATGTTCTAACTAACTTGAGTTCATACTCATTTTAACATCCTCCACTCGTGCTTCGCCAGCGTAAACTGTTAACGCAGAATAGAGCACCATTACATTATCGTATAAAAAACTAATAAAAGCATCATAAGGCTCTCTTTCATTGTGACTTGCATCCAATAGTGTCCATAGTTCTGTTATATGAATTATATACGTGCATTATAGAAAACCAATAAATCATCAAATAAAATATCATTGTCACCAGAAGTAAAAAAGAATAAAAGAAGCATTGTAAAATATACTGGGACCGACATCATAAAAATTATTTCGCATTTACTTGTTTTTCTAATACATTTTTAATATAATATTACAACCTGATGAAGCCAATTTAATATATTTTAGTAAATCATCATAAATTTATAGGAGTAAACAGGATTTCAACGTTGTTCCAACGAGCAACGATATATCTGAACAGCAAGGCTTCCTTATGGCATCCGATACAAGCGAGGCACAGGTAATATTCACATTCATGAGATAAATTGCGTTCGAGAATATCGTATGAACAATATTGTTATGTAAAAATCTTTCGTGATTCGGCACGAACTGTGTCGAGTGGGAATCGTTACGGTTTGTACACAAGAAGAATAATGGTACACATGTTCAAATAAATATACCCACTTAACACAGTGGTAAAACATGGGCTTCTCAATTTTATATATATATATTTCAATTTACTTTGTTTTCATTTGAGCTTGTAATTTTTTTATCTATAACTAGCTGTACCCGCGATTTGTCCGCGTGGAATTTAACTTTATTTTTATAAAAGAAAAGTAGCGTAAGGTACTCCTTATTACATCAGCTACCTGGCAAAAAGAGTCCCGTCAAAATCGGTTCAGCCATTTCAGAGATTAGCCGGAACAAACAGATAGACAAAAAATGTTGGTGTATTTATCATATTTATATTCATGTAGTAAATAATATATGCATGTAGTAAAAAACGGTTATTTCAATATTACAAATAGACACTCTAATTTTATTTATATGTATAGATAATGAAGTAGCGCACCCGCCTACGCCAGCGTAAACCGTTAGTTTACGCTGGCGTAGGCGGTGCATTGCGAAAAGCATCAATAATGATAATATACCTTACCACAGTAACTTAGAGACAGAAAGAGGAATTATTAAAAGTAGATAAAGGCATACCACTAGGTGAAGGCAGCATTTGACTTGTTATTTATTTATTAATTATTTATATTAGTTTTTAAACGAATTATTTAAATACAGAAAATAATTAAAATAGTAAACATATATTAACAAAAGGTCGTCTTAGGGGTAGGAATTTTTTTCAGACTATCTTTTAGTGGATAGAAAAATTAAAGAAAATAATAAGGTAGATGTATTTTGAACTAAAAGTAATAGTAGTGAACATAACGTTATTCACATTACTTTGAAGTGTTAGTGATATTTCTATCACCAGAGAGTTACATATAATAGTATAAATTCACAAAATGAGTTCTTTCGTTTCTGTCAGATTTGAATATATTCTGTCTTTTACTGCATTATATTTATAAAAAAATATTTTAAGATACACATATATTTAAAGTTTTATTTTTTTCAATATTTATATAGTGAAAGTAGTATATATAAATATACATTCAAAAGAAATGTAATTCTCTAAAACTGCCTTCAAATTAACATAGATTATTAATTATTGCATCTCATTATACGAATTACGAATTGCGTATAACAATATTTTTTTCCCGTAAAAAAAAGCAAATATATTTTTTACCTACATTGTGTATTGTTTTTTTTCCTACAAAAGACTCTGAAACAAAGTGGGTGATTTGTCAGAAACCTTTCATTTAATGATTTACTCTGCAATTACTTGATGGATTCATAATGAATGCGAGATGCCTCTTATTTTCCAGATATACTCGTGTTTTAATGTTGATGGGAAAATAAACCTGAAGACATGTGTTGGCAAAACAACATTTGCTTTAAATATTTTTTGAAAACAATTATTATTTGATTCTTTGTTTTCTGTTAGCCCAAACTTAGTTACAATTAAGATTTATTGATGCATATATTGTACTGGCTAATCAGAAATTTATTTTTATTCTAAATTTATAGTTCTTTTATTGTATAATCTTCATTATTCTTCAATTTCTTGACAAATGTTAAACATTCATTAAAACATATAAAATATTCCTAGTATGTACACATATAAAAATAAAACTAAAACGTCTATTTAATCGTTCTTGAAAAGGTGACATGCATACAAATAGGCACTGTATTTATAAAAATAGTATTATTAACATAGTAATTTACGATAGCTCCGAGAGAAAAGGAATGACATATATTATATATGTGCATTATATTATGGACCTCATTGCCTACTTAATAAAACTGGCTTAATAATTTTATACATGCATCTGGATACTATTGTGGCTCCCTGGCTTGTATTCTGACTCCTGGAGTGATGACTATATTCTTCTCATCTTGAATAGATACATGATCTAGACTAAATTATTAGGCAGTATTGTTATTCATATATACCTCTCCATCTGGGTTATATAACATTTATTCCTCTCTGCCACAGGTTGTCGATATCTTCTAGATCATTCGAATCGATAATTATTTTAGTAATGAGATCCTATTAAATTTATAGAAGATTTTGTTGTGTGTAATAATAAATTTTGGGTAAACATTCGAATGAACTCTGTCTACAAATATGAATAATATTCCTTTACATGATAATTTAATAATGTTCGTAACTCATAAAATATTTAAAAATCTTAAACCCTTGAAATTCCTTTTATTACCGTCTGCTGTAAATAGTATTCACACTGGCATACCACAGATGCGGCATCTCAGAAAATTCTTAGAAAACTATTGCTTGAGTGAAACTCGGAGTGAATTTAATCACACCAAATAAGAAGTAATTGCGAAGATGCTGTGACTTCCATCTTGGTGTTGTAGAGACATTGTATTTGTATTGTTTCCAGAGTAGGTACCAATTCTGCAAAGTGTCTTTCGGTGCTTTAGTTTCCTAAAAAATGTCTGTATTTAAAATTCAATTAGCCGACTGTATGTTTTTAATTCCCAAGCAGTTGGTATTGTTTTTTAAACTAATTGTTAATTAACTAAGTTATTACATTATTAAAATACATTAGTAATATAGTTTTTTTTATTAGAAAAAGTTATAATTTTTTTCAATAATTGATTATTATTTTCTCACATCACGGAACTTTTGATGGAAACAGAAAAGAATAATAATTTTAATAAATATATTTTTTAATTAATATCCTAATAAAATTATAGAATTGGATAACGCCTTAATACTCTTTCATAAAAATACAATAATAGAAAACAAATGTAATTTTTTTAAAGTTTAATTAATGTAAAATATATATCGGTTTAAAATACATAAAGATAGGTACTTACTTAGATTAGAATAGAATAGAAATCATTTGTTCAAATAAACTTATATTGAACTACTTTTGAATAGTCATCACATTTTTTTTTCTCTACCGCTCATTCGGAAAGCTAACTCATCACAAGAAGAATGAGCAAGAAACTTGTGTGTTGCTCTTTTAAATAAATAATATTACTTACAAACAGATGAGTTTTCTTTCTTACGTATATATTTATACAATTTAGGGCAATAAGTGCCCTAAATCCGTAGTTGTAATCCGTACTAATACGTACAAACGTGGAAATTTATGTGTTTAGTTGTTCATTACAAGACGTAGACAACTAGCCTTTAGTGGCAACTTCATCTGTATTATCTGATTTTATCTTTTAATATTTATAATGCAGTCAGAGTATTATTACAAGTGTTGTTTCATTATCAGTTTATTCAGGAAACTTCAATTTCATACCAGTATGATTTTTTATAAACTCGGTTAGAATAAAGCAACACACTAAATTATATAATTAATGAAGCTTAATACAATACGTTAGTGAAAACCGTTCTCTGATCAGATAAGTTGAGATGTATTTGAAATGCCTGGACAAAAATTTAAAAATTCTTTTTATTGACTTGAATTACTTTGATTATAAAAGTGTTCTTCTAACGTCTTCTATATTTTTATATACCGCAAAATTTTTATTATAAACTAGCTGTACTCGCGACTTCGTCCGAGTAGAATTTTATTTTATTTTTCTAAAATAAAAGTAGTTAGGAAGTTAGTCCATATTACCATATTGGCAGGTAGCTGATATATGACATACCTGTGCATATATCAGCTATCTGCCAATAAAAGTCAAAATATCCAGCCATTTCAGAGATTAGCCGGAACAAACAGACAGAAAGACAAAAATTGTAAAAAATGTTATTTTGGTGTAAGTACCATATGTATATTCATATGCATGTAGTAAAAAACGGTTATTCAATATTATATACAGACACTCTAATTTTATTATATATTATTATGATAGACTAGCTCATCCAGTAGACTTTGTCATGTTTTAACTATGACTATTTACTGTGAACATCGTAAATATAGGCAAACATTAAAGGAAACTTAAGGACTACTAATGCTCCGCGCAACTTTCTTAATTTTTTCTTTCTAAGAACCTTCTCCTGGCAACAACAAACAAACAAACATAACAACAAAACAATTTACGAATTCGATCCAGCCGTTGACGCGTGATGCCGAGACCAAGGGAAATAGAGATTCATTTTATGTATATAAATATAGATAACTATTAATTAAATACGTTTTATATGTATTCATACATATTACCTGTATAAATAGGTAAAGATAGTAAGCAGCATTACAGTGCTGTAGTTTTTACAGCCGTCACCGAGGCGGGTGACTTTACTGCGGCGTGATGTCACACTGCAATGAACTCATTGTGCTGCACACACAATACCAAGTAATGGATTACTACACTGTACTTATATTATTACTTGAATACTTAATGGTAATACACTTTGTAAAAAGTAGTGTGCTTCTTTTTACATCAGGACAATCCTTCATGGAGACCCATTCGCCCTAGGGATGGTAATACCGGACTTCTACCGTTTAAAAATTTGATGGTATACCTCTCAGCTCTTGACGGGCTTTGCGGGTATAATCCTCATTCATTTCCCCTGAACTCCGTATGAACATTCTAAGAAGAGGCCACCGGGATATACGCCTGCCGTCTTCGCTTTGACCATTGACCTTTCTAGAACTTTGGATGGCTCTACCCATCATCCGCTCTGTGGCCTAAGTTCCATTAGACTTCATCCTTTTGGTGTCCGTCCCCAGTCAGTGAGCGTACCTCTCCCAACCAATTCCATTGCTAAGCAACTTGCCTTGTAAGATTACTTATGATTAATAGTTAATACAGTGTAGTTATGAATGTACTGGGTATTCCAAATTCAATTTTTGACAAATTATGGTGGACTTTCTTGAGAAATAAAACTAAATTCTCTCTCATTGAAATATGAGCGAGAGCGAGATAGAGGACAACGCAAATTATCTTGCGATATGTTAATATTAACTTCTTATAAGTGATCTCGGCGCAATATCCATTTTTGTTGCTAAGCATTTTTTTAAATAAGCTTCTAGTATAATATGCATTTCAAAATAAATAAATGCTAATCAAACTTGTATGCAACAAACTTCTGGCATGAAATCACCTAGCCGCGGTACATGTATGAAATATTCATGAGGGAATCGAAATCCCAGTTGGAGAGAAGCAGATGGCTGCATCCGGCCAGGTGATCCAGCTACTTCCTGTATTGACGTCAGTTGGTACGTTTGCGTGCAATATATTACTATTTGTATTCATATCAACGTATTTATGATTGATACTCTATTCATACACATCATACATGTGTAGGTATATGAGTAGTGCTCGTGTTTAGTATGCGTTGTTCATAGAACACTAACCGACTCGCGCAACTTCGCCTGCATAACATACAGGCTATTTTTTTACATTTTCACAATATAAAAAATTGTATACTACTTGTATTACATTTATTGTATTCATTATATGTCATCCAATTTACACAATATCTTTAAAATTGTGAAAATGTAAAAAAATAGCCTATGTGTTATTATGCTGTATAAGCAATATTACTGTAAAGTTTCATTATAATCCATAAAGTAGATTTTGCTTGAAAGAGCAACAGAAATCCATCCATCCATCCTCACACACATCATCATCACTCACAAACTTTCGCGTTTATAATATTAGTAAGATGTATTCTTTATTGTTTGGAAGAGATTGCTTGATCGATAAGCCTTTTGTTCATGAAAATCTCTTGTCAGTATAATACTTGTATTAAATGTTTACTGTAATAAATGGTTAACAAATAAATAAATGAACTATTTTAAACAAGTTGACTTTTTATATATTAATTGGTTCCAATGATACAGATATTAGACCTCAAGGGACCTAAATGAAAACCGCGTTGAAGTCAGAGAAGCTATTTGCTAAATTAGCACGCAGAAATACACAAATAAAAACAATGTTTTGATCTCGTTAACGTACATTATTAACATAACATAATAGTTTTTTTAAAATAATTATGTGGTATAGCTCACAATATTATTATTATAACATGAATATACAGTGAATATCTGTACAGCGATAAAAATGTGATGTGCTTATATATTTATTAAAATAGGATCATACCGCATATGAATACGGTATGATCTAATACCGAAATAATGTAAGTTTTTCTCTTTATTGTACATTCTATGTACTGTGAGATCATCACATACTAAAAACGACACAATCTTCCATACATTTCATTCTATAGCTACTAAGAATCATTTGAGATAAGAAACTTTGGTCATTAAGTGTATTGATCCAACTTGAGCCTATAGCAATCAAAGGCAGGGCCTGGGTATATATCTACATATATAGCATATACTTTATTAGTCTGTATAGGTAGATGTAGGCAAATTCTCTATTCCGATAAGTATTTTATAATCTTTATCAACTGCGAAACATTTTATGTTATAAACAAAAAGGTAGGGAAAAATTATAATATAAAAAAATACATTCATAAGCGGCTAAAATGTCCTACATGAACAACAGATTTTTGAATTTGAATTTGGAACTTAATAGAAATTACAGAAGTAGATTTTGTTAAAATACGTCTGCATTCAGCACCTTTGTCTGTCTATTTAAGCAGATTGCTTGGATAAGGGTGAAATAAGGTAGTGAATTTATAGGATAAAAAGCTTCTTAGTTCTCCGGAATGGCAACTCATGGGTATAATCATGAGCGTTATATGATGTATCCATTGTGCGGTTCAAGTATGTAAATAAAAGCAAACCGAACCTATACAATAGTCAGTATGACTATTGTATAGGTTGAATACTAATAATATCTCAGGACAATTCATACAACACCATCTAGTCCTAAGGTAAGCAGAGGTTGTGTTATGGTTACTGGACAAATGCATAGATAACTGTTATATATATATATATATATATATATATATGTGTGCAAATATATACATTTCTTGTATAAAACACCCAAACCGATACATATACGGTATACACAATACTTATAGATACAAATGTTTGTACCGTGCGAGGAATCGAACCGGCGACTATCGGAAATAAGGCGTTGTGCAAAACTGCTAGATCACCGAGGCCGTCGTATGCATTGTACAGATATAGAAGCCATAATGAAAGTGATGTCTAACTGCTACGCCATCTCTACGGAGGTGAACGAATTAGTCAGATTATATGAACCTACCTAATATACATTTCTTCATCATTCATACAGAATACTAGGGAAATTAAAATTGAAATACGGCTATCGTAAATTGGTCTCTATACATTAGAATCAACACATACGAAACATAAAATACCTTGCACAGCTTCATGTTACAGAATAAAAATCTCTATTACTGTTGTATTTTAGGCATAAAATCCGATGGAGCTATCAAATGTTGTTTGCGCATGCAAACTTTATTCAGAGACACCAAAAAAGTGTGCTAGGATTTTCCTATTTGTACCTATGTGCTGACTCTGTTTGCCTTTGAATTAGAACGCGAGGATTAGGTTTGACATGGTAAAGTATCTGGAGAGTCGTTTTTAAGCGGCCACACGCTATATGATTCAGATCTGTCGGTCTTTACTCGTAAAAAAATGTATATGTGAGGAGGTCAGTTGAATTAGTTATTGGTCCTGCCCACGAGGCCCGTGTTTTCATTTACGTAGCCGGGGCTGCGGATGACTGCAAAAGTATTCCATGGATAACCTGGGTGTTTGTGTGAGCTGAAATAGGGGTATATTTTTAGTGGTTAAAAATCATATAGTATTTTGTCCATTTCTCTTTCGATGATCATCGAGGTAGATCTTGTAAAATAGTGATGCTGTGTAATTATTTATTGATTATGCATCGCCCACATGAATATCTGTTAAATATACTTTTGAATATTGTCTCATTATTATAGCAGTTTGGGTTTGTTCCGTTGCTTTTAAAAAGGTGAAATAACTTTGGCGCCAAAATGTAAAAAAAAACATAATAATAAGAGACTATAAGCGAACTGTAGAGAAAATATATACATTGTCATTTTTATTACTGAAATACATTTTAAAAGTTCTTTTAAGTGATGTAATGGTTGGAAGTACCTACAGTACAAATATTTAAGACTTCAAAATAAAGAAGTAAATTGATTACAAGTTTTAATTGTTACTATAGAAGATTCCCTATTAAACATTTGGTCCAAAATCGAGCCGGATTTAAATTCAGTTTGGTTTAGTTTAGTGTAAATTGATTACTATATAACCTGACTAAACTAAGAAACAGAAGTTTTTTGCTGGACAATTCCATAGTACAACAACGAGTAGCATCAGTGGCGTCACTTCATGGTACCTATAGTGCGTTGTTTTCGTGACATCAGTGGTCAAGCTAGTTGTAGACGTAGGCGCTGGTCGGAGTAATTTCGATACATGTCGTTATCAGGAAGCAGAGAAGTAATATTGCTGTGATATCTGATTATCAATAAGTGAGTGAAGTGGAAACTGTGAGTACATTCCATAAATTATTCATTTGTAGGCGAAATTTATTAATTGAAGAGAACAATAGTCAATGAAGATACAATTAAATTAACTTTATTATCTATATGGTGGCAAGAATGATGAACTGCAACAATCTTTCAATAAAGTATTGACTTTGATATTTGTGAAACAAGGATTTGGAAAATTTATAAATAGACAAAAATGATTAATATCGTACAATATTAGGATAAGATACACTTATATTTATATTTGTAAAGTGATTTTATATTTTATTAGTCTGAGGCCTGTATGTTTAAACTATAATTTCGTTTAATTTAAATTTATTCTGTAGTTTATGTTTGTAGTTTAATTTACTTAATAGGTTCTTATTACATTGAAACAACAGAGCAATATATATATTACAGATTTTGAATTTAATCAATAAGTGTAAATTGTAAATTGACAAGACAGCAATTATAATTGAATAGATTCTTATATCTTAATATTTTTTATGTAATTAGCGTTTGTAAAATGGATTCATTAATTAATGTTCAAAATGATCTATACACACGAATTTGTAAGGCTAGGACTAACTTTAAAAAATCGCCTAAAAGCCGTATTACAATGGAATATATAGAGAGTAAACTAGAAGTAATAGAAGAGTTATGGTCTGAATTTAAAGCTGGTCATAAAGAGCTTCTTAAAGTAGCAGATCCAGATAAATTGAATATTCATATTTATGTTACTGATGAAATATATGATAAGGCTGAAGAAGTGTATATAGATCATAAATGTGAGTTGACAAAACTGTTAAAAGGTTTTATACCAGAGAGGTCGGGTAATGAAACTATTTTCATTAGTAATGATGATACAAGTGCTAAGCCAAGCTATGTCAGGCTCCCAAAGGTTAATATACCTATTTTTACAGGAAAGTACAGCGAATGGATTACTTTTCGTGATTTATTTCTGTCTATGATTCATAATAACTCATCTTTAGATAAAGTGCAGAAATTGCATTACCTTAAGGGATGTTTGACAGGCGAGGCAGAGCAATTGGTAAGGCATATTTCTGTATCTGAAACTAATTATGACATATGTTGGAGGCAACTTGAGGACAGGTATAACAATAGAAAATATTTATCTCACTGTATACTTACAAGGCTTTTAGGCCAAACAAATGCTGTTACTGAAACGGCAGATTTTCTTAAAGAATTATTAGATACTTCGACTGAATGTTTGAATTCTTTGGTAAATATTGGAGTAAATATTTCATCCTGGGATATACTATTAATTCATATACTCACGTTAAAATTAGACCCTGAATCACGAAAGCAGTGGGAATTAAATATTAGTACTAACACTTGTTTAAACATTTTACCCACATTTCAACAGTTTAAAGAGTTTCTTACCTGTCGCTACAGAGCTCTCGAGTTTACAGAATCTAGCTTCAGTAATAGACGAATAGATGGGAATTTAGTACAAAACCCTGTTAGACCTAGAGTACTACAGGCAAATGTATTTGAAGTAGCGTGTGAATATTGTTCCGGTAACCATAAGTTATGTTTCTGTAAGGACTTTATTTCAGAAAGTTATAAAAATAGACACGAGTTTGTTGTAAATAATCGTATTTGTTTCAATTGCTTCGGAAGCAATCATTCTGTGAGATTCTGTCAAAAACCTATTAATTGTAGAGTATGTCAAAAAAGACATCACTCGCTTCTACATCCACCAAATTTGACCTCTGAAACTAGCTATCAAAATAATTCAGTGCATAATATCGGTGAAGTCCCAATATCTAACAACCAAGTCGAGAACCCAATAGATTCTGTAGTATCGTGTTTGAGTACTAGCACAGAAAATCAAGTTCTCTTAACAACAGCTCTAGTGAGAGTCAAATCGGGATCAGGTCAATATCAGGTTTTTCGCGCAATTATAGATCAAGGTTCACAAGCCTCTTTCATTTCAGAAACTGCATTTCAAAGATTAGGTTTAAAAAGTTCAAGTGCAAAGACTATAATATCTGGGCTTGGTGGTTACTATGGTTCGGTAGCTTCAAAAGGGAAAATATTATTGGAAATTCAGTCAATGTTTGATTCAACTTTTAGCACTAATGTTACAACACATATCTTAAAACAGATTACATCTTACATGTCAGCTAAACAGATACCTAAGATAGATTGGATTAATTCAGCTAACGTTACTCTGGCTGATCCACAATACAATGTTCCAAATAAAATTGACATGTTATTAGGAGCAGAAGTCTATAGCCAGATTTTACAAGAGGGTATAATAAGAGGTCCACGTGGTTCTCCTGTAGCACAATGCACCTCTTTAGGGTGGGTTTTATCTGGACCTGTTCAATGTATAAATTCTAAAAATAATATAGTGGTTTTGCGTAATAATATAGAAAAAGATGATAATATACTACAAGGTAATCGGGAAGTAGAATCAAATAGTACATATAATTTAGGAACTCCAGAAGATCAAGAAAAATGTATGCGGTTGACCAACAATAAAAAATATATTAAAAGTAGACATAATGTCAAGTCCATGTTTCATACTAAAATATTTTATAATACGAAAACAGAGTTTAATAGAACTAATGAGTATAAAAGAGACAATATAAAAATAAATGAAAGATTACTTATATTTAAAAGATAATGTGATGATAGAACAGAATGTTGATAGAACGAAATCGCAGAATCGCATCGCATTGCAGAATGTTGTGGTTCAGAAGGACAAGTCTACTGTTAAACATAATATATATTAAAATTTCAAAATTCTAAGGAATTCTGAAAAAAGTCAAAGATGCAACGATCAACGATAATAATTGTTAATAGGGACATATTTAGAATGAAGAGTTCAAGCAAATCAAATATGCTGAAAAATGCATAAATAACAAATGCTAGTTTCATATCGTAAAAAAAAAAAAAAATATATGATTAGTAATTGAGAATTAGAGACTGAACCATAAAAGCACTATGGTGGCATTAAGTTAAGAATGTATAATTAGATTACATATAAATGAAAGATTATCAAAGCATCGAAAAGTAAGTAGAACAAATTAATTGAAAGATTAAAATAAGAGATAATATAGAAAATATAAATTAGTATGGATAATGTAAAAATAGTGAAAGTAGGAAGTATTGTCTGGTGTAGATGTTTCAATACATTTTAATACTCAGTGAAATTATCTTCGATCATAAACTAATGATAATGAATATAATTCTAATATTTGATTCAGATAACATATACAAAAATAATATATGATTTACTTACTAAAATAATATTTATTCATTATAATATGTTATATTGTACGAATTCTGTATTGCACACGAGAACATTCATGATTTAACTGTAAAGAATTCTATGGATTTTGTAATATATTTCTCAACACTTTGACAGTGGTTGTTATCGAACTTTGAGTTTATGATTTTTTGAGCGCACATTTTATTAATTGGTAGCTAAAACTAGGCTGAAAACCAGAATACTATACATATATTGAAATATGTATTGAATATACTACAAATTACAATTAGACTAGATGTGATAATTGCAATAATCATATTATTGACAGACCTAAGGCAGATGTGTATCTCAACTAGTTTAGTAAAATAATTCAACTCTAACAAAATGGGTTTTTTGCCAGAATAGCACAGTTATATCCTTGTGCCATATAACTTTGGTGTATAGACTATCTTAAAACATTTATGTCATGTTGAAATTCTGTATACTGTCCATTGTTTGACTGAGTTTGGGCAATTCTTCTTATTAATTCTTATTTATGTTAGTGTATTTAGTTCAGGAATGAAATAGATTTAATAATGTACATGAGTTTTGAGTTTGTTTCGATTTTTGTATTTCATTATTATATATTTGATTTAGTTGCTTCACGGTGGGCGGATTTGAAATAAAGGACATGTAGTCCTTGGTGGGCGGAATGTTAAATATCCCACTTTGAATATTGTCTCATTATTATAGCAGTTTGGGTTTGTTCCGTTGCTTTTAAAAAGGTGAAATAACTTTGGCGCCAAAATGTAAAAAACATAATAATAAGAGACTATAAGCGAACTGTAGAGAAAATATATACATTGTCATTTTTATTACTGAAATACATTTTAAAAGTTCTTTTAAGTGATGTAATGGTTGGAAGTACCTACAGTACAAATATTTAAGACTTCAAAATAAAGAAGTAAATTGATTACAAGTTTTAATTGTTACTATAGAAGATTCCCTATTAAACAATATCTGTTTGTCCTATGGTTGACTGGGAGAAAATGCCTCTAGGTATTAAGTTCGTCATATGCACCTTTATTTGTGTATCTGTGCATTAAAGTTTTAATAAATAAATAAATAAAATATAATCAGCGTGGGTAACGTAATCTTACTTATTTGACAGCCAAGCGGCTTGATTTGATGTTTCGGAGAGAAAATGTAGTAAAATTATAGGATAAGACATCTTAATACTGTAGAATAGTAACATAATACTGGTATCACGGGTGTCATATGATAACATGACTTCCTTAGGGCTATTCATGTATATAAGCGAAGGTTATCATTACGTAGATTATTAAGGTAGATCAGTGCGTTTGCCATTTCAATTTTGCAAAAGAAATCACATTTTTACGTTAAGTAGGAGTTAGCCATGTCAAGCAGACCCGATTAAACTCTGTAGATTGGCCTAGTAAGTTAGTAGTCATGGGCACAGTTGGGCGGGCGTTTGGACAGAACATTGTCTATGTGGGAATCGATTGTTCACAAATACGGTTGTAATATTTAAACATATTTAAATAATTTCCTTATCTAGTAATTATAAATAATGATATATAATTATACTCTGACATACTAAATAGCGTGCTTTAGGTTTAAGGGTTTGTGAATTATGTGTTTATATATTTGTCACTAGATGGCGCTGTTTAATTGCTACAATGCGCGATATATCCGTTTTTGAGTTACTTACCTGAGTACATATTATTTTATGTTGTGGTAATTGCGATTCCGTTACACATTTGTCTGGAAGTAAATAGTGTTTTATTTCTCCTGACTTTAAAGTGTATTTTTGAAGCAACGCCTAGTGTATAGTACATCTTTACGACTTTGTGTATAAAATTTGTAATTAGCATATGCGGGCGAGTAGTTGAGTAATGGTCTACCTACATTGGCACTGAGTTACCATAAATTTGCTTCATTCGATCGCAGTCCGATTTACGAATACCAATGAGCGGGTAACATGACCGATAACCGAATGCAATATATCTTCTACGATGACCACACTGAGATTTCTATCCTTATTTTCTTCGGTATGTAAGAGATAGATTGTCTGCAGCCAAAAGTAGTATCAGTTGAGAAGAAATAATCTCGAAATAATCTCTGGAAATAATCTCATTAGAAAAGAATAGAAATTATTCAAATTGTCCAAACAAACTTAATTTTAAGATATTTTCCAGCACTTTTATTTTACTTTATACATATACATGAGATGACTTCCATTAATAGTCATTATGTTAAAATATATTGCATATTTTAATCCATGTTTTATAAAGGGATCTTAGAAATGTACGTAATAAAATAAATCATAATATTATACTCAACTAAAAAGAGCTTGTTATTATTTTCGTATTTCTAGCCATTACTACCTTTACAGTTTCAACTGAAAATGAGGGTAGTGCAAAGGGGTCACTCCAAACAGCTGGAAGGCCCCCCCCTTTCATCTGTTGGAGTGACCTCTTTGCATTGACCCCTTTGCAAAGGGGATTGTTAGTAATGTGGACTCATGACTCTATTACTACCAATGAACCATGTCAGATTGACCTCCACGCGGTTCCCCCTGGAAACTATCGTGATAAATTCTTCGTGAATTTGTCATGATGGGCTAACTGATCTGACCTCATACTCATCTTATCATTTTCTACTGGTGCCCCGCCAGCGTAAACCGTTAGCGCAGGCGGGTGCACCATTCCATTATCATCCTCTAAAAAAAATAAAACATACATACAGAGGGGGGAAAAGGGATTGTTAGTAGTGCAGAATGATGATCTCATTGCTAGCAATATACCATATCAGGTTGACCTCCACGCCGTTCCCCCTGGAAATCATCGTGAATTTGTCATGATGGGCTAACTGACCTGACCTCATGCTCATCTTGTCATCTTCCACTGGTGCCCCGCCGGCGTAAACCGTTGGCGCGGGCGGGTGCACCATTCCATTATCATCCATAAAAAAAAAACAGATGGATGGACTTGTGATGCGGCTAAAGGCATACTCCTACTTAACAAGTATTTGATGCCCACAAAGAGTCTATAAATAATAAGCAACAAGTAAAAGGTATATTTTTGTCGTTACGTAGACGATTTTGCAATTTACCTGTATGTCAAATTCCAATTTTCCAATACTTGAGGAATTGATATTCAAATATATCTAATATCCTGTACAGTAGCAGTTTTCCTTTAAACGTTTCCAGGTTTATTTCCTCCCAACATCAACAGCAATACACGTCACGTTAACCTAACAAGATGGGCGATATAAACTTTCTATTTCACCGGATAAAGCTGAACTGGTCGCATCGTATTCATCTTTTCACTCCACTATCTGCAGAATAAGCCGAGATCACTTTGAAAATAGAGCTCTGGCAAAATACGCCCGCTCTATGGTGAGTGCCTATCCATTTAAGGCGGGAGGCGTTTGATCTTATACACACGAAGGATCGAGCTATCCTATATTTTTTTGGCATTGGCTAAATTATGATGTATATTATTGAATACTTTTTAATTTTATCACGTTATAATATAAGAAATAATTTGAATAGTCTTTTGTAGTGATTTAACTACAATTTATTATTTTTAGGACTAGACAATGTAACAAACTATGTGTTTAATATAAAATTGATTACAATTGATGACGTTCTAATTAGATATCTTTTTAAAAATTATTATACTAAGAAATATTTCTACTATTTTTATTATTTATAATGAATTAAATGACTTCTATTAAAATTATATAGATTATGCTATATTATTGCAATTACACATTAGTAAATATATTATTAAGTACTTTACAATTCATTGTAGTTTAGATAAAGGTATGATACATTTGGTAAAAGACAGTTTATTAAATAATAATAATAATAATAATAAAACTCTTTATTGTGCATAAATGAATCAAATAATTACAAAAAGGAAATAAAAAAAAGAAGGATATGCAAACAAAAGGCGGCCTTATCGCTTAAAGCAATCTCTTAAAACTAGTGAAATCTCTCTTAATAATTCCTATCAATATCAGCAATTTAACAGATCCTAAAATTCATCTGTCCCTTGAACTAGGATGTCATTTTCCATGCACTGATTTGTCGCTGATATTGAGGACTCACCTTTTCAACTCTGCACCTACTATCGTGGTCGTAAACACGGCGTCAGGGCAGGCCTATCTCAGAAGCCAAAGATTTAGAGACATTGTTAATCTCGGGTTAGCTAAATAATAACGCTGTTGTTTCTAGAAATTATTGTTTATGCTATGTAAGTAAAGTCAAATTTCCCCAAAATAAATACCTTGACCCGTAGCTTGCTGCTTTTTAGATAAAATTATAGTACATCGTATTTGGCTGTGAGTGAAAAATATTTCAGTAGCTGTAGGTGTTGTTAAATTGGATAAAATATTGTTATAATGGTGTAAAGCTAATGCAGTGTTTTAGGGATATTAATTTATATTAGGGATATAGTTATTATATTTTAAATTAGACACCAACTAATTTAAAATATTGTAACCATATCCGGTCCGGCCCATCACAGTCATATGACCAAAAAAGTCCTTAACCTTAACACCGACCAAAAGAGATGAGCGAGACCCACTAACTTACTCCGTTATAAATAACGACCTAAAGAATACTGAAATAACTGACTTGATAACCCAGGACAGAGTGTTTAGCGAAGAAGGACTAGGAGAGCCGACCCCAAATAAAATAGTAAATGGTTAGGCGGAGAGAGACACCAACTAATATAATATAAACATACACAAATAAATAGTCCAAAATTATCATACAAAGCCTGTCTACACATCACACTATTTATAGTATCTATTTTAGGAATACTCCGTCTCAGCTATTACAATCGACAAACAACTTGCTTTGTAAGCTGTGTATTGATTGCAGGGGCAGATTAGACAGTCAAATTATAGGACATCCCAGTCATCTGGTATGGTATTACGAGTGTTATATGATTAAATGTGTAAATAGGCAGGTATCTTTTACCATTAGATCGGTCGTCAGCCGTTTTCCATCCCAAACAAAAAAACAACACTGTTACCATTATCATAATTGTGACGATTTATTATCGTAGTTAATGACAATTGATTATGTACCAATCTTCTTAGGTTGCTTTTTATTTTTAATTTTATTAATTAGAAGAGTACATACACAGCCATTAGGTTTATATCACAAAAATAAACTATTTATAATATATTACAAAAATGACCCACACATCACAAGTATAGCATACTAACAAAACTGGGGTAAACTCCATCTACCACATACTGTAAAAAACAAATTAATAGCTTCAGTTTCAGACAAAATATCATGAGATAAATGTTGTTTCAAAAAGATAGTTCCGTCTTTATGAAAAAATTTTAGCATTATTAAATTAGTAGCTAGCAAAAATGTAAAGCAATTTCCTAATGATAATTAAACAAGGGGTTGTTATATACATACTTTAAGTAAGTTATTCGTTAAAATTCCCGTAGTAACAACAGCCTTTCACATCAAAAGAAAGCCTTCTTCCGCTCGCTTGAAAGGAGCTCGATTATCTCCATGGTACACAGCCGCCCAGATTGCAAAATTCGGTTTGAACATTATAAGTGTACCTAATTTAATAGTTAGTTATCAAGTATACAAATTTGATTACGAAAAACTCCGACGTAAAACCGAATGTGTTGTAAGATTAATGTATCAGTCTGTAACATCTGAGCTTCCTAAGCATCTGGACCGGTTTTTTTGTTTGAAAGTTGTTAACCATAGTAGGGATCCTAGCTGCTTAATGTACGAGTATATTTATTTTTAGAGTACTATTTTGTGTCGCAATGCATTTCAATTTATATTTAACTTGTTATAAGAAAGAATTCGACTATGAACTGCGATATACAATAAATACTTCCACGACACGTACAAACAAGTACATATTGTGATAAATGTTAGTTATGTTACTTTAGGTAGACCCACTGCAAATGCTGAAATGTAAAATTAACGCAAATGCTCCGATTCATACATACCTCTTTTGCCTTCTCTACATACAGCATCTTATATCAGCACCATAATCTTAATATCGTGGGTTAGTAAAATAATATGGTATATCAATTAAGAGATCAACTTAAAGTCAAAACTAAAATCGAGTAGATGTATAATTTCAGATTTCATTATTTTGGTTATTAATATTTTACCACTTCTACGATTTAAAATAAATTGGGCTACAAATATTTATATGTTGTTACGTTAGTATTCCAGACGTATCGCAAACAATCCATCTAATAGATTTTCTTGCCATAAAGCGAGGATTTCTTTAATATTTTAGACCTTGAATCAGAATTTTCGTGTCTACATGTAGAATATAATAAAATAAAGTTTTGAATACAAATGTGGACGCAAGAACAGGACTACCAAAGAAAAGATAATTGGATTGTCTAAAAGTTCATAAAAGTTGATATGCGTGGGAGGGGAGTGTGGAGAGAAACGATTGCTGAAGAGTGATGAAAGACGAAAACGTACAATGACGACCCCAAGTATTGTGACAACAAATGGGATAGGGCTGTGATTAGGTACATTAATAAAATATTATGCAAAAATATATGGATCTATACGAAGTAAGTGTATATGTATATTACAAGTTTATTTTCATTGCTCCGAATGTTTGAACGTATTTTATGAAGAAAGTAAGTTACTTGTTATAAATGTTGATAAATAATTACGAGTGTTACAATTAAGATTCAAATATTCATTTGATTACTTCAGTATGCTCTAGTTTATTCTTAACACAACAAAATACAAAAAAATAGTGTTGGATATACAATGATAAGCACGGTTAGTTTTATATAATAACTAGCTACTCGCCTCAGCTTCGCCCGGGTGTACATGTATTATATATATAAACCTTCCTCTAGAATCACTCTATCTATTAAAAAAAACCGCTTCAAACTCCGTTGCGTAGTTTTAAAGATTTAAGCATACATAGGAACGGACAGACAGCGACAGCGACTTTATTTTATACTATTTAATGATCACCCACGACAATTGACACAGTGCGATTAAGATCAGTAGTCTGTAAAAAGTCATCTACTTATGTATCTCAGACTCATCTATTTCACCCACCAAACAGCTTGTTTTGTAAGGTGGAAGGGTGCAGATTAGGCAGTAAAATTACATAATCAGTAGTCTTCTGCAATGACAATTCCTGAGTGGTACTGTAGATGTCACATGATGACGAGATGTCAGTAGTGCCATTCATGTATAACCGGACGGTTACCCTCAGGTGTACTGTCGGCTTGTTTGCAATTCCGATAATATAAAAAAAAGTCTCAATGTAAGCAAAGTTTATTATATGTGTACCTACATACATATATGATACACTTATTGTTAGAAACATAATACATATATTATGTACTTCGAAGATACAAGACCAATGCAAAGAATCTTTACTAATTCAGATTTTACAAACTCATTGCTCTGTGCCTTAAAATAATATAATATAAAAAAATATATATAATAATTTCAAACTAACATTTGCACATGCGGTCTCTGTATACCTGATTAGTGATTCCATAGACTAAAATGTGACAAATGTATAGAGTTTAATTACTATTTTCTATAGATTTTTAATTTTAAACCTTAGTCTTAGTTCAGTCCCGGACAAACACGTTCATTTGTTATTTGTTACAGCCGTATGTCAGCAATACAAGGGCTTAAATTTAACGTTTTATGGCCGCATCGAAGCCAAAAAGAATGCTACATAAAAATTTTGCTTGGCAAAATTGCCACCAGTGACAGTACGTAAATTTTTTACAGCAGCACTGACTTTCGTGAATAGGCACTCGATTCTCGACAGGCAATTGGATTTTTTATTATTTTGATTGCATTGTTACGTGCGCGGCGTAAGTGATTTCACAGCAAAATTGAAAGTTAGTATACTTATATAAATTAAAATCTTGGTGGTAACACCACCGCATCCCGTTTCATGTTCCGATGATCATGAGTTTGATCTCTATACGATATTAATAATTGAATTCAACCTATTTTTTATATTGGTTTTCACAGACTCATCTAAGAATTCGTCTTGTTATATTATTAACGTTGACTAGTATAGTGTATCGATCAAAGAATAATAGTATGAAACCAAAACTATCACATGACATACGTAAAAAAATACGTGCATATTAGGGAATTAGTTTTTGGAGATTTTGGCAGACAAAAAGAGTATGTATTATATCCTTCTAGAGTCGTTTCAGTTTTTTTTCTAAGTATTCTAATGCGCGTAGACTGAAATGAAACTGGGCATTTTAAACCCACAAAAGATTTAATAAATCGGGTGAATCCCAATTACTATTTGACAGATATTAATTTAGTCTATGGGGATCACTAGGGGTTCGAACCTCTGCTAAGGTCGTCGCAGTTTCCATTCCTGGTGGAATAGAACAGAGTGTTTCAGAGAGAGATCGGAAGACTGTTAAGCTGTTAAAGCATGAAAGTATAACAAACTCAAACCTACTTTTGTATTTATAATATAAGTTAGAATGGTATACTCACCCATACTGGTATATCTGCCTGTCTGACTGATGTCAGTTTGTCTATCTGTTTGTAACATTTTCGCGTTTGAACGGGTTATGAGATTTAATATGAAGATAAATTATATTACAAATAGAACAAAGGCTATTTTGTTTATTATCTTGAATATCTTTATTATCTTACAAAGCAGATGAAGTCATGAGAAGCAGCTAGTAACATTATATTAGTTAGCATATTTGAAATAATGAGTTGTTGGAAAGTTACCAATCTAACATATTGTTATCATTTGTTACCGTTTTGCAATTTTACCTTTACAATTTCACATGTCACTGTCACAATTACCACCGGCTGTCGCCACCGTCATTTGGAGCAATTTGGTTCCTTAAAATTTCATACGCTCCTAACTTCCTAACGAAACAACTTGCTAACTTTCTCTGTTGAGAAATTTATCATTGCCTCGTATGAACCAAAATTAATTATAGCGATTTGTATATCGTACATTGTATATTATGTATTCCAAATAATATATTCTGTTATATACTTACCCAAGTTCTTTGGCTATGTGTTGATTTCATAGAAATAAGATACCGATTTAGTTTATACAATGTTAGTTCTAAACGGTAAAATTAGTGAAGGGAATAGTAAATTAGAAACTAAAACACCACTAACATTCAAAAGGTAAACGGAAATCTATACATATAAATAAAATTGGAGTGTCTGTTTGTAATATTGAAATAACCGTTTTTTACTACATGCATATGAATATAAATACGGTCCAATATCTGTCTGTCTGTCTGTCGGTCTGTTTGTTCCGGCTAATCTCTGAAATGGTTGGACCGATTTTAACGGAACATTTTTGGCAGTAGTTGATGTAATAGGGAGTAACTTAGGGTACTTCCATGCGGACGAAGACGCGGGTGCACCTAGTCTGAAAATATATTTGATGTTGTACTCGTATTAAACTAAACTGTCATATGAACTTATGTTTCTTTCTATAACTAGTATGGCAAAAAAAGTTGACTGATCGCCTCGATTCGTATTAATCCTCTAAATAAGCATGTTTAATTTATTGACTAACTTACCTGCCTTTATTTTCCGTTAATGCATTATTACCACAGATGGGAAAAGTATTCCATCAGTATCTATAAAAAAACGTTTATACGATCAATACGTTGCGATAATGAAATGATAATAAGTATATATTTCCCTTTTAAAGTCTGCCTGAACATGATATCAAGGACTAGCCTAAATTTCTTATTAACAGAGCTTATCCATTCAATTTTAAACCATATCCCGTCAGCATCAGCCTGTCTTAAATTATGTACCTCGAGAACATTAGCATAGGACGCGTGTAATTTAAGTTAATACATATTAAATTCCATGTGTATGTATGTCGTTACGTCACTACATCATGTGAGATGGTTTACACGTGTCTAAGTACGGATATTAAGTCGAGTGTGTGATGAAAGTTGACTATTATTTATGATTTTTAGGAACAGTTAAGATAAATATATGAAATGAGATTTACGTATATATTACTTCTGCCAAAGATTTTGTCCTTGTCATCATATAAGACCAATATTAAGAAGGAGCTTAAGTTCTTCTTAATTCTAACCTTTATCCCACGTTTATAAAATTAGGTCAAGCAATATGACGACCTCGGTGCTAGCGGTCTAGCACACCGCTTTACGTCCGATAGTCGCGGGTTCGATTCCTCGCACGGCCACAAACATTTGTATTCATGAGTATGATTGTTTGTATCGGTCTGGGTATTTTCTATGTATTTACGAAAAAAAATTATCTATGTATTTTGTATCAGTTGTCTAGGACCCATAACACAAGCTTTAGCTATCTATAGGGAAAGTTTGACAGTCTACATTCCAAAAGGCAAATATTATATGTTTATTAGGATTTTCTCCACGTAACCATATGAGACTCGAGTTAAAAGAAGGAGCTTATGTTATTTTTCTCGTTTGTTACTTTTTACAAACATAAAACTTGGCTATGTATGTGTCTATGCCTATGTATTAAGGCATAAAAGCATAATAAGAGAACTAGTAGCTATTACGAAGTAGACGTAATAAAATAAAATATAAACATGAGACACACAGACAAATAAAAATTTGGTTAAAATTATTAGAGAAGTAGTTTCATAATATCTGTCGGTATGTTATTGCAAACTTTTATACCAATTGTCGTAAAAAACTTATTGACTTTTGGATTGCACATTGAAACAGCAAGTTTCAGCCACCAAACTGTATAAGCTGTGTTTCAGTTATGGTGTAATATTATGTTATCTGTGGTTATGGTAAGGTATGACTGCATAAATTGTGTTTCGGTTGAAGGGTAACAGGCAGGCAGCGAGGCAATGAAATTGTAGGATAAGGAAGCATTATTCTCTAGTCCTCTAGAATGGCCTCTCAAAGGTTTGAGGGTACCACGTGTATCAAGGTGACCTGATATTCTTGATGCTCTTCATGTAGTAGACGGTTACTAATTACCATCAGGTGGACCGTTAGCCATTTTGCAATTCAGCTTGTATAAACAAAGCTAGTATTTACACACATTATTGTTATGCCTCTACCAGACTCAGTCTACTCACGCCTCTCCTAAGATTGCCTGGAAGACATTGTTATTTAGCGATAAGGCCAGCCATTGTTACCTCTGTACTGTAATTATGTTGTTTTTGTATTTGGTATACATGTTAGTTTATTATTGTAATTGTTATTTTCTTTCTGTGAGAGGAACAATAAGGAGTTTATTCCTTTCATTTCATTATACACTATTTTTTTATAGTTTGTTAGTTCCTTTATATAGATTTAGCCAATATACCGTGTCTAGTTCAATGTTCAATTATCTAGTCAATATGAAAAAATATATAAAAGATGTAAAAAAAACAATATAAAGTGCATAATAGAATGAATTACAATATTAATTTCATTCTCACAATGACAACGGATTCTAAATAGGACCGGCCGGCCGGAGCTCATAGTTTTAATGGTATATCATAATAAATGTATACTTGAAAGGCTTTTGGGGTATTTTGTTCCTCTGTGAATTAGCATAGGGCTCGTGAAAGTTAATATTGATATTCATACGGGTATTGTGCGGCTGTATATGTTAGCTGTCGCAACACTATTGACAATGGCTTGCTATGGTTAAGTGTATCGGCGTTGTGTTATTTTATGGCAATGTATATATAAGAAGAAATTGTTGGGTAGATAAGTATACTGCTTATATATATAACAGACAGAGGAAGCAACTTCTATTTATATTATTGAATCACTCTTGAATCACTCTATCTATTAAAAAAAACCGCTTCAAAATCCGTTGCGTAGTTTTAAAGATTTAAGTACGCATAGGGACTGATAGACAGCGACAGCGACTTTTATACTATGTAACTCTTATATCTCTTAAAGTATGCAACGGATTTTAATACAGTATTTAGCAATAGAGTGATTACAATACATGCACATCCGTGCGAAGCTGAGGCGAGTAGATAGTTAAATATATTATGTAGTAAAATTATGTTAGGCAATACTTAAATATAGGGATTAGTTGACATTTTCACATCATACTATAGTCTACTATATACAAGTATACTTATCCGTCCCAAAAGCCAAATTTTATGATCATTATCATCATCATTTCAGCCCGGAAGACGACCACTGCAGATCAAAACACTGCTGCTAAATCTCCTCGACGATCAGTCCTGCGCAGATACAATTTTATAATGGTTACTATAGTTTAAATACAGTTTAACTAATATGGCATAGTTACTTTTGAATTTATTTATTAGAATAGGTTACGAGTACATGAATAAAAATTATAGAAGAATTGGAAAATTAACTTTCAAAGTCGGTTGACAGTACTATAAGTTAGTACAGACTTTGGTATATACATATATACATAGGTTTGAAAAGTCTGCTGAATGTTACAGGAGATTGCTTGGCTGGCACGTACGAGCAACCTACCTCGCTCAAAGGATTAGTAGTGTCTATGACAGTGCTCCAGCTTCAAGTATGTACATATAGCTGCCAGAATTCCGAGGAAATTGTATAAAATTATTTATATATCAGACTCTTATCGTTTTCTGTGTCATTCTTGGATTAAATATACTTAATACGTATATGTATATAATATATGTAAGCCTAAATCAAGCTCAAGGAAGGTTTATATATATAATACATTTAGTAAAATCGACCTAGGCGGAGCCGGGGCGAGTAGCTAGTTCCAATATAAGTGCGAAAGTTATTGTGTGTCAGATATTCAGATAGTGCTAGAAAAATAAATGATCAGGAGGTATGACAAGGCATAGGAGATATATAGGCATAGGATAGATGATAAGATAACAATATCACATGACATTATGATATGATATTTGGTTGTATTAATAATAATATTCATGGATAATTCAAACAGGGCCATCTTGTACCAAGCCAAGCAGCGCTTATGTTATTGTTACTAGGCGATTGATATAAATACTCTCCATAAATACATATAGAACATACATAGAAAATACACAGACTGATACAAACAGTCATACTTATGAAGTATTTGTACCGTGCGAGAAATCGACCCGTGACTATCGGAAGTAAAGTGGTGTACTGCTGGACCATCGAGGCATCAATATATATGTACACACACTTCAATATACATGTATATATAGGCTGTTATAGCTTTTTTAATAGAGCTCACTGGTTTCTGACCTATTAGGTATAACACAATAAATAATATAGACAGAACAATTGCCTACAGACTGATATGATAAATACGATACGATTAGGAATTATTGTAAATAAGTTATATCGCTTTTAAATCATATTGACTACTAGTTCTGACGTTCACAGGTGATGGTTACTAATTACCGTTAGGTAAGTTTATTTGCCATTACTTTTCACAAACAATGTATAACTTTATCCATTTAGACGGCCTGGGTGGTCTAGCGGTTTAGCACGTCGCTTTACTTCCTATGGTCGCGGGTTCGTATCCTCGCTCGGTACAAATATTTGTATTCATAAGTATGATTGTTTGTATCGATCTGGATGTTTTCTATGTATATTATGTATGTAGGTACAATAAGTAGTTATGTGTTTATAACAGTTGTCTAGTATCTGTCTACCCATAACAAAAGCCCTATTTAGTTTGCGACTAGATGTCGCTGTGTAATATTATTATTATAATTTATTTAATTAACGTTTATTTAATTAATTTTATTACAAATCTATGTTTCAAGTCCTTTTACCATTTCGTTTATTCAATCTATTTGAATCTTTCGTCGTAAAACAGTTCCAGAAACTCAGTTATACTACCAAATTTGTATTTATAGAAGAACCCTCATGCAGTAAGAATGAAACTGGACCCAATGAGGAAGTTTATCAATATTTATTTAACTGAAATTGGACTGAGCATGACCCAATTTAACACAGTTGTGTAGGTTGAGTGGTTTTAGTAAGACGATATTGAGGAATCCAAGTTATAAATACAATTCAAACTTTCTGCACGAAAATACTGACCATTTTATAACTATAATAGCTGTCCCGTAAACGTTGTTTTGCGGATAAAATAAAATCGCTATTAAAAAAATAAGGGTAATTGTAGAAGGGTGAATAGTTGAGGATGTATGTATTTTTTAATGTCACATTATAAAAAATTTAATATGTTCCAAAAATAAAAAAAATATGTTAGGGGTGGACAACTCTTATGGGCTCTGAAAAATAGATAGGTATGTCTATTAAATATGCATATAAAATTTCATAAAAATCGGTCAAGTCGTTTAGGAGGAGTATTGTAACTAACATTGTGACACATTGTTGAGGGCGCCACTATATCTAGTATGTATTAATTATAAATATAGTATCTGTATAATTAAATAGTACTGTTAGTATAAAAATAATGTAGCAAATAAGTTATATATCTCACAATGATTATCTGTAGAATGCAAATGTTGTTTACGTAATTTAGTTCCGAAATGAATACTAGATGGCGCTGTTAGATTTCTGAAACTCGATATTATTTCGTTTTCATCGATTGATATACACAATTGTAAAATTTTATTATTCAGTATTTTGTAACACCATTTTTTGATATCATTATACTCTTTCCCTCGTATGTGGTGTTTCATTTCGAGGTTTTTGGGCTGTCTGAATATCGCGGCGCGGACGTCTTCATTTGGTCTTTCGACAGCCGGATTCTAAAAAAAATCGCGTTCGCTTAGTATATCGCGTCGTAGTGTTTAGACAGTGAAAAGGTAAAGTGAAGAAAAGTGACAAAAGTGGATAAGTGAAGAAAAAGTAAAAGTGACAAAAGTGGATAAGTGAAGAAAATGTGAAAGTGACAAAGGACTTTGGACTTTAAAGAACAGTGAGTACAAAATAATTAAAAGTGGAACTTAGTGAATTAAAAGTGATTAAAAGTAACTTTGTAGTGAAACATTTAGTAGACATTCCTAAAAACTTTAAAATTTAATAATCCTAAAAACTTGCAATTTGAATACTCCTAAAAACATTGAATAATTTCTTCTAATCAAATAGAAAAATTTGATACTCCTAATAACTTTAGAAATTTGAGTGTTTTGGAACTTTGAAATATTAGCAATATTTTATTAACTTGTAACCATATGCATCTGTCAGAGACTTAGAATAATTCGTGTTGCATTGCAAGGACTTTAAAATATACTGTTTAAATGACATTTTGTGTTTTCTCTGATTAGTAAATTGTTTCTGTGAATACTTTATTTGGACTTTATTTTGTGATAATTTAACATGGCGAATTTAATTAAAACACAAATTGAATTACATAAACAATTAGACAAGGCTTTAAAAAACTTTAAGAAAACACCTAAAGCTAGACTGACGGAAACATACGCTCAAGTAAAATTAGAATTGTTAGAAGATTTATGGAACAACTTTAAACAAAATCATCAAATATTAATGATAACCACTGAGATTAATATACATGAATCAGATTACATAAAGAATGAAATTTATGATTTAACTGAAGATATTTTTACTGCTGCTAAATGTGAGATGAGGGAGATTCTTAAGACATTTTGTTCACCTAATCCGACTTCAGATAGTAATCAGACCACGTCGTCTCAGTCGAAAGCACCTACAGCTATGACTCCGGAATTAAAATTACCCCATATTAATATTCCCGTATTTACAGGAAAATATTCCGAGTGGATACCATTTCATGATTTATTTGTGTCGCTTATTCATCGAAATTCAGCACTTATGGACGTACAAAAACTACATTATCTTAAGTCTAGTCTGAGTGGAGAAGCAGCAACATTATTAAAACACATACCCATAAGTGAAGCTAATTATGAAGATGCGTGGGTGATATTACAAAAGCGATATAATAATAAACGATTTATCGTCACATCTATTCTAAAAAGATTACTGTCACAAAAGTCGCTATCTACAGAATCAGCAGGAACTATTAAAAACCTGCTTGACACAACAAATGAATGTCTAAGTGCATTGAACAATATTGGAGTATACACCTTGAGTTGGGATGCAATTCTAGTTCACCTAACTGTCACTAAATTAGATCCAGAATCTATCCGTTTATGGGAACAACAAATCAGTCTAGAAGACGACGGTAATAGCTTGCCGACATTTAAACAATTATGCAGCTACCTTGAGTCACGTTTTCGCACTCTTGAGATGTTGGAATCCACAAAGACCATGTCCAGACCTAGTACAAGGCAGAACACCTTTCACACGACATTCAAAACTAGTTGTAAATATTGTCACGGGAATCACTTTATATATCAATGCAAAGAATTTGCCCACCTTACATATACTGATCGCAAACGCTTCGTGGAACAGAACAGATTATGCTACAACTGTTTGATTCCGTATCATACCGTTGACAAATGCAAACAAAGGTCTACATGTCGGAGGTGTGGTAAGAAACACCATTCACTTATTCACCCCGAAGGAAACACCTCAGATCATCTTTCTCCAGATGCAGGAGGAAGTTCACACATACGAGATAATAGACAACCTGAAGTAGCTACAACACTAGTCGAACACAATGTAGCGGCCCATTACGCGGACCAGGAAATGACCAAAAATGTGCTGTTGGCCACAGCATTGGTTAAAATTCATACAACAAATGGGACTACATATTCTTTGCGTGCTCTGATAGACCCGGGATCCGAAGGTTCATTTATAACGGAGTCCGCTGCACAGTTCCTTGGATTAAAGAAAACTACAGTCAGATGCACAATTAATGGACTGGGCGACAATGACAAAGCGAGTCTCACATCCACTAGCATGGTTACATTCGTTGCACAATCGAGATATGATTCAAACTTCACTGTACCAGTACAGGCGTTTGTTTTGAAGTCGATTACTCGGGCACTACCTGCTCAACGAATACGCGAACAGAACTGGCTACATCTGCACAACTTGGATTTAGCAGATCCATACTTTGACACACCTGGGAAGGTTGATATCCTGTTGAGTGCAGAAATTTACAGTGAGATCCTGAAAGAAGGATTAAGAAAAGGCCCCCGTGGTACCATTATAGCGCAAAATACATACCTCGGGTGGATTTTGTTAGGCCGGTTGCACAATGAGGAGACTATACAAAGCTACAAAATCACGACTAGTATGCATCTAACAATTGAGGATAATTTACTACAAAAATTTTGGGAGATGGAATCTGATTCTAAACATGAGAAGATTCTTACTGAAGAGGAGAGTCGATGTGAGAAAATGTATGAGGAGACTTATACTAGAGATAAAAGTGGTAGATTTATAGTACGCCTACCATTTAAAGAAGCAAATCCACCTTGTCAATATGGATCATCGAGAGATATAGCTGAAGGACGACTGATACAATTGGAGAAGAGATTTACAAAAGATTCTGATTTAATGAAACAATACAGTCATGTCATGAAGGAGTACCTAAATTTAGATTTTATGGAAGAGATAGTTGAGGAACATGATCGACAGATACCAACAGCTGTTTATATACCTCATCATGCCGTGATTAATCCGAAAAAGACGACAGTGAGAGTTGTAATGGATGCTTCGTGTAAATACAAAAACGGAACTTCACTCAATGATAGTCTCATGGTTGGTCCTCGTCTTCAACCAGATTTACGCCACATCATTCTACGATGGCGATACCACAAGATCTGTTTAGTGGCCGACATTACAAAAATGTATTTGCAAATTAAAGTTGACGAAGCAAGTTCAAATTATCAACGTCTCCTTTGGAGAAACAATTCTACTGAAGACATTAAACATTATAGAATGACCAGAGTCACTTTTGGTACTGCCAGTGCTCCTTATTTAGCGACAAAAACACTGCATCAGCTTGCAAAGGAGGAGACGAATAAGTATCCCTTGGCCTCAAAAATTACAACTACAGATTTTTATATGGACGACTTATTATCAGGTGCAGACACAATAGAAACCGCTAAAAAGATTTATGATGAGATGAATGGTTTAATGGCTGCTGGCAAGTTTCAGTTACAGAAGTGGAATACTAATGATACAGAGCTTCTAAGTTATATGAGAAAAGCAGATGATGAAGTTACTGAGTTAGAGTTTCAACTGGAAGGTACAATTAAAACATTAGGAATAGTATGGGACAGAACAAAAGATGAGTTTCAGTATTCAGTAGATATTCCAGATATATCATCTCCAGTGACAAAAAGATCTATTGCACGAGATGTAGCCAAATTATTTGATCCAATGGGATGGCTTGCGCCAGTTATCATCATTGGTAAGATTTTTTTGCAGAAGCTATGGCTTACTGGTGTAACCTGGGACCAAGAAGTGCCTAGTGACTTGGCATATAATTGGCTCAAGTTCAGAGAAGAATTACACTGTTTATCTGATATTACTGTAGAGAGATGGTTAAATACAACTAGTTTAGATACAAAACTAGAACTTTATGGATTCTCAGATGCCTCCACTGTAGCATACGGGGCAGTAGTGTATGCAAGAGTTACAGATTCTAACCATAAGATCCATATTCATTTAATTTCAGCTCGCACTAGGGTGGCTCCGGTAAAAACTATATCGTTGCCACGTTTGGAGTTATGTGGAGCGGTCTTATTAACACGGCTGCTTATTGAGATTGCAGAACATTTGAATGTACCAAGACAGCACATTTATGCATACACGGACTCGAACGTCGTATTATCTTGGCTACAGAAACATCCAAGCACATGGAAGACATTTGTGGCAAATAGGACATCTGAGATAATAACCTCATTACCTGGTCATCATTGGTTTCATGTACCATCCAAGGAGAACCCTGCTGATCTAGCATCTCGAGGAGTTACTGCCTCTAAGTTAAAGAAAGAGACATTATGGTGGAAAGGGCCAGAATGGCTGAGAAGAGATACTATAAAACATATGATAACCCTACCAGATTTGAAAGAAGGAGAAATAGAACAAAGACCGGTAAAAGTATTTACAACACAGATAGAGAATAACTTTTCAGAAATATTTACACGATTTTCTACAGTGACAAGACTACAGAGAGTAATAGCACTTTGTAAACGTTTCGGACAGATAAGGATAAACAAATTCCCAAAATATGTAACAGCTGAAGAATTAGACAATGCATTGAAAGCATGCATCCTTATATGTCAGCAAGAAGAATTTTCTAAGGATATAGCGAGTATTAAGGACAGTAAAGCTGTAAAACAATACAGCAATCTGCGATCTCTTAGTCCATTTTTAGATAAAAACGGGATATTAAGAGTCGGAGGTCGTTTACGACACGCTAATATTCCTGAAGAAGCGAAACATCAGATAATTTTGCCCGATTGTCATTATTTATCCAAACTAATTATCGCAAATGCACATAAAAAAACTTTACATGGGGGTCCAACTCTCATGCTAAGTTTCTTGAGACAGAATTACTGGATTCTCGGTGTCAAGAGAATGATTAAGCAAGAAGTGCATAGATGTGTTATCTGTGCCAGACACCGTGCAACTATTGGTACACAATTAATGGCCGATCTACCTCCACAAAGAGTAACACCCACAAGACCCTTTTTGCATAGCGGAGTTGATTTTGCTGGACCTGTGGACTTGCGTATATCTAAGGGTCGAGGTTGTAAAACGTCTAAGGGTTATCTATGTATATTTATTTGCATGGCAACAAAGGCCATTCACATTGAAATTGTAAGCAGTTTAGAGAGTGCCGATTTTATTGCTGCGTTCAAACGATTTACCGCTCGACGAGGACACTGCCGTCACATGTGGAGCGACAATGCCACTAACTTTATCGCTGGTAACAAGGAGTTACGAGCCCTGTTAAAAGAACAATTGCGCACTGTTAATGGAGAAATTTTAGACATGCTTGCTAGAGATGGCACTGAATGGCATAACATCCCACCAAATGCGCCCCATTTCGGAGGCATATGGGAAGCAAGCGTGCGCTCGATTAAATTTCACCTGAAGAGGATTCTTGGCAATACCACATTAACTTATGAGGAGATGGCTACGGTTACGGCTCAAGTTGAAGCCTGCTTAAATTCTCGACCCATTTCGCCAATTAGTGATGATATTAATGATTTACAACCTCTAACACCTGGTCATTTTTTGATAGGAGTACCACCTATTATAGTTCCGGAAAGATCGTACATCACAGATAATATAAACCGTTTAAATCGTTGGCAGTTAGTACAGAGAATGGTACAACATTTTTGGGACAGATGGACTCGCGAATATTTGAGCAGACTTCAACAGAGACCGAAATGGGCAAAAAGACACAATAACGATATTAAAATAGGAGATCTCGTTATTGTAAAGGACGAAAATTTACCACCCGGGAAGTGGTCCCTTGCCAGAATCATTGATGTACATCCAGGAGACGACGGTTTGATTCGTGTTGTTAGTTTAAGATGTAGAAATTCTGTAATTAAGCGTCCACTCATCAAGATATGTCGCCTTCCAATAGACCCTTATGTTTCATAAAGATATTTATTAAAATTTAGATATACATTGCACGGTGGGCGGTTGTTGGAAGAACAGCATGTTCTTGGTGGGCGGAATGTTGAGGGCGCCACTATATCTAGTATGTATTAATTATAAATATAGTATCTGTATAATTAAATAGTACTGTTAGTATAAAAATAATGTAGCAAATAAGTTATATATCTCACAATGATTATCTGTAGAATGCAAATGTTGTTTACGTAATTTAGTTCCGAAATGAATACTAGATGGCGCTGTTAGATTTCTGAAACTCGATATTATTTCGTTTTCATCGATTGATATACACAATTGTAAAATTTTATTATTCAGTATTTTGTAACACCATTTTTTGATATCATTATACTCTTTCCCTCGTATGTGGTGTTTCATTTCGAGGTTTTTGGGCTGTCTGAATATCGCGGCGCGGACGTCTTCACACATGAATTAAGTTAAATACATATATAAGATATTTAGTAATTGTTTTTCTCGCGTAATATATACATATATTTACTTTATTGTATATAAAGAATGTTATATCATTTTACAATTGGCGAATAAGTTATTTATATTCAATGGAAATTGAGTTTGTTTCTATAATTATTTATCAATCGTCTGAAATTTGTTATAAAATCATCAAAACCATTTGTCACTCTCATTGAAGTTAAAAAAATATTTTGAAGCTTCTTTCAAACATATAAAAGCCTTACAACATTGTTATCAATACAGCGTTGGTTTAGGTATTGAAAATTTTATTTTACCACAAACAACCTAATATTTTACTGAATAGATATAAATATTAAAATAATAATTTTATTTTATATTAAATTTTCAGCTTCAAACTGTGTTCTTATTTTGAATGAACAACGAACGTGTCAAATGCCTTTATAGATTGTAGTTTTATTATGAACAGCCAAAAAATATATATTTTGGTGGGAATGATAACGGAAAGCATATACAGTACAGCTGAGCGTATTTATCTCTAAAAGGGATTCCTTTCCACCAGCCAGCATATTGTAGGTGTAATATGTAAAAATATTCCCAATAGAATAGTTTAATATTCCCACCATAGAAGCATCTTTGCTGTAATATTACACAAATAGCAGGGCATTAGTTATTACCGAGCCGGGTGGTAGTAATGGTCGACACGTGGCGAGCCCAGCGTGCATAAGATCACCATTGCCTTATCTAAATGATATTATTGCCAGTTTCCTATCTAATGTTATTACGTGATTTTTTTGGTATGGAAATAGTGTAGGTGGTGACAGTTTTATAGACTGTCGCTGTATCAGTAAAGTACATGTTGTATGGGTCGCTTTAAATCTTATTAATATTATAAATGAGACAGTTTGTGAGTGTATATGGATAGATTGATAATTGTTACTCTTTCACGCAAAATCTGCTGAACGGATTATAATGTACTTTACAGTAATATAGCTATACATGAGAATAACATATATGCTATAATTTAAAAAGATAATATGTAAATTGGGCTAAATATAATGTGTCAAATAAGTGTGATCTAGGCGAATTGCGCGGGCCAGCGAGTTAATTATACGCGTATGTATAGGCGACGTTACTATTCACCATCAGGTGGACCCACAACTTTGTTTGCAATTCCAGTATAAAAAAAAAACACGGGTGGCGGAATAAAAAAATATATTTTATTGTTACGTTTATTTGAATAATGATTTTTTTTCTTGTATTACTCTATTTATTACTAAATATTATTTCCATGTTAAATCGTGACGATATAAATAACGAAACAAACTTACATTGTTATTGTTTGTATTCATGTACATGTAAAGGCGTGATTTAAGATTATTAGATTTGAAAAGAAGAAACTAATCAGATAGTTGGTATCCTAAATAATAATAACCCAGGATCATGCACAGCACCATCTAGCCCCAAGTTAAACAGAGCTTGTACTATAATAATGATATAAATATTTATATATATATTTCTGTAAATACAATATTGTACATGGGAAACACCGATATCGACAATCAAACTCGTACAAGAAATCGAACCTGCAATCATCGGAAGTAAGACGGTGTGTTAAACCATAGACAACCGAAGATATCCCAAATTTAAATGAATCTGTATTATTGTAAATATGTACAATATTTAAAAAAAAAAATACGAGTTGAGTTTCTTGTCAGTTGTTCTCATCTCGAAATCATTCCGAACTGACGGTAGATTTGACATATCATAAGAGTCTGTAATAGATCTATATGAATAAAGATATTTTGAATTTGAATAGGATATTTTAAATTTTTATATTTACAAATAGGATATTTTTTATTCTATTACATGAACATAATGGTACATGGTGCTGGTAAATAGCCAGTTTTAGAAACGAAGATAAAAGTATAGGCCTTCTGTAGCCTAATAATTTATTACGGGTACTAAATAAATATGATGGCTAATAAATTCATTTCAGTTTCGGCATTAATCAAATTTACCAACTCATCCTGATATTACGCTCCCAGATAGATACTCCGAAGATTAAATTATACTAATATATTATGTACGTCTAATTCATTTCAGTATTATATACTAACAGCAATTCATCATGACCTTCACATTCCGTTATATGTCGTTTATATATATATATATATATTATATACATGTATATGTAGACAAATTTGGGTTAGGGACTTTAACAACATATATACGAGTATGTGTTAGTAAACTAACCGAAGTCGGTCGACTCAAGGCTCGCATGATTATTTATATTGAAATAAAAAATATATATGTTTTATTAGTTAGATCTTCTTACAAAATAAATATATTTTTAAATTTCGAATGGTTTGATAAATTCCGTCGCCGGAATTATTTATAGTCTGTTCTTTTTGGAAAATAAACAAAATTGTTAGTTATTTATTTACTTAAATTGCTTAATTATGTTGAAAGTTTTATTATTTGTCATGAAATTACAATATTTATTAATTTATTTGTTTTCATTATCACTAAGTTGTTGTGTGTAAGTGTTTGAAAAATCTGCAATAAAAGGAATATTTTATTGCAGATTTTTCAAACTCTTTCTTTACATTACAAGCACCTTACAGTTAAGTAATATATTGTTACAGAATGGTCTCTTAGCAATTATACTGCGGTACGCTTTAAACATTTTCGACGATATGCTAAATCATCTTTTATCCTTAAAAAGCAGTTGTTGTTCGACTAAGTTTGTCAACTTATTATTAGGTAAAGGCTATGAACGAATAAGTTATTTCTAATGAAACTAAAGTGAAAAGCTATATATGTACATTTTATTGAATTAATTGTTATTTTGCGAAATTCCATTTCAATGGATATATTATTTAATGTTAGTATTACCGGAATGGTATAAAATAATATAAATCCATTATGAGATAGATTTTCCTATGTAATTTGGAATGGTAAAAAAGTTAAATTGTTGCCGGATGGTAAATGGCAATTGTAGTCTATATTCGTGCTTATACATATACATGCATGTATGAGTACAACATATTACTACGTGACACCCATGGTACCCGGAGGACTACAATATCATGAGTCTATCCTGCAATTAAATTGTCATATCTCTATCATTTAACCGAAATACAGTTTGCTTTGTGGCGTCAAGAAGCGTCAGGAATAGGTAACACAGAGATGCAGACATAAACGACTACTACAAAAGGTAGGTAAAAATATATTAAGTAGGACTTATAATATTGTTCATAACTAAATAAGCCGATAATTATTATCATGAAAAATTCATACCGCAAAAATATATTTCAAATTTAAAGCATATTTTCGAGCGGCTGTGCCGTTCAAGTGTAGGATGGTGAACATCGCCCAAGTTGACAAGAGCAAAAGGTGATTTTGTAAACCGCTAGTGCATTTCAATAGCTCTATTGTTGAGTAGCTGTTAGCTACCATTTCATGTTGCATTACTATCTATTTTAAGTTGAACTTAACTGGCTATAGTTAGGGTTGTAATTTTATTGCCCTATGAAGTAAATATAGTATATTCTTAATCAGGGTTAGTCGGAAATGGTATACTAATCCGCTAACACTGTTATCACTAATAACTAATTGACTCAGTATGATATTAATTCTAAAGGAGATTATTTTTTTAATTCATAAATAATTACTGTCATTTATTACAAAGAATCGGCAATCCTATTCTTAATAATTCAATCAAAAACAGTCAATGTATTTGATTAGTGGAGTAATAGGTAAAATAAAATTGATTCATACCTAAAATCCGATCTGATCAATATCGCTGGAAAGCATTGGATGCGAGCAGCGCAGGACCGATCGTCCTGGAGATCTTTGGGTGAGGCCTATGTCCAGCAGTGGACGTCTTCCGATGATGATTCCTAAAATTGTTGTTATCGTATTTTTATATAACAACTTAACACACTGCCAGAACAAAAAGAGGGTATTACTTATTAAAAAAACCGGAAGATATAAAATCATAGGTAATATAAGAACAGAGAACATAAATACAGAGTACGTTACGTACAGAGTACGTTATCATTTAGCTAAAATACAGAGTAAAAAATATTCTAACAAGAACAAATCCCAGAAATTTTTATTTATATCTAATCTGTGCGTACATTATTATTATTTTGTATTTGTATATGAGCACTGAATAAATAAATCACTAAATCTATTACTTAAAAAGAGTAATTAAATACTGTTAATTACATATAATATACTTAGTAATTGGGAAATCTCCCTAGGATCGCACACCTGGCAACACTAAACTTTATTTTTCGCCCGAGCACGCAGCCCAATCAATGATCGTCTACTATCAGACCTGCACAACGGTAATATTGACAAACTTTATATTGGAGTTTCATAGTAACTTGGAACTGTGCTGTACGTTCGACAAATTAAGGTGTGTGCTTTTGTCTCGTTCATTAATTATTCCTTTGATGAGGGTTCTGGTAGATATAGTTTTATTAAACAAATCAATTGTGGATATTGTACAAACATAATCTAAATATATATAACTCAAAGTGACTGACGTAGTGATTTATCAACGCACAGCCCAAACCACTGGACGGATCGGGCTGAAATTTGGCATGCAGGTAGTAGAGAACGGATTTTGATTAATTCTACCCCCAAGGGGATAAAATAGGGGATGAAAGTTTGTATGAAACTTTGTCAATTTTAAACCGATCGGGCTGAGACTTTGCATGTATAAAGCTACTATGACGTAGGCATCCCCTAAGAAAGGATTTTGATAAATCCCACCCCTAAGGGGATAAAATAATGCGAGCGAAGCCGCCGTAAAAGCTAGTATTGTTATATATATTCTTTACTAGTTGAGACCAGCAACTGTCAACACTACTTATTATTATCTAAAAAGAAACGATTTTTTTACGAAAATGCTTATGTGCATCCTCTTGATACACTACAAAATATGGTTACGGTAAATTTAATTTAGTTTCCTTCAAACTTAAGTGAGTTAAGTATGAAAGTATATATATATATATATATATATATATATATATATATATATATATATATATATATATATATATATTATGTATGTATATATTATGTGAAGCTCTTTAGAAGTAATTGTACCTAACTAAAATTAGGGATAATGTGGGCAAAAGGGTGGACTTATCTCTTTAAGAGACCTCTAGTCGACCTGAGCATAGTAATAAAGTAATTATATTTATATTAAACATGATATTAACATGTTAGTATCAGTTTAATATGTTCTACTTTATTTTATGTAGGTCTAATTGTATTAATAATAAATTATATACGTTTTTAAATTTGACGTAGTTATTATAAGTATCAGGGTTCCAGTGATTGGGTTAATTAAACAAAAAACAAAAATCGCGATTAGAAAGTCTTTTTGCGTATACGAGAAGATACAGTTAGTTATAGTTTGTCGAGGTGAGTATCGACGAGTTTTAACAGTAACAACAAACGATTTATAGAAACTTTTATTGAAAGAAGTAATTCACAATTTTGTTTAGTTCAGATTCCAATACCTTAATAATATTCTAATATATTTATATAAAAATCTCTTCTTACGCTTAAACCTTTCAAGCTTTACTTAATTCTGGCATTCGTAAACAATATCAAGAACAGACGATGAATGGAATTCATAATAATATAGTATGTTGTTTAATATTAGTTAACTTCATGTAAACCAATATTAGAAGCCACAAAGTTTTATCAAACACACCAGATTGAATGTTATCACTAAAAGTTAGAAGTACTAGTAATTAATTATGTTTTATATTCTTTTTGTATAATTTTAGATATTGTATATCGTTTTTAAATGAAATTATATGTACTGTGAAATAAAATCTAGGTACTAGATATAAAAACAAGCGTATATATGGTTAGTTAAATCAAAAATGTAAAAAACACTAATTATATATAAGAAAATTTAACGTTCATATAAATTTTCCATAAAAAAAGTCGCAACCGTTAATAACGTATGAAGTGTAAGAAATATGTTCCCAATATTGTTCACCGATGGGACGCATTGACCAACCGATTGACCAGCGGTGATAATCCTAAGAGACATCTGAAAACGATGTGATAAAACGTAATGGCTGTTTATTTTTTTAAACCATTAACTTTCCAATAAATGCTCGATAAACCGGCGATCATAACATTATAAGACGTAGATGGAGGGAGTACGCGTCCGTATAAAATTTTGTTACGGCCGATACAGGAAATATCTATTATAAATATCAGTAAAACGGATTTTTGGCTCTCTGTAATTTATTGGAAATCTAAAGGTAAATTTATAAAAATTACCAAACTCCCGCGTAACATTATTTATTTATATAAATTTAATGACATATAATATAAAAGGTAATAAATAGTACATTTGGCAGACTTAACACCATGCGGTATTTTCTACCAGTCAACCATAGGTGGTGCGGAATTTCTGTTGGTTGTGAAAACGTAATAAATAAAACTAATCAAAAAAGTAGTCAAAAATATAAATAAAATACATTTTATAATAATAATAATCTCAGGACAATTCACACAGCACCATCTAGACCCAAGTTAAGCTAGCTAAAGCCTGTGTTATGGGTACTAGATAACTGATACAAATACATAATATTTTTTTTCGTTAATACATACTTAATATACATAGAAAACACCCAGACCGACACAAACAATCATACTCATGAATACAAATGTTTGTGCCGTGCGAGGAATCGAACCCGCGACCATCGGACGTAAAGCGGTGTGTTAGACCGCTAGACCACCGAGGTCGTCGAGATTTTATAACCGCAATACAGTTGTGATATATAAAATTTTACATTCATTGGTTTATATTTTATTTTTCATATAATTAAAAAGGTAAACACCATTGATGGTAAATGGTAACCGTCACCTATATACATGAATGCAACTATGGAGATCATATGCTATTCTTGATCAGGAAGAAACGACTCGTTTTGGTTAATTATTTATTTAGTATATATATATATATATTATTTACTTAGGATATCTCTATTATAATATTGATTGACAAGACATTTTTCATATATTATTTAATGGCTATAAAAATGTGATAGATGTAAGTAGTAATAATATGCTAAATAAGTAGTGTTACGCCAGTATCACCAACATTATATGCGTTGCCAATTGAGAGTTCTTAGATGGCAGGTATTTTGTAATTTCATCGATCAAGCGCCCCAATATTTTTTCACGAGTATTTCTTAACCATTTAGACCCTTCTAAATATTGCCTACATATTGTTTTATCTAACTTATAACCTACTCTGTAACGCGCAGAACGTTGAACACCTCGTTTATGTAGCAATTACGAGTATTACTAAACTTCGTGATGTCGCATTATTTAGTTCAACAATTATGTATTTAACATCTACTTGTATACATTTAATAGTGCTTGCCCGTGAATAAATTATTGTGAAGCTTCAAACTAGTTCTTAGAATTCAATATTATATAAATGTTGTTATGAAATAATATCCATTTTCTATAACAGTAGCGAGTACTTAAATCTCAGACTAAACAATTTGCTACCACAGACCACTTATCCGAAAAATACAAAATTTATTCAAATAAACAATACTGTTATGTTAATTGTTATTCAACTAAGAACGCGGGCTGACTTTGTCCGGAGTAATCAATATATACTAAGGTGAAAGCGAATAATTGCCTGTAAGAGATTGCTTAGCGATAAGGCCGCCTTTTGTACTCGTCATTGTTATACATATTTTTATAGTAATTAATATTTTCTGTAACTGGTGCAAAAAAGTGTAAAAATAAAATAAAAATAAATAAATAAATTATTTATGATAATAAAGCATTTTCACCAAAAAGAAAAAAATTAAACTTTATACCTAGCTTTATCAAGGGTTGCTGCCCTGCAAAAGGCAGGCACTACACTATGTGCACCCTCGTATGTACAATCTATCTTAGCGTCAAAAGTAATTAAAAACCGTTTAGTCCTGAAAAGTTACAAACATATAGACAGATACACTTTCGCATTTATGATATTTATATTAATTTGTAGATATTATTTGGAATATTTTATTACAATACTATCTAAACAATTATTTAAATGAGACACTATAACAAATGACTCTCCAAAAATCACGGTAAAATAACACAGCTAAATCTTTGTTGCTTTTGAAATTTAAATGTTTTAATTGAATCTAATTTGTCAAATTACCTGTCGAGGGAAGCTGTAAACTCTTCAATACGACCGAGATGAATTAATTGAGTGACAGCGCGGACTTCTGTATAATTTTCTCGGAGCTTTTGTTGATGGCAAGTAAATGTATTTTAGGTTCATTTTTGCGTTGTCATCTCTTCCTCAAATAACTATAAGGTTTTTATTTCATAAAGGTCGAAATCGTATAACCTGTCGCAAACTAACGAATACCTGTAACACTAGACAGGGTGTTACGTTGTCAATTATAAATTCTTTAATATATAAGAGACTCTCGTGCATTTGATTCTTTCTTTGAAAGTCTTTTACGTATGATATTTATTTTGAATTGATTTATAAAAGTGATTTTATATAGGTACAGAGGTCAATTTACAGTATAATCGAATTATAAATTTCTTTATTATTATGATGTATTGGCGAGAAAGACGAGGAAATAAAAATGATTTCTAATTGTAAAGTGTTTTTCTTAGTAAAAAGATAAACAAATATTTTATAAATAAGTAAATTTTTATTAGGTATATAGCTATACGAGCTGTATTTATTCCGTACTTAATTACAAATATATCGACAATTGTTTCGTCTTCATCCATGAGTATTAATTGAGATGACTACAAAAAATATAATTTCTCGTTACACTGTCTTAAGAGTTTGAAATAATAATTTAGAAATCATAATAAATATATGTATAAAAAAGCGTAATTCAAAGACCTGATAATATTATACTCGTAATTATTATAATTCAAATGCAGAACAATAACATACGTATTCATAAAACGATTTCAGAGTACAGTGTAGCCTAGACTGCCACAACATTGTAATTTACAAAGCGAATTGTAATTAAGGGTCGGTTTTACTTGAATAAAAAAAAATATTAAAAACAAAGCTCGCCCCGGCCGGCGTCTATAAATCCGGTAAATGCTCATTAATTTCATTCGCGAGCGCTATAAACACCTTTACAGGTTCATTGTAATCCTGGCTTAAGACCTGGATACTTAATTAAGTGAATAACAACATTATTTTAGAACGAAATAGCTAATAAAAGGCCTTAATGTTATATTACAAGAAATATTGATATCGTATTTAATTAGTGTAATTAATTCAATTTTATACCAGACGATTCGGGTTCTGTCAAAAGAACATAATTTACTTACTTCTAAATGATTACACGTCTTTAAAATGTCTATTAATTAAAAGTTAATATGTAATTAACTATTTTATAATTAATTTATACGTCGGAAACTAAAAGTATTATAAAACTTAAAAAAAAATTAAGGTTAGAAACACAATTATATTATTATAAAATTACTGAACAGGTATATGTAGTATTATATATATAAGGAATATTATATTAACCTTAATAATAATTTATCACATTTCACAAGAGTTTCTATCAAGTCTTTACATAATTTTTAAAGGAGAAACAAATTCGAATAAATTTCAGGCCTAATATTAAGTACAGTACGAAGTCATTAATGAATTAACAACAAAAATGCGTATTTAATCCACCATTATGCGTGATAAAAGCTGTTTAAAATGCCTTCCCCCACGCGAACATGCGAAATGTTAACTGTTCAAATTACCCTATTAATGGGTAGTAATGTTGTGGTTCTGGGGTAATTTTCCATATGTAGTGAAACCATATATCCTGAATCTTGTAGGACAACATATTTTAACCTTATTACTTATTATTATCATCATTTCTTAAATATTTAAGATATTATCATTATTTTTCATAGGATAGATTAGATATAGCGTCTATATATGTATGTATAATAGTAGATATGTTATTAGTATTATATATTCTAGTAGAATCAGTAATTCTTCAGTCAACAGTTTTTTTTTATAGTAAAATCCTTTAGTCACATGTTTTGTTAATTGTAAACACTTTGTAATATACATGTCGTAGTTGACTATAATTAAGGTTGCGATTAGTATATTGAATATATTGTAAAGTTATATATAACGTAAATGTATTGTTGTAAACCTTGTTGATGACCTAATAAAAAATAAACAAAAAAATAATAATTGTTCAATATACATACAGTACAATAGTGTTAGAGCAGAAACATAAAACTCTAGACAAATATTGTCCGGCATGGTAATTATTGTAGTTTGTAATTAGGTTATTAGTTAGGCTGATATAAACCTATGGGGAGAAGCCCTATGCTCTGCATTAGGTGTGTATATGTATGTGTGAATAACTATATTATATGTAAAGAGATATCATTCATCATTGTAAATGTTCAACAAACATTCCACTTGAGATATACAAAAGTAATTTATAAGGAAATAACAACTGAAATGTACATAAGACAATTCTCGCGTATTATTTTTATGGCAGCTTTATCTATTTACGAAAAAATTATAATAAGTGTTTGGTGAATGAAAAGGAATTAAAAGTTGTTAAAAAAAATGTTTAAATTTATTTTAAAAATTTACATATTATTATTTTATTTTATTACATATAAATTATTGTAAAAATTTACATATATTTAATATGTACATTTTCGTCTAATTTGTAAAAAGTAATTTGTTTATTGCAGCTTGATTCCAGTGTATTATATTAATATTTTATTATACTGGCTATAAACGAACATTCATAGAATTCGCGTAGAAAGGCCGCAGCTATGTACACCCTACTTATCGCTTACTTAGTCTAAAACTTATATGAAACCAAGGAACTTCTACACCATTGCTGAGGAAAACAGTCACGATAGACAGACAATTCTAAACAAAAACATAGACTTTCTCCACAGAGTTTTATTTTCAATAATTGAAACAACACAATTAAGTTCCAAATATTGTTTTTTATACTTCAGATTTTCTATTTCGGCATAGGATTTGGCAACACTAGTCAGCTAGTAACGACGTGACCCACGTAACCAACTGTGTACGATTTGGCCGGGCAATCCTATTAGAGATTCTGTGTGTGAATGCATCTGTATGTACATACTATAGATATATAGTGCCTATCTCTACTACAATATGCCATATGAGGTAGGTAATTAGTTACTATTATATATATTAACATCAAATTAAAATAAATATTATAAGGATAAAAACTAGAATCATAGATGTAATTTACTGTACTAAGAATTTAAAATAGAAGTGGGCAGGACATACGATTACGAGCAAGAAAGATAAATACATTAGGATATTACAGATCAGATAGATAGACAGACAGCCCGAGACAATATAAAAGAAGGAAAGGAACACAGCGTTGTAGATGGGAAGATTATATTAAAAAAATAGAGGGACATAACTGAAAAGGACAAGCGCAGAATCGCATTCCATAGCGAACTCTAGGGGAGGCCTATCTATGCTAGACAACTAGACAACTTTCACATACCGGTGTCAAATAACAATAAAAAGATTATAACAAATATATTAGAAGTAAGATAAAGGCTATTATTATTATTATTATGTTGAATTACACATCTAAATCAACTCATCAAAATCAAAACTCTTCAACTACGCTTATGAATCTTGTTTGTGAAATTACTGGCAATTTGTAATTTTAATGTAGATTAGTAAATGTAATTCCGTAATTACTTAGAACAAATGAATGTTTTCTAATTTTACAATAATGTAACTTCCATAGTGTACGACTTTTAAATTATATACAAGCTTGTGAGAACATAAATCATTTGAGTCTGCATTGGGAAGTCATATTGACTAAAAATTGACTGATCGCGAAATAATAATTAATTAAGTTTGTAATTTGAAAATAATGAAAATTCCTTAGTTTATGACTTTTCAGTTATACTGAAGCTTGTGTGATAAACATTTATTTGCACCGTTTTAATATAATCATGTTATTTCATTAGCTATTTTGAACAAATTATTTATTTTGTTATTTGAACGTAAATCAAATTTCATAGGTGATGATTCTATAATTATATTAAAGCGTGTAATCTGGTTGATTTATTTAGCAGAATAGTGTAGTGATGTTATTTTTTTAACTATTTAGCTTTGTTTTCTGATTTGAAAATAATGAAAATTTCTTAATTCCTGACTCGTCAATTATATTATGTGCTTTATAGATTTGTTTGCAAGCAATACTGCAGTGACGTTTTATTTTACCTACTTAGAATAAATTACGTATATTCTAAATTTGAAATAACGTAAATTCCTTAGTTTATGACTCTTCAATTATACTGAAGCGTGTGGGTAGATGATTTATTCCGCATAACGCAGCCCGGTATGCAGCAGAGCAATCTATATTCGCCTCCACTGTCTCTTTGATATTCAGGCCAGCAAGTGTGAGTAGGTCATGTGTAGTTCACCAATGGTTTATATATCGCCACACTATATAATTACGTATTAAAAACATCTATTCAAAAGAGCAACACAGAAGTTTCTTGCTCATATTTCTTGTGATGAACCTGCGTTCTGAATAAGTGGTAGAATAAAAAATATGAGTATTCAAAAGTGCTTGTATTAAGATTATTTCTATTATGCTAATTTATAATATTGTTGTATTAACTAGGTACGTAAGATTACTTCATAATGGAATACTATTTGGTTAATTTGTTTATGTATTTGTGTGTATCCGGGTAAGGTTTGGTTAAAGTGTCATAAGGAAAGAGGGAAAGGGGATGACCAAGACATAGCTATATCGACCAGATTAAGAAAATAGTTGGAGACGTCGTATCAACAGATAGAAAGAGATTGATGGAAGATCACAAGAGTAGAATGGCAAGATGGCTCTACCAAAAAGAGCGTGACTATTAGTTATGAATGAATAAAAGGTAAGGTTCGTATAAAATAAATTGTTTGAAAGTCATACGGAATAATAAAAAAAAAGATTAAAACATATTGATGACATTGACTATTCAATGCATTTAATAACATACGGTATTTAAGTTCACCACGTTTTAACCACGACGTCGACAGTCCACAATGCTTCTGACTACCATATCCGAGATTATGGTCATAAGTATAGGTACTCATTTATATTATAATTTCGGTAGCTCAGCAGTGGACCTGCAATTGAAAATTCTGAAGAAATATGTACCTACGCGGATAGGTAAACTTTAGAATGTTCAAATGCAGAGCAAATTTTTCATTTGACTTTCACAAAGCTAATCTAAATTCCTTGTTTGACTTCATTTTCCGTGTCAAGAGTAGATCGGTTACAGAGGCTCTAGGTTACCCACCTATTTTCAATAGGAGAGGCTTTTATCGATGTCTGGAAAATAGGTCAACAGTTAGCTTCCTAACTTGTGACCGAGACGTATGAGATTCAAGCGTATTCCCATTGGATATTTTAAAGTCGAGTACACGTAGTATTTATATTGGCAGTGTTGTAGATTTCATAATCAAAACTATTATAAAAACGTAGAACATATACATATATTCTTGTCATATTAGTATATGATACTTTCATAAAACTGATCAACTATCTTGGGGGTAGTTGATCAGTTTTATGAATTGTTTCATAGCTTGTATAAATGTATTAACAGAGACAATTTAAGATAAGACACATAAAAAAATCCACCAGAACACTTTTATTGATATGATTAGAATAAATTATGTAACAGAATTGATATTTTTTGTATATATAGCATATAATTAATATTTTATTAATCTGACATAATGATTTTGAAATTTTAATTCCAGAGTAAAATTGTTTGTATTGGTCTGAGCGTTTTATATCAGTTGTCTAGTAGTCATAACACAAGGTTTGCATAGCTTGTGACTAGATAACGCTGTGAATTATCTCAGGTTATTATTATTATTATTGTATAATCTAGATTATAGATTATATTTGTACATAATCGTTAGAGTTGCTATGTAGAGAACAGGATTGCTTAATAAATATACTCGAAAATTTGCAGAATAAAGAATGAAATATCATTAATTCGATGGCCAATACTTGTACAGAAAATAACATGAAATTCTACATTTCTGTTAGCATTGAATAAAATAGAATATACCCTTAGAGAATAAACAAAAATATATTTCAGATCGACACAATATTCTCATGAGAATATCTAGTACATATCGTGTATACAGATGAATACATTCTTCAGTTCTTTTTAGAAAGAAATTGATGATGTTCTTTGCGAGACCAATAGTACGTGTCACGATAGATGAGCCAATTGATTTTCGACGTTATTTGAATAGAAATTGATTCTAAGTTTAGAACTATGTATTTTGAAAACACTATCAAAAAGAAGATTCTTATTTGATGCGAAAGGAAACTTAAAAAAAAAAGCGGTTGATTCGTTGTGAATCTGTTCTAAATATATAGGTAAATATTGTATCTATAACTCTTAAACTTTGGTTTATTAATACCCTTAATATAATAATTTCCTGAACATAAAAACTTAAGGTCCCGCTTTAAGGTTTTTCACAATTTATAATCATTAATTTAAGACAAAATAGAAATACAATAAGATGTTAATTTTTAAAACTTCATATTTATTTTGTAAGCCGTTATTTAAAAGAAAATGTGATGTAATCAAAATGTATTAAAGTAAAAGTTATAAAGTACTATTTAATTTCTATATAGAAACATTAAGGAATACTAAAACCATACGCTCCGAGTTGGAAAATTGGAAATTATTCATTGCGAAAGTGGTTTCGCATACAGCTTTCTGTCACTAACATAGTCCGACTTATAAAGTATACTATTATTACGTTTTCTCACAATTATAGACTACTCGCTTCTCGCCTCTCGAGTATTCACTCGAGTGAGCACTCGATTCTTTCATATAAAGCTGTGAGTGCCATCGATTGAATGAAAATGTCATCACGTGATGCGATAATGCCCTACATATCGATGTAGGAATTTTTATTGGTTCTTAACATTTTATTGTGGGCTATAGGTATTTAATTAAATACATTTTCGATTCGATTGTAAAGCTTATCTATGTATATTAATATAATAAAAAGGTAATGTTTGTAAGTATTGATTTTCAGAGAAATCTACGATACTACTGATCCGATTTTTTAAATTCGCTTAGTCCTCGATAGCTCATTTATCCAAGTAGGCTATTCATTCAACTAATATATATAGAGCTGTAATGAAAAATGTTTCAGATATGGCGTTAAAATATTATTTATCGTTCTCAAGCCCTTATGTGTCGCAAACGAAGTCATGCGGTTTAGCTAGTTTCTTAATGAGAAAATGTAATACAAAAATTTTCATACCTCTACTGACCACAGTTGCGTGTAAAACAGTTACATCTATTACAAAATTTGTTATCAAACGTTAAAGTTATCACAATAGTGCTATTCATACAGGAGTTTATGTACACGACCATTGTTCGAGCGGGGTATTTGTACACTCATGAAAACATTGTATTGTGGTAAACTCGACTTATGACTTAATGTTGCTTACTGTTGCAATGTCCAAAGTTGTATTGTTATTAGTCTAGGTAGCGTACAAATCTTAGTTTCTCATCTTATGTAAACAGATACATATAATGCATAGAAAAATTCACAGATCTAGAATCAAACCGCGTTCATTGGAATTTAAGACTGCATAAATACTTATGCTAAATCTAGCGGTTTAATATAGACATATTAAACCGCTAGATTTAGCATAAAGCGGTTTAATCTAGCGGTTTAATATATACATATTAAACCGCTAGATTTAGCATAAAGCTTACTTTCCAATGTTTGTGAAGATTAAAAGGTGTAAAGCTAAGCTAGAATGAAAGAGAGAAAGAACGAAGAAACCAAATAAAAAATATTATAACAAAATTTACATAGAAAAAATCAAATAAAATCAATACAAGAACTTTTGAATTGTAATAATGATTTTTATGATTAAGATAGACATAAGACAGTTTTCTTAAATCAGCATAAACTATGACTTTAATTTTATTTTATGGTAATATTTAACGTTAATGATGACGGTATAGTTAAGTTATACGGTTAAGTTTGTAAATTTTCCTTTCCTATTGGAGTATATCTGAATCGGAAAAGCTTTTCATAAGAAAATCTACCGAATAATATGTAACCTGCTTAATAAAGAATTTCGATCTATAGATATATAAAATAGATTTACAAGCGTGAACTGAAAACCTAGAAAGTTTTACGTATCCGGTAGTTTTGGCGCTGAGTTTGATAAGAAAAATTTTTAAGCAAAGTAATTTTGTAGGAAACTTCTATGTTACGACTTACTAGTAGAAACTCAATGAAGTGTATGACAGAGCGGGGTTTTTTGCTTTTCCAACTTATGGATTAAACCCTAGTTGAGTTTGAGGTTTTATATAGGAATAACTAAAGAATGAATTAGGTAAGTTTATAAAACCTATATAATTTTCTTTATTAATGTAATTGAACTGTAATTGCAAGATGCCTGTCTCTGTGTTTTAGTATACCGCCTTACTTCGGATGGTCGCGGGTGCGAATCCTCGCACGGCACAAACATTTGTATTCCTGAGTATGATTGTTTGTATCGGTCTGAGTGTTTTCTATGTATAATATGTATATATTTGTATCAGTTATCTAGTACCCATTATACAAGCTTTAGCTGGCGTATCTTGGGTCTAGATGGTGCTGTGTGAATTGTTCTGAGATTATTTATTATTAATAGGAATCAGAGAAGAAACGTGAAATTAGCTATTAAGACTACTAATACAATTATTATACATAATGTGGATAATAATTTTTGGCACTTAAGTATACAGGAATTCTTTCATTATTTAATAGATAGACTATATCTACCTTGCGTATGATGATGATGATGATGATGATGTAATCCCGGCCGATTTCCGCCACGGCGACTCTTTTCAATTCCGATTTTGCCGTTGATGTACTTGCATGTGGCTTATGTAGCCAACTTTGTTTATAAAAATTCTCGCATACCTTGCGTATATCAAACAAAAAGATAATAAAACAAATCGCTAGTTAAAAGAATAATTATAATAATGAGAAAATAGTACTGCCTCGAAACAATCAATCATCTCCCAGTAGGAATATTTTCTATTCATCTTCCTACCTCTGGCGTTACAGGTGCTCATCGGCGACGGTAATCACTTACTGTCAAGTGAGCCCGCCTCGTTTGCCCCCCAATAAACACTATAGTTTAATTATTATTTATTTATATACTTTTCTTGTCTATTATTTTTCCAGTATTTTCATTGTACATGTTGCGGGGTAATAATACGATGTAGTCGGCTATAACGATGTGTATTATGTATATTGCAGATGATAATGGACTGACCAAAAGTACGTAAAAATATTCATCTTAGACACTAAATAATAATAGCAAAATGTAAGGTCGGGTGACTTAGTTTAGACACAGCAGTGCTTAGTAGACAATATTGAGTTTGTGTTACTAGCCATAATTAATTGCATATGTTGTATTGATGTATCTAGGTAATTGTGTCCCATAATACTCTCACCAAATATACATATTTACTAAGGAATATATCATATTTCTACGAGTTTTAGACATTCCTCCTTTCTAGTATGGATCTAATATGCATCTGATGTTTTATTTCGAACTGTTGTATTGCTTAATTTAATATTAAACTTTCTTAATTTTTTTAACTTAAGCTGACTTTTCCATCTCTACCGGATAATAGCATTTGTAAAGCGAAAAGACAAGCAGTCTTTTTCTGCATTTATGTGATAAAAAATTGTAAATATGTAATAATAATGAGTATAAAAATATTGATTGCGATAATAAAGAGTCAGTATAAACTAAAATGTCGTGCCTATCATTTGCCTATCGTGTACCACCCTTATTATTTATGCTATGGGCTTATTATTACATCTCCCGCTTTAACAAATACATCCTGCGGTACTTTCATCAGCATTCTGTCACTGATGAAAGTAGCAAAAATGTGTTATATTTAATAAAAAAAATACATATATAAACCTGCAATAGGAGGATGTACATGTAGATATATATAAAAAGCTATATTTTTACTATTTACAAAAAACTGTATAGTCTGTGGTGCTATATTCATAATTTATGAAAGATTTTTATTGTAATGTACAATATATAATAATAATGGTTGTTTATTGGAGGTCAAACATAGACCTCCAATAAAAAACAATTATTATTATATATTTTTTGTTTCAGATGAGGGAGTCGAGTAGTAATATTAGGATATGAAATACATATTTAATATTACTTATAAATTTTGTAATTTAAATTTAATATCATATTTACCGGGAAGTTGTAAGGATGTATCTAATATGTAATAACAATTAGTATAAAACAATAAAGAGTCAGTATAAACTCAAATGTCGTGCCTACAATTTGTCTATCTGATACCAACCTTATAAAATATTCAAGACGTTTTACGAGTATATGTTAGAATAAACCAAGTAGAGTGCACATACATTATCTAACACCAGTTGACGAGTTAAGTAACTATTTGTAATTTTTCACAACACCCCTATGGCTGGATATATGAGACAGGCTGATTCGCCCGCCAGGGATTGATAAGTCGGGAACGTGCCTTAGAATAAATCGTCTTCGGTGCTGTACCGTGATCAGCATGGGTAATATATAACGACGAAATATACAATATTATTTTATTCAAAGACTTGTTAATATGTATCCTTTCCTCTTATCCATCTTAAATTGTATTAAAAATACGGAAATAAGCTGTTTTTGTGTTAGTAATTTAATTCAATTTGAAATTGGCATACTTCTCTTTAAGATGCAGTCCCGGCCCCGGATGAGGCAACAAGGGCCACGTCCCGGGCGGCAAGTTCTGGGGGCGGCAAAGTCAAACTTGGCAGATGAATACTCAACTCATCATTTTTTACGCACCTTGATGAACTTGATCATTGACAGACGTATGTCAAGTAAATCGTTTGTGTTCAATGCATTTGAAAATGAAGATATAACTATAAATAAAGACACAGTAATTAAGAGCAATAATAATTATATGTGTTATATGAATATATATATATTTTTTTTGGTTTATACTTATCATATATATTTCTTTTTATTTATAATATATGTCTATATTATTATTTCTCTCCACTTCCTGGAAGTAAATGAATAGTTACAAGTTTACATAACATTCTCGCAATTTGAGTTTAAACGATTTTTTGCGTTTATAATATAAAAGTACGAATAAAAATATTTAAAAAAATATATTCACACATTTAAAATATAATATATAGATATAATGGTGATATATATTGATTGAAATTGATCATATGTTGGGATTCAGTTATGATTTATTCTTTAAAATATTGTTTATTTATGTAACATAGATGTGACATTTATAGCAACCTAAATTATAATTATTTCATAAATTGTTAGTGAGTAATCTATTAATGAATATATTCATACTACCAAAAACATGCCTTGATTGATTTAATGTTACGAAAAGTTATCGTCAATATAATTTTATGTATTATATTTTGAATCTAAATGATACAAATTTACAGTTACATTAATTTGTTTCTTATACCACCACAGTAAACAAAAGGATACCTACTGCTAAAATATAATATTAATTTCCTTTTTATTAAAAAACAAAATGGAGTAGGCATAATAAAAAAAAAAACAACTACAATGTTTGATATTGGAAAGAGGAGATTAAAAATTCAAATATTCATTAATGCTAAATGTTTGAGTGAACGCGGGTGGAATGTACGACAGATGTCCAGAATTTAATTTAATATAAGTCCCGTTTCACTTTCTTTTAATATTATATAATTTAGAGGATCCGACGCCCATAGCTCAAGATGATTCCATGTAAATTCAATTTCATCTCAGCTGGCGCAGTTTTGTTCTTCCCAACTAAGAAATATCATAATTATAACGAAGATTTATTAATATCTAGTGTTTATTTCATGGCATTGGTATGTGTGGAATATAAGGCCGCATTTATATTTGTATCTTAATTAATATGGAGTATTGTGTAGTAGTAGTAGTATGTAGATAATTAGTGGTAGACTGTAAAAAGTCATCTGCTTGGGTATTTTAGGCCCATTATTTCACACGCCAAGTGATTGCTTTGTAACCTACAAGTGACTACATGGTAAGTTGATTCGTTAAAATGCGTGAGGCGAGGAAGTGCTTAATACTGTCCACCTTCACAAGAAGTGGTGCATTGACCAAAGAAAAAAATATTTTTATTATTATTTTGCATGCATGGTAGTCTGTAAAGTTAGGAAAAAAGAAGAATTAACAGAAATAGAAATAAAATTTGACATTAATATTTTCGTTTAACCTTAAATTTTAATGAAATTCTTATATCAATTACTATTCTTTTAACAATTTTCAATAGGTAGAATGTACATGAATATATGCTCGAATCTTTGAAGAAACACACCGTTTAAATAGCTTCGCAGTGAACGTCGATACTTGATAATAGCACTGACTTGCAGGTTAGAGTTACGAAAGTATATTATTTTATATAAAACTTACCTAATAATCGATTTTTTGACAATAACTATACTACTATGTATATCTTTTTTATTCATGTGAAGCAGTGAATATACGATACAAATTATCGATGCTTTTATATCTCATATATTGCGCGAGTGTTTTATAATAATATAAATTGAGTATTGAGAACATAAACAAAGTTCGGCGGTATAAATCAGACGCAGCATGTAACCACGGAACTTCTCGCCGCTTGCTCATGACAAGACAGCCCGAGGGTAACTCCTTCAACTTTCAACTGTAAATTTATCTTATACGTATTCGTTAGGTCGCGGCCCGTGTGCTGCCTTAATGTCGCCAAATCTTGGGTCATGTCTCTTTACGGTTCGTCGAGCGTTAAAGTGCTCCAGATTGGTGCAATTTGGAATTCGTGCTGGGCCGCATAAGTTTATCGTTACGGCATTATTTATTATGGTTTATGCTCTAGTTTCAGATACTCGTAAAGTACTTATACATTTCTGAAATTAGATTTTTTATCATGGTCTAAACTAACATTATTTTTGAACGTTTGTATGTTGAGAGCAGGTACGGTAAAAAAGATTTCGAAATTCTCTTATCACCTTATGTATACTAAAAAGCGGAGTTCCATATTGAGCTTCCTCATGCTAAGATGCGGCTATAAATCGAATTACAAGCGATAAAATTAAACCTCTTTGATTGGTACGGACTAACAAAACTCACGCTCTCGGAATCTAGGACATAGCTAGTCCTAAGTTAAGATTTACAGGTTATTGTCATTATGCTGTCACGGTAACATAGCTTTTGGGTATTTGTGTATTGGTTTTGAGTAGCAGATATTTAATGTATGCATTTGAATGTCTCTATATTGACTATATCGAAATGTACAGTATGTTAACAAATCATACCGATACGAAAGGTCATATCGATTCGAGTGTTTCTTAAAGCTGCTTTATTATAAGTGTTTGCTATTTGTAAATTCTAAGAAATTAAAATAGGACTCGCATTTACAAGCTAAGTTATACAGTTCGTTAGTACGACAATTATATCTTAACCTTAATAATATTACAAACGCGAAAGTTTGTGAGTACGGATGTTTGTTAATCTGTCACGCAAAAACTACTAAACAGATTTTAACGAAACTTTACTATAATATAGCTTATGCATTGGAATAACAAATAGGCTATATTTTTATAGAAATTTAATGCGGGTGAAACCGCGGGCAGAGTTAGTGTATATACCTAATCTATAAATACCAAACCTATAGATTTCAACGATTTTCAATGAAAATTATCAGCCATGGCGTAACATAATTAAAGAGCAAGTATTAAATATCTATATACAAGCGTTACGCACAGATATTTACGCAACAGAGCAATATTATTTACATATCGCTCGATTTCCTGATATCGGATATTGACCCGATGCCTACATATTCTAACTATTTATATCGCCCTTGACTATCTGGTTTACTACTGAAATATACATTTTAGATAAAACGTAGAGAGATATATCCGTTCATAGCTATATATATGTATATATACATATACATATATGTGAGAATATTGCGGATGAGAGAGACTTGAAGAATAGTCTTATTAAATTTTTATATTTTATTATATTTTTTTACACTGTCGTACGTCTTACTGTTAACGATTACAATTGTTTTTTTTTAAATAAAAGTATAATAAAAATTAAACGCATAAATCCTCTTTCCATACATTTCCAACATATATATGTATGTATAGGTATACAACACAACCTGGATGGTTTTATCCAATAAGTTTATTTCTAAATAAAATGCCATTTACTATTGACGTCAAATCCAAATGTAATCTGGATTTATTGATACAATTACTAAGCATTTGTGACGTCTGGAAGTCAGAAATATTATTTGATCACTCAAACTAGCGCCTCTACGAGTATGTGAAAATTGTTCAAGTGTCATTTACGATAGAGATTTTTATTATATGTTATTATGTTATATATACTAGATACGAAAAAGAAATCAGAATTGGAATATAATAGAAAATCCTTTATTGTAATAAACTTATTATGTAAAGGATTTTTTATTCTTCTATTTTCTATATTATATATATTAACTTTTTGAATTAAAGAATAGCAGTTAATATATATAATGGACTTAACACCGTGAGCAATTTTCTCCTAGTAAACTATAGGGATAACAGAGATTTAAATTGAGCAGTGCGTTTAACACAAATAACAGTGTAAAAATCTATGAATTAGATCATATTATACGTGTCCATACTTTTATTATTATTTATAATATATCAAAGGAATGTCAATACTCATAATATGTTATAGGAATACTTATAATATCTTTCAGATATTTCAATCATTGGGTAGAAGACATTCATAAGAGGGGTATCATTTACCGCAGATAAAAGAGCTATGTCTTATTTGGTTAACATTGTTATTAATTGTCGTCGTAATAAAAGGTTAAAATTACTCTTCTAAACTATGTATACCAAAATCTAGGGCAAACTAGGTTATACTAGAACTAGTATATAATAGAAACGTAGTATACGGGTATAATCAATATTAACCTTAATAAATATCTAATAAATAAAAAGGTCTGTTGACATAAGAATAATAAAATGGTAACTTTATACAAAGTGACTTCAAATAACCACATTATTTATCCCTTTGTGTATAATTATTTGTAGAATAGGGTGGTAATTATAAACTTTATTCAAAGCACGTACATCGTCTAAGCATAACTCGTAACGGCAGATTTTAATAGCCACCCCAGAGCAATATGAAAATCAAGAGGTAACACTATATGCAATTAAAAAGAGCGCACATGAAACACACAAAAAATATAAGTGTACTAATTTACATACATATGGCATACGTCTAAAAGAGTTCTCATTTTGTGAATCAGTGTTTTTGAACATGGGGTCAGCTCAGTTAGCCCACCTTGAAAAATTATTCTTTCAAGTTTCCAAGTTTAATTATAAATAATAATCTAACACAATATAATTTAATTGAATATTATGAATTGTTTCTGTACCTTACTGTTGCAGAAGATAATATGAAAAATAGCAATATTTTCATCACTTATACACACTCTTGACTACTATACATATAAAAAGTCCTATTATCACTTTCATTGTGCATAGTGCTCCCTCTTGACTTTTTTATTGCTCTTTGTAGTCAACTCAAAAGAGTTGAATATTACCTTGGGTATTACGAGTCAAAACTCCATATAACTAGCTTATGAACATTAAACCTGAGTCAGAAAATTACGCGATGAGTAAGCTAAAATGGATTTAGATCATTCACATTTTGTTATGTAAATATATAACAGTATATTTTTTATTAGATATAATAATGTCGGTTCATATCTTTTTTTATAAATTTGGTATATCCGACTCTAATGGCCAACTCGAATGGCAATCTACTTATCTAAGGGGTAACGCTCGCATAAGTAAGTGAACAGTACCATGAACATCTCGTAATTACGTGCATATAGGTAGTATTTATATATTGAAACCAAAATTATTAATAATAAAAAAATCTTTCTAAATTTCTTTTATCTTTATAGCAGTATACTTTTTAGCAGTGTAGCATACTAATTTATTCTAATCCATTATCCACCTAATGGTAGAATAATAACCACGATGCCTTCCAGAGAAGACCGAGCGGAGGTCGATCTGATGTGGTATATAGTCAGCAATACTCTCCAGTATTAACTACCTCATTTCCCCCTATGGAATATAGTCAAACATGAACAGTGTACGTCGAACTATTGGAATACCAATAAAAATAATCTCGATATGCAAATGAAGATTGAAACAAAATGGTGCAACAATAACCGCTTATCAAGGTGCATTGTAGCAGAAAAAAACAAATGTCGTTATTGAATGTAGCGTATCGGTGTTTTGACACACGTTTGTATTAGTGCTATTGCACGGTATGAAATATAGAAGCCAACTGTGTTTTAGTCGTTAAAAATTATTATAACAATCTAATACTTTATGTATCTGAAAAAAATCGAAACTGGCATCGCCACTGCTGTAGGTAAAAAAGGAAATTATCAATTTTTTTATACGACGTAAGTGGCAACCAAGCATACTGATGGTAAACAGTTACCGTAGCCTATGGACGTTTGAAACACCAGGCGTATCACGTGCGCGTTGACCTTTAAGAAACCTTATATACCCTTCTTGAAAACAATTTGAATTATATGTAAATGACATACTAAAGACAGTCACGATTAATGATAATAAACCCTATCGATTACAAAATAGCAAGCCTCATGGTTTTATACACTGCCTTACACCAAAGTGTCGTGAGTTCAAATTTTACCGACATTAAAAAACTTTCTTTGCCAATTTATGTTGAGTGTAGTATTGTTCCTCATTGCTCCTGTGATGTGTTTACTGCGATATGATATTGACAGTTGAAAATACCTCTGACGATTTCATCGTAGATAACAGTCGTGAACTTATATATATTTATATTATAAGATAACAACATTTTTTTTAGGTTGTGTGTAGGATGGAGACCAAGACGACGAGCAAAGAAACCGGCACCGGTATAGTCGTAAAATAATTGTGTAATAAATTGACTTATGTCATATAAAAACAATATCATATTATAAAAACATAGATAATAAAAAAGTTATAAAAATAGTTCGCAACATCGTCTCACCCGTGTAGCACTTTGCTACATAATTGTGTCTTCGTGCAATAGGGCCAGTTTGCGCCCGGGTCTCTTCAGCGTGCCCCCTTTGGTGGCCACATCTGCTACTCGCACAACTCCATCTTCGCCTGGGAGGGCTCTGGTTACTCTTCCCATAGGCCATGGTAGTTATTTTACGACTATACCGGTGCCTTTTTCTTTGATCGTCGTCTTGGTCTCCATCCTTCACAGGTTGCATTTATTATGGTTTCAATTACTATTTATTTAATTAAAATCGGTAAAATTAAGCTTTATTTTGAATTGTGTTAAGCAAGACTGAACTATTTACATTTTGAGATCAAGCATATTGCACTTTACAGGTTTTAAAGGGAAATTGCCTCACGTCTACTGTAGTTTCAGTTAACGAGCCGTAGCAAGGCCGTACTTCTAAACGGTGCACTGCTGAAATCCGGCCAACCTTTTATATTCACCTAATAGCTTGTGGTGGACGGTTTTATAGTTTCATGTATGAGAGACGAGGTAAATATGCTAAAATGTAGGTGAGCTTGGATACTTTTAATCTCGCAAGCCTCTTTCTTTAGAGTTTTCTCGGCGGTTTTTAGGTTAAACTTGTGAAGTTATTGTTTGCTGTTGTATACGGATGGTGTAATAAGATTTATGGTATTCTAGAATGAATAAAATTAATTAAAATTTTATATTGATGATATATAGAGGAGGTTAGGGCTTAAGTTGATAATTATGAGGTTTCAAAATATGGTGATGAAGTAAGTGATCGCAAATCGTAAACGAAAGGGATTATTACTAAAATAAAAGTTTTCAAAATTATTACACGAATAAATATGATGAAAATGAAAATTAATAAGTTAAGAAATGTGTTATATTATTATATATCATCAAATATTCAATAAAGAATTATACCTAATAAGAAACAACTAAACTCGGTGGCCTAACTGTTTAGTAAATCGTTGGTTGATTTCCTCGCAAGGTATAAAGATTTGTATTCATGAGTATGATTGTTGTTGGTTGGGTTTTATGTATATTATTTTACAAAATACTCTGTTGGAGTATATTTTTTGTCGACGTCCAGTACCCATAATTCAAGTGTTTACTTAATACATGTACGCTGTGGTGTTTATTCGGAGTTATTATTTCTTATTATTTCTTCTAGATCTTTGAACCCTTTAATTCTATTTCAAAATATTGTATATATCTACATATTATTATTAATTATTTTGTCAATTACTAGCCAGTTTCAAGTGCGGGATTTTTCTGCAAACTGCTTGTGCGTTACCACCTATTGTCAAATGGGTTGTGCACACTAAATCTTCGCCCTACCGGAATACACTAGCTGTCAACTAGTATATTTCGTGTAGCCATATTGTTCCTATATTTATAATAGTACCCTACTTGAAAACCATTTAAATTCAACTGTACAGTAAGGGACTTGGCTTCAGTAGTATTATTTATTCAAGAAATAGGATGTAGTCAACAGAAAGAATACATTTACTGTATGCACTTCACCCCGAGTAAATATTTTTCTGTTTACCTTGAGGAAAAACTAATATTATGTTTTTACAAACGTTTTACTCTGCTTGTTAGTAGGTACTTATGTCCTGAAATCTTGCAAATGTTCTTTGTGCTTGTTAGTTTTAACGTATTTAGCTGAAATGCAAATAAAAAATAGTACTCAGTTTTTACACATTCCCCTCAATTAAAATAGCAAGCCGAATAAAAAAAAAAGAGCCACCGTCAAGTAAGACAAACACATACTCTGGAATAACAATGCATCGGTGATATCACGGGTGTCGCCTGTTGACGTGATGAAAGTAGTGCTGTTCACATATATTGGTGACGGTTACCTACTATTTATATTTAGGTGCGTCGTCAGCTTGTTTACTATTGCATAAAAAAAAATTATATTGGATAACTTACGCAAGTTTATATAGTCCCAATGTAAGCAAAAATTTTATAATGGATGTCAACTGAGTTCTAGAGATACTTAAATACTTTTTATATTAATATGAATAGAAAACTTAATAGTTAATACATTTTTTGTTCAACGCTGGAATTGAACACTAACTATTGGTGGTGCAGTATTTCCATAAAAATATAAATAATAATAAATTGGATAACTTAAATAAGCCTATATAGGCTATAGTTCTAATGTAAGCAGAGCTTATACAATGGATATTAACTAAATATATATTCAAATACTTTTTTTATATAAATATAAGCAGACCTTGTAATACCCTGAGAAATACAGACTGATAAAATTGTCAATATATTATTTGTTCAGCGCCGGAATTGTACTCGCATGCACGGTGAAGCATCGAGGTCATTAAACAGCAACAATACATTCATTGAGATTCATCAAAATTATTGACGGAACAACACTGACCAAGTAATTGTAGCGTCAATTCCTATAAGTAAATTAATCACAGTTTAGCCTCAAATTACTGAACTTCCACGAGACTCAATTGGATTTTTATGAATGTTCCGGTGAAACATTTATACATACGATTCCTTGTTGAGGGTCCACAGTTTATTTATCGCATTCATTTCAGTTCAATTGTGTTTTAAATTACTCGTGTGATTGTCAGATAATTTGTATGCGGACGTTTTTTACGGCCTCAAAAACTGCATTTGCAGTTCTCGCCATAAACTATTATTTGTTTTTATTCGAATGCTGTGATAATAATAAATAAATAACTTTGAATAAATTACACAGCGCCATCTGATGCAAAACTAAGCAGAACTTGTAGTATTGATGCTAGAACTGAATACATTTACTGCATGTGAAAGAGATCCATTTGGATTAAGCGCGCTTTCTAAATTGTTTCGAACATCGAAATACAACAGATGTAGTAATTAATAGAGTATAAATTATTTTTCATTTATGCTGTTTCTCTTTCCAGGTAATTCTTTTGATGTAGATTAGTAGTAATATGTAATTACAATTATTGAGATCAATCGTTTGTAAATACTTTTACTTTTTAAAACTTTATAGCATCAAGATTATGTATTATATTAAAAAAAGTGTACGTAATGGTCACTATATACACATAGGTAATTTATATAGAAAACCAGACCAATAAAAACATATATATTAATGAATTACAAATGTTTGTATTGTGCAATGACAGGACACCGATATTGACAAAAACAGCATCACAAAATATTATGATATTAGTGGGACGTCTCATACTTTGCCAATTATAAGAATTGACGTGTACGGTACGTCTCCATATCATGTAAACTCTAAACGAATAAAATATTTCTGATGATGATGATTTACTTCCCTAACCTAAGAGAACACATTATTATCTTTTTTTATTGCATTGCTTGCGGTTCATCTCATAGTAAGTGATTACCGCCGCTCTTGAGCACTCGTAATACCAGTAGAATTGCAAGTGGCCTTTGAAAAATGAAGAAAGTTTTTCTTGAATGTTTCAGTATGGTATCGATTCGCAAATACCATTCCAAGATGATCCACAATATTGCTGTGCGTGGCAACAAGTTTCTAAAAAAATGCACAGTGGAGAATCGCTATTCATCCAGATGAAAAATATGGTATTTTAGCTAAATTTAGCAGCTGGTAATCATCCGAACAATTCCTCAGAACACTTTCTGTGATATATGCGGTAGAAAATGCACAGAGATGCAATGTCTCTCTGCAAAGATGGCTGATGAATGGGTCGAGTACGACACAAAGACAATTACCAATGATTACGATTGATTCTGGCTGCTCGGTTCTGAATGCGGTCAAATGGAAGTAGCTGATATTGTGGTGCTCTCGCACAGAGATGAGAACAGTATTCCAAATAAGGCCAGATCTGTCCTTTGAATAAATGCAAGTTATACGAGTAGGTCGCCATGTAATCTAGCTCACCGTAAAATTTGTGTTTAATAGTAAATGTCGTTAAGAAATTAAGATAAAGAAAAATAAGATTTTATATTATTTGATTTAAATTGAATGCTAAGGAATTCAAGACCCACCTGAAGTAAAATATAACCTATAGCCTATAGCTGTAGCTTAATACAATTGTACCACGGACATGCCAAATTAAATTTGTGAAATCTCTTATATTGTAACTGGAGAGGGCAACGATGTTGTGCAACTGTAATCTGTAATTTCACAGTCGTATTTTGACTTTCTAACTGAAAAACAGATAACAGCGTATGTAGAAATATATATATTGTGTATATTAATTATATTGTTATTCTATTATCTACTTAAAAACAATACTGAATGATAAGTAGCCAATATTTTTTTAGTACGTATATATACGTCAACCTTCAACGTTTTTTTTTTATTAGGAGGCTGTTGTTATGTCTTCTAAACGTGTACCTATATTCGATTAACTACGAATGAATCATAAATATATTTTATAGAATTATATTGTTACCAAACTCTTTTAATACTTAATTAGCCTATTCGAAATTTAAATACGTACTTATAATTACAATAATCAACATCAGTTCGGAACATCTGTTACTAAGCCTCGAGTAATCCTTAATTAAAATCAAAAAGGAATAACGAGCGGAACACGACCTCAAATTTTAATGGATTATAAAGATTTTAATGTTTAATCTATGTGTTCATTATTAAATTGAATACCTATTTTTTTAATATATTAATTTTATTATCGAATACTTATACATATTCAACAGATATTCGAAATAAGTAGTTATGGTCACAAACTCATACCTAATCTACAACGAAAATAATGACAGGCCTATAATAATTGATGAAAGTATCGCGTAATATAAACATAAAGAAATAACTGATTAGACGTAAAAAGGAGAACTTTTTATGTCAGTTGAAATATACTACTTTAGTAATCAGTAGAATATTAGAAACATGCCAACGAAGAAGCTAAATCAAGAAATGATTTAGCAATTAGTAAACAAATTTCCAGCTAAGGTTTTCCTTAAGTGAATGGGAATAAAAGTTTGTGCTAGCTTAGCTCTATTCATTTGCCATCACGGTTGTGGAATTGTGCGCGCGTATTTCTGTAACTCTCACAAAAGGTTAAGAGAAGGAACACCTTGGGGTTTTTAGCCGGTAAGAGTCCAGCAGTACCCGTGTATCCCCCTCGGGGCGGGCGGGTCTACATGAGAATTTTTCCCAAGTTGAACAAAAAGGTCTATTCATGTACTAAATGACTAAACATATATAGTCATGATCATGTTTTACATCACATACATTTAAGCAGTTTTAAAAAGTTTAATATAATAACGTATGTATTGTAACATACATTTTTATTATTACATTTTTATTTCATCCGAAAACGGAATTAACCACTTTGAATTTTTAATTCCAAGCTTCCAAGTTTAAAATTAAATCAAACTGGTCGCGCAGTTTTGATTTGTGAGATCAATTCTAGCAGAATTGTATAGAGCAGTCCATCACCCCAACTAGACAGGTAGGATAGAAATTTTCTGTGAGCCTGTTATAATTTACTGACTTTAACCGGCGATGGCCTATGTGATCTATCAGTTTAGCACACTGTCTTCCTTCCGATGATTTCCTTCCTTTATATTCATGAGTATGATTCTCCAATATATGCAATACGGACAATACAAACAGTATTGGTCAAATTGCATGTATTGGAGTTTTTGTTTCTTATATTTATTATTTTCCTATATTATTATTCATGCATTCATAATTTAAGAGCTATGCTCTTTTCGGTGGAGCTCTTGCCACTTTCCGCGATCTTCCATCATGCTCTTTAATTCTTGATATGACACCACTCCCATTTTGTCCTTAATTTGTTTGATGTAGCTATGCCTTGGTCTTCCCCTCCCCCTCTTTTCTTCTATTTTTCCTTCAATAATAATTTTCATGAAATCATCGTGCCGTATCAAGTGTCCCAACATTTTTCCTCGTCTATTTTCTATTGTGTTCAATATCTGCCTTTTTTCTTTTATCCTGTGTAGTACTTCTTCGTTTCTTACTTTATCATCATCATCCGTATTGTATGTATTAAAAAATAGTAGAATATATATTATGTTTACCTCACCACCCATCACTCATATACTCATATAAAAATCACAAAGGATGAATCCGGGTCGGTCCATTGGTATTATAATGAAAAGTGTTAGGTACCTATTAATTAATTTCTAATAACAATTTAATATTCCAATTAGTAATTCTATTCAATATTTTTTTAAAGATATTTTAATTAATACAGTGCTCATAAGTTAATTAAAAGTTCTTAATTTAAAATATAGATTACTTTCAAAAAAGAAGTCAACGATCGTCCTTGTGAGAATAATAAGAACTATAAAAAATTAAAAGTGCTCAAGTTTTTTAAAAATAAATATCGCCAAATTCGCTTGGGACACGTTGTGTACATCTTAACATTTATTTTACTTATTTAACATAAACGAAAACGTTCTACTGAAACGTGGCGTCTTATAGCTTCGAAGTTACTAGACTCCCATTTTAATGAGGGACTTTGAAACTGAGGGTGAGGTGAGGGAGTTCTGTTTCCTTTGTCATAGTTTGCTAATTAACACCGCCGTCCGATACTGTGTCACAGATTATAATATAGATACAGACCTGTACCTACTAATATTAAATGTATTGTTTCTTTTAAATATTACAATGAAATATGTTTCGTCGCCTACAATAGTAACACTAGATTAAAGCTACAAAAATACAGACTTTTATTTTAAACTAGCTGTTATCTGTGACATCGTCTACGTCCAAATAAACAATTTATAATTAAAATAAATAAAATTTCTAAAATAAAACTAGGCTAAAATACTCCCTATAACGTCAGTTGTCTGCGTGTGAAAGTCTCGTCAAAATCAGTTCAGACTGATTTTGACGAGACGTAACCGTTTCCGAGATTACCATGGACAGTCCTTGGTAATCTCGGAAACGGTCAGACAGTCAAAAAATGCATTTTAATAAACAGACAGACACTTGAATTTTATTTATTCGTATAGATAATATAATCAGTTTTGCTATGTATTCTTACGATGATTAGCAAGAAGATATTATTTATAGTTTGTGAACATACTCGTATAACAATAATGTATAATGATAACTTATAATAAGTATGTTATATGTATATTATCATAAATAAATAAATATAACGACAATATTGTAGTCGTTATATACCGTAGCTTATCTGTGACCGTGGTATATATATATATATATATATATATATATATATATATATATATATATATATATTGAAAGATACTGTTAAAAAATACAGAATCTATATAATTACGAAGTTAATGTACACATACAATAAAATTAACAGAAGCGTAATATTTACTATCTACACTATCTATATTCTTTGTGAAATTTAACATTCTATATTATCTAAGAATATTTCGCGAAATGAAATCAAAGCTGCAGAATCTTTCATTATGACTATACAGGATTATACGAATCATCTGTGCTAGGATTATTAAGCACAAGACACCATTAGAGATGAGAGGAAAATGTACACTATAGTTCAAGTAAAGGTAAATTGGAAGTATTTTTTACCAATGTAGTAGAGGTAAAGAGTGGATAATAATGTAATACTGTATGACCTAGCATCGCACATTATATCGCGGCGTTGACATGTAATATGTCTACTGTCATATAATATTCTTGAGAAGAAATCATTTTTAATAGTAAAAAATAATGCATGCGAAAACTTTGTGGAGCCGTAGAGGTCTTAGTATAAATGATTTCATTTACCATATACTTTTTTTAATCGTTGAATATGATTTGTCTATATATATGTCTGCGCAAACGGTCTAAGCTTGCCGGGCGCTAGTGGATATCTTAGTTATTATAAACGCGAAAGTTTGTGAGTATGGATAGATGTTCACGCAAAAGCTACTGAACAGATTTTAATGAAACTTTACAGTAATACAGCTTGTATACTAGAATAACAGATAGGCTACAATTTGTGTAAAATTTTTCAACTAATTCATCACAGTTTATATCATATGTAATACAATAAATATATTGTATTACATATGATATAAACTGTATGAAATACATAATTACAAAGAATGTTAGAAATAAAGATTGTCGTATAAGTAAACTTTCATATTTGCATGTTATGGTAACATAAATAATTATCAAAAGAAGATAAAAATGTATATTTTTTAGAAATAATATAATAAATTAAAATTGTCTTATAAGTATTCATAGTTAATCAGTTCCAATACCTGCATGTCATACTTACAAAAAAAAATACAAAAGAAATGCCAATAGCATATTGTTCAAAAATAATTTCATAAATCAAAATATCTTACAAGTATATATAGTATAGTTACTAATATTCCATTTCTGTATGTACTAGAAATTTCGAAGTTTTACTGAAGAAAGAAATGTATATTTTTGAGAAAATTCATAAATCAAAATTGTCTTTAAGGAGCCGCAATTTTCTGCTTATTTGTCGTTTCTACCCAATTTTAAACAAAAGCGCCGCTTATCGCCCAACACTAATTACCAACTTGTTCAAACTTCACTTTCACTTTGCTGTGCAATGGGGGTTAGAGTTTGCTTTGTTTAGAAATAAAGTTTCATACTTCATAAGAAAATATTTGGCCCCGTAACAGGTGCCGTAATTTGCTGTTTATCAAACGAAAAGACATATATTATTAATGTAAGTAACTGGGTCTTAAATACAGGTACCACTATTCAAAACGATGGCTTAAAATTATCATCTACGTGGAATCCAGTAATATATACGTCCAAATAAAAATTGGTAGCAACAAGGAATAAGCGATCTTGCGTAGGACAATCTAGTTTATGACTTTGGATAGTGAAACCTAGTCGAAACGTCGAGAGAGGCAAATACCTTCAATTACCATAAACTTATCTGTTAACTATAATAATAATATGTATAAAAAACGAAACTTAAATGAATCTATTATCTTTCACAATTTCAGGAATTAATATAAGCTATATATCATAAGAAAAATTGAGATTAAAGTAATAGTAGCACGCTTTCGAGGTATATGTTATACGTTAGTTTTATTTTCATTTTGACTCCAATGTGTTATGAAATAAGAATTACCGTTAATGAACCATAACGGTAATTTCATCACTGAAGATACGACGACGATTTTTCAACATTGCGAGAAATATTAAATGACATATAGTTTCTATGGCGTCACAATTTGATCTCCTTTTGAATTTTAAGTTTATATGTAAAGCAAAAATCCATTTCGATTTCAACGACTACGTACTCTTTTACCTTTTTGGTATATAATCCGATTGGAATCAAATTAACACTAAATTTTAATTGAATTTTACTATTATATTTTATTGAAAATCACCCAAACGGGTTTCTGAGATTAGTGCGTACAACACAATGTCAGAGAAAAATTCTAACAATCATTGTTTGATTTCTGTTCCGTTAATAAAATTCTCATCTTTTACGTAAATCCTTTATGTACAGAAAGCTATAAGAACCAGAAGTAACCTGACATTGAGGATGACGCAGCTGGAGTCCTGTCACAACACGAGTTTCAAGGCATTTGTCGCCTGGGTCTCCATAAACATGCTGCCCACCTTTATGAAGGAGGACTCCTGGCAAAAAGAGGTGGTGTATCGGCGCTGTCGTAGCAGATTGCCGTAACCGCATAGACAATTTCTACTTTTTAATATTAATTCATATGTATGTTAGTCTATAAGGTATTTACAATATATATGAGCCTAGTAGCCTGAAATAAATAAATGAAAAATAAAAAGTTACCTACATATTTACTTCTACCACAGATAACATAAGCTTCTACTTACCTAAACTAAAATCACAGTAAGTTGCGAAGGCAGCATTTAGCGGAGAGAATGCTTCGTCTATAATTATCACAAAGCTTACTGCAGACTACATTTCCTTAATATACAACATCTTTCCTATGCCAATTAGATCAAGATGCTCTAAGATCTCTCCTTCATTATAAGAATAAAAATAAATTAAAACAAACTTAGCTACATAGCTAAGTTAGTTCTAATATTTACATAAATATTAGAACTAAACATTATATTTTTTGCTAACATACCGACACGACTAGTCCTTGATGGGCTTATATGTGACAATGTATCTGACATTATCATATAGGAACATGTCGTTCGTGGTGTAAATAATTACTGATATTAATAATTAATAAGTGATCGTTACATATTCCATATAATAAAATTCTTTAATGAAGTGGAAGGCATGATTGGCTAGAAAAAACTAGCTGGTCTTTACATGGTAATGAAGAGAGAATGAGTATGTGAGAAAACAATATCTGTTAAAGATATTGTTATAATAATCAGGAGAAAGATAAGATGTATTTAACTGTAATACCATGGATTTTGGTACACCGCAGTGACATAATGGGTATTAAAGACAGAAGATAATAAAGAATCTATACAAGTAATAAAATTGAAGTTTCTGTTTGAAATTTCGAATTAACAGCTTTTTACTAAATGTATACAAAAGTTATATACTCGGTGCTTACATATTATGTAAGTAATTAGTTAAATAATTATCTTTCTGTATGTCTGTTTGCTGGTGCTTTTTTTTTATTTTAGCCCGATTTTAAGGAACTTACTTTTAAGGGATCACTCCCAGATAATAATGTTAAAAGGATTCATTTTGACTAACTTTATTTTAGTAGTTTTATATATTTCAATAAAAACTAGACTTTTAAATATGGACAAAGAATGTATTGTAACTGCCAGTTGAAGCTGTCATTGTAGGCGTAACAAAGATAAACATCGTAAAAGTATCAGGTTTTCATCCTAATGCTTTTAATGTACATATATGGTTACTCAATATACTTATCCATAGGGTCATGAACCTACATCCCAAGCGATTAATCCGAATCTGATAAATTAAGTATTGAGCGATTCGTCTCATTGACGTAAGAGCCATTTGTTACGCGTTCCTATGGAAAAAGGTACGCATTAGCCGTTACATAACGTCCAATATTAAAACCAATAAAGACACATGTATAAAATAAAAAAAATACATAGACTGTAGAAAAGAAGTATAAACTTTTTTGTTTTACAAACTCGTGAACAAAGAGCGCGGGATTAGATTTGTTTTTATATTTTACTATTGTTGAGGAGGGATTTCTAGTAACGGGAATCACTGGACTCATATAAGGTCCTGGAAAACATGGTTAATTCCTTGTTATTCTTTAGAGCAGGAAGAAGCACCATCCGATATTCATACGTTAGAAAAATTTAAAAAAAACTTTTACTTTGGTATACACCTGTCATTAACTTTTCGGTGATGACGAACCATTTCCCAAATTTCTGTCATACCATCCAACCACCATATTTGGTAGTAGGTATTATGCAGTATGTACAAGCGAACAAAGGACCGTTCTATCGTTATGCGCTTTAACGTTTCAATACTAGTGATTGAGTGAGTAAATTAAGGGGAAATTTCAACACGTATTTAACTGCGGCAATTGTCATTCGTGTTCTATTTGAAGAATGGCTCTGGACCAGTTCTAAGGTTTTACAAATAATGAGTTCTTCGTGCACCACCACTGGTAAAAACCACTTGTATATACTATATTGGTTTGATGACCTTTGTATTATATTTAATTATTAATTAAAGTGAATATATATTTATTACTTATTAATATGACTAGATTATAATATAATCATCATCATTATCACATATTTGCCCGATATTTACTCTGTAAACAGATACTTAGTAGTTGAGTATACTTGGTGTTTATAAATCAGGCATGGAATTCTCAATATTATAATAATATTTGTTTATAATGGAAATATAAGTTGCAAAATAAACTTGCAGAAGGATATTTGTGACATAACTAGATTAAGGTCATGGTAAATTTGCTAATGCTCTCGACCGTCAAAATTAATCTCCTGAGAGCTTCGGTCATTCGAGTAAAATTTAGTTACTGAAGTTAGGATCGTACATTCAATCGTACATCGGTTCACGAATCATAAGGTAGTGATTGGTATATTGCTTATAATAATATAAGGAACGGTTAAACGGTTAAACTTGAACACTAAATGTTTCAGATATTCTATGTATGGTTTTTTACAACTTAAGATTTAAATATTAATGAGATAAATCTTAAATCACTATTATTACATGGTCTAAAACAAAGTCGCTGTCACTGTCTGTCCCTATATATGCTTAAATCTTTAAAACTACGCAACGTATTTGAAGCGGTTTTTTTAATAGATAGAGTGATTCAAAAGGAAGGTTTTTATATATAATACATGTATACCCGTGCGAAGCCGGGGTGAGTAGCTAGTTCTTTATAATTTTGATAACAAATTATCTTAAATCCACATTAATATTGACAAGACACTATAAGAGGTATACAAATATTAATGTGGATTTGAAAAATACTAGACGTGTGCTTTCTAAAGTAGATATTTCGTTTATGAGGATTTAGCCTACTCATATAGAGTAGGCTAAATCCTCATATGATCTTACTTAAAACACAGAAAGAATGAAAATTATACATATATTATATATATATATATATATATGGACATATTTTCATATATAACAAAATTATATGTATATATGTAAATTATTATATATAATTATATAACCTATATGTATATAATATTGTTATATATGAAAATATGTCCAGTTTAATTACACAAGGATATCGGAATCTCTTTGAAACCTTACAAATAGCTCTGGGGAGTCCAAACATTGAATTTCTAGCCCCGCAATTCCATTTAAACGGAAAATGTTAATTCTTTGTAGTTCCAATATAATTACGAAAGGGCTTTGAAGCTTTAAGCATATCAGGGAGTTTCAAAAAGGCTGTGTTATTCCGTTTAAATTAATTTTAATTCCTTAGTCTCTTTTAGGTATTATTAGCTATGCCCTCTACTTTGTCCGCATGACCAAGATAAAAGTTTATATACTTCTCCATTCTAAAAAAGGGTAAGGGGTAGTTAGTATCGGGGATAGTAAGCTGATTGCCAGCACGACCTGACAAGATAAATACCGTCTCGGGTCGAATTTTCTCGTAGAATCCATTGTAATTAATTCATGGTGAACTCATTATGACGGATGGATTACGAAGGAATTATGAAAGTGGCACCGATGTCGAAGAGGTTAAAGAGTAATGGTCTATAGTGGTATGGGCATGTAATGCGTAGGAATGAAGATCATATCTTAAGGACGGTGTTACATATGAATGTGGATGGTTATAAGGGTAGAGGAAGACCGAAAAAGAGATAGATAGACTGTGGGAAAGATGATATGGCGAGAAAGTGAATAAATAACGAGATGACTGCGAGATGAAGCAGATGATGATAATGATGGATGGATTACGACGGCCTAATCCTGACCAATATCTGACTTTATGATCATTATTATTATAATATTTATCATCATCTATCATTAACTGGTACCTCGCACAAAACAAAGAAGTCTGTTTTGTGATGCTCACCAGCATCCTCATTTTGCCAACGTTATTCCATCCATATACACTGTAATAACTAATTAATAAATAATATATTATATAAAAACTACATCATTTTAGAGTACTGTCCAATACGAACTTAGTTTCCTGTTGCGATACCTCAGAATGTTTGTTTTGTGTATCTTCAGTAGTATAAATTTGAGATGTAAACTGCATGACTAGTATAAAATGTATCGTATGTTCGTCTTTATCCCATAAACTAAGCGAATACCAAATTTGTCGATTGCTAGATTAGTTAAGGCGGGGTAACATATTTATTAAACTATTAAAGGAAAATAGTGACCGAACTAGATATGATTAAAATTTGATATAGAGATGTAGGTAGGGTGTACCTTTATCAAATAAACTGATATCAAAATTAAATTTTCATCCATGCAAAGACCGTTTTCGGATCTAAAATGAGAATCTCCATATTAAAGTTAGGTAAACACGGGCGTTCATTTATTTTGGGCCACGAGCCTCGGAAATTGCGCGCCTTATTATTGGATATCATAAATCATGACACCTAACCTCGGATAGATATTCTGTAACAGTAATATATGGAAACAAGCAAAACCCTCCAGGTTTTAGGTATGTTCTTAAAGGTTTACTGAGATTTTTTCTATATTATTTCTGCTTTACTTGTAAAATGTACAGTTTTAATTTTTATTTTACTTAAGCTTACTTACAATCCATGTTCTGGTTTGGCGGGCAACATTAAGAAATAACATTCCTGATATTCTTTATTCTTATTATTATCTTAGATTATTCTATAGTAATGAAGTACTTACATAGAATAGAATAACTTTATTTTTCAGAAAGCTTAAATGAGGTACATTTTATCTATCAACCCACACTAGTCTATCCCTGTATAGTGGAAGTCAAAGTATAGAATATAAATTATCAAAATATGGTAATAGTATTTTTTCTGTATTGAATATAGATTTATGATATTCGAGGAGATTTACAAAACAACAGATAACTAACTGTAGTCTGATAACTAACTGTAGTCACTTTCGACTACTTTTCACTATTATTTCAAGATGTCTGTATATATATAATAAATGCACATAGTTACCTTCTTTAAATACATCGTATATCCATACAAAGCAGAGGTATATCAGTTTTGGAATTTAAAATTAACAGAACTTAACTAATAATAAAGGTTTGTTTGTTTGTAACACTTTATTGTACAGCAAATACATTTAAAATAACTAAGGATACAACGATCTTAAAATATGATATGTTATAGACAATCATAAAAGTTCCATAGTTGCTGTCCTGTACATGCAGAATCACACAACTAAAATAGTTCATGGATATCTTGTACCTTAGTCTATCTACAGATTAGATTAGATTATAAAGATTACTTAACCCTAAGCTAAAAACCAATTACTGTATTCATAGAAGTAAACCACTCGAATTGAAAATAAATTAGAAAACCTACATTCAAACTGCGCGATCACATGCTCAATATGATACTTATAAATGTGAAACTTATTTTGTTTCTTGATGCAAAGCCTGATGAAATAGAAACTGAAGAAAGTTTCTTTTCATCCAGCTTTGGTATGATTAAATCCTTTGCGAATAACTCTGTATATGAAACTGAAAAGCATTTTGATCGTTGGGTTAAATATTTGGATAAAAAAATAAATGGAACACGATTTAATACCGTTAATCCTGTAGGCTATATTCCAGACAAGTAACCCAATTTTCTAAACATATGCTTTTGTAATATTGTTTTAATTCTACAATAATTATAATGTATTGTTTATGTACTTAACTAGTAGTGCCCGTGACTTTGTATACATTTGTAGATGAAATGTACTAATGAAAATCAAATGACAATAATAAATATACCTGCTACACAGTATAATCTATTACTGTATTACTAGATTTATTGATGAAATTGTAGTCCTATTGAAAACATTCACTAAATTTAATTAATGTATCGCTTTATTTTGCTCATCTTTCTTCAGCATATCTAATCTATATTTATCAATATATTCTGTGAAAAATTTATTCTAATTTCTCTAGCCATTTTTACGTGTATCCTTAACATACAAATAAATAGAGGGCGAAAGAAATGTAATGATAGTTAGTAGTACAATTGTTAGTTTTCTCCAGGATTTAGATCTGGAGGATCTCTTATGTTCTGTAGAGATTTTTTTAAGACATATGCTGTTAACCTGATAGGGTTAACAGCATATGTCTTAAAAAAACACACTAACGTGCACAAACAGACAAACAGATTTCACGATTTTATTATATGTAATGATAAAGATAATTACAGGGAACATTGATAAAATTAAATTAGTCTGCCATGTAGGTTCTGTTCTGATATTTGGGGTAATGCTTTAATATGTTTAATCCGTTCCGGATGTTCCATTTTCCTTTATTGTTTTCAATAAAAATACAGTAGGATTAAGGTGGAAATTTACATAGATATTTCGTACGTGTACACTCTAGGGTGTTGCCATGAATATTGTATTACGACATTGTTGATAATCGAAATGTTCTACTGTATTATTATAGGATGGTATGATAATTGTGTGGTTGTTTTACCATTGATCTAGAATATAATTAAGTGTTAGCTATAGATAAATTATACAGTTTTATGTATTTATGTAATGGCAAATAAGCTAACGGCCAACCTGATAGTTAGTGAGAATCGTTGTTTATGTACCTTTATCAGCATTATGGACATCACGATATTACGCGAAGCCCGCGATGTCTTGCCTTGTCGTCCCGATGGATTAAGACGTTTTTTTTCACTACTAATTTCACTATCTTATCTTACACTATAACAGAAAAATAACTTACAAAGCAAGCTGCTTGGCATGAAATAGGTAAATAAATAATATTGCTGACATTTTGAAATGTCTGCCTTGAGTATAAAAATATTATTAGTAGTAATAGTAATTTATTCCTACTATATTATAATACTGATACTAATTTAATAAAGGAATATTTTTATTTCAAAAGAAAAAAATGAATTCTGTCGTTTAAAAATGAACACGTGAAAATTGTTAAAGATATTGCGATGATTTATGAGATGAGTAAAAAATAAATAGTCACTTTTATATATTTTTAATAAAGTTTTCTAAGAATATTATATTTTATAAAAAAATTCTGTAAGTTTACATTCAATAAATAATTGCATGAACCTATGTACATCTTGAATACGTGTCTGATATATTTCAAGAGTTTTTACGTTATGTTATGTTGTGTTAGAATTCTTATACAATTAACATCATCATCAAATGACCCACATTTGTTTCAATGCTGGCTCATTGGTCATTTATGAAGTTAGTAGTTTAGTTAAGTACAAACACCCAGGTACAAAGTACCCAGAAGAAAACAAACAATTCTACTCGTGAATACAAATATTTGTATCGGTAGAGGATCGAATTCCCATCCATCGAAAGTAAAATTTGCTGTACTTAAACCACAATACCACCGAGGAAAATGAACCCGATGCTATAGACTTCTTAATTAAAACAAAGTAGGTACTGAAATGGCTTATAAGAAGGGAACACCCATTTAATACGGTTTTAATGTTGGAAAGAAGGCTGGAAAATGGAGTAAAGATTTAGCAAGAAATATTAAGCGTATGCTAACGGTTCAAAACAAATTGAACTATGCATTAACCAATTATATTACAATTTATTGAACTAACTGAATTTATTCGGATTTCGTATATTCGTCATATTTACTAAAAATTTGTTCCAAATTTGTCTGTCGCCACAGTGATGTAAATTTCGTAATTTCATCTGGATCACACTTACTTGACATTATATTTCAATATAATAATTTTTTATGTCCAATATACATAAAATCTTTTTAAGTTTTAGCTCATGTATTATTCTGATATATAAACTATATTACTGTAAAGTTTCGTCGAAATTCGTTCATTAGGTTTTGCGTGAAAGAATAGAAAACATCCATCCATCCATACTTATAAACTTTCGCGTTTATAATATTAGTAAGATAAATATCAAAGTTTGAATGTATTTGCAAAAAGAAAGTCCTAGGTACCTCTGTTTCACCTATTTCAAGTACATACTGTAACTACTAAAATGCTAATTGCATACCCTGTAATTTCACTGTCACATCTCATCTTACAGAATCAAATACAATCGACGATAGAAATTAATGAGCCCGATGGATGTACGAAAACGACTAAAACCACAAAGTTACTTTTTTTTCTATATAAACTAATACAATAAGAGTTTACAATGTTAATATCATGGTTAATATAATGTATGATTTATATCAGATTTCTTTGTGGTTATTAATGCATAACAATACCTACTCTGTAGTCACCGCGGTGTCCCAGATTTGTGACTTGAAATTTCATCTAAAAATATTGTAAGGTTCGTATCTCAAAATACAACAACCAAAGTGATTAATGATAGTTATTACCCCCTGGTGAAGCCCGACGTTTTATGTTTTTTCCCATCCTAATTGCATCGTGTCCACGTCTTTTTTTAATTTCAACGCTGCCTGCGTCCTTTAAGAAAAATGTTATACATTATGAGAAATCAACATTAAAATAATAAATATTGCTAGAACTTAGACACTTATAGAAAAAACATAGTTTAGAGAAATATTAAATCTGATTTGAAACATACGAAAGTTTCAAATGAGATTTTATAGTTTATATATACAGGCGACGGTTCGGTTAACAGACAGTTTGACTTTCCAAATACATACAAGATCTTTCTCAAGTTAAGCGTGTTCGTTTACATTCAATCGATCATGATGTTTGCGCATTATTTAAAATCCATTGTATACGCAAACATGAACAATATTAACGTTGTATAAAATTTCTGTATTCGAAACTTGAGAAACAAACAGACATACAATAATAACAAATAGAAGGAAGGGGTTTGTTAGCAATGTGGAGTAATAACCCCATTGCTAGCAACGTATTATATCAGGTTAACATTCACGTGGTTCACCCTGGAAACTATTTTGATAAATTCATGGTGAATTTACCACGTCTCTAACTGACCTGACGTCATGCTCATCTTATCATCCACTGGTGCCCCACCAGCGTATACTAATAGCCCAAGTGAGTACACCATTCTATTATCATGGAATTCTCCATTCCATAATAAGAAAATAATAACAAATATATAAATATATATAGAAATATAGATTAGCCTTTGTCTGAAACTAGTTTGTATGTCGACTTTAATAGCAGTTTTCCGCGGTACTGACTGTGGAAACTCTGCCAAAATAAATTTCAGGGTAATCTTTTCTGTGTATTATTTTTTCAAAAAGCACAACAAAGCACTTAAGAAAAACATAAGTTTAGACAATAATAACATAAGTTAAAAATACATTTTCATATATCTCATTTATTTACAAAAAACCTTGATACGATAATATTTGTTGTTCAATATTACTTTTGTTACTGACTAAACTTTAACAGAACAAGAATAATTATTCCAATTGGATACACATTAAGGTTTCAATTTAATTAGACATTTCACTCGAATCATTTGTTTGATTGAATCACTAAAAGTGACAATTTATACCTGAAAATATTATTCTACATTTCATTCAAATTGTCTGCTAAATGTTATATATACTTTTGTAAAACAAAAATTATTCTAATTCATACTAGAATCATATTGAAGGTAAATTGAGACGTATGTGTATATAGAATACGACTCCATTTGTCAATATTTTATAAATAAACTAAGTAATACAATTGTAAGAGGCGTATACAATCTATGTATGTAATTAATTATTTCATCCTTCTGGAGGCTATTGTCTCAGCTTTCTTTAGTATATACGTTGATCCACATTTATCAACACATTTTGTGATGTGATAGAATATCATGATTATTCCTCCAGCCGTTTTAATGTGAAAACGAATACAAACAGTCAAAGACATGTGTTTCGCTTCATTACGATCCTAGTATACGTAGAGAAAATGAGAAGCAAACTCTCAAACAAAACTTTACTTTACTTAACCGAACTGCTTGGCCAGCGTATTAATAGTAGGTTAGTATGGAACTATAATATTATAATAGAATATAAACATTGGGAAATTCACTCTAAAGTTTAAAGTATAATTAAAAATTTTTGAGTTAACACATTTTACAAGGTGATAAGATAAACTACAGGTCACTTGACATATGAATATAATTTTAAGTTACATATTGGGTTACTAAAGACCGCCATGCTCTAGTCTAAACAAACTAAATCATAGACATAGTTTCTCATTAGGATGAGCAAGAGATATTATTTTTATGACTAAACCTCACCTGAACTGTACAAAGTGTTGTATTTTTATTTACTTTATGTAAAAAATATTTATGTTAATCTGTCCTTATGAAAACATTCCTATATAAATAATATCACACTTACAGCATAAATTCTTCAGGAAATTGTAAAGTTTTATACAGCAGAGAAATTCTTTTGCTAGAACGCGAAACAATTTTAAAGATCAGAAATACCTTTGAGAAAATGAAGTATCTTACAAAATTAAGTCCTATTTATAATTAAATGTGGTTTGATACCATACACTCAAAAGGTCATAAGTCCAAATATTAACAACGCTCAAAAAATTGTGAATGATTCCGGTGAAGGTGATATTAACTTTATCCCTGACTACCCCTATCGGAATAATAGTGATAGCAGTATGTATATTTATAATGTCAATAAGTTTTCGGATGCATCTGCAAATTTCATATGCAACGAGGTATCTCACCGGAATTGGGCCGCGGTATAGGGTCACCGGAAACGGTCCGACTTGGCGTGTGTTCAAGAATAACTCCGGAGAAACTCAACTCCAACATATCGTGAAGTGACCGCATTTTAAAGAACAGAATACATAGGGTACATAAAAGTATTATTACCAGTGTAATCACAGATGGAGTAGTCAACAATATTTTTAATATCGACATTGTAATGACCGCAACACTTCACATACCTATCTTCGCTGCCCAAACTTATTTTTAGCTAATATAAAAGATATCCTTTAGCAATGCAATTTATTATTATATTATGTTCTTAGGGTTCATGATGAAGAGATTTAATAATAATAATAATCTCAGGACAATTCACACAGCGCCATCTAGACCCAAGTTAAGCTAGCTAAAGCTTGTGTTATGGGTACTAGATAACTGATACAAATACATAGATAACTTTTTTTCGTAAATACACACATATTTTACATAGAAATTACCCAGACCGATACAAAAAATCATACTCATGAATACAAATGATTGTGCCGTGCGAGCAATCGAACCCGCGACCATCGGACGTAAAGCGGTGTAGCGTAAAGCTAGACCGCTAGACCACCGAGGTCGTCATCAGATTTACTTTCACTATTTTGAAAAATTATTTGTATAATAAGCAGAATATTTTGAATATAAAAAAGCGGCTGAAATTCTCTAAATGACAATCAAAATCCGTTGCATGGTTCAGAAAGCGGTGAAACAGAGATTTTGCTTTATGCTGCTAGTGTATTATGTACTACTAGTGTATTGACTATGCTACTATTTATACATTCGAAAATTCTATTTATAACCAATACATAATGTATTTCACAATTGCATATTTCAGATGAATGATATTATCAACTATCAACAGAACAATTTAATAACTTTATTATACAGAGAAATATTAAAATTTCGGTGAATTTTAATAAACTCCGTTTAACGTAAACTACTACAAACACTGAAACTTTTTATCAATGGAAGATATTAATATTTTGTAATTTATGCAAAATATTATTTTCTATAATTCGTATAAATTTCAGTTTAACATTTATTTTACAGTTCATAAAAATAAGAATTAAAATGCGATGCAAATCTCTGTTTACCTGCTTGTATGGATTACACAACTGAACACTAGATAGATTAACAATATTAAAACTTAAGTAAATTTAATTTAATAATTAAAAATATAAAAAAGGTAATACCTGATTACGAAAAGGACTCAAGTATTGAACTGTATTATTAACTTTTAAACAAAAAAACCTCAACATAATTAGTTCGTTTGTATATAATACTACATAGACTGATACACAAATAAGTCGAACAACACTGTTTTTTTACGTCGGTAGCTAAAAAAACCTAATGAAAACATCAGGTTCCTCATATTTTGATAGAAACTCATACGAAACCCGCACGAGTTAACATTAATGCCGTGTTATAAGCTTCAGTTCAAGTTGTTTGCACTGAAATCTGCTTGTTCCCGAACAGTTGTAGCTATAAAGGAAAAGTTTCATAAGCGGCGGCTGCAACTGGAATGACTATAATTAACCAACATATTTTGAATACATAAAATATATATACTACGCTACTTTTATTTTGTCAACGTGACAGGAGCAAACTGAATGACTCAAGATAGTTACCAAAGTAGACATTATTTATAATGTAAACCAGGACTTCACACGCATAATTTTTGGGTACATAAAGGTATTTATCTCTCTCGACGTTGCGACCAGGACCAGTGAGCTCAGTGTAACCTAGTGTAAGTTACACTGAGCTGACTAGTGCAACAATGTCATACCATAAAATTATTTGCGGTTCGATTCGGTTAACAATATAAAAAATGTCTGCTTCGGTAATTGTCCCGAGTGATTAAAAATTCACAAAAGTGTAAAAATAATTACCGAAGTAGACATTTTTTATATTGTTAACCGGATCGAACCGCAAATAATTTTATTCAAAAAATTTGCTTTGTAAAGTAGGTACATTCTGGTATATAAAAAGTTACTACAACAAATTTACTAGGTACGGAGGTAATTATGGCTCTGACTAAAGTTGTTAAACTTAGTCTTCAAGAATTGCTACGTATGACGGGTATGTTTCGTAAACTGTGTTTTGCTTGTTGAGATATGACAGTGGTATTACGTGGAGCTACAGAAGTACTTAGCTCTACTGATATCATAGTTCTCCGACGACGTATCATAAGGTAATGTGATGCCCGTGATACTGATGTTATATCATGATATGCTTGGTAACTTACAAAATCTACCTAAAGAAATAGATATATATTACATGTCCCTAGTTGTTTGTAATTTTTTAATCAGTATTTAAACATTCACAAATAATAAGGATAGATTGATCTGTGATAATTGTAGCTTGCTTATGGTGAAAAACGGAAGGAGCGAATCTTATAGAGAAAGGTATGGAGATAACATAATAATACAAACTTGATTAATAATGATGATATCCTATCCACTATACTACTTGTATAGTAAGTAAAGTATATTATCTCTTATAATACATGTCTCTCCAAGCGGAGAAATCTCATTTGCATGGTAATAGTAAGTGCCAGCCTTCAATAAGTTTGACCTATGTATCTGAGCGGGAAACTAGCTAGGATAAAATAATTCATGAATATTAAAAAAATATTATAGCGTGGCATTCAGTGTTGTATAGGAGAAGATTAAGAAATAGTAGTAAATTTTTAAAAGGAATATCATGAAAGTAAACTTAACATTTTTTTTATCTATTAGTTTAGTGTTAAGTCAAGTCTCACCACAATTTATACACACACAAGTACACATGTAATTATAAAATAAGTATAACCAAGTCTTCATTGAACATGATTATTTTTTGTGAGATGAAGTATCGTCTTCAAAAATGCATCAGCTGTTGATAATATGTAGTTTTTTCTATATAACTCAAATGGCAGACAAGCTGAAGGTCCATCTGATAGTAAATGGTAACTGTCGTTCATATATCTGATCGGCATGATGAAATCACATCTAAAATATGTTATCTGGGATATGACACCAGTGATATTATGCCTTTCCATTCCAGAGAACTAAGATGTCGGATCTTTTATCCTGAAATTTCACATCCTTAGATTGTCCTTCAAACAAAACACTGCATACAAAGCAAGCTAATTGCCGCCTGAACTAGGTTGCAGTATTCATATAAGTTACTTTTAAAAATCTGACTTGGTCTTATAGGTATTAGTAGAGTGGTGTACTATATTGGCAGAATTTAGAAACATATAAGTATAAAGCAAAACCTGCTGAGTGGGATTTTTCCTGTATTTCTTTCAATAAGTTGATCATAATATCATGTAATTTATACCTATTATTACAAAGCATTATCTGTACACAAAACAATTTGTTAAGAAATCCCTATCATAAATAAAAAAAAGTATATTTTCTAAAGAGAAAATTTTAATAACGGTCCAGTATGCAGAGCTCTTTTATTTTTGGGTTACAATGATATTTCAGAGGCGAAATTTTTCATACCTATCCGTGTTGGAAAATTTATTTTTTGCACTTTGTGAAATCATGTCCGTCATAAGGGATAATCCGGATATTCTTTGTTGTTGCTAATTTGGGCGGGGACTTTGGCATCAGTGATACAGATATAGGTAATAAAGATGTATGTAATGGTGTGGGTGTTTGTGGGTTCCGTCTGACATTTTAGTTATTCACTTTTACAACAGAGATACGATCAGAAATTTATATATGTGTGTTGAAATATTAATCTCAATAATTATACACAACAATCTATTATTATGCCTTATTTCTATGAATTTTCTACAGGCCCATTTTAACAATCAGGCTGTAGAATAAAAAAAAATAATTATAATACATATATTTTTAACGACGTAATAAATAGTACAATAACAGAAACAACTTTATTTCATATTAGACTACTTTATATGTAAACTAGCTACTCGCCTCGGCTTCGCCTGGGTGTACATGTATTTTACATATAAACATTCCTCTAGAATCACTCTCTATTAATAAAAACCGCTTCAAAATTCGTTGAAGAGAACAGAAATCTTCAAAAGATTTAAGCATACATAGGGACGGACAGACAACGACCGCGACTTTGTTTTATAGTATGTAATGATGAGTTACTGGATATAGAAATCGCCGATTTGTAACGAGATTTACAAGCTATGACTAATCATGAAATAGATAAAAGATTTTAGAAAAGTTTATGTCAAAATAAAAACTCACCTCATTATAGGTAGTTCAAAATAAATGATCAGAAATTAGGGGAAAATCTGAACATATTAAAGTAAATAAATAAATATTAGTTATGAAGTTATATTGGTTAAACATGCTCAATTAATAATATTAAGTGTATTATTTGTACATTAGCACCTATTTTGGTGGTAGTACGAAATTCGTATCGACACGTTACCAGATACATAATTAGGCATGGCAACGAAACTACGAATAGAATAGAATAGAAAATCATTTATTCAAATAAACTTAATTTAAGCACTTTTGAATAGTCAACAATTTTTTTTTAAATCTACCGGAAATTCGGAAAGCTGTTTCATCATAAGAAGAATAAGCAAGAAACTTGTGTGTTGCCCTTTTAAACAGTCCTTGTAAGTTCACATTTTACAAGTCGAAACGTGTGAATACAAACTACCAACCAGCACTAATTCATTTAGGCTCAAATATAAAAACGATAGGATATTATATTTCTAATTTTCTACATTATTAATTCCTTTTAAAAATGGGATATTTACTTATCATCATCATCAGTCCACTGCAGTCCACTGCTGGATATATGTTATATTTACTAATACCAACTTATTACTACCAACGCTCTAGCTTATTACCATGTCAATAATCTAGGTATTAGAATCAAGAGTACTATATACGAGCAAATATATATTAAACTTACATACCAGAGATAGAACTTATAACTATACTAGCTGTGGCCGCGTTTACATCCGCGTATAATTTATAGCCTATAAATGATTCTAATAAACTATATTAATGTAAAATTTCATTAAAAGCCAATCAGTATATTTGGCGTAAAAAAGTACAAACATCCATCCACACTCAACAAACTGACGTATTTACAATATTAGTAATATTAATATATGGCATAATGGCCACTTTCCATCACAAAGAAATTGCCATAAAGATAAATTAAGTTAATAAATATTGAGTATTACGATATTCCTTCAATATCAATTGTCATCACATCACGTATATGTGTCATTTAAACGTAAAATGTATTAATATTTGCATCACGTTTCCAATATCTCAAGACTTGGTATTATTCGGTTCATAAATTCTGCCTTCTGAGTAATAGGGACGCCTTCGTGTTAGGTTCGTTGACGGCATAATACGAGTACGTCGGCGGCCCGTGATATACTCTCAACAGGGATGGCATCAGGGATGGCAACAGTACGAGGTTTTTTGTACAAGTATGAGTTTTTGGACTACGGTACGAAAACATTTTCATCCTTACATAATTTTGTACGAATCTTAAGAACCCGAACTCACGAAAATAAATCAAAAGATGATGATGTAGGTTAGAGAGACAAAATCAGCTAATATACAATATTTAACAGTTTTCTTCTACAAGGCTAAATATTTTAATGTTGGCAACCCTGACTGTCATAACATATTATGCAGTCTGTGGTCATACGTCCACTTCGACGGATCTGTTTATTAAAGCTTGATCGAGCTGAAAATATACTGTTTTTGTTGCAGAGCCCCTGCTCCCTTTAGCCTTACTTCATACAAAAACAGAGTATCACTTGAATTTCTTGCCAGTTCTTTTCAACTAAAGTAGACGAACTGGTCGGTACGGATAGTGGCAAATGTTATTCATTTATGTCGTATATAAATGAATAACATTTCGGCTAAATAACAGTTTGACTGTGATATTGTCACAATAATAATAACATTCTGTATCGCCTAAAACGACCTCTTACAGACAACTTAACCCAATTTATATTATACAAAAATCAGTCAATATTCGTTAGTCTTATTATATAATATTACCTTATCTGTGGTCTTATTAAAACTCAAAAACAGTTTGCTTGATTTGAATATTTAATTTTGTTTTGTTCGCTATAATACCGAAGAGCTGAATGTGAAAACAGAATTGGGACCTCTAAACATTGAGTTAACGAGTATAAAATAAAATATATATATATTTTGAATGTAGATTGGTACATTTGTTTACTGCGATAGACGGCTCTTTTAATGTAAATGGAATGACAATTAAACAGATGGCCCATCTTATGATAAGTGACGTCATCTATATATTGAGACAGTATCACGGTAATCACTTCATCATGTGACGTTCTTACTACTCATGCTGTGCCATTCTGGAGGTTTAAGATGTTTTATAGCCACCCTGCAATTAAGGCTGTACCATTATCTCACCCTACAACCAAAACACATCTTACAAAGTAAGCTGGTTAGCTGCTGAAAAAGACGGGACAGAGGTAACCATGCAGACGACTTTATATAAAGTCTGTATATACTCATACAAAAAAACGTATGTATGTTCTTATATATCTCTGAACCGGTTGGACTGCTTTTGTCGGGACTTTCACTAGTGGATAGCGCATGTTATAAAGAGTAAGTAAGAGTACTTTTCTTACTTAGAAAATGTATTAATTTTAATAAAGATAGTATAATTCCACTCGGACAAGTCGCGGATAACAGCTAGTGTGAAATAATATTTTAACTAAAACAAAACTTCATTCGTGATGCAGTAACCCTGCGTATGACGAAATATCAAACTGGAATGAATACCAAAACCGAGTGTTACCGAACTGACCCTTATGGTGTTGAGGATACGTTTGTGAGTTAGAAAATTACATATGGGTATCATATACAAGGATTATATTAGGATGATAAAGAGCCTGTATTCATTCTTACTTTATTAAGGCCAACGCTGTTCTTGTATAAATATTATTGTTGCTATATGTTTTATATAGGAATAATATGTAATAAACATAATGAAAAATATTGAACAATCTCACAATAATACTGTAATTTTAAAACTGTAACTACATGCAGTGCATGTTAGTAGTTTTATATAACTTGAACAAAAAAACGTACAAAAAAATGTTAAATTTTAAATGGATACCAATTGGATGACGCGATGGCAACTTGCTATGATGGTATCGATACACTACTCCATTCGTTATCTACGATGAAATTAGTATAATAATAATAAAACAAACAGTGAACATCACACGAAAACTATAGTAGAATAACTTATAATTCTACTTTAAAAAACATCAATACAAACTTTAACTTAAATTCGATATCAGTTCCAAAATCAAACACCACCGACAAAAGCAAAAAGACCATTTAAAAATGGAACCGATAACTTTTTTTAAAAAAAACTCTTCGATATTCGTACGTCAAGGGATTTTACATACGCAGTCATAACGTAGAACGTGCTCTTTTAAAGTGATTACTTCACCACTCATATCTTTTTTGTGTTAAACCTGATACCTTTTTTTGGACAGGCCATTTTTTTATATAATTAAAAAATTTTGAATTTGTTATATCAAACTGGGTGAGAGAAAATATTTTTAATTAGAAATAAATACAATATTGAAATATTCTCTTCTGTAGTAATTACATATTTAAAAATTAAAAAAAAACTTAATAACGCAACGTAATAACGTTAACGTATTGTATTGTATACAGGTTGTAACCCGCGATGCTCTCTGTGTGCAATATAGTATAATTTTACTAAGTTTATATTGGTAAGCGGATCTTAACATGAATAATCTTATGGTAAATAAAGGTATAAATAATGTTTAAAAATAAATTCAAGTTTAAAAATTTTATTGTTATAAAAAAACATTTGAAATATTTTTTTTATAACAATCAAGGATTCTTTAAGTTTATTGACTACAAGTAACTATATAAAAAAACTAATGTTTCCTTTTTATAACAGTAGTACAAATAATCTCTTTTGTTAAGTATATTTTATATGAAAAAGGCAAGATTTCAGCAAAGAGTAGATCTGTAGTTTTCATCTTACGTGTAGCTACGAAAGACAAAGATAAAGCAGTAATCCCCAATACTGTGGGCTGACTGGCCTACTGTGTATCCACAGAAATCCTTCGGAATACTCCAGCTCGATAATGATTCCTTTATTGCATCCCAGAGCCCCTAGCTCAACATTCTTGATTATATTATCTCTAAGGAAAAACATCTTTGTAGATGCTGCGGTTAAAGAAATTTATTAAACTCCACCCAATGTTGGGTTTATTAAACGAATCATTTTAAATGGCACGTTTTAAATTCTTCTTTTGTTTGTATTAAGTTGTTCAATTTCTCGTGAAATTCTCGTCGGGCCGCCCGTTTCATAAGGGTTTTAAGAAATTCACCTCGGCACAGTACTGTCTGGCTTGTTTTAGTAATAAATAGAACTGGATGTTGACACAATCTGTTAGATCATAAATTACAACAATTGTAGGTGTGTCACAGAAAAATGGAATATCATAGTCATTCATGGACCAAACGAAGAAATATTAGGTGCATTTTGTTAGACAAATAATCAATTAAATTACAATAATTTATGGATTACTATATAATATAAAAGCATTTATTCGATCAAATTGAAAGAAACAATCTTTGTGTTCATAGCGAGTGTAGTAGCGAGTGTAGAGTGAAAATTTACTATAGAGCATTATATTTTTTTTATATAACATTTATTTATTTAGTACATTGTTTCTTTAAATTTGCAAATTAATAAAAACAGGAACAACTTACATAACTTTATAATAACGATTTAAATTATATTTTTGTCCAGTTTTTATGATTCATGGCGAGACTTAGCAAAAAGTGGTATGCGCCGGTTTGTTGCCGCGAAATTAATATTGTTTACTGCGAACCTCTCGTCTGACGTTTTAAGCTCTTAATATACGACTTGAGTGGCTGCAATACAGTGCCATACTGTGCAAATATCAGAATATAAATGTGACATATGAGATCATATATTTACCTCAACTCCTTGATCTATTATAATACATTACATTAGGTACTCTTTGTTGAAATTGTACAAAGGTCAGACAGTTTGAAATCAGACTCTGGCCATTTATAATTTTAATAGTCTCTGACATTATTCACTTTAATATTGCAATGTCACATGTGAAGGTTTGTACATAAATATTTAATTTAAACACTTATATTAGAATACTTGGTTGATAGTTGACAAATCGTCTGGACAAGTTACCACTACGGGCTAGTATATAAATAAAAGAGATATAATTATGATAATTAATTCTTATATATTTTTTAACATAAATTGTAGTTTATCGAGTACCTGTAATCTAGTATAGATGTGAATAATGAAGCTATCGATTGCTATATGATTCATCAAGATTAGTTTAGACATACACAAAAACATACAAGTATTATACTTACATGCATTTTTTATATTATTCAATTAAATATGCACACTTAATACTAAGTATCTTTTTACAGTTCAAAAATTGAGTGATAGTGAATGTATTTAGCATTGATTACTCGGTTTTTTTATTAGATGATAATGGAATAGTGCTCCTGACGTAATACATTTCTAGCAACGGGATCACTAGTCCACATTACTTACAATTCTCTTCCCCTCTGATTACTCAAGGTGGACCAACATGACCTTATGTAAAAAAAAAAGCTCTATATTATGTACCATATATAATGTATAATTTATAGTACATTTTGTGGTTAAAAAAGAATAAATAATAATAATAATCTCTACTAAAGAATACAAATATTTATATCGTGGGAGAGATCGAGCCCGTGACTATTGGACGTAAGGTGGTGTGTTAAACTGCAGGTCCACCGAACCACTGAAAACATGAAATGAAATTTCATCGTTATAAAATTAAAAAGGAACTAAATGCCCAATGAAACTCGCTACAGCGACATCAATTGCAATTAGGCGTCTGAAATTCATGGAAGAGTGTAAAAGGTTGAAAAACCACACGTCAACCGTGAGGATAGGGGGGACGGTAATTAGATTCTGTACGTCCGTTGAACACAACAAAAAGTGCACAACGACATTCTCCGACTATTTCCTCACATACGGGACAAAATGGTTCACATTTCTGACGTATTTTGCTTGCATCTCTTACATATTTTTAACACGTTCGCTTCTCACGAATTTTGAGGACGTAGGAATATTGAAGCAGGCATTGTTACTAAGTGCAGATTTTACCGATGCACTCTTTGTATAAAGTCGTCTGCGTAGTGACTACCTCTGTTTCGCCTATTTCAGCTGACAAGCAGCTTGTTTTATGACTCGTGCTTCAGGTTGAAAGGTGCATAGAATAGAATAGAAAATCATTTATTCAATTACTTTGAAGCACTTATGAATAGTCATCACATTATTTTTAATCTACCGCTCCTTCGGAAAGCTGTCCCATCATAAGAAGAACGAGCACGAAACTTGCGTGTTGCTCTTTTAAATAATTTTATTCTTACTTTACATTTTTAAGTTTAAGTGTGTGAATACAAACTAATAATTAGCACTAATTTAATTAAGTGAAATTACAGGTTATGAATGTATGATGGTTGAGCCCTTCAGAATTCTATAGTATTATCCATACTATTTCCAGCATTACGCTGAGTTGTGGTCCACATTGACTCTGTTTTTTAATGTGTAAATTATTCTTGTATTTCTTGTTATTACTGTAAAAACGAGTTAATAAAATTCTTTTCTATTCTATTCTATTCTATGGGCATTACATGACATTCTGATGTTTGTGACACTCTTAATGATGTCACTTACCTACAGGTGTGCCACCAGTTTATTAGATGTTCCAGTTTATGTGCATAAAAAATAATATTAATGTAGTTATTTGATAATTCTGAAGACTTATCTTACTACTGTAAAGCTACGGGTGGTCCTTAGTGTTTGGCTTGAACAAAAATTACAGAACATATAGGAGTACACCCATACGACTACAACAATTATTTTTCTATTAAAACTTACTATTAAACCTATTATTAGGTGCTATTATTATCTGCATTTACTAATTGACTGCATAATTTCATATTGTTTATTAAGTAGGCTGTTGATTTGTGGATAATAAATGCATATAATTATAAATATTAAAAAAGTTATAATTATCAGTTATATTTCATTTAAAATAAGGACAATTTAAAACTTCGTTTGAAAATAAATTTAAAAGATAAGAAAATATAATGTAATTCTAGTACAATAAATACCTCGATTTTAAAATTAATATTAAGCCAACAAAATTTAACAAGATTTATTCACCAACTGTTGCATTATCGTTTCGATTTTTTTTAATTATAAATTTAAATATATATTAACAAATGATAAGTATGTAGATAAACAATGACACAAGATATGACTTTAAACTTTCTTTTTAATAATAAACATAATAAGTTTTACTTACGAAATCGATAACTAAATCTAGTTTCGCGAACGGTATTAAGCCTTTTAGTTAGTTACAAATTGACCTTTCAACATACAAACGGCCCAGAATGCTACAAATCCGTGCTCTTACAGTTGTCAATCACAGCCTGACAGATTGTGCCAATGACCTCGGGAGCCATTCCATTATTCCGTTTGTTTACGTTGAAACAGAAAGCTGATAACAGAAATATGGCATAGATATAAATCAATGATAATCTTGTTTGTCAGCAGAATGGCTTCGTATTTAGGGGTTTCGTTAATAAAGTTGTTTTTGGGTTTTATGTCATTGATTGATTAGACTTTTGTAATGGTACGCTTTGGTTTGTGTTAACGCTTTTATACAAATTGCCTTGAAAGAATAAAGAAAAGTGATGTCAATTATAAACATGCAGTAATTTTTGTTTATTTATTAATTCTTAACAATGAAGTATTGTCTAAAATTCGACAATAATTGAGTCAATATTATTTACCAATCTAAAATCTAAACAATGTCCAAAAATTCTCCCTTTAGTCTACAGTATTTATCTTATTCAATATTGTATATAGTTATATTATATTATAGATATATTTATTGTTGATTGTAATATTACATTGTCAAAACTCATAAATCAAGTGAAAGCATTTCGATAGCAAATAAAATGTTATATTTGTACTCTTTCTTAGCATTTCTATTAATAGTACACCCGATGTCGTTCGGGTAACAAATATATCGATTGAGGATGAAAAGGTTATGTTCAAATCAATACTATTCTGCTATGCTAAATGTAATCACAATTGCTTAATAATTCCTTTGCGCCCCCAAGGCGCTAAAAGATACCCAAATATTTTTGCATGTGATTGAAAAATTTAAAAAATTAGGGGACATATTACGGAAGTATAAAATAAATCAGACGTAGAATTTTTCGATAGATCCCCCATCCAATTCAAACGGGAATCAAAATTACGACGGCTTCAAGCGAAGATCGAACCGCTAGTGGTGCCTCAGACTAAAGTCGTATATATCACTACGTTCCATAAGTCCTTCTGTGTCCTTACATAAACAAAACTAACCTGCTTCACGATTCAACTCCGATATTTGTATTGTATCAGTTATATTATCAAATGTCTGCACGCGAATAACAGAATCGCAGTACGAAATGAGACTAAAAATTACACTAGTTTCAAATTCAAAATATCTTTATTCATGTAGGTTTACTAGAGACTATTATGATATGTCAAATCTACCGTCAGTTCGGAATGATTTCGAGATGAGAAGAACTGAAAAGAAACTCAGCTCGTATTCTTTTTAAATAAATGTAGTAAATGTTTACAATAATACATATTCATTTAAATTCAAATTGGGGAGAATAGAGTGACCACCAGCATATGCTATTGAAAAAAACAAAAAATCTAATTAAATTTAGTTAAGTAACATAGATGGCGTTACCTTAACACGCCTATGGTAACGTAATACCCAAGATGATGATTACATAATATATAGGTAATGGCTACCATATGGACCATCAGCATCCTTGCAATTCTAATTATATGTAAAAAAGCTGGCAGCAGGTACTTAAAAAATGGAAGCAATAACGATGTAAATTTGAACCAGCCGGCGGCCTACATGATAGGAAATGTTAAGCGTCGACGCATAACACACGTATAAATATACATATTTCATTTTTATTGTAATTTCTGCCTTGTATCCCATTTTCGACGTAATTTTTTCAGGCACCTTATAAATTAGAATTTAGGGTAAGCACTGACAAATGTACTGTAAGGTGAAACTCATGAACTCATAAATCTTTTGACGTGACAAAAATATTCATAAAATTATTTTTAGAGCCACAGATATGAGGTCTCAAGGAGTATCAGTGAATTGCCATTTAAATGAATGTCAGGTAATTTCGAGTGAGCAATTAAAGACGAAAAAATGGCTTGGTAATTATTCACCATTTCCTCCGACAGTGCATTAAGGAAAGGAGGGATAATTTTTAGGGCAATTATAAATCTACTACGTTGAAACTCGCGCGGAACTCATTTTTGATGAGTAAAATATTTTTTTATGGCAAGTTGGATAATAAAAAAAGATTCATCATATTGATTGTGTCAATAAAATTCTTAGCTAAAATTGTGATATTTTACAACCGCAGTGATGTAGCGGTTTAACAATACTTTTTTCGACGATAGTGAGTTCATACTAGCATAAAAGGTATTTATATTTATTATATATATATATTTTAATTATTAATAGTTTCTTAAGGACTGTATATATTTTATATTATAATTTTAATTTTAAGAGAAACTACGGTCGCTGATGGTAAAAGACATATATTTCAAATTGACAATAAAAATCGAACGAAACATAAAATATTTAAATATATATATAAAAAAATATAATTATCATATAAGAAGGTGCGTTATGCACAATATATGAGTATAATAGATTGTATTCATCTGTTGTCTATGTATTTTTCCTAAAAAAGGTATTTGAATACGTTTGTTTAGTACATAGCTATTAATTTTCTGTACATACAAGTACGTGTATAAAATTTTAAGGGTTAATGAAATAATAGGTCAAATATATATGTATATATGTATGAACTACAACTGCTCCCGGATATCGGCTCTCGAGATAACACGGGACTAAGCAAAAGTGAGATATTTTGTGACATTCCCTTAAACTTTCCCTTACAACCGCACAATTTCCATCCACCCAGGGGTATAAATTAGATCTTTTATCAGTTCCAGTGAAAGTTTCGTTCTAACTCTAACGGTTTGTTTTACGAGACCGCCGCGTAAATTGAAAAATAAAAGCGTCTCAGGTCGCCGCACGTAACAAATAACACTTTTATCATAACCATTCTCTAAACTCGAAAAACCCGAATATGCCATAAATCTTACTTGGAAAATTTATTATTTCTAGTTCTTTGTTTATTACGCGGTGTACTGTATACTGTGTATCTATGAAACTCTATAGTTAACCATTATTTACAAAAAAATCCAATATGTAACACTACTCGCATAGCTCTACGCTATTTGCAATGCAGCCTATATACATACCTATCTAAATTAAAAAAAAATTATGCAGAATAGCTTTTTTTAATCTTTCTGCAGAGAAATTCTTTCAGTATGTTTATATGTATAACACACCCATGCACCTATCCAAAGTAAGGGCAACAGATAATATATTGACTGAATAAAATGTCTTATTATGCGTATACAACAATTTGCAACAAAAGAACAAATATAATATAAATTTAATTTAACAAAATCTATACTAATTCAACTTAAGACAATATAATTTCGTAGGCGGTACAAATAAATATTGTATTTATTTAAGTATCATCTCCGAACCATAGAAACAAATTTACGGAAACTCGAAAGCTGACTTAGAGTAATAAAAGTTTTCTCCGTCTAAGCGCCTTGGACAAATTATTGTATTGCCAACGGTACAAGGTAATAAGAAATTCCAAAGCGTACTCATTGCTACGTTGACAAAGAAAAAGTCTACAGAATTACAAATTAGCTAACCTAACCTAGGTATTTAAGGTATTTATATATTTTATATTTTTACTGTATCGAAACCTAATTTAGTAATTCGATTTAGACATTGTTTTAAATATTTTCCACGTTTATTTATAATTGTACAATTATCTTATCGTGACTATCAAGTGTTTTCCAGTAGTAATGATAACGGTGTACCTTCGAAAATATTAAGAAAGCATATAGATAGATTTTTCTGGTCATCTATAGTTGAACAAAACAGTTGTAACAGCGTAGAAATATTGGTAACGCATAAATAACATTATCATACCATACAATGTGTTTAAATTACAACTTAAACCGAAAGGAGTTTAAATTATTGATCAAGTGTTCATTTATATTTATTGCTAACTTAATGCGGATAGAAACAACGATAATAAAATAAAATTAAGCCGTGAGCCGTGATGGGGACTCTCCCTGCCATTTTGCTTTATATAAAAATATATTTTACATTTTGATTTATATAAAAATATAAATCAAAATGGCAGGGAGAAAGATAGCCTGTGGGTATATCAACTGTTGCGATATTCACGTTGAAGATATACATATATTCGTAGATAAATCTTAGTATATACTTAAAATTCTTTCCAAGAAGTGATGATGTGTATTAGATTTTAGAATATTGTCTATTTTTGTACCATTCGTATTCATTTAGGAAAAGAATCAGTGTAGCTTATAAACTGTTATAACATACCATTAGGTATCACTGTCAGCTTTTAGGATCTTGACTAGATAGTACATTCGCCGCCTTATCTCATCCTTGAATCCGAGATATTATTTCCGGGATTTATAACAATAATATTAATAATATCAATTCACACAGCGCAATCTAGACCCACGTTATGGTAGCTAGAGCTTGTGTTATGGATACTAGACAATTGATACAAATACATAGATATATATTTATTTTTGTAAATACATACATATTATGCATAGAAAATATCCAGACTGACACAAAGAATCATGAATACAAAAGTTTGTACCATGCGAGGAATCGAACCTGCGACCATCGGAGGTAAAGTGGTGTGCTAAATCGTAGGTGTACCGAGGTTGTCAATTTATGAAATCGTAGCTGCTTAATAGCAAATAAATATAGGACAGAATTTTCCTTGAAGAACAGTTAATGCAATCCTTACTTTTCGTAAATAAATTTAACTTCAATTATGTTTTGTATCAGCCAATTAAATCAATTGCCACTTTATACATAATTCTCGAATCACCATCAAATAAAGTATAAAAAACAATACGAGCATAAACTGAATGGAATTTATTTAACAGTACAAAAAGCGGTCTTATCGCTAAAGCCAATCTTTTTCCAGCCAACTCCGAGTACGGAATGAACAATGTTGCATATCCGTGATGTACAAAATCGTTCTGCAATCAAAATGAGTAGAACTTATTTTACATTGCTTATTTATATATTCAAATGCAGTATGAGCAATCTGTGCTTTATAAGCCTACTTTGTAGTTAGTAATAATTTATGTAAGTTAATTACTTTCCAGATAAAAAAAAATATCTGAAACAAATACATATCTGCACTGTAATAATACACCGAAATATAAAGTATAAAACAAAACTGAATAAACTAATCTTTAGAGAAAAGAAAACTTAATTGGAATGGGTTATTCGGGTCGTTTCTAAAATACCTAAATCTACAGCGTAGTATTAAACTTATAACATTTCTCTTTTTGCGACAGGTACTAAAAATTGTCAAATAGAACTTAATATAATAAAGATTAAGAGCAGATTTTTTTACACTCTGTCTGATAAAGTGACCTGAATTAAAAATTATTTCACTTAGTGTAAAATACATTGACAGCCACTTAAGTTGTATTTTATTTAAGGAAAAAAAGTCAAGCCGAGACGTAATGCTTAATAAAAAACCAATACCAATTTCAATGTAGTGTAGGTACCTACCACGTAAAGCTTTTATCTCGTGAAGCAACGTTTAAACTAACAATGTTCAACCGATGCACATGGTGTGATGAACGCTCACACCAGACCAATAGATTTAGCCTTGCAGAGGTCCACAATTTATTTTACCACATTGAATTTCCCGTCTTGGATGCCAGAACAAATATTTTGCACTTTACCGCTTAGAATTGCGGTGGGATGCACAAAGGGGGTTTGTATGTGTTGATAGGCTTTGTGTGTGTTTGTGCAACGTTATTGAGAGTGACAAGCACGTTTATTGGACCTTTTTCTCATTTATTATTGTGTTTTGTATTATTTCAGACAGGTCAATTTATATCTTTACATTTTTTGAATAAACAGACCTGTATATTTACTAGTGAGAGAAATGGGATTGTAGGTTATTATGAAGATAGTATTTTAGTATCATTATAAAAACAGTTGAAAATTCCTTGTAAATATTAGACAGAACAAAGAACAAACTTTGTGTTCACAGAATTGAGAAATGAAGAATATTTATAATAATATGATTATAACATGACAAATATAAATAAATTTAAATTAAGAAGTCAGGTTCACATGAAATTAAGGTGTAGTGTATTAGCTTTATTAATCGTCAAAAATTGTCATTCAAAATGCATTATGCAGGTAAAACTAGTGCTTGAACAAATATATTATATTTATTATGTCAATAACGACTTCCTCTTTTTTACTTATAAAAAGATAAGCAATGTACCTCATTGGTATCTTCACGTTCTTATTCATCAAAACTCATTGTCCATCTAGTTATTTATCTATGAAAGATGACACCTACCAGACTCATTTTATTTATAATAGTAGTGTGGATTTGTTATACTGTAGATACTGAATTCTTGTTAAAATACCTTCAGCAAATACTCGGCACTCCGCAGTATAAAGGAACTATGATCCATAAACTGCTGCTCAGCCTCAGAATAAAATAAAACGAAAAAAAGCAAAATGGCTCCGCTTACAAGTCGGTACAGTGCCAGTTATCTGCGCTCGTAAACAAAAGATTGCCGATGATTTACGCCCCTTTATTTCGCTTCGTATTTTGTTAAAACTTCGCTTGTTATATTATCATCTTACGTAAACAAATTAAAGGGGGGTATTTATTATTAGAATTTCATATAAATTTGTATTTAAACTTTGGCTGAGTTGCGCTAATTATTTATTTGTTTGAATGAAAATATCGATAGGGAAACTTTTCGAGTTTTGTTCATTTTATTTGTAGTCGGTATGTACTTTCTTATTTATAACATAATAGGTTTACTGTGCAATTAATGAATGAAATATTACTAATAATAAGTCGTTTAACTTTTATGACTGACTTCTGATGACTGTAAGATATAAATTAAAGAATTAAGACTAGTGTATTGCTGGCAAGTGTATATTTAGCTGTGGAAAAAATTTAATTAAATGTCTTTCTTTAGCACTTTTAGTATTATTAAACATGTATCGTGTAACAGAGTCTTCTCCCGAATGTAACAGAAGAATACTTTGCTTTATAATCTGTTAGTTGAAAGATAAGATATGACAGTATATAAGGTACGAGAACAATTTATCTTAGTGCTCTTGAATGGTAACGCATAAAGTATACCATGTATACATGATGACGTGATGTCTGTGCTGGTGTTTATATACATACATATATACGACCTCGGTGGTTTAGCGGTCTAGCACACCGCTTTACGTCCGATGGTTGCGGGTTCGATTCCTCGCACGGCACAAACATTTGTATTCATGAGTATAAGTGTTTGTATCGGTCTGGGTGTTTTGTATGTATAATATGTATGTATTTACGAAAAAAAATATCCTTGTACTTGTATCAGTTATCTAATACTCATAACACAAGCTTCAGCTAGCTTAACTTGGGACTAGATGGCGCTGTGTGAATTATCCTGAGATTATTATTGTTATTATTATTATATAAAGGTAGGTGACAGTTGTGACTTACTATCATATGGGTTATATTTAAAACCAAAATTTTTATGAATCCTGACTAAACATAGTGAGAGACGACAAATAACGATAAGTTTAGAACTCTTTAATATAGGCTTACGTACTACGAACATGTTCAAATACACTGGTGTCGTAAAAATTCACGATTTCGTTACAAAGGAATAAGAGAGCTAGAAGTATTGGTGCACAAAAGCATTGATATGCACTGAAGAAAGTTACGCTTGAGTGTATCTTGAAGAATTGTTTTCGGGCAACAAATAGGAATGTGCTAACGTGAGAAAGATTTCATGAGCTTTAACTCCTAGTAGTTGGTGAAATTTAAATTTATGTGCGGTTGGTATTGCTTTCTAAAAGTATAAATAAAGATGTACGTTCTCAGTTTTGTCTCTAGTATAGTACTTTGAGGATTTATGTTTGATTTTGTTCAATATTTTTAACGTAATGTGTGCACATGTATATTTAAATAAATAAAAAACAGAATAAACTCTATAATCTTAATGAAATAATGTTTCAGTAATATATGTTTCTCGTTTATGGTTTATATTAAAGATCTTGACTTCTATCGAGATAAAATATATCTCGTTTTCGAAGAATTTACTAACTTTTAATTTCTATAGTAAATTAATTAATGTCTATATAAATAATAAAACATTACTCGAAGTTGCAGAACTGATATGCATGTAAAATTAAAATAATAAAAGTGGTTTAAAATAACATACTATTTTTTATATTACATGTAAACAATGTCTACTTCAATAAACTTAAACAGAAGTATAATAAAAATTTTAAATTAAATTGATTTATTTATAAAGCAACTTTATGTACACTTATTTGTATGGGTTGTATTAAACCCTTTATAAATATATTAAATATACAAATTGTCATATGTACAGTTACATGAAATCAGACAATTGTAGATAAATAGACAAATAAAAGTTATGCCATAGACATGACTATATTAACGAAATTTGCAATTCACACAAATAAATTGCAAAGTAAAATTAATATGATACTATGTAACTCATTGAAACGATTACCAGATCTTACAAAAGATACGCTACCGGCATACGGTTCGCTTTCAGTGTAAGTACATTAGAAAACATCTCTTTCAGATAAGCGACCTTCGTTTCCTTTGTAAAATGATTTACCATGACTGTAATGTAGCACGATATATAGGTACTTGTGGGCACAATGTATCCTTTGAAGTTGGCTTTCATTGCGCAACAATGGTTTTGTATTGTGTGTAGATGTGAGCCATGAAATAGTAAGCGTATGATCTCATTTATCAGGGATTTCTTGTTATACTCAAATATGGAGGCATTGATAAGAGTGTCTTGTCAAGGTTTATCATAATATTTCACTATCTCTATTAATCTCATCCTAATAAATTCTCTTTCTGCTATGATTTTATAGTACTCAATTGTGCCTATGTTAATTTCATGCGATTATAATTATATCTTGTTTTATTATATGTTTGTATTGTAAAATATATATCAAATTAAAATATAAATTCAAAAATCATTTATTCATGTAGGACATTTTAGCCGCTTATGAACGTCAAATTTTTTACATTATAATTTTAATTTTTTTCCCTGCCGTTCTGTTCAGTATATAGATCCAAATGAGAAGAAGTGGCAAGAAACTCAATTGAATTACTTTTTTTTACAATGTATATTTATATATGTGTCTATGTCTAACATTTAGTGAAAATCCAGTGCATGAACAATTATTGCCATGCACGCTCGTCATTCAAGTAATCGTTTAGTGAGGCTTTGCTATGGTTTTACTTGTAGAGATGAACCTCTTAGCTTTCCATGGATTCACCTTACGAGAGCTCAGTCCATCGAGTGGCAGAGAGGGAATAAATTAATACAAATGTTTGCACCGTGCAATGAATCGAACCTGTGACTCTCGGAAGTAAAGCGGTGCATCGGTGATTACGGTAGACCACAGTGGCCGTTAATGTATAGGTGACCGCAACAACACTTGACATATCCGCATTCTGTTGAGTATGTTTTAGTCGAACGTGGTATGGTACCTACCAATACCATCTTCCGTATTAAATTGAAATTGTTATCGGTATTTCAATCATCGTTGAGTTTAGGAGCAATATATATATATATATATACACACAAAGACGGTTAGATTCAAATAAATTTTTAAAGTGTTAGTCAGAGTCAGTAAATTATCACAATACGATGCTTTTTATTACTAGTATCTTCTAGTAATGTTAGATAAAATATTAATTTAATTTTCTGTGACTATAGATAATATATAGATAGGTAAAGAACAAAATTAATATCAAGACCATTTTTGACGTTGAGTTTGGAATAACTAATAATATCTTTATTGTACATATATTTACAAATACTATACTTTACGAAGTTTCTAGAAACAAAAACAAACCGGGACTAATAAGAAATACAGGGGCGGTGTTAGGATTTATACTTTGAAAGAAAAAATACTATCTACATATATTATATAAATTAGTTATCAGTTTAAATATTAATTTACTTTCTTACCAATATAAAGTTTTAAAGCAACTAAATTATTTAATTAAATCTTTAAACGTTATCTAAACACGATGTAGTTACCAGTTAATTTTCAGCGTGAATATTATGTGTTAAAATATGGAAAATGTAACTGAAAATTAGTCGAACGAATTATTTGTCAGACTGGCGTTTTTCCAACGTCGCAAAATGGTTATTAGTTGGTAGGTCCCGGGGGCTAGTGCTAAATTAGTAAAGTTGGGGGTTGCAGGTGTTGAAATTCTCACAGAGTTGAACAGACTCGGTCCAAGAACATAAACAAAACTAGGCAGAAGTCTATGTCAGGGCTATCAATATTAATGACTAAAAAGGCACATAAATAAATTATTAACAATGGCTGAATTAGACATATATGCAATGGAGACAGATTTACAATTTGGCATCATTTGACAGTTGAATGGATACAAATCAATTTGTATGTTTCGGAACGGCATTTGTAAGAAGTTGTATAATTCCAAAATTATACTTTTTAATAAATTTAAAATAATTAGCGATTGCAACTATGTTATGTAAGAAAATCTTTGTATCTTAATATTTTGTACATTTTTATTAAATTTGCATGTATTAAAGCTACATCTACTAAAGAACATGACGACAATTAACTAGTCCTAGCCAAAATGAGGTTAAAATATTCAGTATCTATTTTAGAGAGATGAAATAATCAAGGATAAAGTAAGTTTCCATTTATCTATCTTACTTAGCTTTCACAGTATAATAACATTTAATTACGTGGTATTTAGTCTTCACCTACGCACCTCTGATAAAAGATTCCTATTTCTCAATAGTTATATATTAAATGAGGAACGCAATGATTATTAAATGTATTCTCAATTCAGTCCAATCAAAAACTAGTAAACATAATAACTCTCAAAGTGTAATGGATATTAAATAAAATAATTTTTTTTTTATTATGTATGTCAATTACAGACTTTTATGATATGACCAATCAGTTCGGAGTGCTTTCTAGCTTAGACGAACTGACAAGGAACTCTTATTCCTTTCAAATACATGCTGTACATGATTATAGAAAACAAGATTCAAATTTATATTCAATTAGGGACATTTTGACCACCATCCTAATCTATTGTATTTTTGTCAAAAGGAAATCAGATACCGTAACCCGAAAGACAAGCAGCATAAATTAATATTAGAGTAGAAAATCCGTAATGAAATTCATCAAAATAATAATGATAAATCAAAATAAAGATCTGCCTTTACAGGAGAATACACTACAATAGTTGGTTTTAGACAAAAATATACATAACTGCATCCTTTCAAATTCTATATTTTATTAGGTTTTTTAGCGACTTGTGATATTTTTTCTTATTTTAGATAAATATCCTTGTGATGCATTATATCTTTCATTAAGATTACATTGCGATAAAACTAATATAAATTAAAGAATAGAGGCATCTTATTTCCCCGAAATGGCAACACATGGCTATTGTGAATTTTATTTGTAAATTTCATGTACTGTAAACTCAATTGTGACAACCCTACCAATGTTGACAAAATGTGTTAATAGACTAATAAAACACTATTATTTGTGCTCATGAATTAGTGGACATTGTAATAATTTTGCATATTATAATGTTAGTTTAGCATTTTATTGAAGTACTAGCTGTTCCCGCGACTTCGTCCGCGTGGAATTTAACTTTATTTTTCTAAAATAAAAGTAGCCTAAGTACTCCTTATTACATCGGCTACCTGCCATTAAAAGTCCCGTCAAAATTGGTCTATCCATTTCAGACATTAGTCGGAACAAACAGACCGACAGACAGAACAGACAAAAATTGTAAAAAATGTTATTTTAGTGTATGTACATACCGTATTTATGCTCATGTGAGTGTAATAAAAAACGGCTATTTCAATGTTACAAACTGACACTCCAATTTTATTTATATGTAAAGATTAAACCCATTTCCGGATGTCCGTCCTCCGAACTCCGTCGTCCGGATAGGATATCGTTTATCTCTTTTTACATAACTATAATAGAATAGCAGACATACTAACGGCCCATCTCATGGTACCTGGTAACCATCCTTATCATCTCTAAATTCATGAACACCATCACGAATTCCTGTCATCATGTGACCCCCTTGATACCACTCATGCGTTGCATTACCGAAAAGTAATATGACATACATCCCAATCCTGTAAATTAACCATATTAAATTACCTTCAACTGAATTCAACCGAAACTCATCCTACTATGCAAGTAAGCCAGTTGCTTTTTGAAATAGCAGAGATAGAAGTAAATGACTTCGTATAAAGTTTACCTCGTTAACTAAACATAACACAAATACCCCTTTAAAAATATAAACTACGTTATATATCTAATACCCCTATTCTATTAATAATATTATTCTCTATTATATGTATCTCCCATAATTTGCTAGTTTTGAAAGTATATTCACGACAGCATATTCTAATAGTAATAATGGGTTTTAGTTTTAGTAAATTGCTTAAATATTTATATACAGAATAAAATTCAAAAGAAGTTCTAAGTAATAGAATAAGTCTTAAATTTGTAATACCTATGGAAGTCGCCATAATAGAATCTGCATAGTAGGTTCCGTGGTACGTATTAAAAAGTATAATAATTGGGGCGTTCTATATTTAATGTTAATCAATAAATTACCGTAATCATCGGAACGCAAAGAAAGTTTACAAATTAAACGTCGAGATTACGTCAATACACGACTGAAAAACTCGGAACATCAATCTTTCCCAAATAAACTTGAAAGTATTCAAAGCCCTATAAATTCAAGGATCCTATTTAATCCGCTGATAGGTTCTTTCTCGGAAACGTATTATCCGTTGGGAACGCATTTTAATTTATGCGGGTTAGACCTAAATTATAAAGTTCCAATGAAAACCTTTCTATAAACTTTACGTGATTATGCGTTGCGTATAACATAGATAGGTGTGTACGACTGCAATGAGATATGTATACTTTATTATTAATTAATTCCTTGATTTATTATTAACTACTTATACCTGCAGCTTTGTATGCATCGTAATGATCATAGATTGTAATTTTAGTGTAATCCGATTAAAATAGAACAAACGCTAGGAAATTTCTACAATATACCAATAAATAATTATTTTAAAACAGTTAAGCCATCTTTGGGATTAGTCTACACAAAGGATTAGAAAATACGTCAATTTTTTTTAAAACGATTGCTTCGACAATTGATATAATTTAAATTTTATTTACGTACAGATACAGATTATGTCTGATTTTTTGTATAGATATATGTGAATAATAATATTCGCGAGATTGAGATTTATTATGAATGAGGAGGTCTGAAAGCCTTTACTTCCTATAACACAATTAATTTTCAATTGTAATTTCCGTCATCACTCCCACACATATCTACCTGTTGTTATGTTTTTCGGTGTTACATTTTATAATAAATTATAAAATTTTCATAATGGATGATTATTGCATGTAGACCTGCATTTACAGTATATGATGACGACACGTCAGTTAACTCTTAGTCTTGTATTAAACAGACAATTGTGACTACTTCAACCCTACTTTTGATCTATTATCATAATTATAACCGTTCAACCTACTACATTCAAAAATATAAAATGTTAAAAAGGTAAAATCATTTACATTCCTAAATAATGATAACTCAAGATACTACACAGCTTCATCTAGCCCCAAAATCAGCAGACTTTGTTCCATGGTTCGGTACTAAACAATTGATGTACATAAAATATTTGTTTTGTAAATACGTACATAATATACCTAAATATACAGATTAATACAAACAATGAATGAAAGTCAATAAATACAAAATATTTCTATCGTGCGATAATCGAATCGTATTAAACTGATAGAACACCGAAGCTGTCGTAATATATTCAATATTTCAGCAAATGCTAATAATTAACGTGAAAATGTAATAGGTACAGTTCATAGCCGAACTAGGTAGATAGTTTCATCTACCCAATATAAATTTAACGGGTTCCCCGCTAATAATATTAAAACGAAGCCGGATACTCAGTAAAATTAAAATTTCCGCTGCTCTGAGCCCGAAATTGATTGGGTTATAATTTATCATATTGGATACTTGTTCTTTTTAATTTTGTATAAGAATAAAGTAATAGAATATTCCGGAGTCAAATTTTCTAACAAATTTATTTGGTCGATCAATTTTCTACTCTAGTTACATGATGTAAAGTTATCTAGAAATAATATACTATTTGTGATGTAACTTTTCTTTTATTACTACGCCTGATGCGTATAGAATAGAATAGAAAATCATTTATTGAAATAAACTTACATTGAAGCACTTTTGAATTATGTAATTGAAATAGCTGAAGCCGCTCCTCATGCTAAGTGACAACCATTGCCTATATATACAACGATCACTCATCATTATGTGACGCCCACCTCATGCGTTGCCACTCCGGAGAACTAAGGTGTTATATCACTTTACCCTATCGTTTTAATTTTATATCTCGCCCTTGAACCAAAATGAAGAATGCAAGTTTGACAGCTGAAATAAGTAATATAGAGGTAACTATGCCGATGACTTTATATTATGTCATTAAAATTTATGTACGTGTATAAAAGAAAAAAAATTAGAGTTTTCAAATATCGGTTGACCCGCCATAGAATAATTTTATTAATAGTCACCAATTGAAATAAACAAAAGGTAGTTCTATTCTGTTACGAATAAATATTATTATAAGATGTCAGATATTCATATCCGAAAAAAAAGTTTTTTTATACTTTATGCAATGAGATTTATTTAAGATAAAAATCTACATAAAAAACTCATCAAGAAAGAGGTGTCCGCAGAATTAATTTCGAAGTGTAAGTTTAAAATATTCACTCGCTATTCTTTTCAGCTCTTAAAGTAAGTTTGAAAGACATTTCCCTGTACAGATAGTTTGGACTGATAATTATATAAGTACCTTTAATATATTCTGTGATATTATATTTGGCATTTCTTAGTGACTTACACTTATCGTATTTAATTTAAGCTTTATTATACACGTAAATTTAGAAAGTAAAAAATATCTCCGCAATGTATCACTTCTAAATTATGCGAGGAATTGTAAAATATTTTATTTAATTGAACAACGTTACAATAACTTAATAAATTAATAATGATTTAATGTTCATGTGAATATAATTGTATAATGTATAATAATGTAATAATACTCAAGACTTATGAATTGCTGATCAAAAACTACACAATTTTTTTTTCGGACTACTATAATGCTGAAGGCCGCAGCTGGCCTTTACAGCTTCACCGGACGTTAGGGGGCGAGTGCAGATGGCACTCCAAACCCGCGGAAGGACTTATGGAGCGGCTGAAGGTCAACTCCTGTCTGACGGATACGACTTTAGTTTGAGGCCACCACTAGGGGTTCGAACCTCGGCTCAGGCCGTCGTAATATCGATCCCCGTTTGAATTGGACGGGAGATCGATCGGAGGGGCGCCCGGGGGCGCCGGTGTGGAATAAAAAACTACACAATAGTGTCCTGGTCTGTATGAAAACTAGTCCAGTCTAGTAATAGCCCAAATCTTTATTTACCAAGATTTATGTTAATTGATACGTGATTTCAAATATTTTATTATTTAAATTACCATAATATAATTCAAATAATAAAATATTTTAAATAAGTAGCAGCAATTTTAAGTTATGTAAGGTTTAGAGATTTTTCTTATTATCATTTACCATTTAATATGTATTAAAACAAAAAGAAAACGTATAGCTATTAAATGTATATTTTATAAGCTTAGATCGCAAATAATTTATTCTATATTTATAGATACATGTTAAAGCCTACTACTGACTATGTACGGAATTTGTAAAATTTTCATTTCACATTTGTTATTTCAAACTTGTAGAGATTTGATAGAAAAATAATAAATTCAACTCAATCTGTGCTAACGATGATATACTTATTTCCTGAATGGCAAGTATCATCCAAAATAATAGTACTTGGTATAGCGCTGTGATAAGGCACGTTTAGAGTAAATGAGATACTCGGCTCGAATCCCAATTGGACTAATTTAGGAAACAAAATCTTTTAATCTGGCTCGAACCTTAGTTTAAGTCTAAGATCAAAATATTTTGAATTTTAATGTTTCGTGCTGCTCATCTATATTCGAAGCAAAGCTGATGTTAAATTAAATACCGTAAGATAAGAGTATATTTAAGCATTTTATTGTATTATTCATTTATTTATTCAATGTAATTGTAAAATGGATATAAAATAAATGTATGTATATTCAAAGTTACTTAAAATTAAGTTCGTTTCAATAAATATTATCTATTAAAATATAATTAAATAAAAAGAGTACATATTATCATATTTACTCTAAATTAATTAAGTATTGATATCTCAAATCAAACGTTCTCAATACATTGACTTGAATATGATGTTAATATATAAAGCAAAAAACTTTATACCCCTTTTTACGAAAAATGCTGGATGGAGAAGAACGAAATTCCCACACTTATTATTTATATAGAGAAGGAACTGCAGAATGCAAATTATGCATATTTTGTTTAACTATACATTAAATAAATGAAAAAAATATTACATATACTACCATTGACAACATCACTATTAAGGTTCTACCTTAATAATATTCAAACTTATAACTTAATTAATTATGGTTGATTTTCAACTATTACGTGATCACTAGTTCCAATAAAATGTGATTATAAAATTATTTAAAAATAGAAAAACTGTTGACTCGTTTTAATTAAACGAATGAAATGAAGTTTGGTTATAGGCAACCTTAAAAATAAGAAATAATGTTTTAGTTGCCAGTCAAACGGTTCGTCTATGATTATTTGAAACCGAGGTTGTAACTACTTAATTAAGCTTTTGTTCTTCATTTAAGTAACATTCCTTTATACGAGTTGAGTTTTAGTACTTCTATTTTATGTATTTGATGTTATTTCTATAGAAACCATTTATATATTAATATAACCTGTGTATTGTACAGTAAATATACATGTTCAGGTACATAATTTAAAGCATTTTGATATTCTCTTCGTCAAATAATGTTTAAGCAATATGAGACTAGAATTAAATATATTAAATTCTCATAAATTAATTTTCTTGAAAACTGTGTATTACAAATTTCGTGTAGCAATTTAATACAATATTTCAAATTTGTGATTCAAATTCAGAATGAATAGCGATGAATTAAAAAAGGTCTTAACAACCCACTCATAGCTGTCACCTTTAGGTCATACATAATAAGATACCTACTTTTTCACCTATATATATAGGTAGGTAATAAACTAATAGCAATATTCTACATATTGCTGTTAGTTTCAGTTAACAAAAGTTGAAGAAAATTTCTCAAATCTTCGATCAAGTAATAATGCTACGGGCAACAAGTACAAGGCAGTAGTTTCTCGAGTATTTTTATTAAATCTAAAATAAGATGAAATTATTTTGACCGTTGCTCTTTTTATTAAAAATTGTACGAAGTATAATATATAATATTATATATATTTATTTTTGTATCTATTGTAATATGCTTACACTGTCGGCTGTAATCACTATTTCATTGTCAGATTATTGGTCATATATTTATGTGTATGGTATATTTTTGTGTGTGTTTGTACGAAGACTTAAGTATTTACATGTGTATATATATATATTTATTCATGTATATTGTATAAAATATTATAATATTGTTTGGACCGCCAACAAGTTATCTCTGCACAACTCATGGTTGACTGGTAGAAAATGCCTTTAGGTGTTAAGTCCGCCATATGTACTTTTTACCTGTGTATGACGTGCATTAAAGTTATTTAAATAAAAAAATAAATATTACAATAAATAAGTTTTTCTTCATTCGAAGAAGACCACGTTGCATCTCTATATTATGATTATGAAAATTTCATAACTGGCATTATTATTTTTACTAATAAAACTATTATTAAAAAAAGTAATGGTTTAGCTAATATCAAAATAGAAATAACAAATAAGTCAGTGTTATTATTACTTAAATATAATTATATATACTTTTAATTATAATACTGATTGTTTTCTTATAATTATTATAACTATAAGATATATATACTTCTAGTAAAAGAATTTTTAAAAAAAAAAGATTACACTTGAAGAATCTTGCAGAAAAGTAGAAGAGAATACCAGCACGTATGATAGAAAAAGACTAAGGACAATTTGTAATCTATCTGCTGTCAGGAAAAAAAATAACATCGCCGGCACGTGTATATTAAAAAATGAGATACGTTGAAACATTATACTAAAAAATAATGTATTCATTTGACAAATAAATATTTGCAAATTTACATAGTCGTGACGTTTATTGGTTACAAAAAAAAACAATACTATATATCGTGGTAAATACAATTTGAATGCTGAAATTTTGTTGAGTATATTTGAAGCCAATGAAAAGGATCACACAATTCTCTTAGATTAATTTGAATAACATTTTTAAAGCTGGTGTACAAAACACAAGGGGAATCAAAAGGTTTTTTTTGTTTCAGTCAAATTTGTACTTACGACATTCATAATCGATAAGCAGACGTAGTAAAACATTGGACAATAATATTCTCTAAATTGTGAATTGGTATGTAAATTTTTCAAGAAACTTAGTCTAAATAGGTTTTAATGGCTTCAAATTTCTTTATAAATATTTTGACACCACAGTTCTAAATGTATACATTTTAAAGTTGAAAATAATATTCCATTTGACAATGGACAATCTGCATAATTTTGGAAAACAAATGACCTCTGGTCGGCCATTACGCGCCGCAATCATTGCGCAACCAAAACAAAACTCCGTGAATTTTACATTGAGACCGCACAATTTTATAACAAATGCAAATGTACATTTGAAGATTTGAATTTTGCATCGAAGATTGTATTCGCTGGTCGTTCTATTTGCATATACTAAATTGAGAGACGAAATATTTTAGAAAAGATGTAAAGTAAGCTATGGACCTATGACCTGACAAGGAGAACCTTGTCAGGTCATAGGTCCATAAATGAACTACTTACTATGAAAAGTATAACTGGAGTAGATCATGATAATTTTTTTGAAGAATTAAAATATTTTAGTAATATATTTTGTTTTGCTGTACCTTGCATATTTTCAATTGTATTGCATACAATCAATTCCAGTTACTATATTAATAGGATATCATAAGATCTAACAAGGGAAACAAACGATTCATACAAAATAAAAAAGAAACCTTGTAGATGAAATACTATATCAAGCCAATACCTATATCAGTAGTAGTAGGCTAATACTTTTATTTTGTGGGAGATCAATCGATCCTCAGTGGATTGCTACAGACTGACAGTCATAGACGAGTTATAGTCATAGTCATTTAATCATAACCGATTGTATTTGAATATAAATTCATAAAAAATGTAACGAAGTAGTAAGTAGTTTACAACTGTAATCATGATTGTTAAGTAATGTTTATTTTTAAACACTATATCGCTTCTAATGCTAGGTATAAAACTTTTCAGATATATACAGAAAATTTGATCGATATCTATGAAGAAAAAATTCTCTAAACAAAATAACATCATTAAAAATAATTACTATCTTCTATGGTGCCGCGAGCTAGTGTTTCAGAAATACTCGTAATTATGTATAATTATAAATCAGTAAAGTGGTATGTAATTAAATATTGCTCTTTAGAGTAAGACTATAAATCCTTTAATTTTGAGCTAATTCAACAGTACGTAATAGTATCAAGGATAGTTATCTATTTATAGATGAGCTATCGAATTTAGACTTCTAATAGTGTACCTTATGGTAAGTGATTATCGCCGCCCATGAACACCCGCAATGCCATGGAAATTTAAGTGAGTTGAATGAAAAAAGGTGACGCTATTAAGGAGATGAAAACTCTTTTCTTTAAAAAATTAATATGGCGAAATAATGATTCGATTTTCACATTAATTCGATTGTCACAACTGTGTACAGTTGTTTCTTTATAAAACATATTATGGAAACATCATTTTGTGGACATGGATGTATAATATCAATATCGATTTACGATATACATTTTACATTTGGCGTTAAAATAATTGTAATTTAATTTTACAGTAAACAATTAATACATTATTTTCAATTAAGATAATACAAGTTATAACAGAGTAATTAAATTATCAAACGTACGGTGATTTGAGGTATTTTGGTTAATAATTAAATATTTTTATACAATCGTTGGAGATTATTCCACGATATAGTTGTGCTTGTATAAAAGTATTCTGGAAAAACGTTCGGAGGTATTATAAGTTAGAAATATTGATAATAACTTTCTTTGAAATACTTAGTTATTTTTGTTAAAGTATTAAGTACTCTATCAGACTTTTTAGTATACCCATTTCTTATCATTCATTTACAAGTTTATATATTTCAACTGCGTAAAAATAAAGGAAAATGGATTGTTGTACTATATTTATTATCTATCCCTGATTTTCCAGGGTATAAAAGTACAAGTAAATAAAATAGAATGTTTACTTTCTGAATACGAAGTTTCATGATAAGTATACACCTACTCAATATTGTTACGAAATTATTTATTTAGTATTATACACGTGTTTTTTAGATTTTTTAAGTTTATAAGAATTTTTGGCGAGCGATAGTAGAGAGTAATTAAAAAGAAAGGTTAAAAATATAATATTTATATATCATAATGAATTTAATCTCAAATGAGATGTGATATCGATAAGTCATCTCTAAGATTACTTTGATTTGTTATCAGTATTCCTATTACCAGAAAGTCAGTTAGTTTTAATATATAATTCGAATAACAAACAAGTTGAAGGCCCATCTGATGGTAAGTGATAACCGTCGCCTATATACACTCGCGAGCAACCAAATCGACTCCAGCGCCACCTCTACATTCAAACATTGTTCTAAATAAAAGTATACAACATTTAAATAAAAGTAATATGTCATTAGAAAGCTTGAAACCTAAGCTTTCAAAAAAACATCAACATCATAAAATAAAACAAGTACCAACATGTTCATTTGCGCAATTAGGGCATATGGGACAAATTACTCACTACGCTACCGGCGAGTTGCGCTACTCTGTACTCCTATAAAAACCCCCCTGAACCTTCAACCCTTATCAGTCGCTTATCAACAGTTGACCGATACACATCTCCGTAAACTGTATTAATTGTTTTCAAGAAACCATGGATACCACACCTCAAGGAGCCGCTCAAGTTGTTGCCTTATTGCAATAAGGATTCAGTCAGCGAGTAGTCGCTTCCCAACTTTACTTGAATCAGTCTGCTGTATCCCGAGTATATAGACTATATCAAGAGATTAGAGCATTCACTGAGAGACCAATAACTAGCCGCCACCGTTGTACTTCTGAACAAGACGACCGTTTCATTGTCTTAACGTCCCTGCAAAATCGGCACCTCAAGTCGATTTGGTGGCTCGCGAGTGTTTTCTTTTTTTTATAATACAGGGGACAAACGAGCATGCGGCTCACCTGATGGTAAGTGATTACCCTCGCCCATGAGCACCCACAACACTAGGGGAATTGCAAGTACGTTGTCGGCCTTTTAAAAAGGAATAAGCTCTTTTCTTGAACGTTTCAATGTCATATCGGTTCGGAAATACCATTGCTAGAAGGTGTATGTACATGAACAACATTAAGTACATCTTGTTATCATGTGACGATTATACCCATCAAGCATTGTCATCTCGGAGGATTAAGTTTCCTCTTATTTCATAATTTCCCTGCTATTTCCCACCACATAATTTTTTTTTTTAAGCAACCGGCTTCGCGTATTAAATAGGAGGGATAGGTACTTATAGGTACAGTTGAATTACAAAGTCTGCTTCGGTAAACAATATAAAGGAATATTTTTGTATAAGTCAGATTTGAACTACAACCTATTTTAGGATAGAAAGGCTATAACTATTTTCTAGTGCATTCATTTCAAACATTGACGACATTAGTGAATTTTCTGATTACCGACAAGTCAGGGATCATGAAGAAATGTTGTCTGTCGTCGATCACCGTCCGCGGACATTATTCACCAAAGAGATAAGTCTGAAACGTACCTGAGAGTCGACACCTCTGAATAGATACCGTCAGTTTGTATGTTTGCAAGTTATGGACTGAAGGAGAAAATTTCTTTTTAATAACTGGTATGTATATTTTTTTTCAAGAAAGGTATATTATACCGTTAAACCAGTGAAGCCATCAAGTAATTAGTTTTCAATCTCATAATTCCATTCTTAATTGCTGTCCCGGAAATGCAGCTATTAACTGAAGTATGATCACCATTTAGTACATCATCTATAATATTATAAATATAAAAGTCTCTTTGTTATATTTATCCTATTAAAAGAATCCAATAATCTTAAAGTTTAAATGCGACCAAAATGTTCAAACTAAATTAATAATTTTTGATTCGATTTGATTTGACAAAAAGATCGTATTAGGTGCTGGGATATTAAACAAAGGATATTGACAATAGCCAGTCATTTATATAAGATCTTTGTGCAACTTTTCTTATTGAATACGGTTGATAGAATAATCAACATTATGTACCTATTATACTTTATAATACAGAACATTATTATAGAAAATTCTGTTCTGTATATGCAAATCACGTACATGTTTCATTTATTTGTTTTGGTACCTTTCGAACAGATAATACAACTCGCTAGAAGTTTCTTAATTGCAGTATTCCTGAAAAATATCTGTCTACGAATCGAGAGGCAACTGTGAGCACGAGATTGGAGTATAAATCTGGCTTTGAGCCCTGTGTTATATGCCTCAACTCTATTGTAATTGTCTTTAGAGAGTGCTTTCCATCTCTTTTTTAGCAACATAGTTTAAAAATGTATTTGTTCCTGCTTATTACACTCATTTTATAACAGTTCACGTTACAAAAAAGTGTTATGGATATGTACACAAAAAGGTTTACAATCTTTTTTTTCAAACTCTTCTAATGCTGTTGGTCGCAGCTGGCCTTTACAGCTTCGTCGGACAAAAATGAGGGCGAGTGCAAAGGGCACTTCAAACCCGAGGAAGGACTTACGGATCGGCTGAAGGCCAACTACCGCCAGTCCGTTTACATTCTATTAAAAGTTGTCTATACAGGATAATGTTCGCTTCTGTAACATCTAATATAGTTACCAATAGTTGCTTTTTATTATTTATTAGGAACACTATACGCCTGTCAGTTTCATAAGTGAATAAACGCTTGTTTGTTTGCGATTCATCGTCAGTGTTTCTCAAAGTTTTTATCTATCATATTTACTTGTGCCAATTGCAATCTAATGACAACGAAAGAGCAGTCTGTAGCATACGTGGCAGACACTACTACTATCATTGTAGTAGACTAAAATCGAAAGTTTTGCATTTATGCATCGGCTATTTGCGAGTTATAGCTAGAAGCTAAGTTTTACTGTTAAATAGTTTACATATCTTGACAGACTGAAGAGAACCTGATCTGTTTTTAACAAGTATTGTGAACTTGTGAAATATCAATGTGTGAATAAAAAATCTTTACTCAAACAAACACACTTTTAACAACTATACATTTTTGTTTTATCACTCATTTGGATTGCAGTTTCAGAATAAATTAATATAATAGTTCTTTTAAATAAATATAATATAAATTTACATTTTTATGTCTAAATGTGTGTGAATACAAACAACTAAAAATATTGCCGAACGGCAAAATATTTACAGATTTAGTGGAATAAAAAAATTGTAACTGTCTCATAATAAATCGCTGTTATGGATACACTGTGACGGCAAGTCAGGGATGGCAAATTAAATGTGGAACATGGCGCTGATGTTAATTTCTATCATATTAAACTGTTAAATCTTAAATGAAATACGGGAAAGTAAAGTTCAGCACGATGAAAATTCTAGAATTGATTTACTCCTACTGGAATCTTATTGGAGTCATTTAGTAATCTTACATCATTTCCAAATACTTTTAAAGAAAAATGACCAAGGAGTGGAGATTTCGCAAGGGACCGCCTTAGAAAGTTGATATAGGTGATATGCTAAAAGGGTTAAAATGTTATGAAAAGTTGAATGCAAAAGTAGTGAAAGAGGTTGTAGTGAATAGGAACATTTGACATTTCATTGTTACTGAGATAAGATACGTAAACCCACTTCAAACGCAACAAACTTTGTATAGAAACAATACCGTAATAAACTCTGTACTATATTAAAAAAATCAGTGGTATATTATGACTATAAACAGCAATAGAAATATGTGATATTTCATTTACCTGCCTGTTATTTAAAATCATCATAATGCAGTACAAGATTATTTACTTGATGATCAGTTGGAGATCTTGGGTGCATCTTGCCTTTGACTTTGATTCCACACACTTCTAGCAGTTTGATTCACAATTAAAACGTACTGGATTCATGAATTTACACAGATTTTCCTGTTTTTTTTAGAATATGAGCAACGTTAAACTCAGGTACTAATGGTAGCTATAATAAGTATATATTTTTTATAATATAATTCATATAGTAGACACGGAAAACATAGTAGTGGCGGAAAAATTTGAATTTGGAAATGGTCGAGCGAATGAAATGAATTGGTATGATTAATACAAAGTTACAAGTATTAGGGAATCATATCAGAATAATTATCAATAGGTTTAATAATAGACATAACATTTTGAGAACACATTTTGAATCCCTTTTTATGGTCTTAGTTGAAATGTTCATGACGTTGCTGACAACGTGGTTAATGTTATTATTTCATGGTCTTTAATATAAATACCTATTATAATACGTAGAATTAAAGGTCACAATTGTGGGCAACGAAAATGTAGGGCGGAAAATTAAAAATATTTTCGGCCGCCGGTTCCCACTAACGAGGCGGGCTATCTGCATTTTTGTACGGGCAAAATTGGATTTACTTTCAGAGTTTTTGACTCATCCCCTTCTTTGTGAAGATTTTTAACGTACTTTTTATATTAATTACAGTTTATAAATATACTTTAATTGTATGCATTACATAAACGGGATATTTGCCGAGTTCCATTTTCAAATTGAATGTAAACAGTTGTAGAAGAAGTTTCAAAAGAGTGTTGTTACTTTAATACTATGAGTAAATAATAAAGTCTGTATTCATTATTAATTTATTATAATAATATTATCTTTAAAAAAAAGATCTTAAAACATTTGGCTTAATAAAATTATTTCTAAGTTTCTATGTTTTCCTACTAAGTCCTAATAATTTACTACAGTTGGGCAAATTTCACCAAATACACATGGAAATATTGACTAGACATATTATAATCTGCATGTGCGAGTGTATGTGTATGTAAAATACATATATCTGTAGGAATGTAGGTATCGTATTTAATGTATTTTAGCTAGGACCCATTATAACAATGAAATTCGAATGACTCAGTTTCTTCGTTCGACCGTCATGTAAAATGTGTATACTAACAAAAAGATCATACGTACTATATAAATATGTAGTAGGTAGTATGATATATGTATAGTAGGTACTTTGAAACAGCTGAGTTTCATTTTGGTAATATATGTAATATTATGTAATAGATGTATTATTAGCACAGATAACATATCTGTGGTAATAGTAATAATACATTGTATAATAATGTCTTTTATAATAACATCATTTAATTTTAAGATTGTAACAGATTGATTGATTGTAAATTGTAGAAATAAATGCGTGTTTTTTTATAGTAAACTAGTGAATTAAAAAAATCATTCAATAAACTTTGTAACGTATTATCTTTATAAATTTATTTTTTGTAATTTTATACATTATTGTCATCTGACTATAGATAGAGCACACCATCTTATTTTTAATGGTCGCAGATAGGATTTCTTGCAGGATACAAATATTTGTATTCACGAGTAACATTGTTTCTATTAGTATAGATGATTCTTATGTACTATGAATGTATTTAGAAATAAATATATTTAAGTATTTCTATCAGTAACACATATTCAATCTTTTTTTTTTTACTACGATGGTGGCAATTCGCGCAATTCGCGCAAGTGATAAGGCCGTATGCTTGATACGGCCTTATCACTTGCGCGTTGCCGACCTTTAAGAAACCTTAATATACCCTTCTTAAATGTTGAGGGGTGATTTTTCCAGCGTTATTATAATAATAATAATAACCTCAGCTCAGGACAATTCACACAGCGCCATCTAGACCCAAGTTAAGCCAGCTAAAGCTTGTGTTATGGGTACTAGATAACTGATGACGACATACATATTATACATAGAAAATACCCAGACCGATACAAACAATCATATATTTACTCATGAATACAAATGTTTGTGCCGTGCGAGGAATCGAACCCCCGACCATAGGACGTAAAGCGGTGTGCTAGACCGCTAGACCACCAAGGTCGTCAAATAATTATTTATATAATAATTTATTTTGACAAAAGTTGTTGTTTTCCATTAAAAATATCTTAGTTATAATATATAAATAGTTTATTGCATTTTTAGGGAAACTTAAAAAGTTATATCTTTTCAAAAATTTACGTGCAAAGACTTTTGCAATTCATATATTCTAATGCAATTTTAATCTAGGATAAGATACGAATTATCAACAGCATGTGTTCTGTATATGGTATATTAATTTAAATTACATCATAAGGCATTTCGAAGTAAATTTGATATGTGCAATTTATTCTACAAATATATACCACGTAATTTAAACCTACTCGTCAACTTCCATTAAGCTCATTCATATTCTAAAATTGCCAATGATCCATCTTCAATGTGAAATGTTAATATTTAACTCACCTGTAATAAGAAATAAGTCATTTTGCAACTGTGTCGATAAAAGAGCAATTTTCCACAATACACACTGCGTGCTTCAAGATATTTAATACTCGTATGAGATTTTACCTTGCAAATTTTATACTATTTAAATTAATAACTAGCTACGCCCGACTTCGCATAGGTGTACATGTATTATATATATTAACCTTTCTATTTGAATCACTCTATCGATTGCTAAAAACTGCGATAAAATCCGTTGCGTACTTTACAAAATCTAAGCGAAGACAGTGAAAGAACATCTTTTATACGATGTAAAGATGGATATAATATCGAAAATATTGGATAATGTATATCAAACAGCTCATGTTGATACGTATTGGAGTGATAAACGCGTGGGAAAACTCAATAAATCGGCGTGCCGTTTTTAAAATTAAAATACTCTTTACAACAAGCGTAATATGTCTTCTTTTCCAGAAGCAATATTTCTTTGTCCATTTAAATAAGAAAGTGAATGTCCTTGGAATGCATGCGTAGGGACTACGTCGTTATCCGCAATGAGACCATAGCTCACAGCTTTCTGCGGAATACGCGCCAAATTAATAGCGTTCCGCGTAATACGCGTGTAACTCTGACACCAGAGAATATGCGAGAAGACAACAGTGTCAACAGTTTGTAGTATGCACCTGTAGCTCTATACTTACCGAGAAGTATTTTCTATTGTCGTATTGTCAAATCCATGTGTTACTATGCAGAAATATTATATATTTATACCCTATTATTTGTCCAGACATCTAACGTGGGATATTGTAATTTAGTTATAGTAGAAGGGGTAGAAACAATAGATTGACAAAAGAATGTGTCTGGGTGACTGGTTAGATAAGGTCATGGACATTATTTCTTTACCGTAACATCCACTTAGGTAGGAAAATTTGATAATTATAACTATCATGAACTAGTATTTGTGTACTAGATACACAAATACTAGTTCATAAGTTACAGCATTGTCTAAGTATATAAAAAATGTGCTATATTGTATTATTTGGATATTAATATAATGCCTAATGGGCTAAATGCAAGGTTGTTACATGTTTATGATAAATTGCGTACTTATTTTTTTCAATATGCTCAATGAGCTACATCATACTATACTACTACTACTAAGAATCTCAGTACGCAATGAACCCATTAATTCCTAAAGAATATTTTATGAAGTTTTTACTACACAATATAAATACACATAATGTATAAAAAAAAAGTTCGTGTTATATATGACATGCATATTACTTCAAAAGGATGTTTAATTTCAAGATATCTCAAACTAGTCTTTTTCTTCTTAATTTATAGAGTATTTAGGTAATATCAAATTTATTATTTTTTCAGTTGAAAATATTATTAACCTTGGTAGACTCGTGTTTGAAATTGAAATAATAAACTCAGTAGAAAATCAACATTTCTATTAGGAAAAGTACAAATTAGGTGAAATCGTGTAAGGTTAAGGGTCAGATAGGTACCACGTTTTTGCTGCCATGGTCTTTTTTCTGGAATTAAATAACATGTAATAAGGTCCAAGTGGCATAAACACATACGAAAACACACATACGCAATCGTGCATATGTGCCGAGCAACCATTTAAATGTATGGAGAAAGTCAGAGAACAGAGGGTATTAAAAATAATTGAAGATCCTTCGTTGTTTAAAAATATCAAACGAATAAATAAATTATACAGAATAGTTAAAATAAAGTCGGCTCAATTAAATTGTAACTATACTTTGATCATTAATATTCGTTTGTTTAATATTCTGTTTTCATTCGAAGCTTAGAACAATAATTAAAGTGTGATTTAAGATTCGGAGACGCCCGAATAGACTATTGGATTTTTTATCAGCTGTGAATAAATTATATGAACTAACAAGTTTACTTTTCAGAGCACTGCACTGAAGATTGTTTTTTTGCCCGTGAATTTAAATAGATAAAATAGATAGCTTTTTATTTTCACAGCTTTGTAGCTTTGTGTTTTTGTGATTTATCGACACAATAATCCGCATTGCGCAGTACCTACTGCAAAAATTATGACCAACACTGAAGCAATTGTTCATTTTTGAGAGTTCATTACTAGTCTTCAAATGAAGATACTCCGTTATTAAAAACCAGGTTACAGGATAATTGAGGAAAGATCATAAAGAGTAATATCAATTAAAAATCCCATTGCTAGCAATGAACCATATAAGGTTGACCTCCACACGGTTCCTTCTAGAAACCAATATCAAATTCTTAGTGAATTTGCCATGGTGGCCTAACTGACCTGACCTCATACTTCTACATCATCTTACCATCATTTACTGGTGTCCCGCAAGCGTACACCGTTAGCGCAGGCGAGTGCACAATTCCATTGTCATGCAATAAAAAAAACACAGTTATGAAGGTGTAGTTGTTTTGTATAATTTACAGTTAATATAGTTTTCTGTTCCTCTTACGTGTATACCTGAAATAGATGTAATGTATACGCAGCAATAATTGTAAATCAAATTTATTCCAACATAAGATCCAATCTAGATATCCTGTTGACCAGTAGTTTACAAGTCTAGGCCTCAATGGGCCAATATTTGCGGTTGTGTGGCGTGCCTGATCACAAATCAATCGCTATTGTTATATGTGTTAACATTCACTATTGTGTCCGTACAGGTTTGTTTATAGTATATGGATGTGCATATAACGGCAGGTCTAAATTGGCCTTTTGCTTAGCTGTTCATCCATGAATCTTCTATTCCAGATTCCTTACGAGATATGTAGGTGTGGAATATTACAGACTTGTCCATTAGTTATAGTATGGTTACGTAGCTTCAGGACTGTTGCATATATTGGCTAGTTAGAGTGAATATCAACTATAATAATAAATAATAGTAATGAACCTATTAATATAATATTTCATACAGCTCCATCTAGTTCTAAGTAAAACACAGACTATGTTATGGATATTATACACATGATAGAAATTACGAAATATCATTATTCGTAAATACATACTTAATATACATAGAAAACATCAGAACAATACAATAATACTCATTAATACAAATGAAGCAAGGCGATATGCTAAACTGTTAGACCACTTAGGCCATCGACTATGGATTTGACTGTTTTGTCTATATTACGCTAGCTTTTGCCTCTCAAATTCATTATTTAGTTTGTTACCAATAGTATTTTGGTACCGGTTAGAATCAGAACTGTACAGTGTACAAACACATAATTGTACAGTAAACTACTAGATCACGCCCCTCTTTTGCTTTATAACTTTTGTAATTTTGAATAAATTGATACATTGATCGTTTTTAAAATCTCTGTTTGTTCAGACTTCTATTTGTCCCCGTTAAATCCTTTGGGATGCCCGACGGGGCCTACGATCTGTCCGAGTTCTAAACTTAGTATCTGTTGTTAGGAAAACAATGAAAATGTAGTACTGGAGACTAAACTATGAGACTACCTAATGTATATTTGGTCATCACTTTAATCATTGACTAAACTGATTTTTACTTTTATTACGCTACAGCCTTATATATCATCTCAAACTAACAAATATTTTTATATTAAACAAATATTTCATCAAGTTCCAATTTGCTTTGGGAGCAGTGGTTGAAGGGTAAGAGATAGTATTGACATACTAAGGTACGAGAACATGTGATATTAGCCCTGCGAAATTGCACCGCCTAAGGGGTATGACAGACAAGACCTAATGTTCTACTCGTAGTGCTATTTATGTACATACAAATTTTAATATAATCCATACAAATACTCTAATATCGTGAATTTAAAATATCCAGGAAAAGAGGCACGGTATCTTAGTCCCCTGAAATCGTAAGGCAATAGTGGAAACGCGAGTGTCACATGATAACGTGATATCCGTAGCTCTGTTTATGTATAGATTGTACTGATTGTATTGTTGTAGGTAGGTACAAATATGCGACTGTTACTGCTATTTATCAGGTGGGCTTAAGCTTGGTTGTCATTTCAATGATATAAAAAAAATGCATTTAATAACATAGAGAAATAATTTTATGTATATTCTATTTCTAATACCGTAAATTTGTCTTAAGTGATTTGTTGCAATAGATCTGTTGTTCTGGTCGAAGCATTATTGTTGAACCTAAAAGAGAATGAATACAAATAATATCGTGCGCAATATCCAACTTACGAAGTAAGGCGATGTGCTAAACTGCTAAACCACCATGTGTGTCTAATTGATAGTATAATAAAATTCTAATAATTTTCTACAACAATACGTACATTTTCAAAGAACAGTATAATTTTAAAACATTTTTATCTTTATAAAATTTCGTAACGGCGCGGATTCTCAGAAGAGTTGGAAATCAGTATCATATTTCTACTATATTCTTTGTTAAATAATTCTTGGAAAAAGTATTTAATTTCAAGAATAACATTATGGGGTTTCCGGTTTGGTATACGTTTTACATCCTATGCCTATTCTATAATATATTTTTATGTAATGACGAACATACATTTAAAAATGTCTGTAATGCTGTTCATGTATATAGGCGACGATTATTACATACCATCAGGTGGACCATCGGCTTATTTGTTATTTCAATTAATGACTGCCTTGGTGGTCTGGTGGTTTAGCACACCGCCTTACTTCCAATGGTCACGGGTTCGATTCCTCGCACGTTAAAAATATTGTATTATAAGGTTGTTTGGTCAATATATATATGTATAAAAGAAGTATATTTCTATTAGTTGTCTAGTACCTATTTTACCAAATCCGCTTAGCTTGGAACGAGATGACGCTGTGTGGATAAATTATTACTTTAATGAATAATTCGTTATACTTCCGCGTATCCAGTAATTTTACTGCCATGTGGCAGAATAGAAAATATGAAGTAGTCACAAATGAAGTTGCTTAGCGATAGAATTTGGTGAAACACAGAAATTACCTCTGGTTAACTTTTTGTTAATTCACAATTAATTAATATTTCATGCATCGCTCATAATTATTAAGTGACGTAACGAATGCTCCAATTAGTTATCCGCGGCCCACTTTTGTTCTGGCGTATTAATTAAAATTTTGATTCGCGTCATTATCATTATCCAATTTCTAAATTAATTTCAGTTTTTATTACACCGAACACTTAAACGGTAGCAGGTGGTTATTCCATAAAAAAATTCAAGAAGGTATTTATGAGATTTAAAAAATTTTAAGGCTATAAAAATTTTAATGTTGAACGTGTTCCTTGTAGCATTTTTAACAGAAGCATTTTCAAAGAATATGTTCGGTGAAAATATTTGAATTTGTATACGGAATATATACTTGATTAATGATTTATTTTTAATGATATGGTAACTGGCAACCAATGATATATATAAACACTACAGATAACATGTGATGTGACGTCTCTCCTACGTAATATCCGTCATATCAATATACAAATGTTTTTATTCATTAATTCGAGAGAATTCATTTGTCAAATACAAATTAATGTTTAAATATGGTGTTTCTAAGTTTTTCTATATATACTATGAATGTATTAAAAAAATGTATTCCAATTAGTTGCCATGTAACCGTAACGCACTGTATAACTTAGCGGTAATGCAGTTGAAGTTACGGCCAGTAATTTATAAGTTTGTTGATGCGAATAAAACATTTATTATCCAGTGACAGTACCTTTTCATTTGAAGATAACTCGATCAAAACGTGTAATAGTTTATCACGCGGCATTTTATTTCGAAAACCTTTTTGCTACGTCACACATACAATGTGCTTGCTGTATAAAAGTTTTATTGTCGATAAATTCCCATTAGCAACAGACACTGTGGCAATAATTCTCGTAGAACTGTTGCGGCGGCCTTTATTCAGTCATTATTGGTTTTAGGGATACACCACTATGAGAAACGACATATTTCGCCATATACCACTTTTTTACACAGATGTTTTACGGTGCGTTGTGGTGGTAAAATGTTTTATGCACTAAATGTAATGGTAATATTGTAACAAAATTAATGCTATCATTTTTACCGACATCAAAATGTATAAGGTCGATTATTCCATCATGTCTATATTTCCACATTCACTAAAACTAACTAACTTTCATATAGACTAAGGGATGTCTTTGAACATTTTATTAAAATTTTGTTACAAATAAATTATACTGTATGTTCGAAATAAATAAATAGTATGTAAATAACGTTTTAAATTTAAACATTGTACGAAAATCCATTAACCTGCTAGAATCCATTTATTTACAGGTCAACTGTTATTTATTTTTTAATTTCCTATTTCCATAAAGGAAAGGTGAAAAGAACCCATATCATGAGTCTTATCAGATGAATATTTTAAAATTGGTCTTCAAAGCCTATGGTACATTTTTAAAAATGTATCAATAAATTATCATTCTATTTAAATACTATTTGTCGTGGGAGTGAAGGATCAGGGAAGTGACAAAGACGGAGAGGTTCTTTTTCTATTCTTCATAAGTAATTTATTTGTTCATAATTCTAATTACGAAAATGAAAAAATGAAAACATATTCTAAAGAGTGCAGCAGCCATAGTTTCGTTCATTCTAAATTCAAATATACGCGATTATTCAAATCAATCCATCGTCATATTTTCCAAACATCTATTTAAAAAGAATAAAGTAATTCACCGCGGCTTAGTCTAACAACCCTTAGAGAACAGCAAAACTTGAAATTCCTGCTAAATCTCCGTTCTACGATCCCTCTTTTGTATTGGGTTTGGTTCAGAACTTTAAGCGCTTTAAACGCCGTATGTAAGCTTACTTTGATTACATTAGTTTTAGAGAAAATATGGATAGTTGCGATTCAATGGCTTCGCATTAGCTGTTTGTAATTTAACGTAAGGACAGTAATATATTTGATTAATTTGGTATATAAGTAGGTATTGTATTATTTGTATTTTGAATTTCTGATATTGTTCTTTATTTATCATACGACAGATTGAATTTTAATGAAATTTGGTACGAAGATAGTGTGCTGTATGTGCGTAAGAGCTTTTTTTATAGTGTATCAAAAAAAGCTCGCTACTGTGTGTTTATAGAAGCTAAGGAATGTGAGGGTAATGGTGTTAGGATAAATAAGAAAAAAACACGAAAATTGGTTTTAAATACTTCAAATCTTAGTCAGTAATGGTCGCTGATAGTTATAAATACCTTTTTTGAACCTTCGACATTGAAAATCTGGTATTCGGGTAATAAAAATGTCTTTTTTTTTGACTATTCTAATGCTATTATCCGCAGCTGGCCTTCATAGCTTCACCGGAAGATAGGGGGCGAGTGCAGATGGCACTCCAAACCCGCGGAAGTACTTATGGAGCACCTGAAGGCCAACTCTCGCCTGACAGATACGACTTTAGTCTGAGGGCACCACTAGGAGTTCGAACCTCGGCTCAGGCCATCGTAATATCGATCCCCGTTTGAATTGGACGGGGGATCGAGTCATTATGGTATTAATCTATATTTTATCAGACTTTACTTGCTGTGTAATCTGTATTTCAGTTGTAGATTTATGATAAGAGGTACGGCATCTTATTCTTCTAGAATGGTAACGTATGAGTGGTCAAGTATGTCGCATGATAGCGTGATGCTCGTACTACTGTTCAAGAGTATACGTGATGGATTCAGCTTTTCATCAGGCGAGCATTTGTTTGTTTGGCATTCTATTACATTAAAAAAATCTTTCGATAGGTACCCTAAAAAATTCCATAATAGATATTGCATTCCAACTGAAAATCGTCTATTCCCCTTTGTTCGTGTATCGGTACGTGAATCACAATAGATTCTTATTAGTATTCCGAGTGTACGACTTGAGGATTCCACTTTTTCTGGCCTCTAATCTACTCTGTGCCTCGTATAAGTGGATTGCACGTAGAGATGTGCCATTTTACATAGCAGAATAAACAGATTTAATTAGAAAAATAAATAGCTAATATTATTTAAACGTTTTCATCTCGTAACCCTGAAAAAGTTATAAGGAAATAGATATGTACATATTTATATAATATTTTCCATTTGTTTTATAGGTGTAAAAAAAGGAGGAACAACTAAAAGAATTTTATAAATAAAAATCCATAAATTCGTGTTTACAGTCACCAATGCCTTCTATTACTTAGAGTAGGCGCAGTATTTCACCTTCTACTGAGATTTCCACTCTCCTTGCCACACAACAATCAATAATCCATCCATCTGTTTTTAGGTTGTCCTCTCCCTTTCCATCCATTCTACTTGATATCACTCATATCAATCAGGCGTTCTGTTATTCCCGTATCAGTTTTTACTTAAATTCGGTCTTGGTTTCCAAAGGTACAACATTTCTTACATAAGCATAAAATGTGAATAAAAAATTGAAAATAAAATTAGCTAAATTTCTCCTACGAAACAACTTCTTTGAAACACTGTTCCTTAGATTAGATTTTCTTTTGAAAATACGGTTTATTTTGAGCTTATAAATAAGAGCCTGGTGTAGTAGAACATATGAGAAACTTTTCCCGTATCTCAGTAAAGTCCGAATAAGCTACGAAGTTTCAAAATGGTTCAAGTTATGGGAGAATAGTCATTGATATACTTTTATACCATTTTATAATTTTTTATATAGGTATTTACAAATAGAAATAGAAAGGAATTCAAAAAGATTTATAAATTCTTAATACACTCATATTACTCATTAGAAATACAACACTATAGAATGCAAATGTATAAATAAATAAATGTTTATAATATATGTAAAGTTGAATACAATACTATAAACCGCTTTTGGGTAAACAATCTTTAATTTAAAATGGTTTTATGAAATATTAAGCGTATTCACCAATTGAAATAAATAGAAAAAATATTTTTTTTTAAATAAATATCAATATGCCAGCGCTTTTGAATAGTTATGTTCTATACATATGTATATAAATAAAGAAGTAGCAAGAAATTGAACAGCTATATTTAATAAAGACTGTATAAAGACAGGTTCTAGGGTATAACTCTCATAAAATAACCTCCGGCGTTCGTATACTTGTACCTCTATGAGCATATTTTGAATATGCTGCAGTGCATCCACTTGAGCTCATTGAGTTTATTAGAATATATACAACGTCTTCTCATTGGTTCTTGGTTTATAACAGGTTAAGTGCGAACAAAACAATCGAGGTTAGAAATACGAGTAGGTGTATACATAATCGTTATATTAATTGTTTGGCAAATTTATAAGTGTGGTAAAAAAATAACAAACTTAAGATATGTTAAAATAAATTAGATATACTCTCTATTGAACTTTTAAATGGATAAATTAAATAAATATAACAAACAGTGTTAGCAAAGAAATTATTAGATTATTAAAATATGTCTGGTTTATTGTTATGGTAGGAATTCTTATTATTATTATAAATGAGATATTGTGTTTATGTCTGTCTATTTCTTACGACTGAATGGTTGATGGGATATCATTGATATTTGATATGAATGTAGTTATCACTATATAGGACAGACATAGGATTCCTTATGTTTAAAAAATCAGACAATTTTAGTAGCACTGAGTTTTTAGTGTATAATTAATATTTTTATATCACTTAAAATAATTAAGTTACATTAGGTGATAGCTAATGAATGTATTCTCGACACAGGAACAGTACTAAATTAATTAAATTTTCGTACGATTTATACTTGAACAATGTCCAGAATTAAAGTCCCTGGAAAGATATTAATTTCTCAACTCGGACGATGGAGGGCAATTAAAACTTTGAGACAGAAATGTGGATCGCACGGGGAACTTGCAACTCTTAATTCTTTCAATTTAATTTCATCTTCGAATCGACGATGATAAATTTGAAACCAACGCTTGAAAATAAAATTGAATGCAGTCACACACTGTAACTGCATTCAATTTCATTTTCAACCTAGTTCATAAATAAGGACTAAAATAAAACTTTATTATTGAAAGACAGGTGTCATTAATGTTTACTCCAATATTAGATAACTACTAATTTTATAATAAGTTATGAAAAATATAATTTACTTATAATTATTATAACAAGCTGAGTAAATTAAAAAAACGTTACTTTAAAATAAATAAGAAATTTCTTAATGTTGTAATATTTTTGGTTACGGTGTATTCAAAATACATTAAAATACATCTATTAAGTAAGGATTACTAAACTAAAATAGAACATTGGGCTTCAAAAGTTAGTGTGGTAGTGTTCCTTCTTCTTTAAAGCAACCTAATAAGGTAACTAAAAGTTATAAAGCCCACAGTTCTGTGGGTAATAATTATTAAATTCAGCATTTAATAATTATTACCCACATTCAGAACCCCATTTGGATTAATTTTAAAAATAGTGAAATTAATATCTTATTATATATAAACGCGAAAATTTGTAAGTATGGATGAATGTTTGTTACTCTTTCACGCAAAAACTACTGAACGGATTTTGATGAAATTTTATAGTACTCGTAATATATAGGCAGTAAATTACATGCCGGTGAAACCGCGCGCACAACTAGTAGATAGATAAATCAATGTAGTGAAAATTCCGTTTGAAGTATTAAAAAAACGGTAGTGAAAAGTGTAAAGCAAAAATCTGTTTTGTATGTTGAAGAGTGCGTATGAATGAAAGCGTAAAATGAACTACCTATCAGTTTTCATAACATTTCACGCGTGATATGTGTCCTCGAATAAAGCGGACAAATTTTTCACTACAATTGACGCATTGCAGTATTTTTCAGAATTCAAGATTCAGAGACGTGATTTATGTATGCAAATGTTTTGAAAACATCCTCTAGTTATATTTTTGCGTAATCTTTTAGAACGCCAAAATTATTTATATAGTAATTCTTTAATTTGTAGATATATATTAGCACTTACTTGGGTATTAATCTGGCAGCCACTTGTATTTTTTTATGCATCTGATAGCATTTATATAAATATGCATATCAACCATATATAAAATATTTATAAGTTTAAGGTTGTAATTTTCTTTTATTCGCTTTCCATTAGGTGATCCGTTTGCTCGTTTGTCTTCTTTACAGTAATAAATGCAGTATGCTAATAAGGTTTAGTTATTTTAGTGACTGTGTCATTCTTTATCCCAATCTAAGATTAATCTCTACGTGTTGGACAAACAAGATGATTAAAGATCAATAAGTTGAAGCAGTGAATTTTTTTTTAACGTTTGTACAGTAAATTTGATGATGACATTCTATATTAAATAACAATAAAAAGTCAACAATCAACTTCAATTAATACAATACCACCCAGAACAATAACTTGACTATATCTGAATATGGCTCTGTCAATACCTGACGGCCTCGGTGGTCTAGCGGTTTAGTATACCACTTTACTTCCGATGGTCGCGGGTTCGATTCCTCGCACGGTGTAAACATTTATATTCGTGAGTATGATTGTTTGTATCAGTCTGGGTGTTTTCTATGCATTAAAAAAAAATTGTATCACTTGTCTAGTACCCACCACTACTACTTACCGTGGAACTCGTTGGCGGTGTTTATTGTCCAGAGATATTTATTTATTTATTTAATACTATTACGAAATTAATCTGAGTTTCTTATTATAATTTAGGATACAATATAGATTAGTACGTAATAATGTAGCAGTCAGATTAAATGTCTCGTGTCAGTTGGAGACGCATTGCCCGGAATCGACAGGTGGCCAGCACTGAGACATGATTGATGCCGCAGCGTGTCTTGTTTACGAGATTCCATGTCAAAGAGCAACATATTAGAGAGATTTGCAGATGCGACATGAACTATTTCTTTATTCCCATTATAAAATTTAATATTATTATTAACACAATTGTCTGTTATTACTACATTGCCAGTATTGCTGCATGATTTTAGTTTTTTTTTATTATTATACATCTACAGACTATTGGTTAATGTGAGGACATACGTAAAGTTATAATTACTCTCTATATAGAGAGTTGGAGTAAATAACGCGATGACTGCGAACAGGGATGAATGGAAGCGAAAAACATATTACGCCGACCCAAATGACCCAAATAACCCAAATGGGATAAGGAAGAAGCAGATGATGATGATAGAGAGTTGGAGTCAGAGAGGGAGACACACATGTCCAAATGATTATTAAATTTACATTAAAATGTAATAAATTGTCCATTTTCTACAATTTCTCATATTGAACAATTTTATAAAATTACGCACTTTAAGATATTAATATCACGGACAATACACTTATGTGATGTTATTCGTAAAATCGTTTTCAAAGTGATACAAAATTACAATAGAAAAAAAATTAAAGAAATATACGTAGAATTTCATATTTCACGGATGAGAAAATATGAAAGATTCAAATAAATTCTCGCATTCCGTCCGTATGATATTAGGTTTTATCTTATCTCACCCGAATAATATTATTTTCTATTTCTATTCCAGTATAAACAAGAAAAAATATATGTTCCAACTATCTTCAACATACTATCTCTTAAGCAATTTAACTTTGTCTGCTAGAAAATCACCTTTGCTTCCGTTGCTGGCATTTGTCGGGTACACTAAGAATAATTCAAGTAAGTTCGGTAACGAGTGCACAGTTGTTGCATCTGAATAAAGAAATGCAGTTTTTTTTGTTTCCACTTTACTGTACTGAAATTTCAAAGTATAAAAATTTAATAGACATAATATTTTTAAGACACGTTACGTTTGCATCAGTAACTATGAATAAATATATTTATTACAATAAACATAAACAAACAATAAACTATATTTATTGTTGTATGTAATTACATACAACAATAAATATAAAACGGCACAGCAAACGAGTGAGTGGTATTTCTTGAACTTATACTTGTCCTCGGGATACAATCCATCTTTATGTCAAATTTCATTCAAATCCATATAGCGTGTCCATTTAGTCAGGTAAAGGTAGTCACGTGGTGTCTCACTGGATGGTAAGTATATTGAATTAACTCACAATAGTGCTAGTTAGTTCACTACTTGATCGTTAAGACCCAAGTGTCCTCTCAAATGTATTCTCTCCCAGCTAGTTGCTATTGCCCCATCACATATTAATGTATCGGTTGCGTGGGGTGGCATAGACTAACCAAAGACTCCGTTCATTCTAGAAAATTTGTATGGAAAATATGACGCTGCTACCTCCACAGCATAACTCGGCGGTGCCCTCTATCACTTTTCTTCCATATAGTGGCATCAACCCACATTTTATTCCATTAATAAAGCAGTATTTATAGAATATCATGACAAGTAATAACTGTCGTTTATATACATGCATTTCTGCGTGATTATGACGAAGTCCTTATATTATGGCCGTAGTATCCTTGTTACCATTCTGGAGTACTGAGTTGCCCTGCCTCCATAATTTGTAACTTAATTGCCATATATGTAACCTTCAATCGAAACAAAACTTACAAAGTAATTTGCTTGACGACGGCCTGGGCGATTTAGCACACCGACTTACTTCCACTGGTCGCGTGTGAGATTCCTCACACGGTACTAACATTAGTACTCATGACTATGTTTTGAAATGAAAATGAAATGAAAATTCTTTATTGTTCTCTCTTAGTATACAAACATTTATATACATTATTAAATAAACAAGTATAAATATGTATAAACAGTAATATGTTTTTGTATGTACTGGATGTTTTCTATATCTATATTATGTATGCATTATAAATAATACAAAAAATTGCATCTATATATTAATATCAGTCGTCTAGTACTCAAAACACAAGATCTTTTTAGCTTGTTTCTAGATGGCGTTGTATGAATTGTCCTGAGACATATAATATTTTATTTTTATATAAATAGGCAAGATAGTGATATCGGTTATATAAATATAACATTTATTACAAAGTCTACCTGAATAAAATAAGTATATTCATCTAACTATTTTAGTCTTTAGTATCATGAAGAACGTAATGAAATTTAGAATCCAAAGAGGAAAACACGATTTGATTAGAGAATATATAGATAATATCGATATACACGCGTCTGTATATTTAAGCATTACTCTTTAATCGAGTAGGTAGGCTTTGCCTTGTTTACTTTATATTGTTAATCTATGTAGAATACTGTAAACAGGCCAATAGTACGTATCAATTTAGGATTATCTCAGAAACTGTAGGAATACTAAATAGTATAATGTAGCAATAAACTTCGTATTACAATAATGTTAACTCCATTTAATTATTGTAGGGATTATCGAGTTTTAAGTTCATGCAAGTATTACGCTAATAATTAAAAAAAAAGTGAAATAATAACATAAATAGAAAGGAATTGAAAATAAATTAAAATTTGAACATGATGCTAACCATCATCCGTTTAAGTTATCTTCCATATATATGTATATTTATAGTTTACTTGACTTATTCAGATACCAATAATATCTATCGCTCACCTATTGACCTAATATTTCGGTCGAGATTCGCACTAGAGTTTTCAATTATGTAACTGGCCGCTAATAAAACGAACATTATTTTTTAAAAAGAAGAAGAAAAATAGAATGAATTTGCGCCATCTTTTGTTTTATATTATTAATAAAATGTCATAATAATTAGACATTGTGTACCGCTTTTTTTTTCATTAAATAATTATACACGTCATAGAACAGTTCTAGAAAAATACTCTTAGACAAAGATACCATCTGTTTTTACTGTTAATAATAATTTCGCAAGTTGCAATCATCAAATCCGCAATAGACTGTCTTCGTTTTCCTGCCATCCGGACGACTTTTCCTGCTCAGGCAGGCTCTTCTGCACTGGGTCCTGATACGATATGCGCATTGTTCTTTAACAGCGGATTGGGTTGCAGGTCAATTAGTACTGTTATTTTCTGGGTATTTCTTGTCACGTAGTCAGGGACAATAAGGCGTCTTTCCACAAACATATATAAATATGTTTGTGGAAGGACGCCTTATAGTTCCGGTCAAAATCCCGTATGAAGTGGGTATTTACACACCGCTTGCGAAGTTACAGAAGTTTATACAGGTAGTGAGATAAGTAGAATAAAGTAAACATAAAATGTAGTAAAAAGTTTCTACTTTTCCTCACTTATCCACATAAGAACCACGTATATTACAAAATATACTGGTATCCATATTACGTTACAGTCTTAAGAACTATGTCTACCAGAATACAGCTCATGAAACAAAACGTTTTGATCTGCAGAAACAAGTAACACCTATGTACCCACGCAGACGGCTATTTATTATTAATGTTTCTTCATTCGTTTGTTTTACTACCCTTATATATCTTCATCTAATATATTATATATTCACAAATAAATGGGCCGTGATACCTATATTTTAGAATATGTAATTCGCCATAAGTTTACTAGAAAACGTACGTTACATTGAAACTGCGCCGCTTTGAGAATATAAAACACCTGCTTGGTTAGTAATAACCTATTTCGGAGGTGAGTCAGGTAGCCCTTCCGAGTACTTATAATAACCTTAGCCGCCATGTTTGTAAGTATGTATTGATTTTCCGACAGTGTTTTTTACATTGTATAGATACTTTAAAAGTTTTGGATATTTCAGAGACATTGTCATTATACCTTTACTAGGTATTAGCTATTAGCTATAGTGTGCAAATGAGTGCCAAGGCATATAAACTGGACGATGTAGATAATGATAAACTAAGTCCACACAAGTCGACATTCGATCTTATATGAATAAATATTTTGTTTATTTTAATTTTAATGTCTTTTTTACATTTCAAAGCCAGAAATCGCTGAGGTACTATGATAAAATGTGTACAGATATAGAACAAAAACGGTCGAGACACCTAAATTTAAGAGAAGCTTAAAAAAATAATGCATTATGTCAAATGGATATGTCTGAAGATAAAAGGCACAATAAAAAGATAGGATACTGTCTAAAACAATAAGCGCAAATGAAGATTGAACTTGAGTATAATGGCTGGGACCGATGAATGGAGAAATAAAAACATACTGGTCAGAATTTATATACAATAATTACGTCATCTAATTCATATCTTCTTCATTCTCACTTTCTCCCATTACGAAAGGTCGCCTTTCTCAATTTTGCCTAACTCCTTCGTGGACATGAAGGAAATGTTCATAGGCACCTATGAACATTATCTAACCAGGTAGTTAGTGACATATATTTATATGTATAATATTGATAGCATGTTTTGTATGATATTGTAAATATATATATATTTACAATAACTTATAATAGCTACTCGTATCCTACAGTGATCCATCAGTAAAATGCAATACAACGATAATAATCTGAATAATAATTCCGTATGACATCAGAGAATACAGTTTGTCATTTCAAATATAATTGACTGTTTTGAATAATGTTAGTATTAACGTCTAATGTAACAAATGTAGGAACACCAAGTGACATTCCTCTTCACACTGAAAGTACTGAAAACACGCACGCAACGTATCTGAGATTCCGTATTTAATGAAAGTGAAGCCGCCCACGTTTATAATTAAAAATTTCACATCACGTCTGGGTTTGCCACAGGTTCTCATTCGTTATGTCTTTTGCTTTCGAATTTCGCTTTTTTATGTAATTTAAATGGAAAACATACTGGCGGCTCTCCTGATGATACATGGACAATACACTGTTATCATGTGACTCCAGTGATAGCACATAAATTGCTATTCCAAAAGACTGAGATGGCATGCATTTTTACTATTACCACGGATAAGATAATATTACATACTATTACCTAATTTGACAGCCGAAACTCATTTTACAAAGCAAGCTGCTTCTTGGTTGAAATAGGTGAGATTGAGAAATAGAATAGAAAATAATTAATTCAAATAAACTTAATTTAAGCACTTTTGTATAGTCAACTAACTTTTTTTTTTAAATCTACCGCTTATTTGGAAAGCTACATCACATCAGCATCACAATAAGAATAAGCAAGAAACTTGTGTGTTGCTCTTTTAAACAATCCTTGTAAGTTCACATTTTACAAGTCGAAACGTGTGAATACAAACTACCAACCAGCACTAATTTATATAAAAACACAATAAGATTAAATCAGTCGTAGCGATAAGAGCAATCCAGTCCCTACAAGCAGCACTCGTTCACGAGTATGACGGATGAGCCAGCCATCACTGCACTCAACCATATTTTAGAGAGCCCAATGACCCGGCCCACCACGCCGCCATATGTCTGGACATTTTAGTGAGCATGACTACTCATACCACTCAACCCCGTTATAGCTACTTAAATTTATTATTATCATATCTCAAGAAAGCAGTATGAAAAAGAAATTATAACGTTGTCTACTAAGAAACTTATTCTTGCTAGATTCATCTACCCTACAATATGTTTTTTTCATAACATTTGTTTAAGAGTTTGAGGTACCCACGCAGATGATTTTTTACCTTTTATTTCTGATGAGCCAAGCTAACTAAGCTCTATTAAATATAATTATATAATGGCACTTATATTAAATTGAATATTCATTAATAATAATACATCTGTTGTAATTTATATATTATATATTATACTTATAATTTTCCTTACCTTTATTTATTAATGATTTTGACATTGATCGTACATCGTCTGACTTTAGATTGAGTGCAGAACTCTAATGAAAATCTGAGAGTAAACCGACTTGGAATGCACACAGTTTTAACTTAATTCTTATATGGCTAGCTATCGTTATAAGCGGACTTAATGTAGCAACGTCTATATGAACTATAGCCTATGAACAGTAATTACCATACAATAATTACCATAACCTATAGGTTATGGTAATTATTGTATGCTTTTGTGTACCATAAAATGGTAGTGGAAGAAATTAATTGAATAGTAATTATATTTACTTAAATATTTTATTCAACTTACTTTAAATTTCAAATACATCTTATCATAATTACCATAACCTATAGGTTATGGTAATTACCATTACAGCTTACTTAAGCGTTGATACAAATACAAAATATATAACTATTGGACTATTACTCTAGCAGCCAATCTAGCTGCGCACATATATTTTTAATTATTTTGGGGTTATCATAGCCTATGTTATATAGGGATAATTTAGCATTCTAACGGTGTAAGATATTAGGAATCGGTTTAGCTGTTTTCGAGTTTATTACTAACAAACAAACAATAATAGAAATCTTTGCTCTATATAACAATGTTAATATAAAATTATTACAAATTTAATAGGACAAACGCAATAAGAATAATTATGTGGAAGACAAAATACATAAAATAGGTAAATTGGGATTTTATGAAACCGATGTTTTGAATTCCATCTTAAGTACGGAAAATTGAGAGATGTATTTGAAATTTAAAGTAAGTTGAATAAAATATTTAAGTAAATATAATTACTATTCAATTAATTTCTTCCACTACCATTTTATGGTACACAAAAGCATAGTAAATAAAATAATTTTCCATTAATCCGATTAATCAATTCAAAATGACAGCTAAGTACTAACGTACAATTAAGCTAAAATATAATTATCATTAAATTAATTCCTTCCAATTCCATATTCTAATGGATAATAGAATTTTCCATTAATACCTTTATATAGTAAATGCAACTACATTCCCTTTTAAATTATTGTGTGCTTCAGACCTTAAGAAATCATTGAAATAATTTATATTCAGTGATTCGCGTAAAATATGTTGTTCACAATAAATTTAATAAACTGTTCATTGTTATGCATAATTATATTGAGAAAAGAATTTGAATAAAAGTTTATCAAATGACAATATTTTTACCTATTGTCTACTGCAGGTTAGTGGAACACGAGTCAGTAATCATTAGATACTTGCAATATTTTGTGGAAAATTGATTGAAAAGACAATATCACCTTCGAAGACTATGTACTATTATATTCTTCTTTATTACTCCTTCAAAAATAACAGTTGTGAAGAATTATAGAAGACTACCTGTGCCCGCCACTTCGTCCGCGTGTTCTAATGACCTCGACCAAACAAAGAAAAAATATTCAATAATCTAACCTAAAAAAGGCAAACAATATGAACGATTTTCCATACAAACTTCTATCCCGTTTAGGTTAAATTTTTTACCGCTTTAAGGGTAATATTTTTACAAACTTTGAATGTTATATTTATTAGTATTTAATCAACAGCCTCAAAAATAACTTTCGAGCTTCTAGCTTCAAAAATGTCGATTCGTCCATACAATATTTCATTCTCCCTTTTAACCCCTTACAACCCTTTTTTCGCATTAGAAAGTAGCCTATATATTTTTTCAGGCTCTACACTATATGTGTACCAAATTTAATTTAAATCGGTTCACTAGTTTTGACGTGAAAGCGAGACAGACAGACAGACAGAGTTACTTTTGTATTTATAATACTAGTAAGTATCAAGTATATATGTATCCGTACTATACAATAGTCTTGATAAGGGTTCATTAATTACTTCAGGTCAGAATTTAGAACAGAGGTCAGGTCAGAGTCCAACTAAATGTTATTTATAGAGTACTATCTAGTCTACTCCATCTCCAATAACAGTCATGAATATATGTGTGTGTATTCAGAGAGACGAAATTTCAGTAATAATCTCACGTCGACTTTTTAATTCGGACAATACTCAGACATATAATATTATAACAACAGAATAATGCTGTACGCTTCTTACTTGCAAAACGATTTTATTTAAAAATTATACAAATACATTCACATGAAGGAAATATCCCTTCAAATATATCACCATAGATCTCAATTGTGTGATCAAAATTCTTAAAAAATAACTCGTTTAATTGACACATAGTTTTATTTTTATAATTACAATATGTAGTTAACAATAACCGTCATTTATGTGTAGTTAGTTAGTACATAGCGTTTGTGAGAATGAATCTAAGATCAGATTTTCAGAGGCCAACCTTCGTACCACTGCATTACTTCTCTCGTAATAATATATTTGTTCATACTTTTTACTTAAAAATTTAAGTAAATATTACTATACTTTCTTTTAATAAAAGCTAGACAATGTAATAAATCGTGTATTCACGTGAAACATTCAACTTCATAGTGAGACCGCATTATATCCAACACAGCTCTGAAATACGAACATTACGTAGAACAATGTTGATAGTATGTGACATTTCGGAATGTAATGAAGTTTGTACACGAACGTAAAAGATTGTTAATGAAATATAGACGGAACTTTTTTCGATTCCTATTCCACAGAGAAAATATAGTAATAACGCGGTAAAAATATATTCTGTTGGATTTTCATACGACGTACATACTGACTAATTGATTAAATTAGGTATGACGGTATTAATTTTAACAGATACTGAAGAGAATAAAATGATTTTGAATTTATTAGAGATTGGGCCGCATTTAAAACAGATGAAAGTCTATAGTTTAACTGACCTGTAGTACAATCGCAATTGTCAACTATGAAAGACATGTATGTATATAGTATATTGCTGCAACTCTAATGTTTCAAAAGAAATTTCCAATAATTTATTCAAAGGCGATCATTGCCTTCTAAAATATAAATGTATTAAATTTTACATTTTTCGTAATGACAATATAAAATATATTAGCATTGATATCTAAAAAGCTATTAATGTATTAAGATTTTTAAATAAAAGTTATTTTAATTTTAGAATTAGATGCTGTACTTCAAAAGATTTTTCTAGTTTTAATTTATCTATAAGTAATATTGTAATTAAAGAAGTCTACTTAACAACTAATCTTTTAGATATTTAAAAAACTTAATTGTTTTTTTAATAAATACTACCAACTATGCAGGTGTTACCAGATTACGAAAACTACGAACCTACAAAAACAATGATATAAAATACTGATTTCATCTCTACGAATAAATGTGAATCTATTTTTACGGTTTTAAATCTGCACTAATGACGAATCTGCACTAGAATGATCTTACTTTTTCATAGAAATGGAATACGCTATACCACGAAATTAATATTACGAACATTCTTGTTAAGAAATTCGAATTCGAAAAAGAATTCCTGTAAGTTAACTTAAATTTAACTCCAGACTAATTCGTAAAAGATTACTCAGAAATACAAAATTATATCAATTTTATTGATGAACATGATTTTATTTGCAACTACGTCTTGGATAATTTTGTCGAAGATTTTGTTAGAAATATTGATTTAGAAGAACTTTTTGGTATCATATTTGAATTTACGACGTTTGGGATCTAAGTCATGGAAAGCCATGTAATTCTCTCGTTTAATGTATTCAGTAATTCATAATTTAATTCATTTATCTTCAGTTTATTCAGATTTTAGTTCTTTCGAACCTACTAAGGTACTAACCTCTGAATACACTAAGTATACATTTTCATCTAGGTATTCAACAAAGCTGACTTTGAATACTTCTGGCGTATTCCTTGTTTGTGAACAGGCCCTTACTTCTTGCTTGACATCAGTTATAGCTTTGTATAACGTCAAGTTTTCGGAGGCTTCGTCGAATTTCAGCTTTAACAACGCGACGTTTATTTGGAAAATAATTTAAATGACGACATAAGGATTTACCCGTCTCCCAAATGGATTCGTTTAAACTTAATCTCACGAATTTCTGAGTTAAGTATGATTGCTGGATCTCAAGTTTCTGGGATTTTTTTCCCTTCATCTTTTTTACCGTTTCGTTGGTCATGCCATTAAACGTAGTCTTGTATATTAGCTTTGTTACTTAAAAAGAAGCTTCATGAACAGATTGGGCTGAGAGAAATGTGCTGGCATTAGACAATTATTTTTTGTAAAAATATTCCGGATTTCTGTAACCAAGTTTCGTATGGTGGGCATTATCTTTATAACTGAGTTTTAGGAATTTATTCGTGTATTGTTCATGTATTCATTTTCTTCAGTTCATTGGTTTGAAATTTAGAAGAACTTGCTTCCACATTGGGTTTTCTATATTTTTAATAAACATAGGAAATATTTTATTAATATTCGATTGTATAATGTATATCACCCATATAAAGTTGATAGTAAATGATAATAATAACCATATACGCTGTATGTATCTTCTTATATACGCAACAACGCCAGTCTAGTCTAGTCTAGTCTTTGACTTTGTATTGTGGTTATTAAACAACTGATAGATTTTTTTTGTAGTTACATATACACGCAGACCAATACAAATAATCATATTCATGAATACAAATGTTTATATCGTGCAATGATCGAACCAAATACTCTATTTTTGATACAATAGCCTACAGAGATCGTAAAAAATAACACAATCACATTTACCAACCATATACTTGTATTTCTATTCTATGACCTTATATCACGAAATTCTACGACTAATTCGCGTCCAACTTGTGTATAAGTGCGCTATAAAATTGATTGATTCCATTCAATTAGCAAACAATACGAAACGTCCAATAAGAATTAACGATACCAGGTTTACTGGTTTGCGGGCGTTTCAGTAACGATACGCAGGCTTTTATCTGGGTTAATCGTTTTGTGTTTTCAATAATTGTCGCTTTCATTATAATGGCGGGCGATATCTATAGGTTATTGTGTCAAATGAAGTGAATGAACTTGGAGAACTTGACTTCGGGAATGAGGAAGTTACGTAATCTTACTAACATTATAGACGTGGAAGTTTGCGAGTGTGGATGGATGGACAGATGGATGTATATTACTCTTGCTCGCAAAAACTACTGGATTTAAATGGAACTTTACTATAATATATCTTACATAGCAGAATAACACACAGGCAATAAATTTCATATATTAGTACCGCTCAAGTGGCATCACGTGACGTCAAATTCTATAGATTTATCATCAATATTCTTAATTCCCGAAGTCAAGTTTCCATCAAACGGTTACAATATATGAACTATGTATTATCTTATTAATATATTTTTCAATAGATAGTAGCTAACGTATTCAAAGAATTCTCAATATCTTCCATAATTCGTCCTATCAGGGGATACTTATATCAGCTCCTTTTGAAACTTATCAATTTCTTTCTTTCTTGTTTAGTAAATTAGATACATTTACTTAATAAAATATTAGATGGCGTTGCTTTATATATTTATCGTTTCATCATTGTTAATTGACATCGTTTACAAATGAACACACGAACGCTGTCACGGGCACTTCTAGTCGTAAGATATAGATTATCTTTTTCTTTTTATGTAAGTAATGCTTCATTTAGTATGTTTATTTACTGTAATATTGTACCAGCTATTCTATTCAAAATAAAGGCAAATCATCATTCCGACTATAAAAATAGATAAGCAAAAATCGCTTCAGGCGTTCTCTGTATAAAATAACTGTACCTATCCAGCTATTTTCTTTTCCACATTGTTTCTATGAAAATGTTATGATTTCCTTTCGTGTTTGTATTTTTCTGTGGTATAAATATTTAAAATGGCAATGAGCTTTGTTAATGTAAAATTCATAATTCGAACATATAATTTGAAACCAATTACGGTATTTTATTCGTTCGTTCTATAGAACACCAGATAACAGAAATATTCAAATTTTAAATGTATTTAGCAATTTTCGTATTGGTAGTCGTGTTTATTTTTTTATAAACAAGTAAAGAATTATTCTATTATAATAAAAAAAAAATATATAAAAAACATAATTATATTTTTTTAATTTGCGTTAATACTGGGTAGATAATGAAATATAGATACATGAACATGTGACATACATATATGTTAGAGCGGGGATTGATACCAGACAACTCATCGTTACGATAATTAAATAATAAACACTTTTATCAAATTCCAGAGATGTATTCGGTGCAACGGTTACACACAGAAAGAGAGTTATTAAATTTTTTTTTTTTTTTTTTCGGACTACTCTAATGCTGTTGGCCGTAGCTGGCCTTTACAGCTTCACCGGACGTTATGGGGCGAGTGCAGATGGCACTCCAAACCCGCGGAAGGACTTATGGAGCGGCTGAAGGCCAACTCCTGCCCGACGGATACGACTTTAGTCTGAGGGCACCACTAGGGGTTCGAACCTCGGCTCAGGCCGTCGTAATTTCGATCCCCGTTTGAATTGGACGGGGGATCGATCGGAGGGGCGCCCGGGGGCGCGGTGTGGAGCGCCCGGGCGCGCGCAGGCGCCCGGTTGAATGCGCGATATTGTGTGTTTGAGGTCGTCGTCTTCGCCGGCGAGGACGGTGTCGTGTGTGTGTGTAAAAGTGTGGTCGGGGTGGAACGGGTGGGCCCGTGGGGAGGTTACCTGCCGTTATGGGGTCGTCGGGGTCAATGAGAACGTGCCTCGGGCGACGTTGTCGCGTATGTCGGATATTAAAAAGAGTTATTCAATTACCGACCTCCGTATTTATAGACCGAATTCAGTGTAGTAGGGAGAGAAGCAGGCGTAACGATTATCTTATGACAAACAACTTAGTTCGGTCTATAAGTACTAGATGGCGTTATTTACAATATTTATAATAATCCTTAACTTTAATACTTCATTATGTTAAATATTAAATAACAGTGATTTGATCAATACAGGTCGAATATAATTAAATTAATCAATTAACAATGAAAATAGTCATTGTATTGAGTTTGCGCTATCACGGCTATCCTGATGAGCTGCTCGTGCTCTGAGCATGCGAATATCCTAATCTGTAACAGAAATAATGTTATAATTCTATTATTAAAGAAAAACTTAATAGAAATGTTGGCCCAGTTGTCAGACAGTTGTTTACACCCGTCCAGACAAGTGGCTTGCTTATAATTGTAATGATAATAGCAAAAAATTGAGCCCAGTTGTCAGACTGAGTGTTTACACCCGTACAGATAAGTGGCTTTCATATCTTTGTAATAATAATTGCAAAAAGTTGAGCCCAGTTGTCAGACTGAGTTTTTACTCCCGTACAGACAAGTGGCTTTCATATTTTTGTAATAATAATAGCAAAAAGTTGTGCCCAGTTGTCAGACTAAGTGTTTACACCCGTACAGACAAGTGGCTTCATTATTCATTGCTAATTTTCTTCAGTACAGCTATCACGGTTATCATGGATCTGTGAAGTTTTGAACTCAGGATCGACTTCATGTGTTCATGTGCCACTAGTCACTACTCTTATTGTTTTTGATGTTGTCACTTTTGTTTCTTCGAGGGTAGTTGATAAGTATTGTCATAAGATGGCGGCCTATGAACGGTGACACAAATTGAAATATTTATTTTTATAAGTAGGCCCTTACAGGTACTAGTCTATAGGAATTAAATAATTTCTATCTATACAATCTTTAGAAGAAAGTTATATCTATCCAAAATAAACAGTTTATACAATACATTCATTTATTGGTATACTATTTAGTACATTCTATGTTTATTGCCGTTTTATTACAGTACTTCGTTAAACTACATTTAATTTATCGTTAAATAAATTATATGCTAGTAATTTAGTATAGGCCAACTTTTGTTTACAATAAAGGCGTATTGTACCTCCTGTCATAACAATTATTAACTATTTTATTTGTATAAAAAAAAATAACATTTTTCACTATGCACTGACAAATTGTGCCATCACAAATTAAGTTTCAATATTTTATCATTTTACTGATGCAATGCATTAATATTAGCAAAGATGATATTATTAGTCTACCTACACCCTGCTCAATAATATTTGCGAGTGCGTGTATACAATCTATAATCCTGTTTATTTACATTCCACGAATTGCCAAAACAAAGTATAATAGTACTATTACTGTCAAAATTCTTTTCATTTATTATTTTGTTAGTTATGTGCCAAAGATTAAAAACCCGGGAAGCAGTACTTTCATTTCATTTACTTTAAATACTTTCTGGGTTTTGATAATATTTTACCCATATGTATACGCAAACTATCTGAGATGATATACGTTTTAAAAGAACTAGTTAGTTGACAGTTGTCAATTACATTTTCTATTGGTTGAGTCTCAGCTAAAGTATCCTGTACAGAGGGAAATGTCATAGACTGTGACTCTCTAGTCCCATTAACACTGTTACAACTTGCAGATGTGTAATGATTATACGATATAAGTTATTTAGGGCTTAACCCAACTAAATGTTCTATAGCTAATAAATACTCTTTTATTTCATTTTGAGCGATATAGATTTTAATTTTACTTCATGTGTCTTGAATAAATTTGCGTTTTTTTCTTTTTTTATTTATTTGTTTAACTTGACATATTTATTTGTTTGATTACTACCCATAAAATTTCGCTTGATCGAATTAACAGGTAGATGTGGCGGTTAAATCTATCGCCTTAGCTTTTTCAGATCCCGCGATGTTGTTGCAAGTAATCAGTTCACTATATAAATGGCATGTATTTTTCTGAAAAATAACTTGTTTCTACGATATGAGAAAAGAAATTTGAGCTTGAGCTTCACTCAATTTATTTTCTAGGAAAGATATTCGTTCCAATGTAGCCTCATATGAGCATTGGTCATATGCGTGGAAGATTTCTTGTAAGCGATCCCTTTCTAAACAAATTCTTTCACAATAACCAGACATTTCCGCTAATTATGCTTTAAGAGTAGTATTCCTCTTAATGACATTATCGGTCTTATTACAAAAAATCTGTTAAAATTCTGACGAAACGTGTCTAAATAATCCTGGTTTAAACCATCCCTGAAGTTAATACTTGGAATAAACGTAACATTATTACGAATCCAGATCTAACAGAGAACTTCTCAGTACTACAGTTAAACTAGGGGCATCGCAGGTCTAACTTTAGACCATAGGCGAATCACAGTTTAGAGATAAACTTCTTTATGTATTAATAATAATACTTTGGTCAATGGTTTATTACTAGTGCTAAACCAGGTTTTTTTTTTCATAAGACGGTATATATTTTAATTTTCCCTTCATATCTTTCTTGTAGGCTGGGACTGTAGTCATGTGGAGCAATTTCATTTGGTAATTATTTAAAATGTTGTCAATTTAGTTAGTCTACAGTTTTGCTCTTTAAACTTTGAAGGTAAGACTACACTGAATCTAGCTTCGTAATATGTTAATAATATTGTAATAAGCAGCCCAAATACTATACAGAATAATAACAATGCACACAATATTGTAGATAAATTGTTTTGGCTTCACAAAAAGTGAGATAAGTTGTTAGGATTAGATCCTGCGAATTTATATTTAAATTCAGACTCGTTGCCATTGAACCAGATCTACTGCAATATTTTGTTCTAATTTACGAATTCATTTCAAGTGCTATAACGGTTTATGTCAGTACCTTACAATAGTGGATATTTGAATTGATAACAATTATCCAAACACCCGCATTAAAGAGATTATTGTAATTAAATGTTCGTAATGTCTTGCCTGTTAGTGAAGATTATGTATTATAATGGCCTAGTATTTATTTTATTTGTTTTAACTATTGTACGGTTGTGATTTCAATTTAACTTGATTACACATACGATTTTAACACAAAACAGTATCAGTCCTTGGATTTTTTACAAAACGTATTTATCACAAACTGTAGAAACTATCACTAATACTGGCACATAATATTAGTTACTTATTTTTTAACATAAAAACATTTTTGTAATATTTTATTACGTTAATGTAATTTATTAAGCAGAGCGTAAAGTTTATACTGACAGTGGCGCCGCCACTTTCGTCACAGACTGATTAAAAAAAGGCATTATACGAGCAGCACGCGAACCGACCAGACGAGTTGTGAACAGGTTTCTAATATTGTTTAAATTTCTTTATATTTGTCTTTTATTATTATTTTTTTTTTTTTTTTTGTAATCGTTGGGTATCCTTACGGAAAACGAAATCGTTAAGTTTGTAGGGGGTACCATTGCCATATCTAATGTCGAATCTGTTTTTATTTTTTGAAGCTTGTTCGGTTATTCTGACTGAAATATTTTTTTGGTTGCATTTTATTTTTTCAATGGTAGAAGAATGAAGAACCTTTTATTGTTATTATAGCTATAAAAGGGAGTAGCCCGTTATTTTGGACTTTGTATAATTAAAATTTTATATTTTATTTAGTAATTCAAAATTGAAAGCTGTATTTTATAAAATTTAATTATTCATACCCTTTTTTTTTTGATCTAAAGTAATTAAATTATTATCATCATAGTAGTTATACTCGGTTGTAGAACGACCTCACAATTCAATCAATGAATCTACTTGCTGGCACTATTTTACTATTGTAAGCCTACGATTATCAGGATTGAAATCCGATAAATATACTTCATTAAGTTTCCGTTTGTATAGTTCTATTTGTTTTTGTAGAATATTAAATTCGTTGTTGCTAATTATTTTGGCAGTGACGCGGTCAATACTTTAAAGATGTTCTTATCCTTAATGTTATGAATAACTATCACATAATAATTCTAAACAGTTATGACGTGGTTGAGCGTCATAGTCATGCTCACTAACATGTCGAGACACGTGGCGGAATGGTGAGACGAATCATTGGGCTCTCTAAATTATGGTTGAGTAGACATTAGTCTGCTCTAACCACTACGACTGATTTACCCCTATTTAGTTACTCAACCAGTTGTGTATTTTATATTGTTTATATTGTTTTATTGTTATTTCTTATTGTGAGTCTATTGAATTGGTGCTGGTGGTAGTTTGTATTCTTATCGTCCAGCTTAAAAATGTAAAATTACAACTAAATTATTCAAAAGAGTAACACGCAAGTTTTCCGCTCATTTTTCATAAGACAAATTTCCGAATGGGCGGTAGATAGTGCTTCAATGTAGGTTTATTTAAATAAATGATTTGTTATTCTCAATGTCAGTGAATGACACGATGGTTTATTAGATTGTTATTAGTTTCTTGGGCGTGATGATCATCCCTCTCTTCTGATGTTAGAGCGGGGATTGATACCAGACAACTCATCGTTACGATAATTAAATAATAAACACTTTTATCAAATTCCAGAGATGTATTCGGTGCAACGGTTACACACAGAAAGAGAGTTATTCAATTACCGACCTCCGTATTTATAGACCGAATTCAGTGTAGTAGGGAGAGAAGCAGGCGTAACGATTATCTTATGACAAACAACTTAGTTCGGTCTATAAGTACTAGATGGCGTTATTTACAATATTTATAATAATCCTTAACTTTAATACTTCATTATGTTAAATATTAAATAACAGTGATTTGATCAATACAGGTCGAATATAATTAAATTAATCAATTAACAATGAAAATAGTCATTGTATTGAGTTTGCGCATCATATATACAATCTAGTCTCAAATAAAGCTTGTACTATGGCCACCAAACAATTGAGAGATACTAATGTAGCAAACTCCTTTTATATTACTTTTAAATTTTATAATTGTATATTTTTGACACTTCTTTTTATTTATTGCATTATATCATATTTAGATAAAGCTTAAGTGTCAAACTCACCTTCTAATTATCTCCATATAAAAATATGGAATATGCTTGATGTTTCTGAGGGTTTTAAGAGGAATCTTAAAACCTTTTAGATATTCGTTTCCCCCATTTCATTGCATTTCGTAAACACGCACATGGAATATATAAAAAGAAAATAAATATTTGTTGATTGTAAATTTCTAAATTATTCATTCTCATATAAAATTATCAAATAAGATTTCAACCTGTTATCATTTAATTGAGAGAAAGGAAACAACCGGATTGAGTAAATATCAAATTACCATTGAATCATTTGCTATAACATAAACCGATTAGAGAAGAAACACAACTTTAACAAAAAAAAAAAAACAGTTAAAAAACATTATTTTATTAAGATCAACTATGGATAACTTAAAAGGTATTTTGTTCTATTTTTCATACCAGTGTAAGTATGACTATAGCCAACTATTATAGAAACGAGAAGTTTTACATTAAGTTTATGTGATTTCACTTTGGATCAGTTTGTAGAGTTGAGAGTTATTCAATATTGTCAAGTTGTCAACTTAGATGTTTCATTTTCTAAGTAACAAGGAAATTGGTGTTTAATAATAATTCACTCACTTAGCTTCCAACGTGACTTTGTCCGAGTGATCACGTGTGAGAGAGATAAAAAGTTGTTTGTGTTCTTATAAATCCCCTAACAATATCTGTTTTTATACTTTCATATTAATTATTAAATTGCATCGCCTTATTATCTCTGATCAACGCGACGGTTGACTGGTAGAGAATGCCACCAGGTATGTATAAAATTTTAAGAATACGAATATATGAAATTTAATTATATTTAGTTTGCTATAAGATTCAATATTGAACGTTGGGGCTAACAAAATACGCTAACAGGAACCAGTAGCGGACAAGGAACATTATAAGGATGAAGTCAGGTCAGTAAGTATATCATGGTGAATTTACTTAGGCAACGATGGTTTCCGCATGCAGGTTAACCTGAAGATGTAAATAGGGCATTAAATTTGTACAAAGTCGCGATTAACGTTTAGTAATATTATAATTGTGAAAGTGTATCTGTATGTTTGTTATAATTTCATGACTAAACCGCTAAACGCGTCTTAATGAAATTTAGCTTAAAGATAGATTTTATTATAAGGAGGGACAGATGCTATCTTTTACCTCAAAAATCCAGTCGTCGGATTACCAAATACTAGAGTCCCAGCTATTACCAACGACAATTCAAAATATACTCATGATAAAATGCTATCAACTTAAGTACATACTTTGAGTAAGAAGGCTTCAAAGTACATCATCTGGTATTTATTTATATTGCGTAAGGGTATTTGAAGGTAATATTGTGTTCTCGTAAAAACTTGCTGTAAATTTGTCGTAGGCTTCATACGAGTCTTTACAGACACTTATGAATAAGACAATTTAATAACCTGTCTACAACAGGCTAAAGCGATGAGCTGGCGCTCTGCTAAAATGCTGACTTATATTTCTAGATTAAGTTATGTTACTATGTACGCTCGTAAATCAAATCATATAAAGTTATAATAGAATTAATATTCCATTTTTATTACCGAACTAAACTTTGTAAAAACTTGTCTACTTAGGGATCCCAATTACACCTATTTCAGCCGCTAACTAACTTCTTTTATAAGCTGTTTTTCAGTTGAACGGTGAAATAATGTAGTGACATTACATAAAACGAGGCACGACATTGTTGTGTTACGGAATATTAATGCATGAGTGATATCATGGATAACGTGATGACCGTGATGCCGTTGATGTACATAAGCGATGGTTACGACTTATCAGGTGGGTCGAAAGCTTGTTTGCCATTCAATTACATAATAACTAACTAAGTAACAACAAGTTTTATACTCGCTGTTTTCATCTGTAATTTTCTTAGCTTGTTTCATTTAAAGCTCGCAACGGAATGGTACTGCCGTCATTTATAGAATTTCTTCCAGAATGTTTATATGTATAATACACGCATGTAGTTATATGTAGTCAAAATATACACTATATACCCGTACTGAGCACGGTTGAGTTCCTACTAATAATACAAATATGAAAGAAAGATTGCAAAGCGAGCTACTTTTAGGAAGAAATAGACATACCGACGTATCTTACATTTTATTGATCACAATGAAGAGGGTTGTTTGTTTAACTGTTATACTCATATTGTTTACAATAACTTATGTTTAAGTTAATGTAAACTTGTATATGTGTACCTAAGTTAAAGCGAACGATACAACTTTCAGAGTTTGTATCCACAATTTACATTGTAGTTGCCAAGGTAAGTTTTGTATTACCAATATTTTGTCTTATTAACAAATTTATGTAACACTATTAGCCACAGTCACTTTATCTGCTTTCTTTGAGATAATAGACAGTACAATCAATGTTCTAACACTGTATATTATATAAGATTGTCCATTTTTTGAGTAACAGCGCAATATTTCTTTTTCTCTACTCACTTAACCTAATATATATATAAGCAAAACAACGCTAAGCAACAGTGCAATCAAATGAAAATTAAGTCAAGCGAATTTGTATATTAATACGAATTAACCACGATGGTTTCTAAGACCATGACATTTCAATAACATAATAGATTACTACATGGAGGCTAACTATCCACAGTGCAAACCTGCAATGCAATGGAGGTAAGTCCGCCCTTCTGCCACGCTGGATTCAAACATGCTCAGCGAAACGTAACATGTCAAGTGTTTGCTTTCATTTGACTACATCACAAAGTCAGCAGTTGACAATGCCTCTTACTACCCTATCTAGGATTATGGTTGAGAGGATTTTTTAAACTATAATTAACACGTTAAAGACCGCATGCCCACTGGTGGGTCACTCCGTAACAAAAGTAAATTTACACGTTGGGACCGGGAGATCACCCATGGACACTTTAATTCAAATAAATCTAGGGGTTAAATAACGTCTACCACAAATTATTGTACACTAAAACATATTTAAAAAATTAAAATACGTAATTTACAATAAAAAAATACCGGACCCTATGTGAGAAATAAGATTTTTCAATGCAGTCTTCAATGTGTTAAAAGTATATCTCTAACAGCTGTAATAATATTTTATTAAATAGTAATACTAAATAAGTTGACGTTCCATTGGAAAGAGATAATCGTTACCTATATACACTTTAAAAGCTAGCTGTTTACAGCAGAATTAAGTAAGAGAGAGGCAAAAGGTAAGCAGAATGATATATGGAAGATCTCCCTTTGATAATAACATTGCCATTATAGTTTTGTTGTATTGTCTAAAGCTGCATCAGTCAATAGCCGCGTAAGGCTAATGCATTGGGTGTAGCCACTAGCGAGCCTGAATTGATGGTCCAATTAATGCGAGTAGCATACAATGCATACTAGGAAAAGCTAGGGTTGCCTTCGTCGGTTATAAATTTGTCCTAGTTCTTTTTATTGACACCGTTGTGAATACTATTTTTTGAAGCCCTAGGTTTATAAACAAGACGCTGAAAAAATACTTACGTATATACCATACGATATGAATATAAATAAAAATTTTAAATATACAATAGATTGAAAAGTTTACTATGTATTATATATTTCAAAATGAATTAAATATAGTTATAAAAGAGAAATTTGTTATGTATACTATATTTTTTAACTTTTGAACAGCTTTGTTCAGAATCGCAGATCAATGTTGTAATAAGATTTAAAACTATTAGAAATCATAGAGTACAAAATCCATAAAATTATAATTACTTTTATAAAATGGAACTCTACAAGAATTTAGATACTAGTTAATAACAATAATAACGCTGGACAATTTACATAGCTCCATCTAGTCTCGAGCTAAGCTGAGCTTGTGTTATGAATACTAAACTACTTACATACATTTTTTTGTAAGTACATTCATAATACATATAGAAAATATTCTGACCAATATAAACAATATGTTCATGAATACAAATATATGAATCGTGCGATGAATTGAACTGACGATAATCGGAACTAAACCTCTGGACTACCGAAGCAGTCATAAAAGGCACAGATAAGACTTGCTTTACAAGAACTGGCTAGCAAAATTATTTGTCGCCGTAGTTTTTAATCGTAGTGGGAGCGTCCTGGATTGCATCTTCATTTATCGCGAAATCTCTTTGATATTGCTGATTTTAGTGTCCTGTATAGACTATTTTAGAACTCTACTTTATTATAATTATTGTAGTAATTTTTTAAAGAACGTGTATATAAATAATATGTAATGTTTAAATCACTACATTTATCATACACTTAACAAAAATAGCCTTATTGACCTCTGTAAGACGAAGACACTCGTCCCAGTTGAGTAGTTTCAGATTTCGAGAGAGAAATCCCGTTGCGGCTTATCTCTCTTGAATAGGTCGAGTTAATTGACCAAACTTCGAAGACATTCTAAAGAATTAGTCGTAGAAAATAACCCTGACAAGCATTTACTTATATAATACCCGTAATATACACCAAAGAGGTATTAATATTACATGCCCAAAATAATGTTAATAATATCGACTAAAATGTACAATTTTTGGCTTCCATCCACTACGGTAAAAATTTACCATCAGATATATACGGCCTCGGTGTTCTAGCGCTAAGCTAGCATGCTTTACTTTTGCGGTTTTTGGTCGCGGGTTCGATTCCTCGCACTGTGCGAATATATATATAATAATATTTGAATTAATGAGTATGATTGTTTGTATCGGTGATTTCTATGTATATTATGTACGTATATACAAAAAAAATCGAAGTATTTATATCAGTTGTCTAGTATCTATAATACACGCTCTGCTTACCGTGGGACTAGATGGTGCTGTGTTAATTATATAGGGTTATTTATTTTTACTTAAATGAACGTAGTGCAGCAATGAGCTGACAGCCCTAGACGTATACTATCAAATACATTCTCAATTAGTGCTATTTCTATATGTATCTTGAATTAAGCTTGTTTAATTATTAATGATATACAGTACAAAAGCATAAATTACTTCATTTATCAATCATAACAGTTGGATATTGCATTTGTTTTAAGCTAATTGTTGGCGACCGCCCGCGTTGGACTCTTTTTGTATTTTTATTTAAATTTTTAAACTATTTTTTTACATACCATATCGTTGTTGTAACGTAGTTTGCAACTGCTTTGTAATATAAAAAAATAGTTACATGCTTTCAACACAGTGTTATTATCATTAGATACCAATATAGTCTAAAAATCCAATACATGGTACGGTTGTATATAATGGTATAGATCTTGTATGGAATAAAATATTTTTACTGATTGTTATAGTTTTTCGTACATCCTACCTCGCCTTTAACCTAATCTTATTTCTCTATTTGTCCATTTATTTCTTATCATTATACTCAGTATTGAGTAAACTATTGGTAAAAAAATTACCTAAAATTTATATTAAAGTTTAAGTAAATAAATGCAAATAATAATAATAAGACATTACAATAATATTAGTAGGGTTTACAATATATTTTGTTATTATATTTGCCTTAAAATTAAAATCTACTGGTAACGCAGTATGTGATTCCCACTCAGCACATCATAAGCATTATTAAGTTATTTTCAGCACACAGCGCTGATTTTCAGAGGGGACAACATACATACAAATACCAGAATAAAAACGTCACGAGTAGACACAGACACAATAGCTACAACATTTGTTAGGAACACGTGTAACAAAATATCTAAATTTATTAACAAAACAGTTTTTTTTTCAGGAACAAAATCTTAAATATTCTCTACGTGCAGCATAATATTACAAACTTACTGAAGGCAAATAGATACATAATAATGAAAAATTAAATAGAACAGTTAATATACCCATATTTCATCTTATATATAAAATTCTCGTGTCACAGTTTTCGTTCCCATAGTCCTCGGAAACTGCTTGACCGATTCTCATGAAATTTTGTGAGTGTATTGAGTAGGTCTGAGAATCGGCCAATATATATTTTTCATCCCCCTAAATGTTAGGGGTAGTCCACCCCTAATTTATTTTTTATTTTAAGGCAAAACAACTTTTGCCGGAAATTATTTTTATATAAATTTAAAAAAAAAATATGCATAGTTGTACGAGACGAAAACCTAGAAAAATAAAAATAAATATTTACGAGAAGCCGCTAGCCCGAGTAATTTTATATACTTAGCAATAGACTAAATGCTCTCTTACGAAGAGAAGAGATGCAGGAAATCCATATATCAGATATCCCATATACAGCAATGGAATGATAGTAGGTTTCCATTATAATGATTAAATAAATCTAATAAATAGAGCTCTTCAAAAATATACCAAACATATAAACTACATTCTCTGTAATGTAGTACAGGTATAGTTACATTGTTGGCTCACTATAATTCCGCAACCACAAACCCCAAGTTGAGCAGCAGTGAATACGCATGTAGGATTTATTTACGCTGAGTCAGCAGGCCTCGGGGCCAATGTGATTTGCGGCCGGAATCGTCGTAAGCAGAATTTGATTGAATGTCGGCGTGCTGACTAAGCAATTGGACAGTTGCCTAAGGTGTTCGAACTTATATACTACCTGTTTTATTGTTATTTGGATTATAGTCTCTATTACTATAACTTTTTTCTATAATATTTTAGAACACGTTAGTTATTTCTGAAAAACTATTTTGAAAATATATTATTTCAAGAATAACTCTTTTAATAATTGAAAATTAATCTGGTTTACAATATTTATGTAAACCTGATTTATTTTTATTGGTATATTTATGACAATTTCTCAAACAATAAATATTTTAGGCTGGTCGTGATTCTGGGTAAATAAAAAAAAAGAGTATAAAAATGCTTGTATTAAATTTATTTCAATACTATTTATATTCCTAATACTCTAGTACACAATATAATTTAATTACATTTATAACATATAATAATAATAATTGTTTTAATTTTAAATACTGACAAATAACAAATTCTAGCAATGATATTATTTTATACATTATTAAAAAATATTATGAGTTCTGAAAAGTTGCAAATTATTAAAACTTATTTTATTGATTATATTGTTACTTGCTTCTGTTATTTTATTATAAATATTTACACAATAACGTAAAATATATCGAATAAACTTCGAATAGTATAAGCAATAAATAAATATATATTTCACAACGATCTTCGTGCTCAATTACCCGACGTGCGCTCGTCGGATAGATAATTGAAAAGCCATGTTCAATTCACGATCAAACTAAATTGAGAAAGAAATTTTATTTTTTATCTGTCGCAGGAATTTAACATTTATTTTTGTTAAAAATATTCTCATCGTAATTATCATCACCATTGTTATTTTGGTGACAATGTGTCGACAGTTATTGGTCCTTAAGTACCAAATTTTCGGTGTTGCCATTTTATCAGCGATGGCGAAATAAAAATTAACTGAAATAATGCAGTCTGAACATCGGAAGAAAAAAACATAGTACGATCCCAAATAAATGGGATAAAGAAGAAGCAGATGATGATAATGATGAATGCAGTCTGAACATTTTCATAGATAATTTTCCATATACGGAGAAGTAATAATTCTACAGGTACTTTGTTCAAAGTCGTCAGTTTGCTACGTCACTTGTATTTCGGTTTGAAGAGGATGGTAGGGAGGCATGATACATGGTCTACAAGACTGGTAACAGATGATAGGTATCATTACGGATGTTACATAAGTAAGTGAAGTCCATACTGTTGTTCATATATATTGACGAAGGCTGCCACTCTCCATCCGCTTGTTTGAAATAATTATAAAAAAAATCTCAATCGTAATAGACAGTACAAAATATTTCCAGCTCCATAATTACGTCATTGTTGCCTAAGATATTGCTTTGTATCGGTGTGAATAGGCGTTCAACCGTTGAAAGAGGCATAGAATCACGCAAAGGGAAAAAGGAAACATATTTTGTTATTTTCCGGTGTAATAATGTACAATAAATGTAGGATGTTCGATTTTGTACCTCGACACTCACTGAGCATGGGCCGTATACGGTTCTATTACGGTACGGTATATACGGTTTATTGTTCTAATATTACGCTTCCAATGATACAACTCCCAAATAAGGATACAACGATTTGTTATTTTGATTTTAATAGTTATTATATTTTTATAAACTGGGTTATTGGATGAATATGGTGCACTCGCGTATGCTTACGGTATGCGCTGGCGACACCAAAGAAAGATGATAAGTTAAGCATGAACTCAGATCAGTTAATCTATCTTGCCGAACTTTCCAGTAATTAACAAGGGTGATTTCTATATGTGACCGTATGGAAGTCGATCTGACGTGGTACATTGCTAGCAGTAGGGTCAACACTCCTCATTATTCACAGTCCAATATCTCCTACACTAGAATATTATATTCGTGCATTTGTATGTGAGCTTGAATTTTTATATGCAAGTTTTATGCAATAAGTTCACGTAGCATCACTTCTTTGTATGTCCCAAAGTATATATATATTTATACATTACATTTACGTGAATGTGGTAAATCCTCCACTAACGAAATAATTAAGATGACAAATTTTTGTCATGATGTTAAAATAAATTTTACCTGCGTTCTGGATATGCGTTGAGAACTAAAGCTATTGTAGTTAATTTGGTACAAATAACCTAATGAATAATGCCTAGCTTAAAGACTAGGGTCTAATTTTATATTCATTGCTAAAGTTTGTTTATAGTTGAATACAAACAAAACTGTGCTTTATTATATGTATTTAAATCATATTATTGATAAAACGTCAAACGTTGAATTATTTTATTAAGCGTAGAATAGATTTTAGTTTTTATGTATAAGGGCGAAAATTTTAAGCTACATCAAAGTAATTAAGTTTTAGATGGTTTTCATAATATGGATAGAGGATGCCTTAATTGAGTTCTGTTATAGTTTGCGAGGCATTTCTAGTTAGTATTATTAATCAAAACATGCTGAGCTGATGACGATGTTAGTGAACATTTTGGTTATTAGAAGTTTAAGGGGTTTTTCACATATGATGATATTATGATGTTCACACTTATGCTAACGTTACCGTGGTACCAGTGGAAGATAATATGATAAGGAAGAAGTCAGGTGAGTAAATTAATTAGGATGGTTTCCAGTAAAGCGTAGAGGTCTGTCTACATGACGTAGCACATTGCATTAAAATGTGTACTATGTTACTAACAAACCCCTTCTTCCAGACCAAGGGATCGCTACATATACTCGTATATTTATTCTGTCCAGAGACTTCATACAAACAAAATTTGTGCGCAACAATACCTCGGCTAAGGTAAGGTTACAATTCGTACCAAATGAACCTTACGTATGTTGACGTTTGGTAAACATCTATATTTGTAGTTCTGTTGATATAATATAGTAATTGATATAGCTGATTGTTTCGATACCAATTATTTACTTTTGGGCATTGAGGATAATAAGTAACCTGTATTTTCATTGTATGTAATAATTTAAATGTTTTGACCTTGGCTATCATTCAGATTATAAACATGTAACTTCATAATTATATAACTCGATTAAAAATGTCTGATATCTGTGACACGGTACCATCTGATTAAAACTTAGCAAAACTGGTGCCATAGACAACAGATAGACACACTTAAATATTTTTGAAATACATACAAAAAATGTTTATAATGTGAAGTTCGAAGACGTGACCGAATTGTCAAATACCGCAGATCAGAGCAGTAGTAGTATACCTATGCTGGCATCGAATGCATGTCAATTGGAAAATTAGGCTGTGTACTAAACTATTACACCACCGAGACCCTCCGTAAATATTTCTGTTATGCTGTACCTACCAAATGTAGTTCTAGTAAGAATATAGATAGATTTATTATCCAAAGAATATTGAACTTTCATACTATCTCCATCGATAAATCTGATCGCGCAGCATACCAAAGAATTCAGGAAATATTTCACTAAACTTTGAATGTATTCAAATCGTCTTCTTTACGACTTAGATAGCGACCGCGGAATATATTATTCAAATTGGTAATATCGTGTAGTAGTGCGAATTATTTTTAAAATTTATGAATTAATTCGTTCGGGAAAATAAAAGTACTGGTAACAGAAAATCGAAGTGGCGTGTGCACAACAAGCGAGATATGCTAAGTGGATGCATCGTGTTTACGTCATGCAACACAATACGATTTTATTAAACTATGAAAGAACTGGACGTATCAAATTTATATAAATAGTGCTTTCCCAACTCCAACTCTCTAAAAAAGTCTTATATTGTTGCATGACGGCGATGCATTCACTCAGTTTAATGATCATTGCATCATCATTTAAGTGCATCAATGTTGTAGCTGGTTAGCATATTACTTTACTTTCAATTGTCGCCGTTATAAAAAGCATGTAAACTATTCCTCTTCTATTATTTTTTTTATGTAAACAGAATGGCAAACATGCTGACGGCCTACCTGGTCACGCTAGTGTGTGACGCCCACGTAGCATTGCCATTCCGGCGAATTCAAGCGTCTTTTCCGTCTGAACCTCTTTTTACTGTTAAAAAAATATATTTACTTGAATGGCAATTAAATGCTCGTCGTATTAATTAAGTCTCATCGTTCCAAATTCGGTCATTACGGAGTAGAGTCATGACGTCACGTTCCTGCCTCGTTGATCAACTGAGGATTATGTACCTTTGCCAGGCCACGGTCATAGTGACTGAAAATAGATAAAAAATATATATATAAATATTATTTACATTAAATATAAAACGATTGTACTTTTTGTATATGACAACTAAATAACGGACGACAATTATTTTTTCGAGATAGTGTAATTCATTGTCACCACCTATAGAGTATTTTTGTTAATCTTTGGTTGGTGGCTAATTTCTTAACCATTATCACAAAGTTAATTTTAAAGTGATAGAAATCAGGATATATTATAAATTACATAATCTAAATAATACATGGATTTGAGTTTTAGTATTGATTAAAATTTATCTACCCGCTAATTAACTTTTTTTTCTGCATTTCAACGATTTGAAAATCATGATGTTTCTTGTCTATTTCTATTTCAATATCATACCAATGTTATCATGATTGAAAATCCACTGTTTTTTGCCAAAGAACAACTAAGCATTTTCATTACAGGCTTATTTTTTTTGTTGTGTGTTGAATGAATTGAATGATTACATTCAATTAGTTTTCAATGTAAATTATCATATGTGCATAACATCATACATCTTTTTTAATTTTGGCAAATCGCTCTCCGCTACGCTCGTCACAAACCTACACACCAACTGTCCCGAAACACGTGCAAATAACGACAACAGTTCCAAGTTACTGGGCCGCAACATTATCATTAATTTAACAGCTCTAGCGTCAGACTAGGATAGTTTGGATGGTCACTTGCGATCGTGACCGGCCTAGTTGGGCAGATCTGACAGTTTGCACTGCTTGTACATTCATTTGATTAAGTACGGGTACACACTATATCTCTAGGAATAATAATGATATCTATTCGTGCAAAGGTCCTTGAAAGTTAGTGTTGGATAAGGGTTGTAAATTGTCGGAATCACGAAAGGGATTTAGTAGAGGAAGACTTATTTAACTCCCCGAATTTTTACTGCCAAGAAGCTATTTCAATGAGGTCAGAACATTGATACATAGACGATGGCAGTCTAACAGTTTATAACAACGCTTTACTTCCGATGGTCGCGAGTTCATTCCTCGTACGGTACAACATTTGTACCGTGCAAGGATTCGAAACTGCGACCATCGGAAGTAAGTCATAGTCAGGTGTTGACTGGAGAAGCCTGTAGATGGAAATAATTTATATGACCAGACAATTACTTCTACTTACTTTATTCGTTGTTTTCTACGTACATCGTCACGTTAATACAAACGACAAATCAGTCGCTTTACCACTTCAATTTTTTTATGCATATCTAGCTTTACGCTTATTATTAGTGTACCTAGTACTCAGAATTTAATGTACCACGAGAAACGGTCTCCTCTAATGAAATTTTGACCATTTGTAAATTTCAATTGCTTCTTTTCTTATTTGTATTAACGCTGAATTTTCCTTGGTCTTAAACTGTGAAATAATTTCAAAACATTGTTAATTTTTACTACATGTAAGAATCGAACCCGCCACCATCGGAAGTTAACTGCTTTCTGCTAAAGCGGTAGACCACTAAGGTCGTCTAGGTGTCGACCAATTTAAAGATATAGATGTAAGAAACCTCTTTTCAGTTAAAATGTTAGTTAATTGCAGAATAACTGTAAATAAATTATAGACAATGTAAGCCAAATAATGGGACAGGTACGGCGATTAAGTATTAATTCGCTTGCAATTCAGTAGGTAATTAAAATAATGGTAATGCAAAACAGTGGCGGATTTATGTTCGTAATATTTTGGATAACGAATAAATCTGAATATAAATTCAAATCGATGATACATTGGTTTTAGTTAATCGATGACATCGATTAGCAATAGCGTATGAATGACAAATGTGAATATTTATAATGAAGAAGCAAGATATATGTAGAATTTTACATATATTTTACTTAAGCAGCTTTCGTGATGTCTTCCATGGTATAGGAACAGGCATAATAATTAGATAAAAAGATATGGCTTACAAAATAGATAAATACACAATGAGTGAAAAACACATTTCTGTACATTTTTATATGTATTTACCATAGTAATACAAATATAGACTAAGTAATAAAAATTCGGTATAATCTAATTAATAATTATTTTAATACGAGTAACTTTAAATAGTTACCCAAATAAAGAAGTAATTATAAGTGTACTTACTGCAATGTATTATTAATAATGACATGAGAAAAATTGCAATCTTTTTTGAGATTTTATACATTTTCTTTACATACATTTTTTTTTATAATTGCGTTTGTTCAGCGTGCACGTAGAATTTTTGGGATGATAATGGAATGCTGCACGCCTACGCTAATGATATAAGCTGTCGGGGCACCAGTGGACGATGATAAGATGGGTTAGATCTGTTAGTTCATCGTGACAAATTCACCAGGAATTTAACATGATTTTCCATGGAGAATCGTTGGAGGTCAACCTGACATAATACACTGCTGGCAGTGGAGTTATTATCCATATTACTAACAATCCCCTTTCCCCCAGTGTCATATTGAGAGCTGTATTACAATCCAAAAACACAATACACAATTTAATTAAATTCTTAGTGGGTCACTCGTATTTATTTTAGCTAAGGGTTTCTGTTTATTTGCAGGGGACTTATTTGCCTCCACTTTATTGGAAAGTGATGGTAAGTTTGCATTAGCATACGTGTCCGCATAGATCTTTATTTTCTAGTCTATATTGGGAAGGGTCATGTTAAAGGTTAAAGGATTTGTGGGCAATAATATTAAAATATATTATTGTACTCTCAATATTGTTTGACGCCTGTTTAATAATATTACACACATTTTCACACACGAGCTCTTCCGAATACTAAGAATTTACAAATATTAAATTATTTCAAAATTATTTGCAAGTAATGAAGATCTTCTAGTTATTTCCTGCATTATAGCGCATATATACGGAATAACTATATTCAACATCAGTGGGCATTTTGAGTATTTCTTTCTAACTGGTATACCTACAAGTATAAGGAATGTAAATTGATTTTTTACTCATATACAGATATATAAAATATTTTTATTTGTAAAGGATAACCACAATATTTGAATTACAAATTTCATATATATTTTGTAAGATCTATACATATATTTTAGTCTCTTCATTTTACCAACCTACAGAAAGCTCTACGTAGGTGAACGAATTTTCACCATTGCGAAACCGGGACCAGCACTAGTGTTAGATATAATTTATTGTTTGGCAAAAATGCGATGTTAGAAACAAATAATTCAAATTGCGAACTGTTCAAATTTAATTTGAACAATATTGGCATATAGCTATTTATGTTAAACAGATTGTAACAAAATATACATCTCAAAGCATTCTAATTTTAAAATTCTTAGCGTCATCCAAGGGTCTCAGGTATACAAGGTAAAAGGGAAAGGACATTTTGCAATTGTATTTATTCTCATTTACTAAGAATTCAATTTATTATTTTGAAAAAAGAATGTGGTAATCGCTTTATATACCCCTATTTTCAATAAAAAAAGTGTAAAATATCAGACAGTAATATTTATTTATAAAATTATAACAATAGAGATAAAGAAGATCAAAAGTAAACATAGCAGTTAGTAACTAACATGTATATATATTTTACATGATGTTTTATTGTTATTATGCATGTTGACAATGTCGAGCCCCAGTCGTTTGCTCCTCTGGATTACAACTAAGAAGCCATGAGTTCGCATGTATATTTGTATTACTAACTGAATCTGATATGAAGAAAACTCGGGTATCAAACCAAAAATTAATCTGATAGACAGCGGTAGATACACCTGCTAATAAATGTGAGCAAGTCAAGTGATACATTCACCATAAAGTCGTTAAGTTGAAAATATATTTGAGTACTCCATCTAGTATAACGGTCGTGACAATATGTATGTGTGTAAGTATAGTGTGCATGTGTGTGCTGAACATTCAAATAAGTCACTAATGGCTTTTATTTATACGTTAAACTAGTAATCAATCAAAGTGACGTAATTGCAGTAAAAAATCAAACAAAAAGCATTAGCAGTCGATTTAATAATGTATAAATTAGACCAACTTCTTAAGTATTGGGATTAAACTTTCTCAGAATCGTTTCAGTCCCTTAAAGTTGCTTTCAATTTGAAGTTTGATGGCGTTACTCGCTGATTATCTTTTTACCTAGTTTGACGTGCAATGACGTGAAAAAATCAAATTGTTGAAGACTCTGATAGAACTCGTTATGTACTTTACTTTCTTTTTCAACTTTATAACAACGTATTTTCATACCTCAATAAATATTATCAGAGTTTTCTTTAAAACAAACTTGTATTTGAACAATAGTGTTTGTAACTTGTGTTATATTGAATATAATTTATATTTTAAAAAATATATTCTTTGATAATTAGACTCTTTTTGTAGCCACAATTTTTTTTGACTATTTTTATATTTTTGTTTGAAAACTGATGTGAACAAGGTGGTTCTTAGCTATAATTTATTACAGTTTTTTTTTTGTTTTGGGTATAATTTTTTATATTTTATATATCGTATAGCCGTATGTCACGCGATAACCTTAAGGCATATCGAATTTTATGTTTGATATCTTTTAAATAAACTATTATTTTCATTTTAAATAATCATATGTTAAATCTTCGTCAATACTGGATATTTAATATATTTGTAATTATATTTGGTATATTTCTGCGTTATAATTATATAATTTCTATAGTTTTAATGTAACATTTTATTACAAGACCGTGTCCAGTTAAATCGCATTTACGTACGCCTTGCCGTGGTGCCTGCCGGAGATTTTTTATTGCCCTCGTAAAACCTTAAACCATTCTTACAAATTCAGCTGGGTTGTCATTTTAAAATGGGAAATGAGTTTTTTTTATTTTATAACCTTCAGTTTAAAAATATGAGTTGAGAAGTGAAATGCGGCGTAATAAAATATAACAGAAAAGAAAATGCAAATGTAATAGCTTATATAAATTACTTTTTATATTACTTTATAATATATATTTATGCCTCTATCAATGGCTAGATAATGAACTGATAGTCTATCACCTATTTAGAAAAACCGTAACATAATATTTAAATCATTTTTGTTCATATTTTTTTTATTTATATATTTCGGATATCAAACCATATTATGTTAGTAAATTACAATATATATCCTTGTCTCTCAATTGATATATCTATCTACGTTCAGAAGCACTGGGTCCGCAACAGTGCAATGATGCCCAGTGCCTCCTGAGTGGACAATCCGATATATTTGCTATAATGTTTAGAAGGCTATTTGCGCTCCCCCGCATTCTACATACTAGTGATGTAGTTTCTTTCTGCATGGCTTCAAAGCCATCATCCACGCTGCTGCAAACATCTCTGAAGCGCGAGGATCCTTCACCCATTATTATATTGTTTTTTGCATTGTTTATATTTAGCTTTATGATATATCCAAAGAAAACATACTGCTAGTTTTCTATCACTCTAATCAATCTCCTTTCTAATTCAAAAGGTTATTGAACGGTCTAAGCCGATGTGCTCCCTAAGACTAAAGTTATATCCGATGGGTAGGAGTTGGCCATCAGCTTTTCTATAAGGACTTCCAAAGATTTAGAGTGTCATCAACACTTATTCCATTTCGAAGCAATATAGACAAGCTCCAGCTAAAAGCAATAGAATAGCTCGTAAAAAGGACACTACTGGTTAAAATTAAGTGCCATAAAAAAATTTAAATTAAACCCATAAATAGTCAAAATGATGAATGCCATAAACATTTATGAATTTGGGATGTAGTCACTCTATTTAAAGGAAGCAAAAAAGAAAAATATTTCAAGTATTTGACTTGAACTTCTGATTATTAACTGTAGTACCCTTGAAAAGTCTATTCAAACTGTCGTAAATATAATAGTCTGTCTAGACTATAATAAGTTATAATCTGTAAACTTAGGTAGTTAGAACTGTTTAGCAATTAATGTCTTCATTTCCTACTTTGTAATACCTACCAAAATATGATATTAAAAATCTTCGTAAATTATTTGCGAAATTAATTGTAATCACGTAAAATATAGATATATTTTTGAATATTTAATAAATTAAATATAATAATGCCTGAGGCGTGCAACGTTTAATGGTTTTTCACTGAGTGGAATAATGTAATCACCTTTTAAATCCTAATTAATCTTCCGTGTTTGACTCTTTGTTGGGTATCTAACAAAAAAAATGTGTGTATATTTTGATAGAAATTTAGTAATAATAATAATAACCTTGTACAATTCACACAGCGCCATCTTCTCATCTCCATCATAATAATACTGGACTAGTCCTTAGTCAGTGCGAAATCTAATATAATATATTGAGTATAATATGATTAAAATAGTTGTGGTAAGTTAGCTCATCGTAGAGAATTTACTACACAATATACCTACACTATAGAATCCATCTTCTCATAGATTTGATGGTGAATCATATTTAAATAACTAAAGAAAATTCGAAGCATTTTAAAGATTATTGTGATATAGGAAACTTTATGTTCTAATTTACGTGATTAACATCTAATTTTACTAATATTATCTACGCGAAAGTTTGGGAATTGTGATGGACAGATGGATGGATGATTCTTTCACGCAATAACTACTGAACGGACTTTCATGAAATTTAATAGTAATATACTTTATACACCAGACTAATATACAGGCTTTAAAATTCACGCGGGAGGCGCCGTAGACATTAGTAGTGTAGATATAAAGATGCAATGAAGATTTGAAGCAAAATGGGAATCTAAATTTAATATATAGTCACTCTAAATATAGACATGAGAGGTACCTATATAATGAACACATACGCGATATGCAATACAAGCTATTTTACATCAAATAACGGAGGGTAGTAAATTTTACGGTTGAACGGATTTTATTGTTACCATCGCAGATAAATCTGAGGAATTGGATCCGACTATTTCTCAGTAGAATTAGCTAGATAAACAGATCTCTAGTTACGTAACGTGTTCTGTTGGTATTGTGGGGCTTTAAGCATGTAATTTAACATTGTTCCGGTCTAAAGATGGTTAAATAGAATTTAACAATACTGGTGAACAAAGAAAATAGAATGGAACAGAGAAGGAATAGAAATTGAGTTTTGCCGATAAAGTAAATAATTCGACGACCTCGGTGGTATAGCGGTCTAGCACACCGCTTTACATCCGATGGTCGCGGGTTCGATTCCTCGCACGGCACAAACATTTGTATTCATGAATATGATTGTTTGTATCGGTCTGGGTGTTTTCTATGTATAATATGTATGTATTTACGAAAAAAAATTATCTATGTATTTATATCAGTTCTCTAGTACCCATAACACAAGCTTCAGCTAGCTTAACTTGGGTCTAGATGGCGCTGTGTGAATTGTCCTGAGATTATTATTATCATTATTATATTTAGTTAACTAAAAAGCTACCTACAATTCACACCTTTACCATAGGTAGAAGTCGTCTGCGTGTGTATATCAGTAGTTTTCAGTCGCTAAGTAGGCAGTTTGCTTTGTAAACTGTGTTTAGGTTGTGAAATTACAGGATAAAAGTCATGAGTTCATGACATTTAAATAGCAATACATCAGTGGTATCATAAGTGTCACATAGTAACGTGATACATGTATCGCTGGTCAAGTGATGTACTTGGCAAAGGTTACTGTATACGATCAGGTTAGCTTACCTTTTAATTAAATAAAAAACCTATCAATTCATGATGACATTGGTGATGAATGACGACAACACTTTAATACATGTCTTACTTTTAGATGTTTGCATTATGTTTGCAATATGAATTCCCATACAATAAAAACATATTTATAAGTGAGTGAACGTATATTTGAGTATTATTCATAAAGCACTTAACGAAATTTTCGAATGTTTGTAAACTTGTTATTTCCACTCGAAAGCAATTGCTCACGAAATTTTCTCACTCGTATTTATGAATACAAGCTTAGTACACAACAAATGGTTAAATAACACGTAGTCGGCCGTAGATGATTTATTTTGGCAATAAGTGTCGTGTTGAGCTACGCCATTATCGGCGAGACCCGACAGTCTACTGACGCGGCATCCAAATAAAGGGTAAGCTATTAGCGATGTCGCATTAATTATATATATATTATATTTAGCAAAATTAAATTTAAGAACATAAATGAATAAATCAACTTGGACATATCATGCAGAACCATCTAGTTTTACATTTTTTTTACGGCCTTGGATAGCACTCTGCTTGACTGCGATAATCTCGATTTTTATTCCTCGTACGTTACAAACATGTGTACTTATGAGTATGATTGTTTATATCGGTCTGGGTATGTATTTACATAAAAATCTTCGTATTTATATCAGTTGTCTAGTACCCATAACACACGTTCAGCTTAGCATGTCCTGAGGTACTGATATTAAATTAAATATTGTCTTTTTTGCTTCATCCTCTGTATACATTTTTTCGTTAGACGATGTTGCTTACTTTTGTACCTAGCTGAACTGGATGCCGTGTTAGGTTAAAATTTCTGTATTCAAAGATATCTGGTTCCTGTAACACAATCCTTGTACTTCTTGCAGAGATTATTGTAAAAGCATTTTATATGTTACTCTTGTAAATATATATTAATAAATAAATGATAAAAGTTTGGATTATATTATAGGTTTAGTGTTAGTTTTATGTATACGAATAGCAATAGATATTAGAATAGCATGCAAGCCGATGGGCTACGCAATGGAGAGGGGTAACCGTCGCTTGTATCAGAAATAGGTATATGTGCTACGACCATATCATCATCATGTGACTACTTATAAGTTGCCATTGGCATCTGCCAATTAACAGTTATGATTTCGTCTATAATTTTACTGCCATATTTCAACCAAAAATTGAATGGCCTACAAAGTAAGCTATGCATGGCGACTGAGGCTGAAATAGGTACTTAGATGATTTTTATAACGTGTACCTTGAGAGTTGTCAAATGACTTTTAGTTTACTATTTTGTAGTCCGGATTTTACGAAGTTAATCGCTTGAGTATGTTTTCTACGTGAAGCCATTCGCCCATAACTTGAAGTATATCCAGAGGTAGTAAAGAGAAACAATGTTTATAACATTTATTAAGCAAGCAGCTATGATTGACGTCTGTTTAATAAAGGAAAAAAGAGTCCCTTGTCTTGACTCGTCGAAACTTGTTTTTGTTTACGCCTCGCCTGTTAGAAACAGTGTTTCTGACGTTTCTTTTTATTAAAAACTAATTAATTTGTTTTAGTACAATTACGTCGTTCTAATTAATATTATTTTAGAGAGTTTCTTATAAGAAAGCTGTAATTGAAAGTAGAAAATCAATTGTTAAGTAAACTACTGTTTTATGTCCCGATTTGTAAATATTTGTTAGATTTTAAACAATGATTTACAATCTGATAATGAAAGACATAAACTAAAAAAAACGTATTATGGTATGATTCTACGTAACTACACCAAAATATAAATAAATAAATACCATGAAAATAACTTTATTACTTGAATAGAACTGTACTATAGGTACATGAATTTTGGAATCGTAACCTATGAAAGAGCATAAGGTTGTGCTGATTATCCTATCTAATATCATATTATGTTATCTGTGCTAATATTAAGAAGATAACCTAGCTCTTTAACGAGAACTTCATTAATAATATATAATAGTTTTCGATATTAGAATTATTTCTAATGGTAAAATTCTGTTTCTCAAGCCGTATAGTATATCACTTTTTAATTTATATTTGCATAGTTTAACTCATTTGTCACATGTACTATATTCGTGATTACTTTAACGTTAAGTAGGCTAATGAACTCATAATTAGTGCTGAACTATTAATTTTAATTAAAATCCCAGTTGAAATCCCCATCAAGATAAAAATAAAACGACTTATTACGTGGCAGTGGTTTTGTATAACGCACGTTGCTTATCGCATGATGCTTGCTTGAATTATTTGAAAACTTATTGAATGAAATATTTAATTTGGTAATTTAAGTTACTTTAATTTCACCCGCTAAGTAGCTTCTTTTGTCGGTTGAAGGGTCAGATAAGGCAGTACAGAATAAGAGGCATGACTTCTTAGTCCTTCGGAATGCCAATACCTTCAACGGTATTGGCATATTGGCTGTAAGTTTATATTGTGTGAATTAAATAAATAAATAATAAATAAATAAACGGTATCACGGGGGCATATGACAACGTGTTGCCTATATTCCTTTAAGTAGACAGACTTAGCAAGCATATAAGAGTCCACTTTATCATCAGGTGGCCTAGTTTGCCATTCATATTATTAAAAAAATGAAAAATCTAACAAAATTTGTTTCTATAGACCTCTAGTTTTGAAATGAATTAATATAACTGATTAGCATTCCAAAAAAATATAAGTGTTTTATCCCACTGGTCTACTCAAAATGTAACAATAAATCTGATATAGGTAAGAAATAAAAATGAATATTATGTAATGATGAAATAATTCGTACAAAATAAACATAATTTCATTTTTATTTTTCTATTATGTAATCTATAAGAAGCCGTTGTTCCTGCACCTCATGCGATAGCAAATCTTCTTAAATTATACTTCAATGATTTTTATTATTATCGGGTACTTAGCATGATTGATTTGTGAATAATTTATCTACAAATTATCGCATTAAAACAGATCGGGAGTATTTCCAGGAAAGTGTCCGTATCTTTGTTATTTTCATACAATTTACAGATGTACTTTAATTAAATCCTTGTCGTGGAAGAACTGAATATTCTTGAATACATTGAGTTCTTATAGACCATTTTGTATTTAGCAAATTACTTTTTAAAAAGTTGTTTTGTTTCAAAAAACAGGATTATGACTTAATTATTTTGTATGTGTTCATTATCCAAAGAAATAATACAATACTATTGTTTTGAAGGTACATTTAATAGGTAAAACACGTAACGTATACCACGAAATCGTGTTTTTTACCAGATTCCATTGTCATTAATAGCTTGTTAATTACTCGTACGGCTCGTCATTATCGAGTATAATCAATCGAATTCTGGTTTGGTTTTCTGCCATACTTCATTAACGAAGTGCTGGATTAATTAAAAACGTAGTTTATTGACCTTAACAGCGTTCGATAAATTGCTGACGAAATAAAATAAGGCCAGTGCCAGATTATTGATGCTTCATTGATCTAATTGTGTCTATAGGCATATGGTTATATATAACACTAAATCGAACCATTTTCTGATTTAACCTATATGTTTCGGACATAATGAATGTCAGTAATAATTTTCTTTATCAATTAACTACTGAATATGAGTTTATATAGTTTCAATATTGCTTGTATCCACCAAGGAACAATTTTAGGCCCTTACCTCTTCAATATCATAATTGATAGGACGGCATTTACATGTACATTGACTAATTCCTAGACCAGAATAATAAATACGCTACCAATGCAATTCTTTTCCTATTATTATTTACAATATTTTTTTTATTTTAAGTATGCATGACCGTTACAATAATTTTAGACCTAATTGCTACTCTATTATGCATTGGTTGCTATATATACTATATAATTAATTACGAACGATCTGTTAACATGCGTAGGGCATCGTGTAAAGTTCTACTCATTACACTTCACACTCCATTGAGGCGTCTGGCTTCATTTGTGCTTGTCAACCATTCTAATAGGATCTCTCAATGTTCTTTGGTAAACACCATCTAGTTTGGAAACTGCCTACTCTTTACGGAGGAGAAGAGACCAACTTCGTATGGACGCTAATGGAACTTTCTCGAATTAATTGAAACCTACTTTTATTATGCTGATTTATAAAAGTAGAAGATAAATGAGTAACCATGAAAAATCTTGCTACTGCTAGGATAAATTATTAAAATATAAGGTGAAGAGACATACCAGACAGACTTATTGTAAGGCCCTTTATTAAAAAAATGATTATTTATTAATTAACTTGTAATAAGAAATATTGCCGTCCACCTTATGTGCTATTGCATTTTTATTAAATGCTATACATCTAGTATAATGCCACATACTAAATAAATGATATAAAAATATTTGTATATTTGAATGTCTTTACTCATTCACGCAATATAGATTCAAATTACTTTAGAATACAAATAAGACACATTCTAAATGAACACACTACTTATGTTTATGATGTTTGACAATTTAACAGTCAATCGATTGATTTAAATTTGGTATACAAACAAATAATATAATATTTGCATTAGATAAATTAAATCCTAATTAACATGGAGTAGTCTACAGGATATATCTAATACAAACTTACAAGCGTACAGAAACATCACAAAATGTGTTTAAATCATGAGTAGCCATTTATCAGACGGTTCCCCCAAGAATCATAAAATAAGATCAAATCTGAATACCTATCTACTTGGAATACAAAATATTCATTCCGATTTCTATTCTTACTAAGTACTTACAGTGATGGTAAGAGAACATCCATTTTACTGTTATATAAATGCTGAAAATCCTAAAACAATAGCTGCCTAATTACATATTAATGTGTATAGACCTTAGTTAGATGGAAATTAATAATTTTGTGTTTCTCATCCATCATTTATGATTAAATTACATGTTAATTTTTACCCGCGACTTCGTCTCTCTGAAAAAGTAATCAATGTCTTTGTTAGCCTATATTCATACTACATTTCAGCACGATTCGTTAAACATTAAAGGTACAGAATAAGTAACAAAGTAACTCACTTATCTTTCTCTTTTAATGGATGATAATGAAATGGTGCACCCGCCTGCGCTAACTGTCGGAATACCAGTGGAGGATGACAAGATGAGCATGAGGAAGTCAGTTACCCATTGTGAGAAATTCACCAGGAATTTATCACGATGGTTTCCAGGGAGAACCGCGTGGAGGTAAACCTGACATAGTACTTTGTTTGCAATGAGACTCTTTTCCCCACTCACTTATCTTTTAACAAATTTACATCATTATTTAATTACCATGGATTTAACTGACCCATCATCATCATCATTTCAGAAACCCTGAAGATGTTCACTGCTGAACAAAGGCCTCTCCCAAAGATCTCTACGACGATCGGTTCTGCGCTGCTCGCATCCAATGTCTTCCAGCGATCTTGACCAGATCGTCGGTCCACCTTGCTGGAGGCCTTCCCACACTGCGTCTTCGGTCCGCGGTGGCCACTCGAGGACTTTACTGCCCCAAAGGCCATCTGTCCTACGAGCGATGTGCCCTGTCCATTGCTTCTTCAGTTTTGCAATTCTTCGGGCAATGCACGCATTAATTGCAATTTAAGTGACTCATTACTAACTATTCTTATAGGATTATGAAGATTTTCCAAAACTCCGACACTTATTTCTTAGATTTATACGAATATCTTCTTAACGAAATATGGAAAAATAGAAAAAGTGATAGATATTATATAGGAAAGAATAATATTATGTATAAATTGGGATAAAATCTCGTGAGATTAGTAGTTAAATGCGGATGTTTTAGGATATATCCTTTTTGCAACCGTGTGAAGACACGGTAGGTTGCTAGTTGAGTATATTCTAATAACGACTTCAAAGTTCAAAGAGCCTTATTCAGCGAGTACTAATCAATATTAGAACAAGAGGAATCTCTTGTCCTCCATCTGTTGAGATTAAATAATTCTCTTTGTGAGAAAATAGAGATGCATGTTTGAATGTTACGAGTATATAAATATTATATATGTAATTAAAAAAAAATTGAGCTCACGACATCTTTCTACTTACTAATTGTTATGACCTAATTTAAATATTCTAGTTCCTGAAATCAAAATAATGCTATACATTAAAAAAAGTTTATATATGTATATATATATATATATATATATATTCGGTAATCTTTAATATCAATATTTTTTACATCCAGTCTATATGTGGGTTCATACCTGATTTCTAAATTTTTAAGTTATTAAAATAGTTCAATAAGCGTTTAGTACGCTATGCTCCTACATAAAACTATTGCGCGTTCGCTTCCCGTGCAATACAAATATTTGCATTTAAGATTATAGTTATTCTTTGTCTATTATAAAGGTATTGTAGAAAAATATCTGAATCAAAACAAACAGAAAATAATAGAGTAGCGGTCGGTATGAGTGTTATTCGTCTAGATATCACATGTAATCAATAAAATAAACTAATTGAACGATTCACTAATGAAATATGTGTATCAAATTTGGTTTTCACGTATAAGAAAATAATTTACGTACAAAAACAAATAGCCACTTTTAAAAACAGAAACAGTTAAAGATAAAATCTTGGCAAGTTTCAATTAGCGGCGCTATCTTGCTGCAGAATGTCCAGGCGGCCGAAAGGCCGGATATTGCATCTCTAATTATGCGAACCATTCGCCGCGAGGTGATCAGACAGCTATGTAATTTGTCTTGCCGCTAACTAGACTTGCCTGATTGCGGACATTAAACCTAAATTCGGTTGGTCGGGGTCGAGAGGGGGAGGGAGGATTGGATTAGGAGTCAACAATTCCCATTGTTACACCTGACAGGGCATAATGTAATCAATATAGCTCCAGTCCTACTGAATGTAGCCGTAGTTAATTCCTGGTATATCAGCCATAAGCAGCTATGTAATAGGGCTAAGATTTCCATAAGATTCAAACGGCGCAGTCCTATTACATATATATACTAGGACAACTCGTCCCGCATATGTTTTTTATAAATTGCGCCGATTTTGTTGATTCTGTTCTTATTAGATTTATCCATAGTAAAACAAAAGTACAGATTATTTTGTTTCAGAGTTTATTTAAAAACATATCTTAAAATTGGTTTATATAAATTTGAAACAAAATATATTATTAAGTAGAAAATATTGAGAATTACAAGACTTTATATGCAGCGAAAAATCCATAGTTCCTAATTTCTTTGTACATTTTTAAAAGAGAATAAACTAGACTAAACAATTTAGCATATGTGTGATTATTTAAATGACGATAAGTTTTATTTACATTTAGAATCTGCGAATGAATAATTTACAAACACAAAAGACTAAATAAATACACTACCGTTCGCACCATTAGTTTACTCTGATGATCTGAAAAATAAATAAAATATTTTTATTCACAAATGCCCAGCTATTTCTCTAAGTGCCTACTATTTCTTATATCGTTAATGTCTTGTCATTTCAAAATATAACTATAATTCTTTTACCGAGATCCCAGTTGAATTGGCTTTATTTATACAGCTGATTTTTCAACGTGCACGCTACAAAATAAACGTTGAAAGTCTACTAAACTATACGAACAGAATGTAATAACTTTATTTTGCTATTAATGTACTTAAACAATAAAGTCTACATTATTTATATTTAATTTTACATTAAATATATATACATATATTAATTATGACATGATAAATCAAATATTTTTTAAATTAGCCTAGGTAGGCTTGGGCACTCAGTCTCATCTATTTGTGCCGCTAAGCAGAATTACTTTCTTGATAAGCTGTGATTTGGTTGAAAGGTGAGATAAGGCAGTGAAATTATAGGATGAGGCATCAGTCCTATGGAATGACAATGCACGAGTGTCACATGATAACATGATGTACATATTTCTGTTTATATATATTGTCACCATTTACGGCTTAACGGTTTGCCACACCGTGTTTGCCATTCAAATTACATAAAAAAATAGAGATATTGATTTATATCAATAAGTTTATGTTTAAACGTGCTTTTTGATTGATTACATTATTATACCACTTATACAGTATATATACATACATACACATCCTCTATAATTGTTACTTTTTCATTACTAAACAACTAAACAGCAATTAAAAAAAGGCGAAAATAGTTTGTATCACGAGGCCAGGCTATCTTTTGTCGCAAAAAAACAAACCGTACATTTTCTGCTATTAAATATCAAAGTATTTCTATATAATAAACTTAAATAATTGTATAACTATTATTCTTTCTATAAGTTAGGCATTTCTTTTATTTAAATTTTAGCTATTAGTATATAAAATTTATTTTCTCTAAATGAGTTCAAACGTACTGAAAGTATGCCAAGAAACCAAAGTGGCTCATGAGTGGAGCATTCTCTTTGTGGCTTTCCGTGGCCTACTTGAATGGGCTTCTTAATAGGGCAGTTATATGCCCAGTATAACCGGCGACGTAATAAGTATAGTTAACTAACTATACTTAACATACCTAGAGTTAATTGTTTTAAGCCTATTCCTGGTCAACCGTATTAATATCGTTACATTCATGGTTTCCAAGTATAAAAGTTAAAGAATTTCCATATTATTTGTTTAATATTATTTTATATTATGATTTCTTATTTACAATTATTGATCTGAATTATATTTATTGTAGATATTATTGATTGAGGTGTTCTTATATAAAAAATAATAATAATGACATTGGACAATTTATACAGCATCATCCTAGGCTGAGCAGAGGTTGTCGTTAGAGGCTATGGTTATTCTTCACCTTATAGAAATAATTAAATACACTTTTACAGTATCCGCGATCATCGGAACTAAGGCGGTGTTCTACGTCTAGACCACTAAGTTTCCTACGTAATCAGAAATCAGAATTCAACAGAGATTGAATCATGAAAGCTCATCCTAAAAAATCGTTACAAAAACTATACTTTCTCGATTATGCGATATCGTATGTGAAATATATTATATGTCAAATATTGATTGCTACTTATCATCATAAGAATCGTCATCTCGTTTGCATTGTCCTTCTAATTACATTAAAAAATACAATATCGGCATAAACTTAGTCGAAGTGAAATATACAATTGTGTAATATGTTGAAATTTTGTCTAAAATTACATTAATGTTTATTGCAAAATTATGTCTAAACAAATTTCTAACTAATTTATTTTTTGTGAGTAACTGGGTTTATTTGACCACACATACTACAATAAAGTTAAATAAAAGATAGGAATAAAGTAATTCTTAATTTAAAACACCTAAGGGTCGATTTAAGACTCCGAATTCTGTAATCTCGTAACCATCCAACCGAATTGTATTTTCTTTTATGGGAATCGTATGGCGTAGTTGCAATTGTACGAACGAGATCACATTCGATCCTCTTGTACCACCCATATTCAATGGGTCCTGGATTTTTTTTAAGTGCCTCTGAGGTTTTATGTACAAGGAATTACGAGCGCTTCCAATTTATTAATTTTAGTTGCAGCGTATTATATTTATATATTGCAGCGGTTTTATGGATTACAGTTTTTATGCATACAACACCGGTTGTGTCCTGCGGGCACTTAAATTCGGGTGAAAATTATAAGTAATGTATTAATCTACATATGATCTATCTGTGTACCAAATATTGCGTTAAATAGTTTATGTTTATATGTATGTTATCTAGCTATGTATCTATTCTTGTACTAAATATAATTGAAATTGAAATCATTCTCTTTAATTATTGTGTATTATATATTCATGACCTTAATGAATTAAAATGTAATGAATTCTTAATCTGGTATATTTTTAGACATGTATGCTACTGTCCAATTTAAGATATTATAGAATGATATCCATTTTGTAACAGCTACTATAATCGTGAACTTCGTTTATTTTATGTTATACTCACCTAATGTCAAGCGCTAATCATCGCCTATATACTCGTACATGAATAGCACTGTAGAATTCCCATATAACATCAATGCCGCTACTCGTAAGTTGCCATTCCTGAAAACTATCTGTCCTCTATCCTGTAATTTCCGATAATTGATTAAAATATATAAATATATAATATATTGTTTTTGTTACTTATTGAATTGAGACGATCCCATGAAACGTCTGTGTTTAACAAAGAGTGCAAAACGTAAGGCCAATTTACCTCATGTTTTGCTTTCTTCCAGATAAAAGGGGATCTCAGTCACTTATCTGTTTTCGTGGAGTGCATTCCGGGCCGTTGGCTCCGCCTGGATTCCCGCACCGCCATTGGATTGGATTACCTTTCATTTTTTACCTTTGTCTTAGAAAGCCGCGACATAAACTCACATTACGTCTGACGTGCTATTTGTTCTTGTTTTCTTTATTGTATTCATGCAATTTGTTTTGATAAAAGTATTGAAATTTTAAACGTATTATTCGTAAAATTTATGAATACATCAATTTCTACTGCCCATATGTCTATATTAATATTAGAAAACAGAAAGTATATCTGTCTATTTGGCTGTTTATTACCTTTTCACAAATCTGCATTTTCGTGCGGTAAAGCATAAAGGCCAGCTCTACAACATTATAATAATTGGATAAAATCTAAGTAAAGTTCATGAGTTAAATTAAATACTTACGATGATTTTAACTGGGGTTGTAATCTGATTATAAAAATAAGATCCGAACCCTCACATTGTTTTACAAACAGTTAACGCGGCGTTTATTAACAATTTCCAAATTACTCGACACTATTGTAACAAGTTTTCAGTCAGTAGTTAATTAACGCAAACCGCATCCCTCTGTGTTGTCTAGTTTAGGGGGTGCCGCAAATCATACGCTACGACGCAGTTATAAGCAGACGAGAAGTTTGGGCCTCAGTTGTCAATGACAACACCATTCATTATATGCTTAATCTATTGGCCCGGATAAACAGACCAATAATTTATTCCTAACCAAAAATTAACCTATCTTACTAATATTATTTACGCGGAAGTTTGTGAGTGTGGATGGATAGATGGAAGGACGAATGTTTGTTACTCTTTCACGCAAAGCTACCGAATGAATTTACTGAAACTTTACAATAATATAGCTTATACATCAGAATAACGCATAGGTTATAAATTTCACGCAGATGAAACTCGGGCACAACATAGCATAGCTTTTTAATATTCCTTTCCAAAAAACATATTTATTCCCGAATTCTAAGTACCTCTATGTAGGAGAAATCAGCTTGCTTCGCTTTTATTTTCCGATTAGTAGGGCGAGATGTAAGAGTGCAGTTATAGGATAAGGAGGCATAATACATGTACATTTGCTCTTATTAATAGTGTTGGTATTCATGTAAGTAGGAAACCTAACGCACTGTTCCCACGTTCCACTAAATGACATAAAATATGTGATTGGTAAGCCTCTATGGCGACTTCGTAAGCGGCAAAAGATAAGAAGAAATAGCTAAAACAATATGTTCATATTTATTATTATAATACCTTTTGTTTTAGAATATTGATTCTGCAATTATTTCATTATTGGTTCCCAATAAGCTAGCATATAAAATAATAAATTAATAAACACCTAATTTTTTTAATTTTATCTTTATTTATTTATTGGAGCACGAGTGATACCAGTATTATTGTAAAAATAATTGGTACAAAATTTAATCTAATGCATATAAGCATAATTAGTGTTAGATTTAGTTTTTCTGCTAAGTTTTATAAATGCAATCATCATATCACAGATTAGGCGCATAATAGTATAATATAATACTGCAGTAACAGTAAAGTGAGTAATTTTGGGTAGAAAAATAAGATATATTATTATAAAAGTTAATAGCAAGAAATACCTATCCTTTTACTTTAATTTGACATTATATTAATTTGTTTTGATTGTGTATTTTTATTATTGTCATCGATCATATTTTTCCACTTGCGCCATACAAAAGCAATGAGCGTTCGCGTGGGAGAACACTACGGCTCACAAACAACTCGCCAAGCAAAGGGTTAGGTATAAACAATTTTATCGCTGCACACAACAGGAACTCTATCACTGCGACTTAAGATTAAGAATTGTATAATTAGACTGAAGCTCATAAGATTGCAATAATAAAGGCTGGAATATGTTGGGAGATCGAGAGATAACCTTGCGCTGATTGTGGTGAACTTGAAAATTGTGTTGGTGAGGTAGAGAAAGATTTATTATTTGCCTTTGGTCCTTTGTACAACTATTATAATACACTACATCCAAACAGTTACATTACGAATGTTATAAAACTATTTTTCTTCTATTGTAGAACAAGAGCAATGATAATTTAAGAATTTTCGACAAACTGTCAAAAAAACTTTTAAATTTTGGAGTGCATTATATAAGATAACGTAAATAAATAATGAATAGAATTTAGAAACATTAGAATAATTATCTTGGGATATTTTTTATAAAGGTTAAAAACTTTAATGATATTTATAGATATTCAATCAGATATATATTTTATATATCTATAAATATTATTAATATTTTTGATCTTTATAAAAAAGATCACAAGAACGTTTTATAAACATAGTTTAGAGTAATGTGATACGATTTTATAATCACTTTTGGTTTATACAAATTAACTGTAATCTAATTGTAATTCTTTGAACTTTTATATGACTCACACTTTACTTCTAATAAATCTACCAAGATTGTTATCACAGATTAAGTGGTCAGAAAATACTAGATATTATACTTACATTTATCTTAGTATATTTTTACTTAAAATAATGATAATAGTAATATTATATATTAATATAATTCACCTAGTAACTGAGAATAAGATGTTAGATTTTAATTATATTCATCTAAAAGAAAGAAGATTCATAAATGAAGATATAGGTATAACAAAGGGTAAACCCGTTCAAACTTTCGATTTAGGCGTTTATTCTACAAATAAAATTCGCGAGCACTTTTATATTTAATACTCAACATACCAAAATGTTAAAAATATTTATTACAGCGGAGTGCCTTAGAAACGTAATGCGCGCTTTCAGTTTCGTAACTAATCGAAAATTATAACTTACAGGCATTGCAAAATAACGTAGGTAGGGAATTTTAATTAAAATTTCTAAAGGGGATTTTTCGTTGGACTTCTGCGCCTGTAGATTATTAGGATGCTTATTATTTTAAGGCTCGGCTAAGTAATCAGCTACTGGTCCCACATAAATTACGTCAGCTGCGAGTATAATGAGGCACGGCGATGTGCTACCAAAATGACGTACTCGTTTTAAATATTTATAAGTGGGACACGACGGCCCACCTGCGTAAGTAGGCTCGACCACTCAAGTTAGGCCTCTTCGAATAGAGTACAGCTGATGTTAATTAAGCGAACTTGTAGTTAGGTAGATATTTTACACAGCTGTAAGCGTGGGAACCTCTGTTTCACCGGGGCAAAGGGACTGTTAGTAATGTGGACTAATAACCCCATTGCTAACAATGTACCATGTCAGGTTGACTTCCACGCGGTTTCCATGGAAACGATCAAGCTAAATAATTGCTGGCGACCAACCGCCATGAACTATTTAGATATTGCTATTATTTTTAATTATATTTTTTAACAGTTCTTTTTATATGTCACGTAAATTATGTATATCTGTATTGTCTTACCGTAGTTCGCAGCTGATTCACATATAAAATATTATTAAAATCTACATCAAATTGTGACTATTCCCATGCAGGTTGTTGAAATAACGAAATAACCACAGAAACGTTACAATCACCATAAAATAAATTGGAATATACATATACTGAATATGAACATATATATAAAAGTTTAGAAATAAAATCTGTTCTATAAATGAACATAATTTCGGGACAAATAATATCTTGTTAAAAATAAAATATAATCTGTTATATAATATCTGAATACCAAATTTTATTTAAATTTGCTAAGCCATGTTAAAGCATGATTGATAAATACACATTCAGAAACTTATACGAACTAATATTACGAGTTTAAGAGTTTGTAAAAATTAATAGTTTTTGTTACTCTTTTATGGAAAAACTACTTTAGAGTCTCAAGTGATGATACAGAGACAGATTATATCGTAATTTGACACATGGGACACTTTTTATCCATATGGTTTATAATAGCAGAAACTGTGTGTAGTGTGTATACTAAGTAACGTATTAGAGTCAGTTCCATATATAATTCTGATTTAAATTAATGTACATATGTATAAATAATCGTCGAATATTCATGAAACGTTTTCAGGAATATGTTATCGTCAATTTAACAAACTTTTTGAGAATTTCTTTTAAGAAAATTATTTAATCGTATTACACATAAACACGTTACTGAACCTCTATCAAAAACTAAATAAAATTATTTTTGAAACCCATTTCCTTTTATCTTTCGAAGTACAATTCGGCCATTTCATTACTCATGTTGTTGTTATGTATATTGTCTCGTAGAGCGCCAAACAAAGGACTGGTACGGCAACTATTTCGCATTTAAACAGCAATACGCAAATATTACTTGGCACAGGTGGTTCGGAAGCATGTATCGGGCTTAGATACACACGACATGACACACACGGCGCGATTTATCTCTGCAATCAATCGAAAAGATAAGTGTAACGAGCGCAGCAGTTTAACACACTGCCTCCAATTATAATTCGGTGGTTACGCGTTCAATCTTTGAACAATTCAAATATAATAAATGTATATTTACAAGATATTAAACATAAATATGGTATTTAATTATTTGTATTAGTTGTCTAGTTCCTAATATTCAAACTGCGTATTTTCGGACTATCGCGGAATACCATAAGTTGTATATTTATTGATATAACCGTTGATGATTAGATGTGATTTAATATTTCTTGAGTTTGATGTACAGAGTAGAACAGTAAATAAATAACTAAATGGTACACGTCTCAAAAAATGTAACACCTTTTCAATTTTCACATACCAATAAGTAATGAAGAGTTTCTAAATCTCTCAAAAATTTGCTAGACTGTGTCGTCCGTGAATGATAGCAGTCGATCATTCTATGTCATTTGTTAAACGTAGAGAAAATTGCGAGATCTTTTCGAAGATTTATTTTATCATGTTATTTCGAAAAAAGTCGTATTTATGCGATTATAAATCGATATGAACGTATATTATTTATCGATATTTTTTAAGATGAAATAAGGAGATCGAAACTATCGCTCCGTGTATGGAACTCATTATAAAAAACATCACAAAGAAATGCCACCCAATAAGTATCTACATACATACACGGATCCGTAGGTCTCGATACGAAAGGGGTTTTTAAAGGTACAATTCCAATAAAGTAGCACAAATGGCGAGTGAATAAGCGGAGTACGTTTTGAGACGACCGTTGCCTTTCTAGTCGAATTTAGGTAAATTTCTATTTTGTGACATGAACAAATTGGAATGGACCCTTTGAAACACGGCACGTGGGTTTGGGTGCGGATGCTGGACGGGCGTTTTCGAAAATTCAATATTTACGCATAAACCAGATCTGACTGTCGGGTAATGTACGGTCTGCAGTAAGTTAGAGTATAGGTTAGTATGTTGTTATAATCCTAAAAGCTAAGTAATCCGTCATAAAATATAAAAACACTGTCATGACTGATATTCCGGATGGGGTAGTCAAAGATTTTGTCAATCCTGGATGTTATGGTGAATACAATCTGAATGCCATAAAAAAAAAAACTTTGTATATCAATTTAAATTTGTAAATGACTCTACCTAGAGAGAGACGGTTGTACTCGGTTATTCAACAAATATAGGCATGTTAAGTCAATACTTAACATGCCTATATTTGTTGAATATCCGGGTACATTCCATTCACATCCGGATTTAAACTTACGATCTTATACGGATAAGTTCAATAGTAAACCATTAGACCTCGACGCTCTAAACTGACCATTAATGTGTTTATATATTTAAAGAGATATTTTACCATAACCTAATTATATACCTTTTTTAATACTAACAGAAATAGTATAATAAGTCTGCTTTTTTTTAAATAAAACTAACATAAGTCTTACTTCATCATATGATCTATCTTTGCGTAAAATTTCATTAAGATCCCTTCAGCGTATTGAAAAAGTAACATAGTATTGTATTACATTGTAAACATACTTTTCTTAGAACGTTAGTATGAAATAAGATATTCGTTGTAATATACTGGCTTATAGGTTTATTTGACCAGTAGAAAATCAATATCCGGAATGACGACACAAAATAACGTGTTGGAATCAACCATTAATTTCCTTCAGTGACCCGAGAGTCGATTTAAAAATACGCCGACCGGCCGATATACAAATAAGTAAACTTTATACGGGTTCAATCAGAGGCGGCGTTCAATAAATTTTACCGGCACTTAAAGCGATATTGATGCGTCTTGAATTCTAAGGTTCACCGTAACGGCCTACAAATTGCCCGTAGTTCACTGTAATTTACGTGACGTGGTTTTTGAAAGCTACCTGCGTATTGGTTGTTCATGAGGGACCTAAAAAGATTTCATATTACATAAAATTTATTATGGAAACATAAATGGTTTCAGTACGCTTGAAAGTACAATAATGCCATTAATATGTATGTATAGTTGGTGTATAAGATATATTGTAATGACAGTAGCATATTTATTTATTAAAACTTACAGCAATATTGACCTTTGGTTATTGTATTATAATAAAAGCTATGATGAACGCCACATATAATGTGAAAAAATAAGAATCTATCTTTCGTTGGGGTAGGCAGAGATAATATAGAACCAAATGATCTAATTATAAAAAGAACTTTCGATAGAAAATAATGTATTTTTTTGATGGACTTCAAAAAAGAAGCATTTCTATTGCTATGTTATTTATTATGTAATAATATCATTGATTGAATATCGCTGAAAAAATATGAATGTTCATATGTATAATCACGTTTGTCTACCATTGAGGTATTGAGGTAAACAAAGGAGCACCAAATGGTAATATATGGTGATATAAAGAGATCTCATTTAAAAGAACAATGTGTACTTTTTTAAATTTCTTATTAAAGAAGAATTATATATTAAAAATGACTGAGTTATTTTCCTTTTCAACTTGCCAAGACTTTATTTGTTCGAAAATATCGTTTTCTTAAGAGCTATTCACATATTTCCGGGTCAATTCCCGGTCATTACTTGTTAGAGGTAAAAATAAATATTTGCATTTTTTCTATATAGCTGGAGTGACAAACAAGCTTATATCAGGTTAGCCTGATGCTATGTAGTAACCGTTACTTATATACATGATTTATATTAATTTTACGTCGTCATGTGGAACCCGTGACACATCATCCTTCAACTGAAGCACAGTTTATAAACTAATGATAATAATAACACAGCACAATTCTAACAGCGCCATCTTATCCCAAGGTATATCTTGTGTTATGGAATTAGTTGTCTAACACTAATACTTGTAAACCATACTCATGAATACAGATGTTTACATCGCTCGAGGAATCGAACCCGCGACCATCGTAGGTAAAGCAGTGAGGTCAACCGCTAAATCATCGAGGCCGTCAAAAGAAAGCCTTTTAGTAACTCAAATAGATAATACAGACGAGATTTGATAGATAACCTTGTACAATATCTACCTCAGTATAGTTTTACATATGCTTTTTATGAACTTATTTAATTTACATTTGGAACATGTGTTAAATTTGTGCGTCCCTGAACATGTACTTTTCATGTTTAAGTGCCGTCAAAACTATCCCACATCTCTCGCCACTGTAACAAAGTTTGATCTTATTTATGTAATCCATCATATTTATTAAATTATAATATACAACATCTATGTAATGTTCATAATCTCATCAGTAGCACAAATGTTATAACATTTATTATTACTGTTTTGAAAATATTTTTTTTTACAGTTTAGTGGCAATAAAACAAACGGCCCATCTAATGACAAACTGTTGCCTTAGTCCTTGGACTCCTTAAAAACCCTATGCTGTCGTCTCTAGAGATAGGTAGTTCATTCCACATTTGAGTGTGCGTGGAAGGAAACTCCTTTGAATTAAATTTGAATTCACACTGTCCGTTACTACTTAGGCAATAGAGCATAAGGATGAATTCTCTGGCGATTTTCGATGAATCGAAGATGAGCACTTGTATATGCTCTAGAACTAGTAATGTTATTTAAAAAAAATTAAAGCTACCTATAAATTAACGGTAATGCGAAAGACTTTATACAAAGTCTCCTTCTGATAAAAGGAAATAAATCTATTTCAATAGATTTCGATTTCCGGACATTTCCAATATCAAGTACAATTTTGTTTTGGCACATAGCGAACCAATCTCGATTTTTTTTATATCGTATCGAATTTTTTTATTTATATGTCGGCCGAATTTCATTGACCACGTCGGTCACGCGAAGCGTCACTTAAGATTTTTTCACTATTCGTTTCTACTGTTCCCTAAAGAAAGGTATTTCCACCGTGCCCATTTTATGAAATTCCTTTGACATGGCATCTAGCCATTAGATTGGTCGATTGTTACGAGTTTCATATACGAACCTGCGTAGATACAGTTGGTTGCTTTAAATAAGCATTAAACTGTTATGATTTATTTGCATAGTTCTTTTAAAATGGGTTTTAGAGTTTGCCTTTATTCGCTTTTACTAACGGTTTCTGTGGTCTAGCAGTTTAATACTATACGTTACATTCTAATGTCGCAAGTTCGATTCTTCGCCTGGTGTGAACATTTGTATTCATGATTATGATTATTTATAGCAGTCTGGGTGTTTTCTTTCTATATTCAGTGTATATCTAAAAAATTAATATAATTATTTACATCAAACGTCTAGTATCCATAACACAAGGTCTGTTTAGCTTGGCCTATATGACTGCGTGGATTATTCTGGGTTATTATATAGTTAAAGAAATTACGAAGGAATGGATTACATTCTTATTTATAAAATCATGTATTGCCAAATACATAAAATACAAATCTCTTCTCTGGCAATCGATATTAATATTAGGTTATAGAGTAGCGTATATACTCATCAGTTTAGTCTGCAGCTTGCTTGCTATTTGTGTTATATAAAATTATCCGTTTTGCCCCTACTGTCATAGAACAAAGAAATAAAAAAAATATTATCATACGCAAACACTTAGCATCGCGAACAGCCCTAGGAAAAAGATAGTATGTAGATATAAACGTAATTCCCAGAAATAAACTCTGATAATATAATCCTCACAATTTACAAGAAATATTTATGACCTTTCAACTTTACTTTTGAGAACGTTTATTCGTGTTATTTAAAGGTCACGGCGGAACAAACACAAAATATCATAGTAATAATTCGGCGAAAGTAAATATTCCAACAATATTATCAAATGCGACAAGCCATTGTCACGCAATATGTTTGAAGAATAAATAATAAAAACCGACAGAGACACATGTAAACAAATGTATTTCAGTGATTGCTTAACTTTGCGATAAATCTATGAAAACATGTAATATTACATTGATACAATAATTAGAAAAGTTTCATGTGAGCAAAACTAAAAATATTTTTGTATCTACTTGGAATGGCAAACAAACTGACAGATCCTATAATGACTCTTATTCAAATTTGCAGAATTATCACACTGGACAATTCATATAGTCCCAGAGCTAAGCAGAACTTGTGGTATGTGGACAAGAGATAAATATTTTTTTTTGTACGTACATAATATACATAGATGACATCCAGACTGTTACAAACAATTAGACTCCTGTACCTATACAAATGTATGTATTGTATTGTGAAGAATCGAACTGCAACCATCGGAAATAAAGTGTTATGTTAAACCATTACCATCACAGTGGCCGTCTTAAGTATGTTTCACGAGAAGCATATGTTTTCTATTTTAAAGAAATATCAAAATCGGTTCGCTTAAAAAAATGTTACGAGGTACCGCACATCTATACATCTACCCATATAAATAAAATTGGTGTATCTGTTTGTAATATTGAAATAACCGTTTTTTACTACTAAGTTAAATTTCACGCGGATGATGTCGCTGATACATCTAGTGTACAATATAATACAGCCGAATTGAAAGCTCTTTTTTGAAGTCAGCATAAAATAGAGGTAGTTTTAGGGGATATACTGTTACAAATCCTTATATCCCTTGCTATATAAATGACTGTGTCATATCAAGCTTCATAATTGATGTTATTACCAAGATTAGGCAGCTAAATGTTGTTGTGTTGAGGGTTCCGTGCTACCCAACTATTGTTTATGTTCCTTAAAGGTTTCTAAATTATAATTACCTACTAAAGACCCACCCCTATATTGCACGGCTTCAATTGATTTATGAAGAAAGTGAGAAGTGCGTGACAACAGAACCGTCAAAATATTTTATCCAACAAAAATTTGAAAACATTTTTTTTTATTTTGGTCATTAATGCATTTCATGTATTATTATTATTTTAGCTTATCATATTTGTTGTTGTTATTTTTGCGTCAAATTTATTAAATGACGGTTTATTTTTTCACCCTATCCAATTCAATATGTAATTCAACCATTGATGTTTTAAAAGCCAATTTGCTAACTCAATCTATTTAATTATTGTAGATCTAAGTATTGTAATTATATATTTTGTTTTTATGAACGTAGTTTTTCAAAATTTCTAATACATATGTATTAGAAATTTCAGGTAAAAATGATGTCTTATTTTGTTGCTTGTTTTATTTTGTTACTGACTGACCGACGAATCCTCGTTTCTAATTTTTTTACATTAATTAATTTTTTCACTTTTTTAACATTGTATTTCTTATTGCAGCTCCTCTCCTGTTGGTCCTATAGTGGTGTTATGGAGCTTATAGCCTTTTTTGATAAAGGGGCTATCTATCATTTTCAATTTCAAAATCGGATCAATAAAACCGATGATTACCCCGAATATCACGAAATAACAAGCAATGAAGTAATTCTTTGTAATATGAGTATAGATTACAAATAGATGTAATGATTGAATGTTAACAAAATAATTTTTTTTGTAGACAAAGTCTTTGTTCATTGTCCGTTATTATTGTGAGTAAATTAATTTAATATCATTCTGAAAGTGTCTCTATATCGGGAGATGTCATCGAGATATATTGCTTTATCTTCGTAAAACAACACAAACAAGTATCAATGTCCCATAATAGGGCCAAGGCTATAACTTACACAACAAAACACAATCATAAGAATTTAGTAATTCATTTTGTTATATTATTCAGGTTAAAGACACCGCAGGTCATTGACCCGTACCAAATAACGAGCAACACGCAATCCCTTTAATAATGTCTGGAAGCAACAAAAATGCCTAGTTCATTTTCCATCAGTTAATTTCGTGCAACAATATTGTTTTTATTTGCCTTTCACTCACGTAATGCGTTATGAAATACTTACTTGTCTAATAATAACTCAATTTTTATCTACTGGGAATTAAAAATCTGCTTAATATCATTACTTTATGCCCTAATGCCCTTACTATACTAGAGGAAACTGCAGAATATCATCTACGTGGGTAACTCAGTCTAATCCATTTCAGCCGCCAAGCAACGTGCTTTGTAAGTGTTTCTTTTGAAGAGTAACATCAAGCAGAGAAATTACAGGATAAGAGTCATGACATACGAGGTGTCACATGATGACGAGATGTCAGTAGTAAAATTAATAGTAACCGCTTTTGCTATTCAAATAATATAAAAAAGTATATTTTTGTGCGATATCCGTGATATCGTTCATGTTTTCAGCATGTGTATATTTCTCATCCCAAATTTAAAAGTAGTCAGAAGCATTGTCAGGAACCGTCGTTGAAATGTGGTAAACGCAACACTTGACATACCCATATTTTACAGTATTTGGATTTAATCAATGTTTATTAAGATATGGCAGTGTAATCGTTTAATATATGTAAATTTAGAAGCTAATTTTAACCTTTTCTTTCCTTGTATGTTGTATTTCCTTGTAATAAAGTATTATTACATATACAAAAAAGAATTAAAACTAAACAAGCAGTATAGTGTTATATTTGCTTTCTATACATAAACTATATATATTCCCGTGATACACCATATCTACTTTAACGATTCATTTAGCATCGTTTATATTAATATTTATTTTATTACTACAGATTAGGTACCTAATGAAATGACAAATCAGGTCTCCATCAATCTGTCATACTCCCACTTGTTACTATGGACTCAACAAGGCAAAGGAAAAATGTAACGTCCAGAGAGGAAACAATATTTCATTAATTATAGAGACCTTTCGGAATATTCGATTTCGGAGCAGCCGATATCTTAGATTTTACTAGCGTGCCTTTTTTGAAATTTGAGAAGTTTCGTTTCATATTTTTTTCTTTTTTTTAATTCGTGCAAAGTGGCGAAGAGCATGACTCTCAAGGATTAGTGGTGTGTAGTGGATTATCATAAATTATATGAATTCAGTATATCAATTAAATTATTTCTCCTATACTTTTGTTTATGGTGATGACCTGTTTGTATGACATAATATACGTAATAATATGGTAAATAATATTGAAATAACTATTGATATTTAAAAAGTAATCTTTTGAAAGAATTATTTATCCGAATGTCTTATATTATTATAAAGCACTGAAAAAAATTCAAGAACCCTATATTAATATCTGACGTATATAAAAATATAAAGACCAAAACAGCTAAAAAGTATGTAAGCAATATCCTACCATGTTGGAATTTAATATGCTCGGAAAAATGTGTAGGTACTAGTAGAATGTTACATTTACCACTGGGACACACAGAAATAGATAGAAATAGACAGCACTTGAACCTCAATCTACAAGAAAACAATCGTGTTATTATACTTTATGTATATTGTATTGAAATAGGTTTTTGTATTTTTGTCCTAGTCCCGAGAGCTAGACTAGACTAGACTTATCACTTTTTTAAACTATTCTAATGCTGTTAACATAACTAGCCTTTACAGCTTCACCGATGTAAAATAGGCGAGAGCAGGCAGTACTTCAAACTTGCGGAAGGCCAACATATTTTATTAATGTGAGGAATAATCTTCAAGAGATCATCTTCCCGCCAGAGGGACAAGTTCGGGGTGTATGGGATTCTGACCTACTAAAAAATCTCACGATGTACCTACGAGTGCCATTGCGAGAGACGCGAAGTCTCGTTTACATTCTACCACGAATCTGGCGTTTGTCCGCCCTGTAGATGGTTAGAGCAGACACTATCTCGTTGTTAGAGCGAAAGGCCAACTCCTGCTTGGACCAGTAATGTATCATATATTAATTATTTCACTTCTATCGCCATCCGTATTATTCATTGGTAACAGTAGGTGATTAGTAGAAAGTTGTGAGCAGTAGTATGTCATCTAGATAGATTATATAAGAAAAAAAATATTTATAACTAATGTATTTTTGTTTCATTAAATAATACTATAGTAAATAATTTTTAATATTTACGTAGTAAATAAGCTAAATAATAGTGTTATGGACTTCTACTTGTAGACCCTGTTGGAGTATAAAATGGATACATATTATATATCACTAAATGTATTACAATAGTTGCTTCATAGTATATTGCAGTACGCAGGTGAGGTACGATTGAACAGATCTACTCTAGGATTACTAAGTTGGACCCCTGTATATGAACCGTCACCTATATTATATACACGTTATGTATATATCAGTATTTGTTTAAACTTTGAATCCTGACAGATTGTAAAACAAATAGCATGACTGTGAAATAATATACAGTGTATGTTTTGTACTAAAAGTATCCAGTATTTTAAGATATACCACAGATAACATAATATTACATAGATATACTAAACAATCTGAAAATAATTTAAAATACTATTATAAATGTTATCTTTTATATATTGTTAGTACCTAAGGATTTATCAATCAAAACTACTACTAATAATAATAATTGCCGCCCCTTCAGTATCGAGTCTATATTGTAATTAAAACCTGCAAATTGATTTTAAAAATAGTCATAACATTTTTTTTTATGCGATTGTTTTGTTTTTATTTTTAAACTGAATAATTTATGATAGACCTACGTAAACATATTTGCTGATTACAGTACCTCTGATTGCTTATTGTAAAGTCTACCACAACAGTAAGTATTTATTTTATTTTCTAATAAGACCGTAACATTGTCACTAAGATCGATAAGCTTTTAAGGTATATCGTACAATAATGGTCTCTATTTTAAGGGCATAGAGGATAAATGGGGAAGCTGCGACACCGCAGGCCAGTATAATCAAATTATTCAAATATAGCAGATTCTATTCGACTCTCAGGCGCCCGTTGCTCAACAAATACATGTATTTACTGTGAAGACTTGTTCGAGATTGCATTCTATTCTGTGGATTTCCATTTGTTTCCTGTAAAATGGCTAATAAAATAAATGAAAGTCTTCTTTAGTGAGGCACAAAATAAAACCTAAATAACAAGTAGTTCAGTTTAGCATTAAGGTTTTGCATCGTGTTTGCATGTAATACGAAGGTGTTTAGTGTCTTTTTATAATTTCTTATTACATTTTTGGTTGCACTGCCTCGCTGTGCTACGTTGCATAATAATATTTTTTTAATGAAGTATAATTGCTTTATTACTTTACATAATTGTATTGAGATTTCTTGTAGTTATTTCAAGTAAAAGATTATTAACTATATAATATTATATGTACATAATATCGAACCCGAATCACTGGATGAAATTTCATTATTCAATTTTTGAAAACTGTAAATATCATAATTTCAATAGAAATGGCGGTTTCAAGTTGCCTGGCACACTGAATGCAGTGAGAGGTATATTTAAAAGTATGTGCAAAGATTTAAATAGGCGAAATGATACAGTGGATGTGTTTTAATTTTTTTAAAAATCCGAGACTTTCATATATGACATCACGGGATACGAGTAGGGAACACAAAAATAAAGTCGATAAAATATTCAAACTTACGACCACGTATTTTAATTTCAACGAAACGTTTATAAACAAAACTTTGATGTTTACCACATTGAAAATACTAAATTACCACAAATGCGGTTCGTTTTAACGTAGTAGCAGTTAGTTTCGTTTGAAAATGTGCTGCAAAAGAGAGCGCTGGCCGTAAACTTTTCTAACTTCATACTCCTACAAGAGCAAAACATTAAAGATAGTAAATATATGGGAAATAACAGTCTTCATACATATTTTGATCTTTAAAACGCGCTGGTGGGATAATATGAAATTTAAACTCAAAATCATTTATCCATGTGGGCCATTTTAGTCACTTATGCCAGTCAAATTATAACATATTGATGGCTTCGGTGGTTTAACGATTTTCTTTCTTTCTTTCTATATTGATGGCTTCGGTGGTTTAACGGTTTTCTTTCTTTCTTTCTATTTTGTTACAAATACTTATTTATCTTAGATATCTACCTGAAATCATTAATTACCTTCACTAGGGGTAATGAAAAACTTTTTACAGAGACTCGTATCCGTTACCTAATCCAAGGAAATAAAACGAAAGTTTTTCATTGGCTTTAATACTCGACTTTCGTGTTATACGGAAGCAAACAATGCCATAACCTTACTTTGTGACCTATTTATTATCATGTTTGAATTCCTGATTGCATTCAAACATTTGAGTCTAGAATTTACTTAGAATACTAATGAGAAATACCTATTATTAGTATGGTTCATTAAACTTAACGTTAGCGAATCCGGTTTGTCCCCTTTAGATAATAATGGCACGCGATTGTCGGCTCTATTTTAATACAATTAGGGGTGCGGACTAAGCCATTGTTAGTGAACTAAGGTAATCAGTTTAATTTGCCTGAAAAATTTCCCGTCGGGAACTGTATTTAGTGAGTATTTAACACGTCTATGTTTTACTGGAAACCTTAACCCCTTGAGGCAATCAAAGGCTCAATTTGTTTCTTTCAGCGTTCTTTTACAAGTTACTATTAAACTCGTTAGTTTGTTTTATTTTGAAACCATTTTTGTTTTCGCGTTTTATTTTATATGAAACAGAATTACGATAGGTACACAATACAATTTATGTTATTTTAAAATTATAATATTGCAGTGTACAATTTTTCGTACAAAATATTGTATTCGAAGTATTAAAATGCTGTTCCATCCATTAATAATATAAAAGAGAACTGAACGAAACTGTTGTATATTTTAATATAAATCAACAAAAACAACACTTTTGTAGACTTTCACAACGATATTTTGAGTTTTTTGCTTGATTGTTAGTAATATAATATAACAATCCAATATGGCGTTCTTTATATCAAGAAATTTTTAGACAAATTAACTAAAATATATATTTATAAAGTATATATTTTAGTATATAAACATAAAGTGAAATATAAATGTCATATATCACAAATGAAGAGAATAATTTTAACTTAAATTTATTTATTGATAGTATCTATATACATATATTTCTGATTTTATATTATTGATTGCATTTATTTTGATGAAATTTTCGGATAAAAGAAGAAATTCCTAATTCTTTTCCTTTATCCGAAAATTTTTCATAATATACAAATATGCAAGGATCGAAACTAAAATATATATATTTTTTAATTTTATTCATAAAAAAACAAATAATTTTTAAGCAAGTACTTTTGATTAGTCAATTTATTACATACACAGTGTACAAGTTCTTACATTTTGTAACAAGGCAATACCCTAAAAATGTTCATTTATTATTTACCCACTTTCATTTAACAAAAAACACTTGAAGATAAAACATTTAATAAGCTCTGAAAACATCTTTGGAATTGGTAAACAAATTTTCCACGACTACTTTCACAAAGAATATTCAAATTGTATGTTAATATTGTTGGCTGTGGTTAGAGACGACATCAGTTGGCGTTATGCTAATGGAGAAGGGGGGGGGGGGGGGTCGCGCCTTCTGAGCTCTGGTTAATCAAGTAATATATTAGAGGCACGAAAGTATCGGAAATAACATATTAATCAAATGTCCTTACTATGTAACTGGTGTGTTGTGATGTGATTTAGGAGTGAATATTTTCATTATGGGAAGATTTTCATTGTCTATCTCTAGTGGGTTTACAAGTCATGTAATAACATTGAACAATAGTTCAACAAGTGAGATATGGTGGTGGAATAGAAGGGTATGGAAGCATAATATCACAGTAACAGACTTCACAATGATGGTTGTATAGTATTTTTTGTGATTATAACTGTATAGACGAATACTATTTTCCTGGTGGGTAATCAGCTGCTAATTACAATATATGAAGTAAATTTATAATGTTATTAAACATACATTTAATAAACAAATCTCCAGGAGGTATCTTCCCATATCAATTTATGATGAATTCTCTGCAATAATTTAACTGACGTCATTCTAAAGAATATCGTATTCAAAATCTAAATTAAATATATATTTTTAATACAATATTTTTTGCCTTCAGTATTATTTATACAACAAAATCCACCATTGTGTTGCTATCTACCTAATCGAATCTCGAAGAATTGATCTTACTTTATCGCCAAGATGAAATCTATCTAGATTCATTTATCCTTCTCAAAAATACACCTAAACAAAATTCTATCGAAATGGAATAATACGAAAAACGAAACTGGTCGGTGAGTTTAATAAAGAAAGGAAAGTGTATCTATACATTTGATTTTATTTCTGTACTCCGTACTCTGTTGTATGATGCGTATGACAACTGACATTTTAGTGCTTTGAGTGCAAAAGAACTGGTATAAAAGGTATAAAAATTAGTATAAAAGTCAATCACGAAGCAAATAAATACTGAATCAGGACATATCTATCCCTATCTAGTCCTAAACTGAACAGATATTGTAGTGTATTAAACAATTGATAGAAATATTGGCATGCATATATATGTGTTTGAGAGACGAACTTCTCAGAGTTATATGGATTCACCGTGCGGGTGTTAGGTCCATCGTGTGGCAGAGAGCAAAACTCTGAGCAGTTCCTGGGACTTTGGACCCGGGTGTAAATTTAAGGGATGGACGCTAGCAAAACTGACGTCCATCAATACTCATCTTCATCGCTCATGCCAGATCTAGTAGGAGCTTGTTAGTGCAGCTCTGGATACACGTTCCAGTATAGAACTTACTGCAGTTCTAGACAGGCCAAGATCTTTTAGAAAATTGTAGAGGGATTTCGCTAGTGTGCCACTCGCTCCAACTTCAATCGCATATAAATTTACCACACAGACATTTTTCGTTAATTCGTTTATTTGTAATTACATACATAAAATGTGCGTAGAAAATACCCAAATCAATATAAATACTTATAGCTATTACTGTAATGATAATAATCGTAATTAATATTATACAACAATCAATCATATAGTTTAATACAATGTGTCTTCGTAAATGACACACGTTCAGAATGATCATAGAGATACAACATATAAAGTGACATCACTCCTCGATTACATTTTAAAACATTTTATATGTATAAATAAATAGGAATAATTTTTATTTTAAACAATACATTCTTAAGTAGACTTTGTATAAAATAATGCTTACCTTTGACTAATATACTTCTGCTGTCACACAATACTTTCTAAGCTGTCTTATGTTTGAAAGAAATTGGGAGATAGGTACCAAGTAAGATTTTTAACTACTCTGGTTATATAAAAAACTTTCTTATAATAATACAAAATGGTAGGTTGTGAAGAATAATACAATGTAATATATCATGAATAGTTGTAAAAATTACAGCAAATAAAGGAGCAACATTTAGTTGGGCAGGATAGAGCACGTAGACTGAATGGAAAGCGATAGGGGAGTCAATCTATATGGGTCCCTTCAAATCAAAAAAGGCGTCACGGCAGACCACGTATGATAGAAAGACGAGATACATTTCGCTTTCATAAAAACTGGCACGCTTCAACCAATGACCGGAAAAATGGAAGCAATTGAGGGTAGCCTTTGCTCTACAGTGGGATTCATGAACATAAATGAATATATACTCACAACGCAGCTAATTCTACCACAACTGTAGTTGTACTACAACTATATCGGTACAGTTACTTAAGGTAATTGTGCCGGTAGATATAGTAGTCAGAGGCATTATTAAGCGTCTATGTTGTGACGAAAGTAGGGTTCCCAATAGTATTCCTTATTGCCTATTATGTAAAAAATCTCATATATTAGCTACATAACTTCGTTATTTTGTCCGAGCAGGAAGGAAGTTGTTATTAACATATTTACTTTTTTAAATTTGGCTATAGTGGAAACAGGTTGTACGACACAAACTCATACAAAATAGATGACTTAGTACAGAAGACCAAAAACTATTTAGTACGTACGAGGATACGTATCATTCGCGTTCCTGACAAAGTTGACGTGTCCACATTTTGTTAGGAATACTTCAATATGACGTGAATGAATTGACGAGCCAATACAAGAGACAGGATGAGAAACTCATCTTGTCTCTTGTATTGCCTTGTATGCAAGCTATATTTAGATTTAAAGGATGATATGCATAAACGCTGAAGCTTTAGGACAACAAAACTAAAATACTGCAAGCATGCCACTCTTTTCTTATACATATACTTTCTGAAGTCCGATTACAAAAGCGGATAGATATGTAGGCAAAATACTGAAGTTCTCTAGAGTAACCTTATCAGGTAGCCGAAGTTAATAAAATCTTATAATAATAATCAAGATGAAATATATGTAGGTCGTAATAATAAAATAGGTACATGTTATTTTTACGATAACATAATTACCTATATAAAACATGTTTTTATTTTCACGAGCGAAATGTTTTGATAATCAACAAAATGAAATTGTATCAACATTAATTCTAGCTGGAAAAAAAGTGGAAAATTGCCTCAAGTTTATAAAAAGTATCCCTTAAACATTATTTTCGTTTGTATTCGCCGTATAAATGGAAATGAATTTTTCTCTCATTATAAAGTTTTTTCGTTTGGGGCCAAAACCCAAAATACTCTTATGCCACTTGACTTTTATTTTCACGAGTCATCCAAAGCGAGCAAGTCTTGATTTGATTGTATCCAAGAAACTTCTCTGGCTTTGATAACGTATTTACGTTTGCTAAACCGTTTATCGATAAAGTAAAAAAGTCAGTGTGATATCTTAACAATTTACTAACTATTAATATTACCAGACTTTTTTTACTTACATTACACTATACATTTTAGTCGACGTGCATTCATGAGGGAAGATTTGAAATTTGAAATCAGTTTATAATATCAAACATACTACTATTTTTGCTTTAATACAATACTTTTTCTACAAATTCCACATATCAAGAGTACTGTTTAAAGACAGTGCTAAAAGAATTATATCCTCTCCAACTATCCGTAGGTGTAACGTAAGGAATATAGACAAATATACTCTAAATGTGGCTTGCCTAGTTTATTTCTATGGACCACTCATATTTATTTAAAATTAAATATATATGAGTTAAACTAAATGTATATGAGGTAATAGACTACAAAGATATACTATATCAATCGCAATGAACAATCATATATATAGGCGACAATTATTACATACCGTCAGATGTGTTGTCTTGTTTGTTAGCCAATAGGAGTTTTTTATTTATTTTATAGAGTTTACCAAAAGGAATGTGTTTATATCAATATGCCTCTCCTCCTCAAATCGATTGAAAGATGTGTATATGTGAAACTTATTTTCACTTTCCATCCACATGAACAAATTCCTTACATTTGTCTAGAAAATGGCTACGAGTTGAGTTCTATGAACGGCTCCGTGGGGACTCGCCAATAAATAATGTAACGTTGACTATGAAGCAGGTAAGAAATATTTTCGCTTTTAAATACTGCAAATGGTTTCGATAAATTTTGTGTAACGTAGACGAATGGGAAATACGAATCATATATTCGAACTCGGAACATCATTACTTTTTCAGATTGTGTTAGATCGTCAGGAACTTAAACGCATATACATAAACTGACACACACACTGAATTCAGAGTCAATATTGGTATACTAGTCGCGAGAAGACTAAGTAAAATCTGACCTAATTTCGATCTAGAAAGCGATTCATAATGCACTCCACACCAAAGAGTAATAAAAAAATGTATTTCAAAATTAACTATTTTTCTTAAAGATAGTTGTGACTGCAAAGATATGAAATGACAGTAAAAAAAGGTAGAAAATGTAAAATTATTAGAAGAGTTTGTGTTTCTATCCTTTTTTAGTGGAAATTTTAAATGGTATATGGGTGGATTTACCTGATGGCTAGTTATGTGACAATAAATATGGTTACAATTAAAGGAATTATGTTAATATTAATACTATTAAGCATGTAAAATACGATAGTGAATAGTAGCTATTCAATAGTTTTATGGAATAAAATGGACCTGATTTATGTATTGTTAATTTTATTTTAAATCAATCGGATACGAATAATTTTGAATCGAATTGTATAATAAAATAAGGTCATTAAATTATAGTACTAAATATTAACATTTTCATTACTAATTTAAGAATAATAATACGCTTTAGTAGTTATTATATAATAAGTATAATTTGAAAATATTTTGTAAAGTACTAGCTGACCCGCGCAACTTTGTCTGCATTACACTTACTTGACATTTATCATTATATTTCGCACAATTTACATAATATCTTTTTTAATTTTAACCTGTATGTTATTCTGATATATCAGCTATATTACAGTAAAATTTTATCAAAATCCGTTCAAGAAAGAGTAACAAACATCCATACTCACAAAATTTTGCGTTTAAAATAGTAAAATATTCCATAAAAAAAAATTTCGTGTACACTTACGATTAATTTACTTTGAAATGTATAATAAATCATCAACTGTATTATTTTGATAACTACTTTTTATTCTTGGCATAGTTCCGTTTTGTAACAGCCTGTATACAAAACGCTTGCCATTGACTGCATCAATTTCCTAAGAGTTAATGACTTTTGGCAAACGGAGCGAGCTTGTTACGTAAGATGTAATAAAGTTACCCCGTTGGGGCAAAAAGTTTTCCCCATGCTTACAAAAGGTCCCATAAATGTTACAGACATACAGTACAGTATTACAATCTACACTAATATTACAAAGGGAGAGGGCGAATTTAAGTTTTGTGTGTGTATGTGTTACTTGTAAGCTCGGAAATAGGAGGTTATTTAAAAAAATAATATAAATAACTCTGGACAATTAACACAGCGCCATCTAGTTACACGGTAAGCAAAGCTTGTATTATGTGTATACAATACTTATATACTCTTTTTTGTAAATACATACATAATATACATAGAAAACACCCAGACCGATACAAACAATGATACTCATGAACAAAAATGTCTATACCGTGCGAGAAATCGAACCCGCGACCATCGTAAGTAAACTGCTTGACCACCGAGGCCGTCAATGATGAAATATGTCCGTCACATTCATTATAAAAAAAATACTAATATATAACCTCCTTCTTTTAAATCGATAAATAAGTAGTTTCGCTTTGCCTATATGAACATGGATCCCTAAAATGGTTAATTATATTGGATCATATTTATATTATTACCTAAGTAACTAAAAGGAGATATTATTCTTGAATCCTAAATAAATATATCAATGAAACGTTTTTGATAGGAAAATATATAGAATTTTTTTTTATTATTTCTTTAGTCTATATTATTATGTTGAGCCATACCTATTAACACATTCTGTAAAAATTGCATCTGAAATTCTCTAGCCGTTTTTACATGAAACCGTAACAATCAAACAGTTCTTCAGGGGGAAGGGGATTGTTAGTAATGGGAACTAGTAATCCCCATTGCTAGCAATGTACCGCGTTAGGTCGACCTCCACGCGGTTCCTCCTGGAACACATAGTGATAAACTCCTAGTAAATTAGACTGGGCTAACTGACCTAACCTCATATTCATCCCCGGCCCCGCCAGCGTAAACCATTTGCACTGGCAGATACACCATTTCATTATCCTCAACAAAAGAAAACTGCCATTCTTTAACCTTGAATTTTTTAATCATATCAAGATAATATAGCAGAAATTTGTAATAAAACACGCCTAACCTTTTACTTTGGCCAAATTAAACTGTCAATTTATTTGCTTTCTTAGACTGATGGCCGACAGGCTATTGACCAATTTACTGAGAACTCGAGAACTATACTGGGATACCCCTCAACAAATCTATTTCTCTAACTGTAAGGGGGGTGACGGGGTCAAGTAGCTTGGTGTAGATATGGTTCGTCAGTTTAGGAAGTGCGAGGTCACGTGACGTTGGCGGCCTGTATCCGGTTACTAGCGCGGAAGAGCGATTGCCCGAGTGGTGGGATTGACTCGGATCGATTATATCTTGATGATTATTATGATAATTATCACTCTATTTTATTACTGATGATTATTTGGTTCATTATTAACAGTATTGAATAAAATGTCTAATTACAATGAACTCTATTAGAAATTCGAATAAAATATTTTTATAAATATTTTATAATAGTTGTTATTGATTGTCTTTAATAACTATATTGTTAGGAGTATCCTCTAAATTTAATTAAATAAAAGAAACTTATAACAAATCGTATAATTAATTTTAACAAAATCAGTAAAAGAACTTATAAAGCAAACACGGTATGATACGGAGATTCGTTCGAGAGCACGTCTGTCGACCAAAAGAGGCCGCACACCGGGTTTCGCAGCCTTTTATAGACGCGCCGCACGACGGTGGCGCCACCACAGGAAGTTACACCTAACACGGCCTCTCCTGACGGAGCATCGTCCCCGATGCTTTCTGGTCACGGCGCGTCGTCTGGTCCGACTGCTAATCTTATGCGCTCTGTCCAGGCTGAAGGTATTCTCAGGGCTATTGCTCGGAAACGAGTCAACAGTGACTCTTCACAACCTGTGAACCATAAGTTAGTGGTAAGCATTTTATTTTTGGAAGTAGGATCATGTTGCCTCACAAGGACTAATCTAAATCTGATCTAAGCATGTATACATAGAAGCCACACAAAGCTTTACACGAGAGGTAACCTATAACACACTACGCTATACAGAGCCTTACACGAGATGTATCCTATAACAAGCTGGATGCTGCACAAAGCCTCACACTAGGTGAATCATACAACGCACTCGATGCTACACAAAGCCTTACACGAGGTTTATCTTTTAACACACTCGATGCTGCACAAAGCCTTACACGTGGTGTATCTTATAACACACTCGATGCTGCACAAAGCCTTATACGAGGTGTATCCTATAGCACCCTCGATGCTGCACAAAGCCTTATATGAGGTGCTTACCTATTACACACTCGACGCTGCACAAAGCCTTACACGAGGTGTATCCTATAACACGCTCGATGCTGCACAAAGCCTTACACGAGGTGTTACCTAAATACCTTACGATAAAATTTATCTCAAAAATACAAATTCCATTACAAAAACTCAGATTCCTTTTTGACTCTACACTATTTTGACTCTGTATAGGTTAGAACAATAGAGAAAGCATTTATGTGTACGAGAATATATTTGTATTTGTTACATTTTATGTACTGCATCATAAGGTATTGAAAGTATAGTGGACCTGGACATTGGGTGGAGAGGAACGTGATATAAGGTATAAGGTAACATGTTTACACACTAAACAAACAATTCCGTGCTCTATAGTATTTCTTTACAAGATGGACCCTACTTTGAAACCGTCAACTAATTTGAACTCGACAACGTTTCCACGTCAATATGGTCAACTCGACAACGTTTCCACGTCAATATGGTCAACACGTAGTCTTTAGAAATATAATAATCGCGACTTTTTCCTATAGAGATATGTTCATAATTATTTTCTTTAAGATTTATTTTCTTTATATATCGCAAACTATTCAACTGCCCTTGTACAAGTAGTTTCATCATCAGCAGCATATGCTACTACGATTCGTGAGGTTATTAAAAGGATTTCGATGCGTGAGATATGAACTAACCTTTACGATATTCAAACGTCAAATCACGATCCTGTAGGCACATTCACCAGCGCACTACCCTAGGCAAGAGATCCTCGTATAATTTTCAGGGCGTTGCAGTTAGTTACTACCCTAAAATGTTTTCCGATGAGATGACGATGTTGCAACGCCTTGACAACAGCAAGTATCTCGAGCTCAGGAGTAGTACCTTGGATCTGCACATATTGTAAAGCTACTGCGTGTATGCGTCCGTCTTTTCCTATTTGAATTAGTACCGTAACCTAGTGCACTTGCATCCGTATGGACTTCAGTCCGTAAATAGTCAAAGATAAGCAACGCGGATTGACTAGCCAATATAGAGATGATCTCATCTCTCTAGTTTCTATTCTTTTCCCCGTTAAAATTTCAAGAGGCGATTTGGGTGTATCACGGGTTATACCGAATAAGATAGCTGACCAGTATCACTAAATAATATCAACTAAATATTGCACAAGCCATGTCAGCTCTCCTTAAATGTTAATGTTTGCATTTGATCAGTTCATTTTTATTATACATCGTCTCAACCGACAACATCGTATTCCGCAACAAGCAGCTTCGACAGTTTTTGGTATCCAAAACTACTACGGCATTTAATTTCTCTGTCCGTCATACACATGAACGAGGACTGCTTGTAGAGACTTTCCTACTCTAACACCGCTTTAATCTTATTTACTTAATCAACCAATTGATTGCGTATTTAATATTTAGATTTTAATGATTTAGTACTGATTCGCAGTTTGTATTCACACATTTGAACTTAAAATGTACAGTTACCACAAGTGTTCAAAAAAGCAACAGACTTAGTCTTCCTCGCTCGTTCCTTATACGATAAGATAGTTCACGCGGAAGATTCAAAAATAAGTATTACTTGATGAATGAATGAAGTGCTCAAATTGTAATTTGTTTGAATGAAGAATCCATCTTTTCTATTTGTATACGCTCGGCCTGACCTGACTCTTACAAATAGTTCCAGTCTCCTAGGATACAGAACCTCAGGAGCGAGGTAATTACACTTAGCGGAAATTAATTGTAAACCTGGATTTTCACACGCATGCTTAATTTAAAACCGTAAAATAATTTATATGGTCGATTCGGTAATTAGCCGTCGTACCTACATAACGCTACTTCGTTAACAAGTAGTCTAATGTGTATCTCTATACGGTATTGACCATAGCTGTGACTGAGCCACTAAAAAGTATTCAGAATGTTTATTCATTAAGACTACAAATTTTATTTTTCATCACCACGAAACGGTGTATTTATTAATTGAAGTCGCGCTATCTGATTTCGCGTTCCCACACACAGCCTACCTACCGCGAGACTGTGCGAAACGTAGTTAACTCACGGTCTTGATGATAAACTTCCGATTCATTCCGAAACTGTCATCATTTTCAAAAGAGCGGTTTCTAAAAATACGCTAAAAATCGTTATTTCGTATACGCAATGTCTTTTCAATATTAAAAATATCGTTACCAATGAGTACTGGCGTCTTTAAGATAATCACAAGGTACTAAGAAGTTACTTCTTGTGAGATGTTATGAATTTTGCAGATAAAGTAAGAAAATAATCAGACCGCATATCCGTTTCGTCTAAACAGCATAATATGTGCACCTTACAACACGAAACGATCATTTTGATTTAAAAGAAGTTGTTGAACCACTATCGTACTAAACATTTGTGGGTATAATCAGACCGCATATCCGTTTCGTCTAAACAGCATAATATGTGCACCTTACAACACAAAACGATCATTTTGATTTAAAAGAAGTTGTTGAACCACTATCGTACTAAACATTTGTGGGTATAATCAGACCGCATATCCGTTTCGTCTAAACAGCATAATATGTGCACCTTACAACACAAAACGATCATTTTGATTTAAAAGAAGTTGTTGAACCACTATCGTACTAAACATTTGTGGGTATAATCAGACCGCATATCCGTTTCGTCTAAACAGCATAATATGTGCACCTTATAACACAAAACGATCATTTTGATTTAACAGAAGTTGTTGAACCACTATGGTACTAAACATCTGTGGGTACCCGCATATTACGGCGGTAATTTCGTCGCGATGTGCATTATCACTAGTCCCAAGTCACGGCGAAAATTTGCGTTAGCCTAATTCAGATTATTTCTTTGTAAAGTAAACGTATTCAGTAAGACCTATCTTCTTACAAAATGCATATACGTTTTTGTCCGTAGGTTATTTTTTCAAAAGAACTAAATTTACTTCTATACTACCCGACTATATTGCAACTATAGCACCGTATTTGAGAATCTACTTCTATACTACGTAGTTTGCTATCATATATGACCAAGTATGATCATCACTAGCCCACTCACGTTATTACGCGCTTTCTTCACCTTTTAACGACAAAACTGACACCGTCTGTCGGTTCACTGTATGACCACGATCTACTTCATCGCAACTATTCGTCAATGTTGTTACTTAAAAGTATGAAATATAAAAATGGAAAGATCTCACCAGATTCATGACATTAAGCGTCGATAAGACGTTTCGTAATGTCTGTTGAGGTAGCAACCGATCGCGCCACCGCACCAGGTGCGCTCGTTGGCGCCGTGTTGGCGGGTCTGGCTGGCGCGCCGACTGTCTGCGCGAGCGGCGACAGCGCGGCGGGACCGGTGCCGGCGCAGGCACGTCGGCAGCATCTACGTCGGCAGCTATATGCGAACCCCTGTTTCGCTGAGCGACCGCACGTTGTTCCGGCGACACCAGTTTTTGAGACTTACGTCCATTAACGCTCCTAGTTCACCTATATTTGATAGGTGGAGAACGGAGACGCGTGCTCTCGTAACGATGGGCGTTTTCTACTCGACATGTAATCAATCCTTAGTCAAAAATGTTATTCGCGACCAAAAATGGCCTCGAATCCCACTTCTGATGTTAGGAGTATCCTCTAAATTTAATTAAATAAAAGAAACTTATAACAAATCGTATAATTAATTTTAACAAAATCAGTAAAAGAACTTATAAAGCAAACACGGTATGATACGGAGATTCGTTCGAGAGCACGTCTGTCGACCAAAAGAGGCCGCACACCGGGTTTCGCAGCCTTTTATAGACGCGCCGCACGACGGTGGCGCCACCACAGGAAGTTACACCTAACAATATATTAATATCACTGAGACCAAATAAAGCTGTTACAGTATAATAGATATAAAGTAAGGATTATGGAAGACCACGAAACAAAATTATGTACATGAACTATGGAAGGTCATGCTCTTTAGCTCTTTAAATGTTCAATCATTTATTACATATTGTAAGGATATGGACTTATATATTATATGCTTTTATTTTGTTTTATGAATTTATATACTTATAATTATGATAACCTTCTTTCTGCATACGTTTTTTTGTGGGTAAAAATACTTTATAATAGTACTTCAAGCCATTGCATAATGCAGCTACATATTTTGCTCTTCATCTCTCGTCGAGACGTAATTAGATGTGATATTGTATACCTAATTGGTGCATAATATACATATACTAATTAGCTGTTCTTGTTTCCTATGAACTCCTTTATACGACATCAGTAAACAAACGCTTGAAAGACAGTGATAATATATATAAAGTATATAATCAACATATACAGTAAAACTTACGGGTTTTGATTTGTTTTAGTTTGGTTTTTTTAGTTTGGAGAATAAATACAGAGTACAATCTGAGTTAAACAAGCCATTGATCCATTTTATAATTTTTCATGTCACTTAGCCCCTTGTCATCTCTGCAATTCAAAAGAGGAGAGGAGGCTGTACCATTCCAATGGGGATCAAACTTATGGTAGCCTTAGCAGAAGTTCAAACTGGTCTGAGCATGTACCATAGTAACTGTAGAAGATATATAAGTATATACTTAACATATGTTTTATTGTATTTATTCATTTAAGATATTTTTAGCCATTTATGCAGGTATTTTTTTTTTATTTGTACCCTCCAATTCAGTTAGCTACTTTACTACAATTGAAAATAACTAACTGATGACAAAATCAACTGAATAATTTGATATACTTAATACTAAATATAGATAGGTAAACCGACTAATATGAGATTGAACTAGTGACAGTAGTGCGGTCAGGAAATATGCTGAACACCTGACCCGTATAGCTCGTTACGCACCTAAGGGAGCGAAATACTTACGTAAGCGTTAGTAAAATCATACGTAGCACTTTAGGAAGATTGCCCGAAATCAGTATATATTCCAATGACTTAGATATACAGATATATATATATCTAGATATATAATGAATATGCATTTTATTGTAAACTAGCTTTTGTCCGCGACTTCGCTCGCGTTAATTTATCCCCTAATAATCCCCAGCAGAATTTATCAAAATCCTTTCTTAGGGGATGGCTACGTCATAGTAGCTTTATGCATGCAAAGTCTCAGCCCGATCGGTTTAAAATTGACAAAGTTTCATACAAACTTTCTTCCCCTATTTTTTCCCTTTGGGGGTAGAATTAATCAAAATCTTTTCTTAGCGGATGCCTACGTCATAACATCTACCTGCATGCCCAATTTCAGCCCGATCCGTCCAGTGGTTTGGGCTGTGCGTTGATAGATCACTATGTCAGTCACCTTTGAGTTATATATATTTAGATAGATACATAGTGCACATAAAGACAAATATAAATGTTTACACTGTACGGCAATCGAACCCGCTACCATTCAAAATGGAGGTACCACATCACAAAACACATAAACTCATTCATACGCCCGTTACGTACTCAAGGAAGCCAAGTACTTACATCAACGTTAGTACAACCATACGTTTTACTTTAGCAAGATTGTTCCGGCTCAGTACATATTCCATTCAGTGACTTAGTTATTCACATATGATGGTATATTGTACGTATCTATATTAATTCCGGCAAACCAAATAAATCTGACAGCAATATGTTCTCATGTCTCGAGTCGCAATTTTATTACTTATTAGCATAATAACGTAGTGCCATCTCGAACAATATATGTAAATATTTATGTTCCTATCGATCAACATATAAACAGACATATGTATTATATGAATAATTAGAAAATATTCAATCGTCATAAATAGTTTTGTATGACAATTATGTGAATTGTCGTAATTAAAACTACTTATTGGTTTACGACGATTGAATATTTTCTGTTGTGCTCTCTCTAATCTACCAAGTAGTCTATTATCGATCTATGTATTCTAGACAAATATATATTTTTTATAAATAGATAATACTGTGGTAATATACAAATAAATAGATAAACAAATGGACTCATGAAAACACATGGTTGTTTTCATGGTCGGTTCATCGAATGTTGCATGTTTAATAAAAAAATATGTATTGTTATTTACTAATAAAGTTGTACTCATTCTATAATAATTATATAATGTCGACAAATCTACCTTTATGTCCACCCTAACTTTTTCTGAGAAAAATACAATTATTAAATGATTAACAGTCTTTAGTAAAAATACAATACATATTTTTTTTTTTATATTACTGACTAACATGTCAAATCAGTGGGACTGGATATTACTTATTTTTTAATTATAAAACTTACTAATATTATATATTATAAACGTGAAAGTTTATAAGTAAGGATAGATAGACAGATGGATGGGTGTTTGTTACTCTTTCACGCAAAAACTACTGAACGGATACAGAAGGCACTTTATAGTAATATAGCTTATACAGAATAATAGATTATATGTACTATGCGGATGAATCCGCGGGCATAGCTAGTCATACATTTATTTTTTTCTCTTTATGTTTTTAAACAAAGAACTTCTTGAAATGCCTATTATTATTTTTCCTCTCCTATTTTTCAAAATAATACTGTGCCAAACGGTTATACTTTTATTGTCATAAAAAAATGGAATGTCATTGGAACGTTTCTCTCTCGATATCAAATCTTAGATTGTTCCCTGACGTATTCACATAAAATTACTAAAAATGGAGGGTCAAAGCGAGCCCAGCGGAATGTTATTGTTGAAGATATGCAGTATCACAAGCGGGGTTCTGAGACAGGGGTCGTGCCGTATATAGGGGTGAACGGGGAATTACTATGAATAACCATTTAGAATTCAACCCACAGTGGGTGTGTTAATATTTTATTACATAGAATTAGATAGAAATCTTTATTTTAAATTTGTACAGGCTGAGTTCATTCGGTTTATGTTTTACATGTAGGTACTATTTTATTGTTATGCTTCCATTAAATCTACTGAAGACTTGAGATGTAGCATCAAGATCTTAATAAACTACTGCTAGCATCTGGTACTATCATATTATGCTACCTTACTATGTAATTTCATTGTCTTCTCTTCATCCTACAACCAAAATATAGCTTACAAAGCAAGCAGCTTGACTGTTGAAATAGGTGAAATAGAAATGAATAATATTTTAGCATAGATACTTCCTCTTTTGTTATAAAAGTCTAATCGGCTTCTGTTTAATGGAGTTTTTCCCCATGCTATTCGTGCCGCAATCGCTGCCTCTTAGTTAGTTCCCCTGCACAGATTACAGAGATTTTGTGGGTTCCCTTTAATAGCTGTATTATTCTTGTCTCTGAATTTATTATATGAAAGTTTGTAAAAATATTTTTATGACCATGAACTATTAACTACTTTCTGTCCCTTTCTCATTAATGAGGAAAGTATATAATGGGAATTGCATGCATGCTCTATAAGATGTTATTTTTATAAAGTTCCATAGAAAATTTTGTAAATTCCCTAATCAATAAAATATGAAAGTAATTTATTGTTATATTAAAATAGTATGTATTTATAAGATTCCGGAGAACTATAATTTAAAATTAAATCACTAAATATTATACAATCATTGTATATTAATTTAACCAATTTATAATGTAAATAATTTTTATCAATTTTAGATTAAAATAATAATAGACTTTCACCTTAGTTTAAAATAAAATTTTGATGTTTACAATTACTATAATTAATTACAAAACTGAGTAATTTACTTATTATAACAAAATAGTATTTTAAAACAATATTATTCTGTAAATGATAATAAAATATAAAGATTTATGACCTTTATATGCATTGTAATGATATTTTAGATAATTATTCATACTGAAATTACAAATGATTTTCCTCTATATTGTTATTAGCAAAAATAATAAGCAGAGTATAAAAAACATTATTCAGACGTAAGTAACAAAGACTCCAAAACCTTTCATGTACAAATGTGAGCGTATAAAATTTCGCCTTGGGTCGCTTTTAATAATAAAGCGTGTTGTAGAATACGTACCGTGTGTTATGTTTTAATGTATTTGCATTACATTGCGCGATCCTCATCCTTAATTTTTCATATTAGGATTTGGTATGTATAAGAGACTTCATGGGTTCATTAACCGAAGTAAATTTTGTACAGAGCCATCTGCATTATCTGTCTTAGTAGTTGTTCCCTGTTAATCTGCTTAACAATTAAAATATTAAAATCGTAATATTTTTTATTAATGAATAATAAATCATAATCAATATTAAAATTATTAAATCTTATTCATAATTTGTTTAACTTAGTCCAAATTTGATGGTGACTTTGTATAAAATCATCTGCATGAGAAACTCCCTGCAAAGCAGCAAGGTACTGGTGAAATGTTCCAGGTGACATTTATTAGGACATTTAAATTATAGGGTATGAATGTAACCTTATGCCTTAGGAACCATAGTGTTGCAATATGGCAAATTATTATTATTAGAGTATAACCAGTATCACAGGATAATATGCTATCTTAATATTGTTTGTGTATAAAGACTACACTTAATACTGAGCATAGGTAAGCCATCAGCTGATCATTCTAATAACAGAAAAAAAAATTTTTTTGGTTCAGTAGGGAGATATTTTATTTAAAAATTTAAATACTTATAATAGTAAGTTGAGAGTTCAATAGATGTAATCAATAGAGTTGTAAGCGTTATTCGAAATTGGCTAGGAAGTTGATGTAATCCCGACCGGATCAAGTAGGTAGGTACGTGAGGGTTGATTGGCTCAAGGGAAAGGCCTTCCGTCCGATTTGGTTAATCACTAGTCTAGTAATCAAACGGAGTGCGATTACGTGTCCGAACTTTGTTTGCAACAATTAACTAGTTTTTACTATAAGTTTATTAAAGTCTTATTTATAATGGAGTTAACTTCCCCGATGATTTGCGTTTTTTGGGTTGATTGTTGTTAAATATATTTTACCAATTGTGTGGAGTGAACAAATTAGATTTTTAAATTTATACTTGTGCGGGATAAGTAATAAAAATAGAGTTTTGAATAATTACAAAAATAAAAACTCATGTAGCATAAAACTGCAGCTAACAAGTTATTTGCATTTATAATGAAGAAAATAATTTACATCAATTGCAAATCTATTTACATATTCACACATTTTCAATATTTTAATAGTAAATCTTATTTATATCTAATTTTGTTTACTTTACAAATTTATTCAAAAATATACATATTGTAAAATTAAGAGAACATATTTTGATACACAAATTCTGAATAAATATATACCCAGAGTTTAAAATACAAACAGATAACTAATTTCGATAAAGCACGAAATCGTTTACACTTGAACTTGAAATAATTTTCCCTCAGGTTGACTCGATATTAATTAATGTATATTTATATTAAAAATATTAATCAATGAAGGTATAAATAATTGGAAAACATATGAGCATTATGTTATTTTTTCAACAAAGGTTGCAAACTATAGGCGTTTTACTATTTATTTTGTTTCGTATTGACATTTATACTTACATCAAAATGTTTATTTATATATTTAAAAATGTTAAAAGATTTTATCATAGCTTATAATATTATTAAATGAAATAACATATTAGTTCGTATTAGGTGTTTAGGGTTAGGAGCACAGCAGTAGAAAAATATATATATAAAAATAAAAACACACGATATCTTTTGCCAAAATACATCGCGTCAGACGCAAAGACTCTCTTCGGCTGTGTATAGAAAAAATAAGAGTATATATTTTAGAATACATATGAGTATTAAATGCTTGGATTCTATCTACTTACATTCATGTACATTATTTCATGTATTTATTTAATTACTTACTTTAATTAAGTTACTGCACGGGCTATTTCTTATCCAAAATGATAATAAACAAGACACATTGTTTAATTCGCTTGCTTGAAATTTCATCTGACATTATAACACAGAGATCGTTGCCAACAAAATATTTTATCAATTCTCTCAATCGTAAGATGTTCATAAAATAAAAGAAATTCTTGATATAGGGTAAATGTTTACCTTGAAAAGATGTCGCTCAACACTTTTTCGTCTCTCGAGGTTTGAAGCCGTGAACCTATAAAATTTGTTTTCGAAGCGCTCTGGAAACGATTGAATTGGGAAGGGATATGTGGAGAGCTTCTTATTTTAAGAAATAGGCGGTTTCGACTTGAAATGTTTTTATAATATATTCATATTCAAAATACCCGTACTAATAACAATGTTTATATTGTACATTAAAAAAAAATAAGTTTGTAACTTTTTCAGCGATACTTTATAAAATAATTTAAAAAAAATTGTGGAACTGTATACCTAGCTGGTAATGCGTCAGCAAGACACATAATGTACAATTACACAATAATAATATATAACAAATGCTCATATAAATATATTATATATAGAATATAAATCGAACCCGCGAGTATTGAGAGCCAATGTTAACTACTCGACCACCGAGGTCGTTATGAAAATTATCCACGAACACGAGTTTGAAAACTGGAAACAAGACAAGCTGTCCACCTACTTTAAAAACGCAATTCAAATTGTAATTATCATTATATAATAACGGAATGGAACTTTGGTTTCAAACTAATTGTTGTTTAACCGTCCCCGCGGCGATAACGAGTTCATGCTCTTTTGATTTTGTACCCTCATTTTTGTTACGCCAGGGTTTTATCAAGGGTTGAAAATTATACTTACGAATCCATATTCACATTTTCAATTAAATTCATTAGTGTAACGAGGATAATATTGTTATGTTCGTGTATTCATAATAGAAATTCTATGATCCTAATTTTTATAAATGTTACTAATAATGGACAAACATTTTTTATTGATCTTTCATTATTCACAATATTATTTGTTCCCACAATATAGTATGTAAACCTTATTTATAGCTAATATCCCCTGCTGATGTTCATGTTAAATATAGCCTACTGGCTATTACCCGCGGTTTCATCTGCATTTGTTAAGATAAGAAATATCGTATGACCGTTCTTCGTCGTCACTTAAGGTAATACGTAAATACACAGGCAGACAAGGAGATACACACACAAATTTTCGCAATTAGAATCAAAATACATGTATGGACAGTTCTGTAAAAGACACTATTTTACAATTATACCCTGATAATGCATCTAAGTAAATTATGTAGGTAGGTCTTCTTCTTCTTAGTCGATTACTTAAGACTGAGGGCGGTGACCACCAGAACTACTTCTTTTAAGCAATACTCACCGGGCATCTCTATTTTGTGCCAAGTAGATCACTGACTGAATATTTCCCTTGACGAGATATCTCGAATGGTAGTCCATAGTGCACGTGCTTTACCTCTGCCTCTTCTTCCGGTCACACCTTCTATTATAAATTTCTCCATTTTACGCCAACACCATATCTCGAAGGCATCTATCTATTTTGAGCGTGATTTCTAAGTTTATGTTTCAGAAGTATACAAGAAGTCTCAGAACAATATAAGGAGTAATGTACTAGATACCTACCTGGCTAATACGTTACTCCTCCTTAATATTTTATACCTGACAGATTTCCAGCACCTGTTTGTGTTCAGAGAGTAATTTAAATACTTATGACATTAATCTAACTTTTTGTCGTTTGTACACATTTCGTGCGTTTTCAGAGCTTCGTAGTTGTTTAGTGCGCTAACTTATAAATCTTTGAGGTCATAAATTCGAGTCTGTTCGATACCAAATCTTTTATATATCAATTTAGTTTTTTAATCATCTTTCCAACGATGATAAACATGAATAAATCGATAAATGAGTTGCCTGACACGTTGGCTCCAAAGATTCTCAGTAAAATGTGCATTCACCACAATGTCAATAATACTGACTACACCCCATGTTGATAACTCGTGTAGGACAAATAAACTAATGAGTGGACTGTAAACTATTGTATTTTATACTTGAAGCTATCTTACAAGGAATATGAATTACCTAATTAATAAGGTACGCGTGCAGTGACATCGTAGGCGCAAGGCAAAGTGAAAGTGACCCGGCCTAGCGGCTGTCAATAGTTAGTTATATTCGATAACGCTCGAACACCACATCAGAACTAAATACAAAGTAATGAGTGTTAGTAGTATAGTTAGTAGTAGTGTATTATTAGTAGTAGCGTAGTTAGTATTCCAAATATTGTAGATTTTCTTTGAGTAAAAATGCTTTTAGTAATTACTCAACTTATAGTAAACAATTTGCCTAATTCCTATCTTTTTCTTTTTAAGCCTTATTCAACCAATTTTCTAAAGGTCTAAAAGTTCTGCTTATTTATAAAATAAAATATCTATAAATATAAAGAGGTAGATGTTACATCGTTACTCTGAGGCCGTATATATTTAACTACTTTACGATTTTTTAAGAGGCCATATTTTATGTATTATAGTTGAATTATATTATAATTATACCTTTCTTCAGTGCTAACATCAGTGCGTTGAATAACGACATATTCACCATTCAGTTTATAATAATATTAATAACTCTAAACTAGTCCCAAGCTAAGCAGAGTTTGATTCTATCAAACAAATGATACAAATAAGTAAATATATATTATTTTGTAAATTACATAACTTATGTAGAAAACATGTATTCATTAATATGGTTGCTCGTATTGATCTGGGTCAATATGTGCAACCATATTCATGAATACAAATGATTGCACTGTGTGAAGATTACTCACATCACAATCCACGACCATCGGAAAATAAGTCGCTATAATTTGGTATTCTAGGCCGTCAAATTATATAAAGTTGTAATATTGCCATTAAAATAAATATTTATTAGCAATATTACAGGCATACTCTTCAAGATGAGCTGAAAATAAGTAATTAAAATAAAAAAGCCTACTATCGCTACTAAACATTCTAATCACGACTAAACATTCCAGGCATAATTAATTGTCAAAATTACAGTGAAACACAACACATGCATTTTCGGGCTGAACCTACCACAGTCTCTCGAATTAATATTTATTAGTGTTAAAAATCATTAGTAAGTCAATAGGTTGATAAAAATATAAATTTTGATAAACGAGAACATGCAGATACAAAGTAACTACAATGTCCACTTTGATTGCTGGTATCTACAACCAAATATGTGGAAATAATTTTATCGACTACACATTATGGAGCACAGCCATTTGATTTCGCTAAATAGTAATAATTTATGCAGAATCACGCTTCAATATAACCAAATGCAATATAGAGTAAATGTAATTCATAACTTTAAAGCAATTGTGTAACGGATCTGTGGTGGAAAAAACATAGATTATGATACTAAAATATATTAATATGCAACTGCGAACTATGGTAAAGACAATGTCAGTAAGTGAAATATAATCAACATATAATCAAATGTAAATATAACACATATAAAAAGAATTGTTCTAAAAATACAAATTTAAAACTAATGTCTCAAAAGAGTCGGTCGGCAAGGAATTGGTTAAGCAAATTTCATAGTAATTCGTCTAAAATTTGGTTTTTGACTTTGAAAGCATTTATTAGCATAGAGGCAAATGATTAAGACTTCATTATTATTTTCCGTCACGTGAAACTGATATCAATAGCAATAACCTTCAACAATATTTCTTCTTTCTATTTTCAATACAATAAAATTGGCATATTATTACAATCAGAAACAACAAAGGACAGAGATTGTATAAAAATCGTCTGCGTGGGTTACGTAATTCAGCCGCCAAGAAGCTTATTTTTTAAGCCATGTTTCGGTTGTAGGGTCCAGATTAGGTAGTGCAATTACAGGATAAGTGGCATAATATCTATGTTAGTTTAATGGAATGGCAATGCATAAGACATAATTGTAATCAGGTGTATAGCTGATATATTATTATTAGTATATATATTTTTTAATTAACATATTTAATTATTTGTTCTTATTGTTACTAAATGTGAATGATTTACTGGATTGTGTACCCGTCACAACGGTGACATTATTGTAGCCACGTTGTCATTCTGTTCAGCCGGCTGTCTGTCAGAGGTTTCTAACTTCTTTAATTAGGAAAGTAGGAAGACGGGAGAGAAACTTGACATAACTAAAATAAATAAATACGGAGTATGAAGTAGATAATAGGTAAAATTCATTCATATCAGCTTAATGTTTACTTTGTAATAATTAAAAGTAAATATTTAATTAAATCTCTCTATAAATATGCAAATAGGTTTAGATAGATTATTAGTCGTAAATAACTCACGAACTCATATTAGTCGTCTCTCGATTCGATAAGATGCTTAGGTCTAATAGAGCGGACATTCTACATGTAAATAGCTCAGTCTAGGTTGTAATTACTACCCGTAAAAAACATGTTATACATTTTTAAAATCGACCAAGATTTCAATGTATATACGCAACTAATATTTATATCTTTAAACATTTATATTATAATTAATAATGTACTAAATATTTATCAAAATCCTCAAAGCTATAATTCATACTAAAAATATACAGGGCGTAATAACAGAAAAAATAGTACCACTTCAAAATATGAAATATTTAATAGAAAGTATAAATATAGCCTCACTACCGAAACTATCATCGATTGTGCTGAGCAAAGATGTAAAAATATTAAAATACGGTCTAAACGTATAGGCGTGGAAGCGATCAGAACGTTTTAAAACTAACAACTTATACCTATTGCTTGAGGGCGGGTGCTATCGGTTCATATTATTACTGTGACCTCGAAACGGTTATTAAGGCTGTGAATACACTAAGAAATAGGAACTATATAGTTATAAAAACAGCAATTAGATAATAAGACAAAGGAATCTTTCTCGCTGCTGTTTTCCTGCTGATACTAACATTTAAATGACGATAAATCTCCACAGGGCTCCAAATAGGCACTGCAACGCACACGTGACACTCCTGGTGTTTCATGCGTCTATAGGCACCGGTTTACCATCAGATAGGCCTTATGCTTGATAGCCACGACTGTGGTATAAAATTGAGCACTTGTTTATTTACTTCATGTACATTCCAATGACTCCACCAAATTAAGAAATTATATCATTGTTTAAAAGGTAAATTATTTCAGATTGACGTAGACTGTATTTTATGCTAATATATGTAAAACTAAATAATTATTAGCATCCAGCCGAAGCCGGGGAAGATTACTAGTGTAATATAATAATGTTGTTTTCCCACTTGTATGTGCTCCTGCTACATCCCAGTACTAACTCGGCGCCTAGTATAGCAAGTCACGCGGGCCAATTTGGTGAAACGCCGCTCGTGGCTATAAGGAAATAGGTTCGTAGTCGATGGGGGTCATTATATTGAACTGGAGTCTTCCTCCCTGAGCATGTATATGCTTTAGATATAGCGTTAAGGTTTTGCCGGATATTTATAAACATTACTCTCGTATCTTCTCGAGATCCATTTGTAACAATTTATGTAAATTCACGTATACAACAAGAGAGAATGTACACAACTTTCATGGGGACAACTTAGCATTTCTAAATTACGTGGAGAAGAATTTTAGGTTTCTTAAATGTGTCTGGTGTGTGTATTTGTCTATTATCAAACCCAACCTTCAGATAATGGATAATAACTAAAAGAGATATACAGAAATTACAATAATATGACGCATTATAACTAGCATGATAAGTATAATTGCTAGTTTGCACTTTTTTAATGTTGGTTACAAATGTACGCATTACAAACTCAATGTTTACTACGATAATATTATTTATGAGAAATATCACAAACTCGAAAATATATTTTACTATAGTAATTTTAAGTCATAAATATTCATAATTAATATTATCACTGAAAATATCCCGTTTATGTATACAATTGCTTTTATCTCAACAGTCGTAATAATGTTTTCGTCATATGCCTAGTATATCCACGTATATATCTGTAATATTCAGGCGTCAATCTGTTGCTTGATGTAGGTTATTTTACAAGCGGGAGAGCTAATTGGGTTAGGTCCATTAGCGTGCCGCCATTTAAGTGTCAGTATGCATACAGTTGCATTCTACACGGCAAAGTTAACAAGTGATGCTAATTCTATATTCTCGGCAACTGTATGTGATAATTATATTAAAAAAGACAATTAAATCCACGTTTTATGTAATAAATTTGTTACATTCCATGTAAAATTTAAATTATTTTGGATAGGAATTACATCATTATCATCACATTACTGAGAAGTTTCTGCCAATATACCTCTATCTGCTATAGATTATATTAATAGAATAATAAATCTTTAATATATATCACTACCTAAATCTTAACAGTTACAGTTTATGATATGTACGCTGTCCATGCTATTTACATTAGAATTTTAGTTGTGGCTATATATTTTAATATCTCACTAGCGTATATCTGTAAAATTTAACATGAAACTTTTGTTAAAACATGTAATTATGTAATTTATATGTAATGTTGGTATCACGATTTAGTATGAAATTTATTAAGATAAATATTTGACTTTTGTACTAAATAATTTATTATTCTACATTCTGTACCTAGATGACCAAGTTTCATTCGGATATAAAAGTTTCAATGTTTATTAAGGCTGCAAATGAATGAGTTTACCAGAATATTGGAGTTCGTCTATCGTGAAATTGGATTCTCGGACCGAAAAACCGCTACCCAAATTTCGTTAAATTCGTTACCAAGAATCCATTAACATGTAAGAATAATTAATTTTGTTTTTATAACTACTATTTCTACAACTCTGTTGGCATGGGCATATTAAAGTATTAAAATATTAAAGTAATTTTAAATATTTAGGTTTGAATTACGTAGTGCGTTCGTTTTATTGTCATTTTAACTTGCGGGAACAACTCTATGGTATTTAAATTTAATATAAAGGTCTTCCTTAAGGCCAAAGATTTTCAGGAGTAGGTCCATAGTCATTTTTTTGTTATAGTTACCTTTATTGGTGATACTTATTTATCATACATTATCACATTTTTACTATCTACAGTTGACCATGTCTTTGAAATTTCACTTCATGTAACTACAATTGACTGTGTTATTATCTTTTCCACTGCATATATCTACAATCGTCCATTTCTATCTCTATTAAATATACATATATTATTGTTAAACTTAACCTAGAATTTATCTACTGTCTACCACTTTGTTATTATCAATATTACTAGATTATATTGTTCATATAATTTTAGAGACTACTTTATAAAGCTAAACATGCAAACATTGCCTCATATCATGAACCCAAACATTTTACTCTTCTATACTCTACCACAACCATATTGAACAACAGGAAACTCTTGACGATCGCTCGACACGTGAACAATTCAATGGATAATAATTTTAAGCGACTTCGCACGCATGTACGTAAGTAAAACCCGATCTTGCTTCACGCAAGCATCCGCCGAACACTCGAATGCAAAGTTTGCGCGTTAGGCATTATGTTTACGACGAAAACTGTAGCGAATGGCTCTTTTTAAGTCATCTCGGAGTAAGGCTCAGCATTAATCTTTCAAAAAAATAGCGTGCACGCAAACTTTTTTACTGCGTCTTTCGAGCGTCAGGGTTGTTTTCGTTAAATTTTCTTCTTCTCCTAACATCTTGCCGCTTAGTATTTTATAATCATGAATGGGAACGAATATAATTTTGAATTGCTAACCATGTTTACTTCATGGTTAGAAGGCGTAAAAAACCTTTATAAGTTATTAAAATACATGTACAGTTCTAGGTGTATTTTAATTATTAAATATATAATATTAATTCAGTGATTAAAAATGAATATCATATGTGATACGATCATATAAGATATCCATTTTTATGCACATATTTTGTATTTGATTAAAAATTAATATGATATGATATTTTAACTAAAAGTCAAATAAAAAATATCTAAATTTTTTATTTGACTTTTAGTTAAAATATAAAATATAAAACAAAATCATTTGTTTTATATTACCATAGACAACGCTTTTATGGAATGAATTGTAGAACTTGATATCTCATAGTTCACGTTACACATAACTTAATATTTACAGAAATAAAGAGTTGGTATAATAATGAAATTTCTACTATTAAAATTGTTAAAATACTAAAAGTCCTGTAACTAATTTTAAAAACGAGATGGCGGAGATGACTTCTAAAATAATAGTACTAATAATAAACAGAAATCGCTGTTGGAGAAATGAAGAATCATCTAAAATGTGTCACCTCCTATTTCACTTACAATATTTATTCCAAACAAACAGCCGAAAATATAGACAACCAAATGGTATAATCCGAAAGTGATATTACAAAAGTTACGTTATCATTGTTATTATTTAGAGATATAAATAAACCTGGACGAAAATATATTGTAACTAAGAATAAGAAGTAAAGAAACACAATAATTGATGACTTGGGGTACACTATAATAAAAACTATTGTCTCTGTGATCAAAACACAATAATGGTAGATCAATAAAAAAGGTTATATTTTATAAGAAGAACCCATCAGTCGCTATTAAATTCAGATTTCAGTAAATTTACATTAACGTGCATGATTTTTATGAATATTATAATGGATAATAATTTTTAATACGCAAATAAAGAAAAAAAGTGAGATAGAAAGTTGCATAAGATCATGCACGTGTCAGAAATGTTTATTGGCAATACGAATGAAACCTGGAAAAAAATAATCTGCAGCGGGTAACGAGGTAGGTCCCCGTAGGGATGATTTTTCGAGACTCATTCTAGGAAGAGCTAAATTTTCCTAGAACGAGTCTTTAAATATCACAGCCACAGTATTCTGTAAGGAACCGGAATTAAATGAAAATATGCAACTGTGACTGGCAGGCATATATGCGTATAAAAGTACTGAGATGCTCTAACTACTTTATAGAGATAGACTTCCTACATTCAGATTTTATTTTTATTATTATTTACTCTTAGCAACTTTAGCCAGATATAATATACACAGACTAACTTATTTCATCATAATTATAAAACAATAACATAATAGTTTTTATGGTTACGACACTGTTAGCAAGAAGTCTTCTAAGATGACGTAGATACACTTAGATATACTCCCTTGAGCCAGTAGTCATCCTTCAGGAAGGTAGACATATTAGTAGAGACCCGAGGTACAAAAGCCTTGCATTGAGTCGACTTCAGCTGAATAGCTGTATATAATGTTTGATGATGTAGTCGTCAATATCCTGTTCCTTGTAAGCCTTTTTTCGTTTGAATTCATTACATAGTATAAAACAAAGTCGCTGTCGCTGTCTGTCCCTATGTATGCTTAAATCTTTAAAACTACGCAACAGATTTTGAAGCGATTTTCTTAAATATATAGAGTGATTCTAGAGGAAGGTTTATATATATATTATATGTACACCCGTATGAAGCCGGGGCGAGTAGGTAGTAGGAGATAAAGCAATGCAATTACAAGGTGCGGAAAGGCATGGTATCGTAAATAAGGGATGAGAGGTACCACGGAGGTATCATGTGGGGGTCATGACCTTGTTGACTATTTCAATTACATAAAAATATAAATAAATACTAGCATTCCATAAATTAGTTGATTATAAAATCTCAAACTTCTGAACACTGTTATATAAACACTATAATAGAAGGGGAAATACAAAAGATTAAATCGCAGTGCATGAACCTTACCTTTAAGATAAAATAGTTTTACAATAAATTTGCGAAAGATATCACTTTACATTGATGAGAATCTTTGATAAAATATACACTCAATTCGTTCTAAAGTAAAAATAGCATCCCCAGATGTTACGGGTTGATTAAATACCACCCTGTCGTTTGATGGACGCGTTTCGCGCCCCCTATCGTGTGCCACTCAGTAATTTCGGTGCTCGTGTTATTCGTGCGTGCTGAAAATATCAGATCCGATAATGATAAAATATCCGACGTACTACTTATAAACATACGCAATAAGGAAACTTTGGGCGTTAGTTTGCAGTTTGCGTATAATTGATATCTGCTAAATATAGGAAGATACTAAAACTTTTTATAAGGAATAATGTAACAAATTGTTTGATTTTTCTCAGTAAATATTGTCGTTTTTTATCTGTTATGTATACAGTGGACCCTATACTCGACTCTAGACTCGTCGTCATGCCCAAAAAAGTAGCACCACCTACCAATTTCAAACAATCCAGGAAATCATTGAAATTTTACACACAAATTTTGTCTAAATCGGTCTAACTGATAGAGGAATAAGTTGAAAAAGACAGGTACAGAAATAATTATAAGTGTGCCAATTTATTTATATAACTACAACTGTTATTGTCTGTGTATATCTGTATGATATCTTAAGTGTCATCTTTATGAAAAAAACATACATTTTATTTATTTTGTATTACTCTTAGATACATTTTCCAAAAAATCTGCAATATGCAGTACATAAATTTATATGAAATTTATGTACTGAATTACAGTGACTAATTCCATCGCAAAATAGACGGGAACAATATTTGGTAAGCGTTTTCCAGGGAATACACATTCATAAATAAATTTTAGAAGCAAAATATTATAATCAAAGTTCAACGTGCTCGTACAGGTTGTTTTCATTAAAATAATTCGAGGCATTTCCATGAAAATGTATTGAAAAAGATCTAAAATTACAATATTACATTACAAGAAATATGTACAGGACTTAATAGTAGATGAGATATTACAAAATAATCTCATCGTATTTTGAATTTAGAAGCAGTTCTTAAATTATCAATTTATTTACATTTATTCAGCGTTATATTAGTTTTAGTAGGGAATAATATTTTGTACAATTTTTAGCTTCAAAGTTAAAACCTACATATAACGCTGAAAGTGACTCCCACTCAGAATTAATATTGTAACAACCGTTTGTTAGCTTCGTTGCTTCAGTTATTTAGAGTGTTAATTAATAGACAATGTATTCAAGTACAGCTCTTTTCATTATATTAAATGATAAATGACACCTACCATTTTTATTTATTCTAGATAGGACTTGACAATAGATCGGATACGATAAAACAATCGCATTATAATTTGAATTTAGAAGCACAATTTTGTTACAAATATAATTTAATCATGTTTGAACATCATTTGTATCTGATCTAATGATAGATAACAATTGTATTAAGACAGTTAGGAAGACAATCGTTTGTTGGCTCGATTGCCTCCGTTACCCCGCGTGTTGCTGATAGCCCTATAATTACGCCCACACGCAAACATTTATAAACGCGAACTGCGCATGTAGTGGTGTAACCTATTAAATATGTTTGCCTGTATTAAGTGCCGTGGATTGGGTATTAGCAACCCTTCTTGTTATTATATTGTGAATGAACCGATAAGTATGTACAGATTACTTAATGTCAAGTAGGTCAAGTATTCTTAACAAAATAGGTGATAATGCAATAATATTTATACATAGGTCCAATAATGCAATTTATGATATGAGAAGAATTATTAGGTGTCATCATCAACGCAAAATCTACATTTTTTGGAAAAATTGTCGATGTTTTAGAAACGCGTTAACCGATTTTTATGCGGTTTTATTTATTGTATTATATTAAGCTTTAATTATATATTTTTTTGGTTTATAAATAAAAAAGTTACAGGATTTCCGAAGTTATAGGTTCAGTTTGTTTATACATATGTTTTTTTGACGACATAGTTACTGATTTGCTGCCCTGTCTTATATATCGCAAAGTTTATATGTTTCAATTTCAACAGCATTGAAAACTTTTGTGTCTAGTATTTAACGATTAAAAATATAATAAATTTAATATAGTTTAGTTTAACAGTATAGCGGAATATAAATTATTAATTTTGGTATAAAAGAAAATTATCTCTGATTATTAACTCAGTTTTTTGACTTGCCTTAATTATTAACATATACTTTAGTTTTTCCACCAGATTTAGTTTTAATGCTAAACTACTAGTGATTTATCCTATTCACTTCAATTTATAAACTTTTATTATTGTAATTTTTTATTTATATTACATAGAATACCATAACATTTAACATTTATTATAGATCATGATATTGATATTTCTCAATAAATTCTTATAACATCGTCCAACGTTTGTAATATGTAAATAGTTTTATCAAGTCCTGTGAGGAAACGTTTAATATTTTCCTCCAGTGAAGTATCCGATGTAGCATGTAAATAAGTCTTTACGAATTAGGAAACACATCTTTCATCTCGCTCCAGCCCGATTAGGTATTCATAAGACGCGCCTCGGCCCTTCCCTTCTTGTTTTCCACTTTCTTTACCGACATTTTTTTTTCTTTTACGTACTTTTATGTGTAAACAGAAAGTTTGCTAGGAACCAGTATGAATCTATAATATACATTATTTGCCCGTTAAACATTTTGTTTATATTTTTAAACATTTTTTTTAATAGTTATTTGTCGTACTTATAATTCTAAAAGGAGACTTGGTACAAAGTTATGTATGGTTTCTATTTGACCTAATTATTCTACCAGCCATATAGTTAGTATCTTGTGCTGCAACTAAAAGATTTTTTTTTAATATCTCATGATGAATTATCATGAGATATTTAAAAAAAAACATCACACACTGCTATCTAGTCCCAAGTTAAGCAGAGTTTGTGTTATGAGTACTAGACAACTGATATAAATATATAGATATTTCTTTTTGTAAATACAAATAATCATACTCTTGAATACAAATGTCTGTGCAAGGAATCGGACCCGCCACCATAAGAAGTAAGGCGATGTACTAAACCGCTATACCACTTAGGCACTGTTAGGTGAGATTTATGTGAATTGTACATAGACATGACACATTAGTCCTCGGGAATGGCAATTTTAACACATGCATATAATGTATGTGTGATATCCGTGATGCTGTCCAATGAAGAGCTGATGTCCGTGATATATTACATATATGTAGGTCACGTAAGTAGGTAGGTAATCGCTAGATCATAAAAAAGAATTGTCATATGTTAGACTTGAAATTTTCTTTTTGTATTTAATTTGTTTTCTCTATCTATTTTATTTAATTTTTATGTAATCAACAATTGATCTGGTATGTTTTTATGAAATCAAACAAAAATGTATGATATGTCAAATCATCAACTCAAATTTGTATGTTTGAAATGAATAAATGAACGTGAGACGATTCCCATTTACTATCAGATGGCCTGATAGTTTATTTGATCTTCTAATTAAATAGCAAAAAAATACTATTCCGTAATTACATTAAGGTAAAAGATAGAAAGACGTAATTGGTACTTAATGAGAGACAAATTGTTTGCTCACTAAAATATTCACTTCATTAGAGCTGACTTTGTCTCCTTATCTTTTTTTAAGAATATAAATGTGAAAGTGACTTTGTTTGTTTCTTCTTAGCACCTTGGTTCAATTGTCACACTGTCTGGCATGGTATGGAATATTTTATAAATATTATTATATTTGACATTTAAAAGGCATTTACGTAAGCTACTTTTGCGGTCCATCTTATCTTATTGCATAGAGGAATTAGCGGTTAAATATTAATTTGAGATATTTTTATGTGGATTATTAATGTTACTAATAATGTTATACCTGTGTTGGCTAACAGTATACGTTAATGAGAAACCAGTTCAGTTAACCCATCCTGACGAATTCAGCAGGAGTAAACCGCGATGATTTCGATTGAAGAAACGTGGAATTTGAACTGATACATAAATTGTTAGAATACCATTTCTAATATTCTAACCCCCCCCAAGAAAAATTCTCATTCATTTAATCGATATACGTATATTCGTTTTTAATAGATATATATTTTTAATATGACATATTTTTTTAATAACATAGGGGACAAACGAGCTTGCAGCTCACCTGAGTATTGTGAGTGATTACCGCCGCCCATGAGCACCCACAACACCAGGGGAATTGCAAGTTATTTTAAGTATCTCTATATTTCTCTAGACAATGTCTACTGCATCCTGTAAAAGAAAGGCAATTGTTTTTTAAAACTTTATTGTTTCTTTATAATGTTTATTACACATGTAATTTATATTGCGCGGCGTGCCGCATCATCAGGTATCATAATACATACAACAAGTTTTAATACTATTGTTACTTGTATACAATAATAAACTTTTGACATAATAATAACTGGTTATATTAATTAAGATCTGTCATTTTATACCCTAATTCAAGTAAAACACTTCAGTGAAATAGTTTTAGTTCAATAGTTATAATACACCGATTTACATGTTTTTGTAAAGGAATTACCGACAGCTCGTGTTATTTACAATAAATAATAAATAAACAATTCTAATATTTATTTTATTTTTAACGACAGCATCTGTCTTGAAAGCACTTCAATAATACATTAAATCTCATTATGCAGATGAGATCTCTTGCAATAAAACGGGACGGGGGATTTCTAGCTTTTACATCGAACTAACAAAATATTTTATTCATAAATATAAAAATAAATGTAGAAAATTAAATTTTCTTCAAAAGACAATATTTATATTAGGCATTAAGTTCATTCTTTTAAGAATCATAAAGAATGGGTACAACTGAAGCGTTAGGATTAAAATCTCTTTATTTATCTAATATTGGAAAGTTAATGCATCAGGAAGAACATTTAAATACAAACAACGTGTAATTTCAAATCAGATTCTTTTCTAACTAGTCTGTAAAATTTATATTCTCCATTACTAATTTTATACTTATATAGATGATCTAGTCTGTATTTATTTAATATTTTAATTACAAAGAGGAATTTATTGACAGGTTTCAATGCATTTTTCATTTTTTACTTACAATATTTCAAGTCGACTTTCACAGTGCCAAATTATTTCATCGAAACAATCTAATACTGATATTTTCGGCGATAAGTCTATTTGTTGCCGGTTTTTTAGAAACCTGTATAAGTCCTCTAGATACATTATTTACAAAATTATTAACACCACTATTACTTACTTACAATTTACAATTTTATTACAGATACGGTATAGCTAGATAGAGTGATTCGTATATCTTTACTCGTAATTAAAATATATATACAATCCTTGTATTTTCTAAACATTTTGTGTTTTAACATAGTATTGTCAGCTGTTTATACATTCCTGTGTATATCTTTGTTTCTTTCAATGATTTTATAACGATCCTCTTTTTAAATAGTTTCTATTATAACAAGAGGACTATGCACTGATGTTTCTGCCAAAGCAAAATTTACTTTAAGTACCGTAAGAAATATATCGAATTTATTTATCTTTGTTAATTTAATATTCATTTTCTAGCTATACATTTTCACAGACTAACGAGGGCTCGTAGTTTGGAGCTATGAAACTTAACAGTGATCAATTAAATATTCATCAAACTAAATATAACAATAATAAATGCATAATGGCATTATGGTACACTATTTACAATTCTATACGAAACAAGCATTCCAGCTACCTGCTCGGGGATTTATTAAATTTATATTTTACATAACACAACCCACACTATAAAATAGCGAGTAATTAAATTTAACCACTTACAATGACATTTGTGCAGTAGTTAATGTTCAATGACAACTGTATATTCCAATCACAAGCACCATTATAAATAGCTAAATTATAAAATTCTCATATTTACATAGACGCGATTCTTGGTAGATGTCAAGAAAGAGTTATGAGGAGTGACGTAGCCAGGACCAGGCAGTGTGCTGGAGATGTGGGTGCGAAAGCCTGTCCACCTCGCTGCATTGCTGCCGGATATTCACCTGACAAAGGGAAAATCGAATTTGCTTCTTTGGCAAAAATTAAAACTGCTCTGGGCAATATTCTTACAATTATTTTGAACATAGGTCAATAAGAATTATTACTAAGGCAGAAAGAAGAACGTAATTAGTAAACTTGATGTCATAAGTTTAAACATATACATCATATATGTATATGTTTAACAAATATAAATATATCTATATAATAAAAATGTAAATAATCGCTTTACACGGAAGATTAAAATTAAGAAACTTTATGAACATAGTAGAATAAAAAATAACTACAATTAGAATTTTTGTTCCATTTATAGCGCTAATTTCAGAAAAGGCTTAATTGTTTTGAATGTGATTTTCACTAATTACACTATTTTCACTATGTATAATTTTATTCCAATTAATTTAAAAACAAAAACTATATACGGTCAGAAACGGGTATAAAATCGCGAGCTAGGCTAGGTAATAATAAATGACAACAATTTGCATTTAATAATTTGTTGAAAGGCCTGACTGGTCACAAAATGGGGAATAAAAGCCGAAACGTATAAACACATAGATATAAAAATTTATGATGCTCCCTTGCGACAGGCGTAGCTAATTATAACACTGTTGCGAATAAAAATTATTAACGCACCCATTTACGACAAGCGTTTCATTAATTTGATTTATTACTATCATTGTTTTAATGTTAACGGGCTTTATCCAGAATTTTTGTTCTTCCCTGAGATTTTTAAAAATGTATTTCCTTTCCGCTATCTCACTAAGCTCGTTTGTCAACCAGATTGGGATGTCTTTAAAGAATAGCGCTGTCAAGTATTTTAAATGATTGCAGATTTAATGGACGATTGTTTTCGTGATTGCCTGCGCACTCCAGTACATCTTATAACATCTGTATAATATTCTTGTTCTACATTCTCCATACACAAATCATTGAAAGTTGCGCTCGCTTAAATAATACTGAGGGAAACTTTCACAGAGCGTACCTACCTAACAAATTTTAATAAACGTATGTATTCTTGTTAATTATGCGAAAGGAAGTAACAATGTGAACTTTAGCAAAATTAAAACAATTGTAGCTATACAATTGTACTTGGTAAAATTTATCAAGGTAGCATTGTGTAAAACATTATTATTATTAGAAATAACTAATGATAACTATCCATTCGGATAAAATTAGATACATTTGCTTGAATTTATATACAATACAATATTGTATACAATACCATAAATAATATATATATTGTATATTAACTTAGGGTTTGTCCTCAAGACAAAAAATATATATGAAACAATTTGCTGTATTATGGTTATGCTATACAAGTGTATATGGCTATAGACACGGTCTCATCTGTTAAAAAATATTTCTTAGTAAAAAATAAAATCTTCATTCAAAATGTCTTATTTCATTTCAAATACCGTTAGACTGTTAAACATTCGTCTTTAATAGTAACATGCCTATATTATTTTAATTTTAACTTAATTGAATTTCTGACTCTAAATTACTCATTTTGTAGTTATCAGGTACATTAAATCATGGATATAAAGTGGATTTTACTCACCATTAAGTACATGTACTACAACGCTCTTGGACTGCGCGTTGCTTGGGTTACACTGGTAAGTCCCTGAGTCCGAAGGTCTGGCCTGCTGGATGAGGAGGAACGACGTAGTTGTCTCCCCCTTTTCTGTGACTACCGACACTCCACCTCTTGGGGAATCGTAGCTTATAATCTGTATAATATATAAAAAATAGTTTATATCTCCTGACTATAATACAGTACAAGATTACAGACAATGCTGAGTGCTCTTCTATGATTTTATTAATTATGATTATCTCTGATATGAAACTTAATTCATGCAATAACATTCACGGCTATTGTTCGAAATGGGATAGTCAGAATAATTGTCAACTGTCGACGCGTCGTGAACGGAATACTTGACGAATTCATATGTAGTTGGATATACATTGTACATGAAAAACTAATGGGTAACACTATATCTATCATTGGGATTAGCTTAATTTAGGTGTTTATAGTATAATTAGTTTTATAGAGAATCAAGTTAGCAATTTACAATAATAATAAAATATTAAATGTGCACAGAAAAAAATACAAGCATATTAAAAAAAAACAATAAGGAAAATAAAAACAACAATTCTCTAAGTCATATTTTACAGATAATCTGAAACAGAAATTACGTACATAAAAAGATAGCAGACGTACATAAATACACTATTTATTAAAAGAATAAATAGATTTACATAATATAGAAACTTAAACATATGTACGTATGTACTTATTGGAAGGTATCAGAAAAAACATGCGAATAGTAGAGAGTTCCACAGACACAGGTCTTGAACAGTGAATGAGTTAGACAAATTATATGCAGGATCGATATCAAATCGCAGTATGAGATAGTCTAATTAAAAATAATAATTACCGCGTCATTGTGATTCCAAAAAATATACGCAGGTGGTTCCGGCGAATACAGAACCACACATGTTAAATTTATAGTGCTCCCTCTATCAATGTAGAGATCTGGTCCACCGATGATTTCTGTGGTTGGTTCTGGAAAAAAGAATGAAATATTAATTATTTTTGACCAACACTATCTCATGGTGCTACAAACGTGAATTGTAGTAAAAATATCTTATGTGTTAATACAGCATATGGTTGCGCCATATAACATTACATTTTTGTTTATCATTGTATAATTATTATTAGTAATAGTTTGTTCAAATAAATAATTTAGCGTGGTACGAAACGTTAATTTTCTAAGGATTGGCACTACACTAATTCCTTTATCCTCTCCTATTCCCGCACATACCTTTGTTTTAAGTGCGAGCGAGAAGATTCGCTTGTATCGAAAGTGACATATCGCGCTCGCGCGTCACTGTTAAATTGAACGCTGAAGTTGACATTGAATTCCCGCCTTGATCGCGCTTAAGATCAAGTTTTTTGTAATTCGTGATAATTACTAAACATTTTAATCCACCGCATCGCTCTAGTGTGTTTAAGACCATTGTGTTTGTGCCATTGTTGTGAAGCAAGTAGCTGGGACCTGGAGACACCGATAGCCGCCGCACTGCAACCTACAATTCAAAGGTACTGTGCCTCCTTCCTTACCAGAACTGTCTTTCTTTGTGTTCCATCCTCACAAGCAGTTCTCAATCACCAACCTAACAGTGTATCGTGTCAATCCACGTACCCGTCAGATTATTTAGATACAGTCCACTTAAATCAAAATCAAACAATATTTATTTCACCCGCGCCGCCATTATTTTAGTGGTCCATTTCGAGCCGAATATTGTAATTATTTGGTTAAACCACACTAGATATTTTATTTCTAGGTATATTTCGTACAAACGCATACAATTAATTTGTATTTTACTACATCATTTTCTTTATTTCGTTATATCGATGTTTCTAGAATCTCGTAGGTACATGTAGGTACAACTACCTGATAGATTCATATCAAATTCCGTGTCAACTCAATTTCGCATCGTAAGTAATAGTAGGTATTTACGATTTGTTGTAATACTCCCGCATTGTTTTAACCTAACTATAGGTAAAACAACTTTATTTTTGTAGTCACCGCATTTATATTCGTAGTTATCAATTACTTTCGCGCCATTGTAGGTAGTCTATCTACCTACATATTGATATCCTCAGGCCCCCTTAGGATAGGCTGAGACGCATACGATATTATAGCTTAATATTATCGCTTTCTACCGGTCTACTATTGAATAGGTTAGCGGCATAGACTTTGAGTTTAGTTCGCTGTAATAAACAAGACATTGCTTACGCTGTAATAAACAGACATCGCTTTGTTTAATATAAATATTTGACAGATTCTTATCACGAGTACGTTGTGGTTTATTATTTCGTATTTTAATTGTAAGTACATTGTGTACGGCTCTCATTGCACCGCACCGCACCGCACCGCACCGCACCGTACCGCACGTAACTTGTGTAGGTATTTATCTGTTCTCCACCGCACCGCTTTCTTATATATTTATTAGTACAAACAAGTTTTTGTATTTATAGGTTGTTCATCATGTCGGATGTCAATCAGTTACCCCTGTTACTCGCTAAAAAGGATTTAATGTTTTCTCGCATACAAAGTATTACAGATAGGACTCATAATCTTTCTAGTGAATATGAAAGAGAAACATTCTTGTGTGAGATCGAAACAGTTGACAAATTACGCTCAGATTTCGAAACTATGTTAGATAAAATAAATACTTTAGAATCTAAATTGAATCCTAAATATGTTATTAATTATCAACCGCTCATGGCATTTGATGATTTGTATTGCCGTATAAAACGAGCCGCAAGATCGCTAGAGGTACCGCCTGATGTCAAACATCATCAGCATAATAGGGATGAGGACAGGCCTCGTCTGCCCCCCTACCAATTCCGGAATACTCAGGAGATCTGAGATCCTGGTCTTTATTCTATACAGCTTACAAAAGCATAGTTCATGACAATCCTAGATTGTCAGATTCGGAAAAATTACATTATTTGATGGGTAAACTGACAGGTAAAGCTCGTTCTGTATTTGCCGGTATAAACCCTTGTTCTGAAAATTATAAGGTCATTTTAGATGCTTTAATTAGTAAGTATGAAGATAAGAGACTGCTCGCATCATCATACCTAGATCAAATATTCGAAATGAAGCCCTTTCATTCATCAAATATAAATAATTTAGAACAATTTCTCGATAAATTCGCAACTTCAGTATCCGCGTTAAATAACTTAAAAATTAATAATCTTTCGGATTTTATATTTTTGTATACCGCGTTAAAGAAATTAGATTCCGAAACCGCCCGCGCTTTCGAACTAGATAAACGGGGATCCGACATCCCATCTTTCGATACATTAGTGTCATTTGTGCGCGATCACATTAAAATATTGCAACGCACTTCTTCAAGCAACCAAGAAGTTACTAAGAAAGTTGTCGATCGTCGTATGGATGCGGCATCGAAAGTTATGCAACATAAATCTACATACTCTTATACTACAACCGCTAATCCGCAGCCTAAGTGCTCATTGTGTAACATACAACATGAACATTTATATAAATGTCCAGGTTTTCGAAATTTAACGCCTAATGATCGTTTCCGATTTGTTAAATCTAATTCTTACTGTATTAATTGTCTAAGTAAAAATCACCGTGTATTTAATTGTAACTCAAATAGTCGATGTCACAAATGTGACTCAAAACATCATACTATGCTCCACTTTGAGCATAGTAATGCCACCTCCACCGCGAACATACTCAGTGGTAGTTCGGTCACAGCGACTACGTCACGCGCAGTGGATCTATCGTCGCACTCGTCGCACACGCAGCCCGCTGTTGGTGGCGGCGGCGGCGGCCGACCGGCTCCTTGCACGGACCGCGCCCCGCACTTACCCCCGCCGACACCCGTCGTATCCCGCGCATCGGAAGACGTAGCATTATGCACGTTATCAGACAATGTTAATAAAAATATGCCTCGCGTACATACTACAGTATTGTTAGCCACCGCTCGTGTTTTAATGATCGATAGAGACGGTAACGAACATTATATTAGAGCATTATTGGACAGTGCTTCTCAAAGTAATTTTGTAACTAGGGATTGTTGTAATCGCTTGGGATTGCAATGTATACAGAATACAACCTTTTCGATTAAAGGTATAGGAGGGACAACAAAGGCCACACAGGGTTCTGTACATATAAAATTCTTTTCACGGTTTAATCGTAATATTAAATTTGATATGGAATCCTTAGTTGTAGATAAAATAACCGAACGTTTACCGACTGTTAGTGTCGATATTTCATTATTTTCAAATTTTAAAAATTTGCCTTTAGCCGATGATAGTTACGCTACTCCTGGGAACATTGACATGTTAATCGGTGCCTCAATTTTCCCGCATTTAATATTGTCCCGTAAGGTTAAAGGTCAACCCACATACGTCTCGCCGTATGCTATTGAGACCGTATTAGGCTTTGTTATTGTAGGTTCAGCTCCCGCTAGATCAAATACCGATACTTCCGTGTCTAATATGTTAGATAATTGTAATTACACTACCACCGCGCATTGTTGTGTTACCGAACCCACGATGGAATCCGTTCTATGTAGATTCTGGGAAATGGAAGAGGTGAATGTTGCACCGATTCTCAGCCCGGACGACAAGGAGTGTGAAGCTATTTATGCTGGCACTACCACTCGCGAGGACGACGGTCGTTATACCGTCGCGCTTCCCTTCAAGGGTAATGCACATTCTCTTGGCGACTCGCGTCGATTAGCCGAGAAATGTTTCTTTTGTCTCGAACGCAAAATGCAGGCTTCGCCTGAACTCAAGCAAGCCTATGATGACGTCATTACGGAGTATTTAGATAAGAGTTATATTTCACCCGCACCCGTTAATGATGATAGTAATGCTCCTTCGTATATAATACCGCACCATGGAGTTATTCGAAAAGATAAACTCACGTCTAAATTGCGCGTCGTACTCAATGCTAGCGCTAAAACTAGCACGTCCGTATCTCTCAACGATCTTCTTTATAATGGACAGAATTTACAACGCAATTTATTTGATATTATAGTTAACTTCAGATTATTTTCAGTAGCTCTCTCTGCCGATATTAGGCAAATGTTTCTTTGCATTCGTATTAGAGAGAGTGACCGCAGATTTCAACGCATATTGTATAGATTTTCGCCTGACGAACCTCTCCAGGTTTATCAGTTTAATCGCGTTTGTTTTGGACTCAAATCGAGTCCGTTTCTTGCACTGCGTACTATTAAGCAGTTAGCCACCGACGAAGGCGAATCGTTCCCAAAACCTAAGGAAGCGGTTCACACCGGTCTGTACATGGATGATTTAGTATATTGTCTAGATAGTGAAGATGAGGCTATCGTCACAGCTGCTGAGATCATCTCACTCATGAAGGCCGGACAATTTGATCTTGTCAAATGGACGAGCAATTCGCAAGTAGTTTTAAATTCCATTCCGTCAACACATCGACTTTCATCGGTCGTAGAATTCGATGTGTCTGATACGCATAAAATTCTGGGTCTGTGCTGGTCTCCTAGCTCAGATTTATTTAGTTTAAAAATTTGCACGCCCGCTGAAAAGTGTACAAAACGCACCATTTTATCTTGTGTCGCAAGATTGTGGGATGTAATGGGTTTCGTAGCACCCGTTATATTATTTGCCAAACTTCTTGTCAAAGAGTTATGGTTATGCAACTGCGATTGGGACGACGCCCCCCCTGACGTTATCGTCAGACAATGGTCACGTTTCAGGGATGAGCTCCCCAGTCTAGATCAAATTAAATTACAGCGCCATGTTGACATCACAAAACGCAGTGTGGTGAACATCATTGGCTTCGCAGACGCTAGTGAAAAGGCTTATGGTGCTGTTGTGTACTTCCACGTCGAGAATGATGGTGTGAGTACTGTGCATCTTATAAGTGCAAAATCTAAGGTTGCACCCCGCAAGGTCGTGTCGTTGGCCCGACTCGAACTTTGCGCAGCGCTTTTGCTCGCTAATTTAATTAATAATATTGTTACCGCTGTTAACAACCGCTATCCAATTAAGGCAATACACGCATTTTCTGATTCAACAGTTGCTTTATGTTGGATCCACGCATCGCCCCACAGGTGGGATACTTTTGTCGCGAATAGAGTTTCTAAAATTCAATCTCTGCTTTCACCGCACAATTTTTATCACGTGTCTGGTTCGGACAATCCAGCCGACTGTCTATCGCGAGGGCTTACTCCTGCCCAAATAATTCACCACCCCCTATGGTTCAACGGCCCGCAGTGGGCTAAATCCACCTTTTCGGAATGGCCAGTCACCGCTTTCAATTCTTCTGCTGTTATGGACCCGCCTGAGGAGAAGAAACTCTCCTTTGTTACTCGCACACCGCCAGAAGAATCTGTTTTCATCGCTCTGGTAAATCGCTTTTCTTCTTGGTTCAAGCTTCTTCGCTGCGTAGTTTATGTCTGTCGTTTCGCAAAATTATTAACACCCGCACATATTTTAAATTTTACTCCGTTGAAATATTTGCCCGCCGCAGAAATAGCTGACAGTTCTTTGATTTCACGCCACGCATTACTAGACAGATTAGTGCAAACGTTCTGGAAGCGATGGAGAGCGGAGTACCTGCACACATTACAATCTCGCGAAAAATGGAATACGCCCGTCAATCAGATTACTGTCGGAACTGTTGTAATTGTACGTACTGAAAACGCGCCACCACTTCATTGGCCTTTAGGGGTTATTGAAGAGGTCTTTCCGGCTTCTGACGGCGTAATTCGGGTTGTTCGTGTAAAAACTGCAACCGGCTCTTATTTGCATCCGGTTGTACGTCTGTGCCCCTTACCTAGACATTAGTTTTAGTTAATACGAGTTCTAGGTTAAGGTTTAGTTTATTTTAAGTTTCTATTTTTACTTTGAAGGCGTCCCTTCAAGGCGGGGGGGAATGGTTGCGCCATATAACATTACATTTTTGTTTATCATTGTATAATTATTATTAGTAATAGTTTGTTCAAATAAATAATTTAGCGTGGTACGAAACGTTAATTTTCTAAGGATTGGCACTACACTAATTCCTTTATCCTCTCCTATTCCCGCACATACCTTTGTTTTAAGTGCGAGCGAGAAGATTCGCTTGTATCGAAAGTGACATATCGCGCTCGCGCGTCACTGTTAAATTGAACGCTGAAGTTGACATTGAATTCCCGCCTTGATCGCGCTTAAGATCAAGTTTTTTGTAATTCGTGATAATTACTAAACATTTTAATCCACCGCATCGCTCTAGTGTGTTTAAGACCATTGTGTTTGTGCCATTGTTGTGAAGCAAGTAGCTGGGACCTGGAGACACCGATAGCCGCCGCACTGCAACCTACAATTCAAAGGTACTGTGCCTCCTTCCTTACCAGAACTGTCTTTCTTTGTGTTCCATCCTCACAAGCAGTTCTCAATCACCAACCTAACAGTGTATCGTGTCAATCCACGTACCCGTCAGATTATTTAGATACAGTCCACTTAAATCAAAATCAAACAATATTTATTTCACCCGCGCCGCCAGCATATGTATTAACTATGTATTAAATTTCATTCGAATCCTGCACTAGTTATACCCGGATGAGTATATTTTTTTGTGAGAAAGAATAATGATTATCACCCAGGACAATTCACACAGCGCTATCTAGTCACAAATCAGGTAGTTTATGTTATAGTTACTACACAACTAATAGAATAAGTTAAGTAATAAATTTGCCCATAACAAATATACAATATTACTTAATGGATATATATAATTTCATTTTATTCAGCTACTGTTAGTATGTGTGAAACCACAAACATTCAGTGCGGAAACCTGACCACTCATTATGAGTTAATTACACTTAAAAACATAAAAAGAACATTAAAACTTTCGTTTAAATTTAAAACGATGAACGATTCAAAATATGTTTGTTTCTATTTACCGATAATACAATTTACGATTTTTTTTACCCAAAGAGGTTTGATAATTTTTACTATAATAGACGACAGATAAAAATTTGGAATTCTTATGCAATGCAAAAAATGGTATTCTACTAGCGTATTACCAGGTCACAGCCTCATTGCCGGCACAAATTTTTATTCAAAATTCAACTAGAATGTGAATTGTGAATAAAAATTATTTCAATAAAAAGAAATCTGTAGAGGAAATATATTAATTGTTGTTCTTTTTTTCATCACTTCCCATTCATGTATTTAGGTTGCCAGGATAGCACAGTTCTTTTTTCTTTGTATATCGAAGAGGCAAAGATTCTGATGCACTTTCTACTCTTTCTAACGCTTAACTTCAATTTATTTCTAACCTATATTTCCCCCATCGCTAGAAAATAACCGAAGTGGTAGAAAACCTCCATTTCGGCTTTATTATACTTAAATGTCAAGAGGGGTTGAAATTTCGATGAGTAATTAATGCTTGTAAAGAGAGATGTTTTTATTATTCTTCCGAGGTCCCCATAACAAACACGCGTGCTTGTCCCTTACATGCCATACTTAATTAACCGACTTGCACAAACACGAGAAATGTAAACAATACCAACTTAACGAACTCTTGTGACGCAAACGACTTAGATATAACCCGAACATAAACAACGTTTTACGTTATCGTTTGAAAGTTAATAAGTTTTTGTATATTCAAAATAAACTCCTTACAAGCTACTACCTTGAATTTAATGACTGAGCGTTATTAAATTATTATTAAAGGTAGGCATTTTATATTAAAGAACAACAGCTGTCCATTTTCATTAAGTCTGTTGTATATCAAGTATACATTTACTGGTTTACTTATTGATTATCTAACAAGAAATATGTAGTCATTGTGGTAGTTGAATAATGATTACGTTTCCATTAGAAGGTATTATTTCTATATAAATTTTTAATTTATTTATATGTCCAGATACTGTCCACAATTTTAGTCTAAAATGTCATACAAAATTTTAGGATTACGGCTTTTACTGAAAATTCAGAATGTCTAACTTCGATAATAGTAACTTAAAAAAGCATAAAAAAGGTATCAGTTGAGTTTAATTGATGCCAATTCTTTTTAACTGAACTTACTAGTCGAACTAGATGGTATGGATAGTCATAAAAAATATGACGTACACATGAGTGCCTAAAGGTTCTATGCTAATAAATAATTTTGGGTATTTTCAAATTCAAATTCAAAAATCATTTATTCATGTAGAACATTTTAGCCGCTTCTGAACGTCTAATTTTTACATTATAATTTTAATTTTTCCCTACTGTCCAGTTCGGTATATAGATCCAATTGAACTGGCAAGATATCGTTTTAAAATAAAAATGTTTAGTGAGTAATAGGATTTGAGTTTGAGTCTCTAATAAATATTTCATTAATTACCAATTATGCATTTCGTTTTAGTAGCTAATTTTCAAACCACTTTTCAGTATGTATAACTATTGTATTTATTAGAAATAATAAATCGAAGATCAAAAGAATTAGTTCGCAGCAGTTTCTATTGTTGATTGTCACCTGTCTCATTCTTATGATGATATCTAGATCATTTGTATAAAAATAACGATGACTATTGCCCTATACCAATCACATATATGTATATTCGCATAACAATAGTCACAACACTCACCAACTACGTTCAAATGTATAAAATGACTCATATGTGGTGTAGATGATATTTGACATTCATATATGCCGGAGTCTCTATGTTGGGGATATTTAATCTGAAACAAAATAGTATATATTAAGGACTGAGATACATTTAAATTTTCTTTATGGAAATTAATGGAACGTACCCAATTTTCTAGTCTGATGAGCATAATAATATGATTTATTTTCATAAAAATATACCAACAAATTAAATTATATTAGTATTTTATTGCGTATATTTCATTTCAAAACGAGAGATAGGAAAAAAGAACATAGTATACTTAATTGAAATGTGGTCTTTTATGAATAAGTTGTAAATATTAAATTATAGAAGAACATTTATGTTAAATACACATGTATTTTTATATACAGTGATTTTAACAATGAAATAAGTAAAATGAAATTAAAAATAGCAATTTAATTAAACAACATTAATTGACCTTTAGCCTTCGTAATGAAATTATCTCTTTATGCTATAGAAGCTAAAATAATATAAGTATCTAGGTTAAGTAATAGAAAATACAACTGACCTGTAAAGTCCAGTCTTCAGAATGGGGCAAATGTATGGCCCGGAAGCGCTGATCGCTCGTGTACGTATATCGTCCCACAGTTAGCAAGTGAATGTCTCGGTGCCTCACCCATGACACTTGCATGTTTAACTAGAACAAAGTAATTTTAGAATATAACAAAGTAATTTTAGGCTTATAAAATACATTATTCTAACTCCAGAATATTCCAAATAGGTACACGAGTTATCTATTTGGATATTGCCAAATTGTCCTTTTTACAGGACTAACATGTTTTATAAACGCCTGTCGCTTTTTTTATTAATTAGATATACCCACTTATACTTTACTGCTTTATTTTCAGGTTCATACTATTATAATATATTATATTATATTATAGAAACATAATATTATAGCAAATTGCTTTGTGGTTGAAACAGGTGAGATGGAGGTATAAGAAGATGATCTTCTACAGCAAAGTCTATCTCGATAGTCGTTTGAAATTGAACAAGGATTAGCTGAGAGCAAAAAATGTGTGTACCCCTAATAGTTTGAAAACAAACTCTACTAATAATAGGATCTTTTCGGTAATATAATGTTTTAGGTACACGATATTGTAGAACCAGCTAAGAAATTATTCACATTATCTGATATTTGATTTTGAATAAGATGTCAGAAAATTATAAAAGTTTATTTTTGGAACAACAAAAGCCCTGAAATCTATTTCGGGTTTAGATCTTAAAACAATGTAGTCAGACGTTGAAGTAATGCAAATATTATTTCTACAAGTAAAGCTTATTTTAGTTTGCGTTAGAATACACAAAGAACTATGAATGCCTCTTTAGCTTTGTTTTCATTTGGCTTGTTTTGAAATGACTTTATTATACAAAATCAAAATATTACTTTATTTTCTATAGAATTCTACGACTTGTATATTTTTACAAACTATATGTTCTTACATATTTTAATGGAATAATGTAAGTCTACTATTACCATACTAGCCAGGTGGCTCGGTGGGGAATTTCGCTACTATATGTTTTTTTTTACTAATTAATTTTTAGGAGATTTAATCTTAATATGATGATATCCATGTATTATTACTATATTGCTCAGGAGACTCAGTAGAAATTTGTTTCAAATTTGTTTTTTTTCACTTAATGCATTAAAATTCATTTTTTTAATCTGTAAATTTATAGGACTTGAAGATTGTTACAAACTCAACCTGCTTATCTTTTCGCATTTATATTACAACATTATTTGACATTACAGATTATGAAATATAATTCATTAACCGTGGTGTTTTATAAAAGACGGCAAGAATATTACGTTTTAGAACAAACGTTGCAAATTTAATTGTGGTATCGAAATTGTTATAAATTCAATCAAAACTTTGCTGGCTCGTCCGTGGGAGATGTGAATTGTTAGTAATATTCAACGTGGCATTTTGTTACGAATACTACGAGAGTATTAAAGCTTTGAAGCGGAACTACAGGCGGATTCAAGTTGATATTGAATTTGGATATTTACTTTAAAAGTACAGTGTAGATAGTTTCTAAGTAGATATTGTTAGATTTACAAATAATCTTATAAACTAATGAAGTGTCCTTACTGTTACTCTTCGAAGCTAAGGTTTGTCTAAGAAATAGAAAGAAAATTATTTATATGTAATTCAATGAGTGTTATTAATAATTATTAGCTTCAATCGAATTACAATTTTGACGCAAATAAATTAACGAGATACTTTTTATCATAGCTCACAGCTGAAATAATTTAGACGTATGTAGAAAACAGATGCAGAAGGTGAAGAGTTAAACACGATTGAAGGCATTTAGGAAGACTAATATTCAGCAGTGTATAGAGACAGGTTGACATGATGGGGTCAAAATACAATACATACATAATGAGATTCACCAATATCCCTATTTGAATGTTTTTAAACTAAGTACTATTATACCTACCTATCTACTAATATTTTAAACCCTCATTTCAAATTTGTTTTAAATGAAGACTAATGTAAAATTCTGCACCCAGGGAAATTACTATCTTTTTAGTTTTACAGTTTTAAAATAGCGTAAATTCCTGAAAACTATGAGAATGAAGTAAGAATGTTCTTCTTAGCTAGCTAGTCAATTTTAATTTCTATAGTAAGTAAAATTTAAAAAGGAATAGACTCTCAACTCGTAAAGTTTCAAAATGAGTCATAGTCAACTTATACAAAAGTATATGAATATTTTTATTATCTAAAAATATTCATATACTTTTGTATAAGTAAAGGAAACAGAGGCTTGAAGTTATCTACAAAAAAAACACTTAATGTGTACATAATATGCACGTGTAAATGGTGTAATTTTCAATTAAAATTAATTACTATAAAATGTACAATTTTCATTGTGTTGTGATCGCAATAAGTCAAATAATACATTTATAAAATTCAAATATGGAACGTTATGCATGAAACATTTGTTGTTTTATTTTTCTTTTTATACATTTCTTTTAATATAATATTCTCTCGAATATTTCTTAACGTCACTATTAAATTCAGTGTACAATCAATTCTAACCATTTTTTATTTCACTATTATAATAATATTCCTCCACCAATCATCAGTATTAAATATTAAATATTCACAACACAATAGTACCTTTTGCAAAATATTCAATAGCAAAACATTAGATGCACAGACAGCACATCTCATTAGCGAGTGCAGAATCAATAGAGAAAATGTGAGCCTACTAATGGCGTATTTGTGTGCTCAAAACTGAAACATTAGCATAACTAGTTCAAACATTTGTGCTTCCATAATCAAAGTACTTACTTTTATTTTTTATTAAGAATTGTTTAATAGTTGCGTGTTATTTTGTAACACGCACTCTTTTAAATGACAACATAAAATTATAAAACCAAACAATACTTCAAGTCATAATAGAAGCATAATAATCGTTAAGTTCTTTCTCTTTAGATATTAGAAAGGGACTTAGATATTAGAAAGAACTACTTCTTTAAGGCATCCATACTGTTATAAATTCGAAAGTGTGTCTGTATGTCTATCGACTATTACAGTTAAACTAAATAGCGAACGGATTGTAACAAAACTTGACTAGACTATAGTCTGTACCTATCACAAGAAGAGAGATTGACTATCATTTTTCTCAAAAAAAAAAGCATACGAAGTCGTCGTAACAGCTAGTAAAATTTCATATCTTTATTTAAATAATAGCATAACTACAAACTTAAATAACAGTGACCGTATAAATTGTGAAATCAATTACATTAATTAACGTATCCTCTATTGTTAAGCTTCCATTTCCCGCACATTACTCTAGCTAGAAAGAAACAGAGTTATCTCGTTAGCCCGTCCTGTTATATATGCGAAAGATATGGCATCGCGGTCTAATGAGACTTTTATTTATAAAGTTGAGCTCACAAAAGGGACTTTAAAGTTGCATTGTGCTATTGTTACGTTTCATTTTAAGCGAGGAGTTTGTGGTACACCCCTACGTAAATTGGACGTTGCTTGTTGACTGTTGAAATAAGGGGGACTCGTTAGTGTTAGCGTGTACTCAACTCTCGCATATCTGTATTATAAAAGCGAGTGCTTGCAGCAAGTGCGTCGAGCAGTACAGAATCCAGTTTAATTGAAATTATTTCACCGTCTGCTATACTTATATTATTTTGTTTAATTCTTATATTAATAGTGGCTCTTATACGAGAAATAATTGTCGATTGTTCATGGTTATTTTCAATAAAAACAGAAAAGATAATGTAATAACTATATAGGTAGTAAAAATATAATACAGTAGTGTGTAAATTTGTAGACACTGTCCTTATGTTCAACGTCCGCATATATTATATACTATAGTATGTTAGTTTGCGTTACAGTATCAGCCTAAGCAAAGTTCAATTGATTTTGACATGAAATCTAAATTGACAGGTTGAATATTGAAAGCGAAATTATTCACTTAACATTAATACTTGGAGTACATTACAATGCGTATAATTAACTCTGCTGTCAGTAATTAGCTTATTCATTCTGAGCTACCCTTAAGCAAAATATTAACAACAATCGATGATAGTTCAGATTATCTATAGTTAGAGGTTGTTAATTAAATAATATACTTGCCTCCTCACCGATTACTATTTTATAATAGTTTAGTTGTCAAATATAGATTGACATTGTTGTAAAAAATATTATAAGAAAAGACAATACAATTCTACTGCAAACGTACATATTATTTATTATTTAACATCTCACATGCTATCTCAAGACAGAAGAACCCCATCACAACAATACTAGTACTAAAACACTAGTTTTATTTCCCAACGTTGAAACCGGTAAAACTTTTCGTTACGTTGTTAAAAAAAGGACGCTTACACCGCTTTCAATCTATATCAATTAGGCGTCGTCATTTCAGCTTCAGACTTCAGCTTTTATTCTGAACGGTAATTAATTTGAACAATTTTATGGATTAGTAAATAAAAATGATTCCTTTTGAATGAAATATTCAGTCATATAATATTAGAAATAAAATAGAAGAAGTATTCGAATACCTAATGTTAATATTTTATTTATAGATTTATAAATAGGTGCAGTAAAAATAACGAGACGAGAAAAAAAACAAACTATAAAATAATATATAAATAGTTTGTAACAGTAACCATTATTGCGTTTCTATGCAAGGTTTTCATAGTCTAAAATAAGCATTAACCGAATCTGCATTATGTAATAGTTTGGGAATAAACTTTCATTTCTAAATACAATCTTTCAATTCTTTTATTACTAATCTTTTTGACACATGTTAGACTCTCTTTAATTTTATTATTCATCTTGATTCTAATTTAGTTGCTAATGATAAAAATGAGGTTAGAGATTTTTATCATGGTCGTCCAATGGTCGAAATTCATAGTTAATTTAAATTATAAATTTGAACTTGATTAACGTATGTGTAATGTTTGTGTAAAATACATGGTAATGTGTGTATTGCTTTTTTATAGATTTCATATATTTTTACGTATGATTTAAAAAATATTGTCTATATAAACTATAAGTGCGCAAAATTTCATACACCCTTCATTCGCGCAATTTCGTAAAAGTTTTACTAACTTTTTGCTTTACGTATTAATATAATCATAATATAACACAGTATGTTTTTCATAGTCTAAAGAATAATGTTTTTAGTCCTCTAAGGCTTTCGGCGAAGGTCTTACAGGAAAAGCCCTACTATTGAATACCGTACAATTTGTATACCAAAAATGTAATAAAAACAAAGATGGCCGAAGTTCTGTTATTTCAAAATGAAGGATATCGTCGAAAGATAATTACAGGCTGCGAACTAAGGAAAACAAGACCGACAGTAATAACAGAGGCAAAATAACTTATAAACGGTGGAATGCTCCTTGCGTGATCGCAATTACTGGAATGTATACACGTATTTTTATGCAGATGAAAGGAAAAAATATTATATATTATATTACGTTCGTAGCTAGCATTTTTATTCATCATCATCTTGATGGTCATGCATATAAAAATGATGAATATATATATATATAGAAAACTAAGTAGATGTAACACTATTAAGTAATTAAAAGAAGTTCTAAGTCTAATTAGGGCTTTAGTTTCAGGTTCAACAACTTTATCTTGTTATCCATAGGGAGCAGCTAACCTAAAAGTAAATACGCGCCAAAGTCATTATAACTTTAAAACATGGCCCTCAATGAAATACGAATTTGTCTTTACCTTTATAAATAAAATACATATATTTTTATATATATATAATATGACAAGATGTCACATGTTTCTTTTCTGTATTGTATACATCTTATATAAATTATTCTCGTATCATTTTCGATTTTTATCAAATTTTATATACGTAGTCAGCAGCTCTGAGAATCGGCTATTATCCATTTTTCTTATACCTAAGTGATAAGGCTTGTCCACCCCTAACTTTGGACAATTTTATTTTATATTTTTATAATGTGGCATTAAAATACATACAAGCCTAAATTTTCACCCTTCAAACCCTATTGTTTTATAGCGACATCAATTTATATTGCAAAACAATGCTATTTATTCAACATTAATAAAGTAATATTCATATATATATATATATATATTATATTATTCCTATATAATATAGGAATAATATAATATATATATATAATAAAACTGCTATCACAGTCATATGAATGTGATAACATTTTCAGTTAAGAATAGCTTGAATATAGGTCAGTGCGTATGGGCACGGCTTATTCAGGTAGCCTCTCCTTACATGACTCTTGCATATTCATAACCTCGCATTTCTGACTACAATAGACCTCATTAATTTCTCTAAAGTACATATAATCACGACTGTTTCCGAGATAGGATAGCCAGAGGCATTGCCAACTGACATAGTGGTGGAGAACGCAACACTTGATATACCTATATTTCATAGAACAGATGAAATCTCTCGTGAAGTCCGTCGTAAAAAATTTCGTTGGTTAAAATCTTGTAGAAATTTGTACAAGAATGAAAATGTTCTTCCATGTGCCGATGATCATAAATCTCAGACTTATGTAGTGATTCTAGGGCGGTTGGTATCTCTGGATGTACGTAATTTAAGGTAGTAAACCTTAATGACCTAGACGTTGTGAAGTAATAAATAATAATAAGCATTTGCAGTTTATTTGCACACTGTATATGCCGAACAATGTTGCATCTACCATTCTTTTATATTGTCGTCCAATTAGGTTACGTGATGTTTTTTATAGTTCCGCACCCAAGCCAATGAAACTAAAACTTTGTAATACTGCAATATTTACACGTCAGTTTGACTGTCCGTCCGTCTATATAATAACAATATATTATGGCAGTGTAAGATCCGCTCAACAGGTAATAATAAAGAGGTTATAAAAAAATACATATATAAATACAAAAATACGTTGTCTAAAACACATGTTAACTACAAAAGCTAACATAGTAAAATGGAAAAATAATTAAAAAAATATTATATATAAACTTTCAAGCTATTTCTGCTTCCATAATAATTATATACCACAAAGATTTGTTCACAAAAAGTCCATAATACCTCAAAGTACGAATAAATTTTAAGAGATAATATTACATGAAAGGAAAGTAGTTAAAAATAGATATGACTGAAGGTTTTGCTTTGAAATACAAAGGTTAAGTCATACCTTTTTATCATCTACGACATTGATATAGATTGTCGTATCTAAATATATCTAAACTCTATACATATCTTTGTATAATGTTAAATCTAATAAGTGCGTAAAAATATAGATAAATCTATGAAACCTACAAATATTTCAAAAAGTCATTTGCGTAGGTACCTCATCTCATAAACAAATATTTCAATCATCAAGCTGCTTGCTTTGTAAGGTGTATTTTTTGTTAAAAGGTGAAACAAGGCAGTGAATTTACAGATAAGAACATGAAATTTTAGGCCTCCAGAATGTCAACGCATTAGTGGTATTAAATGCATTACAGATTCATTAGCTTATTGGTCAATCATATTATATAAAAAAATGTCGAAAAAGGATATTACTGGGATAATTTAAAGCTACTCACAGTTTTATTTCCTAAGTTCTTGACTCGGCAATTCAAATATGCCGTTTTGCCAAGGAGAGCTGTAACATTCTTAGATGCCACAAGGTCGAAGTACGGCCCTGTTCGAGGTGTAGGCCGCGGAGCATCCGCGGGGGCTGCCCCTGACCGAATAGCATTATCCGCTGAACCGGCTGGGGCCACCGTCACTGAGGCATTGGTTGGTGTTCCTTTGCCAAGCTCTCGTTGGGCTGATGACACTGTAAGAAAAGAAAATTGTTATCTTACTAATATTTTAAAAACAAAAATTTTTGAGTATGGATGAACTTTTGTTACTCTTTCACGCAAAAAGTACCGAACGGATTTTGATAAAACTTTACGGAAATGAAACTTATACATCAGAATAACACATAGGCTATAATTTAAATAGATATTATGTAAATTCGGCGAAATATGATGATAAATATCATGTGAGATGCAGATGAAGTACTGATCGGATTACAATGAAACTTTCCTGTAATATATGTCATATATTAGAACAACACATGGGCTATAAATTTTACGCGGGTGAAACCGCGGGTACCGCTAGTATAGTAAAATACTGTTATACTATGAGGGTAGTCAAATGAGTTGTCAAGTCAGGAAGATGTCACCATGAACGCAACACTTGACATGCCAACATTTCGGTGAGCAAATTTGAATTTCAAGTAGTGGGGAATAAGGCTACCGCAGTCTCTGATTGAAATTTGATCTGCGTAAGTATCTATTCCCGTCACCAAAGAATCTGTTAGTCTATATGTATGTATATTGACAGGATTTTTGGTTTTGGCCAGATTTGAACTAGAATCCTTTGATTGAGTAGTGATAGTAAACCATCAAGTTCTTTTACTTACAAATCTTAGTAAAATTATGTCATCCTTATTTCTAAATTAAAGTAGTGGCTACATAATGTACTCACAGTTTAAAATAGTAAAAAAAAACCTTGAAGTATTCTTCAAGTACAGATCTATATCTGTCAGCCAAGTATTCATCGAGATAAATCGAGCGAACCTTAACTAAATTGAGTTACATTGTCTTACAACAAAGTTCCTATAACTGTTTTCCGGTCCTATTATTGAGGCACGACAATGTACTATTACTGTCAATGAAAATCTGTAATTGGCACATATCTTAGATACGAATACAGAAATAAGCGAAAAACAGATGAATTTGGTTTTGGAAAATTGATTCGTCTGTATAAAAATTTCAACACTTTGTAAATTCTTCACGTCGTTTCAATGGCAGTTTAAAGTTTGAAAAATATACTTGTAAGTTTTTAATTTAAATAGAATTGCAAAATAAGTTAGTGTCATATTCTAATGGGAAGTGGTAACCGTGGCCTATATAGGTATATATACCTTTTTAATCGAATTAGGTGCTATTTTGCGGAAGTTCATTTCACTACTTAATAGATTTATAGTATTTAGTTTAATTCCGCTACAATTAGCATGTGTTAGACCACTAATGTTCAGTGTGGAAACTTGACCTCTGACAGAATCTTCTGATAAATAAATTAATAGTGATCAAATTCCGACCGTTATTGTTTCTATATCCAATTTGCGACTCGACTTTGGAAAAAAATGACAATATTCATTATATTTACATGTATGAGGTTTTACATTTTAAAAATGGGTATGAATGTCTACCCAAATTTAACATGCCGCTATACCCGTATGGATTAACACGCTAACTTTATTATACCAGTCCGTTCGCGTGGAAACTTCGTAAAACCAATCACGTGTAAGTGAACATCACTTCAGAGCCCGCGTGACGTCATGCTGCCTACATGAACACGCCGATATAGGTTTACTGGGAGAGGCTGATCTTTAGTACGAGTAGCTATATCCAGTAGTGTGATCAGTCAATGTTCACCTATAAATATCTGAACTAATTTAGAACTATTATCACAGTTTGGACTCACTAAAATATTTACCTACATTGTTACTTATTTCATTATAGAAAATTTGAATTTAAAATTACCGTCAATCAACTATGTAAATTACTTAGTACAAAATGAAGTAATGAAAGTTTAGAAAATAATATTTAGACTACTTTTTGGATATTACTAGCTTATTCTCGTGACTTTGTTCACTTGACCCGAATACTATGATAGAGTGAAATACATGAGAGACTACATCGTCCTCCAAATGTTAGAAACGTCACGATAGGAGTAATAATTAATAAAGAAACTGGAAAATTTACTTTCGTGACTATTTAAATATTGTTATATGTTAGCGATATTTCTCCAAACGAAGGTTAGTGATATTAGAATAAATAAGAAAAAGTGATAACTTTTAACAAATCTAACATGGAAATCAAAAATGTTTCGGTATTCTTAAATATGATATTGCACATGTTGTGTGATATTACAGACATCTTCATAACTTATTTTATAATATGTCCATATAAGTAATAAGTACCAGTTTATAGATTCTAAAATAATTGGTGTGTAACAAGATTAAGTTAGAGAACTTAACTAATAAAAATCTAAAGTAGACACTTAAAAGTTTTGTCTATTTGTCGTTGACTTTTTAATCGAATACTTACAAAGGAATGTTATAATAATTGTCGCTTCTTGTTACGTTATAATTCTTTTACTGTTATAGATTATTATAAACTTCGAGGGGCATTTCACAGCGGATGGAAATAATTATCAGAACTTCGCTGCACATCAGTGGAATTTATTTTTTACTAGGTGTTCCCACGACTTCGTCCGCGTGGAATTTAACTTTATTTTTCTAAAATAAATATTGCCTAAGTTACTCCTTATTACATCAGCTTCCTGCCAAAAAAGTCCCGTCAAAATCGGTGTAGACATTTCAGAAATTAGCCGGAATAAACAGATAGATAGACAAAAATTCTAAAAAATGTTTTTTGGTGTATGTACCGTATTTATATTCATATGTATGTAGTAAAAAACGGTTATTTCAATATTACAAACAGACACTCCAATTTTATTTATGTATAGATTAACAACAATAATTATTTATTATTATTGATAACCATGAATTTAATTATCGCATCGCAAAGAGAAAACTCAAAATGAAATATTCGTGTACGATACATTAACACTTATGGCTGTCAATATTTAATATTATTATTTTAAATCTACTGTCCAGTTAAAAGTGAATTTAATCATTGAGGATGAGATACCTAGGTAGTCTTTATGCAAAGTCGCCTGCGTGGATACAGATATCTTTACTATTTTTGCCAACAATGAGCATCCTTTGTAAGCTGTGTTAGTACTGTTTATAAAATGTGAAAATGGGAATGTGAAATATGACAGTGACACTACAGGCACACTATATTTATTATAGATCCTTGAAGATCATCGTATTAGCAATTCTACATTTTATCTACTTCACTTTAGAAGAACTTGCAATTAATTAAAACTAGTAAGACAATCTAAATATCGAATACCAAGCACTGTGCAAACCCTATCACATCTGTATACATATAAGTGATGTTATTTAGTATAGCAGATTAACATTATAATGTAAATTATTAAAATGCTAGGTTATGTAAATACCAAAAGTATGCCTTTTCCATTACTGCCCTTCAACAGCTTTCTGTTTTTAACCAATGGTTAGCTGGTAGAGAATGCACTATGGCATTATGCTCGCCAATTGTATATTTCTTTGTTTGTGTCAGTAAATTCTAAAATGTTACTATATGTACATACATCGTCTCAACTTGCATCATTATATTACTATCCCGTGTTTTCAATAATGTTTTTAATGTTCACGGATAAACCGATCAATATATACATTTTTACGCATGTCTCAATTATACAATCAAATAATGCTATTTTCCATTCAACACTGTCATTATACATTTTTTATTCGAATATTGTCTGCCTTGGACATTTTATTTTTGTAGACATTTTTATTATTCATAATTATATTGGGCGAAGGTCGTGCGGGAGTGACACCGTGAAATTGCGTTGTTTTATTAATTCTCATTTTCGCTCTGCCTTCATTTTTTTAAATAAAATAATGACAGAAAGTAAATGAAATATTATTTATGTAATTTGCTTGGCAAATTATGTTTTTATAACAATTTTTTATCCTATACATTAATTCTTGTTGTTACATAAATGTCGTAATTTTATACACGGAATGAACGAAATTATTCCAATTTCACATTGTTGCTGATAAATGCAAATTACATTGCATATATTGAAGTCAACTGCTCACAATTCGTTAGTAGAAGTCCATGGTAAATCTCAATATCAAAATAATTTTATTCATAGAAAACATTTGTTGTCACTTGGTATGCACGAGATTTTTTAAGAAACTGTCTCTACGTTTTATCTACTTCACTTTAGAAGAACTTTCAAAATCTCAACAAATACTATTACTAAATTTGATTTATAATACTATTAAATAAAAATATATTTTTGAAACTTACAGTATAGACATTAACAATAATAATTATTATAGCCTTTATTCAGATTAACTTAAATTACACTATTTTGATAAGAAACATTTAACATCAAAAACTTAAAAACTTAAAAACGAAAAAAAATTATGTACTATTTGAAGCATATTTAATTTCTTATTGTTATATTTCATAGACAATAATACTTATTTCTAAATGAACTCTACTTAATCTTAAGATAATGTCTATAAACTTTTTGATAAAAGAAATCCCAAAAAAAACTTACTGCATTAAAATAATGTGTGTGCTTTGTAATTTGATACAATGTTATATGAGTAACACTGAAGGTCGTCGCGTACGTTTGTAGTGCCCAACCAAATATAATATTTGTTTTGTTTTAGCCGATGCCATATTTTCCAAGTGCTCTCGCTACTTAGGTCTCTAAGAAACATTTACCAAACTAATGGCGTAACTAGCTATTTTTTATCGTACCCAAGTAAATATTACTTTTTTCTTCAATGTGTATTATTTTATATAAAGGCGCGAAATATTTGCACCGACATCGCTCTTCGCACAAATGTTCAGCTATACTGTAGAAAAATATTTTGTCGTTTATTTCGAGTAGGGGTCATCTAAGTACATGTACTGACAATAATAGTTGTTAATTGTAAATATCGCGAAATATAATGTTAAATACATAATATATATATTAATATAATATATTGAAAATTTAATATACGTGTTTTCTATTTTAGTTAATCAGAGTAATAATACTACTTAAAAAAGAAGTAACAAGAATCTGGAAACAGGAAACGGTTAAATAGTATTGATTGTTATCTCATCTGCATACATGAAACCTAAACACTTACATTATACTACTTTATTAGTAGTTATTAAATATTTCTAATACTTACTTAAATAAACAGAAGTCAGAAATTAGAATTTTGTTATTACATACTTCGGTTTTATTAAAAGAAATTGAAATATTAACTACTTTGTCTATTTTTTGTATGTTAATCGTTCTTGGCTGCACTCCAAATTTTTGATTGTGCACCGCATTTAAAAATAGAACTGAGTCGTTTTCTGTTTCATTAAATTATACAATATCAGTCTAAGAATATATCTTTGTCCTAGTTCGTCGGTTTTTCATGAAACCAAAAGTATTAAATGTAACATTGTAACTAAAATGGAATATATGTCATATTAGATAAATAAAAGGTAGTTTCTCTCATAAAGCATTGAAAGAATTTGACATGTTTTAAGTTAATTATTCTGTAAATATTACAAAAAACGTGGCGTCAATATTTAATGATGTTGTATTAACGTTCCCAGCAGCTTACTTCTTGCTGTAACTTTCTTTTGTTGTTGTGATTTCAGAATCTTGATTCATCAAGAAACAAACTTAATTTTGTTTTAAAATAAATTTAAAGATACCACTGTTCTTCGCGATGGGGAAATCAGGGACATTATCAATTGTCGAAGTCATGCTGAACGACAATGAAACTGACACTAAACTGACATGTCCGTCCACATTACACTGTATACCAACGTGGTAAAGAGTGAGTCTTACTCCGTCCCTTACAATTATTTTTTTGTCATTGTTATTCGTTCCTTAACTATAGAGTCAGTTCAAAATTAATATAATTGAACTGACGACTTTGTAAGTTAGAGTTAATAAACCACTAGACCACGCCATGCTATGCGAAGCTCTCAAATTCTCTTGCTTAATAGTAGTTACTACTAATTTCGGTAATTAAATTCACAATTACTATTTACTATTACATAATTTTATTCTTTTATCTTCTGTTTAACGACTATACTTCTTCAGTTCTTCAGGTCATAAAAGAAATAAATAGTAGCATGCTAGCGTGATTTTCACTAATCTGGGTGGGTAATATTTATGGCCCATCTTAAGTCTTTTCAAGCGGGCCATTATTCCAATAGACAGGTAACCTATTTAGAACACAAGAAAGTTTTTGTAACTACGAGTTGTGCAGCTGGAATTTTATATTATTTTATATATGTTTGTTTAGATTATAGTCGAACTGTATTGATGTACATATGTAATACTGAACTGTAAGTAAATTCCCTGTTTAAATAACAAGTTATATTTTTAATGGATACTGATTAATTATTTGTTATTGTTTTTTAATTTTTTATTTTCTTATAAAATTTTCAATCAGTGCATAATCGTAATTAACAAATCATGAATAATAAGAATCAAATTATTATATTCATATATATAGTCATATACAAAACTTACTTTACATACTAATATTAATTAATCACAGTGTTAACTTAAGCAAATATTATATAACTTAATTATTTAAGTTTTAAGTAAGTGTAGATGTTAATTTAAAATTAAAGTACACTACTCTAAAAGTAATCAATCAGATATTACTTTATGTGCATAATATTCAATTACCTGACGAGGTATGGAGTAAATAGAGAAAACAGTTTAATGTAAATATACAATTCAAAGTACGTATCATAGACAAACGTCATTGCTGCCAACAACGTTAAGAAGAAAAAATCTTGTTCCAGATTTTTCTCCGATAGTTACCACTTTCCCTTTGCTCGACGCTAATAACATACATGATAATAAAGTAGAAGGCCGCAGGGCGTTGTTATTGTCGGCGGTATTGAATATCACAAAATGGCGGCATAGGAGGGATCGAATGGAACAAAACACGAACGCCGAACAACAGGGAAGGGTTGGGAAGGGAAATTTTATAGCGGAAACCCTAACATATTTTTACAAGCAACGTTCAATGTGAAAATATCTCAACTATATTAGGAAGTATATGCCTGTGAAACCAATAAAATATAGGAAATGTAGCAGCATTTATGTCGGGCTGTTCTTTGTTGCGGAGATTGTTAAATGCGAGTCGTATTGTATCGATTGTTTTTTTTATATGCTGAATTTGATATAAAAATAAAATGTACTTTTAATACAAGCTATAGTATAGTTGAATAAAAAATTATTACAAATTAATCATATAGAAACGAAACTGTGTATATAACCTGATTTTACATAAAAACCAGCACTTATTCTAGTAGAGTCCAACTTTTGTTCATCTTTTGAAAAATAAATATTCTATCGACATTTATCGATTGTGGCATTTCCATCGTTATTCTCAAAAATTTTATACTTAGAACAATTTTGTAGTGTGGTCATTGAATGAACTATCCCACAATTATATAATATATATTAAACAATAATCACAAAAACTGATTAGATTACCATCGTTATTGAGTTCAAGAGTAAGCCTGCTGGTTTCATTATTTCTGTTAGATTTCATTTCATTTCCTTAATTTAGAACCATAAACTAGAGATTTTCGATTTAGCATAATTTAAAAGAAACTTTATATTACGTTAAAATTTTTTTAAGTTTACCTCACGGAGAAAGTAGAATAGTTTCAAATTATCTTTAATGATGTAGTTTTTTAAGTGAGAACAAAAATTAAATACTCATTCCTGGACTACTTAAATGTTAGTTTTTGAACTGGTTAAACAAATAGAAATAAAACAATGTGTTTAAATAATATTATCTTAAATAATGGACAGAATGTTTTGAAACTGTAGTGTATTTACTAAGATACACTCAATTTAACACTCCAATTCAATCCTTCATACTATTCCATATGTTAGATTCGAATCAAATAAAAGCAACCAACGGATAGCAATAAAACTGACCATTACCGAAGTAAACAATATTAGTGAAAGAGTCATTGCTATAAATCTCAACAGAAATGCCTCGGCGGCGATAGCGAGCCAAATTGTGGCGAAAGAAAGCACTATATACGTAATACACAAGTTAGATTACGTTGTCCATGGTTGCTTTTGGTTAGATAAGGCGGAATTTGTTTTTCTAAATGGCACAGTTGGTGGCTCCAGAATTCTTTGATGTTCCTATCGTTCAAAGTTATGAGCCTGGTTTGAGATGTCTAGATCTAATGTGCAATTCAGTACAGCATACAGGCAAACAATTAAGTAGAGTGTAAATGGCAATAAATCTTGATAGGAAAGAAAGATGTGGAGACTACATCCTAATAAAATAATGTACACAATCTATTTAATGGTTCTTTTTATTTTGATCAAATCTTATGTGATATTAATATTGTAATAAATACAATATACTATGAAATTATAAATAAACCGTTTATACCGAGGGAGAATTTCCTAAAATTCGTTTGCATGCCATTACGTAACCTATCACAGCCAAGTTGTTTGCTTTGTGAGAAGTCTTTAGGTATGGAGGTAAAATAAGGCAGTGAAATTATAGGATTTGGAGATATAACATATTAATCCTCGAGAATGGCAAGGCATCATGTGATAATGTGATGACGTAGTGCAGTATATAGGCGATGCTTACCACTTAGAATCCGGTAGAATGTTCACTTGTTTGCCATTGCAATTCCATAAAATAAATGTCAATTTTAAAATCACGCTTAATAAGTTTAGAATAAATTAAAATTAAATTGTATTTCAATATTTTTATTTAAATAACACTAATCACAGTATTAAAATCTTTATAAATTAACATCATAATAAAAACCTTATTATGATGTTAATTTATATATTTAAGATTTTATCAAGAATTTGATTTGTAATTATTTAATCATAAAAGAAGGCCTCCTATTTTATCACTGAATAAATTCAGTTCTGATTTATCATAAGGCCATGAATTTGAGGCTCAAATTTATCAAATCCTTTTGTGGACTAAACCGACTCTTTGGCGGGCTAAAGCTTTCTAATGGTTTCTTTAATTAATTAATATTTTCGTAACGTAATATAATTCCAATATTTTCGTAATATAAAGTAAGTAGAGTCTACATTTAATTATACTGATAAAAGGAAAATGTTAGCACTGTTAACATAATATAACCTTTGACCTATTTAATGGATCCTTTGATTTTATATTCTCAAGAGACATCCCTTGTTTAATACTATCAAAAGCAATGATTTTCTGACATAACTTTAAATTTTATCTATACTACTATAGTAATATATATTCTATACAATATGTAATATACGAGTATATAATCATAGTAAAAGTACATTGGATATCAAACTACAAAGTATGGTCACATATGGAATACAACAACAAATTTGTATAATATTAATAACACGAAAATTATCAAATTTTACGACAACCGTATACGTCACAACTTTCCTGTTAATCTTAATGATAAAGGATGTACTGCAAAATAAAGGCTAGTGTGGGACACTATAAACCCTCAGTTATGAATATTGCTCATAATTTGTAGGAAGAGTGAAATGTTAGGTTAGTTCCGTTGAAAAGGGAATATCTTCCGCCACGTAGACATGTATGTATCTGGGGACCACCCGACGGCTGATGTTCAGAAGTCGTAAATAAGCAGCCAAGGTAAGTATCCCCCGAGATGAAATATTAAGTTGTATCCAAGTTCAATTTATTGTCGAATTCACAAGTTTTTAAATTGTACATACTAATGCGACAATAGTAGTAACAATTGACTTAAATACGATGTTCGCAGTGCCGTTCATGTATATCGCCGAGAGAGTTATATTATGACATAGTTAACACTTACCATTAGTGAGTAAGCTTCTTTGCCATTGCAAAAAAAAGAATTACAATAAAAGAAAATAACATTAAAATCAGTCCTAAGCAACCAGTGTTTATCCACTGCTGTTCCATTTTTGAGGCAGTTATTTTGTAAGAAGTTGCCGTTGCCTATTTGCGTGTGGGTTACCACTTAGTTACCATTTCTTTTTTTACACTCGCCAACTAATAGAACTATTACAAGAACGTAATTTCTTCCATGTATAGTAATTTGAGAGAATGCGAAAACCAAGACATACTTACATTAAGCAACATCGAAAAAAAAGTCGAGTCGAGTAGAGTCGTTATTGTATAAAGATTTTAAGAAAATGACCGAAAATTGGAATAAATTGTATGAAAAACAACAGTACGGTTCTTGAATGAATGACGTTCTATATACCATCAAGAACTAAAAGATTTATTCAAATTGATGCAATGGTTCCGAAGTTAATTTTCGTCTACAAGTAGACATACTAAAATTTCCCACTGTCTTGTAACAACTACTGTAGTTAGTAGAACGTATTCTATATCTATATTAATAATAGTATTGTAGTTCTAATGTAACAATATTCTAGTCTAGACTAGCTAAATCAGTTTTAAATATTAATGCAGTATTGCTATAAACATAATTGCTTCTAAGAAGATTGCTAAAATGAAAGCCGCTTTAGGAATTCCAATTGTTTTTCTTTCCGTTTAATTTTGTTACGTGTTTGAAGTTAGCTTTGCGTGAACGAGTTATTGAAAATGAATTCTACAATATTATAATAGAAACAGTAGAATGGAAACTTAGTTTAAGAGTATTTTCTACATTACAGAATCATACAAAATAGGTAAATCGGCAACAATTATATTTTTAAAAGTCTATTAGTCTAGTCTATCTAGTCCTTAATAGTTCTATTGTTAAAAATTGGTTAAAGATATAGTTGGTAAAAATTATCGTTGCATTATTTTCCATCTTCCAGAAATAACATCTTTCCAGATTGATTGAAAATATTTGGAAGTTACTTCACTGAAGATACGACACAACATCCGAGACTGCTTATAAGTAAATATATTTTTAGTAGTTTTTGTTGTACGATCAATCTGTGAATAATAGTGGTTGTATTAAGCAGTTAATACTGGTACATATATTTTCCATTTCTCAAATAAATATTGCTGGCAAAAGATATAGCAGAAAGTGAAAGTGGCAGTTCTGATTAGAAAACATACGTGGTCGATTTGATTGAACTACAGTCAAATACAAGAGGTATTTGACTCAAACGCTCTTCAAATCACTCGAAAGAGTAGCAGCCTCTAAAGCGAAAACAACCAACAAGCAACTACTGTACAATATCTGGTAACTGTAGAAAGGGATTCTTAGTAATGAGCACAAGTGATAGCAATTTATTATCTATGAGAGGTCATCTGGTGGAAATTATATTATTATTGAAATTACTTAATTTTCCGTTGGTGTTCCGTTAGCAACCTTTAATTACGTAAACCTTTTAACTTTCCATCCATCCATCATGTAATATCATTTCATTATCTCTGCCTATCTCCTTAGATGAACAAGAAGAAAAAGCCTATTAATAAAATATGCAATGTACCAATAATAGAAAACAATATAACAAAGAAAATCAATGCAAACATAACAAGAAAAAACAGGAAGGGTATATTTTGCTTGAGGTAATGAGGACTCAAATTTCAAAGCTATAATATTCCGAAGAACAGCATTGTCATTATTTCAATAGTATCTCATTATAATATGTTACAGTGTTTGAATTCACAATATAATTTCAAATAATAATATTATTTACATAATAAATATTTTACTTGTATGATCATTGCGTTGTATTTTGGTGTGGGTTATTAGGTACAAATTATAACAAAGTACACTACTAAATATATTTCATTTCTAATAATGCGATTTAAAAATAAATTAAATAGTTTTAATTAGACTATTTTGCCCTGAAAGAAACATAATTTTGCATTTTTTTGACATGATTAAAATGTGGAGAAGAATATGATCCTTTTTATTATTTTGATACCTACTAAAGCAATTTATTGATCCTCATCGAAAACATATTGATCGAAAATGCAGCCGCTGTTTCTTAACAAACTTGTCGAACACAAAACAATATATGCATTAATTACGGTTTCTGTTGCATGAAAAAATATTACAAAATATCTAAAATATAAACTTATACTATCTCTTGTAGATGCAAACGTATTTCATCCATTGAATACCATCCTAAAAAAATAATAACAAATTTTAGAAATATATAAAATTTGTGTACTTGTAAATACATACTCCTACTAATTATTCGACATTATACCACAAAATATTCTTTTACTCTAGCTGACCGTCTGTAAATTCAGACTTATGGATATAATGTTTTGAATCGAAATGCGTAACAAAATACAATAACTAGTTTAGTTATTGTATTAATATAAATACATAAAATATTTCTGTAATTTTTTTCATATATGTTGTAATAATACGTATTTACTATACATAACATTACAATATAAGTATATGAGAAAAATTAACAAGATCGTATGTTCTATTTGAGCTTGTAACATATTTCACTGACATTTCAGATGGATCTTTCAATAATGCAACCACTGAGCAGGGGTTTTATTTCCGACGACTCTGTAAAAACATCCAACCTAGATGTTTGGATAAGCGTTAATCTAACTTCTCCAAGTTAATATAACTTTTCCTGTTTCGTATTCGCATGAACATATTTTAGGGAGTCATGAATAATAATTTTATGGAAATAGGCAATGGTTTCATCATTACACTTGGAAATAAAATCTGCATACATTATGCGCTGACATATGTGAATCCACTTTTTTGGGTATTCAATGGAAAAATTGAGTTTTTTCCGCATCAAAAAGATAAAGATTGGTTTATATTACAATTTCATTCGAAAATTATGGTTGACCTGTTTGTTGTTACGGTATGTCATGCTATGGTGATGTAATGAAATGAAAACGCATGCCTATATCAGGGTTACGAAGTTTTTGATTTGTGATGAGTGAACATGTATATTCTTGTTTTGATTTCTATATAAAATCCCTAATAAGGAAATTGATGAAAAAGTGCATTTTCTAAATTCAATTTAAAGAAATGATAGTTATAATGTTTTTTTTTTATTTGTAACATACGAACAGAAAGTTTTTCCATCACTATAAGTTACAGAGTTAATTCCATTCCATGACATTCTGTAACATAATTAGTTCCTTGACATTTCAAATAAATCGTTTCATAATACAACCACCGTTGCGACGACCCATAGAAACCGTTCAACCTAAAAGACTAAGACTTAAATTGTTATTGGATTTAAAGATATTGTTTTATTTTAAGTTTACATTTTTTATAACAATCAAGTCGTGACTTGTAACAGTGTTGAAATATCGGGAGCTCATTAACAATTTCCACATGGCATATATCTCGTTTATATAATGTCCAAATTACTTTTAATATTTTTTAAATAAAGTAGACTCTAATTAACAATGCGACGACCCATAGAAACCGTTCAACCTAAAAAACTAAGACTTAAATTGTTATTGGATTTAAAGATATTGTTTTTTTTAGTTTACATAATGTATAACAATCAAGTCGTGACTTGTAACAGTGTCGAAATATCGGGAGCTCTTTAACAATTTCCTATATCTCATTTGTATAATGTCCAAATTACTTTTAATATTTTTTAAATAAAGTAGACTCTAATTAACAATAGATGGCGTGAAACATAAAAATATGAAACAATACCTTTTTTATGTAAACGGCTTAATAGTCGTTTTTATAGATGACTTCTGAATTGTACGGGATCATACTCTTAGTACTGTTTGAGAAGCAGAACGTCTGCTAATGGCATATCTTATTGTAAATGGTCTATGAAGACAATGGAGCATTATAGGAACGTTCAGCGGTTTCACAATCGATTTCCCGTTTGGAGTTGGATCTTATGGGTTTTTTTCGCAATAGTAAGCTTTCATGAGATAGCTTACACGCGTGTGAAATATACGCCACGGCAGTCAAATAAGGTGTCTTATCTTGATAGACAATTTAATATAGGATTTTCCTCTTGTTATATACCTATTATCTAAGTAGATAGTATTTTTTGCTATATATGTATCCTGAGTTTTGACCTTCAATTGATTAACCGATACTATAATATACCTTCACAATCTGTTTTAGATTCCAGTAACAAGGAATAATAATGCTAACAACTAAGAATAATTCACACCTGTATCCTTAGTTATTTTAAATGTATTTAGTGTACAAAAAAGTGTTAAAAACAAACAAACAAAATAGCGCCTTCTAGTCTGAAACTATGAAGAGCTTGTACTATAGGAACTAAATAACTGATACATTTTTTTAAAATAGATATATATATATATAAAATACTTTGAAACACCTAGACCGATACAAAAAAAAGTATTCATACAAATATTTTTAGCGTATATGAAAAAAATCACCGTCTATAGATATTTCTATAAGGCGGAATACCAAACTAGATCACCGTATTCGTCAACCACATTAGTTCAACTGCTAATAATGTATCTTATCATGTCGACCTCCACGCTGTTGCTTCTGAACAATGAAAAAAACATTTTTCAATTAGAGCACGAGAGGTACAGAAGAGCGAAAATTTTAAAACAAACTATAGTTGAACTACTTCAACAGCTTTTTATTTACTGACCTAATATCTAAGCAAGTCCAAATTTCCCAGAATTCAATTTTACTCAAAAATGTTTTTGAATTCAAGAATTTACTGCTGATATATTATTCCCAGAACCACATGCTTAAATGAATAGTGAAACTGTAAAACTAATAAGATTTAAATTTCCTGATATTTATGGAAACACCTCGAGCAAAAACCAATTTCACCTGCAGCAGTAGTTTCAGTTTGCGGTGTTATTACGTTTGCACCTAATAAGCGGCTTAGAACCATTCATAATAATGGAACATTACGCTTCGGTATAATATAACGTAGTCTTTGACCTAATTATAAAAGCCTTCGCTCGTACTAGCTATGATACACTAAGATTAAATCTGAACTTATGATGAGCTAATAAAGTTTGTTATTAGTTATCTACAGTATTAGTTTTGCTACTGGTAAAAATAAAAAGTCATATGGTTGTTTGTCCGTTTATCATAAATGACAGATTTAAAAAACTATAAATGCTATAAAATTGTAATTATTGTAATCATTTTAAATATTAAAAACATTAAATTGGATGTCTAGTACAATCATCTAAAACAATATTACGCGATTCGGTTTTATAATCATTATTGATCTATAATATAATAATTACATACATATTATTTCGAATAAATTTTGATTATATATCCTTATCGTATTTGAATAAATACGTTTTATTCCGCTTCAATAAATATACTCAGAACGTAATTAGGTACTCAAATAAATTCTTATCACGAGTAAGGAACCTTATTTAGAAAGTATACATATATTAGATACAAAACCCATCGGTTAAAAAATTGAAATCACATGTACTGGATTCAGTACTCAAAAATAAAAAAATAGACAGGCTGTACCTAATTCATAATAGAAAGTGTTAGTTACACGAATCACATCATTATATAGTATAAAATAAAGTCGCGATAGTTGTCTGTCCGTCCTCGTCCTATGTATGCTTAAATCTTTAAAACTACGCATTTTAAAGCGGTTTTTTTTAATAGACAGAGTCATTCTACAAGAAGGTTTATATGTAGGTATAATACACGTACGAAGGCGAAGCAGGGACGAGTAGATAGTATAAACATAAATAAGACTTACAAAATGAATTATGTTCGTGGAACCGCTGAGAATAAAAGCATCTTACTCGTATATTAGAAATTGCACCAGCTAATTGGCTAACCTAGCCTTCAGTTCAAATCGAAACACAGTAATCGATGTACATATTTCTCCAGAGACATGACATAGAACATCGAACGATATGCCTCAATGCTTTGCGTCTGTACACTGGGAAATTGTAATCAAATTTCTAATGTGAAAATGTTGTTCAGCGTATCTTTGTTGTTGAAAATACCTATTTAACTAAAATAAATAACAGTATACTAAACAATATACTAAAGTAACAGCATGTACACTATTTAATAATACATACGTACTAAATATATACGTACATACTAATAAATTTACGTACCTATTGTTAAATATCAGTATAGACTGCCAGCCAGATTCTACAATATACTAACTTAGCTAATAGATTATGTCGGATTTATATACCAATAAGCTAATCACCCCGGCTTCGCATGGTTGTACATGTATTATATATATGAAACTTCCTCTTGAATCACTCTATCTGTTGAAAAAAAAAACACTTCAAAATCCGTTGAGTAGTTTTAAAGACTTAAACACATATAGGGACGGACAACAGCGACAGCGACTTTGTTTTATACTATGTAATGATATAAAATCGACATATGTATTGTAGAATCTGACCGATATAGCAGATATATGGATACTGAGATATAGTTTCGATATCTGCGATTCAAATTTTATTCGATACCGCTTTAAAGCAATATTAGCTATGCCTAAGTAGAGCGCCGCAGTGCGAACCGGTCTCCACGATTTGGTTAATCGACTGCTCCGACGGGAGGTGGGGTTATTCGAGTCAAGCCCGCGTGACTTCGTGCAAACTTCGACGGAATTACAACAGGTACTGTAATACGTAATTACTGAATGCTTATGTGCAAATACTGAATACTTGTACCGGAATTGTTTCATTAAAGTTGTATATGTACGCATTAAAGAGATACTGTGTTGATTAATTGAGAACGTGTATCTCATATTGCGATCATAAACTCGTAGAAAAGGATTTGGGAATTTTAACTTGTATCGGAAACCTCATATAAATTAGTTTTACAATTAAATATATCTACATACATTTTCATTTCAGTTGACCTTAGAGATGATAATTTGTTCTTCAAAATGGAACATGACTTTTGTTTTATGATTGAAAACATTTATTTACTTATTCATAAATAATTTATACATTTTCATTTCAGTTAGACTTCTTATCGTCATTTAGTTCATCTCCTTTAAGGTAATTTTAATTTTGCAATGTCCATACTACATCTTCTTTTAAGCCACCAACAAAGAAAATTCACCCATTATTAATAAAATATCTAACGAGAAATTTTGTACATTTCATATAAAACTAACCATAATTTACGACCGTGATTATAAGTATACCCAGTAACAAAGTTCGTGATCGTAACTGCATACCCAAGACTAGCATTAAGTTTATGTTGCATTAGTATGCGACAGGAATACTAATAACAAAACAATACCTAGTTTTATAACATCTGATTACTTTGCTCATTGTACTATAAAATGTTTGCAGTTTGATTCTCTGTATATATATATGTATAATCTAGATGCACATATGTATTTATGAGATACAATTTAGATATAATAGAAACATAACATCAATATATTCATCACTAAATGCTCCATATTTTGGTTCTCGAGATCTTATCTCGTCCAAAGTAAGTATATCTGAATGAAAAGTCATATTAAATGAACTACAAAACCATAAGGACTGAAAACATGTTCTATTGTTTTAAACTCTCGTAGAAAATACAGAAAATATTTTTGATGAAATTCTGTTAGTATTACGTAATATGTGGTTCAAGTGAGTTTTAATATACAGATATTGACAAAATATAGCTATTTATGAGTATTTATTTAGGAGTAGCAGTTCCCAATTATAACTGAATATAATTTGATTTCGTATATATAGATCAAAACTAGTCAACTACATAAATTATAACTCTTATTAAGAACAAATTAAAAATATTTTTAATATCACAGCCAATTATTGAAATTTCCTTACTTATAAATTACTAACTACTGTAGTTAATCACTACGTAGTAAATTTATAAGGTATAGAAAAGAATTAAGTAAAGTAGACACTTAAAAACTGCGAGTACATATCATTAAAGTAATACTGTTGTTTTAATATCCTTAAACATACTCAATATTATTTTATGCAATGTTGATTGGCAATCATGAACAAGAATCTAGGTTAGACAAACCTATTAGCCTGGCTGGACAAAGCCCTATTGTAAAACTAATTTGAAGGGTTATTGACTAGCGAACTAGAAAATGCTATGGCACGGCGAGGAAGGAATTTTCAATAATAGGCTGTGATGGTCAGAATTTAGATATATTTTTGCTTTTTTTTAATTGTACGAGTATATACCATATTATTATATGGTAGAGAATGCCATCAAGGATTAAGTGCGACAAGATTGTTTACGTTTTTGTATGTAAAAGAATAAATAAATAAATATTAATGGATTAATAATAATAACAACCCTGGTGAATTCATACATTGCATTTAGTCCCAAGCTAAGCAGTTTATGTTAGGAATACTAAACAATTGATATAAATAATTAAGTACTTTTATTGCAAGTATACGCTTATGTATATGTATGTACATAGAAAAACATCGTCCCCAATATGTTTGTATTGGGGAGGGTGTTTTCTATGTATCATACTTATGAATAGGAAACATTTGCATCATGCATGGAATCGAATTCGAATGGATATGAGGCGGTCTGCTAAACTGCTAGACTACCAAAGCTGTCAATAGATAAATGTGCTATACATAATATATTTTAATACAGATATAATTTGAGTTATCATCGATCGGATATCAAAAGTAGTTAAGTATAAATTGAATATTGGTTTCATATTAAAGATTTGGTTTAGGTACCTTATTAATTAACATAAAATGTATATCTACAAGTATACTGTCATAACGTTGGAGAGGCTTTAGAAGCGATTAAAGTATCTTCCCATCTGCTCTCCACAATCATGTTACTGTAAAATTATTTTTTAATTAACCCCGGAACAGTGCGGTTCCGACTAAATATGGACTGACCTTCTGTGTAAAAATATCATGAATAAATTTTGACAAACGCTAAAAACAGAAATATATGGTTACGTAACATATTTGATATCGCTTTTTGTTTTAAAAAAACTACATTGAAAGTTTATTGACAATTAGACTTTTTATTTCGACAGTTGAAAACATATCTGAAACTATAAAATATTAAATTTCTAAAATTCAATTAACAAACAAGAATTATTCTATAATAAAAGATTTAGGAGAACGAAGAACTATGCTCAGTGCTTATAAATACAATAAAATAAATTAAACAAACAAAAAAAATAAGTTTATGGATGCACCCAAATAACTCCACTCCGCTTTAGTTCTAAGTAAAAATTCTGTTAGTTTTCATTTTAAAACGACATGGAAAGAGGAGAGTGCACCACTGTAACTTTACTAAAGAATTGTAGCAGATGAACAGAATGAAGAACAAATGGAGGCAACAAATTATTGTAAATACATTACTGAACAGCTTAAAACATAATAATATAATCATCGTATTAATATTGATAAATAAGTATCAATTGTACCTTACAAAACCTATAATTCCGGCTTAATGGTTCTCTGAATGGATGAAATTAACCACATCCACATCATATGCTTATCTAGAATGTTATCGCATAGTCGCGTGAGCTTATTGGCTCATATTTTCACTACGGCCTTAATTATATTTATTGGGTGGTCCCTCCAATTTACGAGTATTGTAATAAACCAAAGTCTTTATTTATAACCGCACAGAAGGTATTATAACTTGCACAATTTCCGAAAGTTATAACAGAATAGTCTACTACATCGTTTACTTGCCCTGTTTCACTATTATAAATTTCAAGCCATTTTTGTTACCCAATAGGTTGTGTGGTAATTAATTTTGAGGCATTAAACTTTTACAACTGGTAGGTATAATTTTGAATTATTATGGTTGTAATTTGAAAACTTTTCCATTCGTTGGAATTGTATTTCTATTAAAACAATTGCAGTTTTATTGACTTAATTAAAGCTAATAATATATGATCAACAGTTTAGATTTTCTTTATGATACCTTTTTGACTTTTGTAGATGTAACATTATGAAGACATTAAAATATAGATGAACAGGACAATTATTGATGTGATATTAAAAAAATAAAGACGATGACTGCAAACAAGATGTAGTTAAAATTAACAGCTTGGATAGTATCTCACTTGTTTCAGTCGCCAAACAAGCTTACTTATTACAATGTACAGACATATAACAGCATAATCTTTTGGAATAGCCACGCGTGTAACATGATGACGTGATGTCCTTGGTACAGTGTGCCGTCAGCTTGATTGTCATATCAAAAAAATTTAACGTTTTTGTATTGATTATATAGAGTTTTATACAATGCTAAACAATAAAGTTATACGTATACCTACTATCAAGCGGAATATGATCTAATTTAGTACAATAATGTAAAAAGTTATTAATTCCAAGATATTCAATATTATATTAAATTGTACAATATACAATACAATACAATACGTATGAAATTACTATTCTAAAATGGTGACACCATTTTGAATAGTAATTTCAAACGGAATAACTTTTATAAGACATAATAGGCAAATATCGTAATAATCCTAAACATTGCGTATTCTACAAATGACTAAACCAAACGACTTTGATGTATTATTCACATATACACCGGTAAACTTTTCTCATTTATCATTGTTACCAAAAGTTGTATTCCAAGGTTACTCAGGTTTAACATTGAAAGCTTCGATTTTATCGTAACTCGATATAACAACGCCACCTAAAATATCTCCAAGATAAAAAAAAATTGGCGTTTCCTTTTAATTTTTCAAGTAGAGCTTTATTCATCGCGCTGCTTACAGGGGCGCAGGGCACGTGCTGGCCTTAGGGAATGGGGGCACCCGGGGATCGGTAATCCCTTCAATATTGGGGTAATAGAGAGAATTCTATACCGAGTTCTTATAGTCCGAAATTCGTTAAGTTTATTGAATTGCACTTGTTCGAATAGATATATTTTACTGATAATATTAATTTGAAGAGTGTGATGTAACTACTGGACTAATTACAAACTTCTGTTTATTTGATTTTTAGACTATGTAATATTTCATATTTGGATACATATCTGTTTCTGTAGTGCATATTAAATAGATAAATGATTTAAATCCCAGTTTCTGATATATTTTTAAGTAAGACGGTGTACTAATATCACGGATACCAAGTAGATTTACATATGAAAAAATAACACTTCTATTCAGTGAGAGCTGTCGAGTCTGCAAGTATTTTGCAAATCTTATTGAACTAAATTTGATAATTAATAATTTATTGAATTATACTATAGTTTTATATAAAAATACTCTTAAATATTTAAAAATAATATAGTCAGTAAACAGAATTAGTAACAAGACAGATAATGGTATAATAAATAATGTTCTTTGATGTAAATTTACCCCTTTTACTGAGGAAACCATACACAATCAACGCAGGAATACGACACTACGAAGTAATGTTATTTGGCTTCACAAAGGTCATACTACCAGTTCTTATCTATACATCTATAAATATAAAAAAACTTGGAGTGTCTATTTGTAATATTAAAATAACCGTCTTTTACTACATCCATATGAATATAAATACGATACATACACCAAAATATTTTGTTTTACAATTTTTATCTCTCTGTCTGTCTGTTTGTTCCGGCTAATCTCTGAAATGGCTGGACCGATTTTGATGGGGCATTTATTGGCAGGTAGCTGATGTAATAAAGACTTTATTATAGAAAAATCTTTGATTTTACAAAAATAAAGTTAAATTCTACGCGGACGAAGTCGTGGTAACAGCTAGTAAAGAATTTAATTTTTATTTTTAAGAAATTCCACTGATTTGCAGCGAAGTTCTAATTATTTCCATCCGCTGTGAAATGCCCCTCGAAGTTTATAATAAGGCTACTTTTATTTTAGAAAAAAACATTTATTTAAAATAAATTAAGTTAAATTTCTCGCGGACGAAGTCGTGAGTATAGCTAGTTATTTAATAAATAGAGTATTGCTTACAATACTTACTTGCTACGTAAATATTTACGTTAAGAGGATCACAATACAATTCAAATAATACTACAGAGAAGTAGAATTATTTGCATTTATAGATGTTGTTTCAACTCTCTTTTGGCGTAGGTATGTTGTCTACAATGTGAGTGGTTTTTCAAGTAGTTACAAATTAAGTAAATAGTATTTATGAAATTTACTGCTGGTAATATATTAATATATTTTGAATGTTTAACAAAAGCATTGTTACAAACAAAATTAATTTAGATATAAACATAGCATACTTTTGTATAATAGTAAATAGGTACGAAAATAACTCTCAACTTATTTCACAGGTGCCATCTAATGTAAAATTAATCAAGTACTGGAAGTATTTCATATACATATGGTACAATTAGAAATAGGTACATTTTTTTAATACTTAGATCATAATAACATTCACACACATTAAGAATATTCAGACCCATACAAACACACAAACTTATAGCTAATAAGTAATTGCATTAAACTGGGTGAACCGGCGACGATCGGAAAGTGAGACGGTATTTTCAAATAGTACTCCGCGCGTACTACTACTACTGGAAACTATCGCAGTTAAATCCCAAATATTCGCCACTGTAGGTTGAGTAATGACTTTACATCTCTCCTCCACTGCGTCAGCTTATAACAATAGCGCAGGTAAGGATGAACAGGGAATAATGTACCCAAAATTATTCCCTGTTCATCCTTACAAAAAATCACTACTCCACCTATTATAAAAAGTAACACATATAAGTATAGGTACTTGTACAGTCATCAATCGAGAATACGTCTAGTGTAATGACCATCAACTCCGGATTTCCTCTTCCGGTGGTGAATCCGGACCCTATCCGTACGATACCCGCCTAGTTCGGTGACTAGTAATATTCACATTGCTTACTTATTATTATTTTCCTGAAATGGAATCACGTATTTTTTAGCAGACAAACAAAAACGGAAGTTATTTTATTACTGAGAAATAAAATATTCAAATGATGTATGTGCAGTCCTCACAAATATTAACAACGGCGGGATTTTCCATTTAGGGATAAATACGACGTTCATTCGATATCAACGTATTTTTTATATGGTGATCAGGTTGGTATTTTTGTTTTTGGCGGGTAGTACGGTAAAATCTATTTTAGTTTTCGGCGGGTGTTACGGTAAAGTATATAATATTTTAACATAATTGTGCAATAAAGTGTTGCAAACAAACATAACACCCTTTGAAAATGCCATGGCTCAGTGGTTTACTACTTAAATCCTATAAATCGTAACTTAGAATTTAGCCTATACCAAAAACTTTGTGTGTTGGTAAAACTAATAAGAAATCTCATTAATTCTACCTACGATAGTAAATTAACCCGTACCACTTTTGTTCAAATATACTGTTAGAAATGTCCAGTGATATATTCGCAATGACGTCAACAGTAGATAGTAGTTACCTCCTCATATTACAGGTATGAAGATAAACTATTATCATAATCAAGCAAGTTTTTTTACTAATAATGAAAATTTGTAATAATTGAACTATATACAAATAGGAAAACTTATAATTAATGTTCTTATAAAACTTTCTATATCTAATTCATATATTAAATTATATATACAAAAACATCAGTAGGAATCTATAGATGAAAAGAAAATATAGAATGTTCCAGAAGTAACCTTCGGAGTTGAATGGCATTACAGGATAAGGACTTACTTGTTAAGGTTGGAGGCTTTTCGTAATTGGTTCTCCCTGTCTTCTCCATCCATAACGAAAGAGGATAAAAATAGATAGCAATACAAGATTATTCATTTGAACAATTACAACACTTTAAGAAACGCAATAAAGGGAATAATGGATACAAACAAAAATAGACAAAACAATCTCTATGAATTGTTTATTTAGTTCGAGTTCACGTGAGCATAATTTAAAAAACGACGACCTTCGCCAGGCGGAGCGGCTAAATAGAGTGTTATTTTATTCAGCAGGTAAGGTACCTATTTCTGTACACTATGGTCACCACGGGACATGTTGAAAGAAAGAAAACAGAACGGTGCTACGTAATAAAAGACACATTAGGTATTACATATTTATGACGTCCTAACATCGTTATATATATTATTATATATTCAAGTTTGATTTCCTAATTGCGTGTTCTGTACACTATGTAGATCAATCGGAATTCATACATTGAAGATTTTTAAAGAGAACTAAACAAAACTATACAATTAAATACATATGTTATATATACATTGGTGATTAGTTACGTACTACTCGTATTCCGAAATTCTACTGGCAGAAGCTGGCCTTTATGGATATGAAAGTGCACAGTACAGATGACAATTCAACTCCGCAAAAGGACTTATAAAGCGGGTGAAGGCCAACTGCTACGTGCGGAAACGACTTCAGTTTGAAGGCGTCGCTGGGGGTTCGATATATCGGATGATTAGAAGGAAATCTTGGAATAAAACTATACCAAGCTATTAATCTGGAAGTGTAATAATAGACTACATAAGGGGACAATATGAGTTGTATATAAAGGATATACGAATAATAGGCAGTTTTGTATTTAGTAAATAAATTAAACTATGTTATTACGTAGTTATAGCATAATAAATACATTTTTACCTCAACCGAAAATAGTTCTTAATTTTCAAACTCAAGGATGTTTATTGCATATTACTTACAGACACATTTGGAATACTTCTGACCTCCTTTCAGTGTAAGACGTGATCGGACTATCTATAGAATTTAATTTATATTTGGTAGAAAAATTTATCGGATGTATGCTAATCTTATTTCTATATTTCATTTAAACTATTTATTAGTTAATTGTGTACCAATAAGTCATAGTTGACTCCCAGTGGGGTTATGCCAGTTTTGTCAGACTAAGTGGGTTTGCTGTCAATATTTTCCAATACAAGAGAATTAGTTGTAAATGAGTGGACGTGAAATATATAATATATTAATAGGTATATAGAGACAAAAATACACTAATAATAACAATGTTTATTTCGGCTTATTATCCATAGTGTTTCAGTAATCCAATTAAATTATATATATGTAGTATATACTAAGAATATATTTATTTGTTCAATCCCAACGCTCCACGAATTGATGAACTGAGTAAAGTTTTCGATCTAATATCGTCAATATGAAGTTAGTTGAAGAGAGAAATACCAGCATTCAGTGAATTACAAACTTTTGCTTAACCCCAATTAAAGTTGTTCTAGCAAAACAACCCTGAAATACAATAATTTGAACCTATATGTGATATGTACGGAAATTTGTACAACCAAGATAAACTTATTACATTTTTTAAGACATTGAATTATAAACTTATTACAAAAAATTTTATTTTTTTCGACTTAACATTTTATTCAACGCCATTTAGCCGCAATCTAAATAGCTTGTGTTGTGGATACTAAACAACAGATATGAACATATAAATATACATTTTAATACAAAAAAATATATTTCATAACATACCAAAATACAAAAACTAATTACGAATGTTTGTGTGCGAGGAATCGAATCCCCGGCCATTGGACCACCAAGACTACGCGAATCATAGTCATATCTAAAACAACGATTGTTAGATTTATTTTTATCTGTTGCGATTTCTAATCTCAGAAACGCCATAACTGATTTTTATGCGTATTGACGTATATGTGTATTGTGCTAAGTTTCATTTAAAATTTAATGTTTGTTTTATTTCATTCAGTTCAGCTAGTAAATATTAGATAGATAATATATATAGATTAGCATATATCTTACCTGCTGGTACATATAGTGAGTCAAAATTTGCCTCTACAAAACTAGTTGTGTGTCGGTTAAATTTGTTAGCTAACTTTTGAAAGGAACTTAGCAGTATGCCCTCGGAAAATTTCGGGTACGACCCAGGATAATTGGGTTTCTGAACAATTTGCGAGTACGGTTACTCTTTGTGGAAGTGAAAATAGTATGGGCCTATATTTGTTCGTTTATTGTTAGCTTACATTGAGGGTTTTAATAAAACAGCTTACATAAACACCCGTAGACAATTAAAGCAAAGTTTCTACTAGTTGCTTTTGTGTTTCGGCTGATATTCATCAAAAATGCCGTTGGAGATCGTTTGAAGTGGTTATTGCAGCTCTGGGGTAGAGAGTGCTTGTCTTAATGCCCAGTTTTGCCAGTTAGTGTAATTGTTATGATTCTGCTAAGCCATTGCAGTGTTAATTTTAAATCTTACTAGCGAATCGCCTGGCTTCGGACGGTTATTTCAATTAATTTACTCAAAAACTTAATATACCTAAACTTTAGATATCGTTCTGTTGATGAATGAATACCTACTGCATTTAAATCTCTTCAATAGTTTTTAAGATTTCCGCTGGATTGAATTGTAATTGTGGTTAAAAAGATTTTATAATTATATTTTGACTTTAACTAATGATGATTGTTTAAAGTCAAATATATTTTTTAAACTTTAAACGAACCTAGTAATATTGCTACTTTTCATTCTTTGTTGAAGAATAATATTCTATCTATCTATTATTCAGCTTCATGCTGGATGACGTTTTCGGGTAAACAGGAAACGTTGTAGTTATATTGCATACACTAATTTATTCAATTTATTTCTATATTTTTATAATATTATTTCGGGTAAAAATATGTTTTATTTATATAAATAAGTATAATAACTGCTATTTTATGACACGGAGTCTATAAAGAATCTACAGAACATGGCAAATATATGGGCTCATATTTCGTCACTAATACCTACAACATTTTGCTACATAGGAAGTCTTAAAGATCAGTGAAACGGAAGAATTCTTCATAAACCCGAGTTCCTTAATAAAAGGTAGGATTATCTATATAAAGTTATGCCTAGTTTCCTTTGGAAATAATGTAAGGGATGGAAATAATAAATATACCTATAATGTTTAAGTAAGGCTTGCCATGCAGTTTAATGAATGTAAATTATGTGCTAAGCATATGGCATTTAATAATTATTTGATGCATACAATGGTTATAAATAATATAATGAAATATGAAGAAAAATTTCCTGATTAGTACTTAGTTATTATTAAAATCGAATTATATTGAAATATTTGATATTAATAATAACAATTATTAATACCTATCAATGGCTTTTAATTAATAAGAATTTAAAATTATATACTGTAGAATAAATATTCCATTCATTTCAATTACTTATATTAAATCAATCACTGCTAGCAGCCAATATTTTACTGTTGAAATATTGATGCTTTATAATGTATTTTCATTGATTGGTTTTTCCCTAAAGCCGTAGATTAAGCCTCTTGTCGATATTGCAACTTAAAATTTACTACGCATCACGTCCTGGCCAATGAAACAATTAAATTCATCCTGGTTATTGTTTTTAATGGAATGGAAAACAAGCTATACAGCAAGCAAGTATACATATACATAAACAGCATCACAAAATACATTGTATGTAAGGCCTGAGAACTGAGCTGAGATAGTGGAATTACAAATATTCACAAAGCATGTCTGTAATTCCCCTGTCACTTCTACTTCTAGACAGAGCTAGATGACTTCGTAAAGGTAATCTAGAAATTGTTGTTTTATAGAAATTAATCATTAAACGTAGTCCACTATATTTTCGATTCATTATATAAATAAAAAAAAAAGATAATTTTTTATACGTACTTATATATACACTTAATTTATATTAAGAAAAATTATAAATTATACGGTAATTCTGTGCATACATTCGTTATTCAAAAGCCTTGTTTTAGCAAAGTTCAAAAGAAATTGTTTAAGATTCTGATTTACATGTGACAAAGGTACAAAGCATTTCAAACTTGCAAACGAAAATTATTCCTATTTCCGAATGTTAAGTCACTGTTTCGGTCACAATTTTAGTCGTAATTACAACATTTCATAGTCTGCTATTTATATCCTTTTAATTCGCAAATACAAGTGCTTCAGGCGATTCCGTGTCCAGTTTAAATTATACTCTAATTCCTCTTTGTTATTTCAAAGCACAGGATTCCCTCGCTTATTTACTTTATACCTATTGTAATTTTATATATTAAGCGTACTTTACTTTTCCTGGATTATGTCTTATAAAATAAATATTAAGTATGTTATTAAAATAAAATAAAATGTTAAAAAGAACACTTTCTTTTATCATTTTGATATTGATGTCCTTTGTTGGTATTATACAGAAAGTTACTACATCTTCGATAAAAATTGTTTGGCTGATCAAAGCGGTCAAAATTATATTTTGCCCACATATTACACTAGTTGCATCTCTCAGCGGTACATATAGCTTTCCAACCGGCTTTTCTACTGTGCAAAGTTGAACAATAAGTATACTCAATTTTAATGTATAATATATAACTTTTTAGGTCATATTTTTATATATAAAATTTTTCCGTAAAGAATATACGTGACAGTGAAACCCGTCTACATCAAATCTTCCGCGGTTAAAGATCAAAGCAGAAAAACAGACAGACGCAGATAACCACTTTGTTGTACACCATTTAGAGAAGATAGGAAACAATATTTTATATTCCAATGAAAGGGTATGAAGTGCTAAAACTACTCACCGTATTCCGGGCAAATGATGCAGAAAGCCACAGCAAGGAGGAACCCGATCACCTCACCCCCTAAACCTTTGCCACCCATTTTTTCCCTTTTCATTTAACCCACACTGGCTTTTATCGACATATTTACTATTACTTTGTGCAATTTCACGAACAACTCTTCAGCACATCCATCGTCCTTTGTCTAGCTGCCGACATTTTGGTCGACATTCTTCTCGGGTATGATTCCTTTACAATTGTCACTCATTGGCTCTGTTGGGTCACATCTGAAAAGGAAAGAAAGTGTCTATTAGATATTTTATTAGCTTTGAAGTAAAATGTACAAAACTAAAAAGAAACTGTATCTGAATGAAAGGGTTGTTTATTATACATTTTCGTCATAGACATATTGATGAAGAATAATTTAGTTTCATAGATTTGACATACGTTCAAATCTAGTGTTTGATGAATTTTAGTACACATTTGAACATGTGTATAAATAAACAAAAGTATCTACATTATAGACCGTGCAAACGGTGGAAATACACTAACAGTGCTCATTCGGAGCTAGGATTTGAGCAAATGTGTATACATTTGGACTTTGATCGCTCTGATGTTTACTCAGAGATCAATACACGAATGTTTGTCCAAACTTTGAATAAACTCAAACTTGAAGTACCGACATATCACGACTAGGTATTACAGTAAAAATTTGTGTATTTGTAACAATATCTGATAAATATGTATATGTGAAAGCATTACAATCCTACATTAGTGCCAAATTGAGCAGAACTTTTACTATACCTACAATATATAGGTAGTACTCACTACACTACGAAGGTCATTAATTAATACCAGTTAAACTTTAAAAATTCCCATCACTTGTTGAATTTTGTTACTAAATCGTATTTATGTAAATTTTTATTTTGACCTGACCTCCACGTTTATATAATTTTATTATGTCATTCATAAAATGGAAATTAATAAAACTTCCCTGATTGACATCGCCATTGTCCGTGCCAGTAATACTATTTGACGCTTTTAAAAATCAAAGCGTCGTGTTAGCGCTACTTAGCGGACGTTTTTTCATACAATGGTCGCCGCATAATTATTTGTTGAACACGTTACAACTGGAAGTGACCTGAAAAGGACGACACGTATTGTGTAGAGGCGTTCGTGGTGGAAATTGTATTGTGTTCCATTGCTTTATGCGCTGAGTGCCGCGTCTGTTCACCCTGTTTGTTCTTTGTTATCGTTTATTTAGACGAGTTTCTTGCCCGTTATTTCTTTGATACGCTGCTTTTAATGAATTTATTTAAACACGAGTCGGCTACACTTTTGTATATAATTTAGACTAGATGTATCTAAAGATACACTGCCTACTCGTAATACAATCCATATTTCGCAAATATAGCTTTGGTAGGTGAAAGAGTTGTTAAAATCTAATATTTATTCCTCGTGATTACTAAGGATCCAACGTATAAAATAATGTGTCGAAATTGAGCAACCTAATTAAAGCTTATTAATTTATATTTATTAAGAAAATTATAAATCTGTAATAAAAAAGAAGTAAACATACATCTTCATTAAAAACAATTAAATAATAACTATATATATACGTACTGTTGAATAAATAAAAAGTAGGGTTTTATACCCAGTGGAAATTTTCGAATACATTTACAAATTTTGATGAACCTTACTTTAAAATTTAAGTTTCCAATTTAACTAATCCTAATGAAGTAATAAAAATACAGCCGAAAAAAGAAGCTTGTGATTACTCAAAGAGACAGCGAAATCCTATCATTCCTTTGCCGTACAATTTCTTTTTCAATTTGTCTTAATGTTAATGTGGAGAAAACAAGATTTATTTTACTTAAGGCTAGACTAACTACGAAACCAAAATAAACATTTTAAAAATAATTTGTTTTAACAATTTTATTCCGTTTCTAATATGCCTGATCTCCTCAGGCGAGTTTTTTAAATTGCAATACATTTAGTACAATTTTAGAATTGCATTATATATACCAACTACCAACTTTTGGAGCGTATAATTTTTAATAAACAGTTACTTGTTTCAAATTACAATTTATTAATAAATATAAAATAATTATTGATAAATATCTTTTACGGTACTGGAGCCTACTAGCAAATCACACTTACTCAGCAGAATAGGTTAGATATATAATCATTTTAACGAGTAAAAAAAAATTATTTATATTCAAAAGTGAAAAACAATCAGAATTAAGTCCTTAAAAAAGAAAAAACTTAGTAATTTCATTATCCTTTAAATTGGACTAGTCTTTGTATATATTTTCATTTATACATAAATTTAACAACATAATATTATTGACATAAATGCGTATGCGTAGAATTACCAACATCCATCACTATAACACATTCATTCTTTAGTTGGCGACATATAAACATACTATAAAAACAAGTTTTGTATTGACCATAAAACATTTTATGGCGTACCGGAGATAGTTTCTCGACAAAAGCAAACTGAATCGTTTTGATTGCTCGAATTCGGTCGTTTTTGTCCTAATGTAATATCGCGGATGCTGTAACCCTAAAATTGATAGTTCAATTTGTAATTGTTAAAGCTAAAAAAGTAGTCAATAAAATATACGTTGAGACCGTCACGGCCCCGTGGTTTCCTTCCCGTATTTGGGCAAAAAAGTGTGAGTTTCGATCAGGTCGACACAAAAAAAAATTTGTATTTCAAATTTATATTTCCCATTCCCCGGGGATGGTGACATTAATAACAAAATATCCGAGAGACCGCGGTATGCTAGACCTGCTATGTTGAATTTGAATGTGAAGGTGTTTATAATAAATTAAAACATATGATAAATTTGACAGCAATAAACATTATTAAACTTTCAGATTTGTTTTAGAAAACCCTCTCTGATAAAATCTATTATCAGATAGCTGTATTTGCGAAAGGATCCACTGTTGCCATTGCTGTATTTACAACTGTGGGTATTATAGTACATTCGTCGATCATTATATTGTCTTTAAGCCATATTTCATATCCTCCTATTAAGTATAACGTAATATATAATAACCTCTACATATTTTCAATTTCAGCGAGCGGTAAAAAAAAGTAAGAAGGCTGATTTTCTGAAAAATTATATAAGTGAAAATGTAATTATATAAGTGACTAAATAATATACATATGATATCTTTAACTTTATAATATTATTTATTTGCTATTTTTATCTATATATACTAAGTTCCCCATATTATCCTTGACATTTTATTTTAAAATAGAATTCCTAAACGAACTATTTTAATGTCAGATTAAGATTTGATATAAGATTACTAGAAGATTGCGTGTCATGCGTTAGAAAGTTCTGTCTGTATTTCAATAGAACTACGATGTTCCTGGTACTGTGTCTGAAAAATGTAATCTGATTGAACTGTTGATAGCTTTCGTTGGTAAATTGTATCGCAAACGGAATGGCTTCGGGGATCTGGGATGGAGCTCAGACATTGTGGAAGTCTTTTGTATGTTGTATGTCTAACAGATACGTTCAAATTGAAACTTTGTATCCGCTTTTATTAACTGAAGAAAACTTTGAAGAAAATCCCGAATAAAATCTGATTTAGTACTTAATCATTATTGGCCATACTCTTGTATCAACAATAACTTTGTTTCACTATGTAATAAAAAAAGCTTAAGTGTATTTCTAAATTTTTATTAGAAATAAACAAAAGAATAGTAAACCGATTTTGAAAATTATATTATCTATAGAAATTAAGCTACATATCTCAGGAAGTGACGTGAGGTATTTTCACTTAAATTAAATTACTAAACTAATTAAACTAGTACTACCTACTTAAACTAACTAGCTACTTAAACTTAAATTTCACTTTAAACTATAAAGAACTCTACAATAATATCAGGAGCGAAGACGCAGCGAGGCGCTGGTTTAAAAAATGTTGTGGTATTGAAATAAGTGAAAATATTACATAAATTAAAGATATTTTTCTTACATAACACTGAATGCCAATATTGCTTCTATGCTATTATCACTGTCAGAATCAACTAAGATTGGGTTGTTAAGTTGCGGTGCAAAGTAGAGAAGATTTAAGGGGACCAGCCGGAGAGTTATAGAACTCATTTGCATTATAACACTGTAACTCGAGCTGATGTAAAAACTTTACGATCTTGAGGCAACTAAGTGAATTTATGGCGAGCAATATCTTTGAGTTAAATACAGTTATGCTTGTAGATTTTTCCTTGACACACAGACTGGATAGTGGTTACGTTTTAGTTTATTTCCTTCAACATTACGGTAGTTTTGTGAATTCTTGAGATGGAAGTCGTAAAAGTAAGTTTCTGCTTTCCGTTGAGTTTGTAAAATGATCGTACGTTTAAATTTACTGTTTGGACGATTTATGAAGTTTACTTTTTCGTTACGTTGTTATTGATTTATTATATGCTATTTACATTATAAATATTATGGGATTGTTACTCTTACATACAAACACGATGTGTCTGAATTTTCAAAATTCAAAATAATTTTCAATACTTTATAAAAGCAAATTCATATTTTAATATATTTATTTTAACAAACAAAAAATTTCCGATTTAAATAAATATCAATATACATAAATGATTAATTCGTAAAATATACTAATAGATACAATCAAATAAGTCATCTATCTGTATCGCCTGAATATTCTATATATGCTATGAATTACTAATGCTCGACTATGCATAATACAAACTTATCTGAATTGTTTTAGGATTTTTTTATATTATAAATACATATAAACAAAATTAATGAAGCATATGTCTATTTTCTGTGTATATTTATTAAACTCGGCTATCGTTTCACATTTATGTTTTTGATGGGATGTAATAATGCAGGCTTTGTTTAGTTAATGTTTGTAATTAGTTAGCCCAGATTATTTAGCTATATGAATAATCTAATAAAGGATATACCTACAAAAAAAATATCGCGGCATACCCTGTATATTGTATTTGTACAATAATGATGTTATACCACATCTCAAAGAATGTTGTTTTACTAAGCATATGGCACATATCTATACCACATTCCTTATAAATATATCCCATTTGCCGTGTTTTAGTAACATGAATCTACCACATGTCAAAGAATGCTATTTTACTAAGCATATGACACACATGTACATATTACATGTATTTATGAATATCACCCATTTGTCGTGTCTCACTAACACGAATCTAAATATCTTTACACGCACATTTGTAATATAAGTTGGAACTAGGATGTAATCTATAGATTACGATATTGACAATGTCAATCTCTATTGCAAACACTGCCTCTTGATGAGGACAATATAAACAACATTAAGTATGTTGTTAAACAGAATCGTGGATTAGGAACATCTCGCCGATACTCTGTAGTTTAATTGTCGCAAAGATGCAGTTAATATTATATTCTTATGTTTAAATCATGAACAAAACGGTATTAATGTAAATTGTTTTTATAAATGGCGACTTTTTACAAAGTCGTCTATATGGATACATTTGCATAAACTAATAATAATAATAAACTAAAAATTTCTCCTGTTAAGCAACCTACTTTGTAAGCTATGATTTTGGTTTAAAAAGTGATATAACAGAAATTAAATTATAATTAGACAGTACGGAGACATGTTACTTTTGTGATAAGGAATAATGACAATGTCATAATATATTTTGTAATCTCCATGATATACTGTTCATGTACTTCTATATAGGCAATAGTTAGTTTCCATCAGGTGGTCCCTGAAACTGTTCATTCCACTTATGAACTAATTGGATACAATATATATGCGTTAAACCAGATGAACATATTTTATGGCTATGTTCCAATTCCTATTTAAAATTAACATCTTAGTTATTTTTAATTACAATTAGAAGAAAAATAAAACATTTTAAAGTTGCCAATTAACCTAAAAAACTTATGAAGTTATTGGTGAAATAACAGTGAAATTTTTACAGTTATATTTCACAGAAAGTCACGAAAGCTTATTTGGGCGAACAAATACTAACATTTCAACTCATTATAACTTTGTTCATACGTAAACAGAGGCTCGATTATATTTTGCGCGAACTTTCACTTGTTCAAAGGAATGAGTCAGTAGGCAACATTAATTACTTCTGAATGTTGTTATGTTAGAAATTTATACTATTTATTTATGATTCACCATAATTTTAAACGTTTCATATTTTTATTATATAAGATAAACATTTTTAAATAAGTATATTCTAAGTAGTACATCCAGATTGCGATTTTTTTAAACTACTAATGTGTCTATCAGATTCTTATTTTGATCTAATATTCAAAAGTTTCTAAATATAAATTGAATGTTTGTACTTGAGTCATGCTTAAAATATTAGAAGGTTTTTATAAATGAATTAATTTGGTGTACAGATAAATAGTATTATAGACTACCAACAACAAAAATTTTACGCGATTTTAAGCAAGTTAATCTGCCATATAATGAAATATTTATAGTGAAATATTCATTGTTAGAGTAACTACGTAGCTACATATTGGTACAGTTGAAAAGGAAATAGGAGACGTGCGCTAAAGCGGATGAACGTGACGAACCAATGCTTATATACAAATCAGGATACGAACTTTTGCAGAATATCAAATCGAGACCTCTTGCAAATCTGGAGTTTCAAATATTCCATGTCGAAATGCAGTGATTACTTTTTTTAGTATTGTACTCTACGTTTTATGTTATGTTATGTTATTATTATAAAAAAATGTTAACAACAGTTTTCTAAAACTTTTTATCTATCAATAAATCTTATTCTCATAATTTTATAAAATTATGATACATAATTACATGTGAATGTTATTGTTGTATACATTGCTCTAAAATTTAAATATAAATACATGATAAGTATACGACCAATGATTTGAATAATAATAAATTTAATGTCCGTCTCAAATTATTTATTTATGACGTTCGTAAATTCTAACTGTACTTACAAAATTGACTGAAATCACGTTACTTTCATTGAATTTTTTAATATAAAAATAAGTATAGCAAGCCCACTAATTATATAGAAATAGTGAATGAAGACTTTTATACGAGAATAGACTGAATGTATTAAATATTAAGAAGAATATTCCTTTAGCAAATAACACATTCATATTATATTAGGAACACAAACAACGTAACTACATTGTTAATGAAAGAAAACTAAAGTACCAATACCTATTCCGTGAAAATAATAAGCACTCTATCCCAAAAGCATTATCCAAGGGTATTACATTATAATGTCATAAGGTAATATAGTGTCATATTACGAGAAGACGTGAAGCCTTGTTTCCGGGACAACCAGTAACAGAGACATAAATAGATTTATCTTGTTATATACATTTATATATAAAGATAATATTGGTCGGATATCAACTTAAAGTAGGCTGTAAAAAGTCGATTGCGTGGGTACCTGTCTCTTCAATTACAGCCAAACTAGTTCGGTTGTAGGGTCAGATAAATCAGGGAAATTACAGGATAAGAGACATGAAATCTCAGTACTCTGGAATAGCAACGTATAAAAGGAGTAATATGACAGGAGTCACATGATAAGGTAATATCTGTAGTGCTCTTCGTGTAATCAATCATCGGATTGTCAGTCAGCTGTTAGCCGTTCCCCTTAAATAAAAAAAATCTTTACGACTAATAATTAATGTAAGAAAACTAGTAGTAGTTTATGTCTATGGACATCTTGACCCTTACAAACCTGAATGATACGGGCGCAACTTTAAAAGATTCGAAATTCAGCTGTTATAATATGAGTGTGACTTCCAAAAATAAACAGTAAGATATCATTGTAACAATTACATTATATTCCAGGAACTTGTAAGCCTTCTGGATAGCTTCAACATTAAGAATAAGTAGAAACCTTGGTTTTGATCTTCAAAATATTAACAGTCAAATTCATCGCAACACTAATAATGAAATACAACTTTTTTGTCCGTTTCATTCCTGTGAACCAAGGTGTCATACCCTATAATTTCGCTGCTCTATCTCACCATTCAACCGAAACACATCTTAGGAAACAAAATATTTGGCGGCTGAAATAACTGAGTCAATGGACTGAACTTTATACTAAGCCTATGTCGGTAAGCATTAGATTGATGATAAATAGGCTACGAGTAATAATAAATGATAAAAAAGAGATGCTTGTGGACGTTTAATACAACAGAGCGCAGTGACAGATGTGATATAAAAACAAATGCATATAGAACACGAGAAGAACACTTCTATTTTAAATATTGATAAATGAATATATAAAACTGCCCCTGATTGTCATTGTAAAACAACATTTTAATATGCTAATTTTATAAAAACAGCTCAAAAATATCTCAAGTTTATGAACCAGCGAGGGCCCTTAAGGGCTATTAAATTTATTAATGTCATATTTGAGAGATCTTCATGTAGCTTGACATTTAATAATAAACTAGATTTATTAAAAACGGATACTCTACGTCAGCGTATTTTTTTTTAATAAATATTTATATTCAATTCGAATATAAAATGTTAGAAGGTTATATCACTAACGAAGGTTTATTAAAGTTACAAATACAAGTGTATTATAATCTTTTTAATAAAATATTAATTTTAAATATAAAATGAAGGATGATTTCAAAATTGTGTACTTAAATGTGCTTAGTAATTTTCGTACACCATTTTAAAATTACCTTATGACTAATAAATTCGTTACTTTTATTAAAAGGTTACCATAAATATCAACTTTTTCAACTGACTTCAACTGTCAAAAGGGTTTAGTAATTTATTTATTCATACCCCTTACCAAAAACGTCAGATTGTCAGAAAAATGTCAAAGGTTGTTTGTGAGAGAGAGCACTATAGCTAAGACCGCCTTTTATAATTATTAACAAATATTTCTATGTATAATTTTGTACAATGAATAATGAAGAGTAAATATCATATTTTTTTTATTGATATCGTATCGATTGTATTTTTTCTGTATTGCCTATATATGTGCCCAATTAAGGCGATACTTTAGTCATTGTGGTACTGAACTGTTTATGAGGACTCTCTTGTAATAGGCGGTTACTTGGCAGTGTATTTTTATTAAATTTGAAATTAGTTTTTGAAATAACGTTTAACATTATGTATTATTTGAAATTGAACAGATTTCTACGATTTATGTTTTGGATATTCATTTGTCCACGATTATAAGATTTTTTTAAGTCGACATTCATGTGTTATTCCTTTGATACAACATAATTTGTAACTAGCCTGCTTTCATCCATTATTCTCTGAGTCTAACTGCTCTTTAAAACATCTAAATTTACCATAATATATCGAGGGGAAACGAAATCTTTATTAATCATACTCCCATTATTTATATCTACGAACGCAAACAACATCTTCACTGTGATCAAAATACCTAATTTCGTCATAAATATGAAGTAACTCATTATGTTAAGCCCAATGTTTATTTCTCGCGTTAATACTGTCGCAATAACTCGAAGATTACTCCCACAGAATGAGGGCGAACAAAATGACTCTCATTATTCATGAGTACATTTTTCATAATAATTTCACTTCAAAATGTTAAGGGTAAAGATGTCATTAAATTTATGCGATTATGCTAATATAAATTAAGTGAATTCGAAAAAGGAACAGGTTCTAAATTTGACTGTTTATTTTTAATTTTTCTTTTGTTTCTCTTAGCCAGTAATGAAACGACTTTAATTACTACCTATTTTTATGAAAAGGGTTTGTTTTGTAAAAAAGAAGTCTTGTTATGGCCTGAATTGTAATTCAAAATGAGGTCGTCAGAGAAATTTCTCCTTATTGGTAGTAAAATGAAAATAAACTGAACTAAATAGAATTGAACAAAATAAATGTTGACTCTTATAGTTATAACAATAGCAAAGACAAAATAATTTAAGTAATTAACTATATACATGAAAAGTCAAAAGTATTTACTGATAACTGAAGAAAGAAATAAAGTAGAACTTGGACATGCCTGTGATGTACAAATTCCACTTCAAATACTTAATAATCCAACTAATAAACCAAAGGAACCAAGATATTAAGGTATTAATTTTTGATATAATCTCTACTCATAAATTTTTATTTAGCTGTAGTTTGTTGGCACTATGGATTCGAATAAGCCCATTAGAATTCAATGTGGTAGGCAGCACGCGATGTAATCCTAGTTAGTATAATCAAGGTAGTTCGAGTGGCAGGTTGGGTTCGATAATGCTTATATTCCAATCCAACTTGGCAGGCAACAGTCGCCTGTACATAATCCTAGATAGGATAAACAAAAGCAGTTGTTTGAGTATTTTATACAACGTTGGGTGCAAGTAATACACATAAATAAAGAATCATTATATAACATAAAGCTATAATCTTAAATTAGAAAGGCAAAGGCATTGATTGTTCCGCCATCAACAATATGACTGACTTTTTAAGACTGACCGTTGCGCTTCCCATGCACATAGCAAACTGTGGTCACTTACCACTAGTTGGCTTATTAACATGTTTGGTATTCATCAGACTAACTGCTAGTTAATATGATTTTTAGATATCTATTTTTCTGTATGTTTGTGTACGCTAATCTCCAAAACGGCTTGACAAAATGGGTACTTACGGATTTAACTTATACACGACACGCTTCTCTTAAAAATTAATGTTTTGTTTGTTTTAATTAGTCCTCAAAGAAAAAACTTATACACAACTTTATAAGGCTCACCTGGTTAATAATATATTAAAATCAAATATGTGCCTCAAGCAGTTCAGATTAACCCATCTACGAGTAGTTCGTGCTCTTGTTTTCTTTTTTATATTCAGGTAAATCTTATTCCATCTCAGAAATAACATTCTCAGTAAATAATTTCGTTAGTATAGTTGTTTACGAGAAAAAATAAAACAGGTTAGCTATTCCTGAAATAGAGGGGTAGACAAAAATATTTCATACTTGCCTATTATGTTGTTCTTATTAACTCACCGCTGAAGCTTACGGAAGAAAAAAATATTGTACGGCCCTGAAACTTTATTACAGTAATAAATTGAGTCGTCTTATTAAAACAGCGTTATTTTTTTAAGGTTATTCATGTTGGAATGACAGACTTTTTATTAACTTTATTATCATAATATTAATTAATATTCTTATGTAAAAATAAATATTACTACGGAACATTATGTAAATCATCTAATCTAACTATTATTGTGAATGTGAAAGTGTTTTAAAATCTACCCTGTACTCTCGTAAGCACAGATTATTATATTAGAGTCCGTTAGTTTCTGTAACCGCGCTTTTCCTTCCCCCCCCCCCCCCCCTACCTATGACATAACTGACCGTACGGCGGAAAACTGGAAAACTAGAGAAAAAATCTTCAAGACCCGAGGCCTGTGTTAGAAGCCAAAGAAATCCGAAGATTATAGGTACGAGACAGACTTCCACATAAAGTATTTTCCCTAACAGAAAGTTTAAAAAAACGTTTAGTAGTTTAATGCGAATAATTGAAATTATCATAGAATAACGACGACCTTCACCACGACTACCGCGGTTTAGCACACCGCCTTACGTCTGATGACCGCAGGTTCGATTCCTCGCACGACACAAACATTTATGAGTATAATTTATTTCTGAAGTAATAATATTGGTATTTTCAATGTATAATATGTATACTATGTATATGTATATGTATGTAATACCTATGAGTAAATTTATAGTTCTGACTGACTCACTGACTAGCGAAAGAAATCCTAATAATAAAACTAAAAGTCTGAGAGACAGCGGTAGGCTCGTCCCCAACACGTTGCATTCAAATATCAAGGAATGCGTTTTATAATTTCGTCGACAATGGCAATGCCTTTTATCCCATCCAGGTTAACAGTTGTAGTGATATATTATGAGTTTTTTTATGACAACAATCAGATTACAATAATATTTTAATTATATTTGAATTTTATTACATTGTCCATACATAAGTAGAGGTTATTTATATTCATTAGAAATTTTCCTCCAGAAAGAGTCTTCAAAGAATAGTCGTAAATATTTCTTTTTCACTGATGTCAAAATTTATATGTCGCATTGACGCAGTTTAGGTAATTTTAGCTAAATTATTCTGAAGAACAACTCGTTAAATCATAAATCAAGTAGGCACTGCTCCTAACTCGAACAGAGAATGCTTACAAGGAAAATATTATCTTAAATGCGCAATAAGACAGAGACAAAAACATTTGCGATTTATTATGATTTAATATCATCTGGTTAACATTGGAATCGGTCCCCAAACAGCGCACCGTACTGCAAAACTAACCCGAATTTTGGGCTATTAATATAAATTACTTAGATTTACAATCCCTTTGGGGTGTTAAATTGCTGCTATTTCCCTTTGCACAGTGTATAAAGGCTTTATTATAACGATTTCACAGGGCCTAACGTGTTTCGACATCAATTTTAATTATTTATTATTGTTATCGTTAATTGAGTAAGGCACGGCTTCTATAACACTTTATTAATTATCTATATGAATAGCTTGCAATTTGAAATGTTAGAATATTTGAAATATCTAACTATTTTATAATATCAGATAATGAAACAGATCTCATTGGCCAATATTGAAAAATAGCCAGGTATTTAAAATATTAGAGAATAATATAAGTTTCCCTAAAAAAATATCAGTATCTAAATGGTAAAGTAAGACAATGGAATACATTTCTGCCTTACATACTTTCTGAAAATTTATGTTACACTGTTTGAAAAACTCATGTTTTTTTTAAATACCTAAAATTGTTATTTTAATATTATAAATGTAAAGGTAATTTAATACCTTAATATATGATGGGGAAAGGTGCTACTTTTTATCAACCATGGTTAGCAACATGGACGGTTGCTTGTAGAAGTTATGTAATCTGCAATATTTTGATAAATTTAAATTCCAAGAACAAGTTCGCAATATAAGTTACAAGATATTTTTATTACTGACCCTGTCACCTAATCTACAAAACTGACTGTACACCACCACTTTGTTTGAATACCAATACAAAGGCTCATATAGTCCTGATAGCCTGCTATTGTTGTACAGTTGGGCTGACAGCCAAAGTTAGGTAAATTTAGATTCATCCCATGTGTAGACCCCTGAAATATCGAGAGCAGCTGGTGCCATTCTATATTTATTTAGTAAACGTTAGGATAACGCATCTGCGTAAAAGGACAATAGAATTTCAAATTTAGTCCGTGTAGTTTTGACATATAAATTTATTACCTGCGTAACTACTATTATTACTTTAATATTAGCTATATATATATACAAAAGACAATCAATCAATATTTTTATTATTCAGAATATTATATTTTTATTTAAATTCAGCCAGCGCGGTATGATCTCATCTCATCAGGATCACACCATATATTAGTAAAATATTAACCACATTTTACTATGTTCTAGTAAGATGTGATATTAAGTATGATATCAGCAGTATGTTTCTGACTATGTTTCTGACTTCTGGGTATTCTCTGTGGTAATAATGAATATACATATATTGTTAATATTTACTAGTACGCATACACACCTTCGATAAAAAAAAATATTTTATTGATTCTAAAAATGATAGTGAAAATTATATCAAATTCTTTAATGTAGTTAAGAAGTAAGCGGAGACACATGTAGACGAAAGCAAAACATGTAGACGAAAAAAAATAGAAGAGATTTGTGTAATGGAAGCAAAATTATGAGTATTTTGCGGACCGTACATTGACAGAAATGGGTCACTCAGCTCATTCCTTATCCGGTCACCACTGCTTGTTGCCGGGACACAAAATAAATAACATTATTACAAGTAATTTAAAGATTTTTATGAGTCTCGTGTCCTAGTGGTTTATAGCCCCGACTTATACCAAAAGGTCGTGAGATTAAATCTGGCCGACACAAAAATGTATATAATTTGACGGCCTCAGTGGTATAGAGGTTTAGAATACCTTATGGTTTACTTATTGCCTTATTGGTAGCACGGTGTAAACATTTGTATTTATGAATATGATTGTTTGTATTGGTCTGGGTGTTTTCTATGTATGTTATGTTTGTATGTACAAATTTAATTCATTTAAGTATTTCTATCAGATGTCTAGTATCCATAACGAGATGTTGTTGTGTGGATTATCTAAGGTTATCACTAATTTATATTTCGAAATTATTCCCTGGTAAAGGAAATTCCGGGAAGTAACTAAAATTATGTGAGGTAATTTTAGTTAAGTTCAGTAACTTCTGCCACTTTGAATTGAAATATGACCAAGTGAACTGTTGCATTCAGAACAGCTTCTGTCTATGTTTGAAAATGCCTCTGTTTACTCCTTCTGTGATAATAATTGTAGAGGTAAGTATATTATAATTCTTATTATAATTTCTTTTAAATTCTTAATGTAATGACCTGTATTTTCTTTATAGCCTATGTGTTAATCTGATGTATATTCTTTATTATTGTAAAGTTTAATTAAAAACCATTCAGTAGTTTTTTAAAAGAGTAACAAATATTCCACTGTCGCGAACTTCCGCGTTTATAAAATTATATGCACGAGTATATTATATTTACCGAGTTGCTTTGAAATGTTTACAATTTTATGCATCGCAAATCCCAAACTGATATTTCTCCACAATATTGCTCAGATATTTGTCAGTTATCTGTACCCGATCACACTATGTCAACTCATCTCGTGACAAATATGTACACGGCGGTGTAAGGATGCGGTCTAGTTGCTTATAAAGGGTTCCGTCATCTCCCTTTCTAAGCAAATCTGGTAGAAGATACGGCGGTAAGAAATATATACCCTTATCTGTTATGGGATACCTAGTGAAAATGTTTGTAAATGTGTTATTTGGCGTTACGATTTTAACCAAAAGTTAGTGACAATTACATGTTTTCATATATTAATCTTTTTATATATAAAATTCTAGCATGAACCCCAATTTTTAATAGCGATTTAAATTCATATGGTAAATAAATGGTTTACGGGGTCAGCTAGTTTTGTTATAAAAATATATTACACTACTACATGTTACTTGATACTAATAAACACTATTGCCATTTAAGGGTGTTAAAGTAGACTAAAAAGTAAGGTTATTTGTTATATAATATTTATGATAATTGTTTATTTTCGCTGATATTTTTTATTACCGATATTAGGTTATACCATACGACCATTAGGTGTTCAAAATATGCCGTATGTTTTTTCCTTTCTTTATATAACACGGTTTCGTCTTATGCTTGATTTTTTATAAAAAAAGAAACTGAGAAGATAGAAAACAAAATTAAAGTTTATATAATTTAACACCTTTTAGACTTACTATTTGACAAGACAACCAGTGCGTTTTACATACATTATATACTATGTAACATATAAACGTCGTCATTATCAAATAATATATGACGGTGTATATATTTTTAATGCGTAACTTAGAAACGTCTTTGAAAACTGTGAATAGGTATAGTTTTATTACTATAAGAAGTTCGACCTTAGTCCTTAATATCTTTACGGAGCTGTCCATTAATAAATCTCTTTGATGAATAGTTTATTGGGATTTTAGTACGTATAAATAATGTTACAGGCGAAGTCCGTAGAGTGAGTAGAATTGATATTACCCATGCAGACACTTTGTGTATAGTTACTATAATTATAATGATTATTACCAGTTTCTGATATTTAAATATATCGCACACTTATTATAAAACTGGCTAAACTAAAAAAATACAAATTTTGAAAAGACCACTTTGTAAATGTGATATTAAAGTCTAATTTGAAACGTTTTAAATTTCTTAATTACACCAGTATTATACTAGATATGCGATATATGTATTTGGAGAGTATACAAATATTTAAAATGTCTTTATTTATGTTTGAGATATAAAAGTTTAGTGCTAAAACTTATTAAATATGAACTTATAAATATATCTTAAAAATATTTTTAATCATTGATAGAAAGGTATACCATTCTATAATTATCTGAAAAAATATTTCATAAAGAAACATTCATAATAATTCTGCACATATACTGACTTCCAGCAAAATATAATTTTCTTCATCTGATGAGGGATTCCTCTAAAAAATCCCTTTGCGCAATGTCAAGTAAATTCGACTATTGATCGATTAGTTTGCTTTTGCTGGTATAATCGGGAGTATATATTTTAATACAGGCGTAATAGGTTCTACGGCTTATTTACGACATTTACGTTATAATTAACAGTAAATCTACCGAGACATTGCTATAAATAATGTTAACTTTATTAATATACCACGCCTATAGCGTTATCCAGATTATTTTGAGATTCAGCGACACTTAAGCTGTAGCGGATTATGATATTATGCGGAACAACTTTTATAGAATATCCCTACTGTTCTACGTAAGTAATTTTATTTGTGGAATAGCAACCAGGATGATTTACTTTGACTATAGGTTAATTTGTAATTTATAATATTGTACGAAAGTTATTGATATTTTCTATATGTTGCCATTTTCATAGACTAAAGCATTATATTCATATTCAGTAATTTCATAGCTCCTTGGCATCAATGAAGATGGGGCAGATTTATCCATACCGATGGATAAAAATAGAAGAAAACGTTCATCCCAATAAATTCTATGTTCGTCATTGTTACACTATCTTTATAGAAACTAATAATTAATATAGTAGGAGTAAAGTATGACACCACTTCTTATAGTCCAGGATGATGTAGATGATGTTTGATAGTCAGTAAAAGTTAGTAGTTGAACAAAGCACAAATATACAGTAAGTAAGAAAAAGGAAACTCAAAATATAAACCTATTCGGTGAGACCTGTCTTTCGATAAAGTTGATCCTGTAAATCGTTCGTATAAAAATAATCTTTACTGCACACAATTTGACGTAACTTTATTTATTTGTTTTCTTCAAGTGAGTTTTCATCGCATGTTTTTCACGTTTAAGCAAATATTTGTTAATACCCTTTTCAAAGTGACGGTATTAAGTGAACAGCTTCTATCCCGTCCCTCTTACTTATTTAACTTAGTTACTCGGAATGAAACTTAACGAACCATACTTGATCTCGCTACGGGATTCCATCAAATCAGCGACATGGACCAAGTTTCATGTTTATAACTCAAGTTACACTTACGGTAAGTAGGATGTCAATGCTATAGCTATTTAGCTATACAATACAAGATAAAAACAATTTGCTGGCGGAATACTCTTAGAATAATACGGGTAGATTTATTTACCCGTTATGACTGAATTTAAATCGATTTTATTTATAGAATAGTGATATGAATATGGGATCATTTTACTTTTCGGTAAATATACAAATCAAGCTATGCCCGCGGTTTCATCCATGTTTAATTTATAGCTTATATGTTATTCTAATGTATAAGCTATGTTATTGTAAAATTTAGTAATTACCGTTCCGTAGCTTTTGTGTGAAAGAGTAACAAACAATCATCTATCCATCTACACTCGCAAACGTCTATATTTATAATATTAGTAGAATAATAAAATAAAGATAACAAAATACATATGTTTGTATATTTGTTAACTTTTATCGCCTTGACGTAACCCATTTTCATGAGTGTCTCAACATTCCGGATGGGATTTAAATATATGATATTATTTCTAATCCGTTTAATCAGTAATTCTAATTATTGTACACATTGCAAGGCTATACATATTAATAGTTTTAGAGAATATCAAAAGAAACTTTTTGTTTTATTTGTCACGCTGAAAAGTAAGGTAAAGTAAGTCTTGCTGACATTTAGACATATGTATTTCTGCGTACGTACATTCGTGTTGACCATTTTTTTGACTGAATCCTCCAATTCACGGCACACTTCCATTACTGGTGATTACTAATCAGAGCTAATGGACGTTCTGTCCTGCGGCGCTTTTTGTATCGCGTCATATATCTGTAATTTCAGTATACATTTTTTTATACAGAAGTTATATTGTATTAGTTACTTTTTCTCTCACTACTATTACTTTTACTCTAGTGATTACTTAATGTACCATATTACATAATTACTTACAGTACATAAATTGTAAAATATTAAATAATCGGTTGCTTTGATCACTTCTTCTAAACGTATATGTATAGGTGGACAGTCCGCCTGTTTAGCATACTCTAATTTATAAAAATAATAGCTATTCGTTTTATTAAAAATAATAAATAACATACGAGTTACGTATGTTCCATAATTTAAGTAAAACTTAACTCTCCAATAGCTTAATTCGATAATGCAAACTGGCAGTGTTTCTGTGTTTACATCCCTGTGTAACTGAAAATACACTCAGCCCGGACACAAGCGAGTACAAATCCTATCAAATTCAGCAAGAATGTGAATATATTTTCCATCATAATTTCCAATGAATATAATTTCCATTGAATATAATTTCCAAGTGCATACTACCTACTAATAAGACACGCACATAAAAAGAAATACAACTCAAAATCTACTTTGATGCTAAAAATGAAGAGGCTTTGCGGCTATAAATATTCTCTCTTATGTTTTATAAATATCACATTTATTCCAAGTATCATTACTTTTATAAGTCACAGGTAAGCGAAAGAACATCATTGAACTCAAAATATCGCAAGAGTTTTTCCTCTACAGCCTCGAACATTTCACGTCATCACTCTACTTGCGCTATCAAAGCTATAAGCTATCAAATTTTCCCCTCCGAACGCCTTTTAAGGTTCCTCCAAGGAGAGGCAATTTCCTTAAGCTGAATTTCATGAGCAATATACCTACTTCACATATCACATTGTTTCTGCTAACGGTCGAACATTTTTAGCTCATTTTCTTTTAACTGGAAGTAGATCATCAATTTAAGTATGGCTGTTACATTAACCTACTATTTTATAGTTTTAAGATGAGCGCTTCCAGATCAGTTGCTTTTATTGATTGGTAGCGAACAAAAACTTCAAGCAGTGTTAAGTCTGCCATGCGACAACCCATATGACTTGAGCAATTATTATAAAATACATTCAACAAACTAAAATATTTGTACTTTAGATTTATATAACGCTGTACCTTTTTTTTCATTAATAACATTTGTTTGACTTCATCTGTACGACGACGATTTACCAGTATTAAATATAACGACTATAAATATAATTTTGTATATCAAATATTAGTTACTATTAATAATAATAAAATCTCAAGACAACTCACATAGAGCAGTCTAGTCCCAAACAAAACAGAGCTTGTGTTATGGATGTGTACTGGACAACTAATATAACACAGATAATTTATTTTTATATATAAATACATTATATACGTAAAAGATATCCAGATTGATACAAACAATCATATTCATGAATACAAATGTTTGTACTGTATGAGGAATTGAACCCGCGGACTTCAGAAGGTGGGGCGTGCTAGACAAAGAGGGCCGTCCAAAAAGCCTACGTAATATTTCCTTCAGCTGTATTATGACTACAATAGCAACCCTATAGTCTGGGATTAGATGGCGCTGTGCAATAAATCCACGTTATTTATTTTATTCATGTTGAAAAATATATTTCTGACAAATAAGCGTCATTTATATGCTTACGTTGTACATAAGTAAATGAGGCAGTCGCCTTGAGCGAGAAGCACTGAGCGTAACTGCCACTTAAATAAATTTAATGTTACAAGTTCACATAACGTATACATTGCACACGTTACCGTAAAAGCAAGGATGGTAATTCTTAGATTTAACTCAAAATCTTAGTGTTTGCTTCCACGAGAATAAACAATTCTTAGATTTAACTTCAGAATCTTAGTATTTCCTAACATAAGTTCGTAAATGGAATATTTATTGTAAACTGCCGATATATGTATCTTTTATTTAATTGTTAACCATCTCCTACAAACATAAATGAAATTATAAACCGATGGCCGCGGTTTAGCAGACTTACTGCTACTTAAACCGCTTTTCTTCTAATGTTAGTAGTTTCAATTACTCAACACTGTACAAACATTCGAATTCATGACTGGATGTTTTCTATATATATTCTGTATGTATTAAAAAAAAATTATTTATTTATATCAGTTATATTAGGACTCACCCTAAGCACAAGCTCTGCTTGCCTTGGAACAAAGTAACGTAAATGGTATTGTTATAAAATATATGATGTCTATAGATCTGCTCCAGTTTTGCTATTCCTGAAGACCTAGAAACTTTAACGTGAAGCAAACTGCTTTTTGGAAAATAAATAAGTTCGAGAAACGCTTATATAAGACTTCACACAAAGTCTTTATTTGGTAAGTGCTTTATCATATAAATGTTTATTGGCGAATATAGGAAAAAAATACCCCTTTAAATTTCATTAACAGATTGATCTATAGATTTTGAAAATGTTTGTGTACTACTTTTTACCTCTAACGTAAAGCCATAAGTTATCTATATTAGTGGTAGTACCAACTCGGGCGAGTCATACAAAATTACCATTGTAATTATAATTAACAAGATTTACTAAGTCTAACTAATATCTAGTGTGTGTGCTCACGCATTCCCACAAGACAATGTTAATAAGACTCGAAGTACTAAATTCTGGAACAACCACATTCACATGATCCGCACGCTTATTGCGCTATAGATAGGGTTACCATTTCATAATAAATAAAAAACCAAAATAATAATATACAGCTATAAAAATATGTGTTTTAGTGACAAAATTTAATAATACACAGCGTCGAAATAACCTTTGATTTTATAAGTTAAGTGATCCGAAACGTATTGTAAGTTATTATAGTTAAACTATATGGTATTCTATTAAATAACATTAATAGTTCTTATTTATTTTTTATTTCACTAGGCTTATTTATTTACTTTATCCATATATAATTCATTTATGCGTTGGACGCTGTTGTCCAAATTATTTTTTTATTTATTTTTCACATTCTTGTCTATAATTCAATTGTAAATATTTATTCATGCAGTTTGTAGAGCGGGGTTTATCGTTTGAGTTGCCATTGTGCTGAGAGGATTGGCCAGCCTAGACATTGAGTAAGAAATCGGAATACATGAAAAATATTAAAGTGTACGAAAACATCGCTTTACACGAAACAAAAAATATTTGCTTCGTATATCATCGTGATAAATTCCTGGTGAATTTGCCACTACGCTGACTGATCTGATCTCATGCTCATCTTATCATCCTCTATTGGTGCCCCGCCAGTGCTTACCGCTAGAGTAGGTAGGTGCATCATTCCATTATCATCCATTAAAAAAACTATTAGTATACAAGTATAAACGATTATTTGTGCAGAAAGAAATCGCAATTTACTTTCTATAACCCACTGAATTTAATAAACCTACAGCGTTGAAAGCGTAATATTACAGTTAATTCTATTATAAGACCTGTCAAGCTGGATTTTTGTACGCCCAAAATATTGAAAGTCTCTACATATCCGGAAAAATTCGAACGAACGGTGACTGTAGTTGTACATAACCGTGGTTATATGAGTTGAGCTGGAGCACCGAGCGGTATAACTGCCACTTAAACAAATGTGTCATTTTACGCGCCAATATAGCTGCTACAGCCGCCACGAGGTATAATGTTTTGCTGAATATTTTATTGCACACTTAGTTATGTTTTATGTTGTTGTATTAAACAAGGTAATTTTTACATTGTTTAATAGTAAATATTGCATTGTTGTTAAAGTAGAAATACTACATAAAAAAATCAGTATTTAAAAATATGTATTTAGTTTTATCGGTTGCAATGTACTTACAATTAGTTTATATTTTTTTAAGATAAGAGTTGGCCCCTGACTGTTCTCGTGATATATGTAATTCATGTTCATGCCAATTCTATTAAAATTAGTGTAGCCGTTACGTCATGAAAAGAAAACAAACAGACAGACATTCTTTAAATAAAATTAATAGATTAGAATAAAAATAATAGATACTTATGTATGTATTATTTAATCTTTTTAAATTATTTCATTAGTGACCGTTCGTGAATGTTAGAGTGTTTAATCAACGGTTAAAAGTTCAGATTCTAATTTTAATTTCTTATCTCTAGATAGAGACTGAAAATTGCTGCTGAAACACTGATGTTGAAATATTGTGGTCTTATAAAACAGCTTAAGGGCCACATATTAATTCAACCGTGCCTGAACAATAATGAAAAACAATGTATAGTGTATACATTCAAAAATACAGTACTAATACCTTTTTTAAAGTCGGTTATATAATAAATACATTTATTATTCTGTAACGTTAAGTAACTGTTTGCCAACCAGCAGAGATAATTTGGAATTCTCTTCACTAAATATTAAGGACTAAACATCCGCCAACTCGGCTGATAACAAAATTAATAATTCCGAGACCCACATCAAACGAGGAACCAATGGACCGAAAAATGCCATCTCAGATTTAGCAGTTGAACATTCCCGATTATATACTGATCCGGGATGACATAACACCTTTCTAGTATAGAACTACCCATAATAATATTTCCCATCGTTGATAGAGATCATATTATGTTGGATGGTTGCCTCTAAAACACTAATAGCACATACCTACTATCTGAAATTAACTAAATTATTGTTTAAATGGATCAGAGAAAGTGGAATATATTAGTGGTCTAAAATTGAATTTTGTAACGCAATTGCAGTCTTTTCTTATTTCAAATAAATTGAAACTGTAATCTGTAACTGTAAGATGTGTAATCATTACATAGTACAAAACAAAGTCGCAGTCGCTGTCTGTCCGTCCCTATATATGCTTAAATCATTAAAACTACGCAACGGATTTTGAAGCAGTTTATGTTAATAGATAGAGTGATAGAAAAAGGTTTATATGTATAATACATGTACACCCGGGCGAATCCGGGGCGAGTAGCTAGTTACATATAAATTTGACAGTTGAGATTATGATCTTAGTTTGTATCTGCAACTGTCAAATAGTTTCTTATCTTAAAACCTTTGTTTAACATCTCTTTAAAATAGTGTTTCATAATCCAGTTACTATCAGTAAATATCCGTATAATATTTAAAAAACCATCGCGACTGTTATCACACTTAGATTGACTACTCTATGTTATAAAAAAAATACATGACTAGATATATTTTTTAAATATCCTGTCTTATTGACCTTAACAAACACATAACAAAACGTTTCGCTTGGTATATAGGAATCTAATCCGGAAGGGAAGGAACATATAAGTTTTTCAGATTATCTTAATAACAGAAATATAAATAGACATACATTTCTTTCGTTTCAGTCACATGTAAACTCAATAAGCTTTCCGTCTAAGTAATTTATTTAAATTTTGGCAACCATACCAATAATTGCTTTACACGACGTAGTAATTAGAAATTATTAAACATAAACTAACCACTTTAATGGTATTTTCATCCCAACCATAATAACAGATCTTCCTTGTTTAACATAATTTGAATATTCAAAGAGAATTGCAAAGCCCGGATAAAATCAATACGTATATTGCTTTTAGTTGCGTTAATAGACGACTAAATCTTCGCCTCATGTAGGGAGGCATATGCCTCGTAACACGGTAATCAATGTTTTCACTAGTCAACGACGCAATGAACCGAACAGGCGTCGCATGTTACCCCAGAATTGTCTTCCATGTTTAATCAGCTAGAAACATTTGGGTCGAAGCAAACGCGCTCTCTCTAATCTACAAATAATTATATAAACATTTCAACGTATACGTATTGTAAAAATATTTACATATCAACGATCTGGTAGTGTAGCTGTTTAACTGACTCATATGCCGATGTTCATAGGTGCCATTCGATCAAAGGTATAATATAAACATTTGTAATCATTAGATGTAGATTGAAAGGTTCAATATTCAATCTAATTTTATTTTACCTACTGTACTTTATAATAATTGATGAAATAAAAATAGATAAGCTATTTGCATAAGATGTTTATAAAATCAATTTCAAACGAAGGTAAGGCATATTATTATATTTAATATTCAACACTTTCTGAATACTTTGATTCTTAGTCAACAACGTTGTTCTATTTCAATTTCATTATAATTCTTAACTGAAGTAGTAGCTATATATCTATACACCTATATCACACAGAATATACGAGTATAAAGAATAATTAAGCAGTTATTGATTTTTACAATTGTACTTATATGTGTATTGAGGTATCATAATTGGCCCTGTAGTTCTTTATGAAATTTATTTCCAAACTTACAAGAGATTGATATCTATGGACGTATTGGAACGATCAATCATCATATGCAATCAAGTAAAGTAACTCGTGATGGAAATTGTTGTTTGTTTATTTAGTAAATCATCGTGTCAAGCTTAGAGTCGAGCTTATAGAAAACAGAGAAAAGGGAATATTAAAGAACGAAAGAGAAAATATTGTTTTATTAGTTATGGTGGAGTTAAAAATACTGTTTTTTTTATGTTTACAATCCCTGGTCAAAATCAGATTGATTCTGAGTGACAAGTGGCAAGCAATTGAAAAGTAGCATCTAAATCACTTGTCTTTAATGATGAATATCTATTACGCAGTATTACCACGTTCTCGGTTCTGTGAGCACTGATGTGACGTCACACTACAGACTCCATACAAATACTTGCACTGCGGAAGCAAATATTTGTGGCGACGCGCCACACATTATTGGGCCCTATGGCGTTGTTTTGAGAGCAAAAGAACGTTTTACTTTGATATTTTCTAAAGGAAAATCAATATATCTATGTTAACTACTTGATTTATATATATGTACTTACATTCTGTGTATACATAATATAAATATATATGTTTTCTATTTAGAAACATAAATTATGTATGATTGTTTATATTAGTCTGGGTGTATCACATATATTTACAAAAAAAGTATTGAAGTATTTCTATTAGTTGTCCAGTAGTCATAACCAAGCTTGCTACGGTCATAGTTGTATAGATTGTCCATTATAATTATTATGTAGGTACAAGGTATAGATTGTATAACTATGTAATGTGAAATAAAGAGGATTACATGGTCAAAAATCCCTGAAGACTATCCGAAAGTGAAGAAGTAGAGGATATCCTCCAGCCACCTGGTGCACAAGCTTGAGTAAACTTATTATTGTGAAAAAAATTCCCGACCCGACAACCCCGGACAGATTGTCCTGGTGCCACAAAATTAGAACAGCCGATCCCACATAAAGTGAGACAGTGCTAAGAAGAATAAGAAGAGGTACACGGTATAAATTTATACAAAAACTTCACAGATTTTATTAATTTCAAAATTATATCAACTTTGTAGAAAATGTATATATGTATATATATATATATATATATAAACACCTCTTTGGGCACTTTGTTGATCACGCCACAACCTAAACACTTGCCGATTCCACCTTTCGCACTGAATAACTTGACTCCTATCGCGTATATCTCAGGCGGTATGGCAACGTCGCATTCTATTTTGCGATGTGGCCATATATATTCGTCGATAGTACGATATACTCGACACTTTTTTTACTAATAATTCGTGACTGAATGGCTCCGAACGGCTAAATTTTTGGTATACACAAAGACTTTTTGGCTCTGAATATATTCCAAAAATCAATTAATTATGTTGATCACTTTATATACTCGTCCTTACTGCGATACTTACTTTCATCCGAATATATATAGATACCGTAACGGTCTATCAATTATGACTTTATTAATTTACTAATGTAGATATTTTATATTCGCAATGCTCCATACATGCAAGCTCCAGCAACGGTGGAGGCAGGGTCCCCCCTGCACCGTACACCGCACCCCGCGCACACAAACAAATTAGATATTTTTTGAATACACAAAGACTTTTTGGCTCTGTATATATATTTCAAAAATCAGTTAATTGTGTTGATCACTTTATATACTGGTCCTTACTGCGATACTTATTTTAATCCGAATATATATAGATACCGTAACGGTCTATCAATTATGAATTTACTAATCTAGATATTTTATATTCGCAATGCTCCATACATGCAAGCTCCAGCAACGGTGGAGGCAGGGGGAGCACCGTACACCGCACCCCGCGCACATAAACAAATTAGAATAAATTAAATTCATAAGATTATTTATATATTTCGACTGCCTCGGTGGTCACACCGCTTTACATCCGATGGTCGCGGGTTCGATTTCTCGCACGATGCAAACATTTGTACTCATCGGTCATCGATTGTTTTCATCGGTCTGGGTGTTTTATATGTATTTACAAAATAAAAATATCTATTTATATCAGTTCAGTATCAGTCTGTGTTAATTGTCCAGGGTTATTTATTATATTTTTATAAACGGTTATCTTTTTCCATCGCACCGCTCGCTATCGACAGTGAATTCATAGAAATGTCACTCTAAAAACAAAAATAGTTTTGTGTTTTGTATTTCAAATACTAAATGCAAAATAGGTATTTTCAAAATACTTTTTAAAAATTAAGTACCTTTTTGAGTTTTTGTCCAAACCTCAGATATTTTATTTATTTTAGGTATATCAATCATTACATAGTAATATAAAAACAAAGTCGCTGTCGCATCTAACAGTACATAAACAAAGAAAGAAGACTTTGGCTCTGATACCGTAACGGCCTATGAATTATGAATTTATTATACCTAATCTAGATATTTTATATTCGCAATGCTACGTACATTGTAATATCCGCCTCCATTCATTGTAACGGTGGAGGGACTAAATAGTTGAATAAAACTGAATAAGCAGTTGCTCCACTCTATAGGTACTGCGTCGTCGTCGTATGCTGTTCATTTTTTCACTCGTTTTGGCGCCAAGAGAGGGTCACATAGTCGTGGTCAAGTTAAGAACTTATAATTTAATTTTGATAACAATAGATACAAGTAAAAAGTAGGTATTATATTAATGTACGTAAGTACTGTACTTAAAAATATTTATTCTTTACTGTATGTACATTTGAAAAACTTAACACTTAAGGACTTGTACATATACACGTACATACTGCCATTTTCTCTTAAAGACATCCAGAGAAGCACTATTTATCAAATACGCGGGGTGCACCGACCTTTGACCTTATAACACCTGATTCGCGCGTAACGAATTACATTGCTATTTTTTGGTATTTTATAGTGGATATGTCACTATAAAATATTATTATTTCTTTAGATTATGACATAATAACATAGTTTACATGATTTTAAGGGAAACATACGATAAAAAAATCCCGTAAAATGTAAAAGATAAAAAATGGTTATTGTTGGTTATCCTTAAGAGATAGACATATACCATCACGGACTTTTTGTTGACCTTATTTTGATACATCTCAAAGCACTAGACAACACGCATTTTCATTAAACAGTATTGTATTTTTTTATTTCTTTAACTTTAATGCACAAAAAAATTTGTACATGTGGCGGACTTAATATTTTGCCGCGTTATTTACCAGGCAACCATGAGTGGTGCAGCGAAAGATTATTGGCGGTGCACTAATATAAATAAGAAATGTCAAAAAAAGATTTATAAAGATAATAAAGATAAGCAAAATATACATTTCTATAAAAAAATAACAATATACATACGTAAATATATATCTAAATATAACCCATAAATGTATAAATATTATATATAAGTAAATACATAATGATCCGATAATCAAATTATAAGTACAGTCTCAAATTGAAAGTAAGAAAATCAGAAAATATAGAGAGAACTATATGGATATAACAGAAAGATGTGAAAAAAGGAGAAGGACAGTAAAAAAGTTACAAATTTAAATAATGTTCCCGCAATTTCTGTTTAAATGAATTTATTACATTATTATATATATTAGGCATACGACTAGCCTTATGACTGTTACTTTTTTTTTAATCTATACATCTATACATGTAAATAAAATTGGAGTGTCTGTTTGTAATATTGAAATAACAGTTTTTTACTACTTGCATATGAATATAAATACGGTACATACACCAAAATAACATATTTTACAATTTTTGTCTGTCTGTCTGTTTGTTCCGGCTAATCTCTGAAATGGCTGGACCGATTTTGACGGGACTTTTTTTTGGCAGGTAGCTGATGTAATAAGGAGTAACTTAGGCTACTTTTATTTTAGAAAAATAAAGTTAAAAACCACGTGGACGAAGTCGCGGGAACAGCTAGTGTATAATATATTAGAGATACCTACGTGTTTTTTTATTGATGACTAGCTGTACACGGGATTTCGTCCGTGTTGAATTTAACTTTATTTTTCTAAAATATAAGAAGTTAATTCCACGCGGACGAAGTCGGGTGTACAGCTAGTTGTCGGTAGTCTAGCGATTTAGCTAGCACACTGCTTTGATTCCTGCTTGGTGGTCGAGGGTTCGATTCCTCGCACGCTGCAAACATTTGTATTCATGAGTATGATTGTTTGTAACGGTCTGGGTGTTTTCTATGTATAGATAATATATATGTATTTACGAAAAAAATCTTTGTATTTATATCAGTACCCATAACATAATCTTCAGCTAGCTTAACTTTGGTCTAGATGAAGCTGTGTGAATTGTCCTGAGATTACTATTATTACTATAATAAATCTTTTCAAATCAGCCGATGTTTATTTTTGCCATAATACGTGCTGTTACCATGTGATAATATTACGTACGTACTTATTAAACTATTAACTTATTATTAAATTGTTTGTAACGGTCTGGGTGTTTTCTATGTATAGATAATATATATGTATTTACGAAAAAATCTTTGTATTTATATCAGTACCCATAACATAATCTTCAGCTAGCTTAACTTGGGTCTAGATGAAGCTGTATGAATTGTCCTGAGATTACTATTATTATTAATTGGTACACAGGTAAACTACTAACTAGGCCATATTGGTGTTGTTTGTTATGGTGAAAAAACTAGTAGGTATATATATAAGTTACACGTACAATTTCAGAGACTTATTTCTTGAAAACTACTGGCTATTCTGAAATAAAACTTTAGTGTTTGTATATGTAATGTTTGCATATAAAATATGATTAAAGGTTACCAGTGTATTTACACTTTTACTGAACAAACAGAGTTGTTTAATACTGAAAATATTGTGTGGAAGGCATCAATTACTTTCAGTGCATGTATAGCTTTTCTCTTTTCCTAATTATTATTATTATTAAGTTTAAAGTGGTTGAATTTTACGTAAGGGGTTTTTATACATTATTTCTAATGTACCATTTATTTTAAGTTTTTTAAACTCTATTCATCGAGACCTATCTAATGAGTCCAAACACGATATTTCTGCTGTAAGTTTTCGAAGAGTATGTTCATCATCTGATAATACTGGTGCCAGCATGAAGTCAAGGTTAACAGATAACTAATTACTTTTATTTCGTCAAAATCTTTAGATTACGTATAATAAATTCATAATATCGCTACCTATTCAAATCAAAACAAGTATTAGGTACTTCATGTACTACATAGTATATAAATTCATCAACACACAAGTAAATGATTTTTAAATATATTCAGAGCCAAAAAATCTTTGTGCATTTAAAAAATTTTGCCGATACGGATTCACTATTGCAGTAAATTGTTGAAAAAATATATATCGAGTATAGGTATCTACTACTATTGACGAATACATTTGGCAACAACGCATGGTCTCGGTCGGAACGGCAACATCGCATATTAGAATACAAAGATAGTGGTAGAACGCGGAACGGCAACATGTTGCCGTTCCACCACGCTACCGTTATAGTGATAGAAAGAGAGAGACAGTGGATCAGCAATATCTACGGATCGTGGCTGGATCAACTAAGTGTGCAAGTGTATATATATATATATATATATACATTTGTCTTTAATTCAAAGGAAATATAAATAATGAACGCATCACATTTAAAACAGTATAAATAGTTAATAATAAGTTAATAGTTTAATAAGTACGTACGTAATATTATCACATGGTAACAGCACGTATTATGGCAAAAATAAACATCGGCTGATTTGAAAAGATTTATTATAGTAATAATAGTAATCTCAGGACACTTCACACAGCTTCATCTAGACCAAAGTTAAGCTAGCTGAAGATTATGTTATGGGTACTGATATAAATACAAAGATTTTTTTTCGTAAATACATATATATTATCTATACATAGAAAACACCCAGACCGTTACAAACAATCATACTCATGAATACAAATGTTTGCAGCGTGCGAGGAATCGAACCCTCGACCACCAAGCAGGAATCAAAGCAGTGTGCTAGCTAAATCGCTAGACTACCGACAACTAGCTGTACACGCGACTTCGTCCGCGTGGAATTTAACTTCTTATATTTTAGAAAATAAAGTTAAATTCAACACGGACGAAATCCCGTGTACAGCTAGTCATCAATAAAAAAACACGTAGGTATCTCTAATATATTATACACTAGATGTTCCCGCGACTTCGTCCACGTGGTTTTTAACTTTATTTTTCTAAAATAAAAGTAGCCTAAGTTACTCCTTATTACATCAGCTACCTGCCAAAAAAAGTCCCGTCAAAATCGGTCCAGCCATTTCAGAGATTAGCCGGAACAAACAGACAGACAGACAAAAATTGTAAAATATGTTATTTTGGTGTATGTACCGTATTTATATTCATATGCAAGTAGTAAAAAACGGTTATTTCAATATTACAAACAACAGGCTTCAACATTCTCAAGTACCACAAAAAAGATGTTTTTATTAAAAACAAGGTGTTCCCGCGACTTCGTCCGCGTGGAATTTAACTTTATTTTTCTAAAATAAAAGTAACCTAAGTTACTCCTTATAAATCAGCTACCTGCCAAAAAAAGTACTGTCAAAATCGGTCCAGCCATTTCAGAGATTAGCCGGAACAAACAGACAGACAGACAGACAGACTAAAATTATAAAAATAGTTATTTTGGTATATGTATCTTATATATATTCATATGCATGTAGTAAAAAACGGTTTTTTCAATATTACAAACAGACACTCCAATTTTTATTAAATGTATAGATGTATAGATTATTATTTATTTATTTATTCATCCAAAATAATACAAATTGTGTAGGATAACATAATAGTAACATTACAGTAAAATTTTGTCAATAACATAATAGCAACTTAAACATTAAATCTCGGTATATCTAAAGACTAGCTGGCCCCAGCGACTTCGTCCGCGTGAAATTTTATTTTATTTTTCTAAAATAACAGTAGCGTAAGTTACTCCTTATTACATCAGCTACTTGCCAAAAAAAGTCCCGTCAAAATCGGTCCAGCTATTTCAGAGATTAGCCGCAACAAACAGACAGACAGACAGACTGTACTATGCTATACTATGTATTGATTGATATACCTAAAATAAATATAATATCTGAGGTTTGAACAAAAACTCAAAGGGTAATTTATTTTGAAAAAGTATTTTGAAAATACCTATTTTGCTTTTAGTGTTATAGTACTTTAACTGTTATGTTTTAAGTAACAATGTTTAATTATAATTAATACTACTGCACCAACACTCCGATCGTGCAAAAAATTTAGCTGTTTCATTATTTTTTAGTTCAATTAGTGGTCTACCTAAGTCCTGGGCTAAGGGGGGGGAGAGTCATGACCCCCCATGACTCCCAAGACCTCCATGACGCTCCCCCCTGGATCCGCCGTTACGTCTTCTCTTCATTCGCTCAGTAACGTTGTTACAAAAGGAAAAATTCCCGTCCAAAAAATAACAAGTATTGAGGTTTGATCTGGAGTCACGTTACTCCAGACTGATTTCTATAAATATTTAGATTAGGTAGACTATTATTTGTGAAATACTAGCTAGACATTATTAAGTTACTGTAGCCATAATGTAGTAGCCCAAACGTGCCAATGAGGAAGCCCTTGGCAAATGCTGCACCCTGATTGGCCCGTTTGAATTGGATCAAGAACTGCTCGTATGCCAAAAAGGTGGATTTGTATAAAATCGTGTATAAATCGCTTAATTATTATTATTACTCGTCGTGACAGTTGTGGCTCAAAACGGATCAACATTTATATATGGTCATCTGGCATTAGATCAACAAAAGGCCTCCGGATCAACAAGTGAAAAAGGATCAACAAAAAACTACCTATACGGCACGTCTGAGCCACAAAGTGCCCAAGGGGATATTTTTATATATATATATATATGTATATATATATACACTGTGCTCTAATTGAAACGGCTATCGTCAATTTCATATTTTGTGACGTGTTAAGTAATAATAAAAATATAAAATATAACAAAGACCGCTTTTAATACTTTGGGCACGTGTTAGATTAGATTGTATCATGAATCCGTGGCCTTCCACACAAAATTGAATATAAACCCGAGCGATTATTTTTACCAAATGGCCCATTTAAACAAACCCTTCGAAGATTCTGGTAAATAAAATTGATATAAAGTGGTCATATCGTTTCTTGAGGTTTCTTCGGCATTTAAATGTCTTTGTAACAAAATAAGACAATCGATACAAAAAATATAAATGCTAAATTTTATCCGGATGTATGTATTTGCTATCCATTCATATGTATCCTACGAATAAATGACATTAATGTTCAATATGAAAATAAATTATGATGGATTTTGATCTCAATTAATATTCTGAATGGGAATGAAATGAGGGGTGAAAGTTTGTGCGAGTAACAGTTAGTATAATGTAAAATTGTTTACAGTCAGTTTGTCAAATAAATTAAAAGACTACTATATAAAATTAGTAATATTATATAAAAGACCTTTAAAAAAGTTAGTATTTACATATATCATAATTATAAGCAAAATACTTGGAGCAAATTTTACTACATACTTCGCCCGGGTCAATATTATTCTTGTAATCGCTAAACTACATTTATAATTCATCGATTTCATTCCTTTTAAGAGTAGTACAACAAATTTCTCGTTCGTTAACCTATTCTCATATAGGTTTTTATATATGTTTATATATAAATATACTAAAATTCATCATAATCAATTAAGCAACTTGGTATGTAATCTATCTCTCTATAAATAAAGTCAATCACTATTGTTTTTGCTTTACAACGGAAACAGACTTAATATTTAAAAGACATAACGCTGAGAAAATATAAGAGATGCCTTGAAAACTTAATGGCCATAATCAATAACTTTGTGAGACCAACCGCTGGGAAGGGCTAGTTAATAATGAAGCTACGTTACCCGCTCTTGCTCTCAGCGAAATTCTTTCATGTTTCTGGGAGAAATATCTTTAGTAGCTTCGGGTTGTGTTATTTTTATATTTATTACTTGTATTGTATATTTCTTTAATAATTGTGAAGTTCGTGTTTAGTTTAGTTTTATATACTTTCATGTCAGAAGAATGACGGCTTCGGTGGTCTAGCAGTATAGAAAAACCACGGGTTCGATTCCTTGCACGGTGCAAAAATGTATACTTATGAGTATGACTGTTTGTATATTAATTACATGGTAATATAGTCATTATTGTAATCAATTTCTGAATCTCAAAATATATAAAAAGCATAAATCGAAAATGATTATTAATCATTGGGTCTTGGTATAGAAAGATCTTTGAATTTAAATTAATACATAGCGTAACCGTTCCTGTCCATATAATAAACATAAAAAGCTGAGCTTTTCAAGTGCTATGTTCACCACGGTGATCTATATACATTTGGCAATGCCTTTTACTTGGTACTAAAAATCTGTTTTTTTTTAATTTAATTATGGGAAAGCAAGCTCACAGCTCACCTGGTGGTAAGCAGTAACCGTTACAATTAGTTCTATATGTTTACATATTCTATGCAAATCTTCACTAATTTATTTTTCAGTCAATGACAAAATCTACTTTCCTAAATACGGTCCTGTTTTGTCCTCTATGTGATTTAAATGAATTGAAATTACAGTGAAAATCAATCAATTTGAATAGAACAATGTATACAATTATCGTCCATTTAACAGTTCGTTGAATCGGAATAGAAATTCAATTAACCGATGAGACAATTTGGAACAAAGTACGTTTTTACGAAACATTAAAGTACGACCTCCGTTGCTGACGTCACTACCATCAAATATGAATACGTTAATCTAATCCTTATTATAAATAAAATACGTTTCTTATTAGACTAGCAAGGTAAGGTAATACCTATACTAATTTATTCAACGAGATGTGATCTCAGGTATCGCTGTGAAGTAATAATTATGTAACTAAATAATTTCATTATATAAATTGTGAACGTAACCCGAGTATGACTTAATCTACGCTCGTTCATTACAAAGTTTAGTTGATTTAAGGGTAGTTGAGTATTTCCTTTAGAAACTTCTAGTACTAGTAATTCTAGAGCACAGGCTTTTTCAATCATTATGAAATACAGTCTAAATAAAGTGGACTCCGTTTCCGCAATTAGCCTCTGAAATATAGTCTAAAAGAATGATGTTTATAAATAATAATAGTACTAGAATATATAATTGAAGAGCTATCACACAGTGCTTTCTAGTCCGCAACTATGTGAAGCTTCTGCTAGGAGTACTAAACAACATTATTTATGTAATTGTAAAGGCAATCACGCTGAGTTATGTATATAAATGAACAGCATTACCGACATCACGTTATCATGTGATTTAAATCATGCGCTTTCCGAAAAACTGAATGTAATCCTGTATTTTACAACTTTATCTTAAGACCTACATCATTCAAAAGAAGCTTTGAGGCAGAAACCGGTGAAACTCACGCAGGTCACTTTTTACAATCTCGCTAAAGCTTAGAAAATTACCTCAATGTTTCTATTCATAATATAGAAACATTTTTTAATCAGACTGTTACATTATGTTCTAACTAAGACTATTTTCTACAGAGGTTCAATCCCACAGCTATCGCGAGTAAAGCAATTATCATCTCTACAGAGCGATGTACCATTTAATTCTTTTAGGTATAACTTTGCAGTTTTTTGTACAAATTGCAATCTTGTACAAAAAGTATGCTATTTTTATAATTGTTTTCTTTTTGCATATCATTGATATTTCACATTCTACAATAAAGATCAGCGTAATATGTCACTAGTCTTAATGTCAATAGGTCATCACTCATACATTATTCCACATGCCATTTATGATTACGTATATAAAGGCTACAATTTTCCATTTTGACGGCCTCGGTGATCTAGTGGGTTAGCACACCAATGGTCGCAGGTTCCATGCCCGTTGCAAACATTTGTATTCATAAGTATAATGGTTTGTTTCGGTTTGGGCTTGTTCTAGGTACATTACGCGTGTATTTACAAATAAAAATGTATTTAAGTATTAGTGTCAGTTGTACCCATAACACAAGCTTAGCATAGAACTAAATGGATCTGTGGAAATTTCCAAGGTAAAAAATCCATTAACTTATTTGGAAAACTATTCAAGTGAAATATAAACATGAAAAACGAGATCTTTTTATATACTGATGTGAATAAAACTGACATAACCTAATATTTATCGCCTCAACTATTCGTATAGCCAACACAACCCGACGAGATTCGCTCGATACCTTCGATTCCCCAAAAATCTTCCACACCGTCAAGGTCTAAGAATTTGTCAATACAAATTCAATCATTTACAACGCGTTGGAGGACAAATCAAATCATCTCAGAACGACGACATTTTCCGTACATTTATTTAGGTATACGAGTATGACATAAATGTCTTTTCTTTATATAATTATGTTATTTTCGCATTCCATATATCTATAGCCAGATTGCGTTCTTATAAATATATAGGCGCATTTTGGATAACTGTATTCATCTTATGTCAGTTTTAGTTTAGTTAAACTAAAACTGGTCTGATTTTGACGGAGATACAAAAAATCACTTACCTCTTTTTTTTCAGACAAACAAACTAGCCCATTGTGAAAGTAATAAACCCGTGATCTTCAAGTCTGTGTTATAAAAATAGGTACTATAAGGACCATTCACACCTATTCCTTTACTTAAACCCATTATAACACCGGCATCGATGCTCATAATTTATAATTACGTATATTTGGCTATTTTCATGGGCTGTGTAGGAGGGAAACACTGTAAATGGGTTTTTAAAGACTTTATATCAATTTACAATATGATATCGGAATTTTTGTCTCAGTTAATACAAACAGGGAAATTATAATAAGGTATGTGTATCAAATTTATATTTTAAGTGCGTTCTCAATTACAAATATACAAATATGCAATTATAAATAGTTAAATCTATATTATAATGAATAAAACTGTACAGTGTACATATAAATAGTATTTACCATGAAAGTACGGAAGGGTATCAGAGCGAAATAAGAAGTCGTAAATAAGCTTTCATTTGAAATGTGCTGGAACAAGTATTGTGTGAAAGTAATGGCGCCCAGGGGTCATGTAATGAGTACAACCCACATTTTGTTCGTGACTAGACACAGCTGGCCGGTTGGCATCGCAACTTTAGTATGTACATAAAATAAAATTTATAAAGTAAATTGAACTTATTTGATATATTAAACAAGGTACATGTTATTACTTGTAACAAATAACATTAGGAGATACAAAAAGATACATAGTTAGATTAACTGAAATACTTCGATTAAAAATACATTTAATTTTTTTATTGTTAAAGTACACTATTTTTTAGATAACGCAGTTTTATAGTAAGATTGTTAATGCTACTTTGTTCTAACTAAAAAATATATATTTACGTCAGTCTCATACAGATATGATTAGTCAAATCTGCACGCAACTCACGGAATATATATCCAGCTGAAACATAACTGAGAAAAAAATTTATTTCAGTTTTAAAATTATTCCTACGGTCATAACAATATCAGCACTCAAATTTAAAGTCAATCCAGCAACAATTAACAGCAAAAATTTAGTTCTTCGATATCTAAGTCATGTATTTATGTAGATCATATAGATCTCGTGAACTGTATCTTTAGTTGTGAGTCTTTAAGCATATAAAACTTATTTGTATTTATATTGACTGAACTGTTAATAAATTTACTTAAACTGTTTATTTATCCACATATACTTAGCTAACCTAAAGTCACAATGCCATATATAAACAAAACTGTTACAATTTTCCAATTTGTTTCTATGTTGGAATTCTCCTCGCACAGATCGACAGGCATCATTGGTATTTGTCCGCGGTCACCGCTAGCAATTCCACATTTGTTTTTGCTCGTATTTCTTTTTAATTCGCAACAGGGAGGTCGGCTCCAATAAATCACCAGTAAAACGGGTACGATGCCACTCTCGCTATACTTTGCCAGTTTTTACACACACAATTCCTTTTCTAACATAACCTTACGATGTTTGCTCACCGAAAAACGTGTGATAAATGTATGTAGGCATAATACGAATTCGGGTTGTGTGGTTTTCTTGTGTACGAATTCACTGTTGGTTTAGCTTAAATAATTTAAAATCGCAAATGTTGGCTGTGTTCCATTTTTGTGAAGGCTTTGTGGTATAGTCAAAACAATATTGTTTATGAACATAAAACATGTTCTAATACATTATTTCGAATTGAACTGTACTGAATTGAAATACTAAGTATGATACGATGTTACCTAATAATAGTCATGGGTGCTAGTTTACTTAAAAAACATATTTTGTGACTTAGAAACAATATGACTGATAGCAATTTTCATATAATTGCTGGTCTAGTTTACATGTTCAAAAAATACTTTGTAACCTCTATTATTGTCTACATATTTTAAGCATGATTTCGGTTATTTTTTTTAAATTATAAAATGGGGTTTATTAATTATCAAAGAAGAGGACCTAAACTGCCTGAGTCTTTATTTCTTAGAGTTCTTTTGGCATGCATTTAGTACTCGCTTCCATTTTCGTCCGGTTAGGCTGGAAATGCCAACTACTGTACTTAATATAATTATAAAAAAAAATAATGGAGGCAAGAGGCTCATTAACACACATTAGTCATGTAGATATTAACAATTTCGTAGTTGTGAACAATAATAAATGGTTCAGTCAGGTGCGCTATTTGCATTTCCTAGTAGTTTGTAAAATTTGGGATATATTTCAAAAGTTACGTAAACATTTTGTTCAATAAGGTATGGTACAGACGAGTGGCACTCCGCCAATGCTCAGTTCTCTGTTGGCAAAGTGCCGCTGGTCTAAGGCGCTATAGGAAAATGAAAATACCTACATAACAATAGTCGTGATAAATGCTAAAAAAATCCAATGACATGTATCTCAATCTTTACTGACTGATGTAATAAATGTATATATAAACTACACCCTAAGATATTTTATAATGTAGAGAATTGTTTTCATTATGTAAACAATCGCTTCTCGAGAGTCTCGCGTTTTACTAGCCGACTTACACATAAAATCTAGCTTCGGACTGACTCTTCAGTTATAAAAAAAAACAGTTAGCGAACCGTATTACGTGACAGTAGCTTCGCACCTACAATGTTTGATTAAAATTTAAATTTTCTCAGCCAATTGTAGATATGTCCGTTTACTATATTCCATATACTACGTCTGTAATTATAAATGTAAAGAAATATAATATATATTTCAACCTACAACTACACATCCAGACATATGCATATATACTAAGAAAAGTTGTTTTGAAATTTCCTAAACAACAAACATAATAAATCATAGACTACACAACATAACATATATTATTATTTAGATAGTGTCATTTTATTATATGTGACAAGGGATGAGAGGTGTTCAAAGTTTTGTGTCGTGACTATATCTAAGTATTCAAACTTTATACTATTAACGCAAATTATACAAATATTTCCTTAATATTAATAAATTTACTAAATATGTCACATTGATAGGAGAAAAGATAGGGAAAAGAGTAAAAAAGCATGAAATACTTATGACATAATTTATGCATTAGCCAAAATTTTTCTTAATAAACAAATATAAGGCTCCCAACTCGATTCGACTACAATAAGGCGATGAACAAACGGGTCATTAACGTGTCCATTATGTAAATGTGATTTACATTTTTGTATTAATGTCACTTTTTCTGTACTTTATTCATATTAATAAAATATTCATATCCTTTTATGGTAATGAACGTTAACAGTTTTGTGGAAAAAACGATAGCTTCTGCAAATGACTTCTAACGGAAGGTTTTCAATTGTACTTCATGTTTTTGTGAGTTAAGTATGTAAACCGATATCGTAATATTATACATACATAAATGTGAAATAAATATTATTTGTTCGTTATACATTAGGACCAAACGAGTAAGGTGACTTATTAAGTGAAGAATTTTGTTTTATACTTTTACAGAATACAATATATAAACTTTAAATAAATTAATACACATGCATTGCCAGTTCTCGTCTTCGAAGACTCTGAATCTGCAATTTTGTATTGCAACTGGTTAAATCTGCTTGGCGATTGATATAGATAAAATTGAGGTACCCACGCACAACGAATTTCTCTACACTAATCTATAAGTCAAAAAATGAAAAATTGTATTTAAAGTCCTGTTGCCAACAACCTACACATATATAGCTATAATTCTATTTGTAATCATACACCTACGTATTTTTACAAGGTAACATTACAATAAAAATACACATTTCTTTGTTTTATATTGTAAACTCATTGTGAGTATTAACGCTTATATGTCAGATGTACGTCATTGTGTATATTTTGTATGGTGGTTCAATTTTCAACCGACTTCAAAAAAGGAGGATTTATTTATTTGGAAGTTAATGCTTCTAGGTGGTCTCATAAAAAATTATTAAGATCTGATTCTTTGAGTTATGTTAACGCGCCTCAATATTACCAAAGATATCTCTAAAAGTATTTGAAATATGAGTCTTATTACTTTGCTGCAAAGTTAAACATGGCAGTATCAAACAATTGGGTATTTGGTGATGAGTATGAACTGTAGCTGTGGGCTGGCAAAATAAAAATCTTTGCTGCAAGACCTAATAAGAAAATACGACCATCAATGCAAGATCTAACAAAAATCAACAAATTTATTACACCTAGGTAGACTTTGTATAAATTTTTCTGTATTGTTCGTCTACCGCAAATATTTTTGAAAATTGTTTAATAGTTTTTTGTTGTAATAATTCAATACTTCAATTTTAGTGCGTGCGTTTCCAGCTGAGCTGCGGAAGTAATTGCATAGAACGCCAAATTTCACATCCATATTTCAATATTATGACGCTACTCATAGTTAAGTATACGCCTCCTATTATACGTATATACCTGTTCATCATTTTAAAAATTCATCTTAAATCATCACCTTAGGTCTTGGAAATTTATTTTTTATAGAGATTCTTAACGAACTTAATATATCTCAAGGTTGAAAAAATATTGTAATCAAGGACTAAAGCATTCCCATCTGCCTTAAATTGTAAAAGGTTCATTAGATTAATTAAGTTGAACTTTATAATATTAGATTACTTTGAAATATATTAATAGTTAATATACTTAAATATAAAGAAGGAAATACTGAATTATTAGACTAATAAGATTTATATATTAGCATGACTGTACCACTTGTATTCCTTGTAAAAGATATCTCTAAAAGTATTTGAAATATGAGTCTTATTACTTTGCTGCAAAGTTAAACATGGCAGTATCAAACAATTGGGTATTTGGTGATGAGTATGAACTGCAGCTGTGGGCTGGCAAAATAAAAATCTTTGCTGCAAGACCTAATAAGAAAATACGACCATCAATGCAAGATCTAACAAAAATCAACAAATTTATTACACCTAGGTAGACTTTGTATAAATTTTTCTGTATTGTTCGTCTACCGAATATCGTCTACCAAAATATTTTTGAAAATTGTTTAATAGTTTTTTGTTGTAATAATTCAATACTTCAATTTTAGTGCGTGCGTTTCCAGCTGAGCTGCGGAAGTAATTGCATAGAACGCCAAATTTCACATCCATATTTCAACATTATGACGCTACTCATAGTTGAGTATATGATACGCCTACCGTTATACGTATACATATACCTGTTCATCATTCTAAAAATTCATCTTAAATCATCACCTTAGGTCTTAGAAATTTATTTTTTATAGAGATTCTTAACGAACTTAATATATCTCAAAGTTGTAAAAATATTGTAATCAAGGACTAAAGAATTCCCATCTGCCTTAAATTGTAAAAGGTTCATTAGATTAATAAAGTTGAACTTTATAATATTAGATTACTTTGAAATATATTAATAGTTAATATACTTAAATATAAAGAAGGAAATACTGAATTATTAGACTAATAAGATATATATATATTGGCATGACTGTACCACTTGTATTCCTTATAAAAGTTATCGGATGTAGACCTTCCTTTATTTAAAAACCTTCAAGCAGTTTCTTTTATTGATCACACATTGTTTTAAATTAGGTAAGTAATAAACATTAAATTTCCTGTATTCACATCACATCTAGGAGATCCCTTAAGCCGAAAACCCTTGGTATTTTGCCCGCCCTAATACACTATTGTTACTCCACTATGGGTGTTTTCTCAATGCACGAACATTAAATATAAAATTCCTTAAATATGTGCAAATGCGCATAATATCTTCGGCAAAAACAATCATATGCGCTAATCAACCATACTTTCAATAAATCAATATTATTTCCTTATTGTTAGCCGTAATTCCTTTTAAACTCTTCAACAAGTAAGAAGTATAATATATTTCTTCTATAATTATATTCATGAATATAATACAATATTGACAGTAAGTAAGTAAATATATTTATTTAACACAACACGATAATTTTAACCGTTATTTCGATAATATTAATAAATATTCGTAATTATAACAAAATTTAGAACACAACATAATGTAAATTCAATTTTTGTTGTATGGATATACATAAACATAATCTGCACGTGTTCGCTTATCCATGACATATTTATACATAATTTTAATCTACATATCCTTTCCATTCATATTTATGAGACAAAAGATTGTTCACTGTTATTTTTAAACAGAATCAATAAGGCAGCTCTCGAGCGAAGCAGTTCCCGACATGAATTATTTAAATATTCAAGCTTCACAACGGATCAATTCGTGTGCCTGAAATTTTTCAGGTTCGTGGGGAGTCACTTATTTTTCCCTTCTGACATGAGACACTCAAGGCGCGATAAGAGCTTTGTACCTGAATTTAACGAGATATAAGTGGATTCAAAGTTACCTCATGAATTCCGGTTTATTTTTGCAATCTTATGATTAATATTAAATTGTGGTTAAATATTTAATTTGTTAATATACGTAAATTTTATTATAAACACATAATATTTAAATGTTATAAATATTTAATATAAATAATATATTATGTCTAATACGTGCAGAAATATCTGCAGAGCTAAAGCCGTATTACATTTTTTTATAAGAAATAACACTTAATTAATATATATTGTATATATGAGAACCTACATGTACTATAAAGAATATAAAAAAATATACAGAACTAGATTTAACTACAACTGATTTTAATAATTTTTTATCGTGATCTTATATTTTCGAATTTATTTCCTAGTGTGCAAAAGTCAGTTTAATAAATGTAATCCTTGAATTTTTCTAAAAGGATTCTTTTTGTTTAAGTAAATTCGTAAAAAGTTGATTAGTACAGTAATTAATGTCACAAATATTAAGAAAAAAAGAAGTTAACTGACTCGAAATCGGGCGTAATAAGGACAACTTATAAACTGACATCGGAGCTTTTGAAGAAAGCTTTTTAATTCTTTTCTTAATCTTCGGACTTTTTAATGCAGGCAGCGATTTACCTTCAATCAAATGACACTCAAGAGACCATTTTGTTTAAGCGTTCTTCCTGCCACGTGTTAATTTTACAATGTCAGAAAATAATAAAGGAACGTTAAAATGAATTAAAGGGTCCAAGGGTCTAAAGGTTTCATTTAGTAATTTGGCAAATGAACCTGTTAGGAAATGAGTCAAGGACCGGTATTTGATATCATGAAAATGTAATGCTTTTTGATTGGCCACTTGTTAATAAAAGGCAAATTCTTAAAACTAGACCTAGTTGTGAATAAGACAATTGACTCCCATCAATTTTTAATAGAATCTATAATAATGTAATAGTAAAAATACCTATTTCTATGCTGATTGATTGTAGAATGTTCATTTATCATCATTAGAACCTGCTGAACTAGTTACTACTTAGCTAACGACACACCTGCAGAATAACTGTAACGGTCGCCTACATACAGGAACAGCACGAATGATATCACGTTATCATGTGACGACCCTGGCACTATTCATACGTTGCTTTTCCGGAGGCCTGCGTGTGGACCTTGCCTTATCTCACCTTCCAACCAACACACTTCCTACAAAGCAAGCTGCTTTAACCGAGTAGCTGGAATAGATCAAATAGAGGTAACGCAGACAACTACGTATAAAGTCTATCTTAATAAAGTATCAAGATGACAAATCTAAGTCTAAACCATAATACGTAATGGTTGTACTAAGAGCAGTATCCTAACAAAAACTCAAATCTTATTTTACCAAGTGTAAACAATAAGACAAAATAGAACAACCACGTTATTTAATCTGAAACTGAAACCGCTCACCGAGGGACTAGCTCTGTTGTTTTTCACGTAGAGCAGATAGTACTTGTATGTAAGAATACTGTTTTTTGTAGTTTTCAACGTCAACAAGTTTCAAATATATTGAGTGCACTGTGGCGACAACTTTCCTATGGTATGTTCGGCTCTATTTTCCACATTTAGCCTCTCGTTATATAACATATAAAAGCAGGTACGGTAAATACATATACTTAGAGGTATTTACTGCTTACTTATAAATTTTGTATTCATATTTCATATTTCTTTTAATGTTTAGAAATCTAGATTTATCGAATCTTACCTAATTCAATCGTTAATGATACTTGGTATATTATTTGTACTGTGCGTTTTAGGATGAAGTACGTACTTATTATTTGGGAAACTAGTGGAATTTAAATCTCAGAAAAGTTACCAAGTTACTTGCTTATAATTACTTTATTCCTCACACTGGAACATAGAATATGTTCCAGTGTGAGGAATAAAGTAATTATGATGTTGAAATAATTGCCTATTATTGTACTTAATATAAAAAGTCGACAATACTCTATTGATATTAACATGTAGTTTTGTAAACATTCAAAGTTGTAGGCATCATAAAAATAAAAAATATATAGTTTACAAAAATAGTAATAATCCTAAAATGTAAAATATCGAAATCCATTAGTTATTCTATTTACACACGCACACTGTATCCACTTTAGATTATGTACATTCATAAGTTATGATGATAGTAACAACGATCAATTATCGAGTAAATAAAAATATACCAAATATTAAAATAGAAAATCATTCACAAGTAAATTATGGTGTACAGGTACTGATATAGAATTCCATAATAACACGGGCTCCAAATAACCATAATTGAAAACAATAAGTTTTCTGCTTATCTACTCATCAATATTACTAGTAAGGTTTATAGTGCTGAATCATTCAAAAGAGGCGCAATTCGATCTGTCTGAAGTTCTTTACTTTTATATTTTATTTACAAATATTTGTTTCAGTTTTATAAAAGTATATGCCAAATATTAGAAATAGATATTCATTCACAAGTCAGTTGAATTATAGTATAGTGACACTATTACCAGAATTCATTAATAGCACGTGCTTCAAACAACTATAATTGACTACAATAAGTTTACTACTTATCTAATGATCATAAGAAAATATATATAGTGCAGAGTCATTCAATCCGTGAGGCTAATTTTAAAACTTCATTCATTTAAACCTGTTACAGTTTCCAAATTACATTTTATGTTTTGTTCTTTTTGATAATGCGGCATGGTGTTAAGTCCGCTAAAGGTACTTCAAAATTATATACATTAAAGTTTAAATAAATAATTCAATCAGCGCCACGGAGTACCAAACTAAAAAGCTTATATACCATAGGTACTAAACTGTAATTAAAAATTCTTAAATCTTTTTATAAATACTTTAAGAATAATCCAGAACAATACAAAGAATTATATATACGAGTACAAATTCTTATATCGCGAGAATCGAACCCCTTATATTCGAAAGTTAGGTGTTATACTAAACCGGTCGGTACATGAGTCGAGTGACGAAGTATATTCTGAAATGTCGAGTCTCTAAAAATATTTGACCTATAGATTTCCATGTTATTTGTAGCATGACCCGTACTAAACCCATTCTCTCGTAGACTTTATAAAATCTCCGTCCACCTGAAACCCCCAAAAAAACCCGTAGTATACTTTAACACAATTTCTCTACTACATATACATTTGGGAAATTATGTCAAGCTTCATATTTTCGTACTAAGTGTTCAGTTGTTCCTTGATCAATCTGTTTTTACTTCTGTAAGGTTTATTTACGAAATTCTTTACCAGATATGCTGACTTCTTCTGACTGAGTGTGGTGACCGGTGCCTATGTATGCATGCATACGTCAACAATATCTTGGACGTCACCAGATAGATTGTAACGGTCGTGATATATTTGATGACAATGTGTATTGTGTTCTCATACCTGATGTTGATTATTATGACCTGATTATTTTGTTATGTCTCCATTCTCTGTAACATCACTGCCACCTTTAAAGCAAGTTTGTTAAGAATTAGTCTCAATAGCCGTAAGCTTAGCCTTTGATTTTAGGCTTTAAGTTGTAGATACAATATGACTAGCAACATTTTACAACTCTAAGTCAAACTTAAGTGATTGTTTTGAATATAATATCATATAATTATTTATTAATAAAATCAATAAAAATGTAAAATTAGAAAAGTATTCAAATACAATTATAATTATTGAAACCAAGCAACGATTGCGTAGGTGCTATAATAACAGCAATTGAAAACGCCTAGTAAACTATTGATTTATATCATGAAAATTATAGTGTAGCATTATAGAATCTAATCAGAGAATGAGTTTTGGCAAGTCAGAACAATAACTAGTAATTAACTAACGTAACGTGGTGAAATAAATGCCTATGTGTTTCAGTATGAGTGTTGAATAGGCATCAGCTTAATTAATAGTTTCACATTATCTTGTAGCGTTTATAAATAGTCTAAAGAGATTACTTGCTGTTTCTACTATATACCTATTTGTGACTTTAAGATAAAAGAGCTAGGGTCTAGAGTAGAATACAATTAAGAGAACCAAAAATCAGAAAACGGATAAAATTACAGAACAAACATTCTGCGATTTTATGGTCTCTCACAGATCAGATCACGAAGAGACATAACAGATCACAGAGTTCGACGAAGCTCCAGCCTTCTTCAATGTTCGGTATTGGTTTATTTCTACAAAACGATACTGAAACAGATTGAACTATAAAACACCAAATTAATGTAGTATGGACGACGCGGACATCGCATAAGATAAAAGAGGTGCCGCCATTTTGCTGTTTCATGTGTGTCTTGGGGATTCAACTAAAACTAAAGGAATATTATTATAAAAGCCTGATCCAACAATACAATTAAAACTAAAGAAACATTATTATAAAAGCCTGATCTAGCTCACTATTGTTTATTGAAGAGTTTCTCCTGAAAGGTTATTGATGATGACGTGAAGATGCGCATATATAAATAAGAGAGAGACTGTTGTTAAGGGTCGATGTTTGTTGTGATAAAGATTTATTAAATTAAGAACGGTGAAATCATCATTGGCGTTAATTTCAAAATTCTTGTGATACATCACAAGTATTCGGTCAATCACAAGAATTTTGAAAATAGCGCCAAAGATAATTTTATCTTGTTATCGATATGCCTTAATATGCATTGAATATTTTGAGTTAGAAATGTTTAGCAAAAGAAAGTGAATGGTTACAAAGTTAAAGGAAGAACTAGAACAAGAGAAAAATAGAGAGTGTCTCTGTTAAAGAATATACAGAAAAATTGTATAATTTATATGTAATAATTATAATTAACACAATTAATGATGGTATACTTGGGGCTGATTCTATAGTCCGAAGAGGCAGTTGATTTACCTTATCATAAGAGTCTGTATTCCAGATATATGTATTGTAATATGTTTTAATGTTCTTAAAACTATTTTCTATAAAGTTATCATATTTTCTTACTGTATAATTACACGTTAATTAATACATCTATTTAATTGAAATGTTATAGTAAGCTATAACTATAGTATAACTCCGAGAGATGGCGTTACGCTCGCCATCCGCCGCGTTGAATTCAAATCATTCAACAAAATATGCGTATAGCGGTTGACAGGCCTCTATTTACTGTATTTTGGATTACAGTACAAAGTAAGTAGTAAACTTTTAACGAGATATTTATTCATTAATATAGTTTTTAATTATAATATAATTTATAATACTCATTAAGTTATATTAACATATAAAATTGCCGAAAACTCGTTAATTATATAAATTTTATAAAATAATTATGTGAATCAATTATATAAATCTAAACTCATACCATCATTATTTTACTTTAAGAAGCTACTATTCTGATATATTTTAAAACATATATGCATTATTCGAATATCTACTATAGCGTTCTAGCGTTGGCGTAGCACTATTTCGTAGACCCTCTACGATAATCCATTAGGAAATAAATAATATATTTTGTTACATTATTAAATAATAATTGGTAAATTATATTAATTAATTCACATTTAGATAATAATAAATAACATGTTTTTTTTATAGAAATACTGATAAATTGTTTAAAACTATTATATTCGTAGAATTTTGAAATATTTTCAATGCGATTATTTTGTAATTTATTTTGTTGACGCTAGTAAGTAAAACAATATTTATTGTATAAATAGCATAAATATTAGACTAATTAAAATTAGTAGACAGCTTACAAGCGTTTAGAGGGTAGTAGCGGTATAACAGAGCTGATTAATGGTGCTACGAGCACATCCGGCTGCAGTCCGTAACACGCGGCCGTAACTCCAAAACGTAATAAATCGAAACTCCAAACAATCCTGTTACTATGCTAATTCTATCACTGAAAACACTTCGACTTACCGGCAGCAATTTCTGGTATTGCAGCGCAGTAACTTTATCACGGACTTGGCACGATCCCACTTAGTCGCACGGAACACAAAATCACAAGTCACAAAAAATTTGTTCACTATAGGTCATCCCTGTACACGCATGTGCGTTGCAGGCGGGCACTCATTCACGGCACTAACACTATAGGGTTACACCAGTTCTTTTTTGGGCACTTGTGACCGTGACAGGCGTTCTCTCACGCGACGCAGCCTCAACTGGCTGGGGCGACGCCAACGCGCGTGTCCTTAACCCCCCACGCCTCTACCCCGCTTACCTCACAGTACGAGCAAATAGAAATAAAGTATGCGCTGTAAGGACAGGGAATGTAGAAGAAAAAACGAATCTAGGTGCCTGCGGGGTTAGTTAGATGTTTCCAAGTCTTGTAACGGTTCTTTTATAAAGTTATAGGTTTGGTAATTGCTAAATTGAAACTTGTAGTACTTTAAGATAGCTTTGCAAAAATTCTATTCCCCACGTATATATTTTTTTGATGTATGCCTTCGTATATATAAATATTTCGTTACGTAGGCTACGTAGACGAATGACGGTTCCTGATTTTTATTGCGGAGTGGTATTCGGTACTTTTAGTTTAGTTAATACTGCATTAAGTGCAGTGGATCTATGATATTACTAAATACATACTTGGGTATTTTATCGTTTGCAGATAAAACATACTTCCTAGGAATATTTACGAATTCTTCGTCCACTAAAGTTTGTTTGTAATTATCACAACCTTGACCACTTCGATGACGTCTAATGAAGTTATCTTGATCAGTATTATTAATTGTTACTTAATTAATAGTTACTCAAATAACTGTTACCTGTATCTTTCCAAGTTCCTTCACGCCTATGTGTTATTCATATTCATAGATCTTATGAATTATCATACCATATTTTATAATTGTAAATAAAAAAATATTTATATAAAATATGGTAATATACACGTAGAACTAACCTAATTTCGTAACATTTCTAAGTACAAGCCCTAGTAATAGTAGAAGCAAATTATACGTATCTAACGATACATACGTAAATAATACGTATAGCTATAAAGGCTGCCTAGGATCTGAATAGATGTTTCTTATTTATAAACGCACTCGAACCTTTTTTTTCTATTTGTCAGCCCTAATAGTATTAGAATAATTTGCTTTATGTATAGATAAAAATGTTTACGGTTCCGTCAGTATTATGACTGAAATGGAAACGTAATAATCAAATTAATCCGGGAGATGTAGGGTCACGCTCTGTCACGTTGGATCCAAATATTCAAAGCAAAATTTGGATATGTCAAATGTTTGTTACCATAACGCCGACATTTGACAATATCTGTGACTATACTATCTAAGATATTGTTGAGACTGAGAGACAGTTGTTAATACATTTTGAGTTTATAGGAAACTGCAGTTGATAGGAAACAGTAAATTCATAACATCTGCGTCTGTGTTCAAATGTATACTATATATTTAATATAGTTTGATATTAATATAATAAAAAATATATCTTGCAAAGCACAACAACAACTTTGTACAAAGCAACCATCTGGAAGTTTTTTTTTCTCTCTGTGAATTATCTCTGACATCTTCCTAGTCTCTACTATATTACGTATCATAATTACAGATATAAAAAAATAAATAGGATTTTCTTTTTCATTAACTGAATTAACATTATTCCAGAGTGATATATGCCATATTATTTTATCAATGTGTAGTTCAGAAACGTTATGGGTACCCGAGTGAAGTAATTAATAAAAAACCAGAAACCTCGTAACACATGCTGCCTACGAATCCTTATAATAATATCTCATTAATTATAATATTATATTTCAAATTTTCATAGAAATTCGTTAAAAATAATCTCTGTCTGAAATGTGTCGTACAAAGTAAACCTATTAGACTATGAAACATTGAAAATTAAATTAGTCGAGTATAGTAGTTTTGAATTTCGGGGACATAATTAATACTTTACGTATATTCATCTTTTCCTTTGTATAATTTCTTAGTAACGATAGAGACCGTTATTATAAGCTTATTAAAAACTATTTAATTACTTAAAATGTCAGTTATAATTAATATATTAATGAAGTCGATATTTTTGTTAGGTAGTTATTACTATTCCTGCTCCTACTATTGCTGTAACAACATATTTATTTATAAATCATAAAACTCTTATTTTTTATCAGTTGTTTAAATGTTTAATCATTCATTATCGATCAACAATATACCAATGTAATTGTATTAATTTGCTAAATTAAATTAATATAAACAAATTAATATATATATTAATATCATATTATTATAAATTTTATATTTTTTTCAGCACAGAATTATGTGTAAATATTAATGAATAATTATATTAACAGCAGCATAAAACTGTGTGGCAATTTAAAAAAAAAACAGCATCATTTCGAATGTAAGTGAAAATACTGTTTCACTGATAATTATTTAATTACTCGTTAGATTATGAAGGGTACGGTATTGATTGAGTACCGTTTGTTGAAGTAATTTCAGTTGAAAATTTTGTAATAAACCTTTGAAACCGCTTTAGTATTAACCTTGAACGATGAATAAGCAACTCGATTCGACCTAATGCTCTACAATGCTCGACCTACATACCTATATCATAAAGATCAAATTGAACAGTCTTTGATGAGTATACACGAATACATACGTGAATTTTATTTTACATATTTTATAAAATATCTGTAATGGATGTAACCTGTGTTTTAGTATTTGTAATCGAAATCAAAAAGGAGATTCTGAGTTCGACTGTACTCTTTAAGTCAATTGCGTTCAAACAACGTTAGATTGTTCTGTTTTGCTACTTATCGAACTCTTGAATAGTACATCTGCAATAAATTTTGTGACTTTTGAAAGAACTATAAAATTATAATCCAAATAAAGGGTTCACTATTGGTTAGGTTTCAAAACAATGTTAAGAAACTAGATTTCAATTCAGAAAGCAATATTATATTAGACTGAATCTGTATGTTTTATATATGTATATAAAATTTGAAAATGACTAATAGAATAACATAGGTTACATTTATATGATACACAGTGTAATACCAATATAACACACGCATAGAATAATTACTTTTGTACTGGATGAGGTCAGAAATATTGCTGACTGTCAATGTCTTGAACTCTTATTTTTCCACATATCCCTAGGTATATTTGAGGGGACGAGCCTTCCATTATCTCTAGGATTAATTTTTGGTTTTTTAATCAGTATAAGTTTTTTTTATGTGGGTCAGATCTAAACTGTGATCTAAACTACCTCTTGGATGCATGTTGGGATAAAAAAGCGCTAAGCCGTGACCCGTGACTATTTAAATAAAATGTTGGAAAAATACGAAATGAGGTATCTCAGCGTAAGTTACCCACTGTTTTCTCGACTAATGTGATTACATGGGTATGGGTTGCCCTCCGTTTTATTTCCCGAATGCATTAATGAAACCCTCAAGACAAGGGACAAATTAAGTCGGTTGCAAAAGGGCTTGAAACGTAAACGCAGCTATTGTTGTTTACACAATTCTCCCACTCATGTGGGATGACATATGGGATGAGGACTAAATGTTTATGTTATAATTTAAGGTTATGCTGAACAAAAGAAACGATTGTATTTACGTAGAATAAAATTATATCTGTTTGTGTATTAATGCTTCATGAGAAAACCGATGGAAGTAGTGGGATGATATTTTTATAGAATATGTTTATGAATATAGGTTACAGACCATATCGCAAGTTAAGATAAATACCTCACAAAAATATTGTAATAATTATTTCTAATAATATATAATAATAATATACATTCCATCTAGTTGTAGATGTATGAGCACGAATCTGCAAACATATATATTTATTGTTTTATTATCTTCACATAAATTAATAAACTTTGTTACATGTGTATATTTCAAAACTAAATAAATGCATGTATACAGTTTAAAAAAAGAGATGCATAAGAAATACTTTGGAATGTTGGTAGTAAACACAGTAAAATTTAAAATATTCTTATGTTTAAATTCTGTTAAAAAAATTCACGTATATTTTTCTTTGATAAATATTGCTGGATTGTAAATTAAATATTTCACCGACATTAGACTTCTCGTTTAATTCACGCATTAAACATTAATGATAATATTTTTTTGTTAATATCGAGGTAAATGTTATTTAAAGTTTTACCTTAATATGTTAACTTTTTAAAATTTCCCAGTTATTTTTAAGTTAGTAAGCGTCTAAAAGCGAGTGTCACAAATTAATAGTAATAATAATATACGTGAACAATTCACACAGCGCAATGTAGTAGCTGAGCAGAGTATACAAATATATGTACTCTACGAGGAATCTAACCCACGTGTCCATAGTGTTGTATGTACAACACTACAGACACGTGGGATAGTCGCTTATATACAGTGTATATAAGCGACGGTTACCACAAAACATAAGGCGGGTCATCAGCTTGTTTGCTATAATTATTATATATCATTAAATTAATACGTGAAGCAAAAACTTTTAGCACAGATAGAGAAGTATGAAATTTCGCACATTTATAGTTTATATAGAAAAGTCCAGAATATTAATATTTTCTTATAAATTATAAATAAAAATACATTAAACAAAAACTTTACGCATACTACCATATATTCGACACACACGAATAGAAGTATATCGTCTTTATTAATAGAACCTTAATAATGTTGAAACCTATAATTTCAATTAGTTCTGCTCGAATTTCGACCATTGGGCGTATATATAACTGTTCCACTTTCCACCTAGTGACCGTCAGCTGGTTTCTCATTATTTGTCACATAAAAATAAACACACCTACACAACAATGTGGGTGTACACTATTACGCATCTAACAACGTTATTGTTTCCTTATGTTACGTTATTATTTATATAATAATTACTTCAAAACAAAAGGACTGTTGACATTTATCCTTATCACAAGTTTCTGTATATTAAGTTTCATTGTTATTACTGGAATCCAATTTTTTAATATACCGACTATAAATATTATCTTTTGTTTTATTTTTAATGGAAAAATACAATAAATACTTAATTCGTCAATTTTAAAAATTATTTTAATGATAGGGAGTAATATTGGACGCATATGACGCAGGTAGATCCGTGGAATACGGCTATGGATTATTGTAATAAACAATTGAGTATAACTAAAAACCGAAAAAAGTAATTTCTATCTACTTGTGTACTAATTTTAATTATTGTTTTAGCAATTCATAGAATTTAATCATCATATATAAATTGTGATCGATTATTTTTTTATCTATTTATCCGAAACAATTTATATTGAGTAGGATAACATACAAGGTCTAAAAGATAATAGTAACAACAACAAATTGTAAAACATTGTAATAATCATCTACGGAATAGTAACACTTATACGACAAAAATATCCTTAATCAAGTTTTAAACAATGTAAAATATTGGTTCCATAACAACTTTATAACATTGATGTAGATTTTTAATAAAATATTGATTGAGGTAATGATTATTTTCAAACACAAAGTGCGTTTATATTTCTGCTAATGAAATCAAAATGTTCCTTGTATATTTTTACATATAAAATAATATCTACAGTTGTAATTGTCTTTAATAAAAAAAAACAATAAGAAAACTGATTCTAAGATATATTCATAATTAACTCGCCAGCAGACACAATTTTCAGACTTTCCTTTCAACAGACTAACTCCGTCATAACTTGGAATTCCCTTAACCGTAAAACAAAGACGAGACGGTAATAATTTTTAAATTCTTGATCCGACTAAAAGCAATAAACTCCAACTTTAAAATTTGAATTCAAGGCTGCCGCTGTATACTTTTATGTATACATTTATATTGGACATCTTTTTAATGTATGTTATACATATAATATAGAAATATAGAAATATAAATAATTTAGTTCTTTTATAAATTTTTATGTTCAATAATTTTAGCTAAACTGTAACAAATCTGGTCTTGATACGAATAATTATAGATTATATAAAATAATATAAGATTTTCACTTTTCTAGACATATTGACTAGGTTGCATGCACATTGATCATAATACTACTGGAGTACAGCGATATATGTAAGTCCCCCATCTGGGATAATGGTCGTGAATATATATTACTATCTGTAACCGCAGTTACACCTGCGTGAAATTTATAGGATAAGTGTTATTCTAATGTTTAATATAAGCTAGATTATTGTAAAGTTCCATAAAAATCCGTTCAGTAGTTTTTGTATGAACAAGTAACAATTGTCATCCATCCATCCACGCTCACAAACTTTCGCGTATACAATATTAGTAAGTTTATCATTAGTAGGAAATAAATGTCATAAAAGATTTTGTTGTAATTGCATAGTAATTAAGTTTATATATTCAATTATAAGCACCAAAACACAGATTATATATTGCGTGCAATAAATAGATGAGATCCGTGTAATAATCACTACTCTATACCATATAAGAAACTCAGTAATCATGACCGATTCAAACTGAACCACCTGTCTGATAATTTTGTCAGTAATACCTAAATAACATAATGGATACAACAAAATTTTGAAGCTTCGTACATTGCCATTCTAGTATTCTTACTATGTAATTTTACTCCTTTGATTAATCCTTCCTACTGGACAGTTCCAAGCTACTTGGCGACAGAAATATGTGATAAATTGGTACTTATGCGCGACATTGTATAAGATCTTCCTCTAGTAAAATAGTCTATTAACCATCTTAATGCATCCGGAATTAAAAATGAAAAAGTATATTTACATAGTTTAAATTTTAAGCGTTCGAAATTTTAACAATATTTTTCTTCAGCCAGTTCTTAACACTACAACTAAAATTGTAATATTTCTATGTGACTCAAATAGTTTTAAAGTAAATGTTTTGAAAAAAAAAAACGAATATAAATAAGTGCTTGAGTATTTTTTATTCGTAAAATGCGTGAGCAAGGGTACGCAACGGCCTTTGGGTCTTAGTGAAAGCGGTGCGTATTATAAGATATAATCTAAAGTAATACTATACAGAGGATACATACATTTGAAGTTTTACTTATATTGAATAAACTGAAAATATACTTTTATTGAGATACACTTTTTACAATATAATTTATTTTCCATTAAGATAATATATAATTTTGAATTTCCGTCCAAATTGTATTTTTTTTTTATTCATTGATGATAATGCTACGGTGCACTCACATTCACTAACGGTTATAGAGAATATGAAGTCAAATCAGGCAGCTCATCATGGCATTCCCAACAATTAACCATGATAGTTTCAGGGAACCGCGTGGATTTCTATCTGGTATACTAGCTAACATTTTCGCCGGTCACATAACTTACTTTACATACTTATATTGAACAGAAATATCATTTTAGCGATCGTGTTTCTAACATCTTGTAGATTTCAGAGAAGCTTTCTCCGTATACACTTAGTTTGTAGAATGAACTACCCACCGAGGTTATTAAAAGTAATATAAAGTTTTGTAAGACTACGGTACTGGCTATAATAACCATTTACCGTCACTTGCGCCAAATACTTGATTGTCACTATAGGTATAAAAAAATATAAACACGAACTCTACGCTTAACGTCAAACGCCACCCTATTTCCACATTATGTCAAGGTTAAACAGATTAGCCGATCGGCATAACTACCTTTGTTCCATAATTTATACAAACCAACCCAATAATTTGCTGATAATTTGAACTTATACTTACTCGAGGTCAATAGTTTGTATTTATTACGAGCATTTTGTATAATCGATGCACGAGTTCTTTCTTTCAATGTAATATACCTATTCCACAATTTTAAAACTACAATAGTGTTTAAACAGAGAACAATCAAATAATCTATTCAATCTATCAATCAAATCATCTAATCTAATCAAACTTGAAGTCTACTTTACTTTCAATTAGTGAAAAATCTATTTAATCTATATATACATGGTCGATAGATGTGAAATGTTTTAATTTCCATACGAATACCAAAATTTCATATTATTATTATCTAAAAAGTTTAATTCATATATCTAATTAGGTAAATTGAAAAATATAATTGTTGATACTTAAAAAAGAAGCTCAAGTAGAACCCTATATGTGAATGTACTTTAAAAGACTATTGATATTGCTAACAGCAAAGTGAGTTTGCTGTTAGCCTAGATAGCCTGATAACGTGGAAAGTAATAAACAGAGAAAGAAAAAATATGGGTATAAATATAAACTCATTGTGACTAAAATAGACCTTAGACACTATTAGTAGTACTTAAACTCCCGTTCATATTACTAACACTATGCTAAGAGTATACGGCTAATGTTATATTCTCATGTCACAATGCCACCATATTCCTCCGAAACGGCATGACCGATTTTTGTAAAAAAATTTATGCATATTCAGTAGATCTGAGAATTGGCTGCCTTCTTTATTTAATATCCCTAAGTGATAAAGGTTGTCCACAATTTTTTTTTGTGCATTAAAAAATACGGCCCTAATTTTTCACACTTCTACCATCAACCTCTATTTGTTAGTAGTTGTAGATTTTAATTTATATGGCAAAACAACGTTTGCGGGGTCAGTTAGTAATATAAAGAAACTATGATATACACTTATAATAAAACAAACAATATTTTATTTATACCTTTACATTTATAAGCTATTAATAATTGTATTGAACGTAGGAAACAGTAGTGCGTACAAATACCTATTTTTATTTCTACTTATACCAACTTTCTCACTTAGCTGCTGTTTCTGACAGTTCTTAATATTCTTGGTCAAATCACAGAGTATTTTTAGAAATCATGTTAAGGCGTTCTTTATGATCATATTCTTTGTTTATTAATATTTATTTAGAGATGATTTATATTATTTACTAGCTACTCGCCCCGGCTTCGCACGGGTGTACATGTATTATATATATATAAACCTTCCTCTTGAATCACTCTCAAAAAACCGCTTCAAAATCCGTTGCGTAGTTTTAAAGATTTAAGCATACGGACGGACAGATAGCGTCAGCGACTTTGTTTTATACTATGTAATGATATATGTATTACATAAGATGAGAAGAAACAATAATCCGTAATTCCTTAATTAATATCTTATAATACACTATCAACCAGGTTTAGCTTCGTTCAAGTTATCACTAAAGAAAGTAAGAATATAAACAATGGAACTTTAGTACCTACTAAAGTTCCATTGTATATGAAAACTGTATAAAGTAACTATATATACCATCTATAAAAAAATATTGATAGTACCTCAATACTACTATCAATATTTTTTTATATTAATATTGTTTAATCCAAATGTTTTAAATTACTTACATTTACACGTAGTTAGTTCGTCGCAATAATTTTATATAGCAATTAATGTAAGTTTACCACGAAATACTATAAATTAAGCTAGTGGTATAATATATAAAGGACTATTGTTCTTTAGATTGCATTGGGTCTAACAAACCACTTGTCATTGTCCCAAATAAGATAAATACAAGCGAACGTACCCTAAACGGAATGTAAAGCAAGATTGATGTTTCCACAAAGGGATTTTAAACTTCTTGATCGCAACGGTTTGTTCTGTGTGGTGCAATGGATAGGATATCGAGTGATTTTTCAGTAACACTATTTTCATTCATAAAAGATTCGGTATACTATTTTATATTAATACAGAACTATTAATATAATAGTATACCGATACTGCGGTAACTTTATTGCTAGCGTATGTTCCATGTATTTCTGCTTGTTTTGCTTTACTTCAGTTGAGACATGGTAGTATAATTACAAAATACGGTGTCATTATACCTTACTGTATTATTCGTGGAACTGTTAAATAAATGACGGTTGCCAATAACTATCAGGAGCGTCAGTTTGTTTATTAATTTACTGATTACATAGACCTGGTAAAATTACAGCGCATGTGGCATGATATTTCAGTCGTCTAGAGTGGTAAAACTTGAATGGTATTACCATATCATCAGATATATTCTAGCCTATATTCCAAATTTTATTTACAAAATTAATGCCAAATTTTCCTTTTTTTCCAAATAAAAATTGGGATTGGAGAATGATACTACAGAATGTTTTATTATTCTATAAGCACTAGGATCAATCTCAAAAATACCTATTTTTATATTACATTTTATAAAGATTAGTTCAGATTGGTTTCCTAAGAACTAATTGGCATATACGAAAAATTCCTGCTTCTAATTACAGATTGCAAAATTCTCTTTTATGGAACTTAGTTAAATAGGGCTAAAATATAGAATCGGAGACTGATAGTACTAATACTGATAGATGGAACTAAATATTTGATTGTAATTATTTTCAAGCAACGTATTATTGAAATTATTGTTATATTCATAATGAATGACCTTTTTTCTATATAAAAATATATAAAAATGTAGGTAGATATGTAGTTTCGATCCCAATCACCATGAATATTTGATGAAACGACAATTTCTTTGTTAGTTTTGTAATTATTTACAACGTGAAATAAACTCTGTATTCTCAGCCTATTCACGAAATCGACTGAAATAAATCAACTGAATGTTTTTTTAAGTGACTCACAGAACACCTTTTTGGGTACTGAAGTAAATTAAATGTCTATTTCTGTTATTATTACAGCTAAGTGCCTAAAATTGTCCCTAAATAATGTACTTGTTTTGTAATACTTTACTTCAATCAGGACAATTTATATAACTTACAAATTACATTCCTAGCAAATTACATTCCTATTGCCGAAAATGTTTATAGATGCTTATTACTATTATAATAATATTATAAATATAGAAAATTTAAAATAAGATTAGATGTTTGAATGTTTTTTACTTACTTATTGTAATTTAAACGGTTGGTTGTTATTTAAATTAGCTACACATAGATCATACCGTTATTTTTAGCAATTAATATTTGTGATACTTTTCATCCCAGCCTAAGAAATACTTGACGAATATAACTAATTAATTTAATAATAAAACAAATTTTAATAGCACTTTTTATATGAATAAAATCTAGCATTCACAGCAACGTTTAACTATATTATAGTTACTATTTTTGTTAAATTACAAGCATCTCGTTTGTTTTCCTGCGCAATTATATTATAGCCGTTTATTTTTCACATAATTTATAAAAAAAATACTAGAAACTGAACCATGAATAAACTAGTATCTACAAATAGAATACCTTCATAGACGGGAATGTGGGTTATTCCCACACCAATACTAATTGATATAATATAGTAATTATAGTTTTTGTACGTTTATAAAACTGCGTTTAATCTATATAAGAATAGATAAATGCCAGATCTTATATCGTCATTGTTTATTGTTCTCTCAAATATTACAAACATATATATTGAAATTACAAATCATGTAAACCCCCACGTCTGTTATTTTTTTTGTGAGTAATGGCTCCTACCTGTAAGCCAGCGCTGTATATGTGCACCTCATAGAGGTTGTGCTTATATCAAAAACAGCTGTGGCAGCTCCCGTTGCCATCTTGGTATGTTTTTTCTTATTCTTGTATATGCTTATTAATTTGGTAATGTAGACAAGAAAGATAATTCTAACCTATCTATCTATTAAATCTATAAATACCCGTGAATGTACGTCATACATGTCAACAACCCAATTAGGTATCAGGTTATAAGCTGACTATTTGTCACCCGGTACTTAATTGCTTAACTATAAAACGTATTGATCTTTTCATTGTATGCCTACTAGTAATAACTATTGCTATTATTTTATTTAATATACTTGGAATTGCAAACCATTTTACTGCCCGCCTGATGGTATGTGGTCACTGTCACCTTTATGTATATGAATAATATGATATAAATACTGATGCGTTACTATTAATTATATTTAATATTTCTTATAATTTCACTGCATTATTTCAGCCTTCAACCGAAACATATCTTACAAAGTAAGATGTTTCGTAGCTGTAACAGAAACACAAGTACAAAAGCCTCCATATCAAAATAAATTAAATTTAAAAAAAAAATTAAATTATACATTTTAAAAATAAAAACAGAATAGTTTTTCTTAATTGAAACAAAAACATTTATATTTTTTAGCATAAAACAATTAATAGCCAACCCACGCAGATGACTTTAAAAAGTCTATCTAGGTTATTACTATTAGTACTATTATTTGCCATAACCATGCCGGCAACCAACGCTCGGTTGCCGGCATGGTTATGATTTGAAGGCAGTTCAATATATAATTCTCTATAATTATATATATTTTTTATAAATCCATTATTCTATTATTTTTGCTTGTAACTAGAAGGCTAAATATCCTAAGGGTCGCCTGTTGTTTAGAAGAACCCGACGCTTATATCAGTACCTACATAAGCAATACCAGAGACATCAAGTCATTATGCAATGCTCTTACTACCCCTACCTACTACTACTACCCCTAGAATGGTGCTAGAATGGCAGCACCATTCTAAACCTTAATATCGTGTAATTTATAGGACATATTTAATTCTTCAACCCAAACATAGGAAGCAAGCTGCAAGGGAAGCTGCTTGGTAGCTGAAATAGCTGAAACTAGGGAGAAAGGGGATTGTTAGTAATGTGGACTGATGATCTTATAGTAGCAATGTACCATGTCAGGTTGACCTCTACGCAGTTCCCTATGGAAACCATCCTGATAAATTATTGGTGAATTTATCAAGATGGGCTAACTGACCTGACCTCATGCTCATTTTATCCTTCACTAGTGCCCCGCCAGCGTAAACCTTTAGCGCACCATTCAATTATCAACCATATAAAAATATAGCTGAGACTGAGCAAGCTGATTTATTACCAATATTTTATTCGCAAAATTAATTCTAGCTCGGTTAACAAATATCTAGATTTCATTTTGCCGAAAGACATCTCTGTCTGTATTTACATATTTTTTTGTTAAAAACAATTAATAACTAATACTAATTTATATAGTAACGTTACTTTAATCCTTTGTAAATACCAACCATACACTGGGCGGGGTAACGAACAAAACAGTTATTTATTAATGGTTGAAAGCTCTGCTATTGACACTTAACTGGAGCAAAATTATTGCAAAATGACATTTAAACGACTTTTCAAATGTAGCTGATTTTTCATAGAATATTACCAACTAGCTTAGCCTGTGATTTCACCCGCGTGAAATTTATAATCTATCTGTTATTCTAATGTATAAGCTATATTATTGTAAAGTTTCATTAAATCTTTTGCATGAAAGAGTAACAAACATCTATCCATTTATCCTTTCATAGTAACAAACTTTCGCGTTTATAATATTAGTAACATTACCAGATTTTTTTATACAACTGGAATGACGGACGAGCTGATCTGGTGATAAATGCCACCCGCTGTCTACATATCTGAAGAGCTCTCGAATATGACGTCATCATATGTGATGTCGTACCCCAAGCATTGCCATTCTTTGGCCTATATTATTATACTTATTATGCCTCCGTACTCTGTAATTTTACTACCATATCTCACCCGCCAACTGAAGCACAAATTTACAAAAAGATGCTCTGCTACAGGTAGAAATGAGTGAAACAGAATCCTTCACGCAGACGCCTTAGCAAAAAGTTTACCTCTAATCATTTTGCAGATGGCTAAAATTATGTTATATTATAACTATGAGAGAGGAGGCAAAGCAAGCATCTCTACGAAATCTACCTCACTGGTAATAAATAAATAAATATCTATCTTTATCTTGTACAAAATAATTTAAACGTAAACACGAAACAGCTATTTTCATAGTTCAAACGGGTAGTTAAAGTAAACACAACATTGCAAATAGTTAAAATTAAATTAAAGGCGTCGAATTGAAAATCGATTGATTTAACTGACGGCGAGAGCTAATCTATTCAAACTGAAAAATCCAGATCGCTATGATTGCTGCAAATTTCCAATTACTGTGTTTTATAAAAGTTTAATGTACTTTTTTTAGTTTTAGAATCTTCTGCAGATATGTAATTGATTACTGTCTGAAAATTATTCAAATTCAAGTTTAAAATACATATTTATTCATGTAGGTCCATTAGAGACTCTTATGAAAATACAATTAAATTAAATCTACCATCATTCGGAATGATTTCTTGACGAGAAGAACTGACAAGACAATAATAGAGATTCCTTTTGCCTGAATTTAAATTTGGGAAATAGAGTGACTATAATTGTAATAACATATCCTGGTAGGATATGCTATTGCAATTTTATCAAAAGTAAATAGTCTAATCAGTATTCATAACCAGAACAGACCAGTCCCATAGACCAGCACCCGTTCATGAGTAAAACGGATTATATGAGAAAAACTATAACCTTACCGGTTAATCAACGTAATAAAGTTCAAACAATTATTGTTATATTTTTATATTTTTAATTATTTGTACGAGTATGTGTTTTTCTATTGCATTAATTGCAGAAACAGCTTCATGAATTTAGGTGCAGTTTTCAATAATGTTCGTTGTGGTATACTTCACTTAGACTTAAAATACACTGTTTGTTTTAATTTAATCAATTTACAAACAGTTATATATATAACAGTTATATTATATTACAACGAAGTTGCGATATTAGTTAGTACAATAATATAGTCTTTTACACATATATATACAGAAAAGACAAAACCTGCTTACACTATACATATATTACAATGACAATATATGTACAATTGAAGATTATGATTTTCTTTATATACCAATTTATTATCAATACTTTTTAATGATTGATAAATACAAGGATCACTGGCATCTCACCCTTCAACAGAAACATATCTTACAAAGGTTACTTGGTGGCTCAAATAGGGGTACAAAGATCTACCTCTGTAGATGCAGATACATTTTAAGAAAGTCTACCTCGTTAATATTGGAGCTTTAAACAAGGAAAACATTAAGCATCCACGTTGTTAGTTATGTGACATAGTTACATTAGAAATTGATTGATGTTACACATGCTAAGATGTGTTAGACGTGTTCAAATACCTGTCCCTGAAGACAGGGCCGTGTATATCCCCGCTTCAGTTTATTTAATATTTCATCTAAAGCACTACGTATGTCAATATCACGCGGAGGAGGGTCGAATCGAGGGCCGAAGCGAGAAATTTTTAGAATAACAGGTTTGTTTACCAAAAATTTACCTTACTTACTAAAGTATAAGGGATAAGGTTGAATGAATAAGTATACTGGTGAAATACGTGTATGTGGTACGAATTCTAATATATAGAAAAAGTAAAAGACATGGAAGATTTAAATTTTTTTGAAACAGTGTCTCTCTGTCTCATATTATACATAAATAAATTAAAAATCTAAAATCTACTAGTTCTATATTTTATGAGTTCATATATACTAAATGACTAAAATATTATTTTTTCTTTTAGATAAGAAACAGTCTATATTTGTGTTCGTAGTATCTATCTTTAAGTTTAATTTTAAAATGAAATCTTTCACCCGTTTAGTGGTGAAAAGATAACAAAAAAAAAACATACTTTCACATTTCAAATATCTGGGTCGTCAAATGATATATAAAATTTTCTATGATAAATGTGACCTACATTATTTTTTTCTATATGGTACTAAATGACGCTACTTTCTCTACGGAGGATTACTACTTCAAGTAACGTATTTCACTCAGTACCTTTATAAATTATAACCTATGTATTATTCCCATGTACAAGCTATAATACTATAAATTTTCATGAAAGTCCATACATACTATCACGTTTATAATACCAGTAAAGATTTAGTGATAGACTAAAATATGTAAATGTAAATGCTAAATATAATGAACTTACAGTGTTGAGTATTGTGACCTAATAGATTACCATGAATTACGCTCAAGAAGACGTGAGTTCAAATCTGGCCGACACGCCCAAAATAACTTTATAACATTTACTTCACGTACTAATTTACTAATATTATAAACACGGAATTTATTGAGTGTGGATGGATGTTTGTTACTCTTTTATACAAAAACTATTTAATGGATATTAATGAAACTGTCATAATATTGCTGATAGATCAAACTAGCACATAGGGTATAGATTACACGCGGGTTAAATCGCGGGCACAGCTAGTATTTAAAATATTCTGAACGATATCTGACCAAGTTTTGAGTATAACATCGATTTCTAACAACGCCTTTGACTACCCCATCTGGCAAAACAGTAGTGACGATATGTTGAGATGTAATATATTTTAGTATTATATTTAGAAAAGCCGTACAAGACAGCTTCTGTCCTTTCTCCTCTACCGAAAGGTTGTCTGGAGATCGCTTAAGCGACAAGACCGCCTTTTGTATCGACATACTGTGTATGTATATTCTATTTTATTTTTAAAAGGTGCAATAAAGAGTTATAAATAAATAAATAAATAAAACACATGTAGCCACTAGTAGTTAATGACTATATGTATAATATAGTATGTACTTGAAACGGCATCACTAGATATGTTGGATTGCATATGATCTAAAACATGTGTCATTTCCTCAATAGACAACCAGTGAGGCCTCCGAACGGCAAGTAAGGGTTAGGATACGTTAGAAACAAGATTCAACAATATTTTATTAGCGTTTCTAAAATAAAATAGATATTTACGATATATGTACGTAATGGTGATATAGTATATGGTATAATTATTTTTAGAAAGATTTCAAAAAGTAGTTATTATATAGACTCTTTAAAAGTAGGCTATATAATATATAGTCGTTTAGATACTACCTACTCAACGTCTTCGTCATTATTTTGATTATTATTACCTAGTAAAACACAAAGTCGCGGTTGCTGTCTGTCCATCCCTATGTGTTAAGCATACATATTATGTTTAAAACTACACAACTGATTTTGAAGCGGTTTTTTTTTTTAATAGATAGAGTGATTCAAGAGGAAGGTTTATATATATAACACATGTACCTATGTATGTAATACGCATGGATGTATGTATTATATGTATAATACATACACCCATGCGAAGCCGGGGTGAGTAGCTAGTTCTTTATAAATCATTATTGCCTTGATTTTGTATTACATTTATAAGTTTTCGTGATTCTTACATAACAAATTAAGCTGCTTAAGACTTTCTAACGTAATTAGAATGGCAAACAAACTGACAGAAATAGGAACAGAACATCCGATGGTAAGCAGTAACCGTCACCTATATACATATGAACTGCCCCACGCATATTACATTATCATGTGCTACCCGTGATGAATGCGTTTTTATTCTGAGACAAATATGTTATGCCTCTTACCCTGTAATTTTATTTCTTAATCGCACCCTGCAACCAAAACAGAATTTACATGACAATGTGTAATAGCTCAGACTGAGATATCTATCTGTCTACCACTAGTATGCTCTGACAATAGCGTAAAAAGGAAACAAACTCATTTTAACATTTTATAAGGGATGATATACTCGCATGTGCTAACGGTATACGCTTGGGGGAAAAGGGACTGTTAGTAATGTATAATGTCAGGTTGACCTCCACGCGGTTCCCCCTGTAAACCATCATCATAAATTCCTGGTGAATTTGTCACGATGGGCTAAGGTCAGTCATGTTCATCTTATCATCCTCCACTAGTGCCCCGCCAGCGTGAACCGTTAGCGCAGGCGGGAGCATCATTTCATTATCATCAATAAAAAAATACGGTATACGCTGACGGGACACTAGTAGAAGATAATAAGATGAGTATGAGGTCAGATTAGTTAGTCCCTGATGACAAATTCATCAATTTTGAATTTAACATGATGGGTTTCACGGAGAACCGCGTGGAGGTCAACCTGACGTAGTACATTGCTAGCAATAGGGTTATTAATCTACATGACTAACAATCCCCTTCCACACTATTTTAATATTTAAAGTATTATTTTAATTAAAATAAGATATACATTTCTCGTATCGCTCGTCAACATAACCGCACTTTATTGAAAGTTATGTAATAGGTCACAAACTGCTGGGAAGGCGCAATAATACAACCGCTACTACACTCAGGCGATACAAGCTTGCGGAAATTAACAGGTTCTAGCTACCAGCGGCGCAGATCGACAGCGGGAGAGTGTGCGGAACTGCAAACGGATTTATCATTGCCTATAACTAGTACTGGCAGATAGCTGATATTGTGGATTGCAGAATTTATATACTTTTTTAAAATTAATCATCTTCTTCCTTATTCCATTCATTCGAGGTTTTTCCCTTTCATGTCTTTTAAAATTAATCTCGTTATTCATCCTTTTAAAATTATGTGGTCAATATTATAAGAAATATTAAGGAAATAACATCAGTAAACTGACTGAGTGGAAAACCTTAGATTATGGCAAGATGTCATTTTAATACTGCCGAAATATTGAGAATTCAATAGTAAATAATAAAACGTTGTAAGATACCGTTATTTCATTAATTTGAAACGTATATTATTTTTTTCCACTAAAAAAATCTATTAGGCATAGTAGAATACACACAAAACAATGCAAATAAAAGACTTGGACAAATCAAGCAATACCATATACTTTTAACTACCTAAGCCACTACTTAGTTTGCGACAGCTACTACTAACTGACTTTATTTATTTGTCGAATGATCTTCTGATAACTTAATGTACCTAATGATCTATGCTTCGGGGCTACATGGTTTGTATAGGTCAGTATTCCGTCATGACTACGGGTACTAAACGACTGATATGATTGTTCGACAAAGTTGAGAGAATAACGGAAAAAAAAATGAACTCTAATAAATTTATATTAATGACACGTTAACCATAGAATATTTTTATAAATGAAAATATAAAATGAAACAAGAATGTGTCTTACAATATAGCTTTAAATATCAAATAACTTCAAACTGTAAAGACGTCAAGTTAAATAAAGAATGGTAAGCAGAGAGTACTGGTAAATATGGACATTGATATTTTTCTACATGACTTTGTTGCGTCCTAACTTGTAAAAACAGGAAAAATACAGTATCGTAATACATACTGGCAAAAGAATATGTAGTCGAAATATATATTTTTTCCGAATACAATAAAAAAATATCACTGTCAGTATTATATGCAAATAGCAGGAAATAAATAATTACCTCAATTTATTGTAAATAATACATTACGTTAGCGATTAAATATACATAATTATCTAGAAAGGAAATAAAATTGAAAAAAAAAGAATATAAATCACAATAATTAAATTATTTATAAACTAACTGAATTGAATACCTTTTTTGTTTCTATATTGATTACACTAAAACAAACACAATATTTTCAGTATAGCTTACCACAGCAAGTCAATGATAATCACAACCAAATAAACAAAAAAATTAAATAATCATGGTTTTTCATATATCTTTTATGTATGTAGAGCAATCGTTACATTTTTATTATATGTATAATAATATATAGGATTAAAAACAATTACAAAATGTACCAATTTAATTTTGCTAAATTATATTACATTATCTTTATACATGTGTTGCCATGACATCGTTGAAGAAATGGTGAGCACTCACACGACAAAGCTGCCCGCTGCGTTTTACTATTTACAGACTTGTAGCATGTTAGAAATTTTCAGGCTACAGTCAAATCAACTATTTTATTCACCATTTAGGAAGCTGCCATTTTGAAATATCAAGTTGTATGTATTTTTTTACTCTGTGAATAATAATATGGGTGTGGTTATCTACAGTGTACTAGGACCGGCGGTCCTGCCTCCAGTATTACATTTACATAATGTACTTAGTGAGAAGAGCCGCATACAAAGACCCTCGCTAGAAAGTGATGAGATGGAATTGCGTCAAAGAAAAATGAATTCTTTTAAAGAGATGTTTAAATGTATTTTCCCCCGAAAGCGAATGTTTTGTTAGTATTAAATTATTACGTGGTACTTTACTAGGGAGACGAAGAGTTTTCATTTGTTTCTAAATTTACACTGTTTTCTAAGCTTTTACAATAAAAGGTATGAATGAGACGGTAAGTATCTTTTTGTTTGAGTTATTGGAAATAAGTAAGAGGCTACTTAGTTAAGTTGGAGACAAAGTTTCTTCATTAAGTGAAACGGAATGACTGAGGAATGCTGCCTGGAAGATACCTTCACTTCAAGACTATTTTATTCGATACTTTCATAAAATATTAATTTTTAACATTCCAAAACAAAATGAACACTACTGTCCCCATCATAAAACGTAAAGTTAAATACGGATATTTCCGTATTAAACTTTACGTTTTACTTTATTTTATTTTTCTCTTATTTACTATTGTAAATAAGAGAAAAATATACTACTACCTACTTTAGGATCTAACAACAACGCCACATTGTATTGCAAATTACGTTGATGCAGAACGAACTAAATGAAATTGAAAATTGTGGCCGGAATTGTGAGCCTCAACTTTGAACGAGCTTTGACAGTTGTATCTTGGCATTTATATTGCGTTGTTATTGGATTTAAAAGTGGAACTGGTGTAGTTGAAAGCATAACAGCCGTGTTTAGATAGACAGAGCTAAAATACCGTATATCTTTGACTACAGTTTTGTTTTACATAAATGCAAGTTCGGTCTTGAAAAGATTAATATGAAATTAAATAAAGCTAACGATATAGTTCAAAAATCAACTGGAAAAGTAATATTTTTATATAAAAAAAAAATCGCAGCCACTGTACCATTACGCTTAGGTCTTTTAAATCAGTTTTGTTTTACATAAAAGCAAGTTCGGTCTTGAAACGATTAAAAATTAAATAAATCTAACGATATAGTTCAAAAATCAACTGGAAAAGTAATATTTTTATATAAAAACAAATTCGCAGCCGCTGTACCATTACGCTTAGGTCTTTTAAATTACACAATTGTTAATGGAAATTATTGCAATAAATAGAGCTATTTCTGAAAAAGATTTATATGTATAATGTATGCATAATATAGTACAGAAAAGTCGATATATTAAAATATGTGTAATGCATACACATATTTTTATTTCTCGACTTTAGATCTAATTCGAAACCAGGGCGGGTTGCTAACTAGCAAGAATAATAAACTTATTATTATTACTATTGTGATAATATTATTTTGTTGAGGTTCAATCACTATGACATTAATCTATGGTTAGATCCATATCGAATGGCTGTTGAATAAAAACGTAACCGACTCACATTAAAAATATAAAGTAAAAATAAATTATTCATATTTTTATATACATAGTATACTACTAATAAAAACAAGAGCAGCTGTTATTTCTATGGATTCTTTTTCATTATGAACTTATGCAAATGTAAAAGTCTAGAAAATGTAGCTAAAAGTTTGCAATTTTGGCAGTATTCCATTGTCAGTCATTGTGTCCACGAAATAATTAGACAAGTAACGTTGCTGCCAATTTTAATATAAACAAAGTTCATCCATGATATTTGTCTGTGAATAAGATGATAGAAATATTTTATTATTTCTGTAATAAACACTTTTTAGTATTCATTCAAACATATTGAAACCCTGCCGTACCCGCTTTCACACTGGTGTACATGTTATTAAATTTAATATTAACACCTAAAACATTGTTAGAAGCATAACAGTTAAACGTAAATCTGTTAATATTTTATTATACATAGAGATTTTTATCACATACTCTGTACTCAATATGATCAATGGTTCTAATATGTTCTCAAAATTACAAACAAAATAAAGAATACTTTTTAATCATTGAAACCATAGTTTCTCCTTATTTTCTGGGCTTTCCGCTACCGTGGGCTAAGTGGCTAATCTAACATCAACTGGTGCCCTGAAAGAATATACCGCACAGACGCAAACGTCAAGACCCATCCATAATGTCACAAGAAGATATATTTAGCATGTAGAGTTCAGTTTAGTTCAGTAACAAACATCAAAAATCCAAACATCGACGTAGGTATATGCCCATTACAAATATAGCTTTAAGTAAAATAGATGGGACTGTATAAAAAATGGACGTTCTTTTATATAAAAAGTAAAGTCCCTATATTTTATGGCACTATTTAAATTTATATAAATGTCAATTTATATACTCATATTTTATCATATTACTTAGGTATTATCATAATTTTATTTCGCTCTGATATCAAAATAAACGCAAAAATACTGCGGCCAATATGTAAAACATATTGCGGTAATAAACTTTAACGAACTTGAAAAGGCGTAGTATAAAATTTAATTTTAACATAATCGATCCCTTTATGTACGCTCTAGCACTTTACAAAGACTTCATTTTTATTTTTATCGCGTTTTTACGTCAAGCTACTTACGTACAGGCATATCACTCGAGGGATTGTGCCGAGGTGGAATCTGAACGTCAATCACTTTCATTCATGGGTATTCGTAAAAAGGAATTCGGATAACATTGCATTATAACATAATAATAAAGTATATGTATATGTAGCGATGAAACAGTATTCAAATAGATGAATGTTAATAATCTGTAATGCCCTTATATCACCATTTCATATACATATAATCTTTTACGTTGTAGATAATCATGACTCTTGCAATTGAATCGAAATTAATATTATATTATTAACAAAACACATTAAACAGTACATGATATTCGGCGTTACCGGTGTAGACTAATGGTTAACAGTGGAGATAAGATGACGATGAAGTGAGGTCAGTTAGGAATTATCCGCGATGGTTTCCAGGGGAGACCGCGTTGAGATTGAACTGATGGTACATTTCTAGTAATAGGATCACTATTACTAAAATCCCCTTTTCCCCCACTTACACACTATTGGAAAATATGTTTGAACAAAACAACATGAAAAAGTAATACTTTATAATTGTAACAGTACTTTATCTGAAATTACTATTAGTTATATTAAAATATATCCGAAAGTCGCTCCGTTAATGTATGATTGCATTACAATATTTAAAAAATGTATACATAGGTACATTTTCCACAAGTCCTCGTGAAATACATCCTGCTGCTTTTAAACTTTTGTAGTTGCCAGTATGAAGGCGACGCATCGCAAATATTGACCTCAGATACCTTAACTTTTCTCAGCAATTACAAATCCTTCGGGGCTGATATTTAGGTATTTCATTTTTCAGATCTTTGACATCATATTGACAGTTCTCGTTACATGATTGATTAACTTTTGTAGCAGAGAAAAAAATCTCAAAGATTGGTCTTAGAAAATATATTTTTGACTGGTATAAGAAAACGGGAGTGATTTAAGACCCGAATTATTCAATATACATTATACTAAATACATACATAAATAGTGTAATGCAGATGTATATAATAATCAATAGTTTTTATTTTAAACAAGATAAACTGTTTTTCCGCAAAAAATCTCTTGCTCACAAGTTGTTTTGTATGAGAGTTAGACCAAGTCAGTCAGTCCCCGGCCCCTGCCAACGTCGTACCTGTGCTTAGCGCGGAGAGCTCGCCTCGCTATCAAATCGTAAATCATTTCGTCATACTATACTGCGTACGCTATAGTATGGTGCGGGTGACAGTTACTAATTTTACATTTAACAATTACTGTATTTAAGTTAATACAGTTAGTAATGATTTATTGTACATATTACGAATGTAATACTAAGTAATAATTTGTAAAGTAGTGACAATTAATTGTTAAAAATGATAAAAAACTTTTAGTATTAATGTAAAGAAATGGTTAAGAAAATATAAACAAATTTTACATTATTTTGATTTCGTAGTTATTTATAAATAAAAATAGGGCACTCCCATTATCTATACATATAAATAAAATTGGAGTATTTGTTGGTAATATTGAAAAAACCGTTTTTTACTACATGCATATAAATATAAATACGTTACATACACCAAAATAACATTTTTTACCAATTTTGTCTGTCTGTCTGTCTGTTTGTTCCGGCTGATCTCTGAAATGGTTGCACTGATTTTGTCGGGACTTTTTTTGGCATCTGACTAAAATAAATAGTCTTGTACGCCGTTTGGTAGGATTTTACATTATTTTATTGTAAAACTAATTTTATTTTTTATTGCTTAACTCAAGAAGTTTTGTTTTGCTTAGATGTTTTTTTATTTCGTTAGTTGCTGAAGTAACAGGTACAGGTAAATAATACTTATTTATGCAATTACCTTTCATTAGACGTTAAGAAGAATTTTAAAATGTTGATAACTGTTTATCTAGAACAGGGGTGAGCAACCTTTTTTATCAACGGGTCAATTTAAATTTTAAATATTTTGACGGATCGCACCTAAAGTAACACTTATTAATAATAATTTACAAAATTTTATTTGTAATAAATATTTACATAATATTGAGACACAAAACCCTCAACAATGTAGGGTATCCGGCCTTTTTACCAATATGTCCCGCCAAACTGGATGGTCTGTTCGGCTATTAGGATTGGCGAAGTGACAACCCTACACCCAAAGAAAAAATCGACTGACTCATTATAACAAAGTAAAATCGTGGAGTCGTCTATGAATTTATACAAAAATTAAATATTGCTGTAACTTAATTCTTTTACTATTTCAAGTAATGTAATCATTTAGTTACCCTTTTTACATTTTTTACACTATTTTATTTACTTATACGAATAAATGTTATACGTACTAATACTAATAATATATAATATTGAATCCAAAATAAAGTTTTTTTTCTCAATGTTACTACATATTTAGTGTAATCAAAAAACTTATTGATTGTCAATAATTTCACAAAAATATTATTTAATTAATCATTGTTGTCTGTCCGACTATATGTTGGAGTATCACATAAATATTTGTGACATATTTTCAACTTTATTTTCCCCGATAAGTACTTTTTATCTGTAGTAAGTCTAGATAAGCACTTTTCTTTGTAGCTATGGAAAGCAAATCAAAGTAATGGTGAAATATTTGGCTTCGATTATACTATACAGGCTGTCCCAGAACTCAATTTCAAGCAGTGAGAGAATTGATTGTAACCATCATGAGAAAAATCAGAAAAAAATCTATTCCATGCAGTTTGAAAATTAGGGGCATTAAAGAAAAACTTAGAAATTTGGTCAAACTATAACCATTATTCGGTCATTGTGGTTAATTTTTATTATTTTTGTTCATTTAAACTTTGGAACCATAAAGCCAAATAACATTTCTAGAATCACAGTAAAAAATAATGACACAATTGCCCCAAGTTTTCTAGAATTAAGACTATTTGTTAAACTATATTTAAAATTTTCATAAATTGTCGAGTTTGAAAAGCCCTCGTTTAAAAAAATGTACTAAAGTGCCATTAAAAGTTCAGACATTTAATCAGGATTGTAAATGTACAATACTTGTTAGTTTCATACTAAAAAAAAAACGAGAAAAAAACCTCAAGTAACCCGATTTTTGCTAACCCATTTTATTCCGTTCAAATGTTTCTTATTCACACAAGCTTATAGTAGTAGGTTCTTAATCTTACGGCAAAATGATGAGAGAAATGGGTAGTGGACATGTTGTCGTGAGCGAGGGAGACAGATGTGCCACGCAGTGAGACGGAGATGCGTCGTTTAAACGCGCGCGAATGAAACAGATACAGTCGCCATACCAAGCAAATGGCTACGCTACCAGTCTGACACCAGTTAGTACATTTTGCTCATTCTGTTTCAGCTTCAGCTCAGCCTACTGCGCGTCTTTCCGTATTCGCTGTTGTTGGCTTCTCTTTTTGGACTTGGATTTTTGTGAATTGAACTTGTTGATTCCATACCGACAACTTTGGGTTGTCTCTTTTGGAATTGGACTTTTGTGTTGGTATCCTTGTTATTTACTTCACAAAAATTGCGAACAAGCACCTCATTTATGAGGAATGCAGATGCAATGCAATTGCTGCCGCTAGGCTTTATTGTGAAAGATATCCAAATTTAGAGCGCTATCCAGATCACTGCTAATATGTAACGGCCGCACTCACGGAGGGCGGCCATTTCCCGAATCAAATACGGGCTGGAGGTAGAACTCGCTTTCCTTACGAGGAAGAAGTGTTGCAAAAGGTCGCAGATGACCAAAGTATTTTCGTTTGTACACAAACGAAAATACTTTTCTTCTTTTTTTTTTTTTTTTTTCTTTTTCCCGTTCTTTCTTATTGTAATAGCACAGCACATCGTATTTTACAAAGACCCGAAATGCATCCGTTTCACGTACAACGAGTTCAAACTTTTATTCCTCAATATTATCCTTATTTAAATAAAACTAAACTAGGTTAAGATTTTTCTTCATTTTAATTATTTTACTTACTTTTGTTGCCTTTGGTGAAAAGTGGTGTCATATCTGTCTCGCTCACTCATGGCAAACATGTCCACTATCCATCTTCCTTATTATTTTGCCGTAAAATTAAGATTCCTTGGTGGTCCAAGGAAATAAATAAATAAAAAAGTGAAATAATGAAAAGTATTATATAATCTTATTAAAACGTATGTATTAATTCGTGACTACTTTTTATCCTGTTCTTGTTATCGTAATAACTTTTTATCCTTTTTACGAAAAACAGCGCGGACGGATGAATATGAAATTTCGCGTACTTATAGTTTATATAGAGAAGGTTTGCAGAATAGTCATTTAATTATGCATAAAAATATAAATAATCATGTTAAAACCTATAATTATTCAATAATTTCATTTGTATGAAGATAATAGATCTTTTATGATTAGGTTGTAATTGTTCACGTCCTTTTTACATGTAATTAAAACTTAATATTTATTATAATAATTTATAAATTACTGTAAAAGTTTTACTATTTTGTCATAAAGTGTATATCTTTACGTACTTTACTTACATATAATGTTAAATTACTTACGCATTTTTAAAAATATACTTTCTAAAACATAAAGAAATAATGTCCACGCGTATCAAATAAATAAAATTAAAGTCACGTACATTATTGCTAAATTTAGGTTTATTGTATCAAATATATAATATATATAGATTTTTTTATTGATAGACCTATCATTCACAGAAACGTAGACTTACTGTCTCTTTTATAAAGTAACTAACCTTCGTATATTTTCACATTTCATTTAACGTAAGTAAGTTAATATGTAGTATACATGTTTCAAAAAAATGTCGTTGGCAAATAAATAAACGTCGTAATTACCAATTACAATATATACGAAAAACACAAAGATTATTTTTTGGTGTTTCTTTCAAAGATAGTAATAAAAGCACTAGTTTACGTTAATTATAATCACGGAAATATGTAACTCTACCTCAATATTTCTATTTAATTCTTTACTTTAAGAATCTTTATAATTAATTCGTATCGTAGTTAGTTCCACTGTATTGTAAATTCTAAAATATCAATGTGCCTTCATAAATATAAATTATATAAACAAACAGGAAGACTCCGTAATAGTTTTGTTCAATTGGGGACCGAAGCTTCGTCTACTTGATTCACGCGTTACATTGCGACACGGACGCGTGTTCGTGATATCGTGGTACGGGGAGAGCGAGCGAGCGCTGGCGGTCGATCGGCGATACGTAAAACTATCGGGGTGCATGAGGTGCGCAACCGCGGGGCCCGAAGTAATAGTTTATCACGGCGTTGAATACAATTTCTGTTGGAAATTGAGAACTTTTATCGTCCAAGAAACTGTAGACATTGAAAAGAAATTAAAAGTAAAGCGTGAAGCCAATGCCAGTAATTAATAAAGCTGCGAATTGACGCCAAAGATCAGCGTTCTATTTACATTTTCGTTCTTTGATCTCTGATACCTGAAACTTGTGGTGATACGTACACGACAAGTTTAATCCACACTGCCGCCGGCAAATCGAGCGGTAAGTCGTTTTAAATTAAAACTTGTCGTCGAACCTAAGGATTTATGCCAAAGTTTCCAACCAAAGAAAAAAGTCCATCGATCCCTCGCGGCCCTCATACATACATAATTGTGTCGAAACTTGGACTTTGTTCAGCTTTTTCAGCTATTTTTGTTGTATCAATCTTACTTAGCGGAGTGAATGAGGACTCAGTGTAACTGCAAAGACTCGGATACGATGTCGGTTTTCAATAGAATGTTGAGACCTCTTGGAAAATATAATGATTACCGTATTATGAATGAATACCTTATATTTTCCCATAATATGAAAGAGTTGTAAAAGAATATTGTAATAAAATTGAAAAGAAATGTTTTTTTCTATTATTGGAAAAATCTTAATAAAAATAATTTATGACTTGATTTCGAATTAATAATACATAATATATTAAAAATAGCGAAAACTATAAATTATTATTAAGAAAACATATATATACTAAATTAGTATATAGTTTTATCAGCTTTGACACTACTCTAGTAGTTGTTAAGAGACAAAATTACTTTATGAAATTATTACAATGTAAAGATTAAAATAAATGCATCAATCTAATCATCCCTTTGTAAAGATTTTGGTAATCAAAAGTGATACTATTGGGAACTGTTAGTAAACAAAAATTATGAGTATCAAATTAGTATGAAATCATGCTGAAACTAAATCAATTAAATAACAATTATAACTTAAGTTTTAATTTAAACTGAAATTTAAGATATCAGTACCTACCATAAAAACCATTACAAAAATATACCTGGAACATTATGTTTAGAATTAAATATTATTGTGGGATTGTGGTCTAGTTAAAAGTGTTTATCTTGGAGCCAAGTCCAACGTCTTGCAATTAGCTGGGATGTTTACATTTTCTTGTTTCCACCTCTTAAGACAAACCTGTAAAGTTGTGTACACACCGCCGCTTTAAGCGATGTATTATACTGGGCATGCTTATGTTTAAATAGGTCCTTGTTTGAAAACCTTAATTTAAATAATAAATTTTGCCTGACGGTTTGTTGAGGGCAGTTTTGGTTATCGCGTCCCAGTAGTAGTTAATTGTATTGGATAGCTTGTTGCACAAATTATTGACAGCTACAAACGGAAATATATTGCGCGGCAGTGACAAATAGTCGCTATAAATTGTTGCGAATAACCAGAAGGTTTTCGCTATAAATTTAGAAAATATGCCTCCAACGTGGTTGTTCGACACCTCGCTTAGTTTAGTGTTTTGCAATGTATTTCTTTTATATTTACTCTCGTTTTAATTAACTAGAGCTTTTGTTTAACAAATTATTTAATCTGAATAGTATTTCAGAAAAAATGTAGTTGAATGAATTTGAATAATTATTTATACAATTGATTGATATATTTCTGTCACAGGGTGTATTGTTTTGATTGCAACACTCCCTTTAGTTTCAAAAATAATATATTTTATTTGGATTTTTTTTAATATTATATACTAACACACCAACTTCGTCTGCATCACACTACATGACATTTATCATTATATTTAGCCAAATTTTTACAATATCTTTTAAAATTATAGCCTATGTGTTATTCTGATGTAGAAACTATATTACTGTAAAGTTTTATTATAATTAGTTCAGTAAATTTTGCGTGAAAAAGTAACAAACATCCATCCATACTCACAAACTTTTATGTTTATAAGATTAATAAGATTGTCATTGTAATCTGTATTTGAACTATGACATTATTCATGTTACTAGATGTTTTCGACGAAAATTTTGGTATACTTCTAATTATAATACAGAATATTAAAATATGCTAAATAAAACAGGCCAGAAACTGTATTATGAAGTTTATTGGAGTAACGAAAAATAACAAGTACATTGCCCTAGTAGTCGATTCTTTTTATATATATATATGTATTCAGATACTCTCTATCCGGCCTGGCTTGGCATCAAGTTTTCATTAATTATTAGTCTCCAATCGCTTCTTCTTCTACTTGATCTCAATTCCTAAATGGTTATTTATATTCGAATACTACAGAACATTCTTTGGGTACATGTATCAATTAACGAGAACGGGGTACAGGGTCGGCTAGCCACGTGATGCATTGCTAGCTGTGGAACTGCACCTTGAGTTAAAAAAAAAACAATAAATATACTACTAGTACATCGCATCTGTCTGTGATTTGATTAATCGTAGATAAAGTCTTAAAGTGGGCATAGTGGTTTTTTTAAGTTACATAATATCGTGAAACTGAGATATCTCTATATATTTCTATATGAAGTCTTTCCGATTCGTTTACATCACCTATATTTAAGATGTAAAGTCACGCAGCATGATATCCCATTGAGTCTGAGCATCTCACGATTTTCCGATTGTCGACAATTTCATTCCAGTTTTATAGGCGCCGTCATATAAATTCAGGACAATTGCGGGTAAGATTTCTGTATAACAAAATCTGTAGTACGATATAGGCAATCTATTGCTGATAAGGGTACCAAATAAAAATCAAATATTTTGGACGTAATTGAAATAGCAAACAATCTAACGATATATGGTATAGGTATATGTAGATGGGCATTAACTCCGTGTTAGGATTTATTGCTATACTCGAGGACTAAGTTATTATACCATGTAGGTATAATAACTTAGTCCTCGAGTGAGCCCTAAGATTTCGGAGCCCTAAAATTTCGGAACTACAGTCAAACCTTCAATTTATAACATAGTTTATAAGTTTTTCATGGCAGAAATAAAATACACACTACAATACAAAGTAATAATAATAATAACTCTGTGTAATTCACAAAGCGCTATCTAGTCCCAAGTTAAGTAAATATTATGTTATAGATAACAACTGACATAAATAACTATAGTTAAATATATTTTTTGCAACTACATAGATAATATACATATAAAATGTTCAGACCAATACAAACAATCATACTAAAACAAATGTTTGCACCGTGTGAGTAATTGTACTCGCGACCATCAGAAGGCGGTGTACTAAACTACCAAGGTCTTCAAAAGTAATTTTTACACTTGGCCCTGCATGCAAATACAGCTTATATCACCCACTTACAATGTCATTTTCAATCGCTGAAGGTTTTTGTGAAATCGGTTTTGTATTTATAGAGTTTATAGAGGCAAGAGTTGAAATCTTGTTTAGAAAGTTGAAATAAAAGTAGTTTAAATATTTCCCCTGTAGTTTATTAGTTGTAGTTCACATACCAAAGAACTTAGTGTAGTATTACTCCACGTTATTACTATTTTAAATATGCAAATTTTTAAAGTATTTATTCATCTAGACGACATTTTTTCCCACTTGTGCATTTTACTTTTTTAAAGCGTGCTAACATTCATTCACTTTATAATTATGCATATTAGTTATAATTTGATACGTAAATTATAGTTCATAGATGTACCTAATTAATACTATAATTGTATGTGTTATATTATTTTTGTGGTATAATTCTGTAGGTTTTATAATGCATATATAATTTTTAATACAAACGCTTTTTACACATTGAAATTATATTATATACACGTTGATATTACGTTATAATACAAAAGAGATTTAGCTGTAACTTATCTAGATAATATAACAACATAAATTTACATCTAATGTATAAAAATCTCATGTTTTTAGTTTATATTCGGTCGGTTTATATTCGAAGTTTTTAGTTTGTATTCGGTAGGTCTGAGAATAGGTTGTCGGAAATTTTTAATAACCCTAGATAACAAAGAGCCACGCTTATCATCTAGAGTCACAAAAAATATCATCCAAAATTAATTTTAACAACAACAGAATGTGCTAGGTCAGCTAGATTTGTTGTAATATAGAAGTATGATGCAGGCATTTGTTGAGTAACTAAATAATACAACTCTTTAATTTGGATTCGTATCAATTTGAAATAAGAAATTGAAATAATCTTATTAATACCTACTCAGGGTATTTTCTCCTCAGTCCCTCGGATAAAGCTGCAGCATATACCCAGTTTCTTTATAATAATGAATGTGTTAATAAGTGAAGTCCCATTTTAATACAGGTATATGCAACCATTTTCTTCTTAAACACAATCGTCAAAGTTCACGGTACGCCATTTAAACTTTGTAAAATAGCTTTCTAGTTAATCGCTGCCATTTAGGGGAGCACCTCAGTAGAATTCTCTCTGATGGTATTTTAGCGAAGTTCTTACAACGCTACAGTTTAGGCCTTTATAAATAGTTGAGTTTCATTATTATGCTTTCAAACGACTCCATTATAAAGGTTTTTTAGGTTATGTATCTTTAATCTGAGTATCTCTGATCTCTTTGTATAAAATATTTTTTTAGGTATAACTTTTTACTGTAATCTTACTTCATTAAAAAGCGATACCAAAAGACGAAACCTTTTCAGCAACCATTTGCTTAACCATTTTCTCATACAACCTCTCTATCACTATGTATGTAGGTTTATGAAGTTAAGTAACTTTAATTTAAGAATATTTTTATTAAAAACATTTTTAAAGTATAACTTTATTGAAAAAGAACGAAATCTTGTTAGAAACCATTATACTCCTTTATGTACGTCATCATTATCACTATATTTGTAGGTTTTTATGTTATGTAACTTTAATTTTAGTATATTTGATCTTCTTGTTTAAAACTATTATTTCAAACCATATTATACCTCACTCACCTATTAAGGCATGACATCTTAGTCTTCTATAGAATGGAAATGCATGAGTGGTATCACGGATCTCACATGATAACGTGATGTTCATATCCATAGACAATTATCGCTTACTAGAAGGGATAGGGGTTCAACTTGTTTCCCATTCCAATTACATGAAAAAGTTTCTTTTAGATTTAATTAAAAAGTTGTACCTACTTAAAGACGAACTTTTGAAGACCATTTGCTTATTCAACTGTTTGTGCCTCGGTTTTTTTTCATATTGACGACCTCGGTGGCTTAGGGGTTGATTTTTTCCAGTGGTCGTGTGTTCGATTCCTCGCACGCTACAAATGTATTCAAGAGTATGATGATTTCTAACGGTCTTATCAGTTTATATCACTTGTTTTGTAAATATTCATAACATAAAAAAAATCTAGGTTGTACTTTAATTTTTCTGGTAGTTATTTCCGAAAACTATATGTACGATACTATACGTCAAGTAATACAATAATGCTTGTTATAAATAAAGAAATTGTTTTTTTTAACTAAGAAATATCAAACAGAAATAGAAATAATCTTTATTCAAATAAACTTAATATAAGCAATTTTGAATAGTCAAGTTTTTTTATTCTACCGCTCATTCAAAATGCAAACTCATCATAAGAAGAATGAGCCAGAAACTTGTGTGTTGCTCTTTTAAATAAATATTGATTTACTTATATTTAATTAACAAGGATTAGGCATACGACAATCAACATAGAAACCGCTATGCACTTATCATTATAACTAATTAAGAATATAATTATAACTGAATAAATCAACCATCTGGTTGATTTATTTATAACTAGCGTTAAATTAGATAATTTAGTTATACAGTGATGACCGCCTACAGTACAAATTGCTATACTAACCCATAGCAACAAATAAGCTTATAAGATGGTAATGAAGTGGCCGCCACACCCACTACTTCCGTACCCGAAATCCGGATAATTTTGATATATGGTCGTTTCCAACAATAATAATGCAATGTCACGTCTGATATGACTAACTAATGGTAAATTACTTATAATACACTAGGTACGCATCGCGACCCTGGCGGCGTGACTAAAATTTACAGAAATAAAAAATAACACCCTAAATGCTCTTAAAATATATGATTATAGATATTATAACCATAATTATTTTCGTTATCAATCATTACTTTAGATTTTATAAACGGCCATGCAGTCTGCAGTTGCTCTATTTAATTTTTTTTATGGATGATAGTGGAATGGTAGCCCGCCTGCGCTAATGGTTTACGCTGATGGGATACCAGTGGAGGATTATAAGATTAGCGATGAGGTCAGATCAATTAGCCCATCGTGACTAATTCACCAAGAATTTATCACAATGGTTTCCAAGGGGAACCACATGGAGGTCAAGGTGACATGAGGTACATTGCTAGCAATAAGATCATCAGATCACATTACTAATAATACCCTTTGTCCCCTCTGTTTACTAATTAACCATTATGAATTCCAAGAGTGGCCGCAATAATTTGATGAAGAGCTGGTAGATGGTAAATATTTTTTTTTTTATCAAACATATGCGTCCACCTTCACACGTCTTCGTCTGTTGCTACTATTGTTGCTACTATTACACTATACGCTATTTATAGACTCACTCATACGGACCAATACTTGCACGCCAACATCCCAGCCACTTTGACTCTGTAGTAAGACTCCATAGTGGTTGATATCTAGCACTGGAGCTATTATTTCTATTTTTCTATTTTCCTAGTAACCTGGAGAAAATGAGGCACGGCCCTATGACGATTGTTTACACTGTTACAAAAAGGCAAACTCATTTTCGCAATTAAGATGAAATGCCAATAATATTACACATTATAATATGAATTAATTATGTTATATTCAATATATAATTACCATTAATAAACCTAATTATTAATAGGTATACCTATTATGATATAATAACGTTATAATTAATGGTTAATTAGACTGTATTGGTGTTCATATTACTTACATTATTTGGTATGTTCACAATCAGAATATATGTATGCTGTAATTGGATCTTGGGATGGTGTAGATGAAAAAGATAAAGCAAGACATACTTATATACATGAAGTTTCTAAACCTGATAAAGACAGTAAGTTAAACAGGTAATACCTGTTTACACGAATATTTTTATGGTAAATATTTAAATTGAATTTATTTATACGTATAATTAGTAAAAATCACGGAATCTTACCACGTTTTATATTTATTTGCTGAGTTTCCGATATATCGGCAGTGTTTCAACCACCATGATCATGGGTAAACTGAATTTATTTACCACGAAATTATTATTTATGAAACATTTTTACATACAACACACACAAACTTTTTATCTTATTGAAACCCGCTTAACTATATTAATAAGGTGTACTAAACGATGCAATGCGTTGGATTACAAACGTTGTATATAAAGGGACTACTAAGATTGCAATCTTTATTTTTAACCTTAAATTAAGAAACTATCCGAAAAATAGCTTATTACATTATATGATATTGTATGACTATTTATTATGTTATATGATTTGACGACTATCCCAGATGATGTAAACGCATCACTTAACATGGCCAGATTTCTCTAAGATACATATTTGAATCCAACGTTGGAATAAAACATATCGCTGTCTCAGATTAATTTATTACGTTATCTATATTTTTGTCATAGAAAGTCAGTTATATAAATTGACACACATATTCATTTGGTGTCGGTTATGTTCAGTTATTCGACCAAACCTCTTGTTGTTAAATATATAATATTATTATTAATGTATATACTACTATTATACTATATATAATATTACCATTAACCAGGTAGTCAAAAGCATTGTCAACTTTCGATGTCGAGAATTTGATATTTAACTAGCTGAACCTGCGACGTGGTTTAACATCCATATAACTTACACATACATAACTGAAAACAGCACCTTAATCGATAAAACTATTTCAGAGATTAGCACCCACAAATGTTCATACTACTAAAAAAATTCTAATATTTTTTTATGTTCTAATACGTTATTAAATATTTTTCTCATATATCTTCCATATACAGATATAGTTACATATATATATATATATATAGATTATACATTCAATGTGAATTTTCAATTAGCTGAGCCTGTTGTCATTAAAAAAGTTAAGTAACAGTTACACGTTATTCCTGACTTCGTATCTTGTTACTGAGTACGATTCAACCTTTTTGTCTCAGGCCCCCGTATTCTGTTCTCTTTGTTTTCCTTCCGACAAAAGACGCACCTTTGAAAAGGAAATCCAGCGAGCGTGTTATGTAAATTAGAAACAGAACAGACTTCTCCACGTAGACGCATATGAGCAAGTATTTGGGTAATTGATAATAATAATACGACCACTTAGAACGCTTGCAATATATAACTTTAAACATAACCTTAGATAGATTGTATTTACAAATATCTATCTATCTACACTAGTTAAGAAGACAGTTTCGCTGATTTGTATTATGTAAAATTAAAATATCTAAAGTAATAGAAAAAATATAAATGAATACAGATCAGACATTAAACACAAATTTAATTAAATCAATTTGTTATTCACTAACGTTTTACATCCAATTAAAAAAATGAACGATATCTGTGCTTTGTTCCCGTAGTCGTCTCTACTATCCTATTAAAAAAAAAGTTTTGGTGTATATTTTATTCTAACTTCGTCACCAGACGGAAAGATATTAAAGCTTCAACCTTATAAATAATAATATACTTAGTACAATTTCTCCTACCAAAAGGCAACAAAGCCAACCACTCCCAAACTAAATCCTGCAAGTTCCATGACAAGTTATTAATTCCACAAACTTGAGACAGTTTTGCTAAACTTATGCAACCGAACTGCTTCAAAGTATATACATATAACTAACCAATTAAATAAATAATAGTAATAGTAAAAAATGCTATTGAAGACACCGCTAAAATGTAAACGAGACTGAAAATAAGAATAATACTTATTCAATTAAATTTAATTTAAATATTAGCACTTTTTAATAGTCTTTTAATCAATTTACTGTTAAGATTCAACAAAAAAGAATGGTAGAAAAATACAGTCTATATTTTGTTAGTTAATAGTAAAAACCTTAAGGGTTCAGTCTTTTTTTATTATCTGGTATTAAAAATAATTCACCAGACAGATCAAAATTGTTACATTTATTATGATTAAGCTTATAAAGTAATAAATAAATCTTTCTAAAATTCAAACTTAAAATCATGTATTCATATGTGTAAGACCTTTCTAAAATGATCATCTGGTATATAAAAAAAACACTTCAATTAATGTTACATACAATGATTAGATGCTATTTAAATATTTATACCTACTCGTATCTTCTTATTTTTCAATTACCCATTCCAACGTTAACGTATGAAGGAATAAAAATATTTCATATTTAATCTTCTAAATTGATATAATTCAGTGACAATTTCATAAATCTCAGATCTAACGTCTACATACCCAAACGCGTCACGTGTGTGCATAACAAAGTATTCGGTTTATTGCTATAATATACGCGAGCACTCAATTCCCAGTCTCGCTCTACCCGTTGGAGCTTAATGAAATTTTTTGATTACACCCCCCTATTTACACAAGGACACGTCATGACACAATATATTTATATCTCAATTCTAAATTATACTGAATAAGGTTTAATAAAGCATTGGCAAGTGTCTTTAAATTCGTATTTCTGTTTCACAAGTTTTTTGTTACATGATATATCTTGGTACACTGGTAGACAATTAAGTTTCATAATTACTGTCGGTTCTAATTTAGTTTTTACATATCTCTATGTACGATTGCGATCTACCACTTTATACCCAGTGTTCTTTGTGACTAGACGAATAATAACTCCCCACGCTATCTGCAAACGTTGAATATATTATAAAATATTGCAAAGATAAAGTCGAACGGGCTTACCGCTAATGCCTTTGGAACCCTCTCCGCCCCTTCAGATCATAAATACCGTTGAATCCTGATAAGCTGCGCTAAAAGAAAAAAAAAACAAGTTTTTACCTAAAACGCGAAGGAAAGTTGTAAGGGTAGTTTTTCTACAATTCTATTCTGACCTTTGTTTGAAACTTGATAAAAATTAGTTTTTTTTTATACTAAAGACCTTTCTGGATATTAAATATTTAAAATTTAGTTTAAAAAATACAAGAATTTTCAATCATTACATATATAATTTAGCACAAATTTCCGTTTTATTTGTCTATCGTTTATCAATTAAAGGTACTATTTCTCCTTAAGACCATCGCAAGAAGATGTAATAGTCGTAAGTTCAAACCGTGCAGAATAAAAACATTTTAATTAATAATTAGATTTATTTGCCATGGAAATAACAATGCATGTAATAATTAATAATGAATAAAAATATCTTTTTTATACTGTTAAAAAATATCTTTTTTTTATAAGTTGTATTGTTTGAAATGTAAATTTACTAAAGCAAAGCAAAGTAGTTATAGAGTACGTAAAGATTAGTTTAGTTTGGAATTAGATGACGCTATACTGTCTTAATGTATACTATACATACATGTTCATTTTAAGTAAAATATATATTATTTTTATATTAATAATGTCTAGCTACTGCTCAATCTAAGATGATGATGGAACATGGAATATTGTTAGTTAATTTTAAAAGGTAAAGTAGAAAGTACAGTGCTGTCTGTACACTTACCTATCTATCCTATACCGACCTATTTATACCAGCACTTTCATATCATATGTATTTCAAAAAGATAAATCATACTGATATTTTATGTACATTCGTATCTTGCAACTTGAGATAATGAGTTGGTTAATTATCTCAGACTTTGGCCGTATGTTCTGTTTGTGTGTAAGAGGCGGTATGTTCTATTTCTAAATAAATCTAGAACGGTATAACCTTTGTGTATGTGGGAAAAGGTTTTATCTAAGAGCACTAGTACCATATTTGACAGAAAAGTTCTCAGATCCACGTAGAGCTCCCTGGAACCGTGGTTTTGTAACTGACCTGACTTCATGCGATCACATTTCAATGGCAACCTACTACTGTACACCGTTAGTACTGGCGGGTGAACAATACTGTTATCAATCCACTAAAAATACTATGCAGAATTTTCGTCATTCCGTTTCTATATATAGTGTTACCGCTCATTTTCCATCTCATCCTGGAAGGTTGTGAAAACGTACAAGAGACTACAACAGTTCCATAGAAGATAACGCTGATATTTTCTCTTTTCCTTATCTGTAACAGTATAAAACAATATCTTTATTTTGTTCTATCTATTTCATCGCTACTTCTTGTAAATTTGAAATTATTCTTTCTGATAGTAATTGTATGTATAATTTATGCATATATGTTTTCATTTAACCTTAACGCACATAATACAAACGCAAACTATTATTCTCTGCACTACCCATGGGTAACTTGTAGATAATGCGGCAAGGTGTTAAGATCCCCCTATGTACTTTGAAATTAGGTGCATAAAAGACAAACAAATAATAACTACAAATTTGGCGAACTTAATACCGTGCGTGGGATTTTCTTCCAGCCAACTGTAGATAGTGCAGATTGAAGGCGATGCAAATATATGTATACAACCTCCATCACATACACTGCACTTATATCCTTGTGAAGCCAATGTAGATCCATATACATCATACCTAAACAATACCTAATTAGACTAGTCGTCATAAACTGATCCTCCATTATGAATTCCGTGACCAGCAGTGAGATGTAAATGGACTGTCTGTAATAAATAATTCCACTTTCCATCACCTTGATTATCGTTCTATTATTATAATTATGAAATTTAGATTATTGTTTCAATCTTATAAGCTTAATCTGTAGTCGTAAACTATCGACCTTAGTTGTCTAGCAGTTTTGCACACCGCTTTACTTTTGCAGTCACCAATTTAATTCCTCGCACTATGCAAACTTTTGCATTCATGAATACGATTATTTGTATTTGTCTGGGTGTTTTCTCATTATACATATTACTTATTTATAAAAATCTATTTGTATCAGTTGTGTATCTGTCAATAACTACAATAATTATTAATATTAACATATTATAATTATTAGTAACATTAAGGATTGTTTATTTTATCAATAAGAATTTTCAAAGTTACGAAATTTATTTCGGTTTTTTTTTATTTTAATAAATATTTATCTACCCATTAATTTGTTCACTCAATAATATTTTTCAATAGAATATTATAACCACCTTTATTATTTATTTTTGCCTTTGTTATTTACAATGACATTTTAGGATACTTTATCACAGTTAAGAGGTAGAAGGTACGCCAGAAGCAAGGATGTATATAAGATCTAAATATATAATATATAAATGTACATTTAAAGTACATATTTTAATTTTATGATGGCGTTAAACTATCACTTAACGGCTAAGGTCGCAAGCGTCAGTAGTTGGCAGCAAACACGACAGTTGCCTTATTAAAAGTTGGGTGTAATTTTATTTACGAGTGCACGACGCTTATTTCCTTCGGTGTTTCTAGATTAATTATAAACTGAAATAACCTGCAATTCTGTACAGTTCCTTTAATCAGTGCTGCCAACTAATTATATGAGTCCTATCTTTCTAAAGATTTTCTTATATTTTCACCGGCTCGATATAAACCTACGTTGTTTCCGTTTTAGATTATTCTTTAATTTTCGAATAACCCTTTAAATAGTTATTCATAAATGTATAATATTAAATTAAATAATAATCTACCAATGTAGTTGCTTACACTAGTCTCGAATGTTGATTTTTTAAATGACTACGTTACGGTATTGCTGGATGCACTAGGCATTGTTGGGTAGTTGTTTGAAAAAAAAAAAAAAAAGCCGCTTTCCAATTTGTTGCTTGTTGAGTTTACCGTTGGTCGTGTGATCCTCTGTGAGATTCCGGTTCGCCGTCGAGTCTCCAGAGTGAGCCCCGCAACTGGTGCCCACTTGCGCAAATTGTTGAGAGCGATACAGTGCGTAATCCAACTACACAAAGTGTACTTTGTTTAGTGAGAGAACGCGCTAGGATTGTAGACCGAATTTGTTGACGCAAATTCGTTGCTGCAATCCACTTGCGACTGTCTTACAGTGTGATCACTTGCCCTTTCAGGGCGGAATTCCCTATCTTTCGGTAGGTTCGTCGTGGGGTTCCAGCCCCCACATCACCCTCTTCCACCCCTCCAGTCCCCTTTCGTGTCGTGATGTCGCAAAGGGGCAAAGCCCCCAGGAAACCTCCTGACAGGGGAGCTCCCCGAACTGTTGTGCGTCGGGATCTGAGGAACCCGACCAAGCTGGTCCCCGCCACTGAGCTGGGGACCTTCCACGCTCGCCCGGCATCCAAGGGCACCCCCTCTGCCCTCGCGGGAAGCGGCAATGATGCCGCCGACCGGGAACCAGGCAGAGGGGAAAGATGCGCACAACCCGGCCCATCTAAGAGACGCGCACCGCCGTCGCCGACCTCGCCCGCTAGAGGCGACAAACGGAGGGACGTAGAGGAGTCCCCCCCCCGCGACCTGGACCTAGTGAAGGCGCCGCCGACGCCGAGAATCCGGCTTGTGGACAAGGGCTACCAACCCCTACCGTCCCAGTCGGGTACCGTGCGGCGAAAGCCTTCACCCCCTCCGCGCTCACCCTCCCCCCCGCCGGATAGCGGGAGCGAGGAGGGAGGGGAAGACAGGCGTTTTTACGGTGACGCATGCTCGTCGCCGTCACCAGCGTCGTCGCCCGAGACATCGCGAGCACCCTCGCCACTACCCCGTTCCTACACATTGGATAGGGGTGGATATGACGTCACATCTTATGCGGCACTCGAGGCGGTTTCACTATCGCCCGAACCGATGCTCCCCCCCGTCCCCTCGCCTAGAAAGAGAACCCCGCCGTCATTCGCGGCAGTAGCGGCGGGTCCCGCCACCTCGGCCCCCGCCACCCCAGCCCCTGCCACCTCGGGTGCCCCGGCACTCGCTCCGCCCCTCCCCTCTCAGACGAGGAACGCCGACGCAGGCGCTGAACCCGCCACAGGGCGAGGAAAATACCCCCCCATAGTGGCAGAACGCCTCCCAAATTGGACGCGCCACTTCGGGCAGCTTAGGCGCGTCCTGGGGGAGGCTCCAAATGCACGACCCTTCGGCAGTGGGGTCAGATTCCTGCCAAGGACGGACGACGAATTCCGAGCCGTCCAGAGATACCTCATAGAGGCCAGCGAGAAGGACCCAACTATAAGTTGGTACTTCTATAGTCTGGCCTCGGAACTGCCCACCAAGGTGGCGATACGGGGCCTCCCCGCCGACACCCCCAATGAGAGGATAGTGGATGCCCTACAGGATAAGGGATTCGGAGTGCGACTGGTGCGGGGTATTCCTGCCCGTCGCGGTCGTCCCGGCTGTATCTTCCACGCTCAACTCGACCCCATGGACAAGGATGAGCTCGCACGCTTATACGCGGTGGACGAGCTCCTGTACATGCGTGGCGTCGTCGTTGAAGCGTGGAAGCCGGCATCTGTGTTGGCTCAGTGCCACAGATGCCAGGCATTCGGCCATGCGTCGGCCAATTGTCACCGGCCGTCAAATGCGTTCGCTGTGGTGGGGAGCACCCGGCGGCGAACTGCGACAGGCCGCGTGACCAAAAGCCGACCTGTGCCAACTGCGCAAAGCCGCACACCGCCAACGACCGGAAGTGCCCGGTGTATAAAAGAGAGGCCCGGCAGAGGGGAATCAAACCCCGTCCCCCCGTCCCCACTGCGACGTCGACGGCGCCCACAGCGCAGCAACGGCGGCGCAACAATCCCACCGCGGCGCCTCGTACATACGTCGCCCAGGCTCCCCCTCCCGTAATAACGGTCGAGGAAACTGCTGGCGCCAACCTAATGGCGCCGGCTAACGAACCGACGCAACGAGGCGCCGACGCCGGTGCTACGAAAAAGCGCCGCCGCCGAAGACGCGGCAAGAAGAGGCGCGGAGATGAGCCCGTGACGGCATCAACCCCAATCCCCTTCCTACCTGATCCCACCCCAATATTTGCGTACAACGCACCCCTCCCTTCCCATGTATGCCGTCCCAAATCAGGGCCCGCGTGCAGCGCCACGTCGCCGCCAGGCGGCGCCACCGGCACACAATGTGCCGAGAGTGGCTTTCAAGCCGCTTCTGGCGGACGTAAGACGCGCACCTCCCGCGCCTCCCACATACCCCGCGCCGCGTTCGGCACGCGCCGCGCCCGCCCCCTTCACACAAGCGCCCGTCGACAGAGCACTGAACATGCTTATTAGCCTGTTGACGGAGCTGCTTACTACGCTCGCGGCCGGCGCAGATACTAAGTCGGCGGCATTAAATGGATTGGCCAAAATCCAACAGTACACAAATGGTGGGTACTAGCCTGCGCATTGTGTACTGGAACCCCGGGGGAATAAAGGATAAAGTCCAGGACCTCCGTCTCCTAGCTCGCACCCAGGATGTGCACATCATACTCCTGGGTGAAACGAAGCTCACAGAAAAGGAGACGTTGAGGGTGCCTAACTACCACGTGTATAGACGCGACGAAACGTCACCGGCGGGCATTGCGTACCGCGGTACGGCGGTACTAGTCCGTCGGGACGTGGTCCACGTGGAGTTAGAGCGCCCCGAGTTCCGCGTCATGCGCTCCATAGGAGTCAGCATCAACGTCGACGGCGCGGAACTGAAGGTCCTGGCAGCTTACCGTCCCCCGGGACTGGATTTCAGCCCCTCCGATGTCCGGAACGTTCTGGATGGGAGGAGTCCCACCCTGCTTATGGGCGACCTAAACGCGAAGCACACGGCTTGGGGTTCCCGTCTGTGCTCGCCGATAGGTCGAAGACTCCTCCAGGATTCGCAGATCCACGGGTACGAGGTGTTGGGCCCAGCGCACCCAACCCACGTACCCACAAATCCCACACATAGCCCAGACGTTCTGGACATTGCCCTAGTGCAGGCTGTGCCTTGCCCGGTCTTACTGGAGGTGCTGTACGACCTTGACACGCAGCACCTCCCAGTTCTAGCCACGCTTGACCTCTCCACCACCACCACACCGACGAGACCGTCGAGGCGGCGGATGGATTGGCGTGTTTTTCGCGCAGAATTGGAGCATCTACACCTCGACGGCGAACTATCATCGCCAGCGGGTGTCGAAGCCGCCTCCACACTCATAACGGAGCGAATCCGCACCGCAGTGGAGGCGGCAACTACCACAATAAACGTGGCTTCTCGCCGTCGAGAGGAATTGCCACACCATCTGCGCGAAAAACTCGCCCGGAAAAAGAACCTCCGTCGCCTATGGGCCCGAACCCGCTGCCCGCGGGTCAAGCGTGAGCTCAACTGCCTGGCTGCAGAGCTGTCGGAGGGAGTGCGGGATTGGCGTGGGGCCGCCTGGGAGGGTGTCATATCCCGGGCCGGCGAACACGATACCGACCTGCACAAACTCAATCGACAGCTCACCAATGCACGACCCCCCGTCTGCCCGTTGCTAGACGAGACGGGCAGACGTCGTTACGCAGCCCAAGACCGGGCAGAAATCCTGGCACAGCACTTGGAGGGGCAATTCACGGCCAATCCAATAGCCGCCGACGCACCCAGCACTGTCGTCGAGCACCACGAGCGAGTCGTACGTCGCGTATGCGATTTCCGTACCGCTCCGTCGCCGGACGTAAACGAAGTGAGCTTCGTTTCGCCCGGCGAGGTAAGGCGGCTCGTCAGCCGCCTGCCGAAGCGCAAAGCGCCCGGAGCGGACGGGATCAGCACCGCAGCGCTCGCACAGCTGCCCCGTAGAGCCCTAGCGTGTCTAGCGAGGCTCTACAACGGCATACTCCGGACCGGCCACTTCCCTACCAGCTGGAAGTTGGGTAGAGTCATAGTCCTCCCGAAACCCGGCAAGGACAAGCGCCTGCCGGCAAGCTACCGGCCCATCACTCTGCTCTCGCACGTAGCGAAGTCGTTCGAGCGCCTCCTGCTCCGCCGCCTGAGACCGACTCTGTCGCCTCGCGACGAGCAGTTCGGTTTCAGAGGCGGACACTCGACGACTTTGCAGCTGACGCGCGTGCTCCACCATATGGCTGTCGAGCACAACCGCGGCCACTACACGGTCGGCGTATTTCTCGATATAGAGAAGGCGTTCGACCGTGTGTGGCACGACGGTTTGGTGTCGAAGTTGCTCGACACCAACACGCCGTCAGCATACGTGCGAGTAGTGGACTCGTTCCTCTCGGGCCGGAGCTTCTATGTTTCGGTCGAGAACTGTGACTCTACCACACGCCCAATTGCCGCCGGAGTCCCGCAGGGCAGCTGCATTTCGCCAGCGCTCTACGCGACGTACACAGACGACATCCCCACCTTGAGGGATGAGCTCCGAGAGGGAGAGAGGGATCTCGTCCTCGCTCTTTTCGCCGACGACAGTGCCTTTCTTACGTCGTCTCGCCGAGCCTACGCAGCCGCTCGCAAAATGCAGCGGCTGTTGGACCTGCTCCCCGAGTGGCTGGATAAGTGGCGTACCACCGTTAACGTGGGTAAAACGGTGGCGCTGCTTACCCGCCCCGGGTGCAAATGCCCGCCGCCCCTCTTACTGAGAGGCCAGCCCATCCAGTGGGAGCGCACAGTGCGTTACCGAGGGGTGGAAATCGACCGGTCGCTGCGTATGACGCCGCAGGTAGACCGGGCTGTTACCCAAGCCAAGGCTGCGCGCGCTATGCTGCGACCGGTCTTGCAATCCAGGCTGCAGCTGCGGACGAAAGTAGGCATTTATAAGACCTACATTCGTTCGCGGCTCACATATGCCGCCCCCGCATGGTACGCACTGTGCTCGGCCTCACAGCGGCGGAGACTGCAGGTCCAACAGAACGCCGCCCTCCGTCTGTGCACAAATGCCGGACGGTACGTCCGTAATGACGTGATCGCCCGCGACCTCAAGGTCCCATCGGTGGAGCAGTTCGTCGTCCGGTTGACGCGCGCGATGTTCTCGCGCGCGGACAGCGGGCGCGAAGCGCACCTGCGCGACCTCGCCCTCTCCACGCGCGCCCACCGGACGCCACTCGCGCGCTCCCGCGCGACTTACTCTCCACCGAGTGATCACGTCATTTACGTGACGTGGCGGCGTTAAGCCGGCTCGGCGAGCGACTTATAGAGTCCTCCTACACGACTCCCTTAGCCGGCTGCTGGGAAGCAGCCGGCTTCCGGCCGGCCGGCAGGCCGGCCGGTAAACGAACGACGCTGGGGTGGTATACCCCAGCAGTATGCTCGGGTAAAGAGCGTAAGCTCGGGGCCCGTACCCAGCGGTCCATATAAAGGATCAGCGGACGACCCAATAATAAGTTTGAAAAAAGAATCAGTAAATTTTTTTAATCACGCATTTTTTTAAACAACGCGTTTATCTTCGATACCTTACTTATGTAAGCTTACAGGTAGGGTTATTAATGTTCATTTTTTATTACTTTATGCGAATAAGCTATGATTTTGTTTTCCGTATAAAGTCGTGTACAATTTCTTTTTAAAAACTCATGATATATTTTATTAAAAAGTAGTGAACTATCTTTTATAAGTATGTAGTGTACATAATGTATGTATGCATATAAAACTTCCTTAGAAATTCTTGAAATTATAAAAAAATTTGCTACTCGCATCGGCTTTGCCCGGGTGTACATGTATTATATAAACTTTCCTCTAGAATCACTCTATCTATAAAAAAACCGCTTCAAAATCCATTGCGTAGTTTTAAAGATTTCAGCATACATATTGACAGACAGCGACAGCGACTTTATTTGATACGTATCGAAAATCAGTAGTGAGAGTTTGTAGCTGTAAGGTAAGAAACAGACAGACTAAAATAGCGAGTTTGTTGTACTATTTACAGATAGCCTATAGAGTGACGCAGTGGAATAAACGTACTAGGTAATAACAATGTATAACATTTCGATCACGTACAACGTAGTGGATAGGTCCGACCTCTGTTTGATGTTTCGCGACGGTTCCACACTAAGTGAGGTTTTCCGTTTGTTTGTCCAGTGGTTACCGTAAAATCTACTTTATTGGATAGTTTGACAGTGTATTCTGTATTTTCTTTATGAAATGTAACGCCGTACAAAAAGTCGTATTGAATTTACTGCCCTGCCTGTGCAGTAAATTCTATCTCATGAAAACGGAACATTGACTAGTAAGTATATTTTTTACAATAAATATAAACAAAATCGTATTTTATTTTAATAAATTCATAGGATATATCTCTCCAGGAAATATAAATACGTACATAAAGAGTATAAATGGTAAAATAGGAAACAAATAGATGAAATTTCAAAACCCATTGTCTCTAATGATCTCATTATCAGAAACTCATTTAAGACGCGACCAGTAAGTATCAGTGTCAGAGACATTCATATTCTAATATTATAGTGCAGAGCTAATGTATATATGTTCAACATTCATCATTATCATCATTTCAACCCTGAAGACGTCCACTGCTGAACAAAGGCCTCCCTTAAAAATCTCCAATATGCCGCGACGATGCGCTTTCCAGCGATCTTTACCAAATTTCAACATGCAGTTTTCAACATATAAAACTTAAATGTATTTATCAATTACATACGTCATCATCGCGAAGAGCGTCGTGTTTTGGTTACCGGAAGATCCAGTATTCAAACCTGTCTGGCAAAAAAATGTCAATTTATATTTATGACTGACTAGCGGTGATGTAAACACCTGTAACAAGTCCGTAGGCTAGGTCTCTTTTTTCTTTCTTTCTTTCAATTGTAATGCAACAAACACTGAATTATGTAAGTGAATCTTATAACATTAGATTAGAGAAAATCGAACCTAATTTGCTTAAGACATTTCCGAGATTAGCGCACACAAACACACAGACAAACATACTATAATTATAAATAATCTTACGTTGATAATGTTCCGTAATTTATAATTTTAGATTGTCTCATATATGTATGTACGAACAGATTGGTTACAATTGTATATATCTAAAGATAAAAATAATAATAAATCTTTGTCGATATACCTATGATAATGACTTATTTACATTACTGATTGAATTGCGATTTAAAAGCGTAAAATAGCTGTTTATTTTCTTAACCACTCCCTGAACAAGAGGTTGTAGAGCGAAATTAGCAGAGTAATCACTTCGATAGAGTGTCCCGCGATAATATCAAGCGTTTAACAAAATGCCAATACATTAACGTAGACCGGCCCGTTATATTACCCTGCGTTCATTTTAAGCTCATTAGTGTTTCAGCCTTAATTGTCTTCCAATGTAGGTCGAGTTCAGGGCGCTTTCTGTGAATCGATTATTGAATTTCTGATCGCTAAATTCTTCTAAGAAGACCGTGACCTAGTGGTTTGTAATGCCGGCTTAAAGACCTTAAACGTCGGTACTTACAATCTAACTGACACTAAAAACTTTATATATTAATAATAATTTACCAGAATCATTCACACAGCGTCATCTAGTCTCAAGCTAAAGAGAGTTTGGTATGGGTACTGCACTACTAATTCTTTAATACATATTTTTGCAAATACATACATAATATACACAAGAAACTTCCAGACAAATATAAACAATCATACTCATGAATACAAATGATTGTACTGTGCGAGAAATTGAAACCGCGACAAATGAAGGCCTTACTTCCTTTTTTTTATACTAGTATGGTGGCAAACTGGCATACGGCCCATCTGATGGTAAATAGTTACTGTAGCCTATGGACGCATGAAACACCTGGGGTGTCACGTGCGCGTTGCCGACCCTTAAGAAATCTTAATATACCCTTCTTGAAATACCTTCGTCGCAACCTTAATTCCTAGGTGAGCTAAACCACTAAACCATCAATGTGATGATGAAAACGCTGACAATAAAGCAAATAAGTAAGAAAGATGCTTTATCGAATTGAAATATACTCAGCGAAATGTGGTCATATCAATTGTTGCATTCGTCACCACATTTATGATTCACTTCCACAATTGCTTACGCCCAGATAAATTAAATATATAAATAAACATTTATATATTATGAATTTTTGTTTTAAGTTTTTATACAATTGCAATTTACAAATCTATTATTAAGTTGTTTTTGGTAAGGTTAGCCACACGAAAACAGCCAATAACCAGATGAAAATAGATTCAACAATAAGTCAACACGTATTCATGATATAACCTGCAATCTAGTCAAAGACTATTTATTAGAAAAGTGTTTTTTTTACTTTACTACTTAAGTTTCTTTATCTACTAATTAATGTAAGAAAATATTAAAAATTAAGTAGTCTATTATTAGAAAATAAATAATAATGTTTCACAATATTTCATTTTCAATATATTACATTCAAAAGTTTAATCTTCAAAGTATATCTCTTACGCTGTGACAAATGGTACATGAATACCAAATTATATGACAACTGCTGGAACCTTTACACTTCCAAGAAGTAAACAAAACAAACTCACTCACTTTCACATTTACAATAAGGAAGTGGGTAAATACTAAAACTTTGCTTGTAATTATGAATTCAATTCGTACCGTAAACTTGAAACAAATTCGTCAAGGAATGTTCTCAAGTAATAAAGGATCAGACTACTATATATACTCGTAACCGCAAATAGGTTACTAACGTTTCAAGTAAATGGCTTACAACTGTATTAATAACGAAATAATATATTAAATAATAATATATAAAAAATATATGTTTTGTATAAATAGAAATATGTATGTATGGATGACAATTATGGACTTGAAGCCATGAAATGACAAGTAAACTGGCTATTTGTAAACACGCTATGGAAAAAATTATGCTGAATGTCAAGAGATCAGATAGGCTGCAAAACTGCGTCATTCCTAACAAAATAATAGCTACAGATATAAATTTGAAAATAAAAAGACGCAAATGGAGATTGGCAGGCCACATAATAAGAGATATGATAAATGGAGTAATAGAGTGACAGGATTGTATCACAGGGAAGGAAAAAGAAAAATAAGCAGACCCCAGACAAGATGGGATGATGATATTAAGGTAGTGGCAGGATTAATGTGGAACAGAGTGGCTCAAGAAAGAGGAGAATGGAAACGATTGTAGGAGGCCTTTACCAATTGGCAAACAGATCTGCAGAAATAAAAAAACAATCCAAATAATACAAAAAAATTTTCGGTTTTTAAAGTTGTAAATTTTTATGTCTGTTTTTAAAATAATGTAAAGTTGATCTGAATAAAGGCAATAATAATAATAAATAGAATTATTCTTCATTCAGAAGTTCGGTCTTTAAAAATATGTAGATGTTTACTATTGTACGATTTCGTGTGATACACTCTGAAATTCATGATGGTCGCTTATATCGTTATGTTTGTATTCACAGTGCTGAGCCTAGCCGAGGCTAGAAATTTAATATAAATAAATTGCTTACTTTTATTACATAAACTCCAACGGGTGTGAGTTAACGGGTTCGCGCGAGAGAAACAGCACAGCTATTATAAATGCGACAGCAATTCTCTGCGGTATGTATACACAAACATATGACAACTCACGCCATTCACATCCTACCTTACGCCGAAATACGGAGATTAAATACATATACGTACTTCTGAATAGTGTTAAGTGTAAGTGATAAATAAAAATAATAAATGGTTGCATTATTTGTTTAATATTATGAACAAAGGAGAGGGAGCGATTTTGGTTAGGAAAAAGAAAGAAAAAGGCTGAGTGAAATAACTCCCAAACCACGCAGTGAGACGACACAGTTTCGCACAAATGCTCGTAATTTTGTGATTATTTCATATTATTACATAATATTTAGCTTTGTCTCTCTGAAAAAATGTACATACAAAGAGTGAAAGAAATGTTTAAATCGGTGCATTGGTTCCAGTGTTTTTACTTTCCTCATAGTTGCGCTTTATCTTTAATAATAGCATAATACCAGCTGACCTACAAAATTTCATTTATGTTATATTTTTTCCGTTTTACCATCATCTTTTATTGCAACTCCGCTTCAATTGGTCGCATCATGATTTTACATAGCCTATACTCTGTCTCGATAAATAAGCTATCCAAAACAATATATATATTAAATTAGTTCCGTATTACCAGAGATTAACCTGAATTTTCAAACTTAAACATAATAATATCAGTATCGATACGGTTCATCCTTCTCTAAATTTACTGCATTCTTAAAAATGGACAATAAAATCAATATATTTTCCATTTGACAGTTGCAATACATTTAAATGCTACAACCTTTTGTATACACAATTCTTTTTATTCACATTCACATTTATTTCTTATTTATTTACGTATTCCCCTATCGCCACCTCCATGCATAGGTAACTCGCAATAAATCTGCAGGAAGTCACGTGGCCTTGATACTCCGCACTGGCTTGTCACTTCCACGTGAATAATAATAATTCAAAGAAAAGGAGCTTTACTTATATATGAGAAAATTCTAAGCAAATATTCATATGGTATTTTTTTATAAGCAATATATAACTTGATTTGTATTGTTTCAACAGCTCACTTTCGATGGTCATGAGTATCATTGTTTTTATTGATGGGGGTGTTCTTTATGTATACTGTATATGTAATTAGAAAATAAATAGTCTTACTTCTTTTAAATCGAGCTACTGATTTGTATCATATTTATTTTGATTATATATTCTAGCTGTTTTACGCAACTTCGTCTGCTGATTTTGAGATAAAAAATTGTAATATACCTCCTTCCTCGTAATATTGTCTACGTTCATGTTAAATCTCATTAAAATCTATTATAGAATTCTGCGTGAAAATGTAACAAACAAACAGATTGACAAACACGGTTAATTTAGAATATAACGAATATTCTTGGTAGTATGGTCAACCCAGTACTATATACATATAATAATTACTTTACGCAATATTTTTCATTTCATGAACACTGAAAAATTTTACGTATGATACAGTTTATAGAAATATTTAGATTTAATGTTTTTCAACTTAAAGTCATGAAAGTATATTCATATATTTTTTTTATATTACACTTCTAACAATCTTGGTTATAGTCTGCTGATTCATACCAAGGGCATTTTTTTAACCTCACCATCCTCATTCCTCCTACCTCACGCAAATCAACGTCCATCTGCCGTGAACTACTTAATATTAACCCAACTCAAAGTTAATGAACTTAATTGACATAACTCACGCCTATCTTCCTACATCAGGGAAGAGAGGATTGGGTATAGGTATAGATTCTAGGTATCGATCGATAACTCATAGTTTATTAGAACAACGTCATATATGTTTATATGTACTTGAAGAAATTAAAAGTAATCAAATAGACTCTATATTTAAGTTATTAGATACCTTCATAGCTATCGGTAAAAATTACATTCAATTGTTTGTTGTACTTTTTTAGGGATGTGCTTCTGATGTCCTAATAATAATCATGGGGTTATTAATAGGACAATATAAGCACATCATGATCATCGCAATATGGATTAGTACATAGTACATACATTGGCCAGTTACAATTCTATTATTTGTGTATATGGCTAGTACGCTAACTAATGATTTTTACAGATTTTAAATTGGATTATCTTTCAATAGCACAAACGCGACTCCCAATCTGCCGACATTGTTACATAAAATTTTTATATGGCAATACTGATTTACATGGCGTCAAAAACAACGACTTCAATTCTTTGTTGATAAATCAAAATATTAATTCAGTTATTTATAACTAACAGATCTAACACATTATTAGAATGTGTTTCATAGATTAACAACATCGTAAAGGATAGTGAATTTCATATAATCATATCATCAAAACTGACACAGCAAGTGGCTAACGAAATATCTCGTCATAATACTTTCATAGGCCTAAAACAATATTGACGTTTTGTAACCACACGATATATAGTGCTGTAGGCAAACCTTCCTTTATTTTTTTGAGGAACCTTGTACATAAGGGCGAATTCAGTTTGCAGATATTTTAGAATCTCCCACACGTAGTAAGCAAACCGCAAGGATATATTACTACGATTCGTTGCAATTTATTGCCGTGAGAGAAAAAAAAGAACGAACGATTTCAAATGTTATCTGTGAGTATATTTACGATTTACTCTCCTGAAGTATGTTTTACTTGAAAAGCCTGTATTTTGTAGATGGGATGAGATTACTTTATTATTATGTATGTAGTAACTGAAAACATATATATGTTTTATCTATAAATATATATGCATAGTCTAAAAGTCATGTTGGTAAAAGAGAAGTTGCAAAGTAACTGAAGAACTGGCATGTCACACGAAGGAATAAAAGTAATCTTGCAAAGTTGGGATATGTGCGTACATTCTATTTATATCTTAATGTCATTGTAAGTGAATATATTTTTTTTGTATATATGCAATAGTTTTATTTATCAACCTGAAGTTCTATATACGATCATAATCATTATTATTAATACTGTATTTTCTGACTATTATCCAAAACTCTATCTAATCTATATAATCTTTACATATAATAAACGTGACTAGGCCAAAACTGTTAAGACACATTATAGTGTCTTAACATGTCACGTGAAAACGACTGAAGGGTTAGGATGAAATATCACAAAATATATTGTTAAATATAGATAACATGTGGGTAGAAGAAATTAAAAAAAAACTATATAAAGACGGCCTCGGTGGTCTAGCGGTTTAGCACACCGCCTTACTTCCGATGGTCGCGGGTTCGATTCCTCGCACGGCACAAACATTTGTATTTATGAGTATGATTGTTTGTATCGGTCTGGGTATTTTCTATGTATAATGTGTATGTATTTACGAAAAAAAAACACATCTTTGTATTTGTGTCAGCTATCTAGTACCCATAATACAAGCTTTAGCTAGCTTAACTTGGGTCTAGATAGTGCTGTGTGAATTGTCCTGAGATTATTATTAGATTATTTTTATTATATATGTGTTCCTTCATAATTAATTTATTAATTATAGATGACATTGTATAAATCCTTGATTTTTTTTAACCTGTGTCATGTATCCACATGTAAAGTACAAATTACTCAGACATCCACTAAATTGAATAGCTATATAAAATAAAGCTCTACGTGAATTATTTTATACTAAAAATTGCATAAAGAATTTGAAATATAATTGAAAGACAAAATAAAAAATGTATACAACTTAATTCGCAGCCAATTTGGATGCACCATTCTATTATCAGTCATTAAAAAGAAATATGCACTGTTTGTATTCATTTAGGGGAATATTGCCATAATCGCCACTCTTGACATGTGGGCTGGCGATCGCAGACGAACGGAAGATCTCTGGTTACGCAACGCAGGACCGATCGTCGTAGAGATGATTGGAGGAGGCCTTTTTTCAACAGTGGATGTCTTCCGGGCAGAAATAATGATGAAAGAATAATGATTATGTATTTTTTTATTAGGTACAATTAATGACTAAAATCATATTCGTCATAGATTGGATATTAAATATTAGCTCGTCGGGGTTGTTGAGCTCTACGTTTATAGAGAACAATTTCATTCATTGTGAGTCACTTGACTAATGCATGAACATGACCGGCTACAATACAAATTATTGTACATTTTTTTATATACTTTAATCAAGTAATGCACTGGAAACGCTCATGGTTGTGAATAATAAGTGTGTTATATGACATTATCGTGCTGTTTTAGTACAAATAACTTACCTTACATGCTTTGTTGATGAACTCTCTAACGCAGTGGAAGGTACAATGTGTTAGATAAATCAATTAAATTTCAAAACGATTAAGGTTCAAATTAAATACGACATTTTTATTCGTATTCATATATAGTTATACAAAACCATCAGTTCGTAAATCAGTTGATGATTTTTGATAAGAAACTCAACTATTAGTATTTTAAAAAAGATTATACATTGTGATCATTGTGATGGTCATTATACTATATATTCTTATAAATCTTATTTTATCTAAATTTTTATATTCTTGACTGATTACCCTATTCAGCAAAGTCCTTCGTGATTATTTATAGTCGACGAAGACGTAGACATAAAATTATGATTTGTACAAACTTCTAATATTTGAAAGAGTGTATTAATACCCTTAAAGCCCACATTTTCACAAGTTAACTGTAAGAAGGCAAGCGAGACAATAAACCGTATTTATGTCTTGCACACTCTCCTTTACCTTGTAACAGTGTAACAAAGTCTATTTGTCGGAATGTTGCCACAGAATATCTTCTTGTTCATGTGTTTTACGTAGGCAACTTTTATTGCGCATCGTTAACTCACTTAAGAAAATCTCTGCAACATTATTAAACGCTATCTGAATGAACAATAAGGGGTATACATACACTAGTGCAAATATTACGACGTGAATGTCGAGAGAATTAGATGCCACCGGTACTCCTGTGGGAAAGCGCCCTCTGCTGTCAAGAATTTCTAGGTTACCTTTTAATGTTAAATTTTCAAGCGTCCTATATGCCTTTGTACAATATAAAGTGTGTATATGTATACTTCTTAATTTCGTGTTGTGTAACTTAAATGTGGGAAAGTGGTAACTGTATGCAGTTACATCTATATACATACACATACACCACGGATATGATAAATTATGCTTTTTTTATTGCATGCCCAAGAAAATGGAGCCAAAGTTGTATACGCTGGCCCCGCCAGCGTATACCATAAGTGAAGGATAATAAGCAATGATGTCTCATGAATTAGTCCATCGTGGCTTTACTAGGAATTGACTGTTTCTGGGAAGGACCACGTGGAGGTCGATCTAACTGATCTGTGTTACATTATTCGTTATAGAATCACTATGCCCTACTAACTTTCCCCTTCCCTTTCTTAAAATAATAAAGTTATGTAATATATACACTATAATACAAATATCAGATATACGTCGCTCGTAAACAATCATGTCACATGAGGGCAATGCACAATGTACATAGAAATGGTTCCCGAACAAATGGTACAGACGAAATATATTGCTGATGACTACCACTGTAATAGCCTGCGTACACTGTAGAGGTGACAACTAGACAATTACTATGGTACCTTTGTTTACGTAACAAAAGATCCCCTATTTCAGTAGATACAATTTTTGTTCTGGACGATACAAATCATACATATGTAGTTGCCATATATGTATATGTAGTATGTATAGACTGCCTCGGTGGTCTAGTGATTTCGTATACTGTCTTACTCTCGTTGATCGCAGATTCAATTCCTTGCACGATGCAAGTATTTCATGATTAAGATTGTTTTATATCAATCTGAGAGTTTGCTATGTTATTATAACTTATAAAAATAATAATAACCCTAGATAATCCCTACAGCTTTATCTACTCCCAACCTAAGTAGAACTTGTGTTATAGGTACTAGAGTACATTTTTTATGTAAATACAACAATTATTGCATAGAGAATACCCCGATTGATATAAATGATCATACTCATGAACAAAAATGTTTGTAGCGTACCAGGAATCGGACGCTCCACCATCAGAAGTACGACGGTGTGATGATCCGCTAGGTTGCGTAAGACGTTAATTTCAAGTAAGACAACGTGGACTTACAGAGATCTTACCTCGTAGAGATATATATAATTAGAAAGATTGTTAAAATTGGGGTTATAAAATAACTAACAATTCAATCTTCCCTCTGGTATATGTATGTCACAATAATACAATTTTACAATAATCGTTATAGCTAACATTTCCCTGCAATTCAAATAACATTCTCGACATTTGCGACCATCTTAACTGCTTTCATTTTGATATAATGCCATTTTTATTCTCATTTGAACGAACTGTGAATCGATGTTACATCAGTAATGGAAGTAAATTAAAAATACAGCGAATATTACAGCCATTGTGATAATTACGCATTTCTTATAGTTATTGCACCTCATCTAGTGGTTATTTTTACATTTATGCATTGAATTTAATAATAAACTGCAGGTGTAAAGTAAAAATTATTCAGAATACATATTAACTTTTAATTTTAACACGCGATTTCATTCACCTTTAAATAGTAACAAGTGCTATTAATATATATATATATATATATATAACTATATAATTTTGTAACTGTACAAATGTTATGTGCAGCTCACTAATACAATTAAAGTGGAAGATTGTCTTACTTAACGAATAATTGTATTATAATATTATATTTTATGCATAAATATTTATATTAAAAAAATATTATTATCATCACCGAAGAGTTAATTAAACAATAATCTACAAACCACTAGACCACAGTGCTCTCAAGATGTTACTAAGGCTAGTATAATAATTCAAGGATCTTATGAAACCATATAGCTCATGAACTAGCCGGCAATAAAATCTTTTCATCTTTTATTTAAGAATTGCTCTTATGCGGTAAATTTGCCAAAAGCTAAAGCCGTTACTCTAATATTTAGTTTCCAAAGGTTGGCGAACGAGACAATGGTTCGATGACTACAAGTTCATTGCGAAGATAATTAAATTTCATTTTTTTTAAATGCCATAATTCGCTTAAGTTTAGTTAACTGGCTGCTTGTCGACCTTATTTTTATAAATATTATATATTATTTTGATACCTTGTAGCATTACAATGGAATGAGAGATTTATCATATCTAATACCCTTATTTGTTATATGTATAATCATATTTTACGTACGGAAGCTGGACTCTGGTTGCAGTCTTAGAGGCTGGAGGGTGTGCTGAACACCAACGATTCTCTCATGTGGTGTGCCGTTGGAGTGATGGTGTCCTCACTCCAGTATTTAATGTCCTCAACAATACGGTATTTTCGCTCTTTTTCCTCATTTTATCAATAATAATAACTTCCTTCAATAGTATCAATTTATACGTAACATTACTAATATAATATTTTTCATTTCACACCTACAGTAATGTCTAACCTTCTCTTTGGCTTTTATTATATCTGGCAGTATATTATATTCTTAAAAACAAAATTTAAAATCTCATCTGTTCTATCAAATATGTGAGAAAATAGAAAAACGACAAACATTCGTGGACAATCTTCTGTGGGCTTTTGTTCCATACAATAGTAAATTACATTTCAAATTGTATAAGTCGATATATTTATATTATTCGGTATTTAACATAATAACCTATTAAAATAATCTGATGTACTGAAATAACCTTAAGAATACTCTTAAGAAATATGTTTCCTACTTCGCCCGGGAACTAGGACGAATCTTGCGGTAGTCCAGAAGACGCCGTCATCCAATCACCAGGTGCCAGGCTCCAGCGACACTTCATCCTATTAGTCCACCACGGTTAAACAAGTGAAATGTAAAATACCATTAAGTAGGTCGTTAATTTGTTTTCTGATCAAATAAATAAAAAAATTTTATTTCTTTCTATATAGCAAATAGGTGAAAACATTTTCAACAACGGCAGTGTACAAACCCTTGGCAGACGTGACCAACATGTTAGTAGAGTAGAGAACAATATTAAGTTTCAAACTTCTATTTTGTGTTACGCTGCAACAACGTTGCACTATCCTTTGGAAGTTGTGCTATCCGTTTATGGTAACTACATAAAGTAAGTGCATTGTACATCATACACAGTATCGCTTATTCGATGAACTAAATCCTATCTACTTGCATGATCTACGGTGGTACGGAACTTTATGGATGTCATTTTTATTATTAAACAATTTATGAACTACTCACAGTTCGGTGCAAGGATGTTTAAACCTCGGAACCAAGTTATCTTAGCATATACACAACAGATGAGAAGGTATTTTCATCAACATCGGAAAATAGAAGATACCTAATTTAACTTTAAGTATTTTCAGATGTCCAATTTAGATATAATATAAGTAAAATTAGAACTGGTTGTCATGATTATTTTTTTAATAAAAGTTTTTAATTATATATCAGTCATAAAGTTTTAATTAAGTTTTTATCAAGACTATACTAAAATCGGATTATTTTTAAAAACCAACAATGCTTTCTAACATTCTAAACGATTTCAAATATTAAGTAACGTGATATGCAATTTGGACATTGAATTATAAATTTTATCGATTTTACGCATATGCTTTTTTTCTTTAATTTCTTAGAACATATCTCATAGAGTCATCTACCTACGTAGCTTACTACGTAAAATCCAGCTAATAACAGTCAATTATCAGTGCTTTCCGTTACCGAATCGTTAAACAAAACTGCATTTCAGATCCTGCGAGAAGAAATTTTAATAAAAATAATAGAGCGTCAAACACTGTTATTTTTATTAAAATTTCTTTAAACAATTTATTTAACATTTTCTACAGATTATATATTATACTGTCATTTTAATAGCTACCCGATATTAATCCATATACGGCAAGGTATTTCAATAAAAACGTAAATTACACGCCTTATTATTACAGTGTTGTTTAATTATAACCCATTGTTGTTTCGGCAATTATTATGATTACATGTCTGCAACGTTATAATTAAGTTACGCTGTAGGATATCACGTTTAATTATTCTTGCCTACGCTGTAATCTAAAACTAGGCTTGGTTTTATAAAATGTTATTATATTGTGATATACTAAGCAGTGTAGAGGCTTTTACATAATAATTTATTTTAAGTGTTGGTAATTTACCCTGAATATTAAAAGTGTTATATATAGTAATCTTATAAAAAGGAAAAAATATTTTATTATTACTTTGTTCTTCTTTATAATAATTAAAGTACAGAAATACTGAACTGATTTAACTAACTTTTATAGATATAAAATAATTGTAAGTCTAATTGAAATAATTGTATAATAGAAATTACTTTATCTTCATTATCAATGAGGTATTATATAGAAAAAATACGATCTCTGCTGCTGATAAGATAAGATAATGTTACAGACATGTAGTTAGGAATAGAACAGAATAGAATAGAAAATCCTTTATTCAAATAAACTTAATTTAAGCACTTTTGAACAGTCATAACATTTTTTTTAATCTACCGCTCATTCTAAGCTGTCTCATCAAGAACAACAGAAAAGAACATCAACAAGAAGAACGAGCAAGAAACTTGTGTGTTGCTCTTTTAAATAATGCTTGTAAGTTTACATTTACAAGTCGAAACGTGGGAATACAAACCACCTAGGACTAATTTATTAGGGTCAAATTTAAATACACAATAAGATTAAATCAGTCGTAGTAATAAGAACAGACAAGCAGCAGACAAGTACCCGGTCACGAATATGACTTAGATAAATCACTAATATGTAATATTATCAATAAATGTTTAATTTTATCTAACGTAACGCATAAAAGATCTCTTTGAACAGCATTTTACAACGAGAATATATAGCAATTTCTATTTTTTTCTGCAAAGGAATGCAATAGATTATAGCTAATGAATACTCGAATCTAACAACAGCCATAGAAATATAATCGTTTCCTCAACGTTTTTGTGTCCCGTGTCAAAAATATTATAAGAGCAACGGCAATTCGCCGACAGAATAATTAATTGCCAAGAAGGAGAGTGATGGAAAAATAAGTTGATTAACAGCAACGCGAGGGAAACGAGAGCGCTTCCCCGTAATTGTTCCTATTGTAATAATCACGTCATGTTTGTATTATCTAATTAGTAAAGGGATCGATGATCGCTACGAAGAATGCGATTAGGACTCTGAATGCGTCTTTTTATTGCATATCATAAATAAAAAAATAAGAATAAAATCTAATGATAAGATCATTACAATTCCTTATACAATTGTAATAACAGAGTCCGCGAAACTTACTATATATTGTTCAATTAACGCAGCTTGTAAAACATAGAATGAGCCATCTACGCAATTGTTACATTCTTTAAACCATGTTGTTGCTGAGCACATGTGTGTATTGCAAATTTATTGTATATACTTGTGCAATTATAAACAAATAAATTAGATGAGAGTGCTTTATAAAAATATTTTAGTAGTTTCTAAAAAGCAATCAAATTATTTTAATACGACGCCAATCCTACCTACTACCTACAAAACATACTCTAATTGATCTATCCAACAGAAAGATATTTTATCTGAATTGTAATATATTATAATAAGAAATAAATCACTATATTTATAATAAAAAAAACTGTAAAAAATTGCAATACCACGCTTTATCTTTCACTTTGTACAAATTTATATTATTTGTTTAATATATTTATTTTGACACAATAACAATTCATAGTATATAATAATATGCACAACGTGATACTAAGTTAAATTATATAGGACCTTTCTTAACCTACTTACTCTCATAGTGCATGTGAGAGAATAAAAGAAAGGCATTAGTAGATAGATACGATTTCCTATAACAATAGACGTTCAGATCACTCTTGATGTTGTTCAATTTACTCGAATTTTCAGATAAATGAAATTGAATCAATCCTACTCTGTACAAAGAATTTTACATAAAAGCCAAAAAAATAAGAGCTGTATTTTTATGGATCGTGTATCTTTTGATGAGGATAATTGTGTCTTATTGATTCTTTTTCCTAAACACATTATTTATTATATTTAATTGACTGATAACATTGTTACAGATTCAATTGAGATAAATACTTACTATAAAATAAAATTTACCATGTTCGTTATAAGAAAAAAAATACCATTGCCCTTTTGGTACAGATACTTTGAAAAAGCTATATTAATTAAACAACACCAACCAAAACAAAGCAGTATCTATCTGTGTTTTCCATTTTATATGGTTCATTTCTTATTTGAACGATTTCGAAGCGACAGAGCGTGAGAAAGATATGCTATACTACTGATATCGTAAACAATGATTTGTAATAAAATTTTATACTGATTCCCAAATAATATTAAAGTAAAATATTAATATAATAACTACCTAGGAATACCCGTAACATTGTTTATATAAAGGCTTTCAGAATAATGATTAAATTAAGAACAAAAAATATATCTATAATAGATAAGGTAAACTAACAGATCTATTCTGACCCCTTTTCTTCTACGTCACATATTTTTTTCTGCATTATTACGATATTTTAAAGTGTTCCACATATTCATTTATCTATAATAATACCAAAGTCTTTTGAAGTGCATACCGATCTACAATTTTGTAATTTTAAAGTAAATCTAACTATATAATATTTCTTAGGTCATATCCATTTCGCCTGCTACTGTTGTACGAGAAATCAAGTTCCTATTTTAATATCCCACGATAAAATTTTATAAAAAATCGTTTTCTATCTATATAGTTATCAGGACCCTCAATAAATATAATAATATGATTAAAATAACAGTGAATTGTCTGAAGCATTATTTAATCACTCTATAGAGTAAGCAAGTGGAATGTGATATATTTATATCTGCACTATGCTGTTAGTAGACAAATAATAATACAGATACGGCGTTTAATTAATTTTTGGAATGTACGGAACCCCTTTCATATGATACCCCACTTAAGCGAATAGGATTAATTTGAAATTTGGAACCCCATTTCGGAACCCTTATTATACTATTTCTCTTATATGTATATACACATTTATGTTTATTTTATTTCCATTATGACGTTACTACTTTCTAAAAACTTAAGTTGTAGTCGATGTATAGACGGTAAAACAAAGTCACACCACAATAATTGGTTTTAGGTATATTTTTAATTCTGAACTCTAAAAATGCCATAGATACGAATTTCTCTTCTTTGTAGTCCATAAAAAAGAATATAAAGATGACTGTTACAAAAAAGAATAAAACGTCCACGATAGTTTCTACCCAAAATTTACACCAAATACTCGCAATATTTGAACTTGTTTTCAGACAAATGTCTAAAAGTTTACATTGGCTTTGCAATTGTATGAAATGCGAGTAATTTAGTAATATGGTTATAGCGGCACTGCGACCCGAGTCACAATACGCCCGGTCGGCCATTTTGAAGCAATGGTCCACGTAGCCAAAATTACCGGATAATGCAGTTTATGCTTTCACTAATTCATATGCCTTTCTTTCTTTGTAATTTAATGGCTGAAGTGAATTGTACGATATATACACAGCTAAATAAATACAGGATCTTTGTGTAGGTTTAAAATAGCTTAATATTTATTTGTGTACTTTCTAAACGTATGATCTTATTGATATTTGTAGATACATTGTTATTTTTAAATAATTTAGGGTAATCATTTCTGACTTTTACTCTGTAAGTGCACTGAGCCTGAATAACTTACTAAAAAGAAAATTACAACCAAAGCATGAAATAGACAGTAGACGTCAACTATAATAATTTTAGAAAGTCATCAGTTATTAACTACATGACTACCACAACAAACTTTTAAAATTTATAATATTAGCTTATTTAACAGATTAAAATAAATTTTTAAAGACACTTTAACAAGCCCAGTAAGTAAGAAATTAATCCCAAAACAGCAGCCCTACAAAGTCATAATGGACTGATGCTTATTTTATGTAGATTTAACTCCAAATTGACATAATTAAATTGTAAACAATGTAATCCTTATCTGTGGTAATTATAAATACAATGGTCGTAGTATTCATTTGTGATCTTCTGGGATTTAAGCAGATCACCTAATGATCGTGGCTTTTTGTATAGAAATAGTCGTATAAATACTGAATCAAAAATACTCGATCAAGGATTATTGACTCGTTAGTTAATTAAATTCTAATATTTTATCGGACTAGATTTTAGAAGTACAAAGTAGTAAACATATCTTAGGCTCACTTATAGATTCTGTCAAGTAACTTATTTTATAAGTAATTACATATTGCCATTGCCTAATAGTATTCTATCTTGATTTACACATAAGGTGATAAGATATGTCCACGTTTGTCCACATTGTATTTAAATTATTTTATAACTGTATTATTCGTGCAATAAAGAATATATATAAATATGAACATGTCAAGTATTCACCTCGACAGCAACAGTGTCTATGACTACTCCATCTCGGATAACAGTCAATATATAGTCTATAAACTTCTGCATTTCGTTCGGTATGGCAATGAAATTACAGGCTACAGAGGCTTAGTCCTTTGATCCGACAATGCGTAATGTAGTAAATAAATATATACTTTACATCAGGTGGCAATCCACGTGATTTTACCAAAAAAATATCAGATTATACAGTTTATTTTCTCAATATAGCACTCGGTATGACTGTTAGTGTCAAAATCCTAGATCAAGGAATGACCTTAATCAACGAAATTTCACATCTTTGACCGATCTAAATCAGAATTCATTAAATTTTCAATATCGCAATATAATTTTCATGACAATCTAAACAATAAAATCAATTTAATGAAAATTGACTGAATTTTGAGAGGTAGTTGAACATCTCATGATTTCAATACATATTTGACAGATATGTTAAGTGACAAGCCAAGGAAATCTTAACGCTTAAAAACAAAGATTCAAATTGTTAAACTTAATGTTCAAATATTAGATGTCAAGATTGTTATATTATATTCACTGATAAGATATTTATTTTAAACGTCAATAAAACAACAATTTCCCATGACAGCTATCACGCGAATTCTGTAGTCATTTATCAAATTAGGTAATATATTATGACAATAGAAAATTACAAGTTAGGTTCTAACATAAAACATAACATGAAAGTTAAATAACATTCCGAAAAATGTTTGCAATAGTAACACTCCATTCTTACGTTGTCTAGAATAGATCGTAATTTAGCCATAAGATCGCTTACTAATATCTCTGTCTCTTGTTTATTGTAGTTATATCTCTAGTTTATGTACATATATTTTATACTAATTACTAACAATAGAGAGTTTTTAATTTTCATAAATTGTCAGTACGTTTGCAGATCTAGCTGTCCAGCTATGTAGCTACATGTAGATGAGTCACTTACTACTATATATACACATATTCTCCTAAATAGCATGAAAGAAAGCTGAAAGAACGCAATGCAAGAGGAAGAAAAATAGGTAAAAAATCTTCATATAGTGCTGCTTCCTCAGCGTATTTATAGTATACTACAGCCTCTTCTTATCAGAAAAGGTCCATGCCCAGCAGTGGGACGATAATAGGTTATTGGGGTAATGCTAATCATTAATCTATCATTACTACAATATCAAAATTGTTATATACTGAACATCTAAAAGATACCTTGTACAGAAGTTGATAATAGTCCCATAAAATTACTCGGCCCATTAAACTTACCTTATAGTTTAAATGGTATTTAAAGTACTTACTCTTAATGTTCTACGCTTAAACGTCTTTGTCGCTTTTCGAATAATAATTTATTTGTTTATAACACCTATTACAAAATCATTAACTACCCACATAACTATAAAATAATAAATTTGTTTACATATTAAACTTGTATGTTAATATCTTTGGCTTACTTATAGGTTCTGTCAAGCAACTTATTTTATAAGATAAGTCCACCTTTGTCTGATGATATTTTTGTAAGGTACTGGTTTCTTCTGTCACCACTAGGAATACTTTATGGGGAGCGAGGGTTCTTACTTTCCTTCTTAATTTATGATCACAACGGTAGTATATTAGCGGTAGGTAGAGCTCATTAAAATATTTCCTTATTTATTCTTATTAATAAGTTTCTCGTCCGATGAAACCGTTAGAGTATTTCAAAAAAGATAAACAGATTTATTATCAAGTAAGTAGTTAGTTTGATTGTCATTCCAGTTAGATATTATAATAATCAAACTACACATAGAGTTATTCCAAATTTCAGTTGACTTGCTCAAAAATGAATTTAAGAGCCGTGCTCTTTACTGTGGAGCTATTGCTACTTCCGACGATTTTCCATCAATTTGTTTGTTTCCAATCATATAGAAGCGGAAATAGCACAGACAGAAAACAGTGACAGATCCTTTTATTTTTGTAGGTGGCAACCGTCGTCTATATACATGAACTGGAGTGACAATATTCACATCATTCCAGAGAACTAAGATGTTATACCTCTATATTCTGTAATTTCATTACCTGATCATAACCTAAAACTGATTAAAAACGTCAGTTGGTTGGCGGCTGAAATAGGTACAGTGAGGTACCTACGTACTTTAACAAAGTCTACCTCTTTATTTACAACATGTATTATAAATAGCTATACCTGCATAGGAGAATGTGTAATGGTTCCTGATTAAATCTGACCTGAGTGCTCTATTAATATACTTACCCATACACCAGTTGCTTACGTCATAATCGATTAATTACGTCAATAACATACATTGGCATTTGCATGTATGTATATACATTGACGCAAGTGATTAGGGCACAACAAATTGTTTTTAATTTTCACACCTATTTGTGTTAAGGACATCAGTACTCTATTGCAATAGTAAAACAAGCTAACCACCCGAAAGTAATAACCATTGTCTACATACAAGACCGACATTATAGTATCAAATAAAACTTTTATTATAATGACATGTCATTGTATCATGATACATGATGATAATGACAGCCTCGGTGATCTAGCAGTTTAGCCTTCTACTTACTTCTGATAGCCGTGGGTTTACTGCGAAAGCGGTACAAAAAAATATATTTATGAGTATCATTTTTTGTATTAGTCTAGGTATTTTCTATGTATATTATGTATGTATTTTTAAAAAAATATATATAGGTATTTGTATCAATTATTTAGTACTTATAACAGAAGTTGTGCCTAGCTTGAGACTAGATATTGTCTATAACTGTGTTATATATCATATATATCATATACATCTATATACACCATCATCACTACCATAAGAATACACTTATTAGCCACGACAAAACACAATCACTATATCATTTCGACCTACCATATTTAGCATTTTAAAGTTTACTTAACACAAGATTTAATTTTCTGCAGAACCTGAATCCGTCTTCCCTGTTGATTTTTTATAATTTCTAAATAAAATATTTGAAAGAATTCTATTTATAAGTTTCAGAATTTATCATATTTTAAAGTAGTATAGGTAATAAATGTATTTGAATGTAATCATTTGGTTCTAATTTTGTTGTGTGTATAAAATTTAAGAACAAATGTGTTCTTGAATCGCTTTCTCTTGCTAATTTGGTTATTTTAGTTACTACTTGCGAGAGTTGCGATGTTTTGATTTGATTTAGATAAATAATAACAACTACAATAAGTCAACTATTGTAGTTGTTATTATTCATTTAAATAATAAATAGCAATTGTAAAAAATATAAATAAATTGTAAAATATTGTAGATTATAGTCATTTAATTTTCGATATACAATATATTTAAAACATTTTATTGAAACTTAAAACAAATTAGGATACCAATTAATAAAATGTTAAATATAAATAAGTACCTAAATAGATATATACATTAAAAGTTAGCTGAGAGCAGTAGGGAATTATGATGACATCGATAGCTATTATAGAAAATCTTGGATTGCGGTCATTTAATTTTCGACATAAAATATTTTTTAAAACATTTTTGTAATAAATAATCTATTTAAAACTAATTTTATATTTCCATTTAAAACTAATTTAGGCTAAATAAATTTAGGATGCCAATTAATAAAATGTTAAAATATTCAAGTATATATAAATTGAGTTCCTAAATAAGTATTTACATTAAAAGTTAGCGGAGAGCAGTAAGGAATTATGATGATGTCGATAGCTACTTAACGTGATTAATTATTCGCGAGTGTAACAGCCGAGGACACTTTATAACCTCCTTTGTGAAGACTTGACGTAACCGCACAGAAACTTCATAATGTTTGTGACAGTGGAAATTGTTGCGATATAAAAGTTTTTACAAACTGCAATTTCGGAAAATTGAGCCTCATAATTTATCAGTCACCTTTTATACGGTTTTAACGCTCTGTTAATACTGTCGATTTTGTATTAAACTGGGCAGTTTCGAAGAGTACTCAGTGTAATTCGATTAAAATACACTTTTGATAAATTTACATATGGTATATGTGAGGTTATTTTAAATATGCTAATGAGAAAATAAAATATGAATTAATCCTAAGATTTATTATAATCAATCCGAAGATGAATACATACATATAAATAAATTTAAAGAAAGTACATTTTCATAGATACACCTGTTCGTATCATGTATATAAATAAACAAACCATGTACAGATAAATTTTCAGAATCCTAACTTATCACATCAATAGACGAGTGTAAAGTTATGAAATTTCAAACTTCAATTACTAATTTCCATACCAGACGTCTATAATTTAGATATTCAAAGCAACACTATCTGAAAAAATTTGCTTACGTACTTGGGTGTAAGACTAACAAATTTGATTTGCGAGAACCTACGGGTTTCAATCTCTCTTCACTGTATAATTTTATACAAACAGCATCCCTTGCATTTTAATATGTTTTCATAGAGTTGCTCATGGCTGGGTTTGTATTTATGATAGGTATATATTGCACACTTTTTACTATACTATGACAACTCCAAAATTGTAAATGAAAACACGATCTCTATAGTTTAGTCCAAAATTTGCATTTTTATTTAATTTATGCAACTTAGTATTATGGTCAATATTTTAATTGATTAAACGTTTTCATTTTCGAGTAGGTAATATTGCTTTATTATATTACGATGAGTTTGTGCCCCGCCTACTACAATAGTTATCGTTGGTGAGCTTGGGCATCTAAGTCGTTATGTTTGCTTTTAATATAACTACAAATAAAATTATTTTAAAATTCGATTATTCGAAATTATATAAAAAAAAATTCGTTTGAAATAATTTAATGGAATTTGAAATAAACTTTTCATAATGCAACCAGAAATATTTGTCACTGAATACGAATACTTAATTATCTGTAATTAATAACTTTCACATTTTACATTTTGTAGTTGACTACAAAATATGTACAGTGAGCTAAAAAATTATGAATATTAATTACTATATGAAAACCTATATTAACTATTACTCACAGTAAGACTAAGTAATAATGTAATAGAGTTGCCTAACAACTTTTGTCACGAACGTACCTGCAAAATAATATCAGTGTTTCCCTCTACACATTTGTTACGTCAAAAAGTTATTTTGCGCATTTGAAAGTTGTAGAGTAAATTTTAAGCTTTAGTTTTAGTTGGGGGGCTACATTCGTGCAGTTTAAGCCGCTCTAATGCACTTCTGTGACGCCATTATACGCTATTATGACTGTTTAATCCCTAGTCTAGTATTACCAGATCAAAGTTATAGGATATTTTAATATTCACATGACATTGAAATTGTCATCCTAACAACTATTTTTTTTCTTCGGCAAGAGCCTTCAGCCTTTTCTAATAAACTCTAAGTCTGTCAACTATTTAAACACAAGTCTCGATATTTCACTAGGAATATTTGACAGTCTGTTATTATCTCTCAAATTAATATTGTTTGTTATTGATGTTATCCACCACCAGAGAATATAACGTTAAATTTAAATTAAAAGACAATAATTGTGCTGTTGGTCAGTTTCGTCCCATTAGAAATTTTTTTTTGACCTTACCTATAATCTTTTATATTAAGTACGTATAATTCTTTAACAGTTCAGAATTAGCAAACAGTTATATATTTTTAGATATACAATTACCCAAAAATATGTGTGATTTGAAACTAAATTGAGGCGATCCCGAATTATAAAACTTTTACATTCATTAATAATATTCATCACGCTAGAATTCTGTTAACAGCAGCATATAATTTAGCGAGTAAAAACTTTAATGAATAATACAAAATTGAAAATAATACCATAAAAATGTCTATCTATACCAATTAATATTACACGACATTGCATAATAACCGAGGCATCCACACCAACTAACGAATTTGCCTAATCTAGGAGCACCCTAAATCTCGCCGCTTACGCTTGCCTCATTAAGAGACCAGTTTAACAGCAATTATCTGGAGCGGCACACTCAAGGGTCATATTTTCAACAGCGTAAATTCATTTTGTATGCATAAAGTTGCATGAGTTTGCTCAGAAAAGCACCCCGTGTGAGACGTGTCACGCGGGTGTTTTTAAGTGCACCCTTCGTGCTTAGTTTGGATATTTATTATTTACTAAATTACGGTATATTACAATACTAGCTAAGCCCGCAGCTCCCTACAGGATACTCGAAACAACAATCTTCACTAACATTACAAAGAGGTAAGATTTTGTGAATATATATATACAAGATGATTTTCGATCAGATTTCTAGTCGATTCGATGGAAAATTCTTACTGTATTAGATAAATAATAAAAGAATCTAGGTAGACTGTAGTCTATATAAGATCACACTCTGACCAATAGGAGCAAACATGCAGTGACAATTGTTACAAAAGCAGTTTTTGCGAAATGTGACGCAGATGCGTGGGACAGTTAGTAGTTTATAAAACCAATTGGATGAAAAGAAACACTAATTGGAAAACTTTAATACGCTGTCTATTACTTCAATAAATTACTCCAATACCTGTAATTCTCATTATCTTCCATGTACAGAACCCGTTCAGCTACATTTTTGTTATCTATACATATAAATAAACTTGGAGTGTCTGTTTGTAATACTGAAATATCCGATTTTTACTTCATGCATATGAATATAAATACGGTACATACACCACAATAATATATTTTTGAATTTTTGCCTGTCTTTCTCTCTATTTGTTTGTTCCGTCTAATCTCTTAAATAGGTGGTAATACCGATTTTGACGGGATTTTTTTTGCCAGGTATCTGATGTAATAAGGAGTAACTTAGGCTACTTTTATTTTAGAAAAATATAGTTAATTTCCACGCGGTCGAAGTCACGGGAACAGGTAGTATGTTATAGAAATATTAAGTTTTAAATTTCGAGTTGTATCGTAAAACTATACTAATATTATAAACACGATTCATTAAATGATCAGATAGATAAACCTACTTAGGTTTATCTATCTGATCTGATGTTTGTTCATTTAATGACTTTATTATGATTAAACATCTGAATGGATTTTAATTAAATTTAGCGCTAAAACAAATTGAATCACGAGATCATCTCTTTTATTTTAAAAAAGCAGACAAATTCGCGGGTAAACAGAGCTATTCTTCATATTTATGTTTTACCGTATTAATAAATAATCGTTTGCCTAACAATAGCTCTTGACGCAAGCTACTCCCACACAGAGCGCTGGAATACATAAATCATCACGACCATATTATGGTAATGTTCCACAAAAACCAAGTAGTCAAGTCTATTGAAAAATTCAAATTTTCTAATACTAAAACATATAGCACAATTTTATTAAACACTGGCGTTAATCGCGTCGTTTTCCGGCATTTTTTTGTTAGAAACCATCTATGTCTGTACGTCTGATGCCATTCTATCTATCTTAGCCATTGGATAAAATCAGAAAATATAGTAAACAAAGATATATACTTCCTCATTCATAATATTGGCATCCTTAACTGTGTTTGAATTGAAGAAAGAATAGATAGAATTGATTATTGTAGTTTTTTTTCGAACGGGTACTGTGTATGTTGTGATTGCTTCCTTACCCTATAATTTCACTACTATATCTCATGCCTCTACCGAAAGACATATTACAAAACAAGTTGCTTGGCGATGGAAATATATGACACAAAGGGTATCTCTGATGCAGACAAAGTTCCTTTATCACATAATAAAGTATTTAATTAGACAGCGATAAACTCAAGTAATAAAAAAGAAGTTTTTAGTTTTTATGAATAAGAGAATATAGATTTGACCTTTAACCTTTCCATATTATTTATGAATAGTTATGTACTAAATATAATTTTATTTAACAGATATGATAAGATTGAGTTAGGGATACTTTGTTAAAATACAAAGTATCCCTAACTGAATCTTATCTGTATTACTTCAAGTGTATTTGCTAGTGAAATCGGATTATTTAACCATCATAACATTTAAGTAGCTAAATAAATTTAATTAGAATTTCTTATTGTTGTGCATAATTTCGCTTTGATCTTAATTTAGGGTCCAGTTAACTCAATTCGTCTTTATTATCCTATAAAGCATATCAATTAGTAATGTTTATACTAGATGACGTAGACAGTTTTCGAATATTGGATATATGTAGTCCAATACTAGTACTTTGGACAATGAGCGTAGTATTTAACAATCATGGTTCAGAGTAAAAGACTTTCATTAAATAGACAAACAGATAAAAATCTATACAAAAATATGTTATAAATATATATTGTATATGAAACGCAGAAAATAAAATGCATACGCAACCAGCGAACTATTATTTTGTTTTTGTGTACAAATCTTTGAAGTCGCTTGATGTTCTGAATACTTTTATTTTTTTACTTTCTACTTGTTACAACTGTTCAATTAAAAGAATCTATTTAAAATTTATAAATACTCACAATTACCAGCTAAATCGTTAAATATATTAAAAGAATTCTTTGACAGTAATTACACTTTAACTGTAATTATTCTCAGAATTGAAATAGATCAAGGGAATATGTTTTTATTTAGCCTCGCTAGTAGCTGCTTTTATTTTGGTATTAAAATAGCTATAATTTTGACCAGTACTTAATTGATTTTAAAAATTCATTACACGAAATAACTTTTTTGTTGGTTTAATAATTTTATAGTACAGATATAGTAGAAACCTAGTGACCGGCACTGGCTTCGCCTGAATGCACTTTGTGATACATTAACGTAATGTATTATATGGCATATTTTACCCTGAATCCTTTCAAACAGTGCAAGAACTTCTCAAATCGATACATTTGTTTAACAATCAAGTGTTTAAAAATCTAATCTCTATTCATAATTCTATTAGTATAGAGTGGTATAGACAAAATAAAATATTTAATAAGTTATTATTTCTTCATTGAATTGTGTTTAATATGGTGAAAACTCTTTAAAATTAAAATATAATACAGCAATTGTGTAGTACATAACTAAGTTTTAAAGAAATAATTAAGTGCATGTGAAGTTCGCAAGAGTTCGCAATTTAAATCTAAAGCGAAATAGTTGAGACGCGAACAAAACTATTTATAGTGTTAGATAAGAGAGACATCTCTTGTTTATGGCATCGAGGAAGTCTTTAGCGTGGACTAGTGGCGAGGGGCAAGGATGGCCGGCGAATTACGTCGTTATGCGACGCTTAAACGTTGCAGACACACGGAGCTAAACTTCAGTCAGCACATGTTGAAGGCAGCATTATTACTAACGAAATATATAAATGAATAACCTTGAACAATTAACACAGTCCCACGATAAACAGACCTTGTATTATGGGTACTAGACAACTGATATAAATACTTTTTATTTGTAAATACATACATAATATGCAGAGAAATACCCAAACCTATGCAATTAATCATGTTGGCATCGTGCAAGGAATCGAACCCGCGACTATCGTAATTAAAACGGTGTGCTAAACCGCTAGACCGCCGAGGCCGTCAAATATACATATATTCGCTGAATTCGTATAAAGAGCTTCCTACATATTTATCTACAATATTACCTATATATTTACTAAAATTCAATTTAATCCAATCAGTAGTTATTGTTTGAAAAAGAGACAAACATCCACAGATCCTCACAACACCTTCGCTTTTAGAATATTAATTTTAAAGTGTTTTACTCGTTTACGAAAGAAAAAATTTTTACCATTCAAACGAGCGCTGTCTGCATAGGCAATCATAATTTTTTATGTATCCATCAAATGACCTATGATTATATTTTTTATTTCATTAAGTGTTACTCAATCTAATAATAAAACAAATTGGCATCTTAAATCTTAAAACAAAATTACAACAAAAGATTTACACATTTAATCTTTTGTTGTAATCTTGTTTTAAAATTAAACCATATTGTCTTTGCGACATGTTTTAAGACGTATCTTACAACATGTCGGAAAGACGACACGCTTTGAATTTTTATTTTTAATGTGAAATATAGTGAAATATATATTTTAATTTCAAAATTATTAATTCGAGCCGTATCTAGTCAAACTCTAAGGATTTTTTCCTAGAATACGCCCTATTAATTTTATCACGATAGGCTAAATAATTTGCCTAGATTCTCCTTTCGTCCCACCTTATGGAAACTGTCAATCATTGCTTAATATAGACCCACACCACTATCATCACAATCTTCTATATATACGCCCATAGCAATGGTGTGGTAGCAACGACAATACCTTATGGTTTGTTACTGCTGAATACTAAAGTGTTATGCCTCGTTATATGTAATTTCCTAACAAAAGTTTTTATATAAAATATTTTATTCACTAGTTTTGAGACTCATGTGTACAAATTTCAAAGTAGTTGACGGTCGAAGGAAGTAGACCGATAACATACTCGGCATTGCTTGATAATGTAGTTGTTAAGTGAATATTACGTGTTATACGTTATCGCGACTCCATGCAAATGGCGGTACATTAACACTCGATACAGCTAATAGGAATAGGACTGGTATGCAACATAATTAAGGAATGTTTAGCGAAAATTTCATTAACATCTTGCTCAAAATACATACAATAACATATATCTATTTATGTACGTATGACTGACTGACATGATGTTACATTAGTATCAATTCTATCTTGAAATCAAGATCGGATCAAAATTCTGATACATTAATACGAGTTTGTATGTATAAACTACAAAGTAAAAATGATTAAAATTTTCATTTTTTGTTCACAATGTATTAACTCAAAAAATACTGTAGACGACATCAGTTAATAAAATAGACTATAATTTAAAAAATATATATAATCCTACAATACTCAGTTGTAATCGAGTCGTAAATTACATAAATAAATCATTTTGGTTTCTGTTCGTGTAAATTTCCACCCCTTATTACCAGTTAAATTGAGGTACATAAAATTATCATAACATTGAATATTATGCAAGAAGTTTTTTTAATTACACTTGATGTTATTTATATGATGCCGGGTGTCCGTGGTTTTGCCATGACATTAAACAGGCAACGTGAATCTAAATTTTTATTCGCACCTCTGAATATCACAGAGCACCTCTTTATTTTTTGCGCGACCTAAATATTTTGCAGGAATTCAGTCGACCATTTATTTGGATGGTAGAATGTAATGCAGTGCGAGGGATTTATACATGTACTAACTTTTTATATATAATTTAATCAAATTTTTAACAATATTTCTCCGAAAACTGAATATGTTAATTATTCCGGAAATGTATAAAAAATATAATTCGTTTCTAATATTTCCATTAAAAACCATTCTTCATGACTGGACATGACATGAAATGATGAAATATTTAACATTTTACTTTATTAAATTTCATATTTCATGCGGTTTTAAATCCAGTAATAGTAAACCTACTAAACTACACAACCTGCTGCATTAAGCCCCGATACTCTCTAATAGGGTCTAATAATTTCTGTAATTTAAAGATATCTTGACTAGCTAAACAATCTTAAATCGGGCAAGTTAGTTATTAGAGATATTTAGAAAATTTTGTATACGTTCTATTACAAAGAATGAATTTCAAGAAAATTCCAAGAAAGCAAGATAACGGGTACTATCCGGCCGAAGCCAACGCAAGTAGCTACTTATCTTATAATCAAATAAAAAGAAGCACATTTACATCGCTTTCGCTCTGTATTTGGTTTTTTATATATAATACTGGAATACGAAACAAGTTTACTTCCTACCTAATGGTAAGTGCCAACTGGTAACCAATGCCTAAAGGAGGGAACAGGATTAATGGACTAATACCACCATTTATCGCAATATATGGCGGACCGCATAGAGGTCAATTTGATGTAGCAATGTATGATACATCAACCCACGCGATTCTCCCTTAAAATCATCGTGATAAATTCGTGGTGAATTTTGTCAGGATGAGTTAACTGGCCTAACCTCATACCAACGTAAATCACCAAGCGATAGACACCATTCCCTATTTGCCATTTCGATTACTAAATACTGATATATAAAGAAAACTTAAAAAGACATTTATAGGTTCTAATGATATATTAAGTTCGTTCTTAATTTACAGGAAAATTCCACTAAGAAAACTGCAGTGTTCGGAACAAAGTCACGGCACCAGTGCATAATTATGTAGAAACGGAGTAGCGCATAGCCACTTAATGTATAAAAGTAAAAGGAAAACGCTGAAAATAAAGAAAGGTATGTTACTTATCTGAAAATACAGTTCTTCAAAGTTAACGCATTTAATATCAGCATTATCATATCATCTTATGAAAGTACGAAACGCATTTGCATAAACAACGACAAGTTAAATAATAATTATGTATAAATCATAATCATTATAATAAGCAACAAACATATTTTGTATTGTATTTTATATATACATATAATATTTATATATATGAGTATAATTACACACCACAAAATAAAACATGATAAGATCTAGAATCTTATACTTCTATGCTTGTACTCGTACATAACATTACAGATATAAAATAATTGATACAAAATAGGGATGTAAGGGAGCGCGAACACCAGCCCAGTGCTCTAAGTCAACCTCACCTGCTCGTGGCACATCCTGCTAAATAACAGACGAGGCTCTGACGACCGACAAATGGCGGTATAACCATTCTATCTACACAGTTTCAAATCCCACAGACCGATGATGGGCAGCAGCGTCATCGAGAAACTGTGTACTGCGATCGCCAACCCGCATGCCCAGCGTGGCGATTATGGGCACATTCCTCCCATGACAGGTCCTACACAACCATGGCCCCTAGTTCCCGGCCGCTCTGCTATTCCTGGCCAAGGCGGCGGTCATGGTAACGGCAGAGCAAGGGGTGCTAAGAATCCCCGGGCTACGGTAGGCCGCCAACACTCATTGACCCTGGCTACGTATAACGGACGTACACTGCGACTGGATGAACACCTCGCGCAACTGGAAGAAGAACTGAAATACATAAGATGGCATATTCTTGGTCTTTGTGAAGTCCGAAGAGAGGGAGAGGACACCATGACTCTGGAATCTGGCCATCTTATGTATTTCAGGGAGGGAGAACAACCTTCCCAAGGTGGTGTCGGGTTTTTGGTCCATAAGACCCTAATAAGCAATGTTGTAGAAATCTCCAGTGTGTCGAATAGGGTTGCGTATCTCGTATTAAAGCTAACTGAGAGGTATAGCCTTAAAGTTGTGCAAGTATACGCACCGACATCGGCACACTCGGATGATGAAGTAGAAAATATGTACGAAGACATATCCAAGGCCATACATAACACCTCAAAGGCATTCTACAACATTGTTATGGGGGATTTTAATGCTAAAGTGGGAATCCAAACCGGCAGCGAATCGACAGCTATGGGACCACATGGTTTTGGTAGTAGGAATCATAGGGGGCAAATGCTCGTCAACTTTCTAGAGAGAGGGGTTGTTCTTGATGAATTCTTTCTTCAAGAAACAACCTCAACGAAAGTGGACGTGGCAGAGCCCCGACTCTATGACCAAAAACGAGATCGACTTCATCTTGACGGATAAGAAGCGTATATTCAGAGATGTCTCTGTGATCACTAGGTTTAAAACCGGAAGCGATCACAGATTAGTTCGTGGCTCTCTGAATATCGATCTCAAGCTGGAAAGAATACGCCTGATGAAGTCGACGCTCCGGCCAAATATGCTCCAAACCATTGTTGGTTCTAAAGCATTCCAATTAAAACTGGAAAACCGGTTTGCTGTTTTGGAAACCACAGACAGTATTGACCAAAGACTCGATACTATAATAGCTTGCCTCAAGGATGAAGGCACGAGATTTTGCGAGAAGAGGCGTACAGGAAAAAGGACTAGACTTTCGGGAGAGACTCTGCAGCTTATTGAACATCGACGCGACAAGTCCTCAACGCTAACATCACCAGAACACCGGGTATTAAATAAAAAAATTTCTAAATTGGTACGACGTGATCTCCGATCCTCGAACACACTTTTAATTGAAAAAGCAATTGAGCAGAATCGGGGATCAAAAGTGTTCGTCCAACAGCTAGAAAGAAGGCACTTGTCGAAGGTAACCACATCTGCAGGGACGGTTACCGCCTTTAAGCCGGAGATTCTCTCGGAAGTTGAAGACTTCTTCGGAGAACTGTACGCCTCACATGCATATCGGCCTGAATCTCTTGTTGTCGATTCCAGAGCTCCTCTGACACGCCACTACACTGAGGAGATGCCCGAAATTAGTCGTGACGAGATCGTGATGGCTCTTAAACAGCTCAAAAATGGAAAAGCCCCAGGTGAAGACGGAATAACTACTGAGCTCCTGAAGGCTGGAGGTACTCCTGTACTTGCGGTACTTCAGGAACTCTTCAATTCCGTTCTCTTCACCGGGAGAACTCCACAGGCATGGAGTAGGGCCATAGTTATTCTGTTCTTCAAAAAGGGAGATAAAACCCTACTGAAGAACTATCGGCCCATCTCATTGTTAAGCCATATATACAAGCTATTTTCAAGAGTCATCACGAATCGACTTGCGCGAAGGCTTGATGAGTTTCAACCCCCGGAGCAGGCCGGGTTTCGATGTGGTTATGGCACCATAGATCACATTCACACAGTAAGGCAGGTTATACAAAAAACAGAAGAGTATAATCAACCTCTGTGTCTAGCCTTTGTTGACTATGAGAAGGCCTTTGACTCTATCGAGACCTGGTCTGTTCTGGAGTCTCTGCAGCGGTGCCAAGTCGACTGGCGATACATCGAAGTGTTGAGATGTCTTTATAACGCTGCAACAATGACCGTCCAAGTACAAACCCAGCAGACTAAGCATATCCACCTAAAGCGTGGTGTAAGACAAGGGGATGTTATATCCCCTAAATTATTTACAACTGCGTTGGAGGATATGTTTAGAATGCTGGATTGGAAAAATTACGGCATTAATGTCAACGGCGAGAACATCTCTCACTTACGATTTGCTGACGACATTGTCATCATGGCTGAATCGCTGCAGGATTTACAACAGATGCTGAACGGCCTGAGTCTGAATCGTCTCAACGCATCGGTCTTCGGATGAATTTGGACAAAACCAAGATCATGTTCAATGATCGCATTCGTCCGGAACCGGTCGCCATTAATGGAGTATCTCTCGAAGTTGTTCAGGAGTATATTTATCTAGGGCAAACGCTCCAACTAGGTAAAAACAACTTTGAGAGGGAGGCCAAGAGGCGAATACAGCTAGGCTGGGCGGCATTTGGGAAACTTCGTCAAGTCTTCTCGTCGTCGCTACCACAAAGCCTTAAGACCAAGGTTTATAACCAGTGCGTCCTACCCGTTATGACTTACGGTGCCGAAACGTGGACACTGACGATACGACTGGTCCACCAACTCAAAGTCGCTCAACGAGCTATGGAAAGAGCTATGCTTGGAGTTTCTCTGAGGGATAAAATCCGAAACGAAGTGATTCGCCAGAGAACTAAGGTCACCGACATAGCTCTTCGCATATGTAAGTTGAAGTGGCAGTGGGCTGGTCATATCTGTCGCAGAACCGATGCTCGCTGGAGTAGGCGTGTTCTAGAGTGGAGACCGCGAATTGGCAAACGTAGTGTAGGACGCCCCGCAGCTAGGTGGAGCGATGACTTACGTAGGGTTGCGGGTAGTAACTGGATGAGAAGGGCTGAAGATCGTGCCCAGTGGCGTGCCTTGGGAGAGGCTTATGTCCAACAGTGGACTGCAGTGGGCTGATGATGAATGATACAAAATAGTTCTGGTGTTATTCAACTGCTACAGACTATAGTTTTTACAACATTAGTGTTTATACTATATTATCAATGCGAAAGTGCATTTGTATATTTATTACCTATTCACTACTAAATAACAGAATAAATCTTAAATGATCATAGACAACATATAGATTATATCACGACAACAAACGTAGGCTATCATTTATCTTAAGGAATAATCTGGAAGACTTTGATACACTTGACGACAATTTGTATGGAAAATGTCAAGTAAGGAAATAAATGAAATGAGAGTAAAAAATAGACTACTCGAATTAAAATAGACTATTCTGCTTAAACGAACTTGCAGTATTTAACTACTACTATACAAAAACCTATTGTTAATAGACGAATTACGCTCAGTGCCGTATATATGGAAGGATATTACGACCACCATGAGTATTTAGAAGGATTTACTCTCCTTTGTTGAAGCCCTAAAAATTCCTTAACATTGTTCAAAACTATTCTTTATCGGGAGGTCAAAGGGTATCGTATCCAGACAATTTCAATATTACCATAGCTATTGGCTTCCGTGCGATCCACCCTCCGTAAAGTTTGTTACAAAACCGCTTGACTAGTTAGTAGACCTTTTACTGATTCATAACTCAAGTTTACGCCGCGGTCTCGGATATTTTATCCGACCTCTCCTTTTTGTGGTGAAAACTGAAACTGAAAAGTAATTCGGCGAATACTGTAAACGCGAAACCACAACAGCATTTGAAAAGTTCTAAAAACCACCATAACATTGGTAATTCGTGATTTAGCGACCTGCAAACAATTTGGCGAACTTCAAGGTTTACCTATGTTTTATATTAGATTCCAGTTGTTACTTTTTTAAATAAAAATATGACCAGTCCATTATACTCAACAAATTTATTTTCTACTATCTTTACTAATATTATAAATGCGAAAGTAACTCTCTATTTGTCTGTCTGTCTCACTTTCACGACAAAACTACTGAACTGGTTTAAATAAAATTTCGTTTACACATAGTCTAGACCATGAGAAAGAACATAGGCTACTTTTTATCGCCAAAAAAGAGTTAAAAGGGGAAATGCAAGTTTACATGAAAATATCATCATTTCTAAAGAATTGTCAATTGTATAGGTAGCGCGCGATCTTTGCCTGTTTTGGGTATACATTAATAAATATTTTTTTTTATTTGGTCACACGCGGACGAAGTCGCAGGCACACCTAATAGTCTTATATATATGAATTTGTGTCTGACTATCTATTTGTTACTTTCGTTGCCATATCAGTATTTAGTGAATGGAATGGCAAAATAGATTGATGGACCATCTGATAGTAAGTTGTAACTTTACTAAATATATATGAACAGCACGACGGACTTTACGATATCATGGGACGCCCGTAATAATTTTAATTATATTCCTGATACGAATATTAAGTGACATCAGACACAATATATATATATATATATATATATATATATATATATATATATATATATATATATATATATATATATATATATATATACTATATCTTATCTCAAAATAGATAAAGCAGATGAAATCACCGATATCAACCAGTAATATATATATGAATTATTATTAATATATTGGATTAATTTAATGATGCAATTTTCATATCCGATTCTATAGAGAATGGGACAGGCATGTTAGTCGCAGACGATTGCGCGCAGTGAATAGCTTATTCACTACTACAAATATTGAATACAATATTTGATAGTAATATTTATGATGAATAACTACAACTTTCTATAGATATTTTTACATCAAAATTAATATTATAAGAGGAAAGATTAAACTGAAAAACAAATAAAATTTTACATCTATATTCAGTTACCACTAAAATAAAATAAATCCGTACAATAAAACTTCTAAACCTAATCTAAATTCTGGTGGTAGAGGTAGACTAATTATTTTATAAAAATAATACCTGTATTCTAATACTATACAACTTGAATGTCGTAGTTTTCGTTCTATTCGACTGTCTCGTCTCAACCTTTGCACATTGTGCTTGCATTCAGACTTCACTAAAGTAGTTTGTACTTTGTAGACTTTGTACAAGTTGTCTGCATGGGTACACCTCATTTATTCTGTCGCCATGTAGTTTATTTGCGAGCTGAATTCCGGTTCCAAGGGTGAGACATAGCAGCGAAATTACCCGATTCTGTGATGCAAAATCTTTATGTCGCCAGGGTGAGTAAAGCGGAAAAGATGCTGCCATAATTATTATAAAATACGGTCGTTGTTAACCATTAGGTGCATAACAAGTTTAAATATTATCACTAATTTGCGGTAGACTACTACTGCTACTGAATTTCGTGATAATTAAGATATCGGTTTAGTTTTAACGTATCTTTATACCGCCTAGTCCCTATAGTCAGAATTTGATTTTTCAGAACTTTTTTAACTTTTGTATTTATGATTGTTTGTAAAGGTTTAGGTTTTCTATGCGTGTTATGTATGCATTTATAAAATAATGTATTTCTGTACTTATATCAGTTGTCTAGTACCTGTCTTACAAATTCTGGTTAGCTTGGAATTGAATATCTCTGTGTGAATTGTCCTGACATATTATTATTATTACAGTTTGGGATTCTGAATAAAAACTTAGAAATTCTGTTTGTTTTTAGAAATTATTTAAAGAAGTAAATATGAGGATGAACAGCTACATGGAAACTATTTTAAAAGTTTATGATATATTTTACCGTTCTGTGTCCTCTATAAGTTGAGACGTACTTTGTTATACTATGTTATCGTATATTTATATAATAGACATATAATATTCACACGAGGTATTTATAAAAAAAGCCTGTATGGGTTCCTCCATCCTACCCATTTCATCTCTCAAGCACTATTCTTGCGCTACGTATCGGATGTAAAGGTATCATAAGTGGTATCTCTGACATTACATGATCCGTGATGCTGTGCTGTATTTATGCGACTGTTAGTTAAAACATAATATTATCTGTGGTTAAAACAAAGCATTGTATCTATCATCACTTAAACTGAAATAGGCGAATGCAATCCGTCATAGTATATAATAGTGTTTCTGAACTGGCACTCGACACTAGAGTTATTAATGTCAGATTAAAGCAGCTGACATCCAACCTGGCCGAGTGCCCAGCATCGTCCATCATGCGCTTTACAGCGCTTAGAAAAAGTAGAAGATGAAACTATACATCAAGTAACCCGTACTTGTATTAACAATGTTTTTTAACCTCTAACGCAAAAAGGAGGATGGTATTTTTGTGACTGTGTGTCTATATTATTGTAGTTCCTAAATGAATGTACCAAGTATGATGCATGTTTTTATGTTTGAAATAAAAATGTACAATAGTAGCTATATATAGCTACAATGAACCTAATAGTTTCTTTTCTTCAGTGGTTACTGATTTTTTTTTATTAACTATCTACTAATATGTTAATTACATTTCTGTTTTCTCAGGAGGAGGTATAATGACTTCATTCTAGCTGTAACTAAAGACAGTAAAATATCAGAACACGATGGTATCATCTACAAAACTATAACACATTTATCAAAGTAATTTAAAAAACGTAAATGAAACACTTATTGATTTCTTTTTATATAGCAGAAAGGTAGCAATCGAGTATACGTACCTTTTGAGCAAACTGTTAGTGCCGGCTATGGACGCTTGCAACAACAGAGGTGCCACTTGCTTGCCAAACTGAAATTGGCTGCGTTCTTCTATAATACAAAGGTATTTCATAATATTAAGGGCATTCTGGAACCCCGACTAATATAAAATGAATCTGTAATCTGTAAGATTTAGCATTAAATATAAGACCATTTTTTTTATTATTTACATCTTTACGAGTAAGTAACTCGTAAAGATGTAAATAATTATCATTGACTTCGATTACTTTTTTCTTTTAAAAATTAAAAAATAAAATTATTCGTTGTACAGATTTTTTAATTATAAATATCTCCTGACTTTGGATTAAACACAATTTATTGTTATTTCAAAGGATAAAAGTATAGAGTCACATACACAAGTAGACATATTGGAAAAAAATCCCCAAATGATGGAGAAAAATGTTTCAAAATCCTTCTTTAGAAGTAAGCAGACAGACAGATAAAAACAGCGGCTTTGCTTTATATAAAAGATCTATTTCTAGAAAATATTGAAAAAGAAAGAAGAAGATTTTGTAAAAGGTCTTTAGGTTATACTCCGTCTACTTATTTCAGTCGATAAGCAACTTCCTTTGTAAGCTGTGTTTCGATATAACGAATGATATAGGGTTGTAAAGGATGTGTGGTATTACATAATAGTATACAGTATTATATGTGGGATAAGAGGCATGACATTTTAGTCGTCTTAAATGGTAACGCCTGAGTCGTATCACTGGAGTTAAGTAGAAGTGACAACGTTTTGTCCATTCTCAATTCTAGTTCACACCAGCAATATCTAAGTACTTTTAATGTATATATGTATATATAGAAAACGTTTATCATCAGATGGGCCGTGGGCAATTACATAAAAAAAATAGTTTGTACCTTATTTCTGCAGGAAATTGTATGGAAATAGATACTCGTACGTTTGCATATCAACAGCTACGATACACATTTACCAGTGGAGCCTTTGCGTATTGTGATTTGTTCGGCGTCACATTTTTCACCTGCCACATATCAGAGGCAGAGCCATAACTCTTACAAATGTAAGCCCTTGCGGCGACGTATCGTTTGTCATCTCACCTTTGCAAAGTTTTTGAGGTCAACTGTTTCTTGAAAGACGCGTTTTATTTTATTTCTTTTGCACAGTGAATATATAAACACAATATTCGTTTATCAACCGAATTCAAAGAGTGACGATTCTTGTTTATAGCGTTTCTTTTGTATCATTTGCATTTGTTTAACAATCTCTTTGTTAAGACTTTTATAATTTTTAAAGCACGCTAATTCAATTATTTAAAATATCTAAATAATTTAAATTATTAACTCTAAATATATTTAAATTCTCTATTGATAAATACTATTTTTGTCTATGTTTTTACGACGAAAACACTTATATATTCATCATATATTTTATCCAGGAACTCTAACTTAACTTGAAGTTTAGATATAAAACGAATATTTCATATTATATTGGCCAATTTAGGGATAAAATGAACAGGAATGTTGTGACACGCATAGTGATAGTCTTATCAATCTTGTCGATACAAAGGGTTAATTTTTCGATACAATAACAAAACGGGAGTTTAAGACTCCTAATGTTATACAAATATAATTTATTCTTTCTTCATCTACCATAATTACAATGGTAAACAGGCTGATGGACCACCTGATGGTAAGTGGTAATCGTAGCCAATGCACATGAATAATTACTAAAAACTAATAAAGGCTAGTTATGTAATACGCAACTTAGGTATTTGTTCGTAAAAATGATTGTGTTCCGCAAAAATGGTACGTAGTTAAGTTTCAATTAGAAAACTTACCACATATTTATGTTCATGTGGAACACCGTTAACACCAAATTGAAGCCAATAAATTAGAACTTGTATGAACTTTCGCGTCGTTTTCTATCTCCTTTACACCCTAATCTAAGAAGAAGCAGATAGAAAGAGATGCTATATAGGTCCAAGGTTCTGCTTCTTTTTTATTATTTGTCTTTAATTGTGACGCTATAAACCATGTTCCCTTTGTTTATATGACAAAAAACATCCATATATAAATTCAACTTCTTTTTTGCCAATAAGTAAACTTATATATACAATAGTTAGCTAATATATTCTGTGGTCCCGATAAATCATCTACAGGATAATATGCCGAAGGACATTTTGTATCTTACATGCATGTTAATACGTTATTTTGAATAAAAATAATATTTTATTTTAATAAAATGCCTGTGCCGTGTCCATAAAATTTATAGTACATTTCATAGAAAAATAAATTTGTAGATAAATGTATTTTAACAATAAGTGAAAAAATACATCCATCTTTGTAGAAATAAATATCAAGAGAAGAAAACACGAATAAATGCAAAAAAAGAAGATAATATGTCTATAGATTTTATTATGAATTAAAATGTGTATTGATTTAGTTATTTATTTCATATTGATACCTCTTATAAGGAAAGAGTCTAAAGGGAGTCATTCCTAGCAGTGGTACAATAATGGAATGTTTCAACAACGATTAAAAGGTTTTTTATGTCTATGGTCTATAGCTTATTCTGGACTGCTCCTCATATAATAGACCTATATTCACCATAATAACAATGCACCAGAAAGCAGATCAAAAAGTTTGATCCCTTTTATAACATATCAGTAAAATACCAAATTTCCTGAAAATTATAAATTAACGGCCTCACTGGTCTAGGGATCGTATCCACACTGCTTTACTTTCAATGGTCGCGGGTTCGATTCGACTCGCACTGCACATATTTGTATACATGAGAATGATTGTTTGGGTGTTTTTTATGTATTTACAAAAAAACTAGGTTATCTAGTATCTATAACAGAAGCTCTCCTTAGTTTGGGGACTAGATTACTTGGGACTAGGCATTGTGTGTACAGTAAAAAATCAATACATATATGAATAACAAATACTTATTATTGATTATAAGCTAAATTAATTTTAAATATTTCATAATACTATAAAAAGCACTAATAGTTCGGACATTTTTCAATTAACTATTAATTATTACTGACGTACTGAGGTCATTTGTGGGGTGCGTTGTCTGTACCATTTAATTGCGGGGGCTTATTCTGACAGTAACATAAAACACTCGTAAAGTTTTTATACACATTTATATATTTTGTTAAATTCTAAGATAAAGTCAAATTTTATGTATTTTAAACAATATTTTCATAAAATATGCTAAGTCATATCTATCTAAGATATGCTACACAATCATCTATAGATTTCCTTTGGCTAGTAGAGTGTATCCTATCATCAACATACACACGAGTATTTCTTTATAACTAAAGTTGTGTGAAAGTAAAATTTTGTTATTTTATGACTGTAAATTTGAGTTAGAGTAATGCACGTTAGAACTCCGATATAAAAGAGGATTTTCTTCGTATAATCCGCCGATGAAAATGTACTTGTTCTTTAATATTACGCCTTCAGCGCTAAAGACCCATTAAGCTCTTCCGCTTATACATAGCGAAACTTACTATCTTTTGTTTAATACTGCTAATTTTATAATGATGACGACCAAAATTTTATATTTTTATATATATAAATTTAAAAATGATATTATAGATTCAAGTAAAATATGTTTTTACTGGAATCTAAAATATAATTTTTAATCACACTCTCAAAAAATTAATATACTAAAGTTTAAATTTTGAGGATTTATTCATTCCAACGCTCCGCATTTCTTGACTAGTTGATTGCTTGATTTAAAAATAAAACTTTTCTGTATAATAATCAACACACAGCCCAAACCACTGGACGGATTGGGCTGAAATTTAGCATGCAGGTAGATGTTATGACGTAGGCATCCGCTAAGAAAGAATTTTGATTAATTCTACCCCCAAAGAGATAAAATAGGGAATGAAAGTTTATATAAATCTTAGATTTTCGACTGATTGAACTGAAATTAAAGATTGGAGCTACTATGATGAAGATAGGATTTTGACAAATTCAACCCCCATGGGGATAAAATAAGGGATGATGCAGGATGTAAATGTATTAGTTTGAATCTATCAGTACCTAATGGAACGAATAAATTAAGACGAACAAAATAATTTTTAGCTCTTTAGGCTACCTTTAGTTAAATTCCACGCGGACGAAGTTGCGGGAACAGCTAATATCCTATAAATGTCGAATATTGTTATCCCTCTCTCTCTTTCAAAATGTAAACGTATGTAAAGCAGTAAATTTGATGGTTTATTTATTCGTAGTCTTTCGTCAGTATTTTTATAGCAAGCTTGCATAATAGTTTCCCCTTTGATTCAACGAAATGGACGCCTGATATTCCCGAGCATTCTTCACTAATTGCTCTGAGCCCCTCAATATGCAGCGGCACGTAAAAAGAGACAAAATATTCATCACTTTTATAATAATGAATGCTACGAATATTGATATTTGAATGTTGTTTTTGTTTTTGCTGCAACCTGCGGTTTGCGCGTCATTTAATTTTTAAGAAGTTTTCCGACTTTTCTACTATAATAAGGCGAAAGACGTCACTTTGACTTACTCTTATAAAAAATAAATTTCATTGATTAAAATTTCTGAATACTATAAAATAAAGTCGCTGTTTTCATCTATTTGTTTTTCTCCTTATTTGTACGAAATCTTGCAATTGATATTTAAATAGATGCACAGTTACATGACCGCTCCATGAGTACAATATACATTTTTATAAGCCTACATGTATTGCTATTTAAAATTATTATTCAGAAAATTCTATTTAGAATAAAATAAATCTGAAAATCAGCTTCGGTTACTTAGTGCACAGATAAGATAATATTACATACTTAGAGTGAGTTCTTAAATTTACAATTATTATAGACACACGGTCATATTCTTAATTTTAATTTAAGTATTTTGTATTTACTTACCTAAGTAGGTATCATCATCATCATCTTTATCTCATTTATTTGTAGTCGGGGTAATATGTATTATATATAGTATATTATACTTATATATTATTTAATATTATATTACTTAAATTCAAGCAAAGTAGTTACAAAGTTGACCTAGTTTATCCTGACAGGCGCTACTTATAGTCCTACATCATAACCGTCTCACATTACCGTGAGAGACTGGGATTATGGTGGGACAAATTACTTGACTGGGCAGGCCATAGATATGATATATTTATCTTCAAGCCTAGAAGGCATTACGCCGATATTTTAGGAAAATAATTGGGGACACTGTATATGCGTTATTATTATGACCTGTTATAAACAAGAAACTTAAAAATATAGATGGCTATTAATATGGATATAGAAATTCTGAAACGCATGACTTAACAATTATAATAGGTTTTAGGGTTCAATAGCAATATTAATAATAATGAAGCTTGTTTTATATAAGGTATTACACCTTATATAAAACAAGCTTCATTATTATTATCAACTAAAACTTCTCCTAAACAAAGCTTACTCTGTATTACTAACGATAAAACTAAGCGAGCTTTATAGCTTCTTAGGAAAATTACAGAAAAATATAATTTAGAGAAAAATTAAAACAACTTAAAAATTTACGTACTACTTAAGTTCCATCCTGCGAAAATTGAACAAGTTACATGAATATAACAACACCGTTGAGTAGACTCAGTGCAAGAAAAATGGGAGCCTGCCTAGCTAGCTCTGTTCTTCTCCATTGAACATCAAATAAGTACGTCTACGTGCTTGTATATAATTATTGGGTGCTCGTATAGATATACGCCAGTACTACCCATGGAGTTCTTGTAATCTTTTTGCGATATTTTTAATGTGGATAGTTCATCCCGAGCCCATTTTCCAAGTTTGAATCAAATTACCATTTGTCATAGTGCTCATTTTACGTTTGTCTGTGTTCATTTCATTCAATTTTGTTTCCCCGAGCTGTAAACATACGTATCGTGCCACCAATGACGTATACGTGATTCAATCAAACGATATCCACTTATCCACAGAGTAAACACAAAAAACACGTAAAAGCGACAATCTGAGTAGACGCCGGGCGGTCTGGTCGAGCGAGAGAAAAACAACATTGTTTTGTTTCCCATATAAATAATTGAACTAGAAACACCATACTTCATTTATTCATTTCATTCAAAATCAAATATATTTCTAAATATAAAAATTTAATAATTTGAAGTAGATTATATTTTTAATGTTATGTCTATTTTTAAACGTAAGAAGAAAGAATAAAATTAAAATTTTCAAAGCACTTTTGATTTTTTAATTTTTTTATAAACACCGGCCAAATTCATAAAGCATGTAGGTCGTATCCACTGTAGTGACAAAACTAGTTTTTTTTTTGTCATTTTACAGGTATTTTTACATAAAACAACATAATTATAAAACAAATAATAACATTATTTAAGACAATAAACTTGTAAATAGAATTATTATCATCATAACAGACTATACTAAAGTCTGTTCTACCTTACCTATATCACTCCAGTGATTTGTTAAGCATATCATGACTAGTAAGCCATTCCTCGTATGTTTATGGTGTCATTTTATTTAGAGACCAATACAATTGGCAATGTAGATAACATTGGTTTAATAGTTCATACATATGGAGAAGCCTGTTTTATATTGCAGTTATTCAGATTTTTAGATCACAACTTTGTTTTGGTAACCCTCTATATATAGTAGCAAAATATACATTTCAGATTTGCTTTTAACATTCATTTTTGGCAACGTGCACATGACTCCTATGATGTTTCAGGCGTTCATAGGCTACGGTAAATATCGGCCGAATGCATGATTGTAAAAAAAAATACAGGTAATAATTCTTTCTTTTTTATTTGTAGTTAACAAAAACTACATTAGTTTTACCTAAATCGTATAAAAAATTTAATAGATTTTTTTTCGTACTTAGTTATACATAAAGACTGGTATTTGAATAACAAAATGTTTTCTCCGATAACAATTAAAATATCGAAAATAAGAATGGTAATATTCATGGCAGAAATTATATTAGCTCAACATAATATAGATGTTTACAAAATATAATTATAATATTTTGTATATGTTATTAGTATTAAACTGTATAATTAATGTAGGAATCTATATAAGTAACACTGATATATATTCTGTTGTTTTGACGTATTGATTAATAAATGTTCGAACATTTGTTGTATTTATTACATATGATGATGATCATCAGTAAATATAAATACAAGTCAGTAAGCAATTACCTACTTGTATATACATCCACTGATGTAAAACAAAGTAATATAATTAGTATATGAACCAACATAATATCGTGCAGCAAAAGTTTTTGATGCTTCCATCGGAACTTTCTTATTAAAAATTCGGTTTGCGAACTATTCAAAGTTAATGGAATTTTAGCCACGATGATGAAGTTTAAAAGAGTGCCGTTTTCATGTCGTAATAGTATTTATAATAGAATGACTTCAACTAGGACCAAGAACATTCCTTTTTAAATTCAAATTCAAAAATCATTTATTCATGTAGGACATTTTAGGCGCTTATGAACGTCAAGTTTTTACATTATATATACCTACTGTCTAGTTCGGTTTATATGTAGATCCAATTGAGAAGAACTGGCAAGAACATCTTTATTTTCCTAAAAGTGTATATGATCATTAAAATATTGTGTTAATTTAAAATCTACTGTTCCATGTGTAGCTTGTTTTAGTAAATCATAAACAAAATATAACAATATATTAAAATAGTATATTAAAAAAACTTAAGCAAAATATAATAATAGTTTTGAAAACCAATGTGACCTATTCAAAAATAGAAATGTATAGACGCCTACATCATAACCAGAATTATACTTTCAAAACCTATATTCCACAAATAAATACATTTCTAAATTGAAGTGTATATTATAAGAATATATTTGTGTTTACAGACAGGTGACTGTAGCTATTACCATAATAATTACTTTGAATACTTTTTTGTTACTTTTTAGCACTCTGTGTGACCTCTAAACATAAAAGTTAAATTGCAAAAGATAAAAGAAGCTGTAAATAGTTAAACAGCCTTAACAAATTAGAAAAAAATCTTTTCACAGTACGAAGAGCTAGTAAAATAAAGTCTTCAAAGTTTTAAACCAAGCACCTAACTGTTCTAAATATGCAAAGTGAATATTTAAGAGGAGCCCTAGGTTGCAGCTGCATGCCGTGATAAAACTGCACCAGATGCTCATAATTCTAATGCTAAAGTGCTTCCACTCTTGAATAAGAATGGCTGTTTGGTAGAACAAGGTTTCCCACTCCTCAAGATAAGCATTTGATCCTTGAAAGTTTGGAGCGTCTGTTTTGTCAACAACGGATCAATTTGGATAAGAAGGTCTCGTACTTACGATAAAATACGTTTTATTACTGAAGCGATATAAACATAAATAAATCACAGGATATATTCAATGTCTATATATTATTACATACATTGTGGTTATTTGCAGTTGATAGTTTATTTCCAATAATAATATTAAACGTTAAATATTATATGTACGGATATAGCACGTAAACTCTGTTTTCAAAGATTTTTATTAACATTTTTTTCACGAAATGACGGAATAATATATTTTTAAAGGAATTTTACATATGATCTTTTACATAAATTAATTAAATTATTTTTAATAACTCATATTTAATTAAATTATTATAATTAATTAATCATAATTAAATTGATTAAAAATACACGTGTCTCTTATAAATATTATATCTATCGGGCCCTGTCATGTTGGATTTTAATATTCGCAAGTTAAATGTTGTATATATATTAAACTTCAGCGCAGCCTACCTGAGATTATAGTCATAAGATACTGTTTTAAAGCAAATGATAAATACATCATTACATTTATTAAAAAAAAATCAATATAAGAATTCAACACTGTGTTCTCTTGGTATAATGTACTGCCAACATTCTTTTCGTATTATAATATAAAGTCATGGAGTTGATACACCAAGTAACTCCTTTGTTACTTACGAGTATCTACGTCCTGACAACATTATTTTAAGCCGGGCTTATGCCGTCCCTAGGCATTTCTGAACAATGATTTATTGAGTTCTTGGGACGTATTTACTCCCCACTTTGTAAACTTCACCCTACACAATATTCCTTAGAAAAATGTTTACTATGCATATTAAATTTTGTCTGATACCTACAGCATTCCCGATTATATTTATTCTCCCCGAGATACTTAGAGATCTTCCAATAATTTTATTTTAATATTGTAGCTACTATTTCATTTTTAATTATATATTTTTTATTTACTTTCACTAAGGAAAATGCTTTGTAACCTTTGTAACTTGTTTCTTTACTTGGATACGGTAATCGCAGGAACTACAGATTTGAATTAAAAAAAAATCCTTTAATGTCGGACCTATTCATCAAAGAAAGTCACGCTATGTCCGATAAGAGCGGGGCATCAATGAATAGTCATCTAAGGTAAAACAGGCCCATCACATCAAAATACACCTCCAATTTACGAAACACGAAAACGAATTTACGCTCAAGAGACATAATACTGCAGTGCGGAATTAATTAAGTATTACCTATTATTTCCTCTCGGGAATTTTGATTCACTGGGTAGACAATAGGGTGAATTTGTACTCGATGAAAACAAAGGACTGCGAGGAACCGAAGAGAGGCGCTAGTGACGCAGAGGATCGACTGACGTGTTACAGAATGGCAGACATTTTACCTGACTTCTTTGTTGGTTGCTTTAGAAAACTTTTATTAGGATTAAAGGAGTATTTGTATATTTATTTATCAAGTTTAACTTAATGTAATTAAAGTAGTACTTGCTACTATTCTACATCTTAGGTGCACTGTGTGTGGTACCTTTATCCATACATATAATAAAACAGTAGAGGTCGAATGTCCGTACTTAGGAAAACATACAGCTTCTAAACTTTAAATGTTGTATTGGATAAAACAATAATAATTTTATGTTAAAGAATGTATATTAAATGTAATGTAAATGTGTATGTATATTTACTTTGATTATCTTTTTTATGAGCTACCGATATTTTGTCGCTGTTGCAGGTTCACGGGCCGAAATGAAACAAAATATTTTATTGCATAATATGCCCAACTGTAAACAACCGTGAAAAATCAGAACTGTAGATACTATTATATATTCTGCGGCATTGCGCTTACACAATATTCAGTTTCATTGTTTATGTCTCTATACGATAACCTAACAGAGAGCATTTATTTCATCGAACTGAACGATATCGTTCTATTTCATTGACATGTCACAATAGGGAAGCAAAATGTATACAATTGTATGGAGATGCATTCAAATTTCCATAGATGGTAAATGTTTAACTTTATATGAACGTTGATATAGTGGACATCTACGATATTGCCTTAAAAAAAATATTGTCCTCTAAAGCACAGGGTGTTAAGTGAGTTTTTATTTAGAGATTTATTAAAATACTTCTTATTAGTATTTAGAATAATTTTGTCACCATAGTTCACAAATTATAGATTAATTTGTCAAGTATGGGTATTACAAAGCGTGATATCTTTTCTTTTCAGGATGAGCCATCGCTAGAGCGAAGAAGCGTTTTTTGACAATACGATTTGTTCTCTACGTCTATATATCTATTATATCCAATTATTTATAAACAAGAAAATATGATTATATTCATATGAAATACTTACGTCATTTATATATTATACAATATCATTCTGACCATTGTGAAATTACAAAGTTCAAAAGCATAGGACCTTAGAATATAGGAAAGGCAAAAGAAGGATTGAGAAGTCAGAAGGCTCAGGGCGTCTGAATGTACATTGTGATGTGAGGTAGTCAGCCAGCTTCCTTGGCTTCCAGTTACATAAAGTATAATAAAACAAAATTGTTAAATACCCCAATGAGATTCACTTGCAGTTTTATATCCACATTTAAAAGTCGATTTTCTTTTGTTTTTTTACTGTTGCTGTTTTCATATCCAGTTCTGACACTGCGCTCTGCTATAATAAAGGTATTAAAGCATATCTCTCTACATTCATTTGTTATTACTATAATAATCGAAGGCGTACATTCTCCCACGCGATCGTCGGTAGGTTAAGGTATCTTGGTGGCGCGTCTTGTCCGCAATTTATTTTATTTTACGAGAGTAACTCGTGATAAGTGGACGGAAACGTGCCGAGACTGAGTGATGGTTGTTCACCTTTGAACTGCAAATACGCCAGTTAAAACCGACCATGGCTCCATAAGTTATGATCGTGTGTTGTGCGTAGCCACATTTGATTGATACGATACAGTTTGTTCCATTTTTACTACAAAGTTTTAAAATGATTTAATAAAAGAGATATCGTAACGATATACGTGTTTTTATACCGTCCTTTGATCTTTCAATTGATATTTGGAACATTATGACACTTTATTACAATTTTGATTTCCAGTTATTATCCATATAATTTTTTATTTATTTCCATATAAATGTAGAAATGAAAATAATTTGGATATTATTAAAATTTTAATGTTTTGCAGACTTAGTACTATTGTGTATTCAGCTTTTGGCAGTGTCCTAGACCTCACACTAGGCTGTCTTGTGTCGTTGGTAACTAGTTCATTTTTTATCACAGGAATGATAAAAAGGGTTTATCCGTTCATTAAGGACAAGAAGTAAACCGACCTGTATATTAATAACTAGCTATCCACCCCGGATTCTCGCGGGTGTACATGTATTCTTGTACATATAAACGTTCCTCTTGAATCACTCTTATTATAAAATATCTATTATGAAAATCGCTACAAAATCCGTTGCGTAGTTTTAAAGATTTAAACATATACATAGGGTCAGACTTTGGATAGGGACTTTGCTTTATGCTATGTAAAGATATTAAGTGTTATGAGGTAATTTATTTCAATATATTGCAGAATAATTTAACAGATATCTTTGAGTATGATGTTAGTTAGAAATGTGTACCCACAGATTAAAGAAATAAACATTTTCTGGTTTAAAGTCAATTTTGTTATAGAATAGACTAAATTTATTCACGAAGGATTTTTAATAATTCCCAAATACCTCATTAGTGTTTATATATGTACGTACGTTTATGAAATTATTATCTCTGACTTTCAGTATAAAAAGCAATAGTATGTTCTTTTAAATTTTGCGACATATGTTTTTCAACTACCATTTATTATGCAAACGATTTTGGAACGTGCTAATTAACCCCTTACATACACCCCACTTAAAGTAATAAGCTTACATTGACGTTAATTAAATTTTAAAGCCCCTATTTTAGAGAATCTCGCAAGGATAATAAAAATATTAATTTCAAATATTTTCTACTCCGTAATATTGAGATATTATTTAAATCAAAGGCGGAAGAAATGTCTTAAAAAATACTATACTCAAAAAACATTAAAATGAATAAAGTAACACTCTCAACATACTTTTTACTATTTTGTAAATCTACATCTATGTATATATATATATATATATATATTGTATATGAATTCCTATTTCCCTTGGTCACGACATCACGCAAGGACAGCTGAACTGATTTCGTTAATTATTTTTTGTTGTTTGTTACAGTCAGGAGAAGGTTCATGTAAAGAAAAAAAAATAAGAAAGTTACAAAGATCTCTTTTTTAATGATACCAGTACAAATTCAATTTTTATTGTCAAAACAGGACGTCTGTCGGGTCAGCTAGTAATATATAAAAACCTCGTGACATAATAGTTTGTTATCGAACTCCTACTAAATGGCCCGTAGTTAGAGTAGAGAGAGTTTTTTTAGAAGTAGAGTTTTTTTTTATATCAGGTGATAAGCGTAGCCCTACTCAAAAAAATATATATGGCAAAACAACGTTTGCCGAGTCAGCTAGTAAACTAAAAACGTTTATTTTTCGAAATATCTCCTTGATTGTATACCATTGTATGGGCAATTCACATTTCAAACATCCCCAATAACATCCCTAGGGAAATATTTAAAGATGCAGTTTGCAGCCTCTTCGTGTCCTACTGACACAGGTCCCCTGCGATATTCGCTTTCCTTTTCCTATTCTCCTTTTATGAAAACAAAATTATTGCTGCGAATTTATAAGGGGATATCACGTTACAATACAATTTACAGAAAAATTTCTCATTTCCGCCTAGCACTCCAATCATTTAAGATTATGTATTGCCAAGTAATCGTCTTATATAATAAAAAATATTAGGAATTGGTGAATAAGTTATTGCTTTATGACAACCAATGTAAATATATGTATGTTTTTTTTATACTACGATGGTGGCAATCAAGCATACGGCCCATCTGATGGTAAATGGTTACCGTAGCCTATGAACGCCTGAAACACCAGGGGTATCACTAGCCGATTGTTACTATTTTATTATATAACTACTTTATTTATGTATAACTGTCTATAATATATATGTGTATGTGTGATATATATACAATTATAATTGTAAAAAAGAAACAATAAAAACCATAAAGTACAAACAAAGTAATATTACACAGATAACCATAAAAAATTCATAAGAAGTTCACATAAAATGAAGAAGCCATTTTGAATGTCATAACACCCATAAGATGAACCCTAAAGATCCTGTTTAATCGATACAAATGATATATTTTTCAACGCGAAGACATTTTTCAAGCGTAAGATATCGGGCTCCAAGATTGCAGCAAGATCTTTGAAGTCTGGAAGAGGGTTTTGATTTAGTGTTCCCAAGGGTTCGCGCCCGGATAACACGACTCACAGATAAGTAATAACGTTCGTATCGCATTTTCTTAGCGCTTTTATATTAATATTTTGCGTAAAGCTGAGGTAAATTGTTTAAATATTAAAAAATATATAGGTATAATTAACTTTAACAACAACCAGAAATCTGGATACAATAATAACAAACTAAATCTCTCAGAATAAACTATGGCCACATCTGATTATTTACAAAAATATGTGCTATAGCACATATTTTTGTACGACAAAAAATTGTACGAATTAAGACATTCCGTTCTTGAATTTTATATTATTACTTGAACTTAGGATAAATTATAAAATAATTGCATATGAAACATATATTTATATATTTACTTCTTACTATACTTATAGTATTTATTTTCGTCAGTGGTCTGATCAGAAATACAAAAATCAGGACCAATTCATAAATCTCTTCCTTTATAATGCGTCTTTTTTTGCTAACGTCTGAAAACAAGAAACTGTTGCAATAAATATTTTTATCAAACTACGTGTTTTCATTTGATTGTCCCTGTCAATAATAAAAACATTACTTGAGAATCAAAAAATCTTGTAAGAAGTGTAGACGAACATATAAAACTTCCTCCCCTATAATGGGGTTCTCAACGACAGAAAAAACCCTAGGGAAATGGCTGAATTAAATGTATACTCCACCACAAGTTCATAAAACTCGGACTTATATTGGAACCATAATTCTAGATGGAATTGTGGCGATATTAAAAGCGGAGCGTTGTATAATATATTTAATAAGCCAAATAACGAACAGATTGCATCCAAAAGTGCACTGTATGTCAACGCAGTTAAAGTAGAAATAGGTAGTAAATTTCTCTATGAAAATGTATTATTACTTTCTAGACAGAAAAAAATCGCGTGTACTAAAACCTACGATAAAAACTTTTCGAAGTTTCGAATGAAATAACTGAAATTACTGTTTCTTGGTTTATCGTTTTACAATGTGTGTTTGCAATCGCAAATAGCCATTAAATATTTCTTAAAAATAAAATGTATTATTTTGAAAATGGAACGTCGAATATAGAGGCACTTTGGTTAGTTTCTTTATATAAAACTATACACATTTTTCTAGTACATTCCACAGCGTCAGCAACAAAGACATCAAGTACACAAAATGAGTTATGATTTTTTTATACTATTATTACAACATGCAATACTCCACCATCAAACAATATGTACCTATATATGTAGTATATAGATAGTTAAATTATATAGAATGTAAGATTTTTCAGCTGAGTTCCTGCTCAGCTGAAAAATCACGGACATCACCACTCCAAGAACTATAACCGTGATAGATATATAATTGTAATATATATACTATTGATAATAGTTATTTTTTTCTATGCCACATATGTACCTGTCTAGAATAATATCTAACAAATTATATAAATACTTAACGCAAAATTTTGTGTAGTAGATTCATAGTCGTTTTCATAGCAAAAAATTCCTACTTGTATTTGTTCTATACTAGTAGTAAACTCGAAGTTATACTCTACTACTCGCCCTGGATTCACTTGAGTGTATATATATTATACATACAAACCTTTCTCTTGGATCACACATATATTGCTTTAATTTGCATTAAAATCTGTTACATAATTTAAAAGATCTAAGCGGAAGCAACTTCATTTTATGTACTACTATACAATTGTATTTAATTTCTTATAATAATTATTCAGATGTGATACATAATATTGAATTTAAGTCCCCAAGATAATATTGACTATTCTTGATGCTATATGAAGCCTATTGTGCCTAAACTAACTAATGGTTAGATCTTTTTTCTATTGAATTACTAGGCCTATGGAGTTATGCCTAAGAAGATGCTTATTATTGGTATTTTTGGAATTATAATAATTAAACACGCTTTGAATTTGTTACTCGGTCGGCTATTCATCCAAGAAGGAAGATGTCAAGATATAACCGTACTTTAAAGAGTTTTTACTATAGATAACAATATTTCACTGATATACAATATGGATATAGTCAGATAAAACTTATCCTTACTTTACTCTCTATTTACATTGGAGGTTAAAAAAAAGAATCTTTTCGTTCTTTTTTTTAAACTTCCGAATTGTCACGAGTCCTTCCGAGTCACGCTTTTGCTGGCCACAATGTTACAGTAGTCATTATGTTTACGCACAATTTAAAACAGAGCGGCCGTAATGAATATCAGTGTTCGGCTAAATGTATTTTGTGCCAATAAACCAAACTGAGCTATTACTGTTTATTTGTAACATTCAAACATTGACATTCAAGCGTTCTATAATGTTACATTAAATTATTGTAACATTTTAAGAGTATGCGCTGTCACGTCGTATTTATATTTATACAACTAGAATAACAGTTTTTATGTAATGGCCCACCGTCCACCTTATTATGGGGTTTCCTACATCTATATACAGGAACAGTACATAGCAACACGACATTTTACCACTGTTGCATTGTTATTCTGGATGAATAAGACGTCATTCCTCCTTACCTCCTACCTCCACTGTAAATTAAACAAAAAATTAATTTCAATAAAGAAATATTCTATATTTCTTAATAGATATTTAAAAAGAAAACATTCTTGTACAGAACCAAAACGTCAAATATAGAATAAATTTAATTATGTAATATTTTACTTATTTATTACTTAGTAACTACACTTTATTAATTCGTTAAACTATAAATAACAGACTATTTAGACTAGGGAGATTTAAAACTAAAACAGTCATTTTTCGATACATTTTGTATTATTGACAATGTAGCGTAACTCAATTTAGTTTCAACTTAATGTATATAAGTTTAGTTTTTACTGTTTTAACGATGTACTATTATCTCTCTAGCGACTTTTAACTATTCTAGTTGTTCCGAGGTCAGAAAAGACATATCCGTCCAGAAATAGGGCTGACAACTGAAGGTTTTTGTATCTAAAGCTTCATAGTTGCTTGCTCCATTATGGTTAGATATAAACACAAAAGAATAAGAAAACCGAACGGAACATTTTATCATTGTAATATGTTTATTAATATCTAAATTCCTTGCGTACTTCCTCCTACATTGTGTAATAACATTACAAAAATATTTTAGTATTAGTAAATTTGTTAGATATCTAATTTAAATATTACTATTGCTTTTTTTCTTATTTCGGTATAGAATACTTTTCTATATTTTTAATTTTTCTAACATTTTTATGGTCCCCAAACTAACAGGATTATTAGACTTAACAAATTGAAAAGATTTTTTGGTAATTTCGTTGGGGATATTTATATAATATTAGTATTTATCATATTAAAGTTGTATTGTATTTTTATATCTATTACATTACCTACTTTACGTCGTTCTTACTTTATTCTACATATATATACGTCGATACGTATATACCTTAATTATACGTCGGTCTTATTTAACTTACTCTTTCATTACTCGTTCTAAGGCAATTTGATTTCTTTAATTTTAGGGTAAATACCGTCAGTATGAAAATATGACAGCCCTGAAACGAAACCTTGAAGCCAATGCTATCTTGTGCAGAGCAGCTAACAACTAAGTATACTTTATTTTATTATACTTGTTAGCTAATGCTGTTTGGCTACGATATACTAACTTCAAGTTAGGATACAATATACTAACTTTAAAAATATATCTCGATATTGAATACTTGCTAATATATTTAAAGCCAAAGTGAGTGAGTTTGTTTGTATCGTACACTTTCATGTCTTAACTCTAATCCTTTGCGATGAAACTTTAACATTAAACCAAAGCAGACTTTGTACTGATGTGTCTGTGTGAGTGCTTGTCTCATCTATTCCAAACCCGACTGCAATTTCAAAGCAAGCTAATATTAGAAACCTGCTCACGTTACCGTTTTGTTCACCGGCTGCTCGTATAATGCCCCTTTTTGTTCACGTCACTGTTCATAGGCCGCCATCTTGCGCCCCACTACTGTCGAAAAATGGGAAGTGATAACACTAAGCAAGCTTGATTTGAAATTACAGGATATGAAAGACGGACATGTCCTCCGGAATGTCAACTCGATAGTGGTAGCACATTCGTCGCTTGACGACGTGATATGGTGGTGTTTATATATAAATACGCGATGATTACCACTTACCTATAGGTAGGTGCCAGCTTGTGTCTAAAAAAATGGGCAAGATGGTCACGCAGCTGAAGTTTGGGACAGAAGTTCAAATATTGTTTGCATCTTCTCGCCGGATCCCTTAGGATTATTATTATTAAAAGGGTTTGAACTATTGTCAGGTGCTTAGACCTGTAGCACTGCGTCCTACATAGATCTATTGTGCTCGCCCTTTTTCATAGTTCGCTTCCTAGATACACCAGAGACAAGAATTGAAGGATATTCTTAGGAGCGACAGTTTTTATCTCCTCAGGATAGAGTGTAAATTTTCCAAATGAGATATTTCATTTATGCATGAGTAGCCTAATTAGGAAATATGTAAGAAAAAACTGCCAAGTATTTCTATTTTTAATTAACTTATTATAATAAGATATTACACAGAGTCAATTACATGAATACGTTGCAATAAATATCTTAATTTTTAAAAGGACCACCAATTTTTTTAATACATTTTATATAGTAAAAAGAAACTTTATAGCCATACGTCATGTTATTCGAAACACCCATTACGTCATGCCTATCACTTTTCCCCTATCATTCTGCCAAATAATGTCAACCACGGAGTACTTTATTACATCTTGTCTACACAAACTGACACCATGACACCTGCACAGGTTCCTATACAGAATTTACATTCGGTATTCCAAACTATTTTTTTTTATTTCAAAGAATATTTTATTTATCATATACTCAGGGAAAAAATTATTTGCATCTGTATGCCCCTGATAGGGTTTCCTGTACTGCACGATGTTTCCACTTGCTTTCACTTAATTAATCACTCCATTTGTAACTAAATTTTATTGTAATCAGAGAACGCACGCAGCACGTGATGAGGTAGTCCGTACTATCATAGAAAAGGAAAAAAAAGGGAGAACAGAAACAAACGGACTCTAATGTAATAATCTGTACTTATTTCAACGAGCATAGGGTTGATTTTAAACACAAAATAATACCACAGATAATATAATATGATAATACTGCGGTAGATTTCTCAATATCTACAATCAATAAATTAGTTACAAATACCAAAATGTAGTCATTTTGGTATTTGTAACTAATTTATCTGTAATTTCATAAATACATATAGTGTAGAACTTTACACCCGTACGAAGCGACACATAAAAGTTGAATAGCTCTTCAGTTCAGGTAACTTTGTACAAATATTATACACTAAAATGATTAACTATTAAACAACATTGTATAGGTATACGTTTAAGTAATACAATTTTAATACAGACTTGCAACTCACCCGCTTATGTTACGCGAGCGTTTCATATAATTTGCATGATGTTTACTCCGCTTTTGTAGTGGTGGCGACGAGTAGTTTTAGGGTTCTGTGTCAAAATATACAAACAGTGTACACACTGTTTGCTAACATAAAATATTCTCTGTTAACCAACGGATATAAAACGAATTTTATTCTTATTTTAAGACACAATACTGGGAAAAGCAAATTTAAAAAATGCGGAATGTTGTGCGTTTCTACTGGGATGTCATAAGTAAATAAATGGTTTATTGTTAATGCCTGGATGAATATATTTATCCGAAAGAAAAGCTTAGAATAGAACAGTTCGATGTTTGACGTTCTATTTTTGAATTATGAATTTTATTTTTATGAAATCTTAGTTTAAGGGCTTTCGCGATTTATCGCAATATTTAAATATCGGTCACGGCCTCGGTCAAACATAATAAATGTTAGTGAGTATGATTATTGGTATTGGTTTTATTGTTTTCTATGTATATTATATACGTATTTACAAAAAACCTAACTCAGTGTAGCAAACAGTTACCCATAACACATGTAAATAATACAGATAAGACCATCGCTTCTAACAATATCCTTCAACTCATATCTCTAAAGGCTATAAGTAGCGAACTCTGAAACAGAACCTAGGAAAGAAAAAGAAAAATATATATTAAAAAAATCTACAAAGCTAATAATGCTTTTTTTTATATAAGGCTAATTCTCACAGCGTGACACACATACTAGACAACTGATATAAATTTCAAATATAAAGTTCAAGTTTCAAGTTGTAAAAATACCACTGCAAACTTAATATACATTCAAAATATCCAGATACAAATAATCAAATTCATGAATGCATATGTTGCACCGTGCGAGAAATAGATCCCACGACCATCGGAAGTAAAGCGGTGTGCAAAACCGATAGACCATCGAGGCAGTAACTATTAACATAATATTTTTGTTCATTAATAACATTATTGAAAGTATGCTTTCATTCTGTCTAGTCCTACCACCATGGTCTAGTATTATCTACTTAAAAAAACATTGGTAATCCAAATTTAGTTACACCAAAAACAATACTTTGTGTCAAGTTATAAATAGAAATTAATAAAATCCTGTGAAAGATTTAATCTCTAAGTTTGCTTATACGTTTTACTAAATATACTAATAATTCTTAAAAAATATAAGCAAAACGTATATAGGAAGCATTGTGTGAATGCTTTTGTTTTTTAATTGTATTTAATATACATTTTTTTTCATTTATTCAAAATTGACTAGTTTTTATTTAAATCATCCTAATAATTAACTTTGTCCGATCCGACTCATATAAGCATACTTAAAAAGCGAAAGCAATACCTGCAATTACTTAAAAGTGCAGTGCAAAGTTATAATAGGTAACTTAATACTCAATGAAGCCTCTTGGTAAACCTTTCTCGAATACCCACTCTATCGAGTGTATAAATCCCACTGGGAAAAAATCCCTTTCTATAAAAGCAAATCGATCTGTATACTTCATTAAAATGAAGGTAGGCAGGACACTCGAGACAAAACAACATTACTCTATCGAGGAACGAGTCCTACTCGAAGAATATTTAATTAAAGGCCCTCCGTTCGCATCTCATGAATCAAAGACTTCGATATCGTAGGGTAAATGTACTTGTTATTGGTATTCAAAAATAAACAATATTTATTTTTATTGTTTTCTCTACTTTCATCTAAAATCATAAAGGTTGTCGAATATAGCGTGGAAGTTGATTTTCATCAGTGTTTCATGAGTTTTGTATTGATCGGGATTATATTGTACACTGAAATACAGTGAATTCTATTTATTTCAGTAGAATATATAATATTTGGCAACTTTGTGCTGTAACGATTGTTCCTTGACAATTATTACTTCATTTGTTTTCTTGACTGTACATACCTTTGCTACTATACAATTTAAATACTATATATACAGATAAAATACAAATTGTAGTTATTTTCGAATAAATTATACATTTAAAATTCAGTAAAATGAAACCCACGTTAACAAACAGGGGTACTCACCCTACTACTTAACAACAACGTTCTTTCAGAGAGTATTTTCTTTGAAACACTAACATCTGTAATGAAAGTAATGACAATAGCGACGAAACAGTCCCGTCTATAATTAAGCAACTTTTGAATTTGAATAACACACCCTATTACGAAGTTAAGTTACCAGAGACTCATAAAATAGCATAGAAAACCCACTGAAGGTAAATTTAGAGAGCGTTTTATTTAATTTATTTAAGTTATATTAATAATATAATCAGCACTGTTTGCTCTAGACCTTTTATGAGATTTATATAAACTTATGCACAACGACATATGAAAATGATATTTATATATACTAATAAATGTGTAGAAGAAATTAATAACACATAGTCAAAATATATATACAAAAATTAACATATTACATAGTTATAGACGGAATAGCACTGAAGGCTTCCATCAAAACTGCTAAATATCTTCACCGAATTAGATTTTGTACATTATACGAATATACAAAATCTAATTCGGCATCTCGTTCTTTCTGCCGTTAAATTACATGATATGTACTTGGGGACTAGAGGGCGCTGTGATAATTGTTTTGCATTATTACTTAGGTACGGAAGCTGACAACTTAGTCCTCAGGGCTGACGTGAGGTACGACTAACAATATGAAAACATGTTTCCTCATGGAACATTCCAAGTTTTCTAATAACGTTATTCCGAGTTATACTACCTGTCTAATATTAATATAAACGGTGTTACTCTATATAAAAAAAACATCGCTGTACTCCAGTCAGCTCGATACCACGGCTACTGTAACCTAGTCAAAAAGCCTGGGGTACCTTATATATATATACCTTCTTTACTATAAAATTATTAGTGTTAATAGCCCAATTTATATTAATAATACTGTATGTCAACCACAGAATAGAGAGATCATGCAGTGTATCAACAGTACTGAAGAATACGGTACAATATTTTTGGTGGAATACCTGCTATGAAACAGTTTATCGTAAAAGTTAATGAGTTACCTTGACCCAGTTGGACGGAGTATATATTATTTTATTACAAGGTTTCGTACACATATTTGGTAATGAGTAAACTGAAATCAAGTACAGTTTACATATTAGACAGCTCGAATGTCAGTTAGAAAACTTAATTACACTGTTTACCTGTGCTATTAAACTATGTTACTACGCATTTAAAAAAATTGGTTCAAGTAGGAAAAATACAAATATGGGCACGAATATATGTAACATTCTATAAGAATAAAATATACATAAAACCTATTTCATACTTTATTATTATAAAATCATCAATGTCTCTTGAAATTCATTATCTGTCTGTCTGGTCCTGTATTTGTATATAATAAGGATACCTCAATTAATTAAATAAAATAAGACGAGGTATAGAAAATTTTATGCTCTCGTCGTTTATTCAATTTATGTAGAACTCTTTTAGTTTATCTACACCAAATAAGTCTATTCTAAGCTGTCGACTTAAAGTAAAATTTTGATGATTTTTTAGGAAAATAGGTAAGTGGAATAGGTAAGTTGCGAGCACAATTATAACTACTGCAACTGCACAATAATTACAAATAAAATAATAATACATTTATATCTTCTACGTAATTGATCGTAAACTTTCCTAGCGATTATTTATAATTAAAATTTATGAATATTATGAAGAAATTAAATATAATGTTTCTTATTTAAGAGTTTATTTATAAGATTAGAAAATTTAATATAATTACAAAATTAACGATACAATTATAATTTTTGAATTGTTATTATAATAAATGCAATTGCTATCAAGTCCTGGTTATTAAACACCTCTGGCACTTAATGTCTTAATAATTTTGTTAATTACAAAGACTAGAAAAACGAGTAGGCTTGGGATAAAAAGCATTAATAATTAAATTCAACTCAATTTCATTCTTAACTTCTTAAGTAATCCCAAAAGCTTTTTAAGTAGCAAACAATACGAAGTGGTAAGTTGCTTGCTACATTCCTTTTTCGAAGTTCCTTTGGTTTTTTTGTGTTACTCACACACTATATATATGACAGAAATCAATATGGTCATCAACATACATTAGTTAGTAATATATAATTATTCTTACATTCTTAAATGATATGGTTTGTCTATTACAATTTGAACACATTGTGATGATTTTGTATTTTCTCTTTTAATTTTTCTATATATTTCGCTGTGCCGCGAGGTTTTAACCACGGGGTTTTAACCGCATAAAATTCATAGCCTATTTGTTCTTCTGATGTATGTATGTAAAATTTCATCAAAGTCCGTTCATTAGTTTTTGCGTGAATAAGTAACAAATCACACTCACAAACTTTCGCGTTTTTAATATTTGCCAATAATTTCTCGTACTTTACATTTATTTTCTTTTTCGCTATTAGGTACTCTCATATACATTTTTTTTAAATCAGTTGAAAAGGTAATGTATTCTTTACTGCGATTTTAGTGAAGTTGTTTTCTATGATGTACTATGTAAAAGAGTATTATGATTAAATTTTTTGTGGATCGCAGCGTTGGTTTTACAAGCAATTTTATTTTACGAAACTTTTTCGACCGACGCTAGAGGTTTTTTCAATACTTTTCAAGCACTCGTGTTGTATTTCCCATCCGTACCTCGCTGATAAATCAATTTCCTTTCAACCATTATATTTGCATGAATATGAATGGAAAATGGGTGAATAAAAAGTATTTAAAAGCACATATCATATAGAATAAATTTTAATACCAAAATTTGAAATAGAAAACATAGATATTTTAATATGTTCTATTTTGTTTATAAAAAAAGTATCTACATGTATATAAATATATTGCTGGATTGAACTTTGCCGAACAGGAATTGAATTAACTGTGAGATCCATTTTTATGTAACATGTTAATTTTAGATGGATGTAGCGTATTTGTACTGCATAGTTTGATTTCAAATTGAGATCATAATTACGACAGACTGAGCTGAGATTCGAACCACAGTAATGCCCATCATGAATCATGAGTAGGCCTTCTACCGCAACGTAAGTCATAAAAAAATATCCTCACCAATAAGGGCAGATATACTTTTTAATAAACAACAGTGTTTACCAATCATTTAATTGCCATATCACACCTTAGCCTTTTTAAAATTCTTATGTAATATACATAATTTATAACATTAAAAAATTTAAATGTTCACTGAAGAAACTTATTTTTTTTAGGTTTTAGGAAGAAAACACTAGGAAACTATTAATAAGTAAACAGTAAGTAAATTTTCAAAACTTATAATGAAATTTAAATACACATTCCATATAATTTTAATAAAGAGTTCATTTTGAAATGCGCCCTTAACAATCCAAATACCCACCTGGGGGGCGTGGGCCTCACCCCGCGACTATTCTCTGCCAAATAAAGACTTATTTTTACTATTATTTTGGTAGATCCTCAAAAGTTCATCCTCGTATTGTTAAAGTTACTAGCGATGGGAGGATATAATCTTCTCTCCTGTAGATTATTTCACTTGACATCACTAAGAGTTACAGTCGCTAAGTTTATCAGATGTGTGCTCATTGTACCGGCGCTTATGCTTTATTCTTTAATGATTTTTCACTCTCATTGATGTTCTGATACTACGAAATAATATCAAAACATGTATTTTCCTGTTCATCTGTAACTAGCGACGCCTCTTAATAACTTATACAACATTGTACCTTTTATACCATGATGAAACATATTTTTTAAACACATGCAATGGTTATATAGATTACTTTCATATACATATATGTACAAACTCACAATTTTTTCTTATTAAATAAATGCACATAATAATGTTAAAAAAATATTTTGTTTTTGTTCACAATTAGTTTTTTTTTAAATAAAGTGTTATTATAAATTTTAGGTGCTAAGAATTTTTCGATATACATACATAATATACTCGTAAAGCTACCTTCTTTCTTTCGATAGCCAGAAAAGGGTAGTTTCGGCTCGCATTAAAAAAATCCCAAATATTTACACCATGTTTATAGAGATCCCTAGGCCTAGACATGGTATCAAATGACGCACTTAACCCTTGGGGTGGGGTGGGTCACTTGAAGGGATAACTCGACCCCCACTTTAAGTCAAACACTCATTTGTCAACACTCGCTCATCCATTAATGTTCCCGTATCGTAGATGCTTTGACTAAATAATTGTCCAGATAATAATACAAATACGTCAAGTATGAAAAATCATCCTCAGAAAAGTTGACTTACTGGTAATTTTTCTGTTGTTTTTTAACAGTTTATATACTGTGCACTTTACTAGTACCTACAAGAGTGACATATCTAGTGTAATAATTTAATACATGTCATACAAAAAGAAAGATATAAAATGTTAGTACCTATATAGTATTTTAAATTTATGTAATACTATCTCTGCCCGCAGTGACATCCGCGTGAAATTTATAGCCTGTATTATATTCTGATATATAAGCTATATATTACTGTAAAGTTTCATCAGAATCAGTTCAGTAGTTTTTGCGTAAAATAGTAACAGACATCCATACTCACAAAATTTCGCGTTTATGATATTAATAAGATATAATACATAGTATACGTGTTGACGCACCTAGAAATATAAATAACTTGTTGAAAAATATAAACGCCTGTGTATATTAAAAAGAAAATAACAAAACAGTTGAAATCAATGGCATTTTTTCAACATTCTGTATAGTAAATAAAAAGTAGTGAACTGAACTCATACAACCATTTTCTTTGATGTTTAGTATTTAAAATGTAACATGTATTTTATTCAACAACACAACTTAGACTTACTTAAGAAAATGCTAGTAGCATTTTGTTTGATGTTTCTATATTTAAAATGTAACATATGTTATTCAGCAACATAACTTATACTAAATTCACCCGGAACTATTATAAACGCGGATATTTGGGATTTATTTAGAGAAATAGGCTTTCAGCAACCCTCGTGCTAACTTTACCGAGAACTACTTACAAACCTAGGTGGGGATTCTAACTTCACTGTATCCGATTTAACGCTCTGAAAGACTTTCTCTTTTGTTCGTGTTCTTACAACTTGGCATATTTCTTTCGTTACAATACTTGATGTTTCAATTACTAGAAGAACTTGTTGTCTTGAATGAGTAGATAGGTGATTATCATAACTTTTTATAGTCCCATTACTAATCTATATAATTTTCAAGTAGTCCTCCAGTAAAAAATTAAACAGTTTTCTAAATTACAGCGAATATACTTACGTCATTTATTACTTTCACTAGTACTATGTAATTATATCTCGGATTTCGCTAAATCATTAAAAGAGCCCTCGGTATATATCACATGGCTGGCAAATAATTCATAGTTGACGTTTGCAGGACGACCGGACGCGAGCCTTGAATATTTCACGTCACCTAACGGCCTATGATAAATCTCCACTTCACAAAAATGCGCTCTTCATAAAGATCTTATCATTCAAAGATATTTTTTGTTTAGCTTCTGAAAATTATCACTCTGAAACGTACATTTTAATAGAATAGTGTATTCTAATGTATATCATAATGGACAACACATTTATATTTAACTAGCGACTAATCCCCGACATCGCACGAATGCATTACAATTCTTTGAATTTCTCTATTTGTTCTATAGTATATACTTGTACGATATACACGCATATATTATACATATAAACTTTCTTCTGAAATCACTAAATATATTGCTGAAAACTACATTAAATCCGTTGCGTAATTTAAAAGATAAAGCGATAGTGGCTTCGGACTTTATTCTATACTATGTAAATATTGTATAGGTTTTAATATTACATAAGTACATTAATTAAATAACGTTTATTATATTATTAAAAACTATATTAGTGTGCTCAAATCATGAAACTAGAGCCAAAGTGCATAACTTCGTTTCAAAAATATGCTTATGATAGGAGGAGGGAATTGTTAGAAATGGGAAATAGGAGATAATCATATACCATAACAGGTCAACTTTCACATGATTCTCCCTGAACTGAAGTGAAAGTTAGTCCTTATTAAATCTTTTTTTTTATGGATGATAATGGAATGGTGAAGCCACCTACACTACAACGTTAAGTGGAAAACGACCACCAGAATAATAGGATTCAATGAATAGTCTTCAAGTGGGACCGCGTGGAGATCATCCTGAGATGGTACTACTGATAACTATGTAGCCACTAGTTCCCATTAATATAATTACCTCCTACCCATTTCTCCAGAATTTGCCACCGTGTGACTAACTTCATTCTCATCCTATCATTCATCACTACCTCCCAGGTACCCCGCCAGCTTATACCGTTAGCGCAGAGAGTATTTACATTTGATTATCATACATAAAACATGCATATTTTTAGGGTTAAGTGAAGCAAATTACAGTTAAGTGAAAAATTGTATTTGAATCAGAGATTTGCGAGAATGCCCTAAAAGCCACTCGGATTGGGTCGACGACGAATCGGTTGGTATTGACGAGGGCTCTTGATAATTTGCATAAGCCTTTCAAGTAAACGCAGAGAGCTTATAATCTGGTAAGTGTGTCTATATATACCTACATTAAGTTGCGATGACCTACTTTATACAATGTCATCTGTTTATGAAATGACAAATTGGAATTGCAATGATGACCCTCTCAATTAGCAATGATACGCCAAATTGAGGCTATCAGAATCGCATCCAATTTCTGTTCTCGATGGAAGATTTTAATTGTTTTAGAATTCTAAATACAAAAGGTCAGAATTCGTGTTTATAGCCATTGTCTCTCTTCCTAACGATATATTTTAGTGACATATAATATCACCCGTTTTAAATATGGAAAGTTAAAATTATTTTATTAATTATAGATTATTAGAGAAAAATACATTAATTCATTACAAGTGAATCGTAAACCAGGATTCAATATTTTATAGTAAAAATACAACTTTTAGTGACAGATCTACTAGAAACCTTATTTCTAAGGAAACTTAATCTTTAACCTTTGTAGGGACAATTTTGTCAAGAGTATATAAAAAAATAAATAAAAATTGTATAAAGATATATAACCATATTTAATACTAAACTAATTGGCCACGTTATCACGTACCTGTACACCTAACAGTAGTATAGTCGAACTACAAACGTAAGAACGTCTTCTTTTTGGAAATCGGTCTAAGAAATTCATGAAAGTTATTTCCAATAATAAATATACTACGTGCAAGCGAAATATAAAAATTCTAGAATATTGTGAATAAAAGATTATTTAATAAAAAAAGTTGTCACAGATAATGCTTTGACTAATTGTTTCATTTGCTTCCTTCCGTCCTGAAATACAAATTAGGAAACTTTCCCAAGTAATAATTAATAAATTGCTTTTACGAAAACGAATTTAATTACGTAGCAATTGAAATGAGTATTGTTAAAATCTTGAAATTCACTATACTTGATTATAAACTTCTTTTTATTACAACTTGTAATACCCGGGTCATAAAAATTATATAATATATTGTAATATATAAATATAATTTGTTATGACCCGGAAATCAGTCGAAGAACTACTAAATCAACAAAAAGTACTAGTGATATAAGCGTGACGACTTCAGTGGTCTAACGGTTTAGCATACTGCTTTACAATAGTCGCGGGTAGATTTCTCGCACGTTTTAAACATTTGTATTCATAACTATGATTGTTTGTATATGTCTGGGCGTTTTATTTGTATATTAAGTATATATTTACAAAAGGAAGTAGGATCTTTGTACTTATATCAGTAGTATAGTACTCAGAACACAAGCTCTGTTTACCTTGGGACTAGATAGCACTATCTGAATTGTTCGAAGTTATTATCAATCTTATTTTATCTATAATCTTATTATTATATAAAGACGTAAAGTTTGATTTTGGATGTCAAAGTTAAAGTTCAGGTAATAAGTATTATAAGCTCCATTTTTGAAAAATAATCTAGTGTGAATAGTATATTTATAGAGGAAGACTATGGGCTATATAACATCACGATGCATATGTGATCATTAGGAGTGGAGCTGTAATGAAATATTATGCAAGAACAGGGGAAATGTGACGCAAACAAATCAGAAAATTATTGAACTCAACAATTGCTTTTAGGAGAATTAGACGTACATGAATAGATCTAATAAATTCTGTATTGATATTTACTTACTTTTTTAATATATTTATAATAGGATATCTACTAATAATATATTATAATAATCGGATCGGTACCTAATGGTAATATTTATAAATAACATAACACTTCTCATTCCATTTCAACGCGACAACATTAATTTTTCTCAACTCTTGACTGGAAAATATTCGCTACTCATTTCACCCGCAAATACTCTCAATCCTTTGAACTTTCTTCCAACTGTAATATCATCTTTTTTTTAATAAAAGCCACGTCTGTGAAACCACAGAATACGTCGCGTTATTTATTTAAAAAATAACCGTTACCCTCATTAAAAACTGCTCACTCTGAGGTTTTTTATTTGCTTATTTGTGCTTTGAGCACTGTAATATAGAGGGCGTTGTCGGATCCTCATTTGTTTTTTCTTCCTTCGTCCCTCTTTTTTATGCAGTTACGTGGAGCGTGTAATAGAGAAGCGTGAAATGTGAAATGGACCTTTTGTAACAAAGTTTTCGTGGAGACAATGCGAACTCGTAAATCTTTTTAGATGGTGCAAATGTCTTATCATGATGTGTCGGTTTTAGGCAGTTCGTACAGCTACTTTAAGAAGTATATTACATTCTTCTTACTTAATAACTTAGGTTATGATTGCTAATTATATTGTGTTGTTTAATGTAACGATATACATTATGTTGTCATTATGTGTGTGTGTTCATTCCCTTCATTATCATTATTGTTTAGATTTATATCTGGATTACGCAGCTGAATATTTTCACATTTTATTTCGGTTCATTGAACTAATGATAGATTTCACTTTTCATATATGTAGATTATAGACACATAATAAGCGTGATATATTTTATAAAAAATAAATGGCAAATAATTATTCGTCAGACTCATCCTAAGAAAATACATTATATTAATTAAAATAATATATATATTATCATAATTAAATATTATGTCTTATAGACATTTTAAAAGATGTCTAAAACATGCTTTTTATATGTCGTACACCCGAATAAACAGTATCATATGTCATAAAATATTAAAATAAACTTTTAAATACTGTTATTTTCCCGTCTCATGTATGTGAATAAATGAAATCATTTTGTTGTAACTAGACGTTGCAATTTTGTAACAAAATTTGCTCACTATTTCAATTGTGTATAACATGTAGATAGTATTCAAAAAGAAGTACGATATATATTTACGATTTACAGTAGAAATTCTGTATTACAGTTTAAATAGATTTTGCAAAGTTTCAAAGTAAACTAATACCTAGCTCTATGCAAGTGGGTCACGGTGGTGCTAATTGCGGAGTAACTTGATCACTCACTTTAGCAAATACTATATGACGCATACTATGTGATTTAACTTTATAACAAACTTCGAATAGAACGTTTGTTAGATTCAAATTTTTATACAGAGTTTTTGTAGCCAATACTGAACCGTATTTGATTAATATATTTATAATCGATAGGATTTACTACTTCTTCTATATTTGTACCGACAAATTTTCTAATTTCACGATGCTTTGTTATTAAAAGGAAGTGTATTATTATAACAAGAGCTGTAAGATATCTTTTAAGTTAAAAACAAAAAGAAATTCAATTGATTTTCTATTGGATTTTTTTTGTTTTTAACTCAAATATCCCGGTCGTTTTCATCATTAAATTCTACCAAAATTTTGCCTAAAACAATAATCATCTTAGAGATGAAATACCAATACAGACGGTTTAAAATTATAAATAGAACAAAACGCGTTCTGTTCTCCTAAATTTCCTTTTGTCTCGCGAGGCTCTTAATTAAGTGGAATGAATGGTATTTTTTGGCCATTCTTCAATGCATTGATAATATTTTTTTATAAACGTCTGTTAGGCTTAGAGAATCTTTAATCTTTTAACAAAAGAGATTGGTTAATTATAACCCCCAGTAATTTGAAGTCTATATAAATACTTCTTCTACTCTGCATATAAAATTATTATACAGTTCAATTTTAAATATTTCTTTAAAAGTTAATTATTTTTCTATTCACAATATTTTTATGCGGATATGATGTGTAAGTAATGAAAGTATAACTTTAAAGTGGCAACCTTATGGAATTTTGTTTAAATTTTGAACCAAAAATTACCAAAAATTTTAACGTAATGATATAAACAGTTATTCTTTATTTCAGTGGATTGACAAACAAGCTGACTGTAAATGGCAACTAACTATAGACATGAATAGCAACACGGACATCACTATATATCATTTTACCGCTGTGACACCACGCGTGTATTGACATACCAAAGGACTAAGAATATATTCGCTGTAAATTCAATAACCTTTCAATCAAAGCACAGTTTACAAAGCGAGCTCTTCTGAGGCTGAAGTACACACGTAGACTTTAAAAAAATATACCTCAGCAATAATACAAGGAGAGTGACAATATTAGAATGAATTATTTCATTACTAATTATGTCAGTAACGGATTTTTGTTAATAAAAAATTGTAATTATTCAGTCTAGGCACATAACTAAATATACAAGATACTTCTATTACACTACTACTTTATATGCACCGTTAAAAAGTACAGTCACATAAAATGCACTCAAGTTGCGCTTACACTGCCTCACATTGTGTTTTTTCGTTTATTTACCCAGTTCACTTGTTTCAACTAATTGTTGGATGGGAATATATGAATTATTCAACGTAGCGCGTCTACGGACCGACATTTGTGGAAATTATTACGTCGTATTGCGAACACAGTTTCTTTGTAGTTTTTATTGTATGTTCGGAATTACAAATGAGTAAGTGTCTCTTTCCTTTATGTACCACTAAAGGAAATAGAAGTATTTTATCAACGATTACACCTTGAAAACATCGCTATTATGAATTTACAATAAAATTTAACTTATACAGCATTTAGGAACATAAATAAAATGAACAGTAATAGTTAATAGAAAATAAAGAAATAATAATAATAAACAAGCATTAAATTGCAGTTACACAAAAAATATACCAGTATAAAAAAAATAAAAAACAAATGCAATATATTACACATAGGTGAAATAAAGTTCTTCCTGCATTATTATTAGTTGAAAGAAGTAATATTACAAGTATTAATTTTGACCGCCAAATAAAATAATGAAAGCAGATACATATACGGAACCAATGTTTATATCTTTTAAAGGCTCACAAATAAATAACCGTTTTCGATCAGGTGTTTCAAAAACTTCTTTGCTATTCCCAGTGCTAAAAAACGCAAATTACACGTACAGTAAATCGTGGAGCGGATGACATCAGCCTTTTACTCCATTACATAATGACCACGATCCTTCTGTCAACTATGTACTTATAGAATAAGAAGAAAATTTATTTCAAAGTTGTTCTAAAATTGACAATTTAGAATAAATTATAATTTAAATACACGTAAAAAATATATCTTATCGTGTCACAGTTTTCGTTCCCATACTCCTCCGAAACGACTTGACCGATTCTCATGAAATTTTGTGAGCGTATTGAGTAGGTCTGAGAATCAATAAAATTATGTAATTTTATGCATAATTAAAAAACAGTATTCTGCAATACATATACATATAAAAAAAATATTACACAAAGCATTTATACTATTTTGTGGCTGTTAAAGTCTGTGGTCAAATTCAGAATAAATTTAAATTGTTTATCTTTAATATTAATTGCCTATAGTATTACTGATTGGTAAATTAATTTTGGTCCACTTTCAACCACTGGACGACCACTAGTATTGTATAAATTTATGTACAGTCATTAATGTAATGACCCACTTATATTTGTTTAAATTTTAATTCTTTCTACTACAACTATTTACATTGTGGAACAATTCTAAATTTAAATAAACATCCAGTAGTCGAGCGGGAAGCTAGAATATAAGTGACATATGTCATATTATTTGCAAGTCGCAAGTCTAGCTTCCATTCGGTATTATTACAGCTGGAAATAATAGAAATTATATGTCAAGTTCTTGTCTAACGGGACGGTAGCTTACGACACTGACCTGTGATCTCTCGTTGTGTGGTTCAAGTAATAAGAGTAAGTTGAATGGCGACAATTAAAGCTAGGATTACGTACCGTGAAATGATTTTTATTCTAAAAGATTATGATATTATATTGTCGAAATTTAATTAAATTGTATGATACTGTAAATTGAATAATTTGTATGAAATAATCATACAAATTAGAAACTTAAGATCATATAGGTCAAAATTTACAATTAATTGTATTCAAAATTATAAATAGCCTGACGTTATTAAAGTTAAATATTATTAATTAATAATGATTGACTAAGAAATTTATTTTCATGTATACTTATATTTTATTTTTAACTTCTTAATACTATAAAGTATCACAAAAAGAAACAATATATTGCTATTGAAATCATTATGAATGTAATTATTGAGTTTGGTGATTGGAAACATTTTCTATGACTCTCCTTATAGCATTACAATATTGGATAACAGTACAAAAATATATTGCGTTATCCGCTTCGATCTCACCTTTGTACCAACATTAAAGCTTATTTCACATAACGCGGCGCGATATCATAACATCACAATTATCGCGCTGTCACAGTACTCCGACCCTCATCACGCGCATCTGTGGTCGGATTAATCACGGATTAACTTAATCTCAACCGAACAAATCTGCTTTGTTGTACGAAATCACTCGTGACGTTTTTATTTTACGGTTTATACCGCTCATGTCGATTTCGACGTCCAATTGACATTTCAGCGTTTTAATCCATGCGTAATTTGTTTGTTCTAAATTCTAACAAGACAAGGGACTGATTTATGTATCGATTGGCCGTTTTAAAAAAGCACGAAAAAGTGAGAAGCCATTGGCAATCAGTTCTTTCTATCTACCTTGTTAAAGTCTACACTGCTATGAAAGTATATATAAACTAAATAACAAAAAAAAATAACAAAAATATCAATTGATGGGTACGGTCCGCTGTATAAAAAATTCAAGTCTCTTTTATTTTAATACGCTATGAATTTTTCTGTAAATATTATATTTATAATTGTTTTTATGATCATTGAATTGAATTTATGACCTTTCTCGTGATACTAATCCAGAGAAATGAAATATTATTAGATTCCTTTATCTATTTAGACACTTTGTATTTCGTGAATTCCAAAAAGGAAGGTATCAATATTTGCCTAATGTGTCTCTATCTTTAACGACATTTTCTCAATTTCTAAACTTATTCGTCTAATAATTTATATGAATGTGATATCATCTTTCACATTAATCGTAGATGTTTTACAAATTGTGTAATTTTTTGCCATTGGAAACAGGTACTTCAATAAAAATCATCGATAGGTAAATGAATGTGCTAAACCGGTACACCACCGAGATATCATAACATACTCGTAGTATAAAACAAAGTAGCTGTCGCTGTCCATCCGTCCCTATGTATGCTTAAATCTTTAAAACTACGCAACGGATTTTTTTAATAAATAGAGTGATTCAAGAGGAAGCTTTATATATATAATACATGTACACCCGTGCGAAGCCGGGGTGAGTAGCTAGTCATTTATCATTCGATAGTGACAAAATAAATGTTTCATACTTTTCTGCTAGTTTTAATTATTACGACAATACCTACATGGTATGTCAAATAGGAAAAAGCGAGCAGGAAATTTTCCTGTATAGACTCCGGTGTATGTAATGCACACACAGGCGGCCTATTTTCTATTTCTATGGGACAATCGATGTTCCAGTTAAGCCAACTGAGACATGATGTCACCTCTATAATAACCTTTTATGCATAGAAATATAGAATCTTTATAAAGGAATCTATTTTGCTTATCAATGTGTTTATAAAGGAGATACTTGTCTCAGTTCGTCTGGCATCTTTATTATTATAGTGAAATGGCCAGTACACTGATAATATTTAAATTATTTCAAATTAAACAGCGTGGAATCCAGAAGATAGTTATTTGACAATTATACCTAAAAACAAATAAACGGTGTACCGTATTGCCCAGCTTTATTAAAACAAATAACTGTTAACGAATCCTGTGAACTACCAACAAGATATACTCTTTATTCTCTAAAAAAACAATTCAGAACCAATCCAGGACATTTCACAAACCATAATAGAATAGAAAATAAATATAGATATAAATTCAGCCGAATTTTATAAAATTTAATTAAATTCAGCTGAATTTAATATACTAAAATTTGATTCAAGGACACAGCAGCAAGTAAAAGTTACAGCTATTCAATTACAATTAAAAATAAATAATAATCAAGAAAAAATATACGCATGCTAAAAACGCATGCCGTGACGAATAAGTTATTAAGTAAACACATTTTTTTTTTTATTGGAGTCTATGAGTATATATAGACTCAAATAAATAGAATAGAATAGAATTGAGTTTTGTTAGTACAAAATTAATTTAACTTGAAATATATTTTAGAATCTACACAAGAACTAAATGTATCTGACAGTTCTGTTCTAGTTAGTTAGGTTCTGGTTCAGTTCTAATCTTCAACTGATCAGTAGCATTTTTTTATACATGTATTAAAAGATTAACACATACATTAACATAATTAACTTAATATCTAAGATAAACATGACATAAACATTTTTAACTTAATACCTAAGTTAAAAATGTTTGTAATCTTTTAATCTATACTAATAATAAAAAGAGGTAATGTAATGACTTTGAATGTTCAGAATATTTCCGGTAAAGATGATCCGTCTCTCAAGCTATGAGCAATGCAGAAAAATCATGGAAAATGTGACGCAGAATAAGTTGCGCGGATCAGCTAGTTATTTATAAATATATTTTATCTCTACAGTAGATGGATAAATTATTTGGTCATCTAACGTAAAATTAAACCGAATCGTTCGTCTGCGTTATTGATAATCCCCTAAAGAGTTTATTTGGGGACCGGCTTGATAAAAACTCAAAGCGAGCTTATCTTCTGATTTATAACTTTTCCAGAATAAATATTCCCCTCAACGTAAAGGGTGTAAATTTTTACTACCCTTTCTGTTTTACCTGTACAATTATTATATTGCGATTTGATATTAATTTGCAGGTATAAATATTTTTTTATCAATATTTTTGGAATTTCAATTTTCCGAATGGATTTTATTTCTGAATAATATAAATCTGAAACTGTAATTAAAACTAAACCAATTTTCTCAATAGCAAAGAGAAAATATTAAAATACTTTTCAATCTTTGATACAATACAAATTGCTCAGTAACGTGATACGTTTATAAAATGAAAAGTTCGAAAGGTATTTTTAGATTTCCACTATGTTTCTCAGTTTTTTTTTTTCAGATTTATGTATGTATATGTTTCATTTTACTATTAGAAACATTTCATAACCGTAATAACTTTATAACCGAATAAATGAAATGTATTCCCAAATCCGCTCTAATACATAATTATTAAAGATCTCGGATCTCTAAATTAAATGTATCTGTAATACGAAGTATTATGAAATACAAATTATATAGTATAAACCCAAATACCTATCTTACTCCGGTGCACTTTCTATTTCTACAGCTCACAAATTCGCGACAGGTCCAAGGATAATAAGGATATATACCAATACACTTTAAAACATTTGATTTTAATGTTGTTGAGTATTGGTTAAGAAGGTTAGGTTTTTGACTGTAATATCATGGAATACCTGCCAGTATTGAGTTATAACAAAGAAATTCCTTAACATACTAAAGCATTATGCATTGGAAAGACAGAGCGTTGTTTAAGCATTCCGATTTGAACACAGATTTAGGCAATTATGACGTCTCGCCATTGACGGTTAGGCAATCTGGTTTTTAGTCAACTAACATGTTAGGCATTATTTTAGCAGTTGCGAGTTACATTTTAGGCATCTCATATGTGCTCATAACCTAAAACAGTTACTGACTACCTACATTACTAAACATGTACGAGTACACTTATAATCACAATCCATAATTTTGCTTCAGCAGTTAAGTAAAAATGACGGTTTTACACGAGTAAAGCTTTATAGCCATACAGAGTAATATTTTCCAGGTTCAAAAGTCCCGTGGGACGAGACAACTGTTCAACGGCTCAACACTGCAGTTTTTATATGCACTTTTTTATTCCAACGCTGTTTTCTACAAAAGCTTTTAACTTTTATGTACGGACAGATACTGCGTTTTCGTGGTGAATTTCGTCCGTGGCTATTGTAGATCGACGCCATGAAAAGCTTTCAGCCTGTCGTATATAATAAATAACTTCTTGATATAGTCGCTAAAATTGCTAAATATTTTATTATAATCAATTATCAATTTTCTTTTTCTGCATTCACTACTACTTTAACTAGCATATAGACTACAACGTCGAGATTAGATATATTTCTTATATTTCTGAAGGAATCATTTATTTTTGTTTCCAACACGACTTCGATAATGCCTGATGAATGACCACTGCAACTGTAATTATAGTATCTAATATGGTATTATATATACTATATATTATACGATATTATTATATTATATATTATACGGTATTATTTTTACTTGACCATATTTTTGGCCAATTAGCAATATCTCCGATTCCAACCTTTTGTTATTTAAATTTAGAAACCAAAGTATGTATATACAGTATACACACACGACAAAAGTAGTTACAATTTACAGGGCTCGCTCAAAACCTGGTAGCTATCAATAGAAGCTATTTTTAATAAACGCTGAATTCAAAATTTCTTATTTAAGTCACACAATTTTTACTTAATATATGTAGTCGTTGAAGCATCCTTATAACAATGCCTGTACTAGGAAGTGTCCTACGCTCTTTAATAGCTTAGATAAGTGTTATAACTGTGTAATAGAATATTAATATATAAATATTTTTACAAATTCCGTAATGTTATATTTGCTCATTTAGTTAATCAATTTCATATTTTGACGGCCTCGGTGGTCCAGCTGTTTAGCATACCGCCTTACTTCTAATGGTCGCGGGGTAGATTTCTCGCACGGCACAAACATTTGTATTCATGAATATGATTGTTTGTATCGATCTTGGTGTTTTCTATGTATAATATATAGATATTTACGAAAAAAGCCAGTTATATATCCATAACACAAGCTTATTTAAGTAAAAACATCTCCTGACTGATATTTCAGATGACAATACATAATATGCCAGACAACTCTATAATCTTTATTTTCATGTAGACATTAGAAAAAAGCATTGTATGTTTAAAAAAGTATAATACAAACGAATATAATACATCGAATAATAGACGAGTCTACACATAAAAAAGTTTTGTCCTCAGATATCTTAATAAAATTTATAAAAGCAGTAATATTTTTTGTGAAAGCCTCTACAAGATAAAATAGGCTATTACTTTACCATTATTGGAAAGAGGCCTTTCTGTCCCGTTATCTGGGTAATTAAGGGACCATAGCTCTGTTACCATGGTTACAGTTATTGCCATTTAGCGTTGAATCTAATATACATCGACTATAACATTACAAGTAAATAAATAAACATAAACATATATAGAATAAGAAAATTGTTATTAAAATTATTATTTAATTAGGCTAGGTTATATTTAAGATGTATAAATAAATAATCATACATATATCACACCTTTCATCTACATACCCAATATCTACATAGTTGAGGGTCTACCAGAATGAAATTGGATATAGTCACTTATGTACATATATATCGCATAATTATTACAAGACTGAGTCAACAAAAAAATAATGGAATTAAAATTTAAAGTTATAACATTAGAGTTAATTATCAATTCTTTTGTAATTTTGTGGTTCATCCAGTTTTGTACTAGATATGCGATATATATGTATCAGCACCACCGATATAACGTCGTCAAGTGACGCCCGTGATACTCCTCATGCCTTGCTCTTAGTAAGAATATTGTCATGCCTCTAGGTGACTCAAAAAAAACTTGTGTATCAATTTATATTTCTAACTTATTCTCCAATTAAGGAAAACGTATCAAACTAAAAAAAATATCCTACTACGATAGGCCCGCTTTCTTGTAGCAGTAACCTACTGACTACGTCATTTAGGGTTACTATCGTGAAGGTATGTTATATATGTTTGTAATCCAAGTGCATGACTTTATGCAAAATATACCATAGAAAAAATATATTATATACTAAAAAGATAACCCCTTTATAATATTTATTCGACGACACCTATCTAACATTAATTTTCCTATATTTAGACCACAAAGAACCCGTAAAGTTCCCAAACTCTAGTCTCCGGGTACCACATGATGAATGAGCCCCGTAGCCCTTTCACCCGACGCGTTATTTCCGTTGTCCGCTTGTGCCATTGCAGTAGGAGTATGAGGTCGCACCTTATAGAGTTACGAGTAAAAATATTTAATATAATAATTCGTATATTCAAAAATTTCTGTACCGTCAATATTTAAGTTGTAGCAAAACTACTTACACCATTTTGGTTTTTTAACACTCTAAGAAAGTGTTAAAAATGATTATTGTTTTATAAATATTGAATGGGAAGCTATTTTTATAAAATTGTAATTCATTTATGATATCTGTCAATATTAATTTCAAAATAATACATAGACATCAATGTTATAACCTATATTATACTTATTTTCGGATTTGTAACTATAGAAAATAAAATATTTTTTTGTTTCAGATCAAGGTTACTGTTAATTGAAAAATACCTCTTAACCAAAAGATGTGATACTGAAATATATGCGTAATTTAAGCATGAAAGTATAGCATAGTATATTCTTTCATATTTCAAATATTTTTTAATACAAAATATTTGATTAATACTAATATATATACTATAACTTTACAATACATACAATGAATTACACGGTTACGTGTCACACTACAACAACACTATAAGACTTACACGATCATTGGCGAGGCTCGCTCCATGTTTACCTTTTGCTATATCTACTTTATTTATAAAACGGATATTAAACTGTTCTTTTTTACAAAAAGCGTTCCCAGCACTAAACGAAGAACTAATATTCTATTCAAACTTTTATTATATACATGGCAATTATTTTACGGGTGTAGTTAGCTTTTACTCCCCAAATCGGCTCTTACTATATTCTCTTGAAGTATCTTCAATAAGTTGCATACATCTAAATTCGGATGCCAGTTAAGACCGTTAGGTCGATGTGGTTGGTGGATAAGGTGATCTGACACATAGAGTAAGATTGTGTGAACAAACTGGCATTTAGTATTATTAGATTGTAGTAGTATTGCACATGTTAAACTAAATTTGAGTAGGCGATTGGCCATAAAGGAACAGAGAATTTACAATATAAACGCCCTGCAGATCGGCACAAGTGATAGTTCTTAAGTCGTGTCCTGCATCTCTATTGTTTATCACCACACTAAACTCATGCTAGATAGATATACAGACATAGGTGGTATAACAAAAATATAATATAAAAGGTGGTGAAATAGAGTTGAAAGTTGGTGCAGACGAAGTTGTAAGCAAAATATAAATTCAAAATAGAAAACTTTTTATTTTTACCTGGTATCTAAAGATTTCGCCATCAAAGAAGAAAAACAATATCTATTGTACATGTAGGTGTCTGTTCAATATCGAACAGTATGTAGCATGTGTTGCACTTATTTGTAAAATGAGTCTGCGTCTTAGATTAGAAAATTCAGCTTATAGTTAAGTGTTATCCGCTACATACAACATTTTAAAGCTTTTGTAAATAATATATTTAATAGTTATTAATCCTAAAGTGTAGATACTTATGAATTGTAAGAACATGTTCAATAATATACATACCCAAATATTATTAAACAATGAACTTAAATCATTTTTAGGTGTAATTTATAAATGGAGGTCATAATGATGATAGTTGCTCTCTGGGTACCATCTTAATAAAAATATATCTTGATTTTAAAACTTGTTATATATATATATATATATATTTGTAATAAATTATCATCATATGACAACGTGATATCTACATTGTTTATGAATATAGGCCACAGTTACCACTCACCATCAGCTATTTTGCTATTCCAATTCCACACAAAGTACAACTGAGCTTAACAAAAATTGATTGCTTCCTACAAAAATAGCATTATTAAGTAAATAAAAAGCTTCCTGCAATCGTAGTGTAGATGTAGAATAACTTACAAGAGAGATTTGTTTCCTGAGCGTTCTATTCATCACGACAAAGATCTCGAGTGGACTCTGGCTTTAGAGAAAATTGGATGTCTTACTTCGTCGTTGCCGGATTTATTGATGTTCCAACGTGATTAGAGAATATAACTATGCACAATTGATGTGGCACGTATAAAATGTATTTATAGCTTATATTGGAAACTTTCTGAATAAGATAATATAAAACTATAAAATTGTCTAAAAAGTATTCATTGAAGTATTAAAAAGATTGCGAATTATTCTATGAGTAAAGTATTTACTTTGTAATGTCCGTTAGTACCTTTCGATTTGTGAACCAATGTGAATCAAAAACCCTATAATAATAAAATATTATAAATTATTGTATTTTGTATTTGATAATTATAATATATTTTTTTAATTCATAATGAACATTTTTAAATTTAGGTACCTCCTTAATTTTTATTATATTTTAATTGTTTTCACTTGGTTACTTATGTCTTTCCAAAATTTTAGTTATTTTGATAAAAATGTTTACGTAATAGCAAATGTTGAATGATATTATTAAAAAATTCTCAAATATTTATAAATTATGATGTAAGACGCTCTTGACTTAGAGGAGATTCCTAACATAACATTTATTATAAATGTTTCATAGTTGCATGTAAAAGTAAGATGTACACTTGTCATCACCAGTTACAGCACAAGATGAATGTTATAGTCTAGACTAGACCGTCCTCTGCTATATCTGGATCGGAGCGCCACGAATTAATGTATATGAAAATTGTATAATACAAACTTTTACGTGACTTTCAATTCGCTTGCAACCACTCACTAAAATTATTTCCGAAGATTCAATCCGACTGAATTATATCTGACGATTGGAAACTGTATTTAAGATTTGTATATTTATGTACAGTGCTGATTATTTAATTGTTTATTAGAAACACTCGAAAAAGATATATGCTACGTAAAAAGTGATCTAATTATAATTATATGACATGTAATAAATATAAATTGAAACTACTATGTCCTCTGTGTTGTAACATGCAACCTCAATTGTAGGTTTTTAATATTGGCGGCGCGGGTGAAATAAATATTGTTTGATTTTGATTTAAGTGGACTGTATCTAAATAATCTGACGGGTACGTGGATTGACACGATACACTGTTAGGTTGGTGATTGAGAACTGCTTGTGAGGATGGAACACAAAGAAAGACAGTTCTGGTAAGGAAGGAGGCACAGTACCTTTGAATTGTAGGTTGCAGTGCGGCGGCTATCGGTGTCTCCAGGTCCCAGCTACTTGCTTCACAACAATGGCACAAACACAATGGTCTTAAACACACTAGAGCGATGCGGTGGATTAAAATGTTTAGTAATTATCACGAATTACAAAAAAACTTGATCTTAAGCGCGATCAAGGCGGGAATTCAATGTCAACTTCAGCGTTCAATTTTACAGTGACGCGCGAGCGCGATATGTCACTTTCGATACAAGCGAATCTTCTCGCTCGCACTTAAAACAAAGGTATGTGCGGGAATAGGAGAGGATAAAGGAATTAGTGTAGTGCCAATCCTTAGAAAATTAACGTTTCGTACCACGCTAAATTATTTATTTGAACAAACTATTACTAATAATAATTATACAATGATAAACAAAAATGTAATGTTATATGGCGCAACCATTCCCCCCGCCTTGAAGGGACGCCTTCAAAGTAAAAATAGAAACTTAAAATAAACTAAACCTTAACCTAGAACTCGTATTAACTAAAACTAATGTCTAGGTAAGGGGCACAGACGTACAACCGGGCGCAAATAGGAGCCGGTTGCAGTTTTTACACGAACAACCCGAATTACGCCGTCAGAAGCCGGAAAGACCTCTTCAATAACCCCTAAAGGCCAATGAAGTGGTGGCGCGTTTTCAGTACGTACAATTACAACAGTTCCGACAGTCATCTGATTGACGGGCGTATTCCATTTTTCGCGAGATTGTAATGTGTGCAGGTACTCCGCTCTCCATCGCTTCCAGAACGTTTGCACTAATCTGTCTAATAATGCGTGGCGTGAAATCAAAGAACTGTCAGCTATTTCTGCGGCGGGCAAATATTTCAACGGAGTAAAATTTAAAAAATGTGCGGGTGTTAGTGCAAGCGGCTCTGACGGATCATTAGATAAAGTCCGACATAATGGTCGAGTATTCATGATTGCCTCTACTTGCGTGAGTACCGTAATCATTTCCTCAAATGATAAAACTTGAACCCCAACGACCCTGAACAAATGCGTTTTCAAACTTTTTATATTAGTCTCCCAGTTACCTCCGAAGTGACTAGCAGCGGGAGTGTTGAGAAACCAAGTCAGGCGGTTTTCTGACAAGACGTGCGCAAATTCGGTGTTAAAATGTTTAGAGCTCAAAAATGCGTGAAGTTCCGAAAGCGTGCGTTTTGCTCCAATATAATTAGTGCCATTATCGGAGTAGATATGAGCTACAGGACCACGACGAGATAAAAACCGTTTAAGAGCTGACATGAAACTTGCTGTACTTAAATCTCCTGCCAATTCTATATGGACGGCGCGGGTTGTTAAACAAACGAATAAACAAATATAAGCTTTAGTAGACCGTATGCCACGACCACGTGTTATAGTTATTTTGAAAGGACCAGCATAATCGGTACCTGTGTGCATGAATGGTTTTAATGTTTCAAGAACACGACAGGGTTTGTGATCTGACATTTCTGGAAATGTCGATTTCGGACGAAGTTTAAAACAAGGTACACATTTGTGCACTCTGTGGCGAATCAAGTTGCGGGCAGATAAAATCCAATATTTCTGCCTTAAAATAGACATCAGTAAATCAGGACCAGCATGACAATTAACTTTATGGTGATAGTCTACTAATAAATCCAATATATGATGTTTCCGGGGAAGAACAATAGGGTGTTTCTGATCAAAATTCAAGTTCGAATTTCTCAAACGACCACCGACTCTAATTATACCTTCTAGAATGAAGGGTTTGAGTCGCTGAAGTGATCGGGAACAAAATTTTCCATTTTGTAAATTGTTAATTTCCCCATGAAAATACAAAGCCTGTAATTCTCGAAGGATTACAAGTTCTGCGTAATCTAAATCTGCTGCGGTTATGAATTTTAGCGGGGTTAATAATTTTGCGAAACGACAGACATAAACTACGCAGCGAAGAAGCTTGGACCAAGAAGAAAAGCGATTTGCCAGAGCGATGAAAACCGATTCTTCTGGCGGTGTACGAGTAACAAAGGAGAGTTTCTTCTCCTCAGGCGGGTCCATAACAGCAGAAGGATTGAAAGTGGTGACTGGCCATTCCGAAAAGGTGGATTTAGCCCACTGCGGGCCGTTGAACCATAGGGGGTGGTGAATTATTTGGGCAGGAGTAAGCCCTCGCGATAGACAGTCGGCTGGATTGTCCGAACCAGACACGTGATAAAAATTGTGCGGTGAAAGCAGAGATTGAATTTTAGAAACTCTATTCGCGACAAAAGTATCCCACCTGTGGGGCGATGCGTGGATCCAACATAAAGCAACTGTTGAATCAGAAAATGCGTGTATTGCCTTAATTGGATAGCGGTTGTTAACAGCGGTAACAATATTATTAATTAAATTAGCGAGCAAAAGCGCTGCGCAAAGTTCGAGTCGGGCCAACGACACGACCTTGCGGGGTGCAACCTTAGATTTTGCACTTATAAGATGCACAGTACTCACACCATCATTCTCGACGTGGAAGTACACAACAGCACCATAAGCCTTTTCACTAGCGTCTGCGAAGCCAATGATGTTCACCACACTGCGTTTTGTGATGTCAACATGGCGCTGTAATTTAATTTGATCTAGACTGGGGAGCTCATCCCTGAAACGTGACCATTGTCTGACGATAACTTCAGGGGGGGCGTCGTCCCAATCGCAGTTGCATAACCATAACTCTTTGACAAGAAGTTTGGCAAATAATATAACGGGTGCTACGAAACCCATTACATCCCACAATCTTGCGACACAAGATAAAATGGTGCGTTTTGTACACTTTTCAGCGGGCGTGCAAATTTTTAAACTAAATAAATCTGAGCTAGGAGACCAGCACAGACCCAGAATTTTATGCGTATCAGACACATCGAATTCTACGACCGACGAAAGTCGATGTGTTGACGGAATGGAATTTAAAACTACTTGCGAATTGCTCGTCCATTTGACAAGATCAAATTGTCCGGCCTTCATGAGTGAGATGATCTCAGCAGCTGTGACGATAGCCTCATCTTCACTATCTAGACAATATACTAAATCATCCATGTACAGACCGGTGTGAACCGCTTCCTTAGCTTTTGGGAACGATTCGCCTTCGTCGGTGGCTAACTGCTTAATAGTACGCAGTGCAAGAAACGGACTCGATTTGAGTCCAAAACAAACGCGATTAAACTGATAAACCTGGAGAGGTTCGTCAGGCGAAAATCTATACAATATGCGTTGAAATCTGCGGTCACTCTCTCTAATACGAATGCAAAGAAACATTTGCCTAATATCGGCAGAGAGAGCTACTGAAAATAATCTGAAGTTAACTATAATATCAAATAAATTGCGTTGTAAATTCTGTCCATTATAAAGAAGATCGTTGAGAGATACGGACGTGCTAGTTTTAGCGCTAGCATTGAGTACGACGCGCAATTTAGACGTGAGTTTATCCTTTCGAATAACTCCATGGTGCGGTATTATATACGAAGGAGCATTACTATCATCATTAACGGGTGCGGGTGAAATATAACTCTTATCTAAATACTCCGTAATGACGTCATCATAGGCTTGCTTGAGTTCAGGCGAAGCCTGCATTTTGCGTTCGAGACAAAAGAAACATTTCTCGGCTAATCGACGCGAGTCGCCAAGAGAATGTGCATTACCCTTGAAGGGAAGCGCGACGGTATAACGACCGTCGTCCTCGCGAGTGGTAGTGCCAGCATAAATAGCTTCACACTCCTTGTCGTCCGGGCTGAGAATCGGTGCAACATTCACCTCTTCCATTTCCCAGAATCTACATAGAACGGATTCCATCGTGGGTTCGGTAACACAACAATGCGCGGTGGTAGTGTAATTACAATTATCTAACATATTAGACACGGAAGTATCGGTATTTGATCTAGCGGGAGCTGAACCTACAATAACAAAGCCTAATACGGTCTCAATAGCATACGGCGAGACGTATGCGGGTTGACCTTTAACCTTACGGGACAATATTAAATGCGGGAAAATTGAGGCACCGATTAACATGTCAATGTTCCCAGGAGTAGCGTAACTATCATCGGCTAAAGGCAAATTTTTAAAATTTGAAAATAATGAAATATCGACACTAACAGTCGGTAAACGTTCGGTTATTTTATCTACAACTAAGGATTCCATATCAAATTTAATATTACGATTAAACCGTGAAAAGAATTTTATATGTACAGAACCCTGTGTGGCCTTTGTTGTCCCTCCTATACCTTTAATCGAAAAGGTTGTATTCTGTATACATTGCAATCCCAAGCGATTACAACAATCCCTAGTTACAAAATTACTTTGAGAAGCACTGTCCAATAATGCTCATCATTAAAACACGAGCGGTGGCTAACAATACTGTAGTAGGTACGCGAGGCATATTTTTATTAACATTGTCTGATAACGTGCATAATGCTACGTCTTCCGATGCGCGGGATACGACGGGTGTCGGCGGGGGTGAGTGCGGGGCGCGGTCCGTGCAAGGAGCCGGTCGGCCGCCGCCGCCGCCACCAACAGCGGGCTGCGTGTGCGACGAGTGCGACGATAGATCCACTACGCGTGACGTAGTCGCTGTGACCGAACTACCACTGAGTATGTTCGCGGTGGAGGTGGCATTACTATGCTCAAAGTGGAGCATAGTATGATGTTTTGAGTCACATTTGTGACATCGACTATTTGAGTTACAATTAAATACACGGTGATTTTTACTTAGACAATTAATACAGTAGGAATTAGATTTAACAAATCGGAAACGATCATTAGGCGTTAAATTTCGAAAACCTGGACATTTATATAAATGTTCATGTTTTATGTTACACAATGAGCACTTAGGCTGCGGATTAGCGGTTGTAGTATAAGAGTATGTAGATTTATGTTGCATAACTTTCGATGCCGCATCCATACGACGATCGACAACTTTCTTAGTAACTTCTTGGTTGCTTGAAGAAGTGCGTTGCAATATTTTAATGTGATCGCGCACAAATGACACTAATGTATCGAAAGATGGGATGTCGGATCCCCGTTTATCTAGTTCGAAAGCGCGGGCGGTTTCGGAATCTAATTTCTTTAACGCGGTATACAAAAATATAAAATCCGAAAGATTATTAATTTTTAAGTTATTTAACGCGGATACTGAAGTTGCGAATTTATCGAGAAATTGTTCTAAATTATTTATATTTGATGAATGAAAGGGCTTCATTTCGAATATTTGATCTAGGTATGATGATGCGAGCAGTCTCTTATCTTCATACTTACTAATTAAAGCATCTAAAATGACCTTATAATTTTCAGAACAAGGGTTTATACCGGCAAATACAGAACGAGCTTTACCTGTCAGTTTACCCATCAAATAATGTAATTTTTCCGAATCTGACAATCTAGGATTGTCATGAACTATGCTTTTGTAAGCTGTATAGAATAAAGACCAGGATCTCAGATCTCCTGAGTATTCCGGAATTGGTAGGGGGCAGACGAGGCCTGTCCTCATCCCTATTATGCTGATGATGTTTGACATCAGGCGGTACCTCTAGCGATCTTGCGGCTCGTTTTATACGGTAATACAAATCATCAAATGCCATGAGCGGTTGATAATTAATAACATATTTAGGATTCAATTTAGATTCTAAAGTATTTATTTTATCTAACATAGTTTCGAAATCCGAGCGTAATTTGTCAACTGTTTCGATCTCACACAAGAATGTTTCTCTTTCATATTCACTAGAAAGATTATGAGTCCTATCTGTAATACTTTGTATGCGAGAAAACATTAAATCCTTTTTAGCGAGTAACAGGGGTAACTGATTGACATCCGACATGATGAACAACCTATAAATACAAAAACTTGTTTGTACTAATAAATATATAAGAAAGCGGTGCGGTGGAGAACAGATAAATACCTACACAAGTTACGTGCGGTGCGGTACGGTACGGTGCGGTGCAGTGCGGTGCGGTGCGGTGCAATGAGAGCCGGCAGTACACAATGTACTTACAATTAAAATACGAAATAATAAACCACAACGTACTCGTGATAAGAATCTGTCAAATATTTATATTAAACAAAGCGATGTCTGTTTATTACAGCGTAAGCAATGTCTTGTTTATTACAGCGAACTAAATTCAAAGTCTATGCCGCTAACCTATTCAATAGTAGACCGGTAGAAAGCGATAATATTAAGCTATAATATCGTATGCGTCTCAGCCTACCCTAAGGGGGCCTGAGGATATCAATATGTAGGTAGATAGACTACCTACAATGGCGCGAAAGTAATTGATAACTACGAATATAAATGCGGTGACTACAAAAATAAAGTTGTTTTACCTATAGTTAGGTTAAAACAATGCGGGAGTATTACAACAAATCGTAAATACCTACTATTACTTACGATGCGAAATTGAGTTGACACGGAATTTGATATGAATCTATCAGGTAGTTGTACCTACATGTACCTACGAGATTCTAGAAACATCGATATAACGAAATAAAGAAAATGATGTAGTAAAATACAAATTAATTGTATGCGTTTGTACGAAATATACCTAGAAATAAAATATCTAGTGTGGTTTAACCAAATAATTACAATATTCGGCTCGAAATGGACCACTAAAATAATGGCGGCGCGGGTGAAATAAATATTGTTTGATTTTGATTTAAGTGGACTGTATCTAAATAATCTGACGGGTACGTGGATTGACACGATACACTGTTAGGTTGGTGATTGAGAACTGCTTGTGAGGATGGAACACAAAGAAAGACAGTTCTGGTAAGGAAGGAGGCACAGTACCTTTGAATTGTAGGTTGCAGTGCGGCGGCTATCGGTGTCTCCAGGTCCCAGCTACTTGCTTCACAACAATGGCACAAACACAATGGTCTTAAACACACTAGAGCGATGCGGTGGATTAAAATGTTTAGTAATTATCACGAATTACAAAAAAACTTGATCTTAAGCGCGATCAAGGCGGGAATTCAATGTCAACTTCAGCGTTCAATTTTACAGTGACGCGCGAGCGCGATATGTCACTTTCGATACAAGCGAATCTTCTCGCTCGCACTTAAAACAAAGGTATGTGCGGGAATAGGAGAGGATAAAGGAATTAGTGTAGTGCCAATCCTTAGAAAATTAACGTTTCGTACCACGCTAAATTATTTATTTGAACAAACTATTACTAATAATAATTATACAATGATAAACAAAAATGTAATGTTATATGGCGCAACCAAATATTATAACGTCGATCATCACCGTACTTTTTTAATTATACTTTTACTAATGCCCCTCATTTCTTATTGTTTTCCTAATAATGTTTTAATCCAATATGGTAGCAGATCTATATAGGTTATGTATGTATTTTTAATAAATAATATATTTATGGTATATGGTATGTCTATTTTTCAGCTATGCTTGTTTAGGTTATGTTCTGATTAGCCGGTCTCGGTGGTTTAGCGGTTTAGCACACCGCTTTACTTCCGATGGTCGCGGGTTCGATTCCTCGCACGGTAATAATAATTTTATTCGTAAGTATGTCTGGTTGTATCGGTCTGAGTGTTTTCTATATATATTATATATATGTTAGTTACAAAAAAATATGCTGTTTTAAATACATGGCAAAATTATTTGTTTTGTATATTTATTATTTATACCAATAGCTATTGGTTGTTCTGTATTTTTGTATCATATCAATAGTAATAATACCCATAATAAAAGCTCTGCTTATCTTGGACTAGTCCCAAACTGACGCAGTGTGAATGTCCCAAGATATTATTATATTATTAAAAACGGTGCTGTTTTATTATCAAGGGTTTAAAAAAATAAATGCTTGTAAATTAATGAATATCTCTTCCATTACATTTAAATAAACAAGAGACCGTGACTTAGTAATTACTTTGATCGTCACAAGATCCTAAAATATCCGAACTGACGGCACTCGCTCTGTGCCTACAGGCGTTCCTCCTACTTAATCATATTGATAAACATCGTTGATAAAAGATTATCCATATTTATTTGAAATTTATATCCATATTTAGAAATATTTATAATGTATCTATAACTTTTAGCATATCCTCTGAATTGTTTATTCATTAGGTTGACAATATTCCGGCCCTATTATAAACTAGTGAAGACTACTACTTCATTCTTGTTATCTATTGGCTGTTGATTAAATATAAATAATAATACGACAATTAAATTAAAAAATTATAATAAGGCATTAATTAATGTGTTCCAGGCCTTCTGGTGATATGATGTGTAGAAATAACACGCCTTTTTCATGATATTTATTAATTTAATGTAGTATATTCGCAACAATGCCATTAAACAAGTATCGACAATAGAATGTTCTTATTCTTCATTTACAATGATAAATATAGGTTATTGTGTCACAACTGACACTAACGTTAGAGTGCTAAATACATTACATCTATTATTTTATAATAAAAAAATTAACTATTAAAAAGAAATGTCGATATCGTCGATAAAAATCATCGATAAAATTATAGTATAGCAATACTATTATATCTATTACTCGTATAATAAAAGAGAAACAGTTTTATTTACTACACGGAACATCAACCAATTTCAATCCTATACAGTTTATGCTAAATAAATTTCCGCTCTAAAGTACGAAATACACAATTTATGACGACACCTGACTGTTATTTGTAGAAAAATGTTTAAACTTTGCACTCCGCGATATTAAGTAATATTATAAAAGTACTGTATTTTGTTAGAATACAAATTTTATTAAAATGAAAGTTTTGTGTTCAGAAAGTCTGTCTCTGTATGGTAAACTAATTTGCTTTTGAAGACCACCGTTTTGACCAGCTCGATCTTTGTTTGTCTATTAAATAGGTTATTTAGAGTACACATATAACTCAATGCATATAGAAATTATTGAACTATTTACGAAGACAGGGTACTTATTTTGAGTATGTATAATATAACATAAAGTACAAAAACCCTATCCAGAAGCATCGCTGAATAAATACGAAATAACACTTAAATTGAGTATAATTACTAAACACTGTATCTACACATAACGAGAAATACTTCGACTAATTTTCATCACTGTATCTGTTTATTTAATGAGTGTTACACCCACCCCAAGATCTCTAAAAATGTGTCACCACTGATAGTCTGATTTTCTTATGTACAACGAAATATACTTTATTGCATACAATAATAAATTGCAAATTATATATTTAAAGATTACCATTCTACATTACCATTGTAAAAAATACAGTATATACTTATGTTGGAACCGTAGAATATGAATTTAACCAGTCTACCGCGCCTTTACAATTTTCATTTCACTTTATGATGTCGCTAAGTAGGTTTGTGGGTAAGCCTTTCCCCTGAAAAGATATTAAAACACGGTCAAAATTAATATCAACAACAGTCTTGAAGCTGCGGCCCGCTACGCTCAAAATTATGAAATCTCGCACCGAGGTGGGTAAAAGAGATTGTATATATTATGTAATATGTCAATCAGATGACACTTATTAAATTAAAAAAGTAGCAACCTAAATCTACAAAGCAATATTAATGTAATGTAAAAATAAATTGTGCATTTTTTCTATAGGTTTCCGTTAACTTTATTACCAAAACGATGACAACTTTAATTTTTTTCTAATAACAAACATCCCTGTTTTTATACCGCGAATTTTTTTCGAAATACCTCCGCCGGACTACAAGGAGGTGTGTGTGATTCTTACCTACTAAAAAAACTACATGGTGTATTACAAGCGCCATTGCCAGTATCACGAGGCAGTGTTAGCATAACTACGGTGGCTCCGACATCGCTCGCCCGCCCTGTAGATTGTGTAGGGCAGGCCCATCTCTTAATTACAAACATCCCTAGTCCAAACTAGCCGAAACATATAGTGAGACCTTACAAAATATATTATCATTACAACCTCGGTGGTCTACCGTTAGGTCCACCGCTTTACTTGTCAGGGCTTCCATTTTGTAGCATGTTACAAACATTTGTATTTATTTGCAAAAAAAAATTCTATCAGTTCCTTAGCACTCATATTACAATGTCTATAATATAGGTAATATTACAATGTATGCTTAGTTTGGAATTAAATAGCTCTATGTGAATTGTTATGTCATTGTCATGGGTTAATGTTATGTACGTATTTAGTTTCTGTTTCATACCCTTTTGGTACCTATATCTTAAGAGGTGAAAAGTTAACAAAGCTAAATAGATTAGAAAGATGAAAGAAAGAAAGAAATAATATTTATTCAGTGCTTTTCAGTTACAATGTATAATAGAAATAGAACAAAACTATGAATTCTATATAAACTAATGAATTCTAATACGCTGGACAGCGTATTTATAATATAAATATGAGGCAAATCCTCCTCTTGTATTAATAGACTTATACCAGTGGATTATATCAGTGGATTAATAATATTGTTATTATGACGATATTACAATAATAATATTCTGAATAGATATCCTACTTTGATCACCTACATATTGAATGCCTACTATCTAGGTCAGTACATGCAGTTTAATGGGAAATAGTTTGGTTTATTAAGATGAGGCAATATTGTTCATTTAATGTTACAAGTAATAGGTCAACGTGGATAGCCATCCTTATTGTATATTTCCTTGGGATCATTATTTAATTTGTTTATAAAAACATAAGTCGTTTAATAAAACTTACTTTAGATATGTAATATTATATTTTCTGTGCTTTAGATATTAAAACTGTATGGTACTTTTATCATGTTATTTCCAAATTGATTTATGTGACTTAATTTCCAAAAACGATGGATTTGTTTATATTTATTATACATATCATTTTTATACTTGTATACTAAGACAATTATGTACAAAAAAATTCAATATGTGTATAATTTTCTTGTATTAAATTCATATAATGTTCATAAAAAATATTCAAAATTTTACTTTTATTCATACACTTAGTAGTCAATAAATATGCAGATAGTTGTAGCTTATATAATGAAGGCCATTAATGTATAACATCATTGTTGCTTCCTACATGAATGTTAGTAAGTCTACATTCGATACCTCGAGAGAAACAAACGCAACATATGCAGGAATTACTTATATATTATATATACATATAAACCTTCTAGAAAAAATCTCAAAATTATAGTTAAAACCTTTAATAAACTATTTTATAGTTTAAGAGAAGAAAACATGAAAATAGGTAGATAAATACCAAGATTTGGTTTTATATTACTTGTTTCTATAAATTTACAGTACTTGAATATTCTCCCTTTTTAACTTGTACAATTATTTGATAAAATTAATTAACTTTGAAAAATTGGAGTCCATCCAAGATTTCTGAATACAAACTAACTCTAGGTGCAGTCACAACTTTTTTATATACAATTAAACGAAAAACTATTGTATACTTAGTTATGTTAATTATAAAATGTTAAATATTTGTCTTTGTTACGTCTAAATTTGTGTTCGTCTATTTCATTATTTCCGAGATTAAGTGGTTTAGATCACCGCCTTACTTCCGATGGTCGCGTATCGATTCCTTGCGCGGTACGAACACTTGTATAAGTATTTGTATCATTTTAATCATAATATATGGAAATATATTAAAAGAAAATAAATCAGTATTTGTATTACTTAAATATTTCATGAAAATGATTGTTTATAGTGATTTTAGGGTTTTCTATACATATTATGTAGGTGTTTGCCAACAAAATGTATTATATTTAAGTACAGTCGTCCAGTGCTCACAAAACAAGTTTTGCTTCATTTGAAACTAGACGGCACTGTGTGGATTGTCCTGGGTTATTATAATGTTATCATTAGATAGTATGCTTAAATCTTTAAAACTACCTAGCGAATTCTGAAATGTTTTTTTTTAATAGATAGAGTGATTCAAGAGGTATTATGTTTAATAAGGTTTATATGTATAATACATGTACACCCGAGTGAAGCTGGGGCGAGTAGCTAGTATATATTTATAGACTAATAATGAATAGGTATTCAATCTACTCGGTTTCAAATATAAAGAAATGTTTACTTATAAACAATAAAGCTTTAGATATTGCGTAATGTTTTATTTATTTAATAAATTTCTAAAAACTTAGATTACTTCGCATACTTTTTTTTATTCTTACAACTTACATTCTTGCATACTTTTATACGAGAGTTTTTACTGAAAGTTACTTCATTTAAAGTTCATATACAAAACATTATTTAATATTGACTATGCATCTCTACCATAAATTAAATAGTTTCTCTCTTATTATTCTTAATCTTTTAAAAAATATATATTAAAAAAATCGGCAGATTGGATACCTCAGTCTCACCTATTTCAATCGCCTTTTCGATTGTATAATCATATGCTAGGCAATAAAATAACATTAGTAGCATGACATAAGTTGTATCACGGGTGGCAGTATAACCTGACATCAATAGTGATGGCCAACCTGACAGTACTCACACACATTAGTACTGTCAGGTTGGCCATAGCTTTTACGTCATTCCAATGACAAAAAAAATATAGTTCTATATACTTTGTATATAATTATTAATTAATATTTATTAGAAAGCTATGGGGACTAAACTTTCAGAATGGAAAAGATAACAAACTGAATTATACCCATTTGGACATTGTGTTAGATACTAATTCGGGACCGCACATTGCAATTAGTTATTTAATGAATTTTACGGTACAAGACCAACAAAAAAGTATAAATGGAACATTATCTATACATACATATAAAAAAAATTGGAGTGTCTGTTTGTTATATTAAAGGAACCGTTTTCAACTACATGCTATAAATACGTTACATACACCAAAATATTTTTTTCTTACAATTTTGTCTGTCTGTCTATTTGTTCCGGCTAATCTCTGAAATAGCTGAAACGATTTTGACGGGACTTTTTTTGGTAGGTAGCTGATGTACGTAGGCTACTTTTACTTTAAAAAATAAAGTTAAATTCCATGCGAAATTACAGGACACCTAGTGATTAATAAAGGTAAATACTAATACTCACTCTCGTAGACAATTAGACTAATAAAATGTTGGTCATTACTTATCTAGCTCTTGATATAATAATATTGACATTTTGCAGCTGAATAGGTTTTGCCATAGTAACAATTCGAAAGTATTTAGAGAAACTATATACTAGAAGTATAGTAAGAATCTCACATTACAGAGTTCTGTCACATTATTTTATATTAATAAATATAGCAATGGAAAGAAGAGGACAAAATAGATCCAATAGATTTATTAAGCGTCTGTCGTTTTTATTAATAAATTCAAACTGTACTTTGTGTAACTATATTAATTATAATAATATTTATATATTATCGTTAGGTTTGTTCCTGATTACATACCATATTCTGACAAATACATATATTATTATTATTATTATATTTATCATCACCGCTGTTCTTCTATTTATGTGTTCATTGTTGATATATTGTCGAAATAAGGAATTTAATATTTTATTGCGTATGAGTTTACTTTATCTAAGACTCTTATATAATAGAAAAAATGGTAACACTGCACATATTTAGAGACTTCAATTTAAATAGATAATGTCCCGTCTATACTTTTCTATTGGTCTGTGATGCCGCCGCCAAATATCACGTGTAAACAACCACTTCAACACATGAAAATTATTCACGTCCAAATCACGTTAAACTAGATGGCAATTACGCTCATGGGGAAAATAAAGGCGTTAGTTAACAACTAAAACGGTAATAGAATTAGCTGAATTCGAGGCACGAGGCGAACGCGCTGCAGAAAATTCAATTAGAGTGATTACTTTCACCCTGCAACTCTGTTTTGTAGTAAAAGTATCTAAACATTTTTACAAATTGATACTGAGCTTTATTTGTACGCGTATAAGACAGATAATAGATAATGTTACTTTGATGGAAATGCCTATCACGTATTGTCTAGCCTAACTATTGACTTTCACCTAAGTTTGTACTGATAGTAGAAAATAAATTGGGAAATTCAATTTATTTCAAATAGTTCGTAAATTTAGCTAATAAATTAGTCTCAATAGTAGTGTAATATTGAAATAAAAACATGACACCATTGTAGTATAAAAAAATAGAATAAGATAAAGATTTAGTTTATATGGCTTCAAAAAATAGTATACATGATATGAAGGAACATGACAGGAGATTTACATGGAATTTTAAAGGAGTTTTAAATAGAATGGTAACACATAATAGCATAGTTATAATCGAGTTAACTATTACAAATCTTTAAATGGATGACATTTCTCCATCTTCTCACTTTAATTTGTATGTAAGCTTCTTGCTGTATCATTTTCCAGGTTATTCGAAAGTTATCACTCGCCCTGTAGCAATATCACAGGCATCACCAAATCAGTTTATCATGCCCATGAAAACACCATAGATTAAAAACGGTTACCACTTTTCATTAGCTTTTGCCATTCCGTTTACGTAAAAGAATGTTTTTAATTATGAACGGAAAAAGCTGAGAATATATTTCAAGTAGGAGTGGATTTAAGCAAGCAGATAACCCGAAGTAATCTTATTCTTAAATATGTTTCCATAAACCCAAGCCCCGAGCAAAGGACGAGTGAATCCAGTGTGAATTAGGGATATAAACCAAAAATTGGCCGAGATTTTTTTGTATAAAAGCAATGTTTACTTTGCATATGGCCATTCTATATACATATGGCATGTAATATGCTACCAATAATAATATATTTTTCATCATGATTATATCTACTTTTATAAATCATTTATTTTAAAATACACTTTAATTAAACAGCATAGTAAACAGGTAACTCAACATTTGATGTAAATATTGGTGTAAAATTTTGTAACAATTTTTATATTAATTTTCTTTCAATTGGTTTAATTTTGTAATAATATGAAACACTTTTATAATCATCAGGTTGTTAAAACTTCGTTAGGAAAGAATGTTAATAACAATCTACCTTCATTATGACCAAATATAGGAATACCAATTTATGCAAATACGGTTTTTTATACAGTAAATGCTGATAGAATTAAATCGACATAGCAATTAATAACTTACATGTTGCCTGTAGTATGTTTTTGTAGAAATACTAAATATTTATTTCACATATTTTATAATGTGCATACTATTTGTAATATTCACATCACATTTTTTATTTTACGTTTCTACTACATTTGAGTTCCAATCTACAATATTCATTACCGCCATTTTATTCAATTTCGATTCGATATAGTTCAAAAGCCAGACTGTTGATTTATGGGTCTGCACAGTTAAATGAAACATTCGTAGTTTTGAGTACAGTTGACAATGCAAAAATGGCCAGCGAGTTAACTACGTGACAAAATAAAAGTTGACTGTCTCCGTCCCCTGAAAGGGATTCCAACTTTGCAATGCAATCTAATTTGGGAGGCACCATTATTCCTTGGGAGCCGTCCTAAGTCACGTTCATTGCCACTCGAACGGGTAAGCTTTCACTTATCGGTGTTTCGGAATCGAATCCCAGTGGAAAATTGTCATTTTACGTCGAGCAATAAGCGTTTTGTTTGTCATTTGTTTCGCGTAATTTACGTATTTTTCCGTTACAAAATTCTTATACTTAATGTTAAATATTAGACCCAACTTCCTTTAAGAAAAGTAAACTATAAACAGTATACAATATTTTGCTTTTCTTAGATACTTTTCTTCGGTAAAGTTTGTGATTTAAAAAATGGATAACATTTGATCAATAACCTCGTTGATTACCAACTGATATAAAAAAGTTTCTCCGCACTGAAACTAAGCCATAAGCTTTTCTTTCCATTAATTACTTTTTCTAGTTTTATTGCGTATCATTGTTTTTATGCCGGTCCCTTTCACCTAAAGCCATCTCGCAAACGAGTTTCATTCCAACTTTGAGAGTTCTCTTTTGTAACAAGAAAGGTGAATCAACTTGTCCTACACCAATGAAAAGCATTTTTTTTTATGTAAATCAAATGTCAGTTAAGCTAACTGTCCATCTGATGAAACTGGATAACGGTCAACTATATATACGAACAGCACCATGGATATCAAATTGTAATGTGACGCCCTTGAAAGGTACGGTCATGTTGCCTCCATATCTAATGAAGGGTGATCTCCGAACCTAAAACAATCCTTATAAACCAGACAGCTTGTTGGTAAAATTAGGTGAAAACTGCACACGTCTCTGTATAAAGTCTATATAGGAAAAATAACAATTTAACTTCTCCGTTTTCGTGAGAATCGAAAAACTCGACATTCGTCATTAAAACAGTGTAATAACTGAAACAAGATACGCAGAGATAAAATTTTGCTGTGAGCAAATGGTAGGCGTTGGAGAACATGGCCAGAATTGAGTGTATTCTACATTCAAATCAGGCCATGTTTTCCATAACAAAGCACGACTTATACAAAATTTTAAATGTAAAATGCATTTAAAAATTTGCTTAAAATACCTTATCGAAAATAAATCGAAAATCTTTTGGTTTATGAAGAGATACTAATGAATAACATTTGAGACATGGAAAATAACGTTAGAATGACGCTGTAATTTGCGCCTCGCAATTAGAACAATCAACTTTCATGAACTGTAGACTTGTTTGCAAATTGTATTTCGTAAATATCATACTTAAGTCTTGACTGTGCTTTATAATTCTGTTGGATAAAGGGTTCTCCGTGTATTTCGGGAACTTTGCGTGCGATGTCGTGTCGCATTATTGTGTTTTGGTTAGATTTAATTATACATTTTACTAAAAATATTTTTGTACTAATCATTGCCGCTTTTTTATTTCTTGCAAATCTTTTTGACAGATACCCCGTACAAATATACACTTTATACTTTCATAATAGAGTTTATATTGTTTGAATTTATTTATAGCGGTTTAGCCTGTATTGTTACATCATTTATAATTTTTAGACAAATAGAAAATCAACAATGAATCCTAAAGTATCTTCTTGCTTTACTTACGAAAATAAACAAAAACTTTTAATAATAACTCGAGAATTATATCAATATTTTATTGATAAATAGAAGAGATGAAAGTTTGTTGGAAAATAAATAATTACATAAAGTAAAATTTTAAATACATATTTATCTTTATTTATGAAAAATGTTGTAAAGAAAAATAAACTTTTGATGTTTCCTACAGTTACCCACGCATGAATATCGTTATGGTAAATTTGTAAATACCTTTATTAAGTAAGTACTTTCACGAAGTTACATAATAAATTTGAGATTTTTATTTTTGGGTCACGACAACATTAGAAAATAATTGTCTACAAATGCAATGACGGTAATATTACGTAAAAATTTGAGAAAAATGTTTGTACTTACCGATGTAGACTTTATAACAAGTAATCTGTGTGAGTACCTCACTCTCACCTATTTCAGCCACCAAGAATCTTGCTTTGTAAGCTGTGTTTAGGTTGAAGAGTAACATAAGGAAATAACATTACAGGATATGTTACATGACATCTTAGTTCTTCGGAATAACAAGGCATGAGTTACGTGCGTTTCAAGATAATGTGACATCCATAGTACTTTTCATGCAGATAGACAACGGTTCTATAACCATTAGGTCTGTCGTCAGCTTGGAATGGCTTTCCATTTACATTTTTTTTTTGTAATAGCTAATAATGGAATATACACTCCCGCCTGCGTTAACGGTTTACCCTGGTCGGGCACCAGTGGAGGATGATAAGATGAACATAAGGTCAGGTTAATTAGACCATCGTTACAAACGGTCCAAAAATTTATTATGATGGTGTTCAGGGGAAATCGCATGGAACTCAACCTGACATAGTACATTGCTAGCAATGGGATTAACAATCCATATCACTAACAGACCCCTTCTCTTCTTCAAGTTACATTAATAAAATCTAGAGAAATATCTCATTATTAGATTTTATTTCTTAGAGATACCTACAACAATTCTACTTGTGCAATGCCGGGGTGAGTACATAAATGAGAATACTTGAAGTGATCATCCTCCGATTTATAATAAATCTGCCAAATCAACTAACGCAGTGACCCGCGTTGTGGTATGTGGTTGCAACTCTGTAACCACACATTACTAGTGTCTGGATACCAATATTTTATTCAATGCAATCTACGAATTGTAATTGAAACTAGTGGCTCATTCTGACATCAGCCATATAGAATGATATATTTAATAATTATCTACCAGCAGTGGGATACTAATAGTGTATAAAATTGATTTAATTATTATTTATTAATTAATAATACAATTTTTACAATACATTTTTAAACAGATAAAATTTAATTTAATTCAATTAATAATACAATGCTATCCCTATACGCCTATACCCCTAACCCTATAAGGGAGAAAACCTTGTTAATAATCAGGATTATGGCCCCATTAGATTCCATCAGGAAACCTTTAAAAATATTCAATTTATATACTTTGGGTATACCACCTAATCTCCTTTGGTTAGTTTATAGAAATTAACATTTAATTATTCATTTATTTAATTGTGCAAAAAAAAATTTTGTTAAGAAATAACTCTGTTTTATGGTACGTAGATTCATTGTAGATTAATCAAGTCTTTATTTCAGTTATTATCAGCTGTGCCCTAGACTTAGTTTACTTTAAACTTATATTGTAAACTCGAAAGGGTATCTAGGTGTCTGTCTATGTGTCATCTTACTCGACTAAACGCCTGAACAGATAATGTAAAAGACGTCAAGATAAATTATATACGGAGGATGAATAAATAAGTAAGTAGGCTGCTAAAATTCTAACCCTTCTTAAACCTAAACGTTAAGTAAAAACAAACATAGTTTACAATTAACCCACGAATACAAAGCGCTAAATTCGCTGTTAAAATACATTACAGACCTCATTCAGAGGAAATAAAAGCTATGAATAGTTGCGAAACAATAACAGAAGGATTATAAAACAACATAAACTGTACAGTTTGTAATAGTGCCCATTGCCTGAACGTCATAAAAGAGAAATATAACATTTACTGGTGAACTTAGAATACCATAATACCAACGCTATTTTCTTATTTACTTCCAACAATTCTCATTCTGGTGCCACACACAAGATATAAGATTAGGTAGACGTCGAAACTGTGCTGTGTATTTTGCGAGTCTAATTTTGTACTAAACGACTATTATGAAATGTTAGATCAATATTAATATTATAAATACAAAATTATGTTTACATGTCTGTTTCCTACTCTTAATTTCTAATTCAATTTAACATGATATATAGCATCGCAAGATCGGATGTAGGCAATTTTTATCTCAAGAAATAATCTGAAAGGTCAAATAGTACATGAAATTTTGTTTAAATTTATTGCCGTATCTGACTATCTTGTAAATTACATCCACCAACTTTTTAGTTAGTATCTGCGTAAATATTCCAATAGTAAGTATGGTTTCATGTACTTACTTATAATTGCGCAAGTGTAATTTGTTATTAAACTAAATAAATAAATTATTCTTAGCGATTAATACACATCTTACTAAGCAAGCTGTTTGGTGTCTGAAATAGGTAAGACCACTTTGTATAAAATCTAGTCTCAACAAAGTCTACCGCCTTATATATTTATGTATTAGGGGGGAAGAATCGTTAATATGGACTGATGACCGTATTACTAACAACGTACCATGTGAGGTTGACCTCCACACGGATCCCCTAGGAAACTATCGTAATAAATTCCTGGTGAATTATCCACGATGGGCTAACTGACCTGACCTCATGCTCATACTATCATTCACCACTGGTGCCCCGTCAATGTAAACCGTTAGCGCAGGCAAGTTAACCATAACATTATTATCCATTAATATAAATATGTATTAATTGCCTTGTGTGTATATTATCAGTCAATATTTCGTGACGAATCTTGCTTACTGTAGTCCACTATATAATAGTTGTACCCACTTGGCAAGCATATTGTTTATAATCATTATTCAATGCCATCAAGTTCTCCCTATTCTTCGTAAATCACTAGCATACACTTGATAAAAACTATAAAATAAATGTACTCTTAAAAACGAAAGATGCGCAGTGGGTACTGGGCAAATTTAAAAGAGATACATTAAGAAAAGCGAGCCGTAAGATTTATACACTGGAAGCAAAGACTGGAACTGATGAGACGGGTCTCCTGAAGTGCTTTCGACCAACTCCTACTATCTTTGGAGTGTATTTATGTGAATGTACATTTTTAGTTTCTACATATTTTTCTTTACATTTTAACCTAGTTCGAAAAGCAAACGAGGTTATTGTTTCATAGTTATACCTTCGACAATTTTCATTTTATTAAGTTCTATCTTTTAAATGTAGTAATTAAGGTCTAAGATATTTAACTAATATTATCACGAACCAAAGCGATTTTCTTTCATTTAATGTTTCAATATCTATATATTAATAATAATAATTCTGGACAATTCATACAGCGCCATCTATCTATCTACATCTAGTCGCAAGCTTGTGTTATACCTATAATATACATATATGTATTATTTAATGTATTTTATTAATGTTTGCATTGTGCGAAGAGTCGAACCCACAACCATCAGAACTAAAGTGTTATGTTAAACTTCTAGACAATTGAGGCGTAAATAATAATATTTACCACTTATGTATCTATTGACTTATTATATATAATAAGAATATTTTAACATATTTTAAGATTATTTTTATATAAAACAAAAAAATCTTAAAACATTACCCAGATTACATTTAGGACAACACTCGTAAGCATGTTTCTAGAGGAAAATATTACATAAACATTTTCCTGTCACCTTTATCAACTTTTTCATCATTTATTAAATTTTACCGGATTCTCCCACGCGAGAAACCTAGTAAAGTTTATTCACCATAAACTTTTACTCTCAAAACTTTTACATTGCAAAACAATTTCACGTTTTCCCTCACGATACTTTTCAATATCCATCTTTATAAACAATACTGATTTTTGGTACTTTTTGTTTGTTTGAATGATCGAGTGAAAAAATTCAAAGAAAAATCTAGCATCCATTAGGACTCATTATTCATTCACACAACCACTGTAATTTTTTCACTCGATCATTCAAACAAACAAAAAGTTTGTTTGTTTGAATGATCGAGTGAAAAAATTCAAAGAAAAATCTAGCATCCATTAGGACTCATTATTCATTCACACAACCACTGTAAAGACCGAAAAACTTTAACAGACAGAACGAAGTGAATAATTTGAATAATAATATATCCATGGTTCTTTTCTTTTAATAATATGTAATATTAATAACTCTGGACAATTCACACAACACCATCTAGTATCAGGTTAAGCGGAGCTAGGGTTACAAATATGATAATAAAAAACAAAAATTCTGTACTGCAATCCTATTTATATTCAATTATTTTATTACTATTAACAAGAGTATTTCATCAAAGTAACATTAATTTATAATGCAACTTTTGAACAAATATTTTTGTAAATGTTCCATTTACAAATCTACCGCGTATGTAGAACTTAATACGTTCCCCTGGAAGACATCATGATAAATTCCAGGTGAATTTGTCATGATAAGCTAACTGACCTGACCTCATGTTCATCTTATTATCTTGCACCATTAGAAACCGTTTGACGAGTAAATTATTCCAATTTCATCCATTAAAAAAGATGTACTACATACATATGTCATATCGATGTATCGTAATACTTTCATTCCAAAATTTCCAGTTACTAGCCGATTTATTAAAAAACTATTCCCGATATATACTTTTAGTAATTTACACTACTTAGAATATCAACAGTACAAAGTTCGCAACCATTTAACAAAGGAAAAGAGCCAAGAAAAGTAAGGTCTAAGCACGCGCATGTTTTTATCTCCGTAGGTGACAGCTGTATGCGAGGAATGCAACCCGGAACATCTCGGTATGTGTGATAAAGTGCCGCATAGCTTAGCTCTTTAGCGCTCTTGGAATGCTCAAACTTTACACTTGCTTGAATAAATAATGACGTAATGCAAAACTAGGAGCAGTCGGGTGCTACGACATACGGAACTATTAGAGAACAGAAATGCGACGCGAAATGTTTATTTTCAAGATGGTATGATATTTTTCAAAATGCATTCACGAGAAATTGTTATAGATTATGATATAGTGTTCACGTTCTTCTTTCTGTTATTTTTATATAGAAATATCAGATTTTTTTAGCTACTACTTCTATATGTAAAATAAATTGTTTTAATGGTAACAAAATAAATAATTAAATCAGTTTCGTACGGGAGGAATTACAATACAAGATTTGTAGGGATCTCTATTTTTTTTTTAATATATACAAATATTATAAATACATATATAAATGTTCATATATCTAGTTTATATAAGTAGCTGACCAAACAAGACTTAGAATTGCAAAACCAATTACAACTTAATTTAAATTGTTATCAAAATATACAATAATGTTCATTTCATATTATTAGACTACATATTGTATAATTTAATAACCCGATTTCCATTGCCAGGTTTAAGACCTTTTATACTTATAGTAAAAATAAAAACAGACCACAGATAAATATATCCAACTCAACAAGAGAGATTATTTTAAAAATATATCTAGAAAATCTTTTCAAATAAAACTGTAATGCTCGACGTACGTTCATAACTACCGCAGATAGTTAAAAGCTCTAACTTTAAGTTAGGCAGCGGCGAACTTTAAAAAGCCTCGACTGTATTATGGTCAATGGAAGCTGAGCGAAAATAAAAAAAGTGTGAAGTCCGTATAACTTTAAGTTAAATGTTTCCGAGTAACTTGCCGTTTTTATCGTACTTCTTAAGCAATGTTCCTTTATAGTTGTTTGCATGTTTACAATTTATTTGGATAATTTATGAAAATATTAAATATATTCAGTTTATAATATGGTAACAGAAGACAAAATTACAATTTTGTTACTAGCGCCTAATTCTGTAACATCAACATCATTACGTAGAAGAAAATAAAGTCGCTGTCTCAATGTACATATGTAAATATCTGTAAAATATATCTATACTTAAATCTTTGAAACTACGCAACGGATTTTGTAGCGGTTTTTTTTTTAATAGATATAGCTATTATAGAGGAAGGTTTATATATATAGTATATGTACACCCGAGCGAAGCCGGGGCGAGTAGCTAGTAATTTAAGTAAATATGGAAGTGTCAACTCTTTATTTATTACAGTTAAGTGAACAATAATAATATTTCATAAAGGACATAACTTCATTCCCATATAAATTAAGAAGACTACGATACGGGTGTACATATACACAAAAAGTATTTACAAACTGATATATTTTTATTTATTTATAGAAAACTTAAAAATACTTTTAATTATTAAAGTTTCACATTAAAAGCGAGAATACTTCGTTTTTTCTTTCTTGTATACTGCAAAAGAAATTAACAAACATGCGTTTGAATAAGAAGCAGATTTTAATTAAACTTTAAAAATTAATGTCACGTCGTGTAATTCTGGAATGTGTTGGATATTACGATCTTTATTAGCTTTGAGTTTTCACAGTTCATTCAAAGCTACGCTATTTTTTCTTAGTTAAGATTTTAATAATTTTATTAATGGTTACTATTTTGGAAGTAATTATAGGGTTGGTAAATATCAGGTTTTTAACTACTATATATTAGCGACAACTTTGCTTAGATTCATAGACAAATTCAAACAAAGTTACAGCTATACATACTCCGCACCCGTAATTGCCCTTTTCTGTGGTATTTTATAAACAACACTACATCTATTTCTACCTAAAAAAAGTTATTAAAAAATATATAATAAGAAAATCCATTTTTATATAATGTTTTAAATTTGACGCGTATAATTTGTAAAAATCACGGGATCTTACCACTTTTTATATTTATTTGCTGAGTTCCCGATATTTCGGTAGTGATAGTACCACCACCATGATCATGGGAACTCAGCAAATAAATATAAAACGTGGTAAGATACCGTGATTTTTACTAATCCAATTTTAATCTCTTCTTTTTATTTCTAAAAGAAAATATCCTAGCGTATTGTTCTAGAACGGTGGCGTCAATTTCCTGCAAACATCGACTTCTCAACATTACTGAACCGTATATAAAAGAAGCAAAAAAATCTCTATGTAAACTATAAGAACAAAAAGACCCCACCTTCTTTTGTCGAACACCAACAGCCAGAAACCTTCAAATCAACTGCAGCAATAGTTGAAATCTGAATTTTATTCATAAAGGCAAACCATCAATTCGTTCCCCATCCGTTTTTCTTGTAACAAAGAAAAATGCATTACGTAGAAGCGCATGCAAATCAAACCAAGCAACTAAAGTAACAATTGAACACAGCTGCCAGAGCAACCTCTCTGTCTTTATCAAAGAAATAAATGAAAAATGTAATAGAATGGAGTTTGTGGCACCTTTTTATTTTGAATTTCGCCAGTCAGTCACAGTAGCAAAAAGGAGATTCTTTTTTAAATTTCATATTTCAGGAGACTTGAAATTAGATAAAATGAGTAGTCATTTGTGAGTTGCATTCGTGCTCTGTAAGTTCCGTATTGATAATCGTCATTACTTTTGAATATTATTTGCAGTATCTAGTTAGGTATATAATATATAGTACTCTGTTATTGAAGCTTTTATATCGTGAAATCTGAATTACCTGTTGTGTTGCGTTTTGGATTACATATTTTAGATTTTAAGGCTCTGATTGTAAAATAACCTACATATAGCAACTATAAATATTTGTGATCAACAGATTAACAGAGTACAATCCTTTACAATAAAACTAAATCGAATAAAAATAATCTATTTGTATTCAAAATTGTTGAGAATTTCAGAAAATATACATGCATAAATATATAATTCACATTGAGAGTCTAGAGGCTGTATGATACAATTTAATTATATTTAAATTAAACTTTATTTAACTTGTACAGAGTTTATCATGGTCAAGTTGAACAAAAGACTCTTAATTTGTATAATTATTTTTATACTACGATGTTGGCAATCCAGCATACGACCTATCTGATAGAACGGTTAACGGTTAGCCAGGGGCAGCGGAACGGAGCATGCGGGCGCCTCGTCGAAGGAGGCGCCATCACGAGATTCGGATATATACTATAATTTTATTAAAATAAAGAATCTATAGAATATTTAATAAATTATAATAAATAATCTAACTTAACTATGAATGCGGAGACATATATCTCGCTAGGATATAAATTGCATGCGGGCGCTGAGGACCCTAGCGCCGGCCCTGACCGTAGCCGCCTTCAATATATCGAAGGTTTTGTACCTAAATAATAAACGTAAGATGTTGTAACTAAATAGCTATGTATAGAACATAAATCAACAATGCTCGCTTGATAAATAAGTAGCTTATAAACTACAACAACTACGAAGTTACTTCATCTACCTGATAAACATCTCAAACTATGTTTCTACTTTAGAAGTTAATTTATATGCACTAATGACCTTAAATGTCTTAGGTACAAAGCGTAAGTAAATATCATATTAATAAACTTAATTGTAAGTAAATTAATTTATGTAGTATTCGTTAGTACAGTTAAAATTTTATTATCAATGTTATATTCCTTTAAAATGTTCACGAGATTTAAATACGGTTTCCTCATCTTACTTGGGAGTCCTAAAACGGAAGCTGCTGTTAAAATCCAGAAATGCATTTCATGAATTAATTATTAAGCTTCACCGTAACCTGAACTTTGGAGCTTTTTCCTGCACACTAGCTCTATTGGGGCGGAACAAAAATAAAAGAGAAACAAAATGAAGGCACAGTTGAGACAAAAAGTGGTAATTGAGAATTCTTGAAACGCAGTCGGCTTCTTTGAGTAAATTATACGAGTCGATTTACTTCTGAAACAACTCAAAAAACACTTCTCGCACTAAAGTTGCTTCGCTTAAGGAAAACCTACTCATAATAGCATTTTTCTTTCTCTCATACAAAATTTGTTTATATTATTACAATTTAATATTGTGTCTCACAAACCGAAAACCTACTTATAAATAAAAAATAATAATTCAATTTGAAAAATCTCCATAGTAATAATGTCCAAGACATGCAATAACTTTTGAAAAATGCTATTAATAGTCAGTTAACAAGTTATTTTAAATATCATGTTTCTAGAGAGCAGAATTATATTGTTATGATTTATAGATTCAAAATCATTTTCAAAATTTAAGTCTTGATCTAAGTTTAGACCACCTGAGTTCAGCAAATTCGCACTAATTATAATAATGATCAGGGATGTTAGGGAGCTCCGTAACCATAACCGAAATTATCGGATATCCGATATAGAAAAATATTCGTAACTGTAAGCGGATCCGAAACAAAAGTTTCGGATAATATCGGATAGGGGCGGAACCTAAATAAACTGTTTATTTATTTAGGATCCGCCCCTATTAATTTGTTTTATGTTTAATTATTTTATTAGCCATTTGTATTTTACTTTTGAAATTCTTTAAAAAAAATCATATCCGTAACCGAAATTATCCGAAACTGACGGATTATCCGAAATAATTTCATATCCGCATCCGGTATAATAATCATTCCTATATCCGAAACCTATCCGTATCCGAAATTTCATATCCATAACATCCCTGATAGTGATAATAAAAATGCAAATTTAGAATTTAAGTAAATAATTAATCTTATTGGAACCAAATTAACTTTCCAATTGATATAATTGACAGTATGGAATGACATCTACCTACATTGAGTTTAAGATAGAATAGATAGATAGAATATACTTTATTTACAACTTACAGTAAAGAAGAAGCACAAACAATATAACAAAGGACACATGTATCGTTACAATAAGGCGGCCTTATTGCTAAAAGGAATCTTTTCAAGGCAACCTCAGGGAAACGGATTGAAAAACCGAACAGGTAGGTAAAATGACCTGAACAGGAGAAAACTAAAAGGTAACAAATATATAATGTTGATAAAGGAAAATAATATTAAATATTATATGAATTATAATTTATGTACACAATAATATTCATATATTAAACTAGATACACTTACATAAACTACATATGTACATATTATAAACTGCATACATAATTTTAAAGTTAAATAGAATAAACTAAATATAAATTAAAATGCCATACTAACTGAAATTTAAATATTGAGGAGGAAGTCGTTTACTTGTCGTTTAAAAATATGAATGGACTTTGCAGTTCTGATAGATATAGGTAACGAGTTCCATAACGAGTTTAAGATTAAGGTTTCCTTAGAACCGCGGCTAGTTTGTCCATCACTTGACTTTGTGCAGTGCTAAGGAGCGGACGCGTATTGGCTTCCTATTATTAAATTACTAGCTACTTGCTCCGGCTTCGCCTGGGTGTACAAGTATTATATATACGAGGGTCAAACTGAAAGTTCTTAGAAAATCAAAAACAGATTAAATTAGCAAGTTATAACCTTTATTTTATCTTTTCAAAATAGTGTCCCTTCACGTCAATACATCGCTGCATCCGATAGAACCACTGAGAAAATACGTTATAGAGAAAAGGCGTAGTTTATCATAACTTTCTTGTTGACTTAGATGACATCGAAAGTCATAAAAAATCATCACACGAAAATTTTCTCGTGTTAATTTCGTGATAACGTTACACAGACTATTTTCAATTTACCGCCAAACCGTAAAACACATGACAAACGAATAAATTATATACTCTGTATTATTCGTAAAGAGTTCCATTTTCAAAATTTTAACTTTTATTTTTATTATATTGCTTTCAAGTAATCAGTTCTAAAAACTTTCAGTGTAGCCCTCGTATAAACCTTCCTCTAGAATCACTCCATCTATCAAAAAAACCGCTTCAAAATCCGTTGCTTAGTTTTAAAGATTTAAGTATACACAGTGACAAACAACGACTTCATATTATACTACAATGATAATATAAATATACAAGTGAATAGTATTTGTCTCATTAAAAATCCCAATTTCGCATATAATGTCTAGCAACTCGCATATTAAACGAATTGCTAAGCAAAAACTGTTTCTTCTTAAGGTCATTGAATTAATTGTCGTCTGTGTAAAATTATTAATCTGTAGTCCGCCGCAGTTAGAAAGAATATTACAAGGTACTGATTTTATTCGTATAGCAGTATCCGTCACACGACTGAATTAAAAATATAGCGTATATATATACTTTGAGTTGGTCAGCGTTCAATTAATTCCAAGCGACGTACTTCTGAATAGGGATTGATTGATCAAAGTTCTGGGATAAGTGCAACTAAAACTTTACCAGATCGTACGTAGCTAGAACTAGAACAAACCAGATTACACTGGAACTACTCGTAGATCTCCTCCTCTTAAGAAAGCAATCAAGCAAGACACAAGTTTTGCTTAGTGAACAAATTTCATTAACATTTTCCAAATGACATTGCGGTAGAGTGCTGAAATGCAAACGTTTTACCGAGGTACAGTTTGTACAATGTCGTACGCGTGGGTAGCTATATTTCGGATTAAAGGGTGAGATATGACAGTGTAATTACATGGTACGGAGACATGTTAACTTAGTTCAGTGGAATGTCAACGCAAGAAAGATACCACAGGTTCTGTAGTGATCATACCGAGTATATTGGCGACGGTAGCCGTTTATCACCAGATGAATTATTTATTAGCTTGTTTGCCATTCCAATGTAAAAAAGTAAGTATATATATATTTTAAATATTGAACTATCTTTTAAAGCCTCGTTACTGTCCCATTACTGGGCAAAGGCCAAACTAATTAATGTAAACAAAAAAGATGACTGAACGAGGTCTCAAGAAAAAGCTAGTCATTTTACAACGCGTTCCAGTATTTTGTAATAAGTATGAAGCAATTTTCTACAAAAGAACGAATCAGTGTCAGAACGAACCAGAATAGAAAATATTTTCTAAAGACATTATGACATATTGTTTCTTAAATATGCACCTTAAGACATCGCAAATTAAATACAAAATGCAAGCACTTAGTTATTGCTGCTTACAAATAAGTAGCTTGAATTCACAATGCATTTCGTTTTACTCCTGTTTCCTTGTTGTACAGTTAATTACTTTTATAGTGAATTTCTTGGGCGCTTCCTAAATTCTTTTTACAGCTTTTAATGTTATATTAAGAGATACATCTACGTACCGCAATTTTATGACATTGTTTAATAATTCTTAGTCTTCGTAATCCGTTTACTTTAATTTTAAACATTACATTCAAATAAATGCTTATCTTACAGTTTAAACTTCTATTTATTCTTTATTGCACTCCAAACACATGTATGTACATATATACGCACACGCAACACACAATCAAAGTAGCAGTATGCAGCATACATGCAACATCATAATTATCTTATTCAAAAGCACATTAATTATATATTATATTGCGTATTACTTTATTCTTAAAATTGCCATTTTAATTAAATTGCCATTAAATAAACGATATGAAGATAAATTACAAATAATGAGATAACACAATCGTAGCAAGCTTGTTATTTAAATGATAGTATAATACATCAAATGAATCAAAGAATGAAAAGGTTTTATCTTAATTGATCATGTATGTTATTCATATATAATATCATGTTTGTTTTGTTTCAAATAATTAATTTCTACATAAAGTTATTTGCTATATAGATATTGATTAAAATACATACGTTGTTACCTTCAAGACAATTCACAGAGCACCGTTTAATGCCAAGCTAAGCAGAGCTTCTGTTATGGGTACTAGATAAACATTAAATACATAGAAAACACAAAGACTAGAAATGCTGTGCTGCTGTGCGAGGAATCGGACCCGCGACTATAAGAAATAAGGTAAGTGGTAAATTGCTAAAACACCGTATATCTTTAACACGCAGGCGTTAAAATATATTTTCAGGCTTATCTCCCATCAGAGTAGACATAGATAATGGAACAACAAATGCCGAGCCATTTACATTCATTATTATTAATTCTTACTTAATTTTTATTATTGAATTAAAAATACTTTCTCTATAATCTTATTCTTTGAACTAACTCTAGACGTCCACGAACAATAATGAAACGTTTCATCATTTAAGTATAATAAGATTGATATAGTATGTTACAACTTGAATTTCATACTAAGTCCCTGAATTTTACAGTTAAAAATTATGCAACTCTAATATATGTTAAGCACTGTTCTTTACTATATATCAACTAACATCATTATAGTAAGCACAGTCTGTAAAATAATATAGGTATTTTGGTCTTGTTATAAAAGATGTTAGCAAAGATAATCGTGGTAAAAAAATCTTCAAGAAATCACTGCGGAGGTTTAACATTTATTTTCAAATTTCTATTTGAATCCATTATTAAAGTTATATAGCTTAAAATGAGTAACATTTCGGCTTTCGTATCATATGCATCATGTCTGACTCTACTTATATAAACTTATAGATGAATGATGTAATAAAGCTTCTAGAAACAACTTGAGTCTTTAGCTCGTTGTGGTTAAATTACGCTTTGTAAATTCAACTATGCACATATTGCAATGCCAGTAGGTACTGTACGGAGAACACCAGTCATAACATAACACCTAGACGCTATCTCCAATCCAAACAGTTCTCTAACTCGCCCGATTACTTCGCAGACGTATTTCTAGAGGTAGCTCTCGTTTCCATTGTATTTTCGCTACCGAATATCCTACACCATAAGTAGAATATTCGGGAGTTTATGTGGTTGGATGGATATTGGTTGCTTCGTCACACGTAAACTGCTATATCCTTTTTTTTACCTAACTGGAATAATAAATAAGCTTACGGACGTCCAACTGCCTGCAGGTGGCAACTGTCACTACCGTTTTTATGCATATTCCGTGGTGTTGTTCATGTATAAGGTTTAAATCAGAAACAAAACCGCAAAGGCAATGCATGTTAAGAGACTTGACATAAATCTCTGGAATAGCAATGCATGAACGGTATCACGAGTACCACATGATAACATGATATCTGTAGTGCTGTTCTCGAGTGAAGTAGAAAATGACTAGAGAGGTTAATGAAGAAGGAAAAGAAAGGATACATGTTAGAGCCCATAAAATTGTATGTAGAATATTATAGTAAATTAAATTAAAAGACATGCATATATATGCATAGTTCTGTTACATATCTGTATGTACATAATATACATATATAGATAATACCTGGTACATTAATACATATAAGCATACCCAAAGTGCAACAGTTGTATAGTAGGAGTATATATAATTCACATAGAATAATTTAATATCTAAATTAATTAAGACAGGTTTAATAAACCAATTTGAATTTACGATCTTAGTAAATTTTATTTCCGTACCTAATAATAAATCCAGACGTTTGGGTTTTATTGCAATCGATTAAAAAGGCGTTGGACCTCTTTTGCCTTTAAAAGGAAAGCGTTGAGAAAATTACATTCCGGTGTAATTTTACACAATTTTACACTTGTTGCCCAGAAATTATGTTGCCCTTCGTGTGTATTCACTAAACCTATTCGAGTGTAAGGTTGAGAGTTGACAGCGCTATAACGACTACACCGCTCCGTTAAAAATGAACTGCAGAACTTACAAAAAAATGGTTACAACTTTATTTTCTTATACTTATAAAGAATTAAGTAGATAATTATAAAAAGGCAGAGCTTGGGTTATGGGCAATTGATATAAATACTTAGATATTTTTTTTGTAACTACATACATAATATTCATATAATACACCCAGACCGATACAAACAATGTTACTCATGAATACAAATGTTTGCACCGTGCCTGTAAACAAACCCGAATATATAATTAGCAAATTTTGTTTCACATAATATATATCCTACGAACTATCATAAATATAAAATAATAACAAAAATATAGAATAGTATGAATATATGTATGAAACACAAGCACTAGTGAACAAGTCTCGTGTGCCAATGGAAACAGTTTATTATTTAACATGCCACCCAGACTGGGTACATTAAAACATTACGGATTTGGAAGTTACTCTAAGTTTGAGACTCGTGTTCAATCTACGAATAGAGTACAGAAACTTATGCTGATACTAAATGAAGCTTCTATTTAGAGTATTATATTAGTTAGTATCATTTATTTCAATCACGTAGCTAAAATAAGAATATACTAGTAATAAATAAACCACGATAATTCTTATAACGCCTTCTGGAATCCAACTAAGCAGATCTTATACTAAACAATCTTTATTTAGTTTTCGTATATATATTATGTATAAATAAATAAATAACACTGGACGTTTAACACAGCGCCATCTAGTACAACGGCAAATATTGCATGTTTTATAGGTACTAGAAAACAACTGATATAAATACTTAGATTTTTTTACATATATTTTTAAGACACTAAAACCGACAAAAACAATCATACTATTGTACATATATGTATACAAATAGTTATTTAAAAATATATAATATATATGAAAATATACAAGAAACATCATATTGTCTACTGACAAATATAGTCATACAAGTAGTACAATACCAAGAGACAATTTAAACTGGGTAATTTGGTCTCAATCAGAGCGACAATCCGCGTCAGTTGGGACGCATTCAATTTAAATCCATTAAAAGAAATTAGGGGACAACGCATACATACACGTACCTAACATATTCAAATAGCAATATGTAAGTCTGCATTACCACTAAAATGAATATCCCAAAACGTGCAGTGATTCTCTATTACAATATAATATTAATATTTTTATCAATACACTTATCTTATTTGACACGATCGTTTAATCGTCTAAAGGTGACAAACACACAGAAAGAGGGCAATATATATTATACAGCTTTTTATAATCCTTAAATGATAATTAAACTCTGTCTCGACTACTTACTAATTAACTAATTATTTAACACAGTCATTTAGTCTTCAAAAGGAAACAAACAGACAGAAAGAGAGGCAATACATTTTATGTAGCTTCTTACTTAAATTATGATTAAACTTTGTTTAACCTAAGTTATCTAAATTACTTTATTAACCAAAATGTATCTTGACTAGGACCCTCACTGCAATATTAAATAAAATATTGCAACACAGGCCTGTGCTTAACAAAGATTTGCAGATTTCGCCAAGATAATGTAGAAACGCCACTACACATCTTATTTGCAGTCCACTCATATATAAACGATATTTCTCCTTTGGGGCACACTGTATCCTAAGAATATAAAAACCATCGCTCCTAAGACTATCCTTCAACTGCTGTTCCTGCTCTGAAACAGGACGGGCATAATAGATCTCCATAACTCGCAGTGCTACAGGTTTAAACACCGAACAATAGCCAAAACCGCTAAATTAAAATTAAAGGGTCAAATAGACAATGTTACTAAAGTTTAATAAATAATGTATGAGACCTAGGTAAAAAGTAAATGCATAGGAGGTTTATATCAATAAAACAGCATGAACGATTTGAGATCAGCCGACCTCGATACTCCCGACTAACGATCGATAGCCTGTCAATGAAAGAGATTAGTCCCAACCAACGCCCTCATATAGGAATCTCGGACCAACAAAAAATCAAGAGGGAATACGACGTACAACAAACGCAAAGTCATTATAATTACATAAGTTTTGTCATTTTTTTTTTGACGTAATGTCGCAGAGATATTGGATATTTAAATTGTATTAAGATATTATTAATCAGCGCTGAAATGTTATTAACAAGATGATAAATTAATTTTTGAATCAAATTATTATTCTAGTAGGTAATATCAAACCTATTTATGACAACAAATTTGAATTAAAAAAATAATACGTTGTTAACTACTATCAAGAATCTCTTAAATTATTGAATTGAATATCCTTTTAGACACTAACACGTAAATATTTTAAGCATGTTTTTTTGAGTTCACTTTAATTATATGTCATACTCGTCATGACGTTTTACTTGCTCTGAGATAAGAAGTGATATTTATTTTCAGGGTACCTATACCTATTTTAAAAATACTGACCACTAATTTAAATTCCAAATACGTTTTTATGTAAGCATTTTTTACGGTTTTATCTTCATTTAAAAATAGAAAAAATAACAGCACTTTCGTTATCTATAAATAACCTAAATATAGATTATATTTTATGCCTTTGCTTTAGATAAAATTGTTGAGATTTGTTTGTTACAAATCATAGGCAAATATTTCTAATAATCATTATATTTTAGAACATGTTTTCGAGAATGTAACGTAAAAAGAACCTATTTAATAACATAACATCTGCTTATTAAAAATACTTTAGTAATAAACTTAAGGTATTTCTATGAATTTTCTCATTTAAATGCCGTAAACTATGTGAGGGCTATGTTAAGACTGCCCGAGGCATTATCTGTGGTGGAAAAGATAACACAACGCAGACAGATAAATAAGTTTATAAATACATAGAGAGTATATAAGTTTGACGTTGAGATGAGACATCATAAATTATTTAAGTATTACTATACCTATTACAATATATTATATACTTATAACATTGATAATATACCTTCACGGCTACGTAGGAATGTACGATATCACGTCGACCTCTACGACGGTTGCATTGAAGAGCAATCTGATAAGTTCCTATTGCTATGACAAATTTACAGCGATGGCATAAATTACATGACATCATTTTCTTTTTATAACGAAATTGCCATTTGTATTACCGGCGAATACCTACTTTCAGAATAGAATATAATTCCATATTACTAATTATAATTATATATAGTGGGGAAGGAGATTGTCAAATTGACCACCATATGGTACCCGTGAAAACCATCCTGGTTAATTTCTCATGAAATTATCATAAAAGGCTAACTCGCCTGATTTCGTTCTCATTTTGGTATCCTCCACAGTCAGCGCAGGAGGGTGTACCATTCCAATACCAAAAACCGGGTAGTTAGCTTCCCGTTGCCGATCCTTAATATACCGTTTTTGAAAAGCACATGCTGTAGTAGTGGTAGTTCATTTGACAACCAGAGTATTAGTTGGAGGAAGCTCCTCTGAATCCGCACTGTTCGTGAGTTCGTACCAGGTTGTAAGTGTGACCACTACGTCAATTGGAAATGATGTGATAGAAAAAATAAAAAAAATCTGTAATTGTCTGATCTATAACTTAGAATTATGCAGGTGTTATGTAAACATAGAAATATTCAGACAAAGGTATTTAAGACAAAAAACACAAGTAAACAAACCTTTATATTGAAAGACGAGTAATATATACAATGAAATTTCAATTCTTGAACATGAACAAACACTTTACAATATATTATTCATTATATTAAAATTTTATCCAGACGTCAGCCGTCGAACGGTTATGGAAATTTCTAGATAATATTGAATGAACCCTGTTCATTAGAATATATAAATGAAAACTGCAATATTTCAGTTTAAATATACTAAGAAGAGAAGAGAAAATAAATTTTACAGAAAACAAACACAAATATTGGTCTTACTGTCTGTAATTTAGAAAAAAGATATTAACATAAATTAAGCAAGTACTTATATGTTATATTCCTACTTAATTAATCTTGTGATCAAATTATGAAATTTGCTGAATATCTTTTATCCATTCTTTTATATAGACATTATACGATTTATAGTTATTATTTCTATAATATATGTAAATATATATGCAGAAAGGGAGTGAATATGGAGATGGTGGAAATGGATATCGATGGAACAAAAACTTACGAGGATCATAAATAAGAAAGGAAAACTTTGGAGCGATGATGATTAAGGAAAGTCAGATGATCATGCCTTCTGTTCTATAAATACGTCATAAATATTTTACTTATATTTACAGAATCAGATAGAGTCTGAAGGTTATGACGTCATAGCATTATAAGTGACATAAGCGTTAGGTAGCCTAAATATACCTACTATCACCAAAAGTACTACATATGTCTGTCACCTAATTATGATGAAAAATACAAACTACTATACAGGTGATGGATGTCAAGTCACACACATATATATACTCGTATATATGTGTGTGTGACTTGTATAGCCACATATGAAAGTGATGACAATCGTTCCCCGTTCATGAGGTGTATCTTATTTTATATTATAAACGCGAAAGTGAGATTATGGATGTTTGTTACTCTTTCACGCAATAATTACTGAATGGATTTTAATGAAACTTTACAATAATATATCTTATAAATCAGAATAACATATAGGCTATAAATTTCATGCTGGTGAAACCGTGGGCAAAACTAGTAATAAATACAAATATAGTCTGATCACCGAACAATCAATACTAGGTCTCTATTCATTAACTCTATTCATTGCCTGATGATGCCTTGTTTAGAACGAAACACGTGTCACAATACCCGATAACTGTCGGAGTTTGATCACTAATGGCGAAGATCATAGCGCTTCCGCTGGTCAGGTTTCAACACAGAATACTCTTATTTGTGATATTACATATATTACTGCAAAATTAAACAAAATAACGCACGTTCTATATAAATATTTTATGAATATTACTGTTTACAAATTTAGCTATCGATAAATCATTTAAATACAATATTAATAGACCTACAGTATCATTCAATTCACATAGAAATTAAATTATATCAAGCCGCCATACCACATAGGAAGCTACCACAATTGTTGATATATTCGCATAATTCTCTCAAAATAAAGTATACCGCCATGATTTAATATCGGGAGTGCACTGTACACACTCGGCTGTAAATTTTATTTTCAATGAATGTTTTATTTCATTGAAATAAGGTAATTTACAAGGAGGAAAGAAAATTGTAATCGGTTTCAGGAAAGCAAATTCAATTGCACCTCTCTCTTACATTTATCATATTTCTCTTATGTTCTCTTATATTTCAACTAACTAAATAGCTTACGTAAGCGATTTACAATTTTGTGACATTTTAACAATCTGGAATGGTACTGATGATGATGTTGAGATGTGTCGTTAGTTTTTTTACAATTCCAGTTATATAATTAATACTTAACGTCGTAGTTTAACAGTTTACTACATCGACTGATGCTGACCGAAAGGTCGTGACTTTAATCTGACCTACAACAAAAAACTTTGTGAAATAGAAATAGAATAGAAATATAGCACACTATATTTCTATTCATATCATTCATGTGTCATTCAATAGAAATAGAAATAGAAATAATCTTTATTCAAATAAACTTAATATAAGCACTTTTGAATAGTCAAGTTTTTTTATTCTACCGCTTATTCGGAATGCAGATTCATCACAAGAAGAATAAGCAAGAGACTTGTGTGTTGCTCTTTTAAATAAATATGTAATATATATATATATATAATCTGTAAGACGATCATTACGCAGCAATCGATGCGGTTCATCCTCATACTTGCATACTTTATTAGAGCTCCGCTAGCATATATCATTACAATCGACCATATTACTATTATCTAATTATCATTCACAAAATATTACTAATAATAGTAAACAATTATTATTAATAATAAAATTATCAACTTTAAATACTGCTATTTCATGCTTACAAGTTAGTCTAGCTAGATAGTTAAGTTACAATTTTTCAGTCATCATGATTACTGTTATTTATCACATCAATATCACTGTGTTACTTTATCAATCTTTTATGTTTCACTATCTATGTACAATCAATCAATTCAGTTTGAAAAATTTTAAGTAAATTTTCAATTTTTTTGGTGTTATTATCTCTTACCTACTTGACTTTTACGTTGAAACATGTATATTTTTTCCTTAAATTATATAATTAAATAGATTTCGCAACTACATTGTGACATTTTTGGGCCCTAATTGAAACTTTTTTACTTAAGACCTTATAAGTGGCATAATTTTTATTCTAAATAATCTTTTTCAAGTGCCTAAATGTACATTTAGGAACATGCGCTTGCACCGCAGGCGCCGATCTCTATCTTTGATTCATTTCATTTAATATGATACATACAAAAGAGATTATGTGTCGTCGATATTTTGCGCAATCGCCGGCACCAATTGTCTTTTTCATTCCTATTACATAATGAATTCATAATAAGCATTAAATTTCCAATAAGACCTTTGGCCACAATTTATGCGAATAATTATTATTCAGTATTGTAGAAATGTAATTCCACTTTTGTGTTTATAATGCTACCTATTTTATAAGCCGACTGCTATTCAGCGATAACAGATTTCTTAGTTTACAACTTTTATATTAGAAACCGTTTTATATAAGTATACAAATAAAATACAATTTGTTTATTTAATGAAAATCTTCATTTCAAGTGTGATAAAACTAGGCAGAGTAAGTTCTGAGTTGAAAAGAAATTATCAAAATGTTCTAATTTATAGTTTTCGAAATTGTTCTAATTATAAATATATAGAAGAGGATACTTACATGTATCTACTTTGTCTACTGAGGCCAGTGTGTTAATATGTAATTGACATAAACGCCGCGCCAGACCTTTTAACGTTGTCTTGATAACGGCGCGCTCAATAGAGCTCAGTATGGCTCAAGTACTCGCGGCTTCTACACGCTCGAAAAAATGTCAGACGCAGAAGCCACTTCTCTGTGGGCAGAACTAACCAGTCCCATAAACCTGGTTCTCTTGGCTTTTATAGTGTACCTTATCTACAAGATTTTACAGTCGAAATTCGAATCGGACATAGATGTGCCACCTCCGCCACCGCCACTGCCAAAGATACGTAAGGATTTAACAGTTGCTGAACTGAAGCAGTATGATGGCACTGCACCTGATGGAAGAGTTTTGCTAGCTGTTAACACTATTATTTTCGATGTCACCAAAGGAAAAAGGTTTTATGGACCAGGTGAGTGACATTTCATTTTGGTTGGGTTACAATGACTAGTGAAAACTGTTAAGTCAGTGACGTGGTTTCTCATTGAAAACAATATCATTAGTGCCATCAGCATGATTATTTTGATACTTTAATTGCACGCCAAGAATACTTATTTGACTGTATTTGTAATATAACTTTATATAAATTTAAAATAAATCACACTCACTCACAATCATTTATTGACACAAAAACTACGATAAACCAATACAACCGGCAATATTATCTACAAATTATTATTGCTTTAAATTTTGTACAGTTACTAAAACGTAATCTCGTTTTTGTATTCATAATAATATTTTTATCTGTGCTCACAGTCTGCTTAATTACTATGCATGAGTGCGGACAACTCCGACGCAATCTTTACTATCCATATACCCATCTCCTTCACGCAGTCAGAACATCACAATGTACGAGAGAGAAACAATCACCCGGCCGGCACATTGCTTCAGCACATTTTGACCTTCTGAACACAACCGGTTTATGTTTATAGTCGCAACATGGCGTCTAACGTTATGCTATCGTTTTATGATCCATCAAACAATGTCAAGCGAACACAATACTCGATAAGACAAATACTAAACAATGGCTCTTACACAAATATTCTAAAAAATTATTAAAGGTGTATTGAGTATAAAAATTATTCCTATATATACAGTTTTTAAAAATAAAAGATATTGCTAACTTGAAGGATACAAAAATGTATGTATTGCAGATACTTGAATATGCATTTTATTTTGTAAATATGTATTCACATATTAAGATAGGCTCGATATCGATTTACATTTAAATCATTATATACATAATATAGGTGACCCCTGTTTAAACGCATGGAATATATACACGTACCAATAACCTAAAATTAAACGTACAGTTGATACACCTACTATGTTTTTTTATGAATGATAATGGAATGGTGCACCCAATGCACTAAAATTTCTAAATCTAAGCGAAGTTATGGTAAGAATAGTGAATAACAACACACGGGTGATATCATCGTTATTTGTTTGGAAGTCATAGGTAATGGCTAACCATTTCAATTATTACCCATTTAGAGATTCTCTTGCTTAAACGAGAATTGCCTATTAAATCGGTTATATCAGCGCTTTTAAGGTTTTCTATAATATTATACAATCAGAATACAGATCAGCCTATTCATATAAAACTATTTATTGACGCATTTTGAATAACATCAACAGTTTTTCAATTATTTTGTTATAGCGTAGGAATCTTGATAGCAGACTACAGTTTCGTTTCAAACGACGTTGTATGTAAAATTCTAAAACTATATATTTTGAACCTACATATTCGGTAGTATAAGATTCCCTCAGGGCCCATTAATTACCGTACCGTAGTGTGATATGCGCCAATAATACTAGAATTATAAAATGAAAACCAAAAGTGTAAAAAGAGCACTTGAAACTCGCAGAAGGTCTTATGAAACTGCTAAAGGCCAAATTCTGGCTAACGGATATGAATTTAGTTTAAGAATACCAGCAGGGATTCGAATCTTGACTCAGGCCACTTAATTTAGATTTCTTTTGGAAAAGAAAAGTACATGATCGGGTTTGAACTTCCTGTCAGTACTAATAGTGGATTCCTGATAGGCTATCCTATCAGGAAGATAGTTTTTAGGAATCGTCCACCACTAAAAAGTCGACTATAGTAATCATTGATTGGCGATATATTTGTTCGACACCATTGTATAAAATTTTTAGTAAATAGTTGTATAAAAACATAGATATGGAGTTTACTATTAGTACATATAAATCAAAATTTAATCTAAATCGAACCCAGTAAGTATCCAGTCAAGTACCTAATTCAAATTCACAAGTCAACTAATCAAGTATTTTCTAAAATACATACAATAGTTCTAGACAGAGATAGTTTAGTCCAAGTATATTCTTATATCGTTATATTAGTGGAGAAGTTTCTAGCGTGCGATTCTTTGTACAACCTTTATCTTGCTTTATGTCTTATTATAATAATTTGTAGGAAATATAGGTATAATCACGGTAAACGCTAAGAGCATTGAATTATAATTATATTCAATTAACTGAGTAGCTATTAACATATAACGAGTGTTTTGTAAATATTATGTCATGGTGAAATCATAGAATTTTGTTTACATTTTTAGAACTGTAGTATTAATGGAAAAAAATATTCAAAATCTATTTACCAAGAATAAAACTCACTATACTTTCTGAATCAATTTTTATCCCATTTTAAGTCCAGGGCTCCGTCCGTCCGATTGTTTACATATATATTTACATAGTATGTAGGCATGACATCTTAGTCCTGTATATATCGAGGCGATGTCCGTACTGATGTTTATGTATTTCGGCGACTTGCCACTAATCATAGTTAGCTAATTTGCCATACCGGTTACATTAAAAAGACGAAAAAAACATAAAGTCTAAGTAAATAACATACTAATAACGCGGACGGCGCAAAATGGTGAATAATAGAAAAAACTATTTTACGACGCGACCTTCCAATATTTAACCATATTAAGAAATAGCCCTGTCCTGTGTCACACACTACAACTACATATTTGTTTGTGTTGTCAAACGTTCTATATTTGTAAAGGTCAAACAACATCATCATCATCGTGTGTCTGTTATTTTGTTTATATGTTCCATTTGTAATTGTAATTAGTATGGCAAATATGCCACTTGGTAGTAAGCGATAATCGCCGCCTGTACGTTCCATGAAGCACTGATATCACGTTATTATAACCACTCATGCGTTTCCAATCCATAGAACGAAGATGTCATGCCTTTTATTCTGTAAATGAACTACCTAATCGAAAACACAGCTTACAAAGCAAACTTGATGGCTGAAATATGTGAGATTGAGGTACCCAGGCAGATGATTTTTGCAGCTACATCTGGTAAAACGTTTTAACGTCTAGAATCTAGGCACCAACGATTATTCCAGCTTATCTAATAAAATCTTTTGACGTCTAGGGATGAACGATTATTAACATTTTTTTATGTAAATACAGATTGTATTACAAACACTAACGAAGACTATTTTATCTATAACAGCTAGCCGTCAATAAACAGTGTAATATTGCATGAAAGACCACCATTTCACCACTTTATGAAATGGTCGACTAGATTATGATAGAATCAATTCTGCTATCTGGTCACGACATATACATTATACCGTACCATTTGTGAATGTTTGCAGTTACCGATTTCAATAGGGCTTTCAGTGCAATAGGTATTGAAGATTTTCAAGTGAGACAGGTATTTTAGTACCGTTCTAGAATATATAATAGTATATCCAGCAATAGATAGTGACGACACAGATAATGCAGAGTTGTGAGTGACCTAGTATTTAAGTTACTATTAGGTAACCACGTAAAGTAGAATAAAACTTTTAATCTAAGGTGTTATCTGCCGGTACCTGCTCCTTGAGTTTCATTGAGTAAAAATATTAATATATTTTATAAATGCTAACATTAATACGATAAGTTAGATAAACATATAGATACACATGGATATGTCATTATTGTGCTTGTAATGTATGTATGTATGTGTAAACTACTACACTGGTAAACGTTTTTATAAAACTACTAGCTGACCTAGCAAACGTTGTTTTGCCATATAAATTGAAATCGCTGAGGGTAAAAAAAATGTTTTGACCTAAAAATTTAAAAAAAAAGTTATAGGTGGACCACTCTTATCACTTAGGAATATGAAAAATAGATAGTACCCGATTCTCAAATATGCATATAAAATTTCATAAAAATCGGTCAATCTGTTTTAGAGGAGTATGGTAACTAACATTGCAATAAGAAAATTGTATACATAAGAAGATTTAGACTGTATGGCATATATTAATGTCACACATGTCATCAAAATTAGCTAGCCTTGAATTACTCTATTACATAAGACGCCATTGTTGTTATACACATGTAACAACCACGAATGTGATATATTAACAATGTTATTATAGTAGGAGATACGGCATAAGAAATACGCGTACGTATATTATATTCAATTGTTATTAGGTATTGTTAGGTATAAAATTTATTGCTTTTTTGGATTATTGATTTCATGTGTTAATAAATACGAGATTATAAATTATCTATGTGGCTAATAATGTCCTAAGTCATCTTTACATAGTATAAAATTAAGTCGCTTCCGTTGTCTGTTCGCTATGATCTTTTAATCTACGTAACGGATTTTAATGCAGTTTTTAGCAATAGATAGAGCGACTCAAGAATGTTTACATGTATAATACATGTACACCGTACGGATGTAGGATGTAGCCAGGCGGATTACTTATAAACCTATTTTTACTTCATCAGCAGCTTTATAAATCAGTCAATCCATGTACGATTTATAAACCTACATATATTCCGCCGCGACAGTAATTCCAGATAGGGTAATAAGAGACAATATCAACTGTATGTCGTGGTGAATGCAACACTTGACTTGCCTTCATTTCGCTCAGTATATTTGAATATAACGTGATTAGGGTGAATCTACAGCTATATTACGGATTAAATTTTGATTTGACATCGGTATTTCCTTCACTGGGAAATCAATCAGAAAATATAAACAAAAATCTTTCTTTTAGTTGTAAAAATTTAAACAAAAACCTTTCTTTTAATTGATATCTACCTCTTATCCCTATATTATAATAGGGCAGTATAACTAGCCTACGACAAAAGTCTACATATTTTCTATCATATAAACATTGTTATTATCAAATAACAGATAAGGATGTATATTACTTATGCCGTATCTTAAACTACTATTGGTGTCAGATTCTTATGTAAAACTTTATTATTTTATGCTTGTCATGGAAATAAAATACTTCTTCATAACATGTATATTTTAGTATATATTATTGTAGTGGCTTAGACAGTAACAAACTTATACTAAATAATGTAATAGCAACATACAATTGAATTAATAAAATAAAAAGTATATTTGTTTGCAAAACAACTTTTCTTTTAAAAATATACACTAACAATCTTGTTAATGATTTTTTTAAATGAAAAGTTTTCTCTTCCCTCCCAACTTTTATAATACCCAATTTGTAATCACTATTTCCAGGTGGTCCATACGCAGCCTTCGCAGGAAAAGATGCTACACGTGGTCTAGCTACTGGACAGGTGGCATCAAGCGACAAAGACTGGGATGATGTAAGCGATTTATCCGCAGATGAGGTAGCCTCAGCCAAAGAATGGGAGGAGCAGTTTAGAGGTAAATCTAATATATGTATTACTTTTTATTTTCTTATGAGTATTATTCTCTACGGTTTTACTGGTTTTTATTTATCTCTATTTATAAATCTAAAAGTTATAAACTGTCAAAAAGCTTTTTGTGTCCATTTATATTTTTGACTGGTGTTTCAATAATGGAAACAATGATATACGAGTATAAACAATTTTAATCTAAGAGACAGTGGTTGGCTTGCTCTCTCGAGTATCAAACCATTTTACATTTTTTATACTACTATGGTGGCAAACAAGCATACGGCCCATCTGATGGTAAATTGTTACCGTAGCCTATGGACGCCTAAAATACCAGGGGTGTTGCATGTTAATATATTAATATACCCTTCTAGAAAAACTCTATGGTGTAGTCTCGTGAGAAAACCTCGGCAGAAAATCACTGCCTCATCTCTTTAAACCTTATGCCTTGTTGTGTTCCAGCGTAAAAAGTGAGTTATGGTAGTGAAATTATACGGTCAACTTCTCATTAGAAATGGCAAAGCATTAGACTATGAGTATTGTACTATGAACGATATCCGTGTCTGGGATATCGTTCATAGTACAATACTGGATAAACACATTTTTTTAAAATGATATTTTATATACTAAAACTTTAGAGTCGATTTTCTAAAGTCTATAATTTTTGTGTTAATCCAATATTATACTATCAAATATTATATAAGCGATGATTAGTACTTTAATCAGAAGGAACATTAGCTTATTTGTTATTCGAATTATACAAAATAAATATGTATATTATTTTCCAGAAAAATATGACATCGTCGGTCGTCTTTTGAAACCAGGTGAACAACCAAAGAATTATGATGAAGAAACTGAGGATAAAAAGGCGCAATAGTTGTAATAAGTTTTTTTAATAATGGTTGAGAATAAATATTTTTATATAGGAATCTGATATAATGTTGAGTTATAAATAAAATATTTTTTAAAGGTAAGACTTTTAATGTTATTTTTATTCGTATTGTTTATTTTTAAGTGTACTTATCTGAAGAAAAATCGTAGGCCAACAATCGTCTTTATATAGTTTAAATATTTTGTCAAAAATTTAGGAATAACTCTTACTTTCAGACCGACTTTGTCCATTCATCTCTCACGACTAGTGCTGTTTTAATAAGTGCTATTGTTTTAAGAATATATTTAAGAAACAAAGTACATCCCCATTTACACTATTAGTCAGGATTATTAAGATCTTGTATGAATCTTTTTTTGTTTTTATCACTTATTTATTTACAATTGCCATATATTGTGGCCACTAATTTAATATTATTTTTTTAATCTTAAAAAATGTTTAGAGAAAACAAATATTTTTATAGAAAATATAAATTCACATTCCGATTCACAACCGTCATGATTGATACCTATAATAATTTATTTATATTTATATGGTCGCCATATCTTGAACGAATATATTTTTTAGTATAAATTACATGTACTAACTTGCTTATTTACATTTTTAAAATCACTATATGAAATAAGATAACATAATATGTTAAACTTCAACAAAATTCAATAATATAATTCTATTTTCTAATTTAAATTAAAATTTTTACAGCAGTGCAATTAGGCACGGAAATCAAATTGGAATTTGTTATGAAATTTCATAACTCGTTAAGTTCAAATAGTTCTCGAAACTGCAGTATATTTATTAAAGTTGTAACGTTTACTCAGAAAAATATTTCTGTTTTAACAACATTCACGCTGCATGCAAATATGAAATTGCCGTTCAAAGTGTGTGAATTCTATGCAAGTATAACATATAAATACATTTTTTATAACGTAGCGGACAAACGTATTTGCGGCTCACCTGATGGTAAGTGATTACCGCCGCCCATGAGCACTCACAACACTAGAGGAATTGCAAATGCATTGCCAGACTTTTTAAAAGGAATAAACTCTTTTCTTGAAGGTGTCAATATTATATCGGTTCGGAAATACCATTGCTATAAGGTGAGATACATAAGTGTACATCACTAATAAAGTACAATTATTATATTATGATATAAAAATATAGATATTTCTGCCTAAATAGACTTAATCTTTGGACAACACATGAGGTATGCTATCAATAACTCTGTATAATTCCCTTACGCATAGTATAAGAGACCATTAGTTCTCTTTGTTATTCTCAGACTAATAAGTATTATAAATCAATCAATCACATTACTTTAAACAAAAATTAATGAATTCAAAGTTAAAATGTGCAGACGGCATATGTAGAACATTTTTTTGTCACTTATGCACGTCAAAATTTTTATCACTATCTTTTCTGTCTATTTGGATTTGGATCTCTACTTCAATTGAAAATAACTGGCAATTACCTATGCTGTAAATAATCTCGTGGCGAATATTTAGGCTAATAAGCTACACTCTTGCTACAAACAAGTTCATAACTCATTTCACGCATGACTCTTGACACCTCGATACGCATTTTATCTGTATTTGATTATACTTTAATTTAATTCAATGATAAATAATTTTAAACAACGATGATAAAGTACGCAAATACAACATTCCCTCGATAAATTCAATTTGCATTTGGATATTACGCATTGCAAATAAACATGTCAACTCACCACCTACTAGCGGTATAGCGCTGATATATTTCTCAGATTATAACTGTTCATATCTCGGATTCCACAGCGCTGCGGTGGCTACGTGTCCTGGTCAATTTCCTACTGATTTCCTCGCTCGCTCCAGCCGCGCGACAAAAGGGACTAATCTTCTGAGGGAACTCTATTTTACGCCTCATTTCTCCCTAAAACGTTTTATTAAATCTCCAATATCTGTTAAGTACCTGTATTTAAGTGTTTACTCAAAGCGATTTAATGTTTAGAAGATTGGTGTTTCGTTTCATCGTGGAATTCCTTACAAATGAATTTCGCTTGATTGAGTATTGTCAACATCTCGAATTCGTGCTGATTTGAAGGGAACGGCGGGACTCAAGGTAAACAACTTTTGTTCTGGTACTTCGGTATCCGAAGCCGACCGAACCTTCACTGGAACGCCTGCCAATCAGCTTTGGGATGGCGTCCCAAACTAAATTATTTGCGTTACCGCAACAGTTTCGAATTTACGTTATATTGACGTCACTTTATCAAAGTTAATTACATATATTGAATTAAAATATTGCTTTGCATACAATTTATAAATATGCAGTGACTATAAATCTATAACGACGTGGTAGAATATGCAATACATTATTAAGTTTTCATTGAATGAATTCGCTCGCGCCTATATATGGCATAAATGTTATAAATAGATAAAGTACAGGTACCGCCAGTTCCTACTCAACTGATTACAAGTTAACTTTATCGACAGATAAAAAGAAAATAATAACTTTATATTTTTTTATTTTAACCTGATATATATTTGAAACCTGATAAAACGTAATAATCTGTGGGTATATTTTGTGTGTAAACGTAATTATATTATCTTGAGATATAATATTTTCTTTTACAATCATCGTATCTCCTAACATACGTGCACGATAACTACACGCTAATATGTATAGGTAATAGTATATATTCGTAAACATTTTAATCATGTTTATTTGGCAGCTAAATATGTCGCAATAACACAATTTTAGTTGAGTATATTTTTAACAATTACCTGTTATAGCAATCTGAGCTAAGTTTTCCAGCAACCCACTCACAATCCAGAATAAAAGAATGACAATTCTCCGATATAACCTTTGACATTAAACATCTACAAGTACTTTTCTTACTCTAAGATAATTGGATGAACTCATCGTTCAGTCGAATACATCGTTATTTATTCTATCTCTTATGCCACTTTATTAAGCGACTGACTTCATGCATATCGAGCAGACAAGGAAGTGAGCATTTCGTATGCACGCCCATAAAATATACCAGCAACATATTCTCAGCAATTTCCAGCTAATACAAGTTCGCAGAATCGTATCACTGAAAACGTTTCAAAGTTGGCGGAGAAAGTTCGAGACGTAGCGATATATTCTTATAAGAAAGTGTTGGTGTAACAACAAGGGCAGTAAGTCTTCATTGCTGAACTCCGGCCACAGCTCGAAACTGTCTGACGCAATATTAGAACTTCCACTCAGATAGGCGAGTGGTATTATTGAAGTTTGCAAGGATATTTTATTGTATGTTACGCGCGAATGATTCAAAACAGATGAATAATTAATGATTATTATTTATAGGTTGTACCGCAATGCAGTACTTTGGAGGTGTTGCAACTCATTGTGTTCATCGATAAACTCGTTGTACATTGAATATGTTTACGTATAATCAACGATGTTTCCATTGGTAATATCTACGCATATTAGATACCATTTGACACTTTATTTTAATTATTCATATAACGATAACTCTATTTATACTCTTTCATTCTCTTTATTGGACTGTAAATCATCTTGAATGAATTAAATTTCCTTGTATTAGAGAATCATATTATTTGACCACTATGTTTTATAACTATGTACCTACACTTACAACATTAGTTGAGTCACGTGCACGTTGCCGAGCCAGAATCCTTCCCCGAGGAACCGTAGCAACCTTCCTCACTCCTAGCATACAAAGATACGATGTAGTTTTGTTCTGTAAAGAAATGTTATTATACCATCTATATAAAATCAATATTATCCAAGTACCCTTTTCTACAAAGCCATCTGCGTGGATTTCTCTGTCTCACCTATTCCAAACGCCGAGCAGCTTGCTTTGTAGTCAGTAAAATTACAGAGTATGGAAGTATGAAACCTGTCCTACGGAATGACAACGCATGAATGCTATCACAGGCGTCACATGATATCGTGATATCTGTACTGCTGATCATGTATATAGGTGACATTTACCATTTACCTTCAGGCAGGCCGTCAGCTTGCTTAACATTAAAGTTACAAAAAATTGTGAACATAAACAAGATATTTACCCAATATAATATTATGTGGTATAACTTTGTTATACTACAATAGAAAAGCTGAGTGGGAGTCACTTTCAGTTATACCAGTATGTTTTAACTTTTTTTTTATGTATACACACATCCCGGATATTAACTTCCAGGCTTTTTACTATCTTATTTTCCTCGTTTTTCTTTTAAGTTGTACAGTACAAACATTGTTGTAAACTGATATAATGCTGAATCTTTAATATTATTAAAGAGCTACGTCAGTCGACCAGAATGCTTGAAACAGCGTTGATATATCAGGAACTCCGTTTTTTTTACATTACTTTCCAATGGCTATAATAAATTTGTTTATAATACAAATGTGCCGTTTACTTTTCAAAGTTGACATACACTAATATAATATTCTACATAACTGGATAAGTACTTACTATACTAGTAATTCGCCGACCGACGAATACAAAAGGAATTTAATACCAGTCTCAACGTTATATGAAACGCCTGAAATTCCTTTTATTGTTAATTAGTAATCTAACAAAATGTGAAGTACCTAGTTCTTATTACTATGAAGTGTAGGTATTTTATCTAACACCTAGACGTGTTAAGTACATTTGTATTCTCTAAAGTTTCCAATAGTCAAATATCAAATAAATGTAATATAATATATTACGAGCTCACCTGTGAGTATGTACGCCTGGAATTTAACGTTTTTGTAATAATATAAATATAATTTCTAAAATGAAAGTAGATAGTGAATATTAGTAGAAATAAGTTACTCGTTATAACATTACCTATTTGCAAGTGAAAGTCCCGTCAAAATCGGTACAGCCATTTCAGAGATTAGCAAGAACAAACAGAAAGACAGGAAAAGACAAAAATATTTTTTATATTTTTTATGTATGGACTGTTATTAAATCCACCACAATGTGATGATCCGAGTTAATTCTCATCCTTATCATCTGCCAACAAGTAGTGTTAGTGCAGACGAGTACATTATTTATAAAAAATATAATATGTACATACTGTATTTTTTACTAAAAACATCAGATAAACATTATATCTTTTAGATTTTTTAACTATTCATATTAGAAATACATATATTAGTGTTTACATACAGTACAGTGTTTACAAATGTACATGTTTGTGTGCATATGTGGAACTGCGGGTGTTTGTCTGAGGGCATTTACGTATTTTTTTTATATAAATGCGAATATTTTTTAACAATGTTGCCGCCGGCGTTTATACTGTCGTCAAGCTAAGACGCACAAACTAATCTACTTATAAGAAGTTAAGGCAACATAAAACTTTTAAACTGTATTTCAATGAAACCTCAAAACAGGGGAACTGGCAGTGGACAGCTTACATTATCTTCAATCAAAATATTTACCAGACGAAGCCTTTGTACAAAGCCATCTACATACAATTGTACTATCATTTTACTGCAGCATCTTATGTGCGGTTATTTTATTATAATTAATATTTAAATTCATATATGGTGCTGGAGGAAAATGTTATAAATTCCATTAATAAATACTATAAACTCCATATACTCAACATCAAAAGCAGACTTTCCACCATACGTCTCCGTAGCGTAGAATATTAAAGAAACTGGAACAATTGATCGTGATAGGCAGATTAAATGGCAAACGTACCAGAGGACGCAGTCCCATAAGATGGTCTGACCAAGTCCGCTCATCGTTGAACACTACGTTCATTACGCAAAAGAGCGATACAAATGGAGAGATTTAATAATCGAGAAAGTAATTCTGCTTAGTTGCCACGACCCTCAGGAATGAGGAAAATCACTTGTCCTTAAGTCGTCCTCCTGGGGAATTTCAGTGGTTACAGTTAAGTGCGGTGGTCCGCTCATATCAAAAATATTGATCCTATACTGGTTCTATAGGCTATTGTAACCATTTACCACCGACCTTATGTTTGTTCTAATATTGTGGCATATATAAAGGTACCTATATATATCTGCACAGCACTAAAGTACAAGCAACAGGTTACTTCAGTTCTATTAATGTTAGTGTTATAATATACCGCATACCAACGCATTAGGTCGTATGACTATGTATCGATACGATACTTTAATCTTTCTACTGGGTAATCATCATAGACTATCAGGCAATTATCTACACATATTTTATTAATCTATGCTGAATTACATAACGAAGATGATTGTTTTTTTTTTATTCTAAAGCTGTTGGCCAGAGCAGGCTTTTACAGCTTCACCGAACGATAGTGGTCGAGTGCTGATGGCACTCCAAACCCGCCAAAGGACTTATGAAGCAGCTGTGTCCAACTCCTTTTTTTTTTTTTACAAGGGGAAATCCGTCATGGAGACCCGCACGCCCCGGGGGAAGCGTGTGGGTACTGCCGGACTCCTACCGGCTAAAACCCCTTGGTGTCCTCCGCTCGCTGCTAGCGCCAGGGTCACGGGATCGACGTAGCAGTCCACCGCGACCCCGGCAGCGCAGGCTCTGCAGCCTCCTCCTCGAGTGGCGCGCGCGGACACCACGCGCGCCTACTCCCAGCCTCACCCTCCTTAGGTGACGGCAGACGCCCCCGCGTCTGCCGCCGTGAGGCCTGTACTTGGGGGCGACGGTCGCTGCTCCTCAGCTTCCATCGCCTCCACTGTCTCCGCTCGCACTTTGGCGCGCGGCGGGGAGCATTTGCTGCTACTACCCACCGCGTGGTCTGCTCGTCGGCCCGCAGCCGCACAATATGCACAGTGCGGTTTGCCGGTGCAAGACTTTGCCTTGTGTCCTTCCTTGCCGCACTTAAAACAAGCGCGGCTGCGGTCTACCGCTGACATGCACCGGATGCCTACATGGCCCGGCAGCAAGCAGCGGTAGCACCGCATCGGCTTCTGCTTCAGTAGCGCCACTGGCGCTGCCATCCAGCCTATCTTTAGGCGGCCCTGGTCCCGCAGCTTTTTCGCCGCAGCGATCGGGCATCGCACCCACACAGCACCGGCTCCAGACTCAGAGCGGCGTACTTCGCCAACCTTTATGGCCAACTCCGCACACCCTCCATCCTTCGCCACAGCAGCGACAATATCGGCCGGCATGACCGAGTCGTCCAGGCCTCCAATACGAAGGTCGGCCGTTTTGACCGGCCTGGAGACCTGGATTACCTCTTCTGGTATGACTTCCCTTAGCCTCTCGGCCAAGGAGTCTGCCATATCGCCGCTGGCTGCGCCTGGGAGCTGCAGGATGCGAGCCCCTGTTGCCGACAGCCTGTACTGGAGGGCGGTAATGCCGAGTTCAGACAGATTTATCTTCTGCTGAGCCTCGCGCAATACCGCCGCATACGTCACGCCCTTCTCAGCCGCCTCCGGCTTTAAAGTGATCACCACCGCCGAGGAGCGGGGGAGACGCGTCCAACTCCTGCCTAACGGATACAACTTTAGTCTGAGGGGTTCGATCCCCGTTCAGCAACTACTATAAAAGCTTGGGACTAGATACTGTGAAAGTTGTCCTAAATCATTAATATTATAACAATCCATAAAATACACTGCTTGTTTTTTTAGTAACAATATTATAAAAAAAAATCGAGGTCTTAAATTTTGACAAACAACATCGAGTGTAAACCTTTTTAGACAGCAACGTATTTGTGTATTACATAAACACGTACCCTTTCAGCTTATTCAAATATTATAAACAACTTTAGCAAATTGTAGGCAAATGGCTTACCGTCACCCGATGTCTCATTATCAGATTTGTGCCGCGAACGCTTTGATTACATTGCGGGCTTAATTCGAGTTTACGGACTACTTACATAACAAAGTTATTATTGCTTTTACAATGTGGTGAGTGTCAGATCCCCCTGTGAAGTATGTCTAAATATTTTAATTTTAGTCTTAAAATAATATAATATTTTTTGCATCTATGGTGTATCTAATTTTAAAAGCGTTTTAACACTGATTTAGTAATAGAAATAATCTTTATTAAAATAAACTATAAATATAACCTCTTAGTTTCCAACAGTCTGAGTGAAATTTGAATTCATTATAAAAAAAAAATATTTGAGATTATATAATAAATAATGTCTGTAATTTCGAATTGATAATCAATTAGATTTTATGCTATAAAATATCAACCGGCTTCAATGTCGTATTATTATATTTTTTATTAGGATTTTGGCCTGTTTTCAGGTGTTAAGTCCTGTAACATAGCGACTTGTATAGACCTATTGTGCTCGCCCTTTTTCAAAGTTCGCTACCTAGACCCGTGAGGGACGAATTGAAGGTTATTCTTAAGAACGATGGTTTTTATCTCCTCAAGATAGAGTGTATACTTTCCAAAGGGTATTTTGCTTGTGCATAAGTAGGCTACAACTACATAGGATATTCTGCACACTGCACCATTAATTGCGTATTTCTCAATTAATGTTTTAATAAAAATAAATTATATTAGTAACTGCACTATATTTTTTTTTTTTTTTTTTTTTTTTTTTATTTTGGCACATAACAGTCAATACATATACTAGTAATATAATATAACATTATGTTGAAAGAAAAGACCAAACAGTACCGAAACTTAAACTAAACAAATAAGTGATTATTACAAAACTTGTTGAAAGGAAATAAATCTTAGTATACAATATATACAGTTGTTGAGTTTGTATATGTGGATCTGTGTGTGAAAAAATATATGAGAGTGCTTATATATTATTGTGTGTTCGATTTAAAAGTCGTGCAATGGAATAATGACAATAAAATTTAAGCAATAAAAAAAAAAAAAAACATAAAAATAAAGTAAAATAAAATAAAACTTCTGCCTACATATTAACATTTTCTTGTATTTTTTTAATGTTGAGTTTGAATGTTCTCAGAGAGCTATTAAATAAATCAAGGTCTGAGTATTCCTTGTTGTACAAATTTAAACATCGATAAAAGAAATTGTTACGTGTATAATTCTTTTTAAGATTGGGCGGTACAAACGTAGCGATTGTACGAGAGGTCCGAACAGGAATACGAACTTTAGCTAAGAAATTAATTTTAGACAACAAGAAGGGAGAATCTATGTGGTTGTTCAGAATTTTATATAGGAAGACTAGGTCGAATTGCTTACGACGATTACTGAGGGTTTGTAGCTTATAGAAAGAAAGATTATCCTTATATACGTGATTAAAGCGGTTACTACGAAAATTTAAAATTTTTATAAATTTTTTCTGAACCTTTTCAATTCTGTCAATATTATGATTATAAAGAGGGTTCCAGACAACACAAGCAAAGTCGATAATTGATCTAACATAGGAATAATATAAGAGTTTTAACGTACTAATTTTTTTAAAAGTTTTAGTTACTCTGTTGATAAAACCGAGGCTTCTGAGGGCTCGATTTGCTGCCGTTTCAATATGTGTATTAAAATTTAATTGATGATCCATTACTATTCCAAGATCACGGACAACCTCAACACGATTCAGTGGAGAATTACTAATACTGTAGTTAAATTTTATAGGAGATTTTTTACGCGTGTACGTTATAATGGAACATTTATCAATATTTAAGAAAATTTGGTTATTATTACAATAATTACACAATGACTGAAGATCTGATTGTAGATTAAGGCAATCACGATTTGAAGCAATGCATCTGTAAAGTTTCATGTCGTCTGCATAAAGCAAGTGGTTTGTATTGGAAAAGACATCTCCAATGTCATAAATATATAATAAGAACAAAACAGGGCCCAAATGTGAACCCTGCGGCACGCCTGACGGTATCTTTAAAAAGTTTGAGCAGTAACCTTTGACACATACAGCTTGGCTTCGGTTTCGTATATATGAATCAATCCATCGCAACAAGTTACCATGTATGCCGAGTTTCCAAAGTTTGTTGATTAGAATATCGTGATTTATTTTATCAAAGGCTTTTGAGAAATCAGTATACACGACGTCTACTTGAGTATTATTGTCCATTGCCTGCAATAAAAAGTCTGTGAAAGTGACCATATTTGTTTCAACACATCGAGATTTAACGAAACCGTGCTGACTTTGTGATATGTGAAGTCGAAAAGCATCTGCAAGTTGAGACGTTATAATCTTTTCAAGTATTTTACCAAACACGCAAAGTTTAGATATGGGTCTGTATTGGGAAATTTGGGTTATTTGTTTATTTTTTGGGATCGGTGTAATTAGTGCTCTTTTCCACGTAGTTGGAAACACCCCTGTGTCAATTGATTTCTTAAAGATAAGAAATAAAGGTTTTACCAATTCGTCTGCACAGACAGATATGAGCAGGGGATGAATTTCATCAGCACCAGCTCCTTTATTAATATTTACATACTTTAAAGCTTTTTCAACAAGATCTTTATTTATATATATTTTGTTAATATCAACAACGGATTGCGCAGTCGTTTTGTCAGATGATAACAATGTACATATATTGGCGGTCACGGAGGAGTCAACGAAAACAGAATTGAAATATTTATTAAAGGATTCACATATGCCAGCACCGTCCATTATAACTTTATCATTATAAATCATGTTCAAGGGGGTATCGTTAATTAGTTTTTTCGATTTAACATAAGTCCAAAATAATTTTGGAGATTGCTTAATTTTTTCCTCTGCGTATTCATTATATTTAGAGTGACATTCTTTCTCCATTTTACGTAACCTCTTCCTTAAAATAGAATAAGTATTATAATCTTGTAAATTACCATAAATTTTCCATTTTTTATGAATTCTCTTTTTTTCATTGCTTAGTTTCATAAGAGGTTTGGTATACCACGGGGGGTACTTAGGATTATTACAGACGGTACGTGTTGGAACATATTTTTCAATTACTCTATAAAGTATGTCATAAAAATATTTTACCATATCATCGATATTATTAAATACGGAAAAAACTGCGACCCAGTCTATGGAATTTAATTCAGATTTTATTGAAGTGAAGTCAGATTTAAAAAACATTTTCCTTTTGTACCCTTTGCTTTTAAGTGAGTCTGGTAGACACAGCGCTAAATCAATATCTAATGCCTTGTGGTGAAGGTCTTCGGATACTATAGGAGACTCGCATGTAGTAATTTTGCAACGCATATTACAAAATACTAAATCTAAAAGTCTGTTATTATGATTACATAAAAAATTGTATTGGGATAAATGCGAAAGATTTATAAAGTCATTGGTTAAAGTCACTAATTTACAGTTGCTAATACGGGTATTATAACTAGCGTCATCGTCATCGTAGTACCACTCAGCATTTGTGATATTAAAGTCCCCGAGGACTAAATAGATATCTTGCGGTTTGGAATGCATTTCATTTATAATTCTGTCATAAAATGATGAGAGAGTTGACTCATGGTTTACACCGTGTGGTATATAAGTGTTTACAATTAATAAATTCCGCGAGATATGGGGGGTATCACTGCCCAGACCACCACCCCCGCGCACCGGCACGCTCACCCACAGCTCCTCGGCGTGCGGCGGCGGTGGCGGCTCGCGGCCGCACTCGTTCCGCTCCCGCGCACACAGCTCGCGCCGTACCGCTATAACAACCCCTCCACCGCGAGCGCAACCACTAGCAAAAAAATCACGATCGTCTAAATACATCATACCTACTATCGAAGTATTCCGCGCTATGAAATGAATCGTTCAACCACGACTCTGTTATACATATAACGTCGTAGTTATTATTTAATATATTGCTTAAAAATTCGTAAGATTTTGTTCGTAAGCCTCTCGTATTTTGATAGTAAATAGATAGATTACTGTTAGCCATCTTTAATTACATGTATGTGTTTAAAAAAAAATGAAATTAATAAAATATATATACAAATGCACCGGTCCACCTGAATCTTTCCGGAAACAAATCAATATAAATAAGGAATACATTTTGCTATATTGAGAACATTCGCAACACAAATAATGACAAAATGAATATATATGTACATTATAGTAGTAACCTATTGAATTTGATAATACAATTATAGTTTTATAGTTAACAACGGATTTAACTTGAAAATACTCCGAAGTCACAAATTTTTTAAAGATTTTTAGGCTTTTTAAATTTTTTAGCAATTTAATTTTAATTAAGTATAAGTAACTAGTGACATGTCTGCAATAAATCAGTTCATGTAGTATATTAATATAAATTAAATAGATCACAAAACTCAAAAATATAAAAACCAACACACTCCTTAAGTAAATGATGATTTTTTTATGATTACACAATACATACAAGATCAATTTTATAATAAAGAAGTTATTGAGTAAGTATTTCTGTTGTTTTAATATATTAGTAACATTAAGTAATACCGTGAACACTAACAGTACAAGTCATTTTATTTTAGTTAAATCGTTTTCACTTAAGATAAGAATAGCTTTTGATGTTTCATTCTTACGTACGAATATTCTGCTGTCATTTAGCCAGATGAACTTATAGTCATACTCCCTTCCAAGTTTTCGTGCTCGGCCATACAGCTGTTTGTTGTGAGGCGCTAAGTGATCATTAATGAATATCGGTTTCGCCGGGCCGTCGATGTTCAGGTCAGCTGTGTTTAAGTTACGTCGCGCTCGAATGGATGCAAGCATATCCATTTTTCTTTTTTTCTGTGTGAACCTGACGATGATATTTGCAGTTTGAGCTGGGCTTTCATCGGTATTACTATGCCTAGGATATCTTCTGACACGATGGATATAATCAATATCTGATGGTGACAATATAAATCCAACCACGGCGGCAATTCTGTTAATAATATTGTATAAATTTTCGCCTTTGATGAGCGGTACCCCGGAAATCTCAAGATTATTCATTCTTCCCAGCTGTTCCTTCGACTGTAACTGAGTAGTGAGTTCAGTAACAGATTTCTTGTTAGTTTCTAGCTGTTTTTCAAGGGTTTCTATTTTGAAGGCACTAGTTTCAACTTCTTGCTTAAGGTCAGAAGTGATCGTTTTTAAACTGTTCTGTTCACATAACAGGGTATTATTGGTGTGTTTTATATCTGTAATTTGGGATTTGATGTCACCGATGCTTGTATACAGTTTCTCGATGGTATCGTTCTGTTTAGTTAATAAATCTTTCATCGATGCCATCATTTTCTGTTGAAAATTGTCCAATGTATTTTTTAGTTCCTGGCGATATTCATTCATGACGTTCATAAGTTCCTCACGAGTCTCCAACATAGAAGCAGACAAGTCACGTCGAAGTTCTCGAACAGAGGAGTCCTCATTTTCGGGTACCTTCCGCTTGCGATACGTTGTTTTACAATTTTGTAGGTCATCAGAGAATATAGATAAATCAGGATCGGACGCTGATATAACGCCTTTAGGTGGTGTTCTCTGAAGGCTCATTTTGCACTGTACACGTGTATTCGTACGCTGTTCCAAAACGAATAACAAGAACAAAAAATAACAACTGTCTCTTTTACTCGAGGGGGTGAAGGGAGCCGCTAATGTTAGGCACCCGCAAATCATGCACTTATAACGAACAATTTAAATTGATAACAACGAGTCACACTTTAAGGTTGATATTAGCTCGTTACACTTTATTATTTTAATTGGAATTAACGTAGTAAAAAGATAAACGTCCCTTTGTCAACAAGTTCAGAATGCAACTGATAGTATAGTATAGAGTTATTGTAAGCGATCATTTACAAACAACCTTTGATTTTATTATATAAAGCAGTTTCAATAGTTTGTTATAATCAACTAGATTGTAAAGGCTGTAATTTGTCAATTGCAGTTGCTATTAATGCAACTTGATTTGAATCTACAATAAATAAATTAAGATAACAATACAAAGTAAATTACAATTTCGCTTAAGCATTATATTGTTTTATAGAAACGTTTCTAGAATATTAAATCGCTTACATTAATCATAAACCAAATATAATTGGTATTTGGCTGGCGTAGACTATGAAAAATATCGTACGATCGTAAATACTCAATTTAAAAACCAATAAGTAGACACAAAGTTTCTTAGAATTACCTATTTGTTGCTTTAGATTTACCGCAAATAACTTTCGTTATTATTTCCCACGAAAATATAGTCTCGTATTTTTTTACTTTACTAATAATAGTACACAAGATGGCGGATGGATAAAATTTTCGTAATATTGTACGTGTTACCAAAATTTTATTTCTTTTATTGGTAGTGGTTGTTAGAAAAGAATATTAGAAAAATACTTTATTATAGAACTGAAATGGTAAATAAACTTATGACCCATTTGATGAACAGGGAACTGCTTATTTTTTTTTTATTCTTACTCCATGTTCACGCAAAGGAACGGAAACAATCAAGCACTATCTTATAGGCACATTTCCTACAGTTTTACTGGTCTCATATACTTTAAAATTAAGCGTAATAGATTTAAAGAATACAAGAAAATCTATATTTATTCTAAATATTTATTACAGACTAAACATTTGCGTCGATATATATATAAGTACTCGTGCCTATAGCCCTGAATTTGAACCTGTCTGACCTATCCAGACTCTGTAATTTTCCATACATATTTATAGTTATTTAATAAAATCTTTGCTACTAGCTACAAAATTTGAACAACAATGTTTAATTTTGTTCATTACCTATGAACATAAGTTATTCAATAGCATATAAATATATTACATAATTCTGTAATAATATATTAAATTATGATACCAACATTAGCAATTGTTAATTCGACCTGTTTACTGGTGCACAAATCACCATTAAATCGACAAGGGGCCCATTGATCGTATAAGCCTATCGGAATTGATACAAATGATTGTTTAGGTAGATAAATTATTATAGGAAATATTTGGGAGTAGTTACGAAATATTGGGGGAGGACAGGGTTATAAATATGGTATTGTTGTGCCAGATCAAAATAAGGAAAATGCGCTATAAAAGGGATGTTTCGGAAAGCTATTTAGGTTTACCTTATATGTATTGAATATTTTACCAGATTTTCATACTAAACAATTAAAATGTATAAAGATACTAATAGACAGTAAATGAGAAAGTGTGTCTGTCTGATTGTTACCTTTTCACAGCAGAACTGAATTCATAAAGGTAGATTTGTGTTTTCTTTTTGCTTAAAAAATAAACAGTAGGGGTGAAATAGGGGATGAAAGTCTGTGGAGACGAAATCGCCAGTAATACATAGTAATAAACTTCAATTTATGATTTTATTGCCACATTTAAAATGCAGATACAATCGAGAAGAATAGTCGAGTTTTCTACCCCTCCGGGATAATAGTCATGTTGTGATACATCTGTTCTATTATAATAATATATACTTTCAAGACTGTTATCCCACAGGGGGTAGCAGAGGTGTCATCAACTTTCGATTGGGTGGTGTAAGCATCGCTTAACACAGGTAGATTTTGCTCGGTATATTGAATCCAACTGGTCAGAAGCCGAGTTTACTGCCGTCTCTCCATTTACTATTTTTGAGCTGTTTTTATGACCGCTTGATCAGAAATATAAATTGACACAATATTTTTTTGTGTTTTACTATCATTATAATACCTAGAAGAATGATTGATGACTATGACCTATGAATACAAATGTTTAAATTTTCCGGAATTCGTACCCGCGTCCTTTCAAAAGTTAGGCTTTTAACCACTAGATCACAGAGGTTATGTTATTTCCATTACTACAATTGGTATAGGAATGAAAACGAAATTTTTTAAAAGCAATAATATGTATTCAATATATTTATATCCTCAGAATTCATAGGAAAATCTTCAAGGAAAACCCTTCAGAATTTAAAGGTAACTCATTCACCCCTCGGGAGGACCCGAAACGCATCAAAGTGACAGTTGTGACCCCATCGCCCTCGACCAGACCTTTGTCATACAAAAAAGGTTTTAAACTTGCCACTAACTTGGCTTCCTCAACTTAACACTTCACTCGGCGAGGACACAGTTGTCCCTTGTCAAAAAATTGCGGTAAAAATGTCAAGTTTATTGATCGAAGGTTATGAACTAATATTTGTAACGTAAATAAACATGTATATTTAATTATTAAATAATCCATAAAAACATGTAAATCTGTCTGTTTGTTACATTTTCACTACTGTTGCGTGAAGTTGATGTCTAAACAGCAGACGAAGTCACAGATAGTTGATGTTTATAAATTCTAAATATTAAACCTTATAATACATGTGTAGAGATTTGTACCAAAATTCAGTAAAAAAAGCTACCTAATTGAGTAAAATATCAAAAATTATTACATTCACGGCATTGGTAGTGGAAGTTAGTAAGGGTGCCTTTGATAAATACCATGTGTATATGTATTTATATATAACAATTTAAAAAAAACATATCTATATATTTTGTCAGTTGTATATCTTTAGTCGAAGCTCTGATTTATTCGGAACTAGATGACGTTGTGGACGGCTTTCAGCCGTATATATATATACAGATTCGTCACACATTGTTTTTCTTCTAATAACGATTGTCACATCTTGTTTTCTTGCGTAAGCGAATAATCCCGGAAACATAATTCCAAGACATTTGTCCTGGCGATTCCCTAATGAATACGCAACGGGAGGCTCCCATTTCGGTCGCCGCGTACAACCCTATCTTGATTGAGAAGGATTATGTAAGGTATTACAATGAATAGGCTTCTCTTTTCTAATTTTGCCGAAGAAAAATTGTTCCGATTAATACTTCGCTACTCATCGATAATGACTCTTGTTTCTGAGCTTGTAAATGTTATTTCTCTTTACAACCTTTTATATACGGTAAAGTACTAGAAGTTACAAGCAACTTGAACTAATAAAAACGTAGGAATCAAGCGAATTACTTTTAAACTTAAATCAATATAGGTACTCACTATGTAAATAATCTTAAAATATTTTTTTAATTCATTTGTAAATACACAGACCTACTTCTTACCAACAAAGACATTGCATATGAATATCTTATAAGAGTAGAAAGTTCTTCTGTTATAAGCTCTTTGCAATAATAAACTTTTTGATCAAGTAATTTCATTGCACTCTTTTGTGCAATGAAATTACTTGATCAAAAATTGGCAATATTTTGTGCGTTTAATATTCACTAATCAATAAAATCTTTTACCGACTTGTAGACTTTACACGAAGTCGTCAAAATAGATGCTGTCTAACTTACTCGTATTCCAGCCGCCAAACAGCTTGATTAGTACCATGTATTGGTTGAAGGGACAGATATGTCAGTGAAATTACAGGGTAAGTAGACATTAGATCAGTATAGCAACACATGAGTGGAGCCAGGCGTGTCACATTATATTGTGATATCCCCAGTGCTACAGTGGAATTCATGTATATTAGTAACTGTTGCCACTTACCATCATTGTTTTTTTATGTAGGTATAGAACTTATGACCGACACGGTGAGGCAGTTAACATACTGCCTCACCGTGTTTCGATACAGTACCAAGGTTGTTAGTTATATTACAAACAAGAGAATATGTAGTTAAAGTGATATTCTTATAGTAAACACAGACAGACATTTTTTTTTGTAACTATACTTACTTTTTATAAGACGTTGGAATGGCAGATAAGCTGACGGCCCACTGTCGCCCATATAACTATATATACACGAGCGTTCTCTATGTACATAATATCTAAATCTTACAATGCTGGACTAAGGACTAAAGTATTGTAAATCTGTACCTAGTAATTGTAATCTTGATTGCTTGCCAACATGATTACTATTCATTACATACATACATATGTTATACTTATTATATATTACACGGACTGCAGAGATCTTCGATATTCGAAGACTTTCGGTACCGTATCTATAAAAACAGCGATAGACAATAAGAAGTAATTGTTATTACTTAATGAAAAGCACTTTCCCTAATACCGAAGAGGATAAGTAGTTACAGAGTATTTTCAGGAATGCTCTTGAAGCTGAAGGTCAAAGGTAACATTCGTAAGATATGCGTGTCATTCACAGTACTTTAGCTCTTTATTTTATTATAGCTGAGATTTCGCCGCGTCAATTCTCATTGCAATATTGTAATAAAAAGAGATTATTTTTTTATTTACGACAAATACGATACACAAATATAAAATTGATGTAAGCCACACATATTTATTTGCATTTATTTGTATTTTTGTATTTATTTGCAAAATTTAATACAAATTTGTTTAATACCATAAAAATCACAACTCTCGACGCTAACTCGATAGGTATTAGCTGTTAGACAATGCTATATGCAATATCACTTAACTTTTGATGCCGATAAATAGGATATATTTGATTAGCTGTACACAATGTACGGATAACAATAAAATAACATACTTATTATATTAATACTATACCATAGTATTGTAACACATATAAATAAACCTAATACTTCCAAAACAATAATAGATATTAGGATAGTAGATACGCAGGCTAAAATCAATGACCAAGCATTCTCTTGCTTTCGGTTAACTCGATTTATTGTCTCGTTCATCTAAAGTCTCGATCGCACTGTAATAATTGAATTTCATTGATTATTTATATTTTAAGAATTGAAAGAATAAAACTTCATCTTCCATCTTAAAATGGTCTAAGTATAAATATTTTTTCATAATTTCTAGTATAAATTTCTAATGCAAGTTACCAAACAAAGGCGATAAAGAAATCAATATTAGTGTAGACATGATCCTCAGTCTACACGGAACACCTATTCACTTATACCACTATATACCTTATTTTATTGGATTTTTAAATAAACACCTTTACTGACGCGTTCATAGTAAACACCTTAGGCATAAATTTTATTAAACTAATTTTTCGTCATTGTTGGTACTAATAAAGATATTAGTCATTATCTTTAACATTTATTTTAATATTACATCAGTTGCAAAACATTATGAAATTACATACAATACGAGAACAAAAATAAGTCTTATATACACGAGGAAAATTGTGCACCTATGTGAATTTCTCTGCTCCACATATTCAAGAGAACAATACAATGTTTGTATCGTTACAGAATACGTAATAGTACGGTATTGTCTTCTACAGTATATATGGATAATTAAATACATGCATGTACTATTCTTTAAGAGAGTAGTTCGCCATTGTTACAAGTTTGACCTGTATATGTATAAGCACTTTTGACCCATTACTAGGATACGTCCATTGATACTTAGAATTGTCCCATATTGTTTCAATACCCTTACCTCCTGATAAAGTTAATGTATTTATATATTATATTTAAGCGCATTTTCTATATATGATTCCAATAGACAAATAACAAATTATTTATATTTTTAAATAACTTATCTATGCTATATTCACAATATAACGCATATTGTGAATATAGCATAGATAAGTTATTTAAAAATATAGTTACGTATAATTTTAAATGTGAACATATATTATGTTGGCCTACCCTTATAGTAAACTTGAATATCAATTTATACCTACATTGATTTAGAAATATAAATAAATTTATTGTTTATCCATTTTAGCCATATATCTTACTCATATTATAAATGCGAAAGTTAGTGAGTATGTATGGATAAATGGTTAGATGGATGTTTGTTACTCTTTCATGCATAAACCATTGAACAGATTTTGATAAAACTTTAGAATAATATACCTTATACACCAGAATAACACACAGGCTACTAATTTCATTGGGAGCGAAACCGCAGACACAGCTAGTAAATACATTAGTGTCCTAAACGCCCCGAGAACATATAATAATCTTAAATATAAACTCGACCTTTCTATCACAGAAATATTTTATTTACAAAAAGAGTAAAATTTAGAAACAAACAGCTACATGTTTCACATAACAGTATTTATAATTAGACTATGTAATTTATATTTGTTATCTTTTCTCTCTATAATTAAAAAAAAATGTAATAATATAATAATAATAACTAACAATATCACCACTTAGATCCATGAAATATTGTTCCAATTGCTTCATTTATCTTTTTGTTGTACTAATACAAATTTCCAGTTGAGCTGGTGCTCAGGTTTACTCTGTACATATATGTGTAGTCTGTGTAATACGTTAGTACATAGGTACAATGATACATGTTGAAACGGTATCGTAAAGCGCCTACGAGTAGTTCGCTCCTGACGCAGTAAAAACTCGGCTTACTGAGAGCACGCACCCGGCTAATTGCATTTGTGATTCCCTCTGAAGTTGCTGTAATTAACTCGATCCAGATGGAGATTGTGGCCACTACTGTAGCGAAAAACTAACATATAATTTGTTTTTAAACTTTCATGTTTAACATACATCTTGTTATTAATATTATAAACGCGAAAGTTTGTGAGTATGGTTGGATGTTTGTTACTCTTTCACGAAAAAACTACCGAACGGATTTTGATGAAACTTTACAATATTATAGCTTATACAACAGAATAACATATAGGCATTAACCGGGTAACACGAATAATTTTATGGCAGATAAAGGTATATTACCACGAGTTATCACGAGCTGATTTGGGACCACGGCTAGTGCAACATAGTCGAAACGTCGAGAGAGATAAATACCTTTATTCGTAATATAAATAATTAACTTTCTTTTTTTTTATATATGTATTTCACAAAAGTTACCGATGCATACATCGGTAACTTTTGTGAAATACTTATTATTACATCATAATGTACCGATTATATGTGCAGTTATTATATTGTTATTTATATTTTCGCCAAACTGCTTGATGGTTCTTGTACTCTATCTCGCCTTATCATTTTTTAATGTATCCATAACATAATGGTTTAGAGAATATTCTTATCTTATCAAAACCAATGGGTTAAGTTAACTGATTTTACACATACGAGTATTTTGTATGTAATTACATAAAAAATACATAATACATCTATAGTAGATGACGTGACGATGACTTATTAAGAATTTATTTATTTATTCAGTAATACTATACGTGTATTTGCAATAGCTAGTGATCATTTTAAGTTACTTGAATATTTATTTATTTATTTTTGTTTATTTAACTTTAATGCATAAAAACAATGTGTACATATGGCGGACTTAATACCTTGCGGCGTTATCTACCAGTCAACCTACCACAACCATGAGTGGTGCAGAGAAAGATTGTTGTGCACAAGAATATTGTGTATTAATAATAAATAACTCACGCTTAATATGATATGATAATATAATTGAATGAAATAAAAATAAATTTACTAAGACAATGAACCTAAAACTAAATATCTTAAAAAATATAATATAATACTAAAAACTAAAATATATTGTTAAAAGGTGTCCCTTTAGGCAAGGTTCTGAATGTATTGGCAGCGTTCCCTCTTTGAATAGCTATGCTAATTCTTTGTCCGAGATAGCTGCCAGCTCTTCGGTCTTCTGTGATGTCGACGCTTTACTAATACTACATCTGCACATCTCAATATAGCATTAACATCAATGAGTATAAACGTACGATAAAAGGCTGTAAGTTCATAAGATATATAAAAAATAACAGTCGTTAATAATGGTCCTATCCGATTTTTAATGTAGTGATATTTATGAAATTATACTGTATTTAATAACTTTGTATTATGTGACTCTAATTAGAATTGGAATACATAATCTCAAATTAGTATATTTAGGAGCCACGCACATAATCCGATAAATTTACAAACGCAGGTACTTCGAGCTCGAAATTGCATCAGACTCTTTAAAATATATGGTATTGACTTTTATCGAAAATGGTGGATTCAGCGGGATTAAGTATGTCATTCAAATTCATCCATTGCAATAGTGTGAATTCAGCATTATGTTAGCATATTAGACCTTCTTCATATGTGATATTCTTTTTATACTACGACTAGCTTTTGCCCGCGGCTTCGCTCGCGTTAATTTATCCCCTTATGGGTGGAATTTATCAAAATTATTTGTTAGGGAATGCTTACGTCATAGTAGCTTTATGTATGCAAAGTCTCAGCCCGATCGGTTTAAAATTGACAAACTTTCATCCCCTATTTTATCCCCTTGTGGGTAGAATTAAACAAAATACTTTCTTAGCGGATGCCTACGTCATAACATCTACCTGCATGCCAAATTTCAGTCCGATCCGTCCAGTGGTTTGGGCTGTACATTGGTACGAGTAGATCACTATGTCAGTCACCTTTGAGTTACATATATTTAGATGATGGCAAACAAGCATACGGTCCCATCTGATAGTAAACGGTTACCGTAACCTATGGACGTCTGAAATACCAAAGGTGATGAAGTGGTCTGTATAAATCGTAATCTAAGAACGAAGATGGATTATAGGAAGATTATAGGAAGACTATAAAATAGAAAGGTTTCTTATTTGATTTAATGCGATCTCTTTCATTTCAAGTCTACATTCAGGTTTATTAGTCCGGTTTCCTGTAGTGTAAATAATATGTACGTATCATACTTATTTATATTAAGACATGTCTGTGACTAGAAACATTGTTTTTTTTTAATATAGAACATAATTTCTTAATATTTATACATTTTTATGGCAAAACAAATAATATTGTTTTATTGTATATTTTAATATACAACATTAATATTATATTTAAAATTACAGATTAGGGAGTAAGTATAATTCTATGAATTAAAAAAAATAATCTAACATTTCTATACCTATAGTAGAATCAGAAAATAAAAATTGGCATGAGAGTCGAGTGTACGATAATAAGCTCACAAATGGTATTGATCACGTAGGTCTGTATAGAGACTGCCACCCTTTGTTCTCTGCCTTGTATAAAGAACTGTGTTTTAACGAATTGTTTTACGAGATGCCCATGGGATCATTCTCTAATCGTATTACTTGCCATCACCTGGGACGCTATCTTCACTCTAAATAAAGCTAAAATGATCGGATACAATTAGGTTTCAGAGAAAGTTTTCATAAAATAAATATCTAAAAAAACTCTATCGAAGGATTTTTTATGAAGTGTTTTCTAAAGCCTGGGATTTTAAAAAAAGGTATTTAATAATGATTCTACAGGGGCGGCAGAGCATGCGTGATATCCCTAATGATGCAGACAACCACTATAGTAGGGGGGACAGGGGACTGTTAGTAATCTGGACTTATAATCTTATTGCTAGCAATGTACCATGTCAGGTTGACCACCACGCGGTTCCCCCTGGAAACCATCGTAATAAATTCTTGGTGAATTTGTCACGATGGGCTAACTGACCTGACCTCATGCTCATCTTAGCATCCTCCACTGGAGCCCCGCTAGCGTAAACCGTTAGCGCAGGGGGGTGCACCATTCCATTATCAGGTATAAAACAAACTACTATAGTAAACAGAAAACAGTCTCATCATATGCTTGTTTGCCACAAATTATTGAAAACCATATGTACTCATCTCATTGGATGTCTAGTTTTATTTGCCACGTTTGATTTCCAATATATCCTGGGAATTGTGACATATTAAATATTGCGATCACCACTATATTATCTATCTGAAACAATAAACCAATCCGCGGGCGATTGGTTCATTGTTCCTACCTCGTTTTCAGTAGTCCATTAACAATCTGAAATAATATATTTGATTCCATAATGTAATCGAAAAATATAGATTTTTAATTTTATTGAATTACCTCCTCCTAGTTGCTTAGCCTATAGCAATTCTATAAAATGCCTAGATCTTCTGCACAAGGTCGGATGCAGCTCGTCGCTTCACGCGCCGTCTGCTACATTATTCAAAGAAACCCTCTCCATAAAACTCGCGCTGCCCGCCACTGAATCGTAACGAATAAGGACGTGGCCACATCTGACGCGCAATAAACGTTTAACAAGAGAATATTTGTTCCGCGTTTCTCAACACTATCACTTCTGAATAAGGTGCATTATTGTATCAATTTTGGACCAATTCACGATGTTGACAATGTATTGTTCATTTGTATGTAGGTGTGCTAAAGTTTTTCGCGTGAGATGAAACGCATAGTTTTATTCGATCATCCATTTATTTATTTTACTGCAATGCGGTTGTGGAAGTGGATAGTAGATACAATTAATTTGTAAATAATTATATTTGTAAGCATTGTTTTTTTTAGTTTAAAGATATTTGCATAATAGAAAAACTTTAAGCAAGATCTGATTATGAATTTCGGCATAATATATATTATTAACCTAAAAGGAAGTAAAATATTGACAAGGTATTCTAAAATATTTTAAACATAAATATGATCAAAAATGTGTCTCAATTTAATTATACATTTAATTAAGATCATGTGTATACTCATACAAATACGTAACCAGCCAACTCTTATACAAAACTCAATAAGACAGTAATAAGGATCAATCCACATCAACAAAAACTTAAAAATACTATGCTTTAAAATTCTTCTTCTTACTTAGTTCTTACTACTTCTTCTACAGTAGTCTCTTTTTTACTTTCTTCCTCGGTCTTACAGTACAAAACCTACAACATTTCTAGTCAATATAAATATTTACTTACATCAAAACTAAGCGAGCGCTACAGCAGCAGCAGCTCAATATGCTTATTTAGGAAGATTTCATATATTCAGAAATTAAAAAAAAAACAATTTAAAACCTAAATATAACTATAATAATATGTTATCTGTGGTATTACTTAAGAAATGTACTGCCAACCTGCGAAAATCCAACAAATAACAGATAATATTTCTGGAAATCAACTAACAGCAACATTGAGTAATTAGTGCAAATAATGTTTAAAATATACAACCAATCTAAATTTTCGTAGTCCTAGTACAAATAACTTAAATGAAATTGAAATTTGAATACTTGATATTTGACCAACTAATATGTAGAAATTCTTCTTACCTCTTCATAGTATATTAATTATATAATTTTTTCGTATCGGTATGTCAATGTGAATTGATCCCAATAGATGTCATAAACCGAATGGAATTCGAAAGCGCACTTCAGTAGCTATGTCCCACTTGATTTGAATATTTGTACGATTTGTACTATGTATAAATATTTCCTATGATAAACTTTTCATTATATAAATATTTATACAAAGAATGTACCAATTAATAAATACTACAAAATTAAAAAAATAACATTGTTATTAATTGAATTTCAAATAATCTTTTTTAATGTACTCGTATTATAATATATTTAATTAAGGGTCTAATATACAATTAGTCTCATTATAGCATCATTAGTCAATGGGGTTGGGGATTACTAGTAGGCTAGTTACCCTACCAAGGCGACCATCATTCGGTTTCCACTGGAGACTATCTTGATGAATTCCTGATGATTTCACGACGATGGGTTAGCTGAACTAATTTCATACAGATTCCATCAACTTCCACTGGTACCCGTCAGCTCAAAACGCTAGCACGGGTGAGTACACCATAGCATTATTTATTTATTAAAACTTTAATGCACAAATAAATAAAAAAGTAAAGGTGCAAATGGCGGACTTAACACCATAAGGCATTTTCTCCCAGTCGCCCATGAGGTAAACAGAGATTAGTGGGCGGTGCATTATTAAGAAAATAACAATAAAATAAATACAAGTAAGTAGGTATAAATAAAGTAAATGTATATATCCAAATATATACATACTTGTATATAATGCATAATATATAAAAACATATATACATATATTTATACACAAATACATACATACTAAAAACACATCCACAATGAATAGTCCAGTAAAGCAAGAGATCATTTTGACAATTTTCCATAAATTAATGTCGTATTATTAATTACCGATGTCCTTGGAAAGATGTTTACGTACTTTGGATTTAAAGGTAAATATGGTAGTACTAGATTTTATGTCAAGGGGCAAAGCATTCCAATGTTTAATAGCCTGAAGCATGAAGGATTTAGAGACGAAGCTCGTACGATGAGCGGGTACGTACAAAAGTAGATTCCTAGATGGACGAAGGTTACGATGAGAGATGTCCCCATGAAAAAGAAATTTGGTACCTACTAAGAAATGCAGGTGAGTTTGGATCGTATACTATTAAATACAGTGTACACAAGAGGCGAACAATTTTGCGTTGACGGATCGGAAGCCAAGCTAAGCTAAAGCTTAAGCTGAGAACGATAAAGAGAAATATGGTCGTATTTGCGAATACCAAAAATGAAACGGATAGCATTATCATCCTTTAAAAAGCATAATTTAACAATTGTAAACTTAGTGTAACATTATCTGCGTGACTTATGTCTCTTTTAATATTTTGGTAATATTTTCGAATAAAATACGTAAAAACATACAGAATTCCATAAATTTGGCGGTATAAAATAACAAAAAATAAACAGAATTCTCATAAATTGGGTGGCAATCTCTCATTTTCGTATAATGTTAACCTCAATCCGGTATCGTGCCAAATAACTTGCCTACATCGAAACCGCAATGTGAAATACGACGTGCCGCGGATTGTACGCAATAGTCTGATGGATGGCCGTATCTGCAGAACTTACTTCAGTAGAAGGGCCAATTAATAAAAATAATTACCCTGGACAAATCACATAGCGCCATATTCCCAAGCCAAGCAAAATTTGTGTTACGATTATTAGATAAATGATAGAAATACTTTAATATATATATATATAACTAGCGACTCGTCGCGACTTCGCAGTCATTATAAATCTTTGAATTACTTATCTTCTTCAATACTACTGTACTAGACGCAATAATATTTCTATACTAAACCTTCCTCTGGAATCACTTCAATCTACTGCTGAAAACTGCACTAAAATCCGTTGGCGTAATTTAAAAGACATAAGCAAACAGGCAGCGGCGGCGACGTTGTTTTATACAATGTAAAAATAAACATAGGAACACCCAAAATATTAATAAGTAAATATACAATAAATAATGTATTTTAATGAAAAGGCGATATTCTGAATATTAAATTCACATTAATCAATGACGTGTCGAGGTTGGAGTATTAATTATGTCAAGTGCTATAGTACAATATTGTCTGTGGTTATGTGAAGTACTTCAATAACTAATAGGTACTCGACGAAAATACTTAACATTATATATATATATATATATGATTACCATATCTATATTATATATTATTATGTCGTATATTACTTATATTATAAAATTGTAACTAACAGTACATTAAAGATATGTAAAAAAACTGAGAGATTGCATCCATCTCATCAAACGCAAAAAAAAGTTGTTAACATTTTTTTGTGTTTGTCTGTGTCAAATAATCTATTTGAGGTAACTTTAGCGTGTGGAATTCACTACTGTATTATGGTAGGCTTAAATATTTTGTGTTTGATTTGTACCAGTAGGTTACTAAACAAAGCTGTTATGCGGTTACGAAAAACTACTTCGATTGATCGTTAAATTTGATTTAACAACTCAATAATCTTTCACGAATATACATACTATTATGGATTTTATATAATATTGAGTATATTTTATTCCATTAAAACGTAGATATATTCGAGCCCAGTGGCCTACTCGATTTATACCTTCCAAATATCAGTAGTTCGAATCTGTCCGACACAAAAAAAACTTTTGTCAAATTCTATTTTTGACTTTCTAATGGCGATAAATCCGATAACAATCTAATTTATATTCAAAAGTCGGTGGTATATAACTGTATAGGTATTTTAGTGGAAATTATATAGTTAAAGTGTTTCTACTAAATTTATATCCACGTCTTTGTCTAATTTCTATCGATAAATTACCTACAACTCTATTCTGGCTCTAATTGTTTTGTTTGTTACGATTTACGTTCGCGGTAGACTTAGTTCCGATATCGAAATACCAGTATTTCACGAAAATAAGGATAATAGTCTAAGGCTGCCTCCATAAGCAAGTTTTTCTCATATAAAACTTAATGTCATAATGTAATTCTTAATACTTAATCAACCTCTAAAAAAATATCAATGGAGATCCTTTAACTATGTGACTTGTAATATTTTTTTGCATATAAATATGTCATAAGATTAGAATATCCCTGAAACAGAAATCACATATTTAAGTAATTTGAAAAGATTTTTTGATGGACCTACTTCCAAGCACAGTACCTCGTCGTATTTATTAGTCATAGTATTTTTATATGACTCTAATAATAAATAAACACACAACCCACTAACGTAAGAAAGTGATACATACATCTATGAACAGAGTAAAGAAATTAATTTTGATATCTGTAGACCCTATAATACGTTATTATTCCTGTGATTTCAGGAATTATTCGTTCGCAGACGACGTTCAAGGTAATTGATTCAACGAAATTTTATTATCCAAAAATATGGTAACGCTGATAATCTCTCAATAATGATGAAGTGTTTACATTATTTTTACTTAATACATTATGAATATATTATTTTTTGCGTCGGCAACACTCACTTATTATAGGAATAAGAGGGATCGTTTCCTACACAAAAGACGCGGAATGAGTGCAAGCTTCGGGGGAATGGTTTATAAAAATTTTGAAACATTTATCTCGAAAAATAACATTCTATCTCGAGTCGAGAGATACAGAACAGAAGAACATTGTGTTCGAGTCAGTAACTGTAATAAATGCTACAATTTTCTACAACACAAAGAACGTAAGGAATCCTTCTGTCAATATCATATTTGCGGCTTTCGTGCGGTTTACAGTAAAAAATAAAAACAAGTAAAATGCATGTTGGCAATAAGTTATTATTCTCGTCAGTTGATTTACCTACTTCTATAAACTATTTAATATTACAGAAGTATGTATGAATTGGAATTTTATTAATATATAAATACTAAAACTTTTCTTTCGGATTTCTACATAATATAATTAAGTCGACTATTGTACTTTAATAGACAAACGGACACAACTCCGGACATTTTTTTCATGTCTAAATAAAAAATGTAAAAACTTTCTGAAAAGATAGCATAACATAAAAATAAAGTTTATCAAAACGGATAAAAATTTATTCAAATTCACTCTAAAAAAAAGTGCAAATGAGTTTCAGAGCCTTTTTCTTAGAAACAGGAAATGTAAAAGTGAAACGCAAAACCAAAAAACAAATCTTATATCAAATCAAACTTTATCCACCTCCAAACTATTTACATGTTACCATGGAACCGTTTCTATAAAAGCCTCGGTTCGAGAGTTAAGTAAATAGGGCACACCAGTGAATTTATTCGAATCTTTCACTTGCATCATATACAACTGCATCTGGATGCGATAGAAAATGCTCTTTATGCACTTATCTGTACAGAATTAAGTGGTTCGTATTGGAACTATGTTAGTGGTTCGGAATAGAATTGGAGTTTCGTGTTTGTGGCCATTTATATAGATAGTGTATATTTGCTTGGGACTTGAGTATTGCTTGGCAGAACCGGGCGGTATTGAATTATTCGTAGATAGGGACATTTAATTAAATATTATTATATACACAAGTCCCAGACTGCCTGAGAAAGCAGTACTTACCTACAAGTGTTATATGTATTACTATTTGATTATATCAACTGATTCTTAAAAATTTTGTTTTATTTTAGTAAGATGGTGACAAACAATTATACGGCCCATCTGATGATGAACGGTTACCGTAGCGTATGGACGCTTGAAACACCAGGGGTGTAACGTCCGCGTTGCCAACCCTTAAGACACGTTAATACGTTCTTGAAAAACCAAAGCTGTAGTCCCGCTACAATTTTTTGTCGTCCCCTTTATGACGCAAGGTAATCGAAACTCATTTAAACATGTGAGAATTTTCCTTTTTTTATAAAAATATTACTGGGCTGATAATTTTCTTTAGAATACGGAACATTCTCGCATAGGAGTATTCCTTTCTTTATTTTTCTAAGAATAGTGGTGATCTGAGGACTGTTCTCAGAATAGTTTTTTGACTGTTTTATATCATATCTGGAGTAAATTGTCTATAATTTACAATACATTACTTCATTCAGTGACTAATGATATCGGAGACTGGGTGTACAATACTAAATACCATCTATTGTTTTATGGATAAATGAAAATAATCTTAATATACTGCGTGTTTAAAAATAACATGATAAATACTACTTTTCACACAAACAGTTTTCGCCAAGCTTTTCAATTTTGTTATATGTAAATCAATATGTATAAATATGGGACAATGTTATTAGCAATATAAATAAGATAAAAAATAAGTAGGTACAAGTTATGAATAATAATTTGTGCTTCTGTATATTATATATAGATACTTCTATCATTAATGAAATTAACCTTGTGTTTAGCTCACGACGTCTACTTCCTATGTTTGAGACATATTATACATAAATACTGTGTCAAATGATATAAAAGTAACTTGCTGATACATTACACACAATACGACATATGTGCATTATATTTACCATTGGAAAAAGATTCTAAATTCTTTTACTTTAAAGTCGATTTTCCTTAGCAAACGATATATATGTTTTGCTACTAAACCATCTAAAAACAATATTTAGAGAGGGCGCAGGTCTTAGACAGAGAGTGATTGTGACGCATGGTCGTCCCGACCCTCATAACTTGGAAAGACGATCCAATTCAACTCTTAGCTACCTACATTTTTATATATTTCGAAAAGTGCGTGCCGTAATGCGATTTTAATAAAGCTTGTATTTACGTGCAAATTGAATATTTTCGTGTATGCAGTAGAAATACGAAACCTGGTATTTTATTCATAAATTCAAAAATATTAACTACTAAATATTACTTTTAATTTTCGAAACTATGTAAGAGTCAAGAGTCGTCGAGAGTTAAGAATTTTTGTTGCCCTATTCCAAACGCATTTTTTTTTGAGACTTTATAATCTTAGTTCATTCTTAGTTAGTAAGTTCTTAGTTTAATGTGTAAAATTAGATGTGATATCTTTATTTGCGCCAAAATGTGCTGAATGGATTTGGACTAAAGAAACTTTGATTTGTATATGTGTTTGTAATGTTTCGTTAAAATCGGCGACGATGAATAAGTATATCAACTGAATAAGACTATCTTTGTGAACATACACAGATTAGAAATGGAGATAGCAACACTCATCCGTCACCAAAAAAAAATACTTATTCTATTTGCCTATGTTCTATGCCTACAGGAGAAAATCAAGCAGATATATATAACCAGTTGAATACTGTATGTTTCTCTTCCAGTTTCTCTTCCATTCCATCCAACATTGCCCAACAGATTTTATATGAATACAAATTAACAAGACAACTCTTCGAAACAATTTATCTGTGCTTCGCTTTGAAATAATGTTATTTTGTTGTTTCAAGGCAACATTTGATATGAACTTCTGCATTTACGTATTCTGGAATTTGATATTTGAAATAACTATTCAATGTATTTTCATATATATATTGACTAGCTACTCGGCCCGGCTTCGCACGGATGTACATGTATGTCATTATATAAACCTTCTTGAATTACTCTATCTATTAAAAAAACCCGTAGCGTCACATTGCGTAGTTATAAAGATTTAAGCATACATAACAGACAGCGACAGCGACTTTGTTTTATACTCATCATCTGCTTCTTCCTTATCCCATTTATTTGGGGCCGGCGTAATATGTTTTTCTTCCATTCATCTCTGTTTTATACTATGTAATGATAATTCCGTTATAGTGGAATCATGAAAATATATGTTAAACGAATGCATTTGAATAGAAATAGTCATCAATAAGATGTGTTAAGGCACTTTATCCGGTCACACCAAACATTACTACGTTAGTAAAAAGAAAAATCTACGTCAACTCTATTAATATATAGGTATACATTTGTCTATTACCTATATTTTAATAAGATATAATTTTATGTTTTAATTATACCAAATTTCTTCACGTATTAATATATATTTAACAGATTTAACAATTAAAGACATTACTAAAATGAACTGAGATGAAACCAAAATACTGTTAACGAAGGCAGTAAAGCGGATTATTATAAATTCTAATGTTATTGTCCATTAACATGAAACTGCACTACAAGTGAATTTCACTCTAATACGTTTATGCTCTCCTGGGTAGATATATACACTGCAATAATGCAAGTTGATACAAAATCATGCAAGTCGTATCTTTATAATATATTATATATACAATGTAATAAATCATCCAATTATAACTTTATAATAAAAAATAGTAGTACCTACTACGTTAATTCTCAATATAAAAATACATATATTTTAAAACAACAAAACAAAATTAAGGTTATAAAATGTAAATTTTATTTAAACCAGTGTACAGGACTTGTAATAATATTTTTAACCTCCATATTTAAAATAATAGTAGCAAACATTACTCCTTATAACATTAGCTATTTGCGAATGAATGGCCCGTCAAAAACGTCCAGCCAAACGCTTCAATTTTATTTATTAGTAGAGACTAGTGAAGGCCGCAACTTCGTACCGATTTTCATACTTTCCCTCCATGTACAGACAGCGATCAGTTCACATTCAGACATTTTTATTATACGTATAGATAATTTTATTCCTTATGGAATTGCGCCGCCTTACCATCTCAGATCAACGCGACGGTTGACTAGTAGAGCCGTATATTAAATTTTGTGTACAAAAGAATAAATAATTCTTAAATTAAATTTGACGTTTGAATTTTGTATATATATAAAACCAAATTGTAAACGGTTAAAACAGTAGGTAGGTGTAACTTATCTTCCCTCTTGACTTTTTTATTACTCTGACGCCGAAGCTGAAAGTGAGAGCTTTAAATCAAATGAATTGGAAATAGTGTCTTTCTCCAGAGTTACATACCTAGTGCTTTATTTTTATTCTACACCAACGAACGAGCAAAACAAAAGGATTAGGTACAAAGTTGAAGATAGTGTCTTAATTTTTACTACATATATAATCTTTACATAGTATAAAACAGAGACGCCGCCGCTGTCTTTTCGCTTATCTTTGAAATTACGCAACGAGTTTTAATGCAGTATTTCAGCAGTAGATAGATTCATTCAAGAGTAAGGTTTATATGTATAATAAATGCATGTTATGCCGGGAAATTCAAACATTTGTAATACATCCGTTCGAAGCCGGGACGGGTCACAAGTACAAAATATTCTGAGAAATTACTCTGATAGATACTAGCTGAATTCCGCTGCCCACAATATGTCAGAAATTAGAATAGTGTCCTAATTACTTGGATTATAGCCGTCCTTCACCTTGCACCTTTTCAGATTGTGGAATCACCACTGAAAATAGTATGAAAAAAATTACTACCAACAAAAAAATTTATAGTATTTATTAACCAAAATTTAGTTGCCTATTACTAATGATATTTCCGAACCGATACGATATTAAAATGTTTAAGAATGAGCACTAATAATACTCGTGGTATTGTTGGTGCTCATGGGCGGCGGTAATAATTTACCAATACGTGTACCGAAAGTATAGTCTAAGTATATAGTCTAAACTTGACTATAATATTAAACATTGTATTCATGAGTACTTGTACCCAAAACACAAGATCTGCTTAGGTTGTACTGCGCAAAGTTGTAATAGTTTTCTTTTTGCCTTACGATAAAATGTTTATAGGAATTCTAAGTTTAAGAGGTAATGGAGCATTCTAAAATGTCTTCAAAGTATTTGTAAACAACCATATCCTTATCATACATTTAAAATTATATCTACTAAGAATCTTACTCTTATGTAACATTAAATAAACATTATTGTTATAGAACTTACTGATATGTACATTACGTCTAATCTTTATTAAGTGCCATTAAATGCAAGAATATACTGTAATGGCCAAAAAGCCTCATGTTAGATAATCTCAGGAGACAAACTGGGGAAAGTTACACGACTTTTGCACTTGTCTAGTCGCTACGAGCATGATCCATTAATTTGTTGAACGTCGTTGCTTTAACAACAGACATACGACCCTTCAACTTGAATACACAACATTTTCCCATCGTCAACATTAAACCAGCTATATATAATTTTAATATCTCGGTACTGAGTTTACATTCCTATGAAAAAACATTTAAGTTTTAGAAATACTTATAGAAAGGCGTATTACGTAATTGTAGAATTGTAAATAGAAGATTCTATGAATAATAATAATGTTTTAGTAGAAACAAATGCATGGAGCTGACAATATTATTTGATCATACAAAGTATTAGAGTCTAAGTTAAGAATTCATTAAGTCATATCAAGGATATTATAACACAATATCCGTAGACTTGTATATGTATATAGGCTAAAATTACTATTTAACACTAGGTGGGCTTTCAGCTTGTTTGCTATTCCAATTACAAAAAGAACTACTGAAAGAAAGAACTACAAAAAGAATTACTGTATAAACACTAAATAGATATAAGTAGAATATAGTACCTATCTATTTAGTGTTTATACAGAAGTAACTAAAAATAATTACTTAAAATCAACGAAAAGAAAAATACAAACATAAAGTACCGAAGTTTATGATATTCGAATTAGGTTCTTGTTTTCAGTGGCACCAGCATAAAAGAAGGTTTGTTACATTTTTTTTAGAACATTTAACATTAAATGTTCTTAATGTTAGGGACAATAAAACTCTAAATAATCATCATTAATAAGTCTCTCATCAATATATACCCTTCAATTTATTGTCTCTACGTCCTAAATTTATTTAAATAAGTTTTATACATATCTTAGATTTATTATGAAGATATCTAAGAAATCTATCTATCTATGTATATTTATACATATTTTCATAAACTTCCACGTGTATATTTAATTAAATTATGGACGTTATTCTCCTACTATATTACTAAAATCTAAGTATGAAAGTACTTGAATATTTCAAAGGCAAAATAAAAATATATTTTATGTCAGTACATTTAAAGCCTAATACACCTTATTAACCTAAAAGCTCTAATATTATCATATAAAAACAAATTGCGCGATATTCTAGATCTTCACCACTCGACGTCTCAGAACCGAAAATAAAATTTCGGCGACCCCGCATAAAAGCATATTCGGCAAGAAAGATGGCTTTCATTACGCCACGCGCACTCTGTCACGTCTAACATCTTATATATGTATATATTTTAGTATACACATATTGCCAATAAGATGATTTATTATACTCAGTAATATACTCCGGCGCCATCATAATTTCAATGTAATCAACATCAAATTTGTAGAAGTAATTTAATATTTTGTTATTCAATACGATTATAATGAAATTAAGACACAATACAAAACCAAAAATAGATGCGGAATGAAAATACTTTATTTTGATGTAACGGAATATATGGTATGGCGGTTTAGCAGCACCGCCTTATTCCTATTGGAGTTCGATTCTTCGCACTATACATACATTTGTATTCATGCGGACACACACAGAGCGCCATCTTATATTAACTTGAGCATAGCTTGCGTTATGGGCTTAAGCGACAGATAAATATACTAAATCAGCTTTTGTCTGTAAATACCACATTGTAAAGTTGTATGTATAATGCAAATAAAAAACACCCATACCCCATGAATACAAATGTTTGTGAGGAATCGAACCAGCGACCATCAGAAGTAAAGCGGTGTGCTATATCACTGAGTAACTAGAACCACCGAAGCCATCATAATAAAAATAATAAACAATAATTTTTTCTACTAATATTATACTACATATACAGAGCATCAAACTGTATTGTTTTGTACATATTTAATAAGTTAATGATTTCATTAAATTTGTGGAGCGCATTAAGCAAACGTTACCGGATGTTGTCGCTGATAACTATCATTAAGCCAAGTCGGAAGTTTTCGAGTGGCTTGAAAACTTTGACAGTGTGATTAGGCACTAATCACTATCTACACGCACTAGGTCACCGTGATGGATTAAAGCACATAATTAGGGTGAAAGAAGGTCATGAGCCCAGAGAAATACTATAAATAGATAATACAATTTTATTATTTGTATAAACTACAATATGTATGATAACAATAACCAAGAACAATTCACACAGAGCTATCTAATACTATTTTTTTTTTAATTAAAAAAAATATCTAGTCCTAAACTAATAAAATCTTATGGTTACTAAACAACAGATAAAAATTCTTAAAAAATATTTATTTTTGTTATCTCTTAAATACCCAGATCAACATAAGACGTCCTTCATAATACAAATGTGAATTGAACCCGCAACCAACGCAAGCAAGAAGCAAGGCAAAAGCGAATAAACCACCAGGTAGTAAAAGTTTCCTTTCCATTTCTCTTCTCCATGCGTTGACGGAGAATTAAATAATGATGCTAGATTACATCGTATGGATAAAAATATAGGTAATTAGGTGATTTACAATATTGGAAAAACTATTAAACTTCAAAAAAGTTATCTTTAAAAGAACAAAAAAAAATCAGGTTTATCAGTATTAGATACAGGTACATACAAAACTGAACCACTTTCTACAGGAATCAGAATCGAATCTTAAAAAAAAAATATAAAAACTTAATGTCAAAATTTATACAACGTGGTCGGGCGTTTTGTACCACGATGTTTGATTCATTTTCTATTTTCCAGTTTACTTTTAAGGAGAGGTGTTTAGTTTTATGATTGCTAACAGCTTCGGCTTGCTACCCTATGATTAACCCTATATAATCTATGTTTTCTATCCCATAATCCCAGTTTGTAACTATCTAATACCACAAACCGTAGAGAATGTAAATAGATCTAAAGTAGGCAAACAACCAGAATGTTTTAACGAACGCAAGAAAAGTTGATTTTCTTTTCAAACTTCAAAGGAAACTGGAGTAGATACTTGAATTTATCGGAAATATGTTCCGTAATTACCGGGCAAACTGATTCTTTTCATTTTTATTCTTACTGAGTATGTAACATGCAAATCGATTCATATCCCTTTTCCACGAATAAAACGGAACAATAATGTATTCTAATAACAACCGTATTCGTAAAGTTTAAGGTTCTAATTGCAATAAATGTTTACAGAACTTTAATTAACTCTGTATTGCCCTAGTAAACAATTCCATTAATTTGTTGAAATATTACGTACTAAAAAATATTACTCTATATCGTAATTGTTTTTTGAAACAAAATAAGTAAGGTAGATTATTAAGGTTACTAAATTTAGAACTGAATGTTTCTGGATGTAAGAATATAGTATTACATACATTAGTATACTTTTTACATTGAAATAATTTAGTAAATTGATACTACTGTAATACATTGGAAACCTTTAACTAAAGAGACTAAAGACCATGTACCATGAGACTAAACATAGGTTTTGCTTTGTCTAAATATTAAAGTTTATACAATAACCGAATAAATACTTTTAGATTTAATATATATGCAATTAAAAAATCTAATTTAACCAAAGGGCTTGTATTAAATGTATAATTCAATATATACTTATTACTAACCTATTTAAAGGTTTACATGGTACGTATTCATTTTAATTATTACATTAATTGGCATTGACATTTTTGGTTGACAAGCTAAGCCCGCGACTTGGTACATACACTAACACATGAAGTGTTTCTAGTATTTCAATTGGTATAGAAATTTAGTAAAAATACTTATAAAAATACCAGCAGATAGTAAGAACTTATATATTTATAGGAAAATGTATAATTAATATGAAAAAAATATAAATCCATAAATAAATATGTCATACTTTTATTAAAGGATAATACTCTTATATGACACATTAAAACCTATATATAGCGGTTGGGAAACAATATGTGTATAGATATAAACTCGCGATTACCTTTCTTTGATGTTTAACAAAAATAACTGGAGGTCCTTCAATTGATCCAGCTTGCGCATCCAATTAAGGCTGCCTCTATATTTTACCGATATGACCTTGTTTTTCGTCTCCACTTTATACTTATCGTATGGTAAGTATAACACCTTATGTAGAAATATATAATAAATGACTAACTAATTAGGTTATAAGTTTATTTATATTTATGTATTTATTATATGTATGTTTATTACATTTAAATTAAAAGAAGTTAGATTTAAAAGTGGAATATTATGTCAACATCAATTAATGTAAACCTACCTACCTAGACTATACCTAGATTACGGACTTATCTGAAGTATGTAATAGTTTTCACTGTGTTAGTAATTCCTGATATATATTTTGGTTAAACTGTATTCATTAATTGCACTGTTAAGTTTATAGCATTATATCTATACTATAACATGTATGTATTATACATATATGAATAGCTTTCTCTTAATTCACTCTATCTATTGCGGAAAACTGCATTAAAATCCGTTAGGTAACTAAAAGCGAATAGACAGCGGCAGCGATTTTGTTTTATATACTATGTAAAGATTTAATTAATGTACAATGATTATTTTTGTATTCCTTTTTTACTCAGTACTCAAATACGATAAATTCCTGTATAACTTAAAAGTACGTATACCATAAATCTACGTTACACACACACTTATTTGCTAAGTAATAATGTAAAATGTCTGCTGGGGACTACAATTTCTGTGTGACGGAATTTAAAACTTCCCATCCAAAGTATGGTCCCTGTAAGAAACTTATTTTTAACTTCTTGTCTTGTACATAAGTCCAAAAAGTGAACACAATACCTTTTTAGAGACATTAAAGTTTCATACCAGAGTTGGGACGCTTCTACCTGATTGCATCCGCGTTTTCCTGATGGAAACTTGACTCTATTCGCTATTATCAACTTTATAAATAGCGTTTTTCCACATTCTACTGGTGAAAGCTTGGAAACTTTAGTAAGTATTTTGAAGTAGCCTCTTATTTATTATAATAATATAATACAAAGTTTACTTTGTATTCTGTATCGATAAATATGAAAAGAACAGCCTCTCAGTTACATATCTTATTATTATGTCTTTAATTAACATTTAAAAGCACGTTATTTACAATTCCGCTTTATTTCGTATGTTGTTTTACGCAATATGTTTATATATATTGCAAAGGTTTTTGTAAGTTTATAAATATATTGTTTCCTATGTGTTTGTTAGAAGTTTCACCACTAAAACCAATTGCTTGATTGTTTATTCTGTAAAACCACAGTATATATTTTCATTAGGTTTAAATATAAAATAAAACTTGTACATAACAATTGGGATAACATTCTTAAAAGCACTTCATCTTATAAGTATTTTTTCTACTAAGTTATTTTTTTCTATAAGTTGCTTTTGTTTATCTAAAATATTTTAATAAAATCCAATGGCAATGTTTTTATACAATAAAACAAAACTAATAAGTAATAAATAACAAGGAGACAGAAGGCTCTAACTCATCTCCGTATCCTGAATAACTGAAAAGCTCTTGGGGTGGATAAGAAACACGAAATCTTATTGCTAAATTCTAAATTTCGGTTCGGAAACATTTATGATTTATAGATATACTATATATTCAAATATATTGCTTTATTTTATTGTACTGACTCGCCCTCTATGGTTTCTCTCTTAAATGATTGTCGCAAGTTTTAGCCTAAACAAAGCAGTGCAGGACAAAACTCTACAGAAATTGACGAAGAGATTATTGCAAATGTTTCCCATGAAGTGAATGGGAATAGATAAATGAGGATATAGGTACGTGTCTCATATTATTATTTATAAAATATAGCTAGTTCAATCCATGCCTTTTAAATCTAAAATTGTAATTATTCTTAATATTTTAGATATTCAGTTGATCGGAGAACTCCCAAAAAAAATATAATCCCAGCAAATATTGCAAATACCACTATAGTTAATATAACTATAGTATATTAGTTGTATAGACCAACTCAATATCTGGTGGTTAATTTTATGAGAGTCGTAAGTTTCTATGATTTTATAATATTAACCAGTTCTTTGTCAAAACATTCAATAACTCTTTTATTTTTTAATAAGCCGTAACCATAAGGAACTCGTATAATACCATTAAAAAATCATATTAAAAGGCTTCACTGGACACCAAAAACTCTTCCCTTAATGATTACAAAGGGCTGCTTCATAATAACAACGCCATAATCGTTACACGAAGAGGGCCCAGATATGGCTGTAAGTCTTGAAACTTTAACGCAAATACTTAGGAACAATCCATTTTCCCTTAATTCAGCTAACATATTTCTATCACTGATTATGAAATATAAACAAACTATTGTTCTTGCACATAAATTAAAAAAAAACAACTTGTACAAGTTATATCTTTACAAATAGTTAAAATCTTGCACTTATTGGCGCATATGCATTATTAAAGAAAATAATATAGGACGTATATATATAATATACTTTCATGAAATGGAATTCTTATTTAAAAAAACATTAAATATTAATAGGATAACATTAACTTAAAATAATTCAAATGGAGAATCGTCACTTATAAACTTCACTGCTCAATTTACTTATTAAATGAAGCCGCTTCGCAGCAGTAATAGTTGAATAGATATATCAACGCAGATGACTTTGTAAAGTTTACCGCGGTAAATACTACTGTGAACTCAAATAACGGTATAAAAGCAAAATAGTGATTATATAAAATTCTCATGGCACAGTAGTGTTAGTTACCATACTCCTCTGAAACGGCTTGACCGATTTTTATGAAATTTTATACGCATATTCAATAGGTCTGAGAATCGGCTACTATCTATTTTCTATACCCCTAAGTGATAAGGGTTGTCCACCCCTAACATTTTTTTTTTATTTTTGGGCTAAAATTTTTATATATATTTTTTTAATATGTGTCATTAAAAATACAAATTTTAAATAAAATAATACAATTTTCGCTCTTCTATCACCAACCCCTATTTCTTTATAGCGTTATTAATTTATATAGCAAAACAACGTTTGCCGGGAGCTGACAGCAAAGTTATCAATATATATATTTTTATAATATATGTAGTTATATAAAAAATATAAATATATATTCATATGTGACTCTAAACCAGGCATATAATCCCAAATAATTAACAAATCTTATAAATGCACCTGTTTTATAATGCTCCTATAATTTTATGTAATATATAATGTAAACAGTGAACTAACTTCAGACGATTCGAAGTTTGTTCACTATTACGCGATTTATATGAAAAATGTTCGCTTGTTAGCAGGAGCGAGGTCGTTATTTATATACGCACTAACAAGATAACCCGCGTAATGAGACCAGTTGGAGCTCCCTGTACACCTACTACCGTTTACATATTTCTACAGCAAACTGACTCGTTTACCATCTCTTAACTGCTATTTATATGATCTAGATATGATTTTAGTTGTAAAGCAGAAGTATAAAATATAGATATATCTTCATTATTGTTTCCATATTGATATTCATAGACATTGTTGATTGTTGACATCGCGGCGAACGAAATACATGACTTGACTACATTACACTTGGTATATTTGAAACTAATTTAGTAGAGCCTTTCGTTTTTATGTTTAACTACCTATACCTGCGACTTCGTGCGTGTAAAATAGTGACCTTGACAAAACAAAGCAAAAAGAAAGGGGAATCGTAAGGTTGTATGAAAGAATCGTCATTTTCAGAGCTAGAATTTGAAACTTATTTTTAAGACAGTTGATTAAATACATATAAATAAATATGACAATCAAAATTTGGCGTGAACGCGAGACAGTCAGCCAGATTTACTTTCGCATTTATAATATTAGCAAGGATTTGATTGATTATTTATTAGTATTTCCATTACAGAAAGGTCAATGAGAATTATAAATGTCGGTCAATGTCGGTCCGATCTTGAACTCTCAACTTTTTAGTCTATGAAGTAGTAAACCACTAGATTATGACGATCTCGCGAAAATTTACTTCATTATTTAAAAAGTATTTTCCAATCCATCTATTCGAAAAACGATAATTCTTCAATAAGTGCGAGCATAATAAATCTTTCCCTTATTGACTTCCTTTATTTTCAAGTAACAGTAAGTGTTCTCAAGTGTTATATATAAATGTGCGTGTTATATAATTTTTCCGTAGACCACGTTAACTGTCGGTATATTATAATAATCAATATTTTTATGGAATCAATATAAAGAGAAATATGATCACAATTATTTTATAATTTGCTATGATATAGCGTAATATACTTACAATTAAAAAATAAACTATGAATTAAGAAACATTTCCATCGAAAATGTAAATTTACTACTTTATATTAGTCGTGGTAAGTATTTAGTTTGAATAAAACATAATTTCCACAAAAGTTAAAATAGAGGTATAAATAATAAAGTATATAATACGAACCGCATTTATTAATATCAGTAGACATTTATCTATCTTAAGGAAACACAGAAACATTACCATAATCGTTACTCGAATCCCTAGTGAGATATCCGTAATCAAAACGTAGAACCTAAACCTAACCAAGCGGTGAATCGCGACATACAAACCTATACGATAACATTTTAGTGTCCATAAAATTATTTTTTAGTATCACCAAGTATAAACTTTAAAATCCAATAAAAATAGACTCGTGCTTACGCAAGCGTTGTGGTATAGGTGCACGTTCAATTCTGCTATAACTGTGGGCTTTTGTACCAACACAGTCACACATTATGGCGCTATACAAGCCATTTTATATGAAAAAATCAGCTATTCCCCTTACAAACTGCCACTTGTGCGCTCCGCTCGCTACGAATGTGGAAAAAAATTAATGTTATACAAACAAGAGTTGTTAAGAATGTACAGTTTCGTATAATATAAATGAATAGTTGTTCTAATGAACATTGACGGTAGTGTAATTATTTTTAATTTAGTTTTATTATTCCACTTTGTCACCAGTGATTTTTTTTGTTGTGCTATGAACTGAATTCAATGTTACGTGTAGTATGTATATCAAGTAAGTCAATGATTAATAAAGGAATTAATGAATGAAACTCTTTATTATTCCTCTCACAGAAAATACAGTTACATATACAATTGTGTATAAAATATAAAGACACAATTATAAATAATGTAAAGAGGTAACAATGGGTGGCCTTATCGCTAAAAATTGACCGCTTCTAGGCGACCTTAGGATGTAGACTTGCGTCTAGTAGCGAAGTAACAATGAAAAGAATATTGGGAGAAGTGTTATTAATATACGTATACATACAAAATAAAATTATAAACTTACATATATAGGAATATATATAAACAACTGAAAATCAAAATTATTTATTAACGTTAAGGACCTTTCAGCCTCTTGTTCACGTTATATTTTTTTATCACTATCCCCACCCTAATAGATATATGTATTACGGTGGATATATACATATAATGGACATATACATTATGTATTGAGATATTGTGTTATAAAACTAATACTATTGATAATAATCTAATACGAATATATTATTATCATTACATCTATGATATTTTTTAAAAACGTAGAGATTTCGATGTATCAGTTAGATTTAGTAATTTTACATTTTAGTGCATAAAGCGTGTACTGTCAATACGTCTTTATACAAGTAAAATTAAAGTAATAATAATAATAATAACAACTTTATTATTTGTATTTCTTGTATGTATATGATGCAATAAAGAGTAAATAAATAAAATAAATAATTGTCAACATCGAAAAATATCATCCGTCACTCTGATTCGAGACCTTTATCAACACAGTCATAAGGCACAGAGCCGAAATATTCAGGAGCTTGTATGAATTATACTTAGGGAGGTCATGAACAATTCATGTTGATCACACACTCCTCCCACACGTCATCAATTTTGTTATGTGCCTACTTAAGGGTCGTACCTAATAATGTCTAATGTCATGCAGCACTTTATAAACAGATACGGTGACGTTAAAATCGATAGAAACAAGTAGATACATCAACAAATATTTACACATTCGCCTATATTTATTTCAACATATTTGTTTGTTTAGTAAACATGTAAAATTAGTATAAATATTTCCCGTCATATATCAATATTTTATCATTAAATTTAAGATTAAGTTTTATTTGTATATAGATGGGAAATATAAACTAATTCTAATAGGAAATATAAACTAACCCTAAATTTAAACGAATATTATTTTAAATATGGTGTAAAAGTAACTTAAGTGTTCATTCAATGAAAAGTAAAAGAATGAAAGACTATTAATACATCTACAGATACGGTAGCTAAAACACGTTTCAACAATTAATAAAAGACGCAATATCTTTATTTACCTTAGCGACTATAATTTGGTATAACCTTGAAATATTAGGCATATTTCAAGGTCGCAGAATATAATTAATTGCGTATCCGACTCACACTTGACTGGTTTTTCATTCCTATCAGACATTAATTACAACGACTTTGTCTGTATCTGCGCACGTATCTCCCGCAAATTACGTGACGGATCTTGACGAAATTCAGTATAGAAGTAATTAACGTCCCGAAATATATAAATATAGTACATATTATTTATCTATATATTAATATTCGCAAACAAACAAAATAATCACAAACAAAGAACAATATTTTTAACAACAAAAAGGTATGGGCAAAATGCTAGCATTACTATATATCTATACTCACTTTTAAATTTATGATGATAGAATAGTGGATTATAAAAATATAGTATGAATTTAGTTTGACCAGACAGCATAGAAATGAAACTGACCTAACTGAGTAGTCATGTTAAGCAGATCTTATACTTTAGTTACTAATAATTTAGATACTTATTAATACGAATGGTTCCATTATACGAATATCGTGCCCATTACAATCAAAGATGATGTATATTACTGGACTGCCGAAATCTACATTAAAATATCTAAAAGAGAATAATGTACTTGCCTTTAATAACACTTTATTGGTAACCCCGACATAGGGGAAACCGTCACGGGTCCTAAACAAAGAGATATGGCTTTATTATTTAGTTCTATCACATCATGCATGTCATGTAAACAACTGACACATGTAGACATCATGTCGGAAGCGTTAATACACAGCTTTTGTTTTGCAGATAATATTGCAGCAAACGTAGCTTATCTGGTTAATAAACAAGGAACTTGGAAGTTGTCCTGACATATTGTGACGCGATATTTTAGTACACAATCCAACACAGTTGACTCGTTTTTGTAAAATGCGTACTCTTTTCTCTGTTCAACTTAAAAGTAAAGGTTTATAAGAGCATAAGTCATGGTTTTTTAAACATGTAATATATTTTTGTATATGTATATGTTACATAACTTTACTTTGCTTATATATATACAATCTTGCTCTAATGTCGGACTTAATCAACAACAAAATTATATATTATAGTAGAATTAAATTTTATTATAGAAAACATATTCCTAAATCCACAACGAAGAGATTTTATTATAACTGCTGTTGTTTCATTATTAATATAAAATAATATTAACGTAAATTATAATAGTCACTTCTCATAATAGTACAAAACAAATTCACTGTCTGTGTCTGACAGTTTCTCCACTTCTTCAAAACTCGCAACGGATTTGATATGGGTTTCAGTGCCATATACTATACATATATGTATATTTTTTACGAAAGGTTTGTATCTATGTTATATAGACAAGCTGTACGTATACAAACTGCCCACGACTTCGTATCTGTATAACTTTTTTATTTGTATTGATTACAATAATCAAATACTACTCGTAAATTTTAACTGATGCTTACTACAATTCATTAGTGAAAATCGCACCCAAACGCACACAACCAAACAGAGAAATAGACAAAAAAAATAACAGTAATTCTTTTAGATCCTATTATTTTGATGAGACATCATGGAAGACTTCCCAATAATAGATTTTTTATTTTATTTTAGGAATAATTATAGTTTTACGACTATTATGTACATATGTTCCAATAAATTAATTTAATTAAATTTAATATCGTTCACGTACAGACAGTGATAAGTTATATATTATTTATATGTATAAATATTGCAACCCAGTGGAGGTTGGAAAGGAGCGCTATTAAATAAAGAAAATTAAAGAAAGTTTAATTTAAAAACCAGATGGCAATTTCCACTTTCTGACACCTCATTAAAATTGGTCTGACAGGTGAACTGACCTCAAGAGGTGCTAGCCCAAAATATACTGACGCTAACGCAACAACAGGTGTTACCTGATAATGACTAAACAGCGTTTGAATTTGTAATGAAGGCACTGATTAAGGGGTATGATACACTGAATATTCTAATCGCGTATCTAATTAGTAGAAATGGCAATAATGTAATTCCTTATAAAAATACATGAAGATCATAAAAACTTCATAAGCATTAAAATTTTAAATATTTTGAAATATGTCTATTCAATTATCTAAATATATATAACTCAAAGGTGACTGACATAGTGATCTATCAACGCACAGCCCAAACCACTGGACGGATCGGGCTGAAATTTGGCATGCAGGTAGATGTTATGACGTAGGCATCCGCTAATAAAGAATTTTGATTAATTCTACCCCCAAAGGGATAAAATAGAGGATGAAACTTTGTCAATTTTAAACCAATCGGGCTGAGACTTTGCATGCTTAAAGGTACCATGACGTAGGCATCACCTAAGAAAGAATTTTGATAAATTCCGCCCTTAAGGGGATAAATTAATGCGAGCGAAGCCGCGGGCAAAAGCTAGTTATATTTTTTTTAGTGTATGATAATGGAATGGTGCACCCGCCTGCGCTAACGGTTTACGCTGGCGGGGCACCAGTGGAGGATGACAAGATGAGCATGAGGTCAGGTCAGTTAGCCCATCGTGACAAATTCACCAAGAATTCATCACGATGGTTTCCAGGGAGAACCACGTGGAGGTCGACCTAACATGGTACATTGTTAGCAATGGGAGTTACTAGTTCCTATTGCTAACAATCCCCTTCCCCCTAGCTAGTTATATTATAAATCTGTGAAACTAATTTTAATATAGTTATATATATTTATTTATATAAGAAGGATAAAAATTACATGTAATATAGTCATTACTTGTTTAATCATAGACAAATACCGGATTTAAATAAAATAACAAAAACAATTAAAACAGCAATGCTAAGTAAAGTAAAGGTAACGGTAAGAAATAATCTATTAATTAGCAGATAAGTAAATAAAATAAGACAACCATCGACATAAAAAGGTTCTAATATCTATTCATGGCTACTATCTATTCCATACAGTTGATAGTAGATTAAAATTGCAAAGATGTAATTGTAAGATCGAGATGAGGTCAATTCGTACGAACATTTGTATTCATCATATGATCTTATATGGCTGATAATTATTGTATCAACTAGCATATATTAACATTATTTTATACACTTAAACATTCGCCAGGACATACTCTGTATACATGAAAATAACAAGAAAATTCTTTCAGTAGTTTTTGAGATAGCAAACAGCTCGACAGAGGCTCTCTTTTTTAATATACATATATAGATGCATGATAGATGTATATACGTTGTCCTGTACATATACTGCAATCTCTGTATAGTTTACAACTAGTTGTCGTTGTGACGTGCATCCAACCCGCCAGCTATACCTTTGTTTCTCTATCTCATGTAAGTTCACTTACACAATAGGACTGCATCATTTATAGATACTAGGTTGTATTGAACTAGAAACTGCACTGCGAAAACATACGACCCAGTGAAGACAGACTTTAAGGGGAACAGCCTGGGGTGGTTGACGTCACAAGCCCGGTTACACGAGTCATGTTATTTAATGTTATATGAAGAATTAAGATGTGTGCGTATTACGTCATTTACGATTCAAGATTAACAATTTTCCTGGAGAATTAATATACATACAGTATTTTCACTTGAATTTATCAACTAACTTAACCCTCGAGACGTAATCAGAAGTAGATCTGTTAAATTATGACAGGAAAATTGTATATAATTAAAAATATATATAACGTCACGACTGTTATCGTAGATGGGGAAGTCAGAGGCAATTATGTTATTTAAAGCCGTTGAACGCGGAAGCCATTTATATGAATCATTTCATTCTCCTGCAACTATATACGGTATTTTTAACTAATGAATCCTCTCTCCCCTCATATAACCTATTGTGTTGTCTGTCCGTGTCTCTTACAACATCGTGGGAATTGAAAATAAGAATGACTATCTAAATAATAATATAAGATTTTATTGAGTATGAGACCACGCTCAAGTTGAGTGTGGTGAGTGTGGTCTAATACTCGAAGAATAAAAAGTCCACAACCGATTGTTAATCTTCCTCACAGAGTGTAACTGAGGGTATATATAGTATATCTAAAATATCTATGTCTGTGAAGCTGAAATAGTGTCTATACTAAATGAAAGCTATGTCAGATTAATTATAGCCAGCCAAAGACACGTGTACATTAATTACATTCATGTGGTTTAACTGAGAACACTTCATCTGAATTTTGAGTCCATCGTGGCTAAGTAATTAACTAGCCGACTTCAAAGGTCGTTCGTTCTAATCTGGCCAGCGCTAAAAACTTCGTTATATTTTCGACTGACGACTGCGGTTAATAAAAACGTTGTTAATAAACCAAAATGAATCCAAAAGACAGTGGTATGTACGACTCCTGCCACACTCTTAATTTAAAATATATGCTCTAAAATATGGATATCAAATGTAACATTCCGCACGACGTCAACCGCCATTGATGATGACTACCCCATTTGAGATAACAGTCGTAAAGTTTGATGAGACAATGATGATTTAAATTTTATTTGCCTTTAACTTTTTATTAGACCGAATGTTCTGTTCCCAGATCATTAAATCAATGTTATCCAATTAAATATCAAAACGGCTATCATATGCTAGTTAAATTAGACAGTCGTCGACAAGATCTTCTAACGTGGCTCTAAGGAGCTCATCTTATGCATTTGGCTAAGATGTGTGCTTTCGAGTATCAGACCTCTTTTGCTTTGTTCCTAGACATTGTATCTTCAAGAAGTAATTCTTTGTCTGAATAGGCGTAGAATACATATAATCAAAAGCGATATCCTAATATGTAGCATATATACTAATATGTTGTTGTCAATTTGTTAATCAGTTACGCTTATTAGAAGCTGTGAAGCCACCGCCTCTAATATAATTGGGTACAAATATTAACTAAAAATTAACATATTTGCTAATGTCAACAGCAACCGTACGCTGCCAACGTACCCCGCTATGCCAAATTTCAGTCACTGCAACACCATCTGCCACCTAGTTAATAAGAGTGATAACGACTATAATATATTTAAAATTAATATGTTTTGGGCCTGTAAAAATAAAGTAAATATATAAATAGAAAACATGAAATCTAATTATACTTAATTAATCATTATATAAAAGGTATGATCTAGGAGTGTGATATAAAAATGTTTATTTTTGAGTACAAATATAAGTTCTGATTTGACCATAACTGTCCTACCTATTGCCTACCGCTATTGAGTTCGATAAAACCCTCCAAGTGTAAAGTGCTTAGATTAAAAAGAAGAAGTTTAGAATCTTCTTGTTTTAATGCTGATCCGTAACATATTGGATATTTTAATCCGTATCTATGTATAGAGTCGTAGATTATAGAAAATTAAACATAAAATTTTATCCACTGTATGTAAAAGGTTTCATTTTAGGTTATGTTACAAAAATCAGCATTAACCATTATGCAATGAACATACACCCTATTGATTGCAAAAGATACTTCGAAAGAGAGACGAACTTCTTAGCATTTCATGGATTTACCAAGCGGATACTGGGTCCGTTGTGTAACAGAGAGGGACCTCCGAGCAGTTCCCGGAACTTGTGACCCGGGTATAGGCTAATAAGGAGCTCCTTTGCTAACGTACGTCAATACACACCTTCACTATAATTTTCCCTTTTGAAGTTGATTGATTACTTATGTGGCTGATATTGTACATATAACAATTTCAATTACCTATACAAATATTTCAGTCGATCACACCAATAAAACGAAATCAATTCAAACTTCCAATTTGAAAAACTATTATTCCCATTTGCTTTTCATTTAGAAATAAACACACGGAAATAAGCACAATACAAAAGTATTGAATTCCATTAACTCACATAAAGTTGGTTCGAGCAGTAGTGAGTTTATTGTAAAAAAACTGGCTGAGAGCGTGTCGTGTTGCTTTAATGGAGTTTTGCAGCATGTTCAAGATGTTTGCACTTTGTTAAAGATATCATTGGTATTCTCCAGAATTATTGACGACCTCTGTGGTCTAGCGGTATAGCACACATCTTTACTTCCAAAAGTCCTAAGTTTAATTCCTTGCACGGTGCAAACATTTGTGTTATATACATATTGTTGTTAA